>NC_080377.1:11145035-13560166 GCF_014773155.1 Arachis stenosperma
TAAATTCTAAGGCTGAGAGGTAGTTATCTATTCCAATATATATATATATATATGATGTTTTTGTATATTTTTTCTTAATTTATTGTAAAAAATCACACATTCCAAAAAAAAGAGACAAGATAAAAAGGGAAAATTAACAAGTAGCCACCTAAAATAATAGTTATCATATTCGAACAATAGTATAGCATCTTAGCTTGGATAGTATAAATCCTGTTCCATGTACTGAGGAAAAGAATTGTAAAATATAGAAGAGACATAAAATAAAATTTAAAAAAAGAGGAAGACATATTGTATCTGTCACATGCATGTAGTAGTGATGAGATTATGCAAGAATAATATATATAATGTCATTTTTTTTATCTTTGAAAGAATCAAAATCATCTTTTAAAGATTTTGAGAATTTTTATGACTCTTAGGGCATCCATAGCATTTTGGATTTCTTTGGTTTATTCTATTATTTTCCTTTATCTCTTTTCATAAGTACAAATATACTATGAAAATTAGGAACAAAAATGGATGCCAGGTGTATCATATGCAATATAAGTAAGATATATGTTACATCAATCACTTATTACTAAATTAAAAAATTATAACTATGAGTGAGATTAATATTTAATTAATTAGATAAGACTGTATTTCTTTTTAAAAAAATTAAAGTCGTATATAAAAATTTAATTTCGGTACAATATCAATGTAAATAGTTTTATATCTGTATTTAATTATATAATATTATATTAAAAAATAATTATTTTTATATTAATTATTAAATAATTATCTAAAAATATATATATAATTAAATCATTATATATGAAAACTGCTCTAACCCCATAACAAAAATATAATGGATTATATACTAGAAATGTTAGATCAATTAAATTTTAGAAGTGATGGTTACTTAATAAATAAAGTCAAAAAATAAGATCTTGTAGACTTTCATGCATGACTTTGCATTTGGATAAGAATTTTATCGTACATATATATTTACACATGGCATGCATTAAAATTAGTTTTTGGTTTCTTTTATCCTTTTTAGGGGTATAACGAATAAAAATAGCTTCTACACAATTTGGCACTTGTTGGGTTCCATCACTTAAACATATTTATATTACTTTTTCTAGTGATGGGATTCTATTTTAAAAATAAAATGAAACCTTCAATTATTTAAACTCTTTTTTGTTTCTGCTAAAATATTAAAAATAAGAATAAATGTTCTCGATGTGTCTGATTCACCACACACAAAAATAAATAAATAAATAAATAATCCAAACTTAAATTTGAATGTCGGTTACTCGGAATCAAGCCTAAGAAAGAAAATGAAAAAAACCAATAAAATTGAAATCCAATTCTATCACATTTTAGTAAAGGAAAAATTTGAAGTGTATTAATATATTGATATTTTAATAATTTTTAATCGTTAATCTTAATTATAAAAAATATATATAATATATAATCAAAATTAACAGTTAAAATTTACTAAAACATTAATATACAAGTATACTTAAAAATTTTTCATTAGTATATTGAAGGTTTTTTTTTTCTCTATTATTACTTCATTCGCCACCTTATTAAATTGTTAAGTTTATTTAGACTTGTTAAGACATAAATAAATATACAAATAATTTTTCATAATTAAAAATATTATTATTTTTATTTTATTATAAATATTTTATATTTTAAATACTATAAAAATTTAGATATTTATAGACATTAAATTTGTTATGTCGCATATATTTTTTTAATTAAGAATAGTTTTATTTTTTTTAAATATCAAAAATTTAATTTTAATAAACTATAGACTAGACTATAGACTTTACTAACAAACTAGATTTGATACTTGAAAAATAGTCTATTAAGAGTGAAATTTGATTTGTTTTCACTCCTAATAGTAATGAACATTTTCATTTATATATATTTTGTTTTCTTTTCCAACAAGAATTATTTTTTACTAACTTCTAATTAAAAAACAAACAAAAAATTATATTATTTTATCACTACTAAATTAATAGCCATAAAGAAATAAAGAAAAACAATTTTGTCTTATACATTTATATATTCATCCAACTATCTAAAAAATAAAGAAAAACAATTTTATCTTATAAATTTTAAGTTTAATTATTTTGTTGGTCTTCATAATTTTATCAAATTTTTAATTAGATCTTTATATATTTTTTTAATTGAGTCTCTAGACTACTTTTAATTTTACAATTAAATCTTTTTTATATCAAAAATATTAAAATTAATAAAATATTTCTCTCAAAAAATATATAAACAAAAATTTAATTAAATTTTTAATTGTGAATATGTATCTTCAATTTGCGAATATATATATATATATATATATATATATATATATATATATTCAATTAATTCTAATATTTTTTATACTAAAAATAATCTAATTATAAAATTAAAAAATAATATAAAAATTTAATAAAATTATAGAGACTAATAAAATAATTAAACCTAAATTTTAAAAGGTTCAACATATCCAAAACCCACAAATCGGGCGCCATTTATCTTATCCTTGTTGAAAAAGATGTATATCAACATGCTATGTCGCAATAATTATTATTTCCATGTTATCAAATAATTTGATTAATGAAAAGATAAATATGTAAATTTGATCATCATTTATTATGCACACAAACACAATAAGCCGCAAATCTAGATTCTGCTTTCAAGCACTTTAATAATTTGGTGATATATCTTGTATACTCTGGCATGTTGATTCCTCAACCAATAAAAATATTAAAACATATAGTGCTAATGATTTTGAGCTAATAATAATAATAATGTTTATTTGAGTTTTATAAAGTGGTATATGTATATTTTTCATATGTTGCACAAATTGTGGGATTGACTTTTAATAATACTAATGTTCATTATTCATGTTTTGATACGATTTAATTTTTGCCATGTTGAATTATGAACTTGTAATTAAGATTTTGAGGCTCAACCATTTATATATTTATATATATATATATATATATATATATATACTTGAATTTTTTTATTTTTTATTTACTTTATTTTCATCAATACTATTTAAAATTTTGATATTATGTCATAAAATTATTCTATTTATATAATAATTTGTAAAGGTAGAATATATATATATATATATATATATATATATATATATATATATATATATATATATATATATATATAATATTTTGAAACCATAAATTATTCAAAGCACAAGGAGGTAAAAAATAAAAATAAAAAATAATTAGAAAAAGTGATAATTAAATATCTCTTATGTAATAAAGCAACAAGGTGCAATTAAAGCCAGTCCAAATAAAAAGGCCAAATCAAATGTATTTTTTTCAAAAATATATATATATATATATATATATATATATATATAATAAGGCTAAAAAAAATATTTTTTTAGAAATATATATATTCATCATCACTCTATGAATAACTTTTGATGAAAATATATATATTGTGGTGAAAATGAACAAGTTGCCCCACTTTAATACTTTATGATCTTTTCATATATGAAACTTTATTATTATAAGGTAGGAAGCTAAGAAACAAACAAATGTGTATTATGTATTTGTATGAAGCAAAAGTCTCTATCAACCAAAACTAAAATCATTTTGAATTCCATTTGGTTCCCAAAAAGTAGAAGCAAATCTCACTTGATATATAAGAGTGGCACCACATGTGATCATGAATATATGAACTTTAAGTTATCCGTGCTTATATTTATATATATTATGAAATTTATTATTTCTTTGTCATAAAATTAAATAAAATATACACAAAAATATGATCCTGTGCATGTGTTTATTTATTTATTTATTTTTTGCTGTATATTATTTTCTGTATGTTATAAAAATTGATTCGTCTATTATAATTCGACTATTATTTTTATGAAAAAATATAGATAAATAATGAAACGAATAAACAATATGAACAACAGAGTAAAAAAATTAAAATTATTAATTAATAATTTTTAATTTAAAATTTTAAAATTTAATAAATAAAGATTACCACACCCAATTTAAATTTAATCTCCCTCCTCTATTTGTTATTTTCGGCCTGTAGAGGCACCCCTGGTACCGCTTCACTTTTCTCTCTCTCCGATATGATACCGCCAACCTCCAGTCAACGCTGTCTAGCCTCCAGTCGATGCCCCCATTCGCTCGCCGACGCCGCTCAAGTATTTCCGCGAACATCCGATCGCTTAGTGTGTCATTTTTTGTGCTGTCTATCTGCGTGCCAACCGTGCACCCTCCGTAACCCCACATTTACTATTACAGCTCAATACCACTGTTGATAACAACGACAATTACCTCGACGCCAACATATTGTTCAAAGTCATGTAGAATTTTCATTCCGTTCTCGCCTCCTACGACATCGACTGTAAGATTTTATGGCGGTTCTCGCTTCTTCTTCCGCCATCTTCGTCATGAATCTCACAACAACATGCTGCAGGCGCAGTGAGAAGATATGCAGTAGAAGTTTTATATAACACATGTGGATGTTTTTTAATTTTCATGCAAATAAGTTTATTCTTAAAGTAAATGGGTTCTTTATATAAATGAGATGTTTGTTTTGAATGTAAATGAAATGTTAAAATAGGATGTTTATTCTTAATACAATACTCGCCAATTGGTGAAGACGAAAGATGGCGACATTGGTGAGGGATTTGGATCAGAAACAAGTGTAATTAGAGTTAAAAGGGGGAGATAGTTAAAATTTTGAATGGTAGAATTACAAAAAAAAATTTTAACTTGATTTGGGGTGATTTTTTTAATCTTCAGTAGGCTAAAAAATCAGTCCATTATTTACATTGTTCAAATTTTTTAATATCTACTTAACGGAATCCTATTTTTATTATTCGGACTTCATGATGTTATATTTTCTCTAGTCCTTTTAATAAATAAAAAAAGCCATAGCTTTGCTAGGAATTTATTAAAATAAATCCAAATAATTTAGTTATTAAAATTAAACTCTAACAAAGATAATTAAATAATACTACATATATTATTTAGATTTTTATAATTTTTTGGTGTTCATAAATTTTTTTTTGGTATGCTTGTGGGTAGGGTAGGATAGAGTATATCCTAAATTCGTATCCTATCATACCCACATCCCATATATAATATATTATAAAAATTAGGTATATAGTAAAGAAGGTGAAAGTTAAATTTATAACCTCCCTTATATAATAACTTGCAATAAGTGAGCAACCACTAAATTAGTTAGTTAATTTAGTAATTTAGAGTATTTGTATATTTATAATAATATGTATGTTTGTAATTTTATGTTGGATTTCTTCAAGATTTTGTTGTTTTTAATTTTAATTTAAATTTAGTTTTTTATTTTTTATTTTATTAATATATATGAAATTTGGAATGATTGAATTTTATATTTACTTTTAAAAAAATGATATTTTTGCAGATAGGGTAGGGTAGACTGGTAGAGTTTAGAACTTTACGGTGCGGGTAGGGTTAAGGTCGAGAGATTCTCAACCCGCGGAGAAAATATGGTAGAGTTTTAATTAAATTTTCAATCCACAGGTAGGATTAGGATAGAATCCAAACCCTACTCAACCCTTTCCATTGCCAGTCCTAATTGCAGATTTGAGCTCTATTTAAGAGTTTATCGCTGGCTAATAGATTGTTGTATGTACAAGGCAGAATTCGAACCCTTAATAATTGTTTAAACGGATGAGTGAGCTGATCAATTAATTGTAATTTTTTAGTTTATAAATCATAGATCGCAGTATAATTTTGCGATTTATGGACAAATTTTAGCTTTAAGAGGTGATGAGATTAATTAATTATATTTTTGCGGTGGTTTAAAGTGATTTTAAAAATATTAAGTTGTTCTTTTCCGATGGGATTTATATGTATATATATTGGTAAATTGTTGTGCCTCACTGTAATTTAATCTAAATAAAAACAAACATATGCGTAAATCATGTTGGATCCAGGAAATTAATTCATTAGTTATTTTTGTAGTTATTTTATTCACATAAAAAAAAAACCATAAAATAATAAGGTTTTTCATTTCTAATAATTTCAACCAATAATATTAAAAGGTCCAGGTAATTATCTCTCTGATTAATCCATTAGTAAATAGTCTTTCATTTAAGTCCTATATATGGAAAAATCAATTTTAAGAGAACAATATATATATACTTCAATATTAAAAAAATACTTGCTTCATCTAAAAAATATATAATATATATAATTTTAAGAGGAAAAAAGCTCACATGCATTGTCTAGCTTTTATAGTTTTGAAGTGAATATTTTTCATATGATTATTCAACTTTTTTTTTTTTTTTGCCATATTTCTTGATTATAATTGAGTACTTTGTACCAGAACAAAGTAGAGAGAATCTAAAAGAAATTATTGAAACAATTAATCACTTAAATAATAATAACTAGCTGTTGTTTCTACTTTTTAAGTCCACATCCTTAAACTTTCATTAAACATCTAATAAACCTAATAGTGTAGACAATCTTTTGACTGCTTTAATTATATTTAGATAGATTAATTAATTAAGAAAATCATCCAAAACTAATAAAGTTAAATTTCTAAAACTCAACCGTTAATGAAATAGCTTTGTACTTGTATACTTACACTTTACAACTTAACAATCTTTTGACTGAAAAAGGCATTTGTTTGCATGCATGGAAGGAAGATTTTAATTATATATATATATATATGGTCATATATTATTTTTCCTATGCGACATGGTAGTGTGTAACATAAAAGAATGAGTCAAGAGATGTATTTTTTAATGATATAGGAGAAACAAAATTGGTGCCTCCGATTTCTTGTTTAGTTGCACAACAATTTCTAAAAGCTGTACTTAATGATTTATGTTGTTTAACTTTTTAAAAAAGAATTACAAATAGAATCGTTTGATTTACATTTTTGAAACTTAAAAAAATTTAGCATTGAAATTAAATTTTTCAATTTTTGTTTTCAAAAATAAAAAAATTTAAAAGTACAAATCCAACGTTTTGATTTGATTCATATCAATTAAAAAAATAATTCTATATCAAACAAAAACACCAAAACTTCGAATAATAACGTATTACACATATTTAATCATTATAAAAAAATTGGCCCTTTCAAGCAGGGGCAGAGCTACATACTAGAAAAGGGAATAATGGCCCCCTAAAAATTTTATTTTCGTCTTATTTTATTGTATAAATATTTTTGGCAGTCTCTAATATTTTATCTAGCTCCACCCCTAATTTTAGGTAGGTAAAGTTTGGTTTTTCATACACTTTAATTTATGAAGAAAAAAATGTGAAGCACTCGTTAATTTCATTTTCAAGACATTGTTATGAACCATCTCTTCTAAATTCTTATAGTATGGTAATGTATATACAATGTTATGCATATACATTGTTTAAGGTTTTTATATCTCCTCTTGTTCACAAGTTTAAAATATGTAAGGAAGATGGATTTGAAAAGCTTATTATATATTTTTACAATTTTATTCTTTATTGCATTAGCAATAAAAACTTAAATGGTAAATAATTGTATACTAATAATTTATATATTAGAGATAAAAATTTAAATTAAATTAAAAATTAAAAAAAATCGAATTTGGAAAACTTGAAAATGAAGAGTGTTACGGTGGGTAACCAGAGATCAATAGACTGGACTGTATTTGGTCGGCCCAATCGTCTACGGATGGTAGCCTCCGAGCAGGTTTGCACGCTGGAACCTCCTTCCGACTTGTGTACGTGAGTGAATGGGGGGTGGTACCTGCAAAGACACTCCGATGCCTAAGTTAGCAAGGGTGTGAGCAGGTTTAGAATGTATTGGGCTTAGAGATATCTGAAGAGTGTCAGTGTATTTATAGTGGTGAGCCCATAACCACCGCTGCAGTAGTGTCACCCTTTTAGGGTGATAACCGTCCCTTTATCTTAGGGAGGTTAAGATATGGCTCCCGGAAGTGGTTAGAGAGATTTTAGGGGCAGTTACTCATTTGGATTGATGTTAATCTGCCAACTATTCTCTGTCCCGACTTCTTTAGAGCAAATCGTAGTCAAGACCGACTTCTTAGTACAAAGGTCGGTGCTCAGCAAGGCTCAATCCTCTGGACTAGGCCTTTCGTTTGGACCTGGTCCTTTATTATTGGGCCAGGGTATGAACAGTGCCCCTACTTGAGCCCAAGATCTCTTTAAGACTTAGGTTCGAGTATTTTACTCGGGTTCGTAGCCGACTTTCTTGGAGGAGACGCGGGTTAAACCGACGTGATTTTTGCGACCTTTTGTTTCTGACAGTTACGTCTATTCAGGCGTCTGTCCGTTAGGGATGCACCTAGGGATTGATGGCTTTGGTAACGGTGCACTCTTATTAATGACTGCCCCGTTTTTACCATTATGCCCCTAGAGTATTTATAAATACTTTTTCCTCTCTTTCATTATCTTCTTTCTGCGATTTTTCTAATTTTTTCCTCGTTCGTTCTTCATTCGTTCGTGCCACCTTTCTGTGTCTCGAAGCTTTTACTTCCTGCAACCTTCGTCTTCAGAGAGAGGTTAGTTTCTTTTTCGTATGCCTTTATTTTGTAGATAAGTAGGTTTGTAGACTTTTGCTTGGTTCCTTTTTCTCCCCTCTAGAGACCTTTGTTTTTTATTTTTTCTTTTCTTTTTCCCTTTGTAGGTTTCCTCATCTTCTTTAGGAAAAGAAAATGGCCTCCGTAGATTGGGTTGATGTTACTGTCCTAGGGGAGGAGCCGTTGGTTGATGTTGAGTTTATTACCCATCTTCGTACTCACCACCGGCTCTGTACCTCGGATGAGGACGAGCCTAAGTATGAATTGCTTATCCCAAGTTCAGAGGACCGAGTTTGCCATGGGAGGGCCAACGGAACGGCCCCTCATTTCTTCTTTATGTATGAATGCATGATCACCCGTCTGGGCATTTTTCTACCTTTTTCAGATTTTGAGATGTCTGTTTTGCAGCACTGCCGGGTTGCCCCTACCCAGCTTCACCCCAACTCTTGGGGTTTTTTAAAAATTTATCAATTTATTAGTCATGCTTTGGAGTTCCCGACCTCTCTGAAAATCTTTTTCCATCTTTTCCATATGACCAAGCCCTTCAGTGGGCTAAACAATAAACAACAATGGGTTTCCTTCCGAGCCATACAAGGTCGGAGAATCTTCACCCTTTTTGACGAATCCTTCCACGACTTTAAAAATTATTTTTTCAAAGTGCAAGCTGTAGAGGGTCACCACCCCTTTTTCCTGGATGATAATTCTTCTCCTCACTTTCCTTTATACTGGCTGGAGGCCTCTCCTTGTGAAAAATATGGTCTGGATGACCTAGATGAAGTAGAGGCCGCCATTGTGGGGTTCCTCCAAGAAGTGTGGGGGAGGGCCCCGTATTTGGACACTAAAAAGTTTCTCCAAGGGTCTCCGACCTTTATCCAAGCACAGCTAGGTAGCTTTCATTTGTTTGTTAGATTCCTGACTCGTTAACTGAACTTTCCGACTTGTTTAATTCCTTAGCTATTGTTTTATTTTTCAGAAATGGCGAAGACGAATGCTCAGGAATCTTATCAGAGAGTCCAGGAGGCCAAAGCAAAGTCTCGCGCTAGGACTGGTGGTACCAGGGTTATCTCTCCTCCTCCTCCTCCTCGGAACGTTGGGACTCTTTCCAATCCCATTGTGATTTCTTCTTCAGCTTCCTCTCAACCGCCCCCCGTCGTCTGACCCTCCCCTGAGCCAAAAAAGCGCAAGACCTTAGAGTCTGGCTCTTCCGGTGAGGTTAAGGCGGATGCTCTTGCGTTCATCCGAAAGAATATCTACCCCCATGCTCGTATAAGCATGGATGATATGTCCGTTCGGAGCCACCTTACCACTATGATTGAGGAGAGTCTCAAGGCGGCGGGGGTTTGCGGCAAACTCTTGGATATTTTTGAGAAGGCTCCTCTCAACTCTTTAGGGATGACCTCAAGGGTCGAGGAGCTGGAAGGAAGGCTTCGCTCATACCAAGAGCATGAGAGGGAGTTGAAGGAGGAAGTCGCCAAGCTGAAGGAGGAGAGAGATGCCCTCCGGGAGAAGGGGAAGGTTTTGCAAGCCCAATGCAACATGGAAATGGATTTGAGGAAAACAGCGCAGGCCAGCTATCAAAGTTTATTCAATGATCTTGTGTCTGTGAAGAATGATCTGCTGAATTCTCGGAAGGCATACGATGAGTTGGAGGACTCTATTGCTGATGGCGCCGAGGAGTCTTGGAGGATCTTCCTGGAGCAAGTCAGAGTTATTGCTCCCGACTTGGATCTTTCTCCTTTACATCCTGACAAAGTTGTTATTGACGGGGCCATAGTTGATCACCCTGTCCCTGTGATCGTTTCTGAATCAGAGTTGAAGACTCGAGGGCAGAGGATCATTGAGTCTCCTCCTCATGGAAAGGATGCTCCGAGTTCTTCAGCAGTTCCTCCTATTTCCTCTTCATCTCCTATGGATGCCTCTCTTCGTGGTCCTGGTGGCGCTCCTCCTGACTCCGGTGGTGGTGATCCGTCTACTCCTCTTCCTAAAAAATGATTTGTGGGCTATTTGGGGGCCCGGCCTGTGGGTCCCCCATTTTTAAACTCTTTTATTTACTTTTGGTTGGTGGTGTTTGTTGAACAATTTCTTTTGGCCTTTCAAGACCGTAAACAAAATATTAAAAAATACCCTTTTTAGTAAGGGTTTTAAATTAACAAAATAAATACCCTTTTTTGGATAAGGGTTTAGGTTACCTTATGCGTGTATGCTTTTCTGATTTTGATTTTTCGAAGTCCCCTTGATCTTTTTCTGAAAACCTTTCCCTTTGGCTTGTCTGTTTTTCTGAGCCTTTTGTTTAAGGACTTTAGGACAGCCTTTAAACTTTTTCCTAGGTTTTTCAATCTCTTTTTTATTATTCCTTGTACTCAACTTTGTTTTAGTGAGTTCTTATGACTTAGGTTATTCTTGCGATGCATTTTTCTTCTACTCGGTTCTTCACTTCGATTCACGGGTCGTAGTGTTTCCGAGCTTTTCTACTCGGATTTTCATTTCGACTTATGAGTCGGATTGTTCCCGAGTTTTTACGATCAACTCATATAACCTCTTTACACCGACTTGTAACTCGTCGTTTTATCCTGACGACCATCTAGATCGGTTCATGGGATTTTCACGTTTTGTCGAGCTTAAGTCGGCGCGTTTCGTAGAAAGATTTAGAAAATAGAAAGGAGTTTATAAGAGATATTGTGAACGAAAAAAGATCTTTTATTGATGGGGGAGGTACCTTCTTGCTCCTAAGGGTTTTTAATAGCCTTTTTTCCCTTAGCCTCTACTATGATGCCTCGTTAAAAACCCTTCTCCAGAAAAAACCCTTTGATTTTGGGAAAAAATCATGAAGTTGGGAAAAGAGTACATCAGGGAGTAGAGTTCGCTTTTAACTGTAGTACCTTTTCATATTACAAGCATGCCACGACCTTGGGAACTCAGTGCCGTTCAGGTTGGTTACTTTATAATAACCTTTTCCTAAAACTTCATTGACTTTGTATGGTCCCTTCCAATTAGCAGCAAGTTTTCCTTCCCCTGATTTGTTGACTCCAATATCGTTTCTGATTAAGACCAAGTCATTCGGGGCAAATGTTCTTCGAATGACTTTTTTGTTGTACCTTGTAGTCATCCTTTGCTTCAACGCTGCTTCTCTTATCTGGGCATCTTCTCGGACTTCGGGGAGCAAGTCGTGCTCCTCTTTGTGCCTCTGTATGTTTCCGATCTCGTCATGGAGAATTACCCTTGGGCTTTGTTCATTGATTTCAATTGGTATCATTGCTTCTACGCCATAGACTAGTCGGAAGGGTGTTTCTCCAGTGGCGGATTAGGGTGTTGTCCTGTAAGCCTATAGCACATGGGGGAGCTCTTCAGCCCAAGCTCCTTTTGCTTCTTGTAATCTTTTCTTTAGCCCTGCCAGTATGACTTTGTTGGCTGCCTCGGCTTGCCCATTGGCTTGCGGGTGCTCTACCGAGGTGAACTGGTGTTTGATTCTCATACTGGCTACTAAGCTTCTGAAGGTAGAGTCGGTGAATTGGGTTCTATTATCTGTAGTGATGGAATAAGGTATCCCATATCTTGTGATGATGTTTTTGTAGAGGAACTTCCGACTTCTTTGAGCGGTGATGGTGGCTAACGGTTCTGCTTCTATCCACTTTGTGAAGTAATCTATTCCCACGATCAGGTATTTGACTTGTCCTGGCGCTTGGGGAAAAGGACCTAACAGATCCATTCCCCATTTTGCAAAGGGCCATGGAGAAGTGATACTGATGAGCTCTTCTGGTGGAGCCACGTGAAAATTTGCATGCATCTGACATGGTTGACATTTTTTCACAAATTCTGTGGTATCTTTCTGCAAGGTCGGCCAGTAGAATCCAGCTCGGATTACTTTCCTGGCTAGTGACCTTGCTCCGAGATGGTTTCCGCAGATCCCACTATGTATTTCCTCTAATACCTCGGCGGTTCTTGAGGTCGGTACACACTTTAATAGTGGTGTTGATATCCCTCTTCTGTAGAGAATATTTCTCACCAAGGTGTAGTGTTGTGCTTCCCTTCGGATCTTTTTAGCCTCTTTCTCCTCTTTAGGGAGGATGTCGAATTTCATGTATTCGACCAAGGGGTTCATCCATCCGAGGTTTAAACCGACTACCTCAAGTACTTCTGGTTTGTCTTCTATTTTTACTACTGAGGGTTTCTTGGATCAGGCTTCTGTTGTTCCCTCCCGGTTTGGTGCTTGCTAACTTGGATAGGGCGTCCGCTCTGCTGTTTAGATCCCGAGTTATGTGTTTAACCTCGGTTTCTGCAAAGCGCCCAAGGTGCTCCAGAGTTTTCTCCAAGTACCTCTTCATATTTGGGTCCTTTGCCTGATACTCTCCACTTATCTGGGAGGTCACCACTTGTGAGTCGCTGTATATCATCACCTTTGTAGCACTGACTTCTTCTGCCAGCTTTAATCCAGCAATCAAGGCTTCATACTCTGCCTGATTATTTGAAGCTGGAAATTCAAATTTTAGGGAAATCTCTATCTGGGTTCCTTTTTCATCTACCAATATTATGCCTGCGCCGCTTCCTGTTTTGTTGGAGGATCCGTCTACATAGAGTTCCCATGTAGTTGGTTTTTCCTCCTGATCCCCTGCGTATTCTGCAACGAAGTCGGTGAGGCATTGGGCTTTGATCGCCGTCCGAGTTTCATATCTTAAGTCGAACTCGGAGAGCTCTATTGCCCATTGAACTATTCTCCCTGCAACATCCGTCTTTTGGAGGATTTTCTTCATGGGTTGGTTCGTACGGACTCTTATTGTGTGAGCCTGAAAGTAAGGTCGTAGCCTTCGTGAGGCTATTACTAAGGAGTAGGCAAACTTCTCTAGTTTGTGGTATCTCAGCTCAGGGCCTTGTAGAACTTTACTGATGAAATAAACTGGATGTTGTCCGACCTCATCTTCTCTTATCAGGGCTGATGAGACAGCCTTGTCCGCTACGGATAAGTACAGGACGAGGTCTTTTCCAGATACTGGTCGGGTCAGAATAGGAGGTTGGCTTAAAAACTTTTTGAACTCCTGGAACGCCTCCTCGCATTCAGGAGTCCATTCGAACAGGCATCCCTTTCTTAATAAGGAGAATAGTGGAAGGGATTTTAGTGCCGATCCTGCCAAAAATCTGGAGAGGGCTGCAAGTCGGCCATTCAGCTGCTGGACTTCTCTCAAACAAGTCGGACTTTTCATTTCTAGGATGGCTCTACACTTATCGGGATTGGCTTCGATCCCTCTTTGTGTTAGCATAAATCCTAGAAATTTCTCTGCTTCCACCGCGAAGGTGCACTTTGCGGGATTTAGTCTCATCCCGTGCAGCCTTATGGTGTCAAAGACTTGTGAGAGGTCTGACAAGAGGTCGACTTCCTTCTTGGTCTTTACCAGCATATCGTCGACGTATACTTCCATTAGACTCCCCAGGTGAGGGGAAAACACTTTATTCATCAACCTTTGATATGTGGCTCCTGCATTCTTCAATCCGAATGGCATGACCACGTAGCAGAAATTAGCTCTGGGTGTGATGAATGATGTTTTCTCCTGGTCTGGCTCATACATTGGGATTTGATTATATCCCGAGTAGGCGTCCATAAATGATAAGTATTGATACCCCGAGCTGGAGTCCACTAGGGTGTCAATACTTGGCAGTGGATAAGGGTCCTTGGGACATGCCTTATTTAAGTCGGTATAGTCGACACACATTCTCCATTTGCCATTCTGTTTTTTGACTAGCACTACATTAGCTAGCCATGTTGGGTACTTGACTTCTCTGATGAAGCCAGCTTCCAGGAGCGCCTGCACTTGTTCTTCTACTATTAGGGCTCGTTCTGGGCCAAGCTTGCGTCTTCTTTGTTGTACAGGTCGGGATCCCGGATAAACCGAGAGCTTGTGGGACATGAGCTCGAGGTCTATCCCAGGCATGTCAGAGGCCTTCCAGGCGAAGAGGTCGGAGTTATCTTTTAGGAGCTTAGTCAATTCTTGTTTTAGGGTCTCCCCTAGGTTGGCTCCTATGTGAGTATTTTTCCCTTCCTCTTTGCCGACCTGTATCTCCTCGGTTTTTCCTCCCGGTTGTGGTCGCAGCTCTTCTCTGGCCCTTGCACCACCGAGCTCTATTGTGTGAACTTCTCTGCCCTTTCCTCTCAGATTTAGGCTTTCATTGTAGCATTTCCTCGCCAATTTTTGGTCTCCCCTTACCGTTGCTATTCCCGCTGAGGTCGGGAATTTCATGCAGAGGTGGGGAGTTGATACCACTGCTCCGAGTCGATTAAGGGTAGCTCTGCCGATTAAAGCATTATATGCTGACCCGACATCAATGACTATGAAGTCTATACTCAGAGTATTTGATTTTTCCCCTTTTCCAAAAGTGGTGTGGAGGGGCAAAAATCCCAGTGGTTTTATTGGCGTGTCCCCTAATCCGTATAGGGTGTCGGGGTAAGCTCTTAATTCTTTCTCATCCAACCCTAGCTTGTCAAAAGCGGGCTTAAAAAGGATGTCCGCTGAGCTTCCTTGGTCTACTAGGGTTCTGTGGAGATGGGCGTTGGCTAGGATCATAGTTATTACTACTGGATCATCATGTCCAGGGGTTATTCCTTGCCCATCTTCTTTAGTGAATAAGATGGTGGGGAGATCGGATGACTCTCCTCCGACCTGATAGACTCTCTTGAGGTGCCTTTTGCGAGAGGATTTTGTGAGTCCCCCTCCCGCGAACCCTCCTGAGATCATATGGATATGTCTCTCAGGAGTCGACGGTGGTGGGTCTCTTCTGTCGATATCATCTCGCTTCCTCTTCCCATGACTGTTCGACCTTTCTATGAGATATCTGTCAAGCCGACCTTCTCTAGCCAACTTTTCTATCACATTTTTAAGGTCGTAACAATCGTTCGCGGAGTGACCATATATTTTATGGTACTCACAGTAGTCGCTGCGGCTTCCCCCTTTTTATTTTTGATGGGTCTGGGGGGTGGCAGCCTTTCAGTGTTGCAAATTTCTCTGTACACATCCACTATTGAAACTTTTAGAGGAGTATAAGAGTGGTACTTTCTTAGTCTGTCGAGACCGAGTTCTTCCTTCTTCTTGGTCTCCCTCTCCCTCTCTTTTATTGAGGGAGGGTGCCCAGGTCGCCAACTTAGGTCTCTCAGCTTAGCATTTTCCTCCATGTTGATGTACTTTTCAGCTCTTTTCTGCACATCACTCAAGGAGATGGGGTGTCTTTTGGATATGGACTGCGAGAAGGGACATTCTCTAAGCCCATTGACTAACCCCATTATTACTGCCTCGGTGGGCAGGTCTTGAATCTCCAAACATGCTTTGTTGAACCTTTCCATATAGGCTCGTAAAGATTCTCCGACCTCCTGTTTTATTCCCAGGAGGCTCGGTGCATGTTTCACTTTGTCTTTCTGGATAGAGAACCTCATCAAAAACTTCCTTGAGAGGTCTTCAAAGCTGGTAACCGACCTCGGGGGGAGGCTATCGAACCACTTCATCGCTGCTTTCGATAGAGTGGTCGGGAAGGCTTTGCATCGCGTAGCGTCGGAAGCATCAGCTAGGTACATCCGACTTTTAAAGTTGCTCAGGTGATGCTTTGGATCCGTGGTTCCGTCATAGAGGTCCATATCAGGGCTTTTGAAGTTCCTCGGAACCTTTGCCCTCATTATGTCTTCGCTGAAAGGATCCTCCCCACCTAAGGGCGGCTCTTCCTTTTCGTCACGGGAGTTGCGACCTTTGAGGGAGGATTCTAACTTTAAGAGTTTTCTCTCTAACTCTTTTCGTCGTTCCATCTCCTCTTTTAGGCTCTTTTCGGTTTTCTTTTGTCGCTCCCGTTCTTATTCTAACTGTTCCAGGCGACTGTGGACTAATCCCATAAGTTCAGTTACATGGGATCGTCCCTCTTTTTCTGATTCGCGCCCTTCTGAGGAGTTTACCTTCGGGTTTTTTACTCCGGAGGTACCTTCCCTGTGTTGATTATCAATTTCCTGGTGAAGGGTGAAGTCCGCATCGTTATTACCTGTGTCCAGATTCTCTTGCTCAGAATCTGTCTCCACATGACCTTCTTCGTGGGATCTGTCCGCCATCGGTGGCTGATCTCTCGGGTCCCCGGCAACGGCGCCAATGTTACGGTGGGTAACCGGAGATCAATAGACTAGAGTGTATTTGGCCGGCCCAATCGTCTGCGGATGGTAGCCTCCGAGCAGGTTTGCACACTGGAACCTCCTTCCGACTTGTGTACGTGAGTGAATGGGGGGTGGTACCTGCAAAGACACTCCGATGCCTAAGTTAGCAAGGGTGTGAGCAGGTTTAGAATGTATTGGGCTTAGAGATACCTGAAGAGTGTCAGTGTATTTATAGTGGTGAGCCCATAACCACCGCTGCAGTAGTGCCACCCTTTTAGGGTGATAACCGTCCCTTTATCTTAGAGAGGTTAAGATATGGCTCCCGGAAGTGGTTAGAGAGATTTTAGGGGTAGTTACTCATTTGGATTGATGTTAATCTGCCAACTATTCTCCGTCCCGACTTCTTTAGAGCAAATCGTAGTCAAGACCGACTTCTTAGTACAAAGGTCGGTGCTCAGCAAGGCTCAATCCTCTGGACTAGGCCTTTCATTTGGACTTGGGCCTTTATTATTGGGTCAGGGTATGAACAAAGAGTTTGGAAGATCTTGTAATGTTGACAAAATTCCCCAAATAATAAAACTCATGAATGAGATTTAACCTTTCAAAATCTTTCTCTTTCCTTTGAACTAGCTCTTTTTAACCTAATTCATAACATATTCTCAATGTTATAATTATTTTTCTTATATTAGGAATTCTTCTAACTTAAGTTGTAGCATTTTAAAGTGTTACGGTGTTATCAATTGTAAGAAGTAAAAGTACCAAATTAGTTGCCTAAATTACTTTATATATTTGACTATGAAATATGCTTTCATATCACATTTTATGTGGCTCCAGATGTAACCCTAACTCCCCAAGTTTGATGAGAATGATTAATCAAAATCATACACAACTTAATTAGATTTCCCCCCCCCCCCCCCCCCCCCCACCTTTTTCTAGGTTAAATATATAACCACCAATGCATGATCATGGAAGAGTTATGCCACTAGTAGCAATTAGTGCTTACAAAAAAGATAATAAAGCATTTGAGTCAAAGTCAATGATTGATCTCTTTCGGCAGACGCTAAAAACAATACTTGAGTGTGTGACAATGATCTTTATATATGTAAATATATCCTTTCTCTTTTTCCTTTTCTTCTTTTTTCTTTTTTGGCTAAAATTTTTCTAATCTTTATATATATTGTACGATTTAGAGATGGGAATTCTTTTTTTCATAGAACGAATTTCCTACATAGCTTTGAAATTTTATTTTATTTTTTCTTGTATAAGCTAAAATGAGAACATAATTATTTATTTAATTTTGATCCATTTATATTCATCAAGTGCCATAGTATTAAAAAGCAAAATTTAGTTGGAGAATTGGTTAAAAACCACTTGTATGTCTTGCATTACTTGAATTTTAAATATTGACTTGATGGATATTGATGGAACAAAATATTAAAATGTTTAATCACTACTTAGATACAACAAAGATAAATAATATTTGACAAAAGAATTAAGTAAATCACATTACAAATTTTTAGCTTATATATTCCTAAGAATTTTATGGAAAATTTATTGTACACTCATCAACAGAGAGTGATTCTTCCTTCGCAAGGAATAATGACCATAAAAAATGTGGGTGAAACCTACATAATACTCAGAAATTATGTGGGGAAAAAGAAAGGGTGTAACAATTGCTCTTCCATGGTTACTAACAACAAAAAATTACTCCGAAAATGGAGATACATTTAGGCAGACCATGACCCAAACTAGCCAACTCGTCCACGTGCGTGTTAGCTTCCCGGCATAAGGTTTGCATCCACCTACAACTCTCCATCGTCGGCTAATTCCCTTTATAGTCAGACGAGACACTGTGTAGCCCTAGATTGCTCGCGGCGTCACCACAAGACCTATGGTCCATGTTTCTACAAAAATACACAAACCCTAATAAATACTCCACAGCTTTGCTTTGTTTACCAAACAAGATCCTAAATTTACATCCAAGCCAAAATGAAACTTCCCTTGTGATATCTAACATAGTCCTTAGCCAAAGATATGACCCTGCAGTGCAATTTTACGAAGAGGACTAGTAATTTGGTATTATTCTCGACGACGACAGCACGCAAGAGAGAAAATAAGGTTCCTACCGTGTCTAGCCGTGGTTTAAAATCTCCTTGGTAAAATAATCCTTAAGGTGCTCAAGCTTCGAGCGCTCAAATCTTGTCTTAGCTGACTAGAGACATTACCAGAAAAAGAAAATGCAAGACTGACTTTGAATTAATTTTCTTAATAGAATCATTGCAGAACAATCTCTAGCATACTTTTGATAATGTTAACTTGCTCATAAGTGACAATGACAAACATAATAATATCATTTGAAAAGCACATGTGAGGTAAATTAGGATCATTCCTACTGATCTTAATTGGTTTCCACGTGTTGTGTTCAATATAGGTATTGATAAGGTGAGCCAATCTTTCCATTTCACACAGAACAAAAAGCACTTTTGAAAATGCAGCATGTACATGTACATTACATACCTGATAATCCAGCGAAATCAGTAACTATAGCAACAAATGGTCTTGGACCATTGTTTTAAGGAAAATACAACACAAGCCTGCAAAAGAAAATAACAAAGTATCGAAATAGGACAAATTTTAAATATGGTAATTAATGGCTTTTTGGTAGTAAGCAATAATATTTTGTACAATGATCCAGATGATTTTATGGTTTTTGGTCATGTCAAGAGATCCAACAAAATGTTTACATTAACTTTCATTTTAATACTCCATTAAACAACATAAAGTTAGGCTACTCATTTTAGATATTTTTGAAATTGATAGCTTAATTTGGTTAGGAGTTTGAACTTTGAACTGTGTTTGCATGGGATTCAAACTTCAATATTAAAGCAAGGAACGAAAAGCATGGGAAGCTATTACTGACAAACACATATCTATAGATCTATAGATACGAGTGTAATCACAAACATCCTTACTAGCACTTTAAACTCGGTAGACCCAAATGCCATATGAAGAAAAGGTGTCTCCTTTTCATACAGTTGATTAAAATTACACAAAGAACTCATCCAAGGGAAAATTTGTTATCATAAAAATTAGCATGTGATAATGGGTGAGAGATAATGTTGACTGCAGCTAAGCCGTTAATTGATGAGCCTTTTTAGTTAGATGCTATAATAGTTTGCTAGTAACAAAAGAATAAAAACAAGGTGTTAGATAGGGTGCACAAGGAATCTCTAATTGACAAAGAAAAAAGAGTAGAGATATAATGAAATTAGATAATGCACTAATCTTCATAGTTCCTATTGAGAAAGCTCAACTTTGGCTTTACACTTAATAATAGCACCAGATACAAGGGGCCAAACAACTTCTTGAGGTAAACATAAAATTTTGGAAGTGCAGATGAAAGTTGCCAAGGACTAAACAAGTTAAATGCAATTTTCTTTTCTTTTTTCTTGAAGATTTATATATTCCTAATTCTTTCCAATAATCTTGGGTGGAGTGGTAAAGTTTTTGTCTAGATCACAAGTTCAAATATCAAAACAGCCTCTCTACGTATGGAGCAAAGTCCATAGTCAATTTATTGTAAAAAAGTAGTACAAAATTCTGTGGTCACTGTAGTTTCGGTTATTAAAGGAGAAACCTTATACTCCCAAATGAAAAGTAGACTAATCAATTACCTGAAGAAACATATTTGCATTAGTCTTCACCTGATTCAACTTTGACTGCAACTTTCTTAAGAATTTTCCGTGAACGATGTACTGCACAAAACACTGTGTCAATTGTTTCATAATTACATGTCATTCTAACTCATATACTGTAGATCCATACCTATGCACAACAACTTCCTAGTAATCAAATCAAAAGGATTTTCTCTTTCAAACCTGTATAAGCAAACACAATCTCTTGGTCAATAATCAAACAACTATAATTCAGTAAGTCTTCACAAATTACTTAACAGCATATTGGACTTTACTTCACCTTTGGGTATTTACTTGATATACTTTAAGACTTCGGACAAACGGAAGCTCAAACCGTCTATACTGATTGATTACTTTCGAAATTGAACCTTTCTAGCTTTCACAATACCACGTTTAAAAGCCGAGATGAGATCAGATCCTGGTGTCATTCCTTTGGAAGACATTTCCTTAAGCAGTGTATGAGCTTTCTCCATGTGCCCTCGGATACAAAAGCCAGAAATCATAGCACTATATGTTACAGTATCTGGTTGTAATCCTCTGTCAACCATTTCATCGAAGAGGCTAATAGCATCTTGAAAGTTAGCCGCCCTTATTTGACCATCAATCAACACAGTGTAACTAACAACATCTGGAGTTATTTCCATTTTCTGCATCTCCGTCCAGAGAGAAGAAACGTCCCCTGTTCTTTTTCCACTTGGAGACAAGAAATGCCTTCTTAAATTTGCTTTCAAGTTCCCATCAAGTAGAACTGTATACGTAAGGACATCAGGTTTTATCCCTTTTCTCTTCATATCCTCAAAGAGTTCATGGGCCTCTTTCAAGTAGTTCATCCTACAATATGTATTTATCATAATTGTGTAAGTTATTACATCAGGCATAAATCCTTTCTTGATGAAAAAATCAAACAAAGAACGAGCATATTCCAATTTCCCATCATGGCACATAGCAGCTATTACTTTAGAATACATTATTTTGCTAGGTTCCACGTCAAGAGCCAACATTGTATCTAGCAGCATAATAGCTTTGTGGATGTCACCTGCCATGCAGAGTTTATCAAGTAGCTTAAAACAGGAACCTTCTTTAGAAATATCTCCTTGGTTTGACAGATTAAGGAATAGTTCATAGGATTTTCCGATAAGGTTTGCTTCACAGTAGCCATTCACCATGGCAGAATAGACTTCAATGCTCCTATCTTCCAAGCTGTTAAAATATGCCTCGGCTTCCACTACCTTCCCCGCTGAACATAAACCTTCGATGATCATCTTGTGTGTAATGGAGTTTGGCTTCACACCTTGAGTCTCCATATAGTCCAAAAGGTCAATTGCATCATGAGCCTGGCCGTTTCTAGACAAACCAGCAGCAATTACATTATATGTGACAATATCAGGCTTCAAACCTTTCTCTTTCATTTCTTTGAACATAGCAAAGGCATCAACAAGTTTACCCCGAAGGAAGTATCCATTTATAAGGGTTGTATAGTGCTTAATATCTAAAACCATACGCTTAGCTTTCATGTCTTCCACCATGTCCACTGCATCGTCCACTTTCTCCAACTTACACAAAGCGCTGAATACAATGTTGTAGGCCACCCCATCAAGAAACATGCCTGATTCCTTCAATTCTTTGAACAGCTCAACCACCTCCATAGTAAGGCCCATCTCAACCAAGCACTGGAGGAGGTAGCTAACAATCACACAATTTGTTTTTATACCTCTTGAAAGCATGGCTTCATGTAGGGCTAAAGCTTTAAGCAGATTATGACTTTTACAGTACCCATAGATCAATGGTGAATAAACATCCACCTGACAAACCAACCCCTTCTTTTCCATATCTAAATACACCCTCTCGGCTTCATCCAACTTCATCTCACTACAAAAACCCCGGACAACGACTATGTAAGCATAAAGGTCTACAGGCACATTCTCCCTTCTACATGCTTGGAGAACTTCATATCCCAAATCAGACCTCATATTCTTGCAAAGCCCCTCAATATAAGCCGTGTAACAATACGAATGAGGCCTTACCCCGGCTTTTTCCATCTCCTTGAACACATAAGCTGCCTCTTTCAGTTCACACTTCTTACAGAATGCCTTTATCACAATACCGTAAGTGTAATGATTAGGACACAAACCAAGTCTCTTGAGTTGCCTATAAATTGCCAACGCCATATCAACCTTACCATTCTCAACCATCCTATTTATAAGAAAGTTACAAGTAAGGATATTCGGCACAACACCGTGCCTCCTAGTTCGGAACAAGAAATCAATGGCCTTGTCAAACATTTTAAGAACAACACAAGCTTTAAGATACACATCAATTGCTCTAAGCATGTAATTGTGATTCCCACCATTAACACCACCATCATCCACTAGTAACTCAAACAAGTCATGGATTTCAAATGAAGGGTGCTGTTTAGACAGTGCAATAAGATCATGGAACACGGAATCCAACCTTCTATTCAAGCCCCAGTAGCAGAAAATCCTGATGATTGCTGCATAGGTTGAAATGTTCTCAGGGAACCCCACAAATTGTTGTTGCTTCAGTTGAGTGAAGAGTGAAAAAGCAAGAGAAGGATCGTTCTGCAAACTTTTCACAATGTGAAAACTTTCTTCTTTTATGTTGTCGTTGGTGATGTTATTGCTGCTACAATAAGAAGAAGATGATGAGGAAGAAGAATCCTCACTTTCACTGAAATTGGTGTGTGAAACATTGAAGTGTGCAAGTGCAGCAGTTGAAGCAAACTTGAATTTGAACTTGGAGCTGTGAGTGAACTTGATGATGGGGAACTTGAAGCTAAGCCACATGGAAGATTAATATTGAGCAACGCCAACAACAAAACTCCGTTTTGATCGCACAAACAAAACTGTGGCAGAGAGAGAGAGAGAGAGAGAGACAAAGCACCAGGTATTAAGAGTAGCTGGTTAGGGAAACCTAGCTTCCAAAAACTGGACTAGACACTAGATGTCAAACATGGCAAGAAGAAATAAATATCAAATTGCACACTGCAAGTTAAAGATATTCTGGTATGTAGTATTAGTTCTAATACAGCAATCTAACAGCAAAACTTGATCATACTCAATTGCCATAACACCATCTATAGAATGAATCAAAAGTTTGTACAACCTCAATTTTTGGCTTTACACCATAAAACGTGCTTCAACGATAATCATACAATACAAAATCCTATGCTGACACTAAGCTAGTGCAAAATAATCCAATGATTTTTTGTTTCTTTTCTTGCCTAATGTTCCAAATATACTACTTCTTGGCTCTATTATCAATGCCTAATCCAATTTTCTTTAACAAGCATACATAGTTTAACCTTTAGAACAAGTTCAGATTCATAGGAATTGGTATAAATAAAAATTATCAGCAGCAGCAGCAACAATAAATAACTAAATTAGAAGCAACAACAACACTTATAGCAGCTATAATTCAATAATGCACTGCAAAGATTCACTTATAGCAGAAGCAACAACAAATTCATTATCAGCTAAAAGCTAAGTAGCAAAAAAGAGGAAGCAGAGCAGCGTACGGAAGTGGAAGAACGGAAGCAGCACAGAAACAGATTCGAATCTTGCATATAGAACAGAAGAACGAGAAACGAGCGCGGCAGCGGATGCGGCGGCAAACCGGAGAGGCGGCGGCGGTGACGGCGACAGCTGGGACTAGTTGTGAGAGGCTTTAACGGGTTTTTTCGCAAGGTTAGGGAAAACGGACCCCTTCATTACAAATTAATTTATTAATTAATTAAAATATGTGAAATTCTAATATTATCCTAACTAATAACTTGAGTTTACTTCTTTACACTTCCTAAAGAAACTAATGCCTCTGTTTCCTTTTTTGTTAAGAAAGCAAAAGTTTTTTTTGTTCGGTAAAAGAAAGCAAAAATTTTGAGATGCAGTCTATTTACATGAAATTAATAG
The DNA here is from genome assembly GCF_014773155.1 of Arachis stenosperma. Classification (NCBI taxonomy): domain Eukaryota; kingdom Viridiplantae; phylum Streptophyta; class Magnoliopsida; order Fabales; family Fabaceae; genus Arachis; species Arachis stenosperma. Next base: position 11,169,309 of record NC_080377.1, read on the forward strand.
TCGAGAGCTGTTAATTGTACCTGAGTTTCGATCAAGTTTTGATAGGCACAACACTAAATTTTAAACAATTAATAATCACAAAGCCTCCTGACCAAAAACGTCATGAGGCCCATTTTGAATGACCCAAAAAAAGGCCGAATTCATAGTGTTAATGCTTCTACTTGAATTATTGATACGTCAAAAAAAGAAAAATATTGATAAGAGCTAACATGTCTTTACTCTTTAATTTGTGTTTTCATTTTGAAACTATTAAATGAAGAAAAAAAAATACTCTTTTCGTCTCTTAAATATTTATTTCTACGATACTAATTAGTTTTTTTTATTAATATTTTTTTATATTAATAAAATAAATTTAAATAACATATTAAACTGTTAATTTATTTATTAAAAGTCAATTATAATTAATAATTTTTTTATTAAAAGTCTCTGTTATCTTTTAAAGATAATTGTCAAAATCGTTTAATTTTTTGTTGTTATCTTTTTTAAATATATTAACTAAAAATTAATAAATATTAGTAATTTTTAAATTATTTTTATTTATAAAAATTAAATAAATAATTTATTAATGATTAACATATCACATAAGTATGTTTAATAATTGATAAAAGGACTAATTAGTCTCACAAAATTAAATATTAAAAGACAAAATAGATATTTTTTCTTAGAAATCTCATAGTCATTCAAAAAATTATCAAAGATCGAAATGAATATTCATTCATAAATATTTTATCTCTTAGTTAATACCTTTAAAATTAAATTATTATATTAAAATAATTATGTTACGTGTAAAAAATTTTATAAAATCAATTGTTTGTATAAATTACATAAAATATAAAATATATATTAAAATTATATTAAATAATATATATTTATACACAAATAACTGATTTAGTAAATAATTTTTTGTTTATATATAATTTTATATTAAGATTAATTAAAAAATCGTATATATATAAATTAATTATTAATATATTTATATATAAATATATATATTATTTAATTATTTTTTAATATATATTTTATATTTTAATAAATATTTTATATAAATAACTGATTTAATAGTTATTTTTTAATAATTATTAACATGAACGTAAAATTATATAGATAGATAAAATCAAGGGTGAGGCCTAATAGAAGCAAAAAACAAATAAGCAATTCCAGCTTGCAAACTGCTATGGATCAATCATCAATGCACAGACAGATGCATGCTCCCATAAGCAATGGCCAAGCTGTATTTTATCCATACATGTTTCTTGCAAGTATGTTAAAAATTATTATTGGATATCTAAGTCTATTTATAAATTATTTAATATTTTAATCATGCTACTAAAGCGTATGGGCGAAGGACTTTGAAATAAATGTTCACTTCTTGCACGGAAAAAAAATTGTTCACTTAAATGATAAAATATTATACAAAATAATTTATATCATTTAAGTTCTCAAACTTAATGTTTCATAATAATAATAGTATGAAGTTATATCTATACTCACTTGATAAGAGTAATAAAAAGCACAAATTTATCAATATAATAAGAAGCTTTTAAGTAAAAAATTGAAACAATGTCATCAACTAATGCAAACATCATATAAATTGATATTTGTGTAATTTTTTAGAATTTCCAATACATCCTATTTTACAATTTCTAGAATATTAAAGGGGCTCATTAATTTAAATATGAAAAACATTTTGGTGTATTGGTTTAAAATAGAGTAATTGGGTGTATTACAAATAGATAGACGTGTCAGATAAAGGGGTAACACGCAGGGGGCGTGGTGCCTTCAACACGTGGGGGCGTGGAGGCTAGGTGGCATGCTGTGGTTGAGCCACCTAAGCAGCACGCAGGGGGCATGCTGAGTCAGCACGCAGAGGGCGTGCTGACATGTCAGAATTTGGTTGGCCAGGAGGTGCAGCACGTGGGGGCGTGATGAATCAGCACGTGGGGGGCGTGCTGACATGGCGAGGAGTGATTGGTCCAAGTATGCAATACGTGGGGGACGTGATGACTCAGCACGCAAGGGCGTTCTGACACGTGTCAAAGTGTGATTGGTTGAGGCAGGCAGCACGTGGGGGGCGTGTTAAGTGCACTGCTCTATATAAGGTAGAGCTCGAGAATGTTTTCCATATTGAGTGAGATTTGAGTGTGTTGTGAGGATTCTTTGAGGCTGTTGTTGGTGTAATGGAGGGCACCGCAAATTTGGTGGTGTATCGCAACGGTGAGATAATACGTAATACTCATGAGGGAGTGAGGTTTGTGTCCCAGAATCCGTTTTCGTTTGTGGTTCCATGCACGATGACATTAATGGAGCTGCAGAACGGCCTCTGTCAAAGCATGGAGAATGGTACGTTAATGAGAGTGAGCAAAATTCTGTACCGGAATCCGGTTGTGGTTTTTGGTGGTCTAATACAGTTTGATGCCATGCCGATCACTGATGAAGCGAGTATGCAGAAGATGTTTCAAATTCACCGGCAGACTCAGATGCGACACCCACAGATTGAGGTGTACATTGATTTTGAAACTGTAAAGGCAGTGGCGGTTCAGAATGATATAGATATACATGATGATAGAGCTACAGTGTACCAAGGAATGAATAGTGACAGCGAAGATGACTTCGAAGCCACTTATGAGGCCGGCGACGAAGATGAAGATGGTAATGTGGGAGTTGAGGCAGCAGCAGAGAATGTAGTGATGGGTCCGTCGAGTAGTCAACCGATGGACGTTCCACCTTTTATGCGTGAGTTGGATCTCGAGGCTATGCATGCCCCCCGAGTTTCCGGAATATACAAACATAGGTATGTGGTGACTAAATAATAATTTTTTGTTTGTTTATGAGTTCCAATGAGTAATAAACAGTGTTGTCTTAATCGGACTGGACCGGCCGGTTCGATCGGAAAACCGGTGAACCAAATATTAAAATAGTTAAATATTCTTAAAATGGTAGCAAAGATATGTATTTTAAATTTTAACTTTAAATTTTTTTACTATTTTTTAATTTTGTTGACATTGGCGTTGCGGATGCTGAGGACGAGGAGTTCCGGATTGGAATGAAATACAGTTCTAGAAAGTCGGTCGTCGCAGCAATTAGAAGTTTCACTATTGCTAAAGGAGTTGACTATGAGGTGTACGAGTCTGAGCCACAGATGTTCTATGCAAAATGCAAGATGTACGGGCGTGGATGTGACTGGCTTATCCGAGCAAGCTTGATACGGAAAAAAGGTTGTTAGGAGATACGAAGATACAACGGTAGGCACACGTGCACGATGGGAACGATTTCATAAGATCATTCTAAGTTGGACTCAGATACAGTTGCTGATGCTATAAGGCCATTGGTCGAGACGGACCCGTCAATCAAGGTGAATCTATAATTGCGGAAGTCCAGTCAAGGTTCAACTATACCATTAGTTACCGAAAGGCTTGGTTGGCAAAGCAGAAGTCCATAGCCAACGTTTTCGGTGGTTGGGATGATTCTTACCAAGCCTTGCCATGGTGGCTCTCGGTCATGGTGTAGAAGATTCCTGGTTCAGTTGTCCAAATAGAAACACGACCACTGTACAACGGGAATGAGGAGGCGCAAGGTGTAAAAATACTTCAACGTGTATTTTGAAGTTTCAATCCATGCATTAGGGCATTCAGGCATTGCAAGCCCCTAGTTCAGGTTGACGACACACACCTATACGAAAAATACAAAGGTACACTTCTAGTTGCTGTTGCACAAGATGGGAACCAGAACATTGTGCCTATCGCATTGTGCCTATCGCATTCTGTCCATCCACTGACAGGCTCTCCATCAATGGGTAGGCCGAATATATTAGCGACATCTTCTAATGTCACTGTAACCTCACCGATCGGCAATACAAAGGTATGGGTCTCAGGCCTCCACCTTTCAACCAAAGCAGCTAATATGTGGTAAAATCCTCTTATGACTCCAATTCTAGAGACGTGGTATAATCCCGTGGCGCGTAAGTAGTTCTCTACCATCGGATTCCACGTCTGTGACGGATCCAGTTTACGCACCAACAAATTCCTGTTAGGCTGCATCAACAAAGATATCTGTTACATTAATTAAATAATAATCCTTATAAATATATTAATAAACATTCACATATTTATTTTAATATCTTATTTATTAAAATATTCAACATACCTTATCTATTTATTTATTTATTTATTAAAAATTTAAATTCTTTATTTATTATAATATTTATTTATTAATAAACGTATTCTTTTAATATTCATAACAACAAAAATTAAAAAATATTAAAAAATTACATATTATAAAAACTATTATAATATTATTAAATATTTGTAAAATATTTATAAAATATTACGAAGGAAGGAGTAGCAGAAATTATTTTTGTTAAGGTTTATTTCATAAAAATTATTATAATATTATTAAATGTTTATAAAATATTTATAAAATATACACAATAATAATATTTTCATTACAAAATATATATATATTAAAAAATATAAATACATATAAAATATAAATACATTTTAAACACAGAAAAAAATTAAAATTTACTAACTTACATAAATGGGATGATCCAAATAGTTGATAATATGCTCTTCAGGCGTCAAATAATTACGTATCATTTTTTTTAACTCTTAAACTAAAACTTTTTTCTTTTTACCGTATAAACTTAGCTCACTAATACTCACTACTACTCCTCAATACTAATCACTATCACTCACATTCTCCTACACAGATACACTTCTTTCTTACCTTCTCTCTTGTTTTCTGTTTTATGTTTGAAGCGTAGCCATGGGAGAAGAAGAGTGAGCAATATATATGCATGATGGAGGACACTTGCGCTGGTTCTCGGAGGAGGGGGTCTGCCCCTGCATGTAGGCAGGCCTGCACCACGCCCCCCACGTGCTGAGTCAGCAGCATTAGAACTCTGCGGCGTCACGGTCTTGGAAGCACCTCGCCACGGGTGGTGACTCACCACGCCCCTAGCGTGTTGAATGAGCGCACGCCACGTCGCTCTCTAGCTAATGCACCACGCCCCTAGCGTGTTGAGGGTGACCTCCACTCTCCGGTAATTCTTCTCCTTAGCCAATATCTGGCCAAAACATCACCCATACAAGCATAACAAAAATAATTTCTGTATTAAAGGAGAAGAAATTATTAACGCAATTTTTTTAATTAAAAAAAAAAGAAGTTAGAGCTCAAAAAAGAGGTAGTTATCTGTTACAATTGTCTTTTACTCAAAAACTTAAGTGGACCCCACATTGGCAGCAATGAAATCCAATCAAGTGTCAACAAAGTAAACTCCTTCTTCTTCCTTCTTCATTCTTCAGAATCCCCAATTTCCCAGAACCCTAAAATTTCTCTCTCTCAACACTTCGAATTTCACAACCCAACTGTCCCAATTAACAGTTGTCCCAACCTCCTCTTATCCCCAAAATTCCATCTTCTCTTTTTTTTTGTGACTAAAAAAGTAAAAACCCTTATTTTTTAATTATTATTATTATTATTATTCCCAAATCGAACCAAACAAAATTTCAAAAAATAAACCCTCCAAAAATAGAAAAGACAAAGCCAAAAAAATAAAAATGGCATCTAAGACGCTTCTTCCGATATCTATGAAGAACAAAAGGGGTGCAATTGCTTTGGATCATTCACCTCCATTTTCCATTTCTTCAATTCCAAGTCGCACTCATTCTTCTCCTTATTCTTCTTCTTCTTCTTCATCTGTTAATGCAACGACAATAATGGTGGTGAAAGGAATTGAAACCGATGACGCTGCTGCAAGGCTCCTTCAACGTTCTTCATCAGCATCTTCTTCTTCTTCTTTAGATGACGTCACCAACGTAAAGACCGTTATGCCCTCCAAGCCAAACATTCCAAAGGCGTCGAGCTTCAACAACGGTGGTCAGAAGAGGAGAAGGCGCAATGCGAGTGAGGATTCGTTTCCTTCGATCTCCGATGGTGGTGGTGGTGGCAATGGCAAGGGAAATGGAAATGAAATCAGAACCGTCGATGGTGATCGTCGCGGTGGTGGTGGTGGTGGTAGAAAGTTTTCGTCTTCTTCAATTGGTGAGGAAGTTAGGCATGTTGCATCTGAAACATTTCTATTGACAAGGCTTTTCTTGACGATGCTGGCATACCTTGGGTATGATTCTCAAATCTTAATCTAATCTATTGTTTTGTTTGTGTGTGTTTTTCTTTCGTTATATGTAGAATTTGCATTGAAAAGGACTTGAATTTTGATGAATTGTCTATGGATGTGGTTTATGAGTTGAAGAAATGGCGATAATTTGAAAGAAAAAATGATATAGTAGCTGATCCTGTTGGTCATATGTGGAACCATAAACATTTTAAGTCCAATGATTGAAAGGGATTTAAGATTTTAATGGTTTGTTGGTTGGCATTGTTAATGATAGGATGTGGTGATGGTGGCGTCTGATTGATGTAGATAGGTTTCCCTTGGTGAGAAAAGCCATTGTGCTTGTTTCTCTGTTATATGTTGCAATTGCTATCTAAAGGGTATGGAATTATATCACTAAATGTGTGTCCATGTCAATGAATTGATCTAGTGGATTTGTGTCCATGTGTTGAACAAAAAATCAAAAAAGAAAAAGGAAAATTGGCATGATGTTTAAGCATTTTGTCTCCATGATTTGGGAGTTTGTATACTTGGAAGCATATATGCAGGAAAACTGAGATTTGGAACTGTGAGATTTCCATAAACTAAGTTTTCGAGGCTTGTATTATCATATGGAGTACCAAGGCAGAACTAGAGTATTGATTAGCGTTATAAACTTTTTATAATTTGCATGATTGGTTTTTGTCTTGTTCGCTTATTTTCAGTAGGTTATGGTATTCATAAGTTCACACTTCACAGGTTCTGCTTAGAATGAGTGATTATTGTGCAGTTCCATTGACTTAGTAGTTCATACTTGTTAGGAATTATAATATTGTGAATTGATAGCTAACAAGTTATGGTTAAAATGCTAGGTTGAGACTTGAGAGTTTAACTAATTACCTATATTTTGTAATGTTTGTTTGACATAGATATTTTAAAATAACAAGTTTTCGATGCATTCTGATTTGCTATTTTTATTCAGGATAGGCTACAAATGGATCATACAATTCCTTGCACTTGGTTGTTATGCAGTTATGATTTTCCCAGGAGTTATTCAAGGTTTAAATTCAGTAATATATATATATACTTGTTTGAATGCATTAGTATGTCTCATAATGATCATCATTGGAGCATAAGTGTTTTTTCTTTTGTTTTTAGTTGGTTATTACTATTTCTTCTCCAGTCAGATACGCAGAAGCATAGTATACGGAGATAAACCACGAAATCGGTATGCTATTTATCCCCCCCCCCCCCCCCCCCCCTTTTGCATTTGTAAATTTCAATAAGTGATGTAAGTTTTATTAATTATTTTTGTTATCTTTTACAGGCTTGACTTGTATTTACCAAAAAATAGCAATGGTCCAAAACCAGTTGTCGCATTTATTACTGGTGGAGCCTGGATTATTGGGTATGTGATGTTCATGCTCCATTTAAATATTGACTAAACTGTTTAATCTCTAAGTTATTGAATTCTACTAATTTTATGGTTTCTTCTTGGAAGGGTTCATGTGTTTAGATTGTTATATACACCAACTCATTTCTTTCAAGTTTTGATGTTCTTGTATTTTTGCAGCTACAAAGCATGGGGTTCTCTTCTAGGAAAACAGTTATCAGAGAGAGATATCATTGTGGCATGCATTGATTACAGGTGATGGATTAATCTTTCGAAGTTATCTCCTCCATTTCTTTTTTCTTTTCCAGTAATGCAGTTGCTTTAATGGCTACTAATTTATCATACATTATCCAATGATTCAATAGCTTTTTCATGATATACCAAGATTCTGTAGGACCTGCTATAACTTGGTATTAATTGTAGAACATTGTGTGTTATTCATTATGATGAAAATAATTGGCCTTTCCAGAAATTAGTTATATGCTTGTAATGGTTCCTGAATTCTATGTGAACTCTTCTATGTTGTTCTTCTTTTTGGAGAAAACTATGTTACGCCTTAACACAACATCATGCTTGCTATGTCTTCATTCTTCCTGTTTCACTGTTACCTGACATATCATTTTACTTGCAGAAATTTTCCTCAGGGAACCATGAGCGATATGCTAGCCGATGCTTCCGAAGGAATCTCATTTGTGTGCAATCACATTGCAGAATATGGTGGTGACCCTAACAGGTTAGTGTTAAATAATTCCAAAGTTCGTTCAAAGTTACTGGATTGGTTCCAGCAACTCTTGAGGGTTGAGGCGCTTCTCCACAGCGAGTTGTATGCTTTATGATATATAATTTACCTAATGACATAAATGGTTAAATGCATTTTTCATGGCTCTTTTTCTGTATAGAATTTACCTAATGGGGCAGTCAGCTGGGGCGCATATTGCCGCATGTGCAATTGTGGAGCAGGCAATCAAAGAGGCCGCCAAAGAAGAGGGTATTTCCTGGAGTCTTTCTCGGATCAAGGCTTATTTTGGATTGTCCGGCGGGTATGTACTTTTATAAAATCATTATTATAAACAAAGATTAGTGTTTGTCATTCATCAACACAGCACACTATGTCGAATCATTGTTGGCTTTGTATTATTCATTGTCTTATTCAGTCCTTTCTTTCTTCCCTCTGCTTAAACGCCATGATCTTCAATAAATTCAGTACTAAGATTTGCATCATTGATCTTTTTTGTTTATTTTTTATTTTCTACATTAAACAGGTATAATGTGTTTAATCTGGTAGATCATTTCCATAACAGAGGTCTCTATCGTTCCATATTTTTAAGGTATGTACTTAATTAGTTTTCAAGTGAGTTAAAATGTTTAACATGAACCCCTCTGCTTTTGTTATGTTAGAGATTCGAATGATGCCTTTTATGTTGCAGCATAATGGAAGGAGAGGAAGGCCTACGACGCTTTTCACCAGAAGTAATGGTTCAAGATCCAAACATGGCAAATGCTGTTTCTTTGCTACCTCCTATTGTTCTTTTTCATGGCACTGGAGATTATTCGATACCATCAGATGCCAGGTTTGAGCTTGAGCCTTTTTCAAAAGGTGTTTTAAGTTTGCGAGCTATTAGAGACATACAAATTCAACAGCAGCCATCGAATTCGCGAGATATGCTATATGTTACAACTCTTTTTTATGTTTGATAACGGACTAATTCGATCGAATTAAAAGAATTGTAATGCTGTATGAAGCTCATTTAAAAGAAAAAGCTAAAAATTGATTTTCGGGCAAAATAAGATGATCCATACACACCCTTAATCACTACTTGTTTGCTTCTTTTGAGTTATGAAATTGAGTATTTTCTTTCTGAATTTGCTATTGTTTTTCACAGTACATCATTTGCTGAAACTCTTAAAAAACTTGGAGTCAAAGCTGAAGCAATTCTCTATGAAGGGAAGACTCATACAGATGTGTTTCTTCAGGTAACTGACTGGTCGAGTCCACCTTTCGGCATTTTCACAGACAAGCTTTGCCAAGTATTTTCCTTCAGTTTCCAAGATAACCATTTATGTGATCTGCTTCTGATCTGTACCTTTCAGGATCCGATGAGAGGTGGCACGGATGCCATGTTCGAAGATCTTGTCAGCTACATTCATGCTAACGATCCTGATGCACGCGCCAAAGATGCCTTGGCTCCTCCAAGGAGACGCCTCGTACCCGAATTCATGTTGAAATTGGCTCATATTGTTAGTCCTTTCTAGCTAGCAAACATTCATTTGATTAGTTTGTGTTTTCATTTTGTTTTTATTTCTAATGTTTCCTGTTTTCAGGATTTTGTGAAGGAAAAAAATGATTGTTTTCTGTTTTCACTCTTGTTTTCTCTTTTTTCTTCACAAAATTCTAAAAGCAGAAAATATTAAAAATAAAAATAGAAAACGAAAACGCAAGCCGAATGCACAACTTCCATAGTTGATTTTGTTCTCCCTTCTTTTGTAAATAACCATTGTTATGACAACCTAGGTTGTTTCTCAATTAGATAGGATTAGCTCCCTATTGGTTTCAAGATTATTGAAACCCCCAAATATGAAATAGTTGAGGGAAGATTTCTATAATTCTATCTTGTAACTTTAATCCAAATCATAGTTATCATTTTGAGGATTTAATATTTTGTTTCACTAACTGAATCAAATCTTTGAAGTGTTGTGTCTACTCATACCCTAATTTGAATAATGTTTTTTGATTTGTAATATATTATCATGTAAATTAAAAGAGCCAATGAGCTATTTTTTTTACATATATGAAGTGAGATATCATATTATATTAACTTAGGCTTGTTTAAGTGAAGTTCATATTTTATTTAATGAAAAATATTAAATGAATCATGCATAATATTTTGTAACTAAATTAGAATGATGCAATGACTACATCATAAGTACCTAAATCAATTATCATTCTTCACCTACCAAGATAGCACCCATGAAGAGTTCCAAAACTATAAGCAACAAGAAACTTGAACGATAAAATAAACTAAAATCATCAACCAAAATATACTGCTTTAGGCAACTGAGATGAAATTGTGACAAATCAGCAACCAAAATAATAAAAAAGAAAAAGATTTTGGGGGGGGGGGGGAGGGGAGAGAATATCATTTAGTAATTATTATAGAATGTATATTGTTGAATTATATATTAATATTTTGATGGTGAAAACTCAGGTGCATCAACTTTATGTGAAGTTAATAGTTGAAAGACGTTAAATGATTTGACTGATTTGACTAAATTTTTATTTAACGGCTTTCAGTTATTAGATTTACGTGAAGTTAATTGTACTTGAGTTTCCACTTATTTTGACTATTATATTCATTTTCTGTTAAAGAAAAAAAAGTATGGACGTTGCTAGGAGTTTATGCAATTATATTATTATTTTTATTTTTGAAATAACTTGTTGGATTGAACTATTGAATTATTGCAAATTGTTAATACAATCTACATCATTACTTTTTTAATTAAATAGTGTTTTTTGTGAAAAATAAAAAATATTGACTATTATAAAAGCACACTGTATGTATAATCTTCATGTGTCCAAATTTCAATTAAGATTGAAATGTGTTATTAGGGGTGTATATGGGGCGGGTCACATCGGATTTGGCTTAATCCAGACTTGACCCGAAATATAGATTGGGCCTAATTTTTAGACCTTAACCTGATTTTAGACTCGATGAAACCTATACATTTTCGAGTCGGGTGAAAATCGGGTAAAAACCGGGTCTTTAACATGTAAAAATCACCTAATTTCCGACCATTATTTCACAATTTACATAGTAAAATTCACTTAAAAAAATATAACAAGAACCAACCATTCTCTAAAATTAAAGCATAACCATAATCAATACTAATATTGTCTAATAATACCAAATATTTAAATCAATACAAATAATACAATATTATGCATTAGTCTAAAGTCTTATGCATTTTAAACATAAAACATTAACTTATAATCTTATAATGACTAATAACACAAAATATTAAGGTTTACAATATTTAAATTCCACATAAGAATTACCATCATCTATCACTAATAACACAAAATATTAAATGTGTATGATGACCGGGCCACCGGGTCGAGTTCGGGTGACCCGAACTATGACACGGACCCGACCCGAAATAATGACCGGATCTATTTTTGAGACTCTTATCCGACCCTAAACCTAATAAAATCACACTAAATTAGCCCCTAAAACGTTTGGGGCCGGACCGAGTCTTCGGATCGAGACGGGTCATGTACACCCCTATGTGTTATAGTCAACCTCTAAGCCAATTAATTTCAAATTAATGATCTTATTTGGCTTATGACAAAATTGCACTATTGAAATTTCCAAGCAATATGAGTTCTTTAATTTAATCCCAATCAAATATCATAATTTAGAAACAACAATGCAAAAAACATCATTATTATTGTCTCCTATACCACCTAATTGCTTCCAATGCAATCAATGGCATAGAGCACTAAAAATGTAACAAGATTTAAAAAAAAAAAAAGCATAGCTTCACCAATAAATTTTGTTGATCCTTTTTTGTTTCTACCCTTAGCATAGTGAGTCACTCATGCAAACAAAACCACGTGTACTTGTTTTATATGCTAAGCATGCATAGTGGAGCAAATTATGAGGCTACCAACAGTGCATCAAAGTTTGTCTTGCCAACTTCTTTTCCCATGTTCACATTAGGTATTTTCATTACATCTACACCTCTCTAAGTTCTAAATCTTCCTAATAGAATGAGACATCTTAGGTAATTGATATTAGTATAAGTGGTAAAACCTTGAAGGGATTTAGAAAGTTAGGGAGGATATCTGAAGAAAAAAGGAATTTTTGTTGTTGTGTCTATTAGGCTTTGTTCGTTTATAAACAGAAGACACTGAAATATAAATACAGAGATATAAAATTATATTTGACAAGTGAAATATGAACAAAGATATTATTTTAAGATACTGAATTAGTATATTTTATGTCTTTTCTGATAGAAATAATATAAGATATTGAACACAGTGACACAAATTATTTTTTATTTTTTCTTTTATCATCACTATCAAATTTTATAATTATATTCGTACAAAGAAGAATTATAAGATGTGCTAGACATGAGGAGGGTTGGTTTAAAGCAACTTTTTTCTTATGAAACAAAATCCAATACCTTGTGTTTATTTGATGCAATCTATCACACTCTATAAGCTAAGATATGCTGAATTGCTCATTGTGTGTGAACATTCTAGCTAGATAGCAATGGACTTTATGATTATATATGTTGAATATCATATATTCAGAAATCACAACCACCCCACTAGTGCAAAATTAGGCCCCATTTAAAGCCTTTAACTACACTATATATACATGCTTCTCCTAAGCCTCAATTCAATGTACTAATATCAAACTAAGCTAGTGAGTGAGTGAGTGATAATACTATATATTGAAATTATGGAGTCATCAATGATTAGTAGAGCTACAATTGTGACATTGATGGTGTTGTTATTAACATCAAATAATTATAAGAATGTAGAGAGTGCTGGAGAGTGTGGAAGGACACCAATAGGGTCAGCAGCTGCAAGCTTAAGTCCTTGTTTGGGTGCAACAAAAGATGTAAGGGCAAAAGTGCCACCAGCATGTTGTGCTAGGGTTTCTGCTTTGCTTAGAACCTCTCCAAGATGTCTTTGTGCTGTGCTCTTGTCACCATTGGCCAAACAGGCTAAGATCAACCCTGCCACTGCCATTACTGTCCCTAAGAGGTGCAACATTAGGAACAGGCCTGTTGGAAAGAAATGTGGAAGTAAGTTTTTTTTTTTTTTAATTTGATGAAATTTATTAATGAAATTCAATGAATTTTTTAATTTTATTTTTAAAAAGGGTAGAGTATATTTTTTGTCCTTGAAGTTTAGCAAAAGTTTTAAAAATATCCTTAAGTTTTATTTTGTTTCAATTTTGTCCCAAAAATTTTCGATTTATATCAAATATACCCTCGACGGCTAAATTTTCAAAAAATTTAAGACCAATCTAACAATAATGCATGGAAATTATTCTTGATTTGTTTGTGTTGAGGATTGTTCTTATGAAATTGTTGTTGATTAGTCTTAAATTTTTGAAAAATTAGCGGTCAGGGATATATTTGATGCAAATCGAAAACTTTTGGGACAAAATGAAATTTAGGGGTATTTTTGAAACTTTTATCAAACTTCAAAAATAAAAAATATACTTTACTCTTTTAAAAATATATTTTTTTTAGAAATTTTGATGTGAGAAACTTTCAGAGTCAGTATTTTTTAATATTTTTTGTCATCATTTGATCAGTATAAATACTAAATTGTCTATATATAACAAATCAATTTTATTAATTCATATATGCAAATTTTAAAAAATATGAGTACAAACTATATTGATTTATGTATGTAAGTTCTGATAAATATAGGTACAAATTATATGTTTTTTATGTAAATTAAAATTTCTATAAATATAGATATAAATTATTGCTAATTAAGTGCTAACAAAAAATATAATATTTGCCCGCCATATAGTATTATTGTTTTGATAATAACATATTTGTTACTTTTTTGTAATTATATTTCATAAAATATAACACTAAACATTATTATTGTATAGATAATATAAAGTTATAAACTCTTATAAAGAAGACTGAGGTGAGATTAATGTTAATTTGATAATATAAAAAGGAATTACGATAAATTTTACAAAATCTTAAGAAAAATTAGTGTACGAATATTCCTAAAAATTTGTATGCTGGATCATAATTATGAAATAAATCTTAAACATCTTATTTGGTAATTTAAATAATAGTCATACATTTTTAGTTGTTATATAGGATGTTGTATGAAACAAAAATTCTGTTACCTATTAATGCTTAATTAATAAGAAAGCATGCATGGAAGCAAGATACTATTACCTATTATTTAATTACATATTTCAATAGATTAATGATTAAATATATGTTTGATATTAATATTATGATGATATAGCTTTCTACATAAAGTATTGATTTGTTCCACTTGTAAATTACTGTAGTAGCAGAAATTTTGATTTGTTAAATGTGTTGGATTTTCATTATTCTACACAAACATTATATGTGTGCAAATTTTACAAGTTGATTTAAAAATTAAAAAAAAAAAAGTAATATACTTATTAACTGTCTGACACTGGCATAAAATAATATATGGGATAGATGCTGATAATTATATATTCTCTGAACACTCATATTGCTTTGGAAAATAGTTAAAATAATTAACTAACATATTCTCCTTTTTATTTGCAGGATACACTCTTCCTTAAAAGTAAGTATCATCCTGAGAGAATAATTATTAATATTATATATGATTATGCAGTATTTAGAAGACTATAGAGATCAATAATAAGTGGTGTATAATGTCATATATATGACACTATATCAACTAGGGAGGGTATTATTGCCAAGACCTGAGAGTATTTGTATTACATGGTTGGATGTTTAATGTGTCTTGTTTGTTATAATTAATATGTAATGTTTAGTATTTACTGGTATCTTGTTGAAAAATGTTATATATGTACCATTTCTTCGAATAAATTAAATTTATATTGCATAAGTTTTTTTTCTTTTATTTATTGAACTTCCATTAATTAATTTTTTACTCTCCTAAATAAGTATAATTTGAGTTAATATTTAATTTGATTTTTAAATTTACATACAAATTTTAATTCTTAAAATTTTAATTATTTTTATTTAATTTTAAAATTTTATAAATTCACATTAATATATGAGATAATTTTTAACATATAAATATTAATGGAGTACAAATATAAACGGTCAGATATCACATTAAAACTTGTAAAATTGTGTAGTTTTAGTTTTAGTATTTAAATAGCCTCAAACAGTCTCGTATTATTTATTTTGGGAGAAAATATTTTAATAAACATAATTTTCAATGTTGTTTTGGGACTATTTGAGTGCTAGAACTAAAATAATATTTTATAGAGTTCAACATGGTATTTGATTGTTTAGGTCTTCCATTAACGTTTGTCATAAAAAAAATTTTTAAGGACTTATATGAATCATGTTTGTAAAATTTGGAGACTAAAGAAACGTAATTGAAATTTTAGGAATTAAATTGAAATTGGTTGGGAACAAATTAAGAGTTTGTTTGGAAGGTTAGGAATTATAATTCACTCAACAGTTGATTTTTTTTGTTTCGGAACAATTAAAAATGGGAATTGGATCTTCTTAATTTTTTTTCTCACTTGAGAGGATAAAATACGATCTCTCGCTATTAATTTTATAAGTTAGACCAAAAAAAATATCAAAGAAAATTTTTAAAAAGTCTTAGATTACATTTTACTTCCTCAGTTAAAAAATAATTGAGAGGATTTATTCTCGTAAAAATAAATTATTTAAATTCATTTGAAAATTTTAATTTTCATTGTTCCTTTTTTGTAAATCAAATCAAAAAAGATTTGATTTTTAAATCAATTCTCACACTTTTCAAATTTAAATTCCATTCTATTAATCATAATTTTGAAAATTGAACTAGATTGGTTGGTTCAACTAAATTAACCGAAAATTGATCACTAAACCAATTTAATCAGGCTCATAAATTGTCTGACAAAAAATTGGTCAAAGAACCGAAAGTTAATCGATGAACTGTCAGAATCGGCCAAATCTTAAGAAAGATTTCCGGTTTGATGTTCTCCTCCAAACGGTGCCATTTACACCTTTTGGGGAAAAAAACACTAAATCCCCAATGCATCCCCAGCCCCAGCCCCACTCTTGTGTCCTCTCCTCTCTGAAACTGAAAAACAAAAGGGAAAATTAAAAATTGAAAAAACAAAGAACCTAGTCTCGCAGCCCCGCAGGCGTTGCCTGTAGAACCTCCGGCGCCGTCCTAGGAAGCTCCCTTGCCATCGTGGGAAGCTCTCTCGCCGTCTTATGGAAGTTCTGTGGCCATCGTCGCCTCCTCTATTCGAACACTCTCTCTTTCTGTGTTCGCCGGTGTTGCGGTTACTCCCCTTCCTCTTGATTGCTTTCACCTTCCTATATTCTAAAAAGAAGAAGAGCCTTTCTCACTGCCATAATTCAAAGCATTTATTTTCATTGTCTTCCTCTTCGATAAGTCTCAGCTGCATATCCATAGACTCTAATCTAATGCTTGATCTCGTATAGATTCGCATAAACAAATTAGTTAGGGAGAACCAACACACGCAAGTATTATTTATTAGTGATTTGGGTGGGTTTCGTGAAAAATAGATTAAGTGAAAAATAATGGTTAAGATGAGAGATTCGGGGTAAGTAAACTTGTGAGGAAAAACACTTCTATTAATGGCAGATAAGCAATACAAGAACTAATGATGAGAAAGAGAAGTGGAGAACAAGTGTTGAGACCTCCACTAATGTCACAAGAGGATGAAT
Organism: Arachis stenosperma; assembly: GCF_014773155.1. Classification (NCBI taxonomy): domain Eukaryota; kingdom Viridiplantae; phylum Streptophyta; class Magnoliopsida; order Fabales; family Fabaceae; genus Arachis; species Arachis stenosperma. The sequence goes on from NC_080377.1 coordinate 11,186,225, forward strand.
GAGCTTTGTTTAAAGTGGACAGGGGTTGGTTAATGGTTGTTGAGCGTTTTGGTGGAACACCAGAATGCCAGTTTTTACTCGTGAAGGTGGTGAATGAAATGAAGAACAATGAGAGAAAATTTGGGGAGAGGAAAAGATGAGTTTTTTAGCTTCTCATCTTCAGAAGTAAGAAAGGTCTAGAAGAAGGTGAAAGTGAAAAGTGAAGGTGAAAGTCTGGTTGAAGGTATGTGAAGAAGAAGATGATCGTAATGGTAATGGTGCTTTACAGAGGTGGCTTGAGGTCCTTTTTATGGTGTAAAACCATGATAAAGAGGAAATCTATTGTCCAATGGTTTTTAATCTAATAGTTGGTTTACTGGTTTTTCCAAAATATCTTTAGGTATTTATGTCACCTCAAATCTTGTCAACTAAAAAAGGTAGGAAGTTGATTCTCCCACGTTAAACTAAAGCTTCTGACATGTGACATTAGTGAAGGGACATCTAGTTTGATTTTCTTTTAACTAGATGACACCTTTACACTCCAAATCCAACCAATCCACTTTCACCAATATAGTTCCCACTGAAGAGAAATTCAACTCCTCAATGTGTTCTTTTGGGTTCCATCCTTTTAGCCCAATACCTTTAGGAGGAACTTAACTCTTTTTTTACCATGTTTGTATGTCATTATAAAAATTAATTATGTACAAAAAATGTTTATATTTTTTAGTACACAATCATAAGCCCCCATGCAGTCTTTGAGGGTACAAAGTATTCCCTCAAGCTGCATTGAACTTTTTTGTACTCAACAGAACAAGAATAATTTAAATTTTTTTTGGTTAACATACTATAACTCTAAAGAATCAAATATCCCTCTTTTATTCATTTTTTTGTCATAATAAAATATGTATTTGTAAATATTATGATATTCAAATATAAATATTTCTGTATAATATTAATATAATTATGTACTCATAAAAAATAAATAAAAGAATATTTTTGTACAAATATTTTAAATAAAATAAAATAAATATATTCATAATTTATTTGTATATACGTATGTATTTATTCTTAAAAGTAGTGTATGTGTGTACATAATATTATTATTATTTATTTATTTATACATATATATATATATATACATATATTTTTTTATGGAAAAAAGAGGGATGATTTGATTTAATATAATAATTTAATATATAAGAAAATAAGAAGGGGAGAAACTCTAATTCTTTTAATTGGACGCGTTTTTAAATTTGAATACCTGGATTTGGAGAGACACATAAGAAGGGGAGAACCCCTGGGAGGATAGGGGAGAGCGTGTTCCTCATCATCTCTGCTAGGACATTTTTTTACACAGCAGTATTTTTCCAGTATCATCACTACTATTACCACCACCATCTAAACCCTCTGTCTTCTTCAACAATTGGGAGTTTTTCTTAGGGCAAAGGACACTCCCATATTCAACGTTGCTCTGTCTTCTCACTCTGTCTTCTTACTTGGTAAGACTCTTTTTCTTCTTTTCTTGCTTTTGTCTTCGGTCTTGCTCCCTTTTTTGTCATATAATGTGTACTCCTATTTTCTTGTATGAGATTCTGGCACCTGAAGATCTACTATTGTATATTTGATAATTTTTTTGTACTGTTCTGAACTTTTGTTACTCTGAACTCGTGTCTGAACTCTGATAATCATTATGTACTCTTTGTTACTCTGAACCCTTATTATTATGTTCTCTGCCTTTGTTCTTTGTTTTTTTGTTTCATTTGAGAAGTTATTTTCTTGACATGCGATGCTCTTTGGCTTTTTCAGAATTTTTTGAGTGTTCTGTAATATTCTCCTTTATATTTTGAACATTTTTGTCGTTGGTATTTGTGTGATATTGATGTTCACTCTATTTTGTTGTTGCTGTTCTCCCTCTTTCCCGTCTTTTAGGAATTGTTTCTTTTTGTTGTCATGCCTCGTGTGAAACTTGTTGAGATAGTGGATAGTGACCCAGAGGGCTCTGGTAATAGTTTGGGTACTGACTCTTCTGTGAATGATATGGACGATGTTCCTCAAGAATATGCAATTGGATTTTCTGAATCTATCCCCCAACCTTGGGTTAAACCATCAGATAAGAGGGCTACTTTTGTGGATCCTCCTCCGATGAAGAAACCTTTTTTGGACCCTCTTTCTTTTGCCTTATTATCAGGTATGGATAAAACTATGAAATCCGACTTTGATTCTTCAGATTGTAGAGTTTTGGGTGAATTTGTTGAGAAGCCTTCATATCAAGTGGGTTATCCTCTACTTTGTTCTCGGTTGAAGCGCCAAGAATTTCCATGGACGTCTTTTAAATCTGAGGCAGCTACTCATATGAATAAGGTTTGGCAAAAGTGGGTGTTCACAGTATTATTTGAGGAGGGTGGTAATTTTGTGAGGAGATTAGAATTAGCTGGTGTTGCCGAGGCTATTCGCACATCTGCATGTTGGTTGTTCTCTACCATCTATCATCATAATTTATTTTTATAATTTCTTTACCTTGTTGCTATATATTGAAGAAGCACTAATTGATTTCTTCTTGGCAGGCTTGAATGTTCAACGAAATGGATATGATATGAGTTTACTTTGGCAGAGGTGGTGTTCTCAGACTCATACTTTTCTGACTTCTTGGGGTGAGTTTTCACCCACTTTGGAAGATGTTGTGGTTCTTCTTCAGCTGCCGGTGTTTGGTAGTGTGGATCTCACTCTTCTTCGCCCAGATTCTGATATGCTTAAGCTTGCGAGACATCTTCAAATGAGTTTAAGTGATGCTGGTCGATATGCAAAAGAGTTGTCCATGAGTAGGCGTGTTAAGAAATCTTCCTCTAAGGATAAGCATCCAAAGACTCGTGGGTCCTCGAAAGGAAAAGAGGTGGTTGGCGACAAGCAAGATCACAGGAAGAAGAAGATTACGATAAAGTATTCTTACTCTAATTGGTCTCGTTATTTTTTGGTGATTTCCTCAATGGTGAGTTTGTCCCCGCTCCTGCTGTTCTTTCAGATCTTAAGGAAGCTGCTTTTGTTGCTTATTGGTTAAGTAAATATGTATTTTTGGGACTGACGGATGAGTGTATGAGCCATGGGGTGTTTCTTTTAGCCTGCATGATTACTAGAGGAGAACGTTTACCATTGGCTCCTCTGTATCTCGGCAGCTTATATACGCGGCTTGATTAATTTTTCCAACAACTCAAGATTGCTCATGGTCGCTTTCCATTTTTGGCTTTCATTGACGAAATATTTCTTCAACTCTTTCTTTTTTGAGCGGTTCTCTCTGTTTGCTCCCACCCATGAGCCCCCTACACATTCTTCCAGATAAGAAGGCAAGTCCTCGTGCTTGGATTTGGGGTTCAGCTCATCCTTCGAAATCTTTGGAGGATGTTATTGATTTGGAGGAAAATTTTTGTTTACGCCCGTACGTAATCTCTTACCAGCCTAATGCATCGGCTATTCATCGTATATATTCTGCTTGTCTTGAACATGACCGCAATAATATTTCCACCGGCAAGGATGGGGTTTATGACTTTTGGATTTTGTGTACTTCTCCAACCCCCTTCCTGGCTTGATTGTTATGGATAGGGATTTTCACTGTGGAGCTTTGATCTGTCCAGTGATCTACCGTCCTGATAGGGTAAGTCGCCAACTAGGGTGGGACCAGGATCTAAAAAATGTGGAGCATATTTTTTCTCCACCGAAAAATTTAATGAAAAAGGTTCTGTTTCAAGAAGAACTCCCAGAGTACAATCCTTTCTTGGTTGTTCCTCTTGACAGGGAAGGGGGAGTTACAATGGAGTATGTGGATTACCTTATGCGTATGAAGGAGCATATTAGGCAATATGAGGGTACATCCGTCCCTGATGTCAGATCATTTGTCCCGGTTTTGATCAAGGATCCATATTTCATGACTGGCAACCTTTCTCGACCATTACAAGTAATATTTACTCTTTGCTGATTCTTATTTTTTGTTTCTTCATTTTTTTTGTCTCTCTCTCTCCTCTTTGTGTATTTGACTGCTGTATCTTTTGTACTGGTGTTTTGTAGACTTGAATGCTAGGTGTTATAGACATCTACATTCTTCAAAAAGAAAACCTGATGATTTAGTTGTTACTGCTGAAGTGGTCAAGCGCAGTAAAGTGGAGAGTTCAAATGTTGAGGTTGCAAAGAGGTCTCTTGAAAGATCACTTGGGCCTTCCGTTGATGCTACGCCTTCACCAATTTCCACTGGCTCAGGGATTTCTCCTTCTTCAACAGCAAAAGCTAAAGGTTCTTCTACCGCTTCTTGCTTTGTTAAGTCATCACAGTCTCCTGGTAAGGCTGGGGTTAGCTTATCTACTAGTGTTGTGAAGTGTAGGTTCCATCGTCTTTTGGGTAAAATAAAAACAATTCCAAATGCACCTTCTGATCCGGTAAATGTAGGCGATGAGAGCTCTCAAGAAAGGGTCAGTAGGGACTCTCCTAATTCGTTTATTGTTGGCGACGTCCCTGACAAGGGTACTACCCAAGGAGTTATGCGAGATGGCCCACGAGTAATAGCAAGTTCTAAGAGTAATGTTAACATTGAGCCTGGTGTTACCTGCCAAGGGGATCCTACTAGACATGTTGTTACTCCCATTCGAACGGTATTTCCTGATGCAGGTACATCTGTTCTCATGCTGTTTCTGAGTCCACCTTTCAAGCTTCGAACATTTCTGATATCACAAAGGAACCTTTAGCTAGTGCTTCTTCTGGTGTGTTCCATTGTATTTCTTTTCATTTGTCAGGCGTGCCAGCATTTTATAAGTTCCTGATAAAAAAAAAGGTTGTTTTGCTTTTCAGTTTCGGTCCGCGATGAGTTTGAGCATTTCAATGGCAATGCGAAGAACTTGTTATCGGAGATTGCATCCCGGGCTTCTTTCTTCTTGCTTCCAAATGACCTAAACTGCCTTTTCAAGAAGCTTGGGTACCAAGCTTTTCTGGACACATGTGATTTCTTTACTTCACACTCCCTTGCAAACTTGTGGGGTGCTCATCGGAATATGGTAGAAAATCATCTAAATAACCTTAAGTTATTTAAATTTAGTGGTCGTTGGCTTGAAAATCTTTCTGCTAAATTGGAGCCTTCACCTAGGGTCTCTGATCTTGCTAGAGAAGAATTGTTGTCTACAGAGTATCACGTTCTTTCTTCTGATGTTTCTGCTCTTCAAGAAAAGGTTAACAAGCTTACATCTGAACGGAACACCATAAAGGCTAGGTTAGCCAGCATCAGCCTGGAGCGAGAGCAATTGGCCAAGCATAAAGAGGCTGCTTCTTCTGTGATTTTCTTACAGTGATATTTTGTGGCTGTGACATTTTTTCAGCATTTTATTTTATAAAATTTGTAACACTTTGACATTATTTTTTTTTTGCTACCTCTATGACTTTCATTGTACACCTCTTTTTGGGTGTTATGCTTCCCCTTTTTTTTTTATAATATGCATACTCCTCCAGGGGTTTTGTCTGCTCGTGTGATCATTTTATTTTGGATACACACAATCTTTTTTTTTTTGCAGGGGGAGGGTATGATTCTAAGAAGAGCAGGATTATCTACTGCTATTTTTTTTCTGTTTCTTTTTTTAGGCAAAGAAAATGAAGGTACCCAGATCTCTCTTACCCTATTTATGCTCTCTCTTTTTTAGGAGCTTGGAGGGTGGGGCACTTCACTTTTCAGAAATATTTTGTACTGCAAATTTCTTAAGATGCATCATTCATAACTTTTGAGTGTATGATTTCTAATGCAGTTTTTTCGTGCATTGCAAGATGCTTGCAGAATAATATAACATAAACATTGGCTCTTGATAACGAAGCCTTTTGGAATTAAAATTCTAACTACTAAAGCTGAAATTAAGCATAGTACTTCTTGACATACTTGAAATTGATGGGGCCAGTGGTTGTTTCATGATCTGGGTCTAGCTGGATACAGTGTCCGTTGGGGTGTACTTCAAAAATAATGTAAGGACTCTCCCATTTAGGATCAACATCTGGCAGGAGAAAATCATCCTTAGGGCAAGCTTTGTTTAGATCTCTAAAATCCACACAGCACCGGATCTGCCAATTCTTCTTTTTCACCAGCACTATGTTGGCTAACCAATAGGGGTGTTGTATTGGTTTGACGAATTTGGTTGCGAGTAACTTTTCGATTTCTTTCTTTACTTGAGCTTCTATTTCATTGGAGAATTTTCTAGGAGCTTGCTTGACAGGAGTTGCTCCTTTCCTCACAGCTAAATTGTGGGTTACCAGGTTTGGATCTAACCCCGGTATTTCATCACAGTTCCAAGCAAACACATCTATGAACTATGTTAATAGTGCTATCAAATCTCTTTTCTCCTTCTCCCCTAGAGCTTTGCACACGAACAAAGGCCTCGGGTGTTCTTCAGTCCCTAAATTAATCTTTTCCAACTCTTCCTCCTTCTGTTTTACTTTATCTTGGAGTTGGAGATGGGTATTTTCTATGTTGCTTTGCAGATGTTCTTTTTCTTGTACACTTAGGATGTCGGGGCCAGGGGAGTTCTGGTAATTTTTCTCCGCTAGACCCCCGAGTTCCTATAGGATACACTACCGATATCCTCCACCTGGGAGAATTTTCTTATGAAGCCCTAGGTCTTCGATTGCTGTTGCTCGTTTTTTGGTGTTTTCTTTTGGTGCTTCCTCTATCAGGGTGTTCTTCCGTACTGCTTTTTGTATGGGTGTTCCGATGGCGCATTTCTGCACAGGCCTTATTTTGTTAACCCTTGGTAACGCAAGCTCTTCATAAAAACTCGCATCCACTAAATGTGCTTCTCCTGCATCAAAGGGTGTTACAGTGGTTGAGATGCTAATATTCTTCCCTCTCCAGCTAGACTTTATGCATTGATGCCAACTTGAAGGAACGCACCGATGTAAATGAATCCATGGACGTCCCAGTAGGATGTGGTAGCTAGAGCTTCCATCCACCACATGAAACTTATTATTGGTCTTTATGGGACCAACTTCCAAGACAACATTAACACACCCTCTAGATTTCACACCCGCTCCATTAAAAGCATTGAGCCCTACTTGAGTAGGCCTTATCTGATCAGCAGAACCTCCCATTTCTAGAAATATATGAGTGGGTATGATATTTACTCCCGATCCAGCATCCACCAAGGCCCTTCTAACCTTCATGCCTTCTACCACTGCTTCCACGTACAATGATTTATTATGGTAGAACTCCCCATTGAATGAGTCAGGGTCCCGAAACACTAGGGCGTTTGCATGGGCCTTTGCTAATCTTGTGAGCGGAGCGTTGACGCCCCCAAAACTTTTTTCATGCTTCTGAATGACTCCTATTAGAGCTCTAGCCACCTCTTTCTGAATGTGGGGTTCCAAGCCAAGTTGGTTGAACATGATTCTATAACCTCGAGACTTCAAAAGACCTCTTGTCAACGTGTCTTCATCCAAAGACTCCTTCATGGTATCCTTCATGGTGACCATCTCTTCTGCTTCATCTACAATCTCTGTTAGCATTATCTCTCCTTCAATGCCTATCATTCCAACATCATGTTGAGGAAAAGGAGTGCTTTTTACACCTTCTTGGTTTTGTTCTCCAATTAGGAGTATCTTTCCTTCCTTCACTTGCCTATGAAACATCGTATTCACCACATAACAATAAGTCAACCCATGGCTCTTATTGCGGTGGACCATGCAATATCATGGATCTCTCAAGTCTTCAGGTGTTGGTGGCTCTCTATCTGTTCTGGGGTTTAATGTTCCATCCTTAAACCATCCATTTACGACAACCATGGCCTGAGCTCTAGAGAGAGGTAGTGGGGGTGGGAGACTGTTTCTCTTTGCACCCCTAGAATAGGAACTCCTTCTGCCCCTGCCATCAGCAGCACACACTTTCAGAGGAGAAACTTTTTTATATCTCCTTCCATTGCGCTTCATTGCCTCGGTTATGTCAGATACTCTCTTTAAGAGCTCAGAGAAAGTGTTTATGTTACTCATAGAAAGATAAATTTGGGATCCATCTTCCACATTTCTAATACACTCGTATACCAATTGTGGCTCTAGGAGAGTGTCTATACAAAGTAAAGCTTGATCTCTGTACCTCTTGACGAACGCTACTAATCCTTCTTCTTGTCTTTGTTTCACTCTCCCCAGATCCATGATGTGCATGGAGGGTTCCTCTTCCAGGAACTTGTTGCAGAACTCCGTCACTAATTGCTCCCATGTGTTGATGCTACTGGCTTTCAACTTGAAATACCATGTGAACGTCCTTTCTGTTAGTGATTTTGAGAACTCCTCGATCTTGAGCTCCTGGTGATTCCTGAACACCCCGAGATCATCCAAGAATGATAGGATGTGTTCTTTGGCACTTCCATTACCATCAAAATTACGAAAGGTAGGTGGTTGGTACCCCTTAGAGTATGATTTTGCCAAAATATGATGCTCGAATGGTGGACTTATCTCCCAAGTAGGTTCACTTGCTTCTTCTTTGCCCTTTAGAATACGTGCCAACTCCCTGCGAGTGACTGGGGTGTTCTTGTCTTCCTCCATATTCTCCTAGTTCGCGAATGGAGGCGGTGAGGGAGTTATATACCTCGTTTGATCTCTAGCCATCATTTCTGTGATCAAAGCTTGCATCTTTGTTTGGTTGTCTATCATATAGTTGTACACATGAGCAGGGATGGTTACATGAGTGTGCATGCCAGCAGTACCTCCAGCATGGGGTGTGAAGAAATAAGCTCCTTCTCCTGCTGCACCCAGATTCTGCTGCTCCATGTGTTCTTCTTCATGGTTGTTCTCGTCCTCATCTTTAGGTGATCCTAAGTTGAGATTGAGGTTCCGAGGAGTTGTTGAACATCGCCTAGGTGGTCGATTCTACCCAAGATGAGTATTGCTAGACTCAGCCATTACGTCGAAGTGTTCCTCCCCAGTGGAATCGCCAGATAATTTGGGTGGATTTTGTGAAAAATAGATTAAGTGAAAAATAATTGTTAAGATGAGAGATTTGGGGTAAGTAAACTTGTGAGGAAAAATACTTCTATTAATGGCAGATAAGCAATACAATAACTAATGATGAGAAAGAGAGGTGGAGAACAAGTGTTGAGACCTCCACTAATGTCACAAGAGGATGAATGAGCTTTGTTTAAAGTGGACAGGGGTTGGTTAATGGTTGTTGAGCGTTTTGGTGGAACACCAGAATGCCAGTTTTTACTCGTGAAGGTGGTGAATGAAATGAAGAATAATGAGAGAAAATTTGGGGAGAGAAAAAGATGGGTTTTTTAACTTCTCAGCTTCATAAGTAAGAAAGGTCTAGAAGAAGGTAAAAGTGAAAAGTGAAGGTGAAAGTCTGGTTGAAGGTCTGTGAAGAAGAAGATGATCGTAATGGTAATGGTGCTTTACAGAGGTGGCTTGAGGTCCTTTTTATAGTGTAAAACCATGATGAAGATGAAATCTATTGTCCAATGGTTTTTAATCTGATATTTGGTTTACTGCTTTTTCCAAAATATCTTTAGGTATTTGTGTCACCTCAAGTCTTGTCAACTGAAAAAGTAGGAAGTTGATTCTCCCACGTTAAACTAAAGCTCCTGACATGTGACATTAGTGAAGGGACATCTAGTTTGGTTTTCTTTTAACTAGATGACACCTTTACACTCCAAATCCAACCAATCCACTTCCACCAATATAGTTCCTACTGAAGAGAAATTCAACTCCTCAAGGTGTTCTTTTGGGTTCCATCCTTTTAGCCCAATACCTTTAGGAGGAACATAACTCTTTTTTTACCATGTTTGTAGGTCATTATAAAAATTAATTATGTACAAAAATGTTTATATTTTTTAGTACACAATCAATTAGTAACCTTTGAAATCCCACATGGATTAATGCAGCACAGAACCCAATGTTTATACGAATTCTGACAGGATTGTTTAATCGCCAAGTTGGATAGTGCTAACTTGTAACCCGAGTAGAGGCACTAAGGTTATGGAACATGGTTGCCTATGCTTGGTTGGGTTGGTGGCTACACCATGTTGGCTTGCCCACTCTAAATTAAGAGTTGAGTCATGATTAGTTGAAAATTTGTTTGTTGATGTTTTTTTTTGATAATAGAACATTATGTGTTTGTCACTATGTGCATTTTAGTTGTTTTTAGTGATGAATTTTAATGTTTGAAGTTGTTTGTAAATTTTTAATATTAAATTATGCATAATTTATTATATGAAATTGTGAAAATTTAAATTTTGTTAAGTTAGAAATTATTGAATTTATATATTTAAAATTATATATAAGTTTTTTAATAATTTTATTCAATATTTAATTAAATTAGTTGAACCAATAAATTATTGAATCAGTGACTTTATTGATTTATTAACCAATTCGGTTTTCGCAACCTTACTATTAATATATTATAGTCATTCCAAACTATGAAATTGAATTTCAAACAAAAATAATTTTTTTTTAAAAGAAATAATTTTTTTTCTCATGTTAAATGGTTTTAAACAAATTCTAAGTATTCTCTTAGAGCATCTCCAATGAAAAAGCCTTGTTACTATTTAGTCAGAGAAAAAAAGAATTGGACCGTTGGAGGGAACTAAAGAGAGTTCCTTCACTTTTTTTTCAAGAAGAGAGAGAGAAGAGGGAGTCCCTCTGAATGGGACTCCCATTAATTAATATACAATTGTCAAGTGACAACTAAATAAAAAATAAATAATTATATAAAATATTAATTAATTAAATAATTATATTAATTAATTAAATAATTATATTATATAATTAAATAATAATTAATTTAATAATATAGAGTTTAATTATATTTTTCTTTGTATTAAGTAATTTAACAAATTAGTGTAACCTCGAATTATTTATTGTGTATTATTGTTATATATGAATTTATTTAATATTAATATCTTTTAATAGTGAATTATTTTTAAATTTAAATATTTAAATTACATTATTAAAAAAATTAAATACGTTAATTACAAGTATTTTAATTAATTAATTAAGTGAGCTACAACAGAGACTAAAGTTAGTTCCTCTTAATGGAGAAGAGAGAGATGTTTTGAGTTCCTATTTATTATTTATGACGCAAAAGCTGATGTGGAGTTACTTTTTATGACAGGTGAGCCATAAACAGGAATTGGGATGAGTTTCCTACTGGAGATGGTCTTAGAGCAACTCAAATGGTAATTATTCTAAGTTCCTCCTCTGACATAAGAGCAACTCCAGTGGTTATGTTTTAGAGTCCCTATTACTGTGGCGTGTCAGAGAAAAAGGAAATCAGCCGTTGGAGTAAGATGAGAAGGAGGTCCTTCTATTGGATCGAGAACAGAGAATCCCTCTAAATAGGGACTCTTGTTGTCCAATAATAACTTGCCACTTGGCAAGTTATTTAAAAAATAAATAATTATATAAAATTTTAATTAATTAAATAATTATATTAAATAATTAAATAATAATTAATTCAGTAATAATTATAATAATTAAATATATTAAATAATTATATTTTTATTTAATTAAAAATTTATATTAATAATTTAAATAATTAAATTTTATTTAATTAAAAATTTATATTAATTATTTATATCATAATTAATATTAAATATTATTTATATTTATATTATTATATTAAATTAGTCGTTGTAAAATTAGCCGTTAGAAATTAGTAGTTACTATGTTACTGTTATTATTAATAAATTAATATTTTGTTACTCTATATATACCACTTAGATACACTTTTATTCTCACACTCTTTATTATATTAATTTCAAGTATTTTAATTAATTAATTAAGTGGGACCATAATAGGGACTAAAGTTAGTTCCTCCTAATGGAGAAGAGAGAGATGTTTTGAGTTCCTATTTACTGTTTATGACGCAAAAGCTGATGTAGAGTTACTTTTTATGACAAATGGGCCATAAACAGAAACTGGGATGAGTTCTCTATTGGAGATGGTCTAAGGACACTTTTGTCCGTTGGAGTACAAACTCAAATGAATTCCTTCACATGGATCAATAACTCTCAGCCCCAACAAAAATTTGACATGTGGAATGTCAATAAAGAAAAGTTAAAATATATATATATATATATAATGATAATTGTATTGTATGCATATATATTATAACGGCTGGTATTACATATAAATGAATTAAAAAATGTTACATATCAATAAATTAAAATATATATTACATACATATTATATGTATGTTAATTAATTTTGTAAATTAGTTTAATTATATTTTTTATATTAAATAATTTTATAAATTAATTTAAATTAATTAATAATTATAATAATTAAATAGACAACAACATAAATAGTTAAAAGAAAATTTGATTAAATATATATGACAATTTTATAATGTTTGTTGTCAATCATAAAATTTAACTATATTTTTTTTATATTAAGTAATTTTATAAATTAATGTAATCTCAAATTATATATTGTGTATTATTATAATATATAATTTTTTTAATATTAATATCTTTTAATAATAAATTATTTTTTAATTTATAAATTTAATTAATATTATTAAAAAAATAATAGTTATATTAATTTTAATTTTTTTAATTAATTAATTAAGTGAAACCACAACAAAGATTTAAAGTTAGTTCTCCCTTTCCTTTTAAGTTCTAATGGAAAGGAGAGAGATATTTTGAATTTATATTTATTGTTTATGACGCAAAAATGACAGGTGAATTATAAATAGGAATTGGAACCGTTTCTACTGAAAATGGTCTTAGTAAAATTTATAAAATGACAAAAATACCCTGATCCCATGTCAAATCCCGGGTTCCTGACTCCGTTGTAACATGCTACGCACATCTCCGGCCACCGCACCCTTTGCACTCTCTCCGCACCTCAAAATCGCACCACCTCCGCTTCCTCCGTCCGCCGTCATACCCTTCTTTTGTTGAAGTTCCTCACAGGAGACGTTCCATTCCAGATCTAAGCCACCATCACCGGAATCGCATTCATTCACCCAACACTGATGAATCCGCTGCTGCTGTCTTTAACAATTTGAAACTCTAAAGACGCAACATCGACTTCCTCTCACGGTTTGTTGAGATTTGAATTGATTTTTCAAATTTGTGTTTTGAAACCCTTTTTGCAAACTAGATTTTGTAGAAACCCTCAATTTATGTGGGTGTTGTTCTGTCTTGTGTAAAGGAGATTTTTGGTTATGTCATTAGAAGGCTTGTAGAAATTCCAATAAGAGTAATAGATAAGTGTAAGAAAATCCTGAGATAGTCATGTTGAAATTATTTCAATGCAGTGATTTATATGTATTTTGTGCAAAGCTTTATGTTGAAATTATATGCGAGTGCGAGTGATAGGAACAAATTTAGACCATTAGATCTTGCATGAATGACCAAGAAAGCTATATGTACAACCCTAGTCTAAGATCTGAGCTATTTTACTTGAAGAACGTGGAGGATTGAAATTCTAGAATTTTTTGGTGAAGGTAATTAATTTTGTTTGTGTACTAAAATGCTACAGGATTTTCATGGGAATCAGTAAAACGGAAGTTAACCTGAGGAGGTTGCTTGCAGCTGCACCTCAGCAACAAAACCAGGCAAAACTTGTTCATGTAAGTTTGAAGGAAATAAGCCTCCACTCTTTAATTTTACTAATATTGAGGTTGTGTTTATCTCAGTAAGCTTGTAAGTTGTAATTGTCTTTAGTTTTCTTGAAATATACTTTTAGTTTCTTGCTGACTCTGGAAAGTGGTAAAATGTAAAATGATCATTTGTTGACTTTGCAGTATGTTGCTACCTTGCGGGAACAATTGGAACAATTGGCTGAAGAGAAGACACCAGAAGGCTTACCGAGGTAATGCACTACATTTGCTTTGCAATTTCTTATACTTAAGAGTCTTAGACATAAGTGAGACAAAGTAACTTCATTGTCTATTCATGAGTCAGAACATCATTTTTCCCCCTTTCATGTCCTTCACTTGGGTTTAAATATAGGAATACCAGAACTTGCTGAAATTCTAAGGATTAGATGGAAGGAGACTAGATATAATATATTTAGTATTCAATACTTCTTTCTTTACTAATATTCATGACCAAGAATGAGTGTGGCCCAATATTGTGCCTAGCATAATAAGACGCCTTATACAATAGTAATCTAAATGACTCACTTTGAACATTGTTTATGTTTAAAAGTAAAACTGGTAATTTATTATTAATAAAAGCTACTATATTCCTGATACATTTATGTGTTCCTTTTACTGAATATTGTGGATTAGTGTTTGTGTCTGACTCTGGTCATGTAGGATTTCAAAGGCTACAATAAATGAGTATTCAGTGAAGATTGAGGCCATTGCATCCAAACTGGTTAACTCTGAGGTGTGTATTTCTAATCTCTTATTTTACTTCAGGGAGATATTGGACTGAAAAAATCTTGGACGCTACGTATAAAGTTCCTTTTTTGTGTTCCAACAAAAGATGGAAATTCAAACTATATGAAGATGGAATTTGCGCATTTGAATTTTTGATAAAGAAAGGAATTCTCATTTTCACTTTGGTTCTAATTTCTAGATTTCTGAATAATTTAACTATGCTCTATAATTACTACCTACTCAGCTAAATAAACACCAACGGCTTTTTTGAACAATGGTGAAAATCAAAATACATAGTATGTGAAAAGTGTATATAAACACTTCATTGCTTGAATTTCATTACTTGGTTGGAATGAATCATGTGGCAGCAAAATGAGCTCCTTTTGATTTGTTTACCATTCTTCTGTATATCCTATTTTATCTTGGTGGAATAGGCAGATTGTCATATTAACCACTTGACATTGCTACTCTTTTACTCAGCCTGATGTACAAGAATCTGATAACAACTTTGAAAGGACCACTGATAAAGAAAACCGCTCTGAAATAGAGGCCAAAAAGCAAATTCCTCTTTCTCCTTCTTCTGGATTAAGAAGAAGATCTGTGTAAGCCCCACAGTGCCTTCTTGCAGCCATATATGTTTGTAGGTTGTTTTATTGTTACTTATCTTTATTCATCGAACAGACCTGCCCCAAGTTCTGAAGATAGACCACATGAGCCTGCCGAGACTGGTCACTCCCCTGTAAAATTGGATGCCGCGGCTCATGCACACATTGAAAAGCACAGGTATTGCTTAATTAGGTTGTAATTTAAAATTTGTTATGTTGGATTTTGGTATTGCGGTTTGGGGAGTCCATAACCTTTACACCTTTTCACTCAAAGTCTATGTTATGTTGTTGTATATTCCTTAATTTTTTTAATTAATCTTCCTTTTATTCTTTGCAGAAAGTTGCAAGAGGATTTGACTGATGAGATGGTTGTGCTGGCAAAGCAACTTAAAGAGAGTAGCCTCATGATGAATCAATCTCTGCAAAATACTGAAAAGGTCTAATTTTCACATATTCAGTTTAGTCTGAGTTTTATAACCGTTAATTAAATTGATCATTTTCTCACCAATCTAGTTAACAGAATGCTACCATTGCATATAGTTGATGTACTATTGTTTGTGGTTTGGGTTGCAGATACTCGACTCGACTGAGAAAGCCATCGAGCATAGCTTGGCAAGCACCGGCCGCGCCAATGTGCGAGCAACAGCAATATTCTCAGAGAGTTCCAAGACTTCTTGCTTCACTTGGCTGCTCCTGTTTGTAATGACTTGTGTATTTGTCATGGTTATACTTCTAATCCGTGTCACTTAATATATGAAAATGACTATACATTATACCTTCCCTAAAATGTAAAGTTCCTTTTCTCCAGGACATCATGAACTTGTTATATATTTGTACTTGTTAGTCTCTCTGCTTAGTAAATGATTGAACAATGTTTTATTTTTTTAAATATCTCACATATTTAAGTCAATTCAATTTTGGTTTATGATTTTCAGTCAGTTAAACGTTTTGATGTGTTACTATAAAAAATATTTTATATACACTAAAAATTAGGCACTAAATTGATCACTATTTATTTATGTATATTTATACATATTGATTTACATAATTTTTTAATTAAATAATTAGTTACTAAAATAATAAAATACGTAATAATAAAATAATGAAATTTGTGACAGATTGATAGTTAAATTTGCTTATAGTAGTATAATAAAAATGTTTTATGAAATATTAAATATGTATTTTTATACACAATAGTTGATTAATACTTAAGCTATCATATTTTGTAAATTATCTATTATTGAAATATTTTTAACGTAGAACGCCTATAATTCAGGCCAATAATGTATGGAATTCGATTTTTCTTTAAATAATTAGAATTTGGCACTCATTTCGGTACATTTAGATTGAGAAAAAATCATTTTTCTTATTTAAATGAGGAGACAAGAAATATATTATTTGAATATATAAAGGTAAATAGAAAATATAAATATGCTATAGAATCAACAAATTTTTTTAATATAATTTGAGTTAGATATACGTGTGATTTTAAATCAATTCTCCAATCATGTGATTAAAAAAAATTAGGATACTATTTGAATAAATTATATTTTATATTAATGACTAATTTTGGTATAAATATAACATAGTCGTTAACTTGTTATTCATACCATTGTCCTGTTAAAGGCGCCACTGTGCAGAGAGAAGTTGGTTGATTCGTTGAGGGAAGAAATATGAGAGTGAGACTGAGACGCTTCTCTTCTTCACCATCACCTCCCAAACACACACTATCTTCTTCTTCTTCTGCGAGTCAACCCTCAAATTCTCCACCCATTGATCACTCTTACATCGCTCGCATACTTTCCAGAACCGATTGGGCTTTGTTGCTCAAACACGAATTCTCCAAAAACAAGGTATCTTTACTCAACCCTCGTTTTGTTGTAAGCATTTTTCAGAATCAAGATAACCCTTTACACTCCATAAGGTTCTACACGTGGGTTTCTGCTGTAAACCCCTCTTTGGCAAATAATCAAACACTTCATAGGGTATTAGGGAACACTCTTTATAGGAATGGCCCTGTTGTTTTGTCTGCTGATTTGATTAAGGATGTTTCTGATTCCGGTTTCCGGGTGTCCGAGGAATTGTTGTGTGTCTTGTTTTGGAGTTGGGGTAGGCTTGGTTTGGCCAAATATTGTGGTGATGTTTTTGGGCAAATTTCATTCTTGGGGATTAGCCCTAGTACTAGATTGTATAATGCACTAATTGATGCATTGGTGAAGTCGAATTCGATTGATCAGGCTTATTTGAGGTTCCAGCAGATGTCGGCGGATAATTGCACCCCAGATCGGATCACTTACAATATCCTCATTCATGGTGTATGCCAGAAGGGGGTGGTGGATGAGGCGCTTCGATTGATCAGGCAAATGAAGGATAGGGGGCATTTCCCTAATGTTTTCACCTATACAATACTAGTTGATGGGTTTTGTAATGCAAGGAGGGTTGATGAAGCCTTCCGAGTTCTTCATACGATGAAGGAGAGTCGAGTTAGTGCAAATGAGGCCACGGTTAGGACGTTAGTACATGGGATTTTTCGATGTATAGAGGATACAAGTAAGGCACTTGAATTATTATCTGATTTTCTTGAAAGGGAGCCTACCCATTTTAAGTTAGGTTGTGATACCATTTTGTATTGCCTGACAAATAAGTCGACGGCGAACAATGTAATTGTGTTTTTGAGGAAAGTGCTAGCAAGAGGCTATGTCCCTGGAAGTTCCATTGTCAATGTCATAATGGTTTGTTTGGTAAAAGGAGCAAATCTTAAAGATACTTGTGAGATGTTTGAAAGTTTCAGAAAACTAGGTTTGAAGCCGGGGGTTGATTCTTATCTTTCACTTCTTGAAGCCTTATACAAGGACGGACAGAGCGAGGAAGGGGATAGAATCTTTGATCAAATGACTGTGGATGGTCTTATTTCGAGTGTTTATGTGTATAACATGATTATTGATTGCTACTGCCGAGCCAAAATGATGGATCGTGCATCAGCGATTTTTAGAGACATGCAGCTTAAGGGATTCACCCCAAACCTTGTGACATTCAATACCCTCATTAATGGCCATTGCAAGGATGGAGCTATAGCCAAGGCACAAGAGCTGCTGGAGATGCTCTTGAAAACTGGACTCAAACCCGATATCATTACTTTTAGTTCTATAATTGATGGACTTTGTCGAATAAACAGGACTGGGGAGGCTTTTGAATGTTTTAATGAGATGATTGAGTGGGGCATCAATCCAAATGCCATTGTTTACAATATATTGATCCGGTCTTTATGTGCCATTGGGGATGTTTCGAGATCAACAAAACTTCTAAGAAGAATGCAAGAGGAAGGAATAAGCCCTGACACATACTCCTATAATGCTTTGATTCAAATTTTTTGTAGGATGAATGACAGTAAGAAAGCCGAAAAACTGTTTGTTTCGATGTCAAGATCTGGCTTAAATCCCGATAGTTACACATACAGTGCTTTTATAGAAACACTGTTGGAGTCCGGGAGATTAGAGGAAGCGAAGAAGATGTTTTACTCGATGGAGGCAAATGGTTGTCCTCCTGATTCTTATGTATGTAATTTAATTATTAAAAAACTGGTTCAGCAAGACTGCTTCGAAGACGCAAAAAACATTGCAGAAAAATGCAGACAGAAAGGAATGTCCTTGAATCCTGTGTTCAATTCATAGAGTCGGTTTTTCGCCAAGTTTCTGAGATGCTGCTATTGTTGAGCATTCTACATGGAATGTATTATTGCCAGACAGGTACCTTCTTGATACTCTTTCGATTATTTGTTAAGAAAATAAAATGATCAAATCAATTGAAGTAGGAAGGGTGAATTAACTTGATAACTAAATAGAATCTATTTGGATTTTGGTGATATCTTTGTTAGCAACCTAAAATGTTAATAGGAGCTTATATGTTTAACATTTATTCTAACATAATCTAAAAAAAGTTTTGGAACTAATTTGGAGTTTTACTTTTTAAATTGAGTTTTAGGGAGGTTATACTGATCTTGTTTGAAAATGCTGGGTTTAAGATGGATCTTCATTTTCTTTTATAGAGAGTTTTATATATAAATGGTATAAACACAAATATGATTATGATTGGACATTGTGGCAATATGTGATTCATATAGTCGACCCTACCTAGTTCGACAAAGCTTATTGGTTGTTATTTAAGTTTATATTGTTTGAGAGAACATTTGAGGGAAACCATGGAGCTAATCTAATTTGTTTATATATCTATTATACATATTGTTACCCCTTAACAACAGATTGAGATTTTTTTTTTTATATTTTTATTGTTATTGCAACTTGATTAGATATGCTTTAACGGTTAAATTTTCTCTCAGCTTTAAATCTGCTGGACTGAAATTGGATTGTGATATTACTAAAATTCTTGGTTTTGAGGATTATGAATGAAACTTTGCCTTTTCTTGAAGCAGCTTGAGCTTAGAAAATGGAAATTACAGAGATTAGGTAAGCTTTTAAAATCATGATATTGTTAAACTTAAACTTATAATCTGCTCGAAAATATAACATGTAAATTGTAACCTCTTAATTTAAAAGGTGTAGCGGCCATTAACACTCTAATTAAGTAAACTAATGATGATTTTTTTTTTAAATATGCTCTAGTGCAGAAATTTTGATTAAAGAAAATGTTAAAATAAAGTGAATAAGAATATTGCTTCCACAGTAGCATCGGCCAGTAAACGCATGTGAAATTTATTATTCCAATAAAGTCATTGTAATTAATTAGGGTCAATTTTATGGATATGGAGCTTGTATGTGAGCTTTTCATTGATATGGAGTTAAGGTGGGTTAGACATGTATGTGGGGCAGAATTTTGGCAGGTTTTGGGAGAAGGATTCGGACGGTCCGAGTTCTTTGTTTGTGACTTTGTTAAACCGGAAGACGCACGGTCCGAGTCGTGGTGGGGGGAAAATGGTTTGTTGAGGAGAAATCGGACCCTGCGAGATGGCATAGGAGAAGCAGAACACGCACGGTCCGAGTTGCGTGCATCGATTGGATTCGGACCGTCCGTTTTGGCTAGGGATGGCAGAACCGGTTTATGAAAACGCATGGTCCGATTTGGTTGCTTAGTATATTTTTGAATGAAGTTAACCTAGTCGGATGGTCCGAGTTGAGTATAGAGTCTATATAAAAGTGTGCAACGAGTTAGTGTTAGGTTACCCTTCTTCTTCCCCTTCTTATGCGCCGCTTCCTTCCTCTGTTTCGTTCTTCTGGATCTCTTATATGCTTGTTCAAAATCAAAGAAGTATGTAGTTAGTGTTATGTTTTTTTTTTGTGAGTAGGAGAAATGAGTGATAGAGTACTAATAAAAGTGTATTATTTTGGTCAAATTTTATTACAAACATCTGAAGGAGTAAAATTTATTTGTGAAAATCCAATAGATGTTGTTATTCCTTTTATCATTTCCTTTGAAGAACTCAAAGGTTTGATCTGTGAAAAGATTGATTCTGAGAGGGCAAAAAAAATATCCTGTGTTCTATACAGATATCCCGTACCGGTATTTGGTGGGTTTGTCCAATTTCAAACAAGATATGTGACGGACGAAGCGAGCATGCAGGAGATGTTTTCAATGTATATTGAAAACCGGGCGCAGATCTCGTTTATCGAGTTGTATGTTGAGTTTGAACAATTTGAGGCAGACCGAAACATTCTACGGGAAGATTATAATAGTGACAGTGAAGAAGAGTTCGAAAGCAACTACGAATGTGTTGGTGCAGATGGAGATGAAGATCATGGTGAGGAAAATATGGATCCAGATGTGACAGAGGTGGCAGATGCACTCGCAAACGATATGCCGTTTGGGGAGCCTTCATTCATGCGAGTTCTGGACTTGGAAGCCATGCATGTTCCGGAGTTTCCGGAATATATGACTGCAGGTACGTTAATAAAAAATAATTGTCTTTTTTATTTATTTATTGAATTATTTATGAATGAATTATTATTTATTACCCATTATTTAAGCATGCGTTGATGTCATGTATGTGTTAGACATTGAACCGGTTGACCTGATCCTATGTAAAAAAAAAAAATAAAAAATAGTAGGAAGTTAAAAAAATAAAAGTCAACATATGTGTTCAGTAATGTTTGAAACATATAACGTTATTTTAAACGAATATAGAACATAGAATTTAATATTTTATTATTATTTACGTTAGGGTCGGATTTATGTCATACTTGATGCAGTTAATATTGATTTTGTATGGTTTTGAAATATATATGTATTTATTGAAATTTTTCCCGATGCTTGTTGTCCTGGCAGAAGTTCCTATTGTCGCAGATGGTGAATTTGCTGTTGGGATGGAGTTTAGTTCCCGGGAAGCTGTTATTAAGGCAATAAAAGAGTATACCATACGACGAAGCGTAGATTACCGGGTGTATGAGTCTGAGCCTTTGACATTTTATGCCAAGTGTACGCAGTATGGGTCAGGGTGTGATTGGCTTATCAGGGTTAGTCTGATCAGCAGGAAGTATTGTTGGGTTATAAGGAGGTATAACGGTAGTCACACTTGTACCAGAGCCACCATTTCACAGGATCATGCGAAGCTGGACTCCATCACAATTGCAGAAGCAATAAAGCCATTGGTTGAAGCTGATCCCTCCTTAAAGGTAAAGTCCGTTATAGCAGAAGTGCAATCGAAGTTTAACTATACTGTTAGTTATCGGAAAGCATGGTTGGCTAAGCAAAGGGCTGTAGAAAAAATATTTGGAGGTTGGGAGGCATCGTACGAAGCGTTGCCTATATGGTTTCAGGCCATGTGTCATAAGGAGCCATCAGCTGTTGTCCATTTTGAGACTATGCCTGCATACCAAGGCGATGACTTGATTGGTCATATTTGGGTACTGCATAGAGTATTTTGGAGTTATTACCCCTGTATCAGGGCATTCAGACATTGTAAGCCAGTTGTCTAGGTGGACGGGACTCACTTGTACGGAAAGTATAAGGGTTGTCTCCTAGTCGCAGTTTCACAGGATGGCAACAACAACATCGTCCCAATTGCGTTTGCTATTGTCGAGGGAGAGACTTCTGATGCGTGGCATTTTTTCCTTAGTAACTTGCGTCAACATGTTGTCACTCGGGATGGTGTGGGACTAATATCCGACCGACACGAATCCATCAATGCAGCTGTGGAACGGAGTAACGGAGCCTGGTCACCTCCTAGAGCTTTTTATATGTTCTGCATCAGGCATATAGAGTCGAATTTTCTGCGGAAATTCAAGGCACCGTACCTCCAAAAATTGGTCGTCAACATTGGTAATAATTTACTAAATTTAAGTAACTTATTAAGAGTAGTTAAATATTAATATTTGTGTTCGACTTTTATAATTTTTATTTTTTTTTCCTATCCTCTAGGATATTCCAGGACGGTGCGGGAGTATGAAGTGCGTTACCAGCGATTACGGGAACGGGGGGAAGCGTATACCAACTGGTTAAATCGAATTCCTCGCGAACAGTACGCATTGGCGTTTGATGGTGGATACCGATGGGGTCACATGACAACGAATCTAGTGGAATGCATCAATTCAGTGTTGAAGGGTGCACGCAATCTTTCTATTACTGCTCTTGTCAAGGCAACATTCTACAGGCTAAACGAGCTTTTCACCAGAAAAAGAGCAGAGGCGGAAGCGCGGATTAATGCTGGCCATGTGTTCTCCGAAGTCGTGACCTCGAAGTTGCATGCAAACCAACTTGCATCAGGAAACATACAGGTCAGTTGCTTTGACCGGCAGAATGAGGTCTTCGAGGTGCGTGAGATGCCAAGCGGACTGGAGTTTGCAGTCGATCTACGCGCCCTTCGATGTGACTGTGGTGAGTTCCAGGTGGACCGGATCCCATGCAGACATGTGTTCGCATGTTGCGCAAACCAGCGACTGGATTGGAAGCTATATGTACATGATGTGTATAAGATGGACCAAGTTCGGCGGGTGTACCGAGCAAGATTTAGGCCACTAGGTAACCCGACGACGTGGCCTGCGTACAACGGTCCTCGCTACGTACCGAATCCGTATCTGAGACGTGTCTCGAAAGGGCGCCCCAGGATGACGCGCTTCTTGAATGAGATGGACACGCGAATGTTACGTCGTCCTAGGCGATGTACGCTATGTGGAGCTGAGGGACACAGTCGTAGTAGATGCCGTCAGTCAGCTGGTAGAACTGCCGACGGAGATGCTCAGTAGGTTCATATTGTGGTAGGTGTAGAACGTCACTATTATGTCATGGGTTGTCATTTTGAGGTAACTTGACCTGATATGTGTAACATTATGTAATGTTTTTCTGATGCTTTTATGTTAAAACGGTTTTTGTCTTCTAATGTTTTCCTTAATGAACCGGCCGGTCTAAGTGCACAGGTCTTCCAACTAAACCGGCCGGTCTAAGTGCACAGGTCTTCCAAGTAAACCGGCCTGTCCGGTGCAATCTGATTTTATGAATGAACCGGCCGGTCCGGTTCAATCTGATTTGATGAATGAACCGGCCGGTCCGGTTCAATCTTATTTATGAATGAACCGGCCGGTACAGTTCAATCTGATTTTATGAATGAACCGGCTGGTCCTGTTCAATCTGATATAATGATTGAACCGACCGGTCCGGTTCAATCCGATTTTATGAATGAACCGGCCGGTCCGGTTCACTCTGATGTTATGAATGAACCGGCCGGTTCGGTTCAATCCGATTTTATGAATGAACCGGCCGGTCCGGTTCACTCTGATGTTATGAATGAACCGGCCGGTCCGGTTCAATCCGATTTTATGAATGAACTGGCCGGTCCGGTTCACTCTGATGTTATGAATGAATCGGCCTTTCCGGTGCAATCTGATTTTATGAATGAGCCGGCCTTTCTGGTGCAATCTGAATGTATAAATGAACCGGCCGGTCCGGTGCAACCTGATTGTATGAATGAACAACAATAATGCGTACATATACAACACCTGTACCTTAATGCGTACTCAATAACAACAATACCTGAATAGTGTCCGTAGTGCATAAATACTCTAAACATACAACATAAATGTAGTGCGTACATACTCTAAACATACAACATAAATACAACATGGTCCACGTGATTACTACTTAAATAAATAAGTTACAACACAACTACTTTCTCATGGCCCACTTCACATCCTTGACTAAATTCTTGCATTTCTTGGCCGCCTTTTTGAAGACAGATGGAGTGTAGCGACTAGCACTGCGACGTGGTGGATCAATCCTCAGATTGTAACCTTTGGAGGTTTCATCTGGAGTGCGTGCATGACCTGTATAGAATTTATAAAAAATAATTAAATTATGCGCAGCAGGTAATCACAGCAAGACATAAACCACGTAAGATTTACTAAAAGTAAAAAATAGATGCCAGTTATGAACAAAAAATAAAAAAGTAATGGAACATGTAAAGTAGAATACATAACATAATACCATCATTACGAGATTCCTCATCCTCGTCGAACTCATCTATTTCATCGTCATCATGATCCTCCTCGTCATCCGGGTCATCTACTAGATACGCATCTGTCTCCCTCTCGAGTGTGTTAGCATCTTCTTCAATGAGTCCCATGGATACACGGTTAGGATTCTGGCTAAAAAAAGCTCCGCGTCCGTCATCACTCCTACTAGAGTCAACCGACACAAACCCCCCAGAAGCAACCGATGATGTATGGCCCGGATACCTCGCATCCAATGAATACCTACCAGCCATGAAGTCAGGCTGTTGGCCATATTGTGGTAGTCCAGGATCTGCAGACATCAACCCAAGCAACTGGCTAAAAGAACCTCCTTCTCCTGTTTCAAATTGTGAGGTACCCCAATATTGTTGACTGATTGGAACTGATGGGGGGAACTGTATTTGAGGTACATAATAGCTTGAGGACTGAGGTTGTTCTTCTGGAATCGGGGTTGGAGGTAATATATGCGGCGAATGTGGCTCTTCTACTTGATTGTCAGCATCCATATCCTGACTACCCTCATCGGTATCCTGATTATCCTCATCCAAATCCTGATCACCTTCCTCCATATCCTGATCACCTTCATCATTATCTTGACCCACAAGATTTGACAAGTTCAAGTGGTCCCCATATTTTGATCGGTACCAATGCATGTAACTATCAAGTAGATCATGTGAAGGCATCGGAAGCTCAGATAGAATGTAGTTATACCTGTTTGACCAATGCATCACCCATTTTGAATGACTCGGTTCCGTGGCCCAATTAAGATTCTTAGGACCCTTCAGGGTTTCTCCATGCGCCTTCTCTAGATTCCGCTCCTGACTAGGTAGTCCCTGAACCAAACCAAACTGTCGCCTAAATCTATCGGTAGCATGCCACTCGACACATTCAAATGATACCAACGGAACTGTAGCACTCCAAACCACCGACTGCATGTAAATTTCAGGAGGAATGATGTTCGGATCCACCCGATCCACAGCATAAGCAACCCAAACAAACTGAAAAAAAAATAAAGGAACCTCAACATAACAGTCCACAAAGCCAATTACAAAGACAATGCTGTATAATTATGTCTCAGACCCTAAACATAAAACTAATACTACTTTCATTAAAACATACCTGCCCTTCCTGAAGTTCATCAAATGACTTCCTAAAGTGAGCTAACTTCATATATCTAAATCGTCGGTCACCACGCTCCCAGTTCCGCCACCTATTATGATACATTCAATTACCTCAACTACCATTACATGAATCATAAATATCAACATACGGGTACATTCTAACAAATTATTACCTGTTTGCTAGTGGAAAACTTCGAGGTTCCCTAGGTAGCGGCGATAGGTATGGCAGCCTGATCCAAGCCCAACAGAGTAGAAGTGTTAGTGGACCATCTATTTCCTTGCAGTTAAAACGGGATGCCCGGCATAATGCCCTGTAGAGATGTGCCAGGCATGCCGCTCCCCAACTATACTGACCAATACTACCAAAATTACGTAGCAAGGGTAGAAATTTCCAATGCACTCCTGCCCCAGACTTATCCCCAAACAAGATCGTCCCAATCAACAACATAATATGGCACCTCACATACCTCTGTATACTGATATCATCAATCAACTGTAAATTTTCTTTTAAATCACGCAGCCAGGTAAGTTTTATGCAACTAGATCTACAGTCAGACATACGCGGTGCAACTCCAAATTGAAGCAAACACTCCGCCTCCAACGCTTCAAAACTGCTCATTGTCATTCCTGTGACCGGAAGACCATCTGTGGGAAGACCAAGAATCATAGCTACATCTTCAAGTGTCACAGCACATTCACCAATGGGAAGGTGGAACGTATGTGTCTCTGGGTGCCAACGTTCAATTAGAGCATTTACCAATGCTTTCTGACACTGCACTATCCCAATCTGTGATGCATGATAGAACCCGGTAATTCGCAGATGATCCTCCACCCTTTCGTTGTACCGATCCGGAGGAAGTGGATGGTTACATGTCAACATTCTTGATTTCTACAAAAAAAAACATAACAAATTACTAATCAAATTATTAAGAATTGCTAACTTACCATCATAAATTTATTGACTGCATCCTTATACAACTAATTCTCGTAACTTCTAAATTTAACTAGTTAATCCTCAAAAGTATTCATAACTGCTAATGAAACTCATTACAAATACATATATTCCTAATCATAAATCTCAACAATATTTACAACATCCACAATAATATCGAACATTAATTAATTACTCTTTTGTTAAAAATGTTTTCCCCTGCAATACAAAATATTAATAAATCCGTATATGCCATCATTCATATTCTAACAACGCTAATAATTAACTTGCTAATAATAATTACTACAATTAAAATTATTTAAATTTTCTCATAAAGAAATATCTAACATGGCTTAATTAAAAAAACCTTTCTAATCAACTCAGCATTAACACTTTACCACAATAATAATAACATCTAACCAAAATTGATAACAGTTACACTTAATTTCTTAAAAACACATTTAACATTGGCTTACAAATAATAATTATACTACAATTAAATAAATTTATTAAAAATTTACATTATGTACTACTTACTACTACAACCAAAAACACAAAATTAAAGAACAACAACAACATAACCATAACAAATTTTCTTATCATGATATATATAATTAATAATCTGTAAAAAAATATTTACATAGAACCTAACAAATATTTCAAAATTAGTCATAACCATTCTATTTATATTCTTCAACTACATATCTCTAACAACTACATAATCATAACAAATTTTCTAATCATGATTTATATAATTATTAATCTGTAAAATAATTTTAAACAAATCTAACAAACAATGAAAAATAAGTCATACTCATTCCATTTATGTTTTTCAAATGCATGTCTAACAACAATATAATCATAAAAAAAATTTTAACCATCATAAATATAATTATTAATCTGTTCAAAATATTTTAAAATAATCTAACTAATACTAATAAATTAGTCATAATCATTATATTTATATTCTTCAACTGTGTATCTAACAACAATCATAATATTGAAATTCTATATTTTAATAATAATTATAACTATAAAAAAATTTAAAAATTCAAAAAATTCAAAAAATACTTACATAATCAGGATCACTGAGATAGTGAATAATATGAAGCTCAGATCGATCAACATCTTTAATTTTTGATTTTTTCCCCATTAATGTTGCTCCTCCACCATGCAAAGTTCAGAGAAATGAAGAAGATGGCTTTGAGGGAGAAAGGTTGGTGGGAGTGAAGTGTGGATTCGGATGGTAAGGGAGCAGGGTTTCTCTTTCTACGTTTATGATGGCTACCGATTAGGGACTCAACGGGGAAGCGCCGCGTGTCCATTCCAGCCATGGACTCGGACCGTGCGACTACACAAACCCAAATCGGACGGTCCGTGAGGCGCGCCATCTCGGAGGGTCCGAGTCCCTCACCATCGTCATCCCCATACACTGGACTCGGACCGTGCGTTTTGTGGCTTAAACTCGGAGGGTCCGAGTCCCAGTCCCCCTGACACCACAACCTGGTTACACACCAGCCACCCCCATATCCTTGTGATACCCCAGCACCAGTACAATATGTAAATTAAAAAGCGTAATTAAATCCTCTCGTAAAATATTCGACTAATACACCTAGTTAGTGGTTAAAGAATTGAAATACATTTCATATTGATTAATCTGGCCTTGATAGAAATGAACGAATGCATACCTAATCTTTGTTGTAGCTTTTGTCAAAGTTAAATGGGTGGTTAGGTAAAAGCCTAGAAGGACTTTATTGAGAAAGGGAATGAGTGATAAGGATAATGTTTACAACAAAATATATTCTTTGTCATCTTGTCTCGTGAGTTGTAACATTTTGGTAACATTTGGTGACATGCAATAAATTGCTCTCAAGGTAGTTCTGCTAGTTAAGTACGAACTATAAATCTAAGTTACAGAATTTACATTCATCGAAGTTAATGACATCAAAGAAACCAAACTACAAAAATAGATTCAATATTTTAATTCAATGTTCAGAAGCTGTTATCATAAAATTAATATTCAGAGTTTAGTGCTTTGTATCATTATAAGGGGAAAGGATCCGGTAACTTCCTCTACACATAAGTAGAATAATACTTTAATATTACATATTCAAATCTTTTTATAAATAAAGTCTAATCAAGTTAAACAATAGAATTTGAAGTAATGCTACCTGTTCATATTCTGGCCCAAATAATAAGTCAGGCTTAAATTAAACTAAAAGGCCCAATTTAGAAGATTGGCCTTCCCCGCCAATCCGGCCTCCACAAAGAGGTCGGAGTCAACACGAGCAGGCGCTTAAACACTTGTCTAAGTGAATAATTGCCTCCATAAATCTCTTTCTCACTTCTAGAAGAGAGATCTTAACAACCCTAAGATAAGAGGACTGTTATTCACCATCAGAAGTAGAACTACTTCAACAGTAATTATTGGCTCAGCTCCTATAAATACCTGACAAACTCAGATACCTTTAAATTCTAATACTCTAAACCTACTTAACCCCTTGCTAACTTAGGCATCGAAGTGTCTTGCAAATATCACCCCCCATTTATTCAAAAACATACGTACAACTAGGACGGCCGTTCCCGAACGTGAACGAGTCGGAGACCACCATCCTTTAACATTTGGGCCTTTCATTCGAGCAAAATCATTCGGTTTCAGATAAGCCCCGAAACACTACCCATAACTAATTTTTGTTAATGTTAAACCAACTTGGTTAGACTTGATTAACAAAAACACTTGAATGTAACATTATTCATATAAGTAAATAAATTAATTAAAAAATAAGGGGAAGAACTTGAAAAGAAAAGAAAACCAAATTTATGTCATAAACGCAGGTGACAGGAGCAATCTACTTTGACCCTAAGCAATAATGACCTAAATTTGGTGTTAAAAGAATCTTCCAAGCCACATTATTGTTCGCGTGAAACCACTTTCCCACCTACAAATAAAAATTTAATGGCAATGGGTCACCAAATATGCTTGAACCAAGAATGATGCAGCTATACTACAAATATGGTAAAAATATATTTCTGCACCATGTCAAGGGCTTGCAACTATTCTTGAGGCCTTATAAATTATAATAAATCTAATCTATCCATTTTATCATATACTTTTCCTAAGAACCATTGGCAATATGCCACTATACTCAATTTAAAGTTTAAAGCAACTTTAAGCAAACAACAGTATTCAACATGCATAGGGTGTTCTGATGTCATTTAAATGCATCAAACAAACATGTAACTCGGAATCAACAAAAACAAAATGAAAATTCAAGGTGAAATATCTACAGTATATTCTATGGGTCAAAAATACCCAGGAGCCTATGATGATAGATACCAGATTGCTAACCCATTGTTTCTAAAACTAATTAGATTTGCTGCATTCTGTTCATCCATCATTGCCAACCACTAGTATCATCCCTGTACAAGCTTTGAACTTACATTATATACAATGACAAAAACAGGTTAGCAAAGCCGAACTACTTCCTAGAATTGGGTGGTGACAAGATCTGCAAATATTTTGCCAAAAACCAGGTATCGAAGAATAAATGATGGCAGCAACAACTGAGTATAATTTCAGATTTGTTCCAGTTAAGCAGAGGAACACTATTTCCTGATCTTCACCACGCAGAAAAGGCCATGAATTGGCCAACAGAAGTTAGATAAAACCATTATGTAATATAGCTATTACGCAATTTACGGTACCCTAAGGGTTCATAAGCAAGCCCTCCAATGGTTCCGCAAATCTGGGTACATTGAACCCTTCTGAAAATCAAGCTAAGTCTGCAAACAAATACAAGAATGAGTCGGTGAGTATCTATTACTAAGCCTAGTGCAAAGTACATGTGCAATCTAAACTCGGTTAGTTAATTAAACACAAAGGCCAGAGACAAATAGATACAAATATTATGAACAATGTTAAAAACAATAAACCGACCCAGTTACCTGACAATTTTATAAATTATGCATTTCAGAGTTAAGTTGGGTTGCTGGATTATCCAATGATTAAACCCACTTAAACCCTTTTTTTCATTTTTAAGTACATTGACCTACCAAATATATGAAAATAACAATCCAGGATCCAGAGTTCCTATCGTGTAGAGCTCAATAATAGAACCTAATGAAAGAGAAGGATGTAGAACTTATTCACTTGTGTAAAGCTTGGTAGACATGGTCAAAATATTGTTACCCTAGAAAGTAGAATACTGTGTGTTTTAATAGTCCCTTTTTCAAAATGTCTAAATACATTAATTTTTTAATGAATCCAAAAAAGTGAAGTTGACACTTAAGGAAGATTTGGTAAAGCTTGTGCTTTTCGAAAGTTGCCTATCCTTTTTTTTTTTTCAAAAGTCGTAAGAGTTATGTTTGCTAAAACAAAATAAAAGTAGTTTTTAAAAAGCCTAAGTTACAACAATAGTGTTTGGTGAGATCACTTTTAAAGTTTAAAATAATTATAATAGACATAAATATAATAAAGAATAAGAATATATTTGGTTATTCATTAATATATAAATTTATATTAAAATTTTTAATTTTGAAAATCACGGTTTAACTTTGAAAAGTAACACAAGCACAAGAATTTTTTTGTTTTACAAAGTGTTTAACTTACACTTTTGAAAAGTTCATAAAGGTGCCAAGATTTATAACAAAGGCATGCCAGGGTAGAATAACTCCATTTTTCTACTTTTTTTTTTCTATTTCGTTCATTTGTATCTTTGAGAAGGATGCCAACAACGACCACATATATGTTGCGCCGCTAGAAAAGAAACCACCTATTAAGTATGGCTTGGGGCCTCCTTGGACACCAAAGCCCAAAAGAAGACTCTTCTGCAGTGGCATGCATGCATTTCTACTAATCAATTTAAATTTTAAGAGAATTGATTCACAATGGCATCTTTCCAAGGAGAATGTCTCTATCAAAGCAATTTCTACTAGCATTAAAAAGGAATAATAGTTAGTGGTCCATTCAAGCATTTTTTCAGTATGAATAGGTCCTATACAAACACAAATGTATCCAACCTTTCCTGGCAGGAAAAGCATAGTTTGTTGTATTTTATAGAATGCCAAGTTAGGTTTGACTCAAATTCCTAGTTTGATAGTTAATGGTAATATCCAAGTGTGGGTTGTGTCAAGCAATGAATTTTCTAAGAGCTTCAATTGTCAAGTAAAGGCCTAATATTGGTTTATAAAAACCTACTCATTATTTGATAAGCCAAACACGTTCTTGTTGGCTACACATATGTATATTAAGAAACTTGTTATGATAAAGAGGGTTATGTTGGGAAGAGAGACAGACTATATGGACAATGGTAATATAGTAAAGCTCTTCACAAATTACTAACAAACTAAGTTAGATAATTAAACAATCTAGGCACAGAATGATTACCAAATCAGAAAATCACCAGATACTAAAATCACATCAACATGAATATGGGAATTCAAAACACAAAATGAGGGTATAATTACACGAACCATTTTGCAAAGGAACCGAATGAAAAGTCAGTACTCAGTAAGGGACATTTGGCTATGTGAAACAAGTTTTAAGGGGATATTCAGTAAAATAGCACCCATGGAAAGCAGATGAAAGTAATTATGAACTGCATAATATGTTAATATAACAGTGAGCAACCATAGTCATAATGGGTTTGCATTTCGCAACGCAGACTGCAATAAGATACTCAAAAGACAACAAGGTCAGGTCAGTCATCACCCTCACTGTAATATGTTTCCAACATCCAAGGTGTTTGAAAACAACACAATACTAATATGATATTCCAATAAGTCACTATCATATGGAATTATGGATTATGGTATTAAGTCAACAGTTTGCAATGGAAACTGCACAGAGAATGGATATGCAGATGACATAATCTAGTGAAAGAAAATGGTTAAAACAGACGAGTTACACATTATAAGATGGCTTTACCTCAGTGAAACAATGCCTGAAACTCAGCTTCAGCAAAACAAGAAGGGCTTGAATCTTACGAATTCACCCATTACATATGGAGAGCTTGCCTGTCCACTCATCAGCTACCCCATAATCAAGGCTGAGCTCTCTCAGTGGAGGGATATTCTCCATTGCAAACAGCATAAGGTGAGGGAACATCAAATTGTTGTGATCATACAGAACAAATTGAACCATAACATTTGGACTTGAACTATGGCTCATATAGCAAGCAACGTTTCGAACTGTTGACACATCCAGAGAAAAATCCAAAGGAGGAATTGACGGATAAGATGGACGCACATAGTCCGAGTTTACCTGAGACAAATCACCCCATTCTGCCCACCTTTCAGAAAACCGATTAGGATATATCAACGAGTCACCATTCATCGTCAAAAGCTGTGCTTGCTCCCTAGTCAAAACAACCCCTGCATACTCACAGATAAAAGCACCAGCTTGAATAAGGTCCAAGGACCTTACTCCCCAACCTGTCTGCTTCGACCTAAAAACCTCCAACCTGTTCTTCACCCCATTCTGTGACACACGGTTCCTACATTGAGGTGGACAACTGCAAAAAGGGCCACACTCAAAAATCAAAGGCTTCCCCCTCACAAGGATCCCCTGCTGATTATAAGGAAAATCGCCTCCATTCTTCATACTGCAAAAGCATCCATCCGTACAACCGTCGATACAATCACACCCAGTAGCAGTCCCGCTCTGATGAAACACAAATGGAGGGAAAACAGTTGTCGGAAGATAATCAAAACAAAGCGGCTCCTTACTATCATCAATGTCATTAAAGAGCCGAACCGCAACCTTCTCCTTCTTATTGGAAATATCAACAGAAAGACAATACATTGGTTGAAAATCCACTCCACTTTTCCTAATACTCCTAGCTTCTTTAAGAATAGCACTACCCATCTTAGGCTGCCCTTCAACCCTAACAAGCTTATACTTATAAACACCAAAACCGGACTTTCCAACATCAAACCAGCACTCGGATATCCTATATAAACCATCATAGACATAAATCTTACCGGATTTCGCAGCGGCTCCCTCATACTTCATCCCTCTAATCACTCTAACCTCAATATTATGATACATACTCCTCTCCAATGCCAGGTTCCCACTCTCCAACTTCTGGTGTGTGGCTTGCCTCACGGAATTCATGGCCTGCCCGCCTTGTCCAGTGTAGATTATGACATCTCCTTCGTCCATATCATCCTCGTAGCCACCGGAGACAATAACACTCGTTGCAATTGGCTCATTGTTGGGGCTCATGGAAGCTGCCAGGTAATCAATGCCAGCCTGGATCTGACCGTGCAATCCAAGGACACACAATTCCATCCGAAAGAGGAACACGTCGCCAACATACACACCGGGAATCGCCCCGACGATTCGCTTATCGCGGTTCAGCCAAAGATCCTTTATCCTCATCATCTGCGCCGCACGAATATCCCCTCTTTGCCGCATCCGCCGCGCCATCTTCGCATCAGCTTCGCCCCTGTTGACTGTTTCCGTCTGGTTATAGCCGGCGCCATTGTCAGTCGCCGATTGTTGTTCCCCAGCGGATTCAGGAGCTGGAACGGCAACAGAGACGGTGGTTTCAGCTGAGGAAGAACATTCAACGGTGGATTCAGATCCAGCGAACGGTTCATCGGCGGCAATAGTAACAGCGTCAGCGACGGTGGCGGCGGCAGCGGCAGCTCTCCTCTCCTCCTCGGCGGCGGCAGCTCTCTTCTCGGCAGCTCTTTTCTCCTCCTGGACGCGCTTCTCTTCCTCGATGGTGCAGAGAGCGCGGATCGAGTCGTAGATCATTCTCGTTCGCCTCACGACCTCACGGAAATGAAGCTGCTCGTGAAGGCTGAGTTCGGAGACTCTCACTAGCTCCTTCTTCTTGCTCACGCGCTTCGAAGGAGCCGCGACGGTCAACGACGAAGATGGCGGAACGGGAACCAAGGCGCGTGAATCCGCTTCGGGCGTTGCCTCAGCTTCAGCTTCAGCCTCAGCCTCAGGTTGGGAATTAGAAGCAGAAGCATAGGAAAGAGAATCCTGAAAATTCGGCTGCGACTGTGACTGTGATTGTGGCGTCATGGGTTCCGGAACGGCGTCGTTTTGGAAGAGAGTATCAGAGAAAGCTGTACGGAAGAGCTGAGAGACTCGGAAGAAGTGGTTGTAGAGCTCGGAGTCTTCATGTTCTTCTGGAGAACCAGACGCGAATGGTGGCGCGTGTAACTCAAACTCGTTGTTGTTAGGTTGTGGTTGTTGTTGGTGAGGGAACCAGTGAGGGTATTGTTGGGAATTATTAGAAAAGAAGAAATCGTCGAGAGGCTCTGGTTTTGGAACTAGTAACGGCGTTTGTGTTGGTTGTAACGGTGGTGAATGAGGGTGTGGGTTGTTGCTTGGGGTTTGGAGTGAGAGAAGAGAATCCATCGTTTGAAACGGGAAAAGAAATGAAATGTTTTAAGTGAACGAGAAATTGGAGGCATTTTATTAAAGTTCTTGTTTCTCTTGGGAAGAAGAGAAAGAAAGAAATGAAGGAAGGAAGGAAGACCTGAGAATGAGTTATGAGACGGTTTTTTTTTTTTTTTTTAGTAAAGAGGAAAGAGTGTGAGTGACGAAATAGTGATGATGATGAGACAAATGGAGTTGGAGTCGCCACTTCACCTCAGAATTGGAGTTATTGAGGAAAGAGAATTTGCAAAAAAAAAAAAAAAAAATTACTAATTGCCACTACTCTTGCTTGTTTTCTCTTAATTATTGGTGTTATCAACAAATACGATGTATTAAAGATATATGTTAAGATTATAAAAAAAATTAATTTTTAAAATATTAGTTTTGTATTTATTAAAAAATATTTAAAATATTTTATTATATGTATTTAAAATATATATTAATGAAATTTTATATTAAATAGATTTTTTCTAGTGAGACGGTATTAATTTTTTTATTTCTTAGCATAAAAAATTGAAGAGTTGTTTGGTTTATATTTTTATTTTGGTACATTATATAAAATATAAAAGGAAAAAGATAATGGAAAATAAGGTATTATTATACTTAATTTTTAATTCACAAAATTTTAAAACACGGAAAATTATTAAAATAGTATTAAAAATTGATACTACTGATACAAATTATTTTGAAAAACACGACAACATATAAGTATTCAAGCAATTTTAAAATATGATAGAAATAATAAAAATTTATATTATTATAAGTGATAAATAATTTTTATATGTAGCAAAAAAATTGCGTATTTTTTCTGAATTTTTATTTTAAAAATAGAATAAAATTCAATCTCTATTTTTATTTAAAAAAAAAGTTGCAATCACTCATAAAATAAATTGCAATAATAAATTTATTTGTGTAAAATATCTAATTTTAAGAATAAAAATATCTCATTTTT
This sequence comes from Arachis stenosperma, assembly GCF_014773155.1. Lineage (NCBI taxonomy): Eukaryota > Viridiplantae > Streptophyta > Magnoliopsida > Fabales > Fabaceae > Arachis > Arachis stenosperma. The sequence continues at coordinate 11,221,995 of NC_080377.1, forward strand.
TAATTATACTTAAAAAAATTATCAAAGCTTAATTTCTAATTTTTTAAAAAATTATATTTAATATATAATTATTTTTATCGTCATGCTCTTCGAGTAATTTTAGACAAATAGTAGAACTTAATGATATATTCTTATATAATATATGAAATGATTTGATCTATTAAATTTGAATAAATAAAAATAAAATATAAATAAATAACATAGGAAAAAAATGTTTTTTCATAGGGTAAATAACAATATACCTTAATTTTAGTAGATTATTTAATCAATATCAAATCTATTTATATTTTTTCCTTTTTCAAAAAAAAACTTTAACAAAAATCCTAATAAAATGCTCTTGATATAATATCTTATTTTGGATCCGAGTAGATCTTCTCAATTTTCATTTATAATTGATAAATTTAAATGTGATTTTTAACAAACTAATTAGTTAATAAAATTTTAATATAATAATTTAATTATTTATCAAATAATATAAAATAAAATTTAATTATTTTATATTTTCATGTTGTTATTTAGAATATTATTTTAATATAATTTTTTAATATTATAAAAATTTTATTACATGATAATTGATTGTATAAATAAAAAATTATAATTTTTGTATATATATTTTATATTTTTTAAAATAAAAAATTATGTTTGTTATTTAAAATATTATATATTTAAAATTATTTATTTATTTATTTAAGTACTAGTGATATTTAGTATATTTTATATTTATTAGATTCTATCAATATATTTTTTATAGTAATTTTTTATTTATATTTGATGAAATTTAATAATTTATAAAAATATAACACATCTAAATATCTACTATATATAAAATTATTGTGCTTATTTTAGATATACTCACAAAAAATTTCTATTTTTATTATACAATTCTTTTATTTAAATGTGTTGTGTGGTCCTACTTAAAACTCTAACAGTGAGAAATTATGAATTTTTTATTTTAATAAATTAAATAAATATCTTATTTATTAAAATAAATAATTTTAAAAATTATTATAAAAATACGTAAATTTTTTTATTTCGTTTATATTATAAATGAGATAATTTTGTATGTATCTCGTTTATATTTACAGTGTAAACAAGTAAATAAGATATAAAAATTAAAAACACACATCTATTTTATTTACATTATAAACGAGATATATGTATTTATAAATGTAAAAATATAAATTTTTAAAATAATAAAAAATATCAATAATTTAAATAAATTCTTAAAAATAGAACGTTTTAAATAATAAAAAAGATAAATCATTTTAAATAATAAAAAAAATCAACAATTTTAAAATAATAAAAAAAATAGACGTTTTTAATTAATTAATTAATAAACAATTGAACTTACGTAATTTAAAATTGTCAATTTAAAATTAACTTATTTTTATTATTTTTAAAATAAAACAAAACACTTCATGTAGTCATGCGGTAATGTCTATTTTGACCCAACAACTTCACTTCTTCAAAATAAAACTCCCTCATGCCTATTTTAATGCAACCACTGCCGTCTTCATCACCACTATAAAATAAAATTCCACTGATTTTAAATTATATATATATATATATATTAATTAAGCAGTACATAAAAAATTTAAAATTTTGTTAGTTAAAAATTAAATATCAATTAAAAATTTAATAAATAAATTATATCTCAATTAAAAAATTGATTTAAATTAATTTAATATAAATCTTAATAAAAAATCCTCAGTAAATAAAAGTAGTGGAAGAAGCCGTTACTAGAAAAAGTAGTAAAAAAAAAAAGTAACAATGTTAAAGGTGGATAGTTAAAAAAAAATAACCGTATTAATAGTGGCCAGTTATCAAAAAAAATAGTGAAAGAAGCAATAGTGTTAAGAGTGAGTAGTTAAAAAAAAAATCGAATTAATAGTGAACAGTTTAACAGTGCTATTTATATGCTTTCAGTTATTTCAAACAGTTGAAAAAGTAAACATATTAATAGTGTTCTTTCTTAAAATTGCCCCATCTTTTTTATTATATAAGACCGTTTATCTTTTATATTATTTAAAAAGTCTTCTTTTTAAGAATTTAGTCTAATTTAAATTATTAATATTTTTTATTATTTTAAAAAAATATTTTTATATTTATAAATACATATATTTTGTTTACACTGTAAATAAGATAATTTTTTATATATTTCATTTACACTATAAATAAAATATATAAAAATTTAAAAAAATACATTTATCTTATTTAAGAACTGTACATAAAAAATTATCTTATTTACTTTATAAACAAAATAAAAAAAACTGACATATTTTTGTAAAAATTTTTAAAATTATTTATTTTAATAAATAAAATATTTATTTAATTTATTAAAATAAAAAATTCAAATTATAGGCAATTTTTTAGTTAATTTTGTTTTATAGTTGACAAAGTCAAGTGTAATTTGTAGGATAAAATATTTTTTTAATATTTATTATTTTTTAAAAATATTTTTAACGTTTAATTATATTTAATTGTGTTTCTAATGTTTATAATTTGTGTCATATTAATTCTAAATGTTAATTTTATGTAAAATTTTAACGATAAAATTAAAAATTTTTAAGAATACTTTTGATATAAATAAAAAAATTAAAAATATAATTTAATAAAAATATTAAAAACAGAATTAAATAAAATTAAATATTAAAATATTTAAAAAATAAAAAATATTAAAAATAAAAATATACTTTATTTGTAATTTTTTATTATCCGACTCCATATTTACATGTGTTGTGTTTTGGTCCCATTTAAAATCTTACATTAAAAATTATCCTTGAGAACGTCAATATTGAGAGAATTCATATACATATATAATGTGACTTTTATCATAGGATTCTTTTATTCATCTGTATTGTTTTGGCCTCACTTAAGAATCTTACAAAGAGAAATTGTACTTGAGAATATCAATATGGGAAAAAAAAATTAACGATGGAAGATAATACTCTAAAGTAACGTTATTTAACTTTAATATTTATAATTTTATCTACATAATATTTATAATTATATATTTATTATATTTAATATTATATATTTATTTTTGTCATAATTAATAAATATAAATAAAAATCAACAAAAAATAAATTATGATTAATTTTGACTTTTAATATTTTTAAAATATTAAAAAAATTCATTCTCATAATATTTTATTTATCTTTTTTAATGATAATATTTTTTTAGTTAATTCTTATAAAAAATCTATTTTTTTGGTAACCTATTAAGTTGTCAATTTTGAGAAGTTATAACACGTGTGAGAACTATAACACGTGTTAGATAAACGAGGATGTGAGATAAACAAGAAGAAGCTGTGATATAACACCTGTGAGATAAACGTGTGTATGATGCGCATATTTCTTGGGGAAAATGAACAGATAAACATGTGATCTGACCGCAAGAAATTGGGTTATAATCAAAGTCGTGAGAATCGAACCGATTAATAAATTGATAGAGTGACTGATTTATTAGTTGAGTGGTTCGATTAAAATTTAACTGGAGTTCAACCAATTTAATTAAATATTAAATAAAATTATTAAAAATTAAACATATAATTTTAAATATTAAAAAAATATAACTAATCATTAATAAAATTATTTCAAAAAATTTAATAAAACACCATTAACTATTATCTATCAAAATTTAACAAAACTATTTACCACAAATTTCATATCAATTGGACTAGGACAAATCACATATTATAGTCCATACTAACATTGTTTTAAGCAAGTATTTCATGGTTACAAAGGGTCTTTATGGATACTCCAATCTCAGTTGACAACAAAACCACTACAGCTATATTCCAATACAAAGACATCTTAAATACTGATCCCTTCTATTCCTCAACTTCAACTTCCTGCTACAAATAACTCAGCTTTTGCACAGAATCTCAACAAAAAATTCAGAAGCCTAAACTCTGATCAATACCCTACTCTTGTTCCTCTCAAAGTTGATAGAAACTTCGTCTACACTAGTAAAACTCAGCAAATTCCACAAACTCCACAGTAAAACTTAAATCAGCAAACTCTCTAGTAAAATCAGCAAATCCCACAGAAAATTATGAACAAAATTAACTCAGTCAACCCCACAATAAAACTAAACCAGTAATCAATAACCTCAACAAACAATTACTAAACCAGCAAACAATAACCTCAGCAACCAAATCATGAATAGAATAACAAATAAATTAATAACCTCAGCAAACACTTACTAAACCAGCAAACAATAACCTCAGCAACAAAATCATGAATAGAATAACTAATAAATTAATAACCTTAACAAACAAGTACTAACCCAGCAAAAAAATCATGAACACTTGAACAGAAAATCAGAACAGAAAAAAATAACCTCAGCAAACAATAACCTCAGCAAAAAAATCATGAACGCCTGAACAGAAAATCAGAACAGAAAAAAACATAGAACAGAGCAAGAAGCAGATGCCGAAGAGATGGCTGCGAAGTGCGAAACATGGGAAAGAGTATTACTTACCGGCGGCGAGCAACGGCGACGACAGAGGACGTGACACCGGCGAACACAGAGAAGGCGAGCTTCGCGATGACAACGACGCGGTGGGGCTGCGGTTGTCAAACCCGTCGCTGTGGTTGCTGCGGGATGCGGTGGCAGCGGGCTACGGTGGCGGCGCGATTGGTGGCTGCACGATTCTCAGAGAAGAGAGGAGAGATGAGTTTGTGAAGAAGATGGTTATGGCCTTACGGGGATTGATTTAGGTCTTTAGGGTTCAGACTTCAGTTTTGCCGTTTTTCACTTTTTTTAAGGATAAAACGACGCCGTTTGAAGGGTTTATTTTCGAACCGAAAACCCTCAAAAAAACCGAACAGTTCTATCGGTTCACTTGTTAACCACCGGTTCTATAACCAATTTTTTGCCAGACGATTTATAGGTTCACCCGAACAAGCTTGGTGACTGGTTTCTGGTTAACCGGGTTGAACCGGCCAGTTCGGTTCGATTTTCAAACTATGGTTATAACACGTGAGCAGTGATGGAGCCACGTTAAAAGAAAAGGGGACAATGGTCCTCTTAAAATTAATAGTTTGTATATGTAAATTTCTAATTTTTTAGTTTGATCCTTTATAATTGTTAATTTTTTTAACTTACATTTTTTATGTTGGCTCCTTCCAAAAAAATTTCTAATTTCGCTCCTACATATGAGATAAACGTTTCTTACAGAAAATGAGCAAATAAACGTGTGACTTGACCGTAAGAAATTGGACTATAACACACATGAGATAAATGTGTGTATGGTGCCCATGTTTCTTGCAGGGAGCTGGGCTATAACACGTGTGAGATAAACGTGTTTGACCTGACCACGAGAAACTAGGTTATAATACGTGTGAGATTAACGTTTCTTGTAGGAAAGGAGCAAATAAACATGTGTCCGCGCACGTTTCTTGCAGGGAATGAGCAAATAAACGTGTGATCTGACCGCAAGAAGCTGGGCTATAACGCATGTGAGATAAACGTGTGTAATTGTGTATGGTGCACACGCGTTTCTTGAAGGGAACGTTGTTGGTATTGCACATGTGAGTGGGGTGCAAACTTTTCGTGACCTGCGAGATTCTATGACCTGCAAGAAGAGCTTTATAGAAGGTGTAGGCTTAGTTTGGTAAAACTTTTATTTTTCAAAAGCAGCTTATAAAAGCTAATTTTTAAAAGATGACCTTTTAAAAGTGGTAACATTTATATTTGGTAAATCAAATTAAAAAGGTTTAATTACTCTGTTGGTCCCTATAGTTTCGCGAAATTTTCAATTAGGTTCCTATACTTCTTTTCCTTTTAATTGAGTCCCTGCACCAATTTTTTTTTTTTAAATTAGGACCCTCTTGGTAGTAATTGGCTTAATTGTATAGGGACCCAACTAAAAAAAATTGGTGCAGGACTCAAATAAAAGGAAAAAAAAGTGTAGGGACTCAATTAAAAAAAATTAGTGCAAGGACTCAATTAAAAGGAAAAAAAGTATAGGGACCTAATTAAAAATTTCGCGAAACTATAGGGACCAACAAAGTAATTAAACCAATTAAAAATAGCTTTCAATAAACACAAGTAACATCAATTACCTTTAGTAAAATAGCTTTTAAAATTTAAAAATACTATAATAGACATAAATGTAAGCATTAAATTTGAAAATTAGTTAACATATGAGGTTATACTAGACTTTCAAATTTTAAAAAGTACAAGCCAACTTTGAAAAACTCTATCTTAGGTGTTTTCAAAAGTACCTCGATCTTTTAAAAGCTGCAAGCACAAGCACGTGGTCTTTTTTATTTATCAAACTTAAAATAAAGAGCTTTGAGCTTTTAAAAAGCACAAGCACCTCTTCGAAAAGTTTTACCAAATCAAGCCATAGACCGCAAGAAGCTGGGTATAACATGTGTTGTAGAACCAGGTGGGACTCTATTTCTCCAGCTTTCATGACTTCCCATGACCTCCGAGAAAGGCTTGACGGAGACACGCATGTGTGATGCATAGTTCGTGTAGTTGTCCCCAGCCCAACCAAACCATGTATAAATCCATCTTTCTTCTTTTTTGCAGTGTGCTGCATGGTTCCTTCGCATAAATGTGAGCTTCAAATTAAGAGTATAGTAGTGTGTTGAGAGTTTTAATTGCGAGAATAAGATTGATATAGCGAAAGTAATATATATTTTATTTGTAATAATATTAAAGGTGGGTAAAGTTATTAGTGTTTAAAGTGTGCTTTTAGTAAAAAATGGTACGAAATTTAATCTTTTACATGAAAAATATATTGTTGCACATTTAAGTAATTCTCAATATCTAAGTTATTATCTTGTCAAATTATTTATATTCATGTAAGTAATGACATATATATATTTGTATATTTATTTTCGTATTTTATTTTAAATAAATTTGAGAAAGTTTTTTTACTATTTTTGCATGTAAAAATGTTGATAGACTTTATTAAGTATCAAATTGTATATACTATTTGAATAATTTTTCAAATATATGTATCCTAAATATTAACATTAGTAGCCTATAATTAGTGTTGTGGATCTAGCTGGGATTTTGCTTCTTCTGTTTTTATTGCTTTCCGTAACTTGCGAGTAGAGCTTGTTGGAGACACGTGTGTGTCATGCACAGTGCATGTAGATGTCCCCCACTCAGCTAAACTGTGTATAAATCTTACCTTCCTTTTTTTACGCAGTGTGTATTTTTCTTTCGTATAAATGTGAGCTTTAATATTAAGAGTGTATTAATGCAGTACTGCAAGAGTGTAGTAGCCTAGTGAGAGCTTAAATTGTGAGAATAAGAGTGATTTAATAAGGGTAATATATATTTTATTTGTCATAATATTAAAGGTGGATGAAGTTATTAGTGTTTAAAGTGTGCTTTTAGTAAAATAATGGTACTAAGATAAACTTTTTAAAGAGAACTTATTGTTGCACATTTAAATAATCTTCAATATGTAAGTTATTATCTTGTCAAATTATTTATATTTATGTAAGTAACGACATATTTGTATATTTATTTCGGTATATTATTTTTAATAAATTTGAGAATTTTTTTACTATTTTTGCATGTTAATATAGATACACTACATTAAATATTAAATTGTATATACTATTAGAATATTTTTTTAAATATATGTATCCTAAATGTTAACATTAGTAGGTCATAACACGTGTTGTGGGGCCAATTCGACCTTTGCTTCTCCAGCTTTAATTGCTTTTCATGACCTGCGAGAAGCGTTTGAGAGACACACGCGTGCATCATGCATAGTCCGTGTAGCTGTTCCCCATCCAGCCAAACCTTGTATAAATCCTACCTTCCTTCTTTTATGCAGTGTGCATTTTTTTCGCATAAATGTGAACTTTAATATTAAGAATGTATTAATGGAGTATTGTGAGAGTGTAGTAATGTGGTGAGAGTTTTAATTGTGAGAATAAAAATGATATAGTAAGGATAATATATTTTATTTGTGATAATATTAAAGGTAGGAGAAATTATTAGTGTTTAAAGTATACTTTTAGTAAAAAATGTACGAAATTTAACCTTTTTCATGAGAATATATTGTTGCACATTTAAGTAATTTTCAATATGTAAGTAATTATCTTGTCAAATTATTTATATTCATGTAAGCAATGACATACATATCTGTATATTTATTTTCGTATTTTTTTAAATAAATTTGAGAAAAATTTTTACTATTTTTGCATGTAAATGTTGATACGCTATATGAAGTATCAAATCGTATATATTAGAATAGTTTTCCAAATATATGTATCCTCAATATTAATATTAGTGAAGCCAATGAGTTATAGCTCAAATGACATAGTCTCTTCATACTCATCTAAGAGGTGACGGGTTTGAGTCTTTCTATCTTTGGTTAAAAAAATATTAACATTTGTGGACTATAACACGTGTTGTGGGGCCAGCTCAGGTTCTACTTCGCCTGCTTTCATTGCTTCTTGGAACCTACGAGAAGAGCTTGATGGAGATACGCGTGCGTCATTCACACTGCGTGTAGTTGTCTCCCATCCAGCCAAACTACATATAAATTTTACCTTTCTTCTTTTTCGCAATGTGCATTCTTCCTTCGTATAAATTAGAGTTTTAATATTAAAAATGTATTAGTGCAGTATTGTGAGAGTATAGTAGTGTGGTGAGAGTTATAATTTTGAGAATAAGAATGATATAATCAGGATAACATATATTTCATTTGTTAATATTAAAGATGTGTAAAGTTTTTAGTGTTTGAAGTATGCTTCTAATAAAAAATGATACAAAATTTAAGTTTTTAAAGAAAACATATTATCGAACATTTAAGTAATGCTCAATAGTTATTATCTTGTCAAATTATTTATATTCATGTAAGTAATTACATGCATATTTATATATTTATTTTAGTATTTTATTTTAAATAATTTTGAGAGATGTTTTTACTGTTTTTGCATATACACTATATTAAGTATCAAATCGTATATATTAAGAATAATTTTCCAAACATGTGTATCTTAAATATTAATATTAGTGGACTATAACACATGTTGGGGCCAGCTCGGACTCTACTTTGTTTTCATTGCTTTTCGAAACCTACAAGAGCTTGATGTAGACACACGTGCGTCATGTATAGTCTGTATAGCTGTCTCCTACCCAGCCAAACTGTGTATAAATATCACCTTCTTTCGCATAAAAGTGAGCTTTAATATTAAGAGTATATTAGTACAGTACTGTGAGAATGTAGTAGTGTGGTGAGAATCTTAATTGTGAGAATAAGAATGATATAGTGAGAGTAATATATATTTTATTTGTGATAATACTAAAAGTGGATGAATTTATTAGTATTTAAAGTGTACTTTTAGTAAAAAAATGATACGAAAATTAACTTTTTGAAGAGAACATATTGTGGCATATTTTAGTAATCCTCAATATGTAAGTTATTATCTTGTCAAATTATTTATATTCATGTAAGTAATGACATACATATTTGTATATTTATTTTCGTATTTTGTTTTAAATGAATTTGAGAAATTTTTTTTACTATTTTTGCATGTTAGTGTTGATCCACAATATTAAATATCAGATCACATATATTATTAGAATAATTTTCAAATATATGTATCTTAAATATTAATGTTAGTGAACTATATAACACGAGTTGTGGGGGCGAACTCGAGCTCTACTTCTCCTACTTTTATTGCATCTCAGAATCTACAAGAAGAGCTTGATGGAAACACGTGTGCATCATGCACAGTGCGTGTAGCTATCTTCAACCCAACTAAACCGTGTATGAATTTTACCTTCTTTCTTTTACGCAGTGTGCATTCTTCCTTCGTATAAATGTGAGCTTTAATATTAAGAATGTAGTAGTATAATACGTTGAGAGTGTAGTAGTGTGTTGAAAATTTTAATTGCTAGAATAAGATTGATATAGTGAGGACAATGACGGATCTAGAAAATTTTAATAATGGGATGAAATATATATAACATGATAATCATTTTTATAATAAAAATATTACATTTATATAAAAAATTAGCTATTAAATTATCTACTATAAATTTGTGTATAAATAAATATATTATTTAACTTATTTTTAATGTGTATTTTATATTTTAAAATTCGTAGTTTAAGATTTATTCTGTACAAGTGATTATTTTACGTATACGTAGCATAATTGTTGTTATAATTATATTTTGTTATTGTAAAATATCATTAGATTTTAAAATATCTAATTATGAATTAAAATACTAAAATAGTAATTTAAATAATAACATATAATTTAAAATTTAATTTTTGATATTTCATATTTTGTAACCTTGATAATATAATCAAAATATCTTTTTTTTGTATATGTCGTTAAACGATCATTTAAAACTCAATTTTTATACAATTATCTCTTGATGATATTCATAGTTAAAAAAGTTCATTCAATTAGTGTAGTTATTATGAAAAAAATTAAAGCTAATTTTAAAAGAACAAACACAAATGGATAGATATTATTCTTTCGAGTTGATTTCTAAGAAAGAACACCAATCTTATATAAATTTAAAAATTGATCGTTATAATGAACATCTAATATGAAGTTCTCAGATTGACTATTAAGTGTCAAAAGTTGAATAAAAAATTATTATAGGGTCAAATTTAATAATTTAGTGGAGGCAAATAAATATTATTATTATATACTACTCAATAAAATTTCAAATTGTAGTGGGACTGCTTGCTCCCACACCCATAGGAGTAGATTCATCCCTGGGTGAGGGTAATATATATTTTATTTGTGATAGTATTAAAGGTGGATGAAGTTATTAGTGTTTAAAGTGTGTTTTTAGTAAAAAATAGTACGAAATTTCGCTTTTTCATGAGAAGATATTGTTGCACATTTAAATAATTCTCAATATTAAGTTATTATTTTGTCAAATTATTTATATTCATGTAAATAATGGCATATTTGTATATTTATTTTGTATTTTATTTTTAAAAAATTTGATATTTTTAATTATTTTTGCATATTAATATTGATACACTATATTAAGTTTCAAATCGTATATATTATTAGAATATTTTTTCAAATATATGTAGCCTAAATATTAACATTAGTGTGCTTTTTTAATTTTATTTTTATATTAAAATAACTATTTTTAATTTTAATAACTAACTAATTGGTTTCTATTTATTATATTGTTATATATTATATGTATTTATTGAAAAAAAATCTTAATAAATATCATATAATCATAAAAAGAATAATTATATTGTAATTAATAAAAATATTTGATATTTTTATTTACGCATATTTAATAACATTCATATTTATATTAATAATAATGCATAATAAATATATAATTAGTTTAAACATAAGTGAATATAAAATTAAAATAATATCTAACAAGTTTTTTGTATATTTTTACTATATAATTAATAATTATCATATAAAATAATAAGGATTAGCATAGTTTAGTGGTAAAAGGAGTATTTAGTAACAAAGAAGACTTAGGTTCAAACCAATGTTCTGAAAATCGGTTCGAACCGGTCGATCGAACCAGTTGAACCGCGAACTGATGAGTATTACGGTTTGTTATATATCAAAACCGAGAAAAATGAAAACTGGTATTGAACCGTTAAACCAGCCGGTAACCGGTCGGTCAAACCGAACCGGAATCCGACCGATTTTTATATTTTGCCGAAAAACCTCAAACGCAACGTTTAGCATTCAGTAACCCTCCACAACCCTTACCACTACCAGTTCCTATTACCAACCCTCACTCACTCCAAGTCAAGAAACGGCGCAACAACATGATAGGCAAAATTGTGATTTACTCTTTTCATAACTTGAACAATTCTTAGCAATGGCTCTAAGAACTTGGTGCACACTACTATGGTTCACTCACATTCTTCACAACTTCGCACAACTAACCAGCAAGTGCACTGGGTCATCAAAGTAATAAACCTTACGTGAGTAAGGGTCGAATCCCACGGAGATTGTTGGTATGAAGCAAGCTATGGTCATCTTGTAAATCTCAGTCAGGCTGATTCAAATGGTTATAATGATTTTCGAAAATTATGATAAATAAAGCATAAAATAAAGATAGAGATACTTATGTAAATCATTGGTAGGAATTTCAGATAAGTGTATGGAGATGCTGTGTTCCTTCTGAATCTCTGCTTTCCTACTGTTTTCATCCAATCCTTCTTACTCCTTTCCATGGCAAGCTGTATGTAGGGCATCACCGTTATCAATGGCTACTTCCCATCCTCTCAGTGAAAATGGTTCAAATGCTCTTGTCACAGCACGGCTAATCATCTGTCGGTTCTCGATCATGTCAGAATAGAATCCATTGATTCTTTTGCGTCTATCACTACGCCCAACAATCACGAGTTTGAAGCTCGTCACAGTCATTCAATCCCTAAATTCTACTCGGAATACCACAGACAAGGTTTAGACTTTTCGGATTCTCAAGAATGGCCGCCAATAATTCTAGCTTATACCACGAATATTCTGATTAAGGAATCTAAGAGATATTCACTCGTTCTAAGGTAGAACGGAAGTGGTTGTCAGTCACGCGTTCATAGGTGAGAATGATGATGAGTGTCACGGATCATCACATCTATCATGTTAAAGTGCAACGAATATCTTAGAACAAGAATAAGCTGAATTAAATAGAAAATAGTAGTAATTGCATTAAAACTCGAGGTACAGCAGAGCTCCACACCCTTAATCTATGGTGTGTAGAAACTCCACCATTGAAAATACATAAGTGATGGTCCAGGCATGGCCGAATGGCCAGCCCCCAAATGTGATCAAAGATGTAAAATCCCAGATGTCTAATACAATAGTAAAAGGTCCTATTTATACTAAACTAGTTACTAGGGTTTACAAAAATAAGTCTAAATGCAGAAATCCACTTCCGGGGTCCACTTTGGTGTGTGCTTGGGCTGAGCTTGAGCTTTTCACGTTCAGAGGCTTCTTTTGGAGTTAAACGCCAAGTTGTAACGTGTTTTTGGCATTTAATGCTGGTTTGTGACGTGTTTCTAGCGTTTTACTCCAGAATGCAGCATGAAACTGGCATTGAACGCCAGTTTGCATCATCTAAACTCGAATAAAGTATAAACTATTATATATTGATGGAAAGCCCTGGATGTCTACTTTCCAACGCAGTTGAGGGCGCGCGATTTGGAGTTTTGTAACTCCAGAAAATCCATTTCGAGTGCAGGGAGGTCAGAATCCAACAGCATCAGCAATCCTTTTTCAGCCTGAATTAGATTTTTGCTCAGGTCCCTCAATTTCAGCCATAAAATACCTGAAATCATAGAAAAAACACACAAACTCATAGTAAAGTCCAGAAATGTGAATTTTGCATAAAAACTAATAAAAACATCCCTAAAAGTAGCTAGATCCTACTAAAAACTACCTAAAAACAATGCCAAAAAGCGTATAAATTATCCGCTCATCACAACACACCCTCCGTCGTCCCTCCCATCACTTTCAAGCTGGCCGCCGGAGAGCTCAATCCCTCCCTTTCATTCAGCCGCCAGACTGCTCCTGACGCCGTCGCCGATTGGAGCTTCGAAGTTCCCTTGGTCCCTCACTCAGCTAACGTCTCAAACTCAAGCACAGTCGCCATCGTGAAGCTCTGTTCCACTGTCACCGGTGCCATCTCTGTTCCTGCCTCCGTCATCATCTCTGTTCCTGCCTCCGTTGTCAGCTCTGTTCCTGCCTCCGTTGTCAGCTCTGTTCCTGACTTCCTGCCTTCGTCGCCAGCTTTGTTGCTACCTCCTCGCCAGCTCTGTTCTTCACTTGTTCTAGGTATTTTACTAATTTTTTTACAATAATTGTTAAATAATTATTGTTGAATAATCTGTGAGGTTGAATAATTGTTGACTGATATGTGAATTACTCTTTAGAATAATAGATTAAATAATTGTTGAATAATTATTCTTAATCAATTTGTGAACCTTGTTGTTGTTATTAAGTTGAATAATTGTTGTTAGTTAGTCTGGAAACCACTAAATCATGATGTTGTTAATGGGTTGAATAATTATTGATTAATTTTGTTTTCGACGGATTCCACTCGTAATCCAGCATGATCACCCGAGAAGCTGCCGTTAAACTAATGCCTTCGGCACAAGCTGTAATCGAAGCAAGGAGTATCTTTGAAACTCCACCAGGTTCCTCAAACTTATCCATCACTCTGTCACGCTTGAAGAGCTCTAGTTCCCCGGTTAACATGAGAATTTCCTACTCTTTTTTCCATTTGAAGAACAACTCAAAATATTCTATAAATAACTTCACTGGTGCAATGTTGTGGCAGAAGATGAGGATCTTCTCCTTCTAGACCACACGATAGATAAGGCTCATAACAAATTTTACCTTAGACCTCATCTTCAAATCAAACTTGCATTTCGCTAGCTCTCTCAGTTGATCAACCAAGGATGTATGGACCCAAGAGTTATCAAAAGCTCTAACTAGAGGATATCCATTGCACTTTTGCATTTTTTTGTGTGCAGTCTCTTCAATATCTCATGCTGCATATCGGTTGTGTTCATTAACAAAGTATAAATTTGCAAACCGGGTAGGTCGTCTGAGCTACTACCTTCATAAACATCTATAAAACCATTTGTTGAATTTCTCAACATGTATAAAATTTGATGATTGATGATAAACATGGATGCTGGTATTTTATGTTTGATTTGTTGTTTATGTTATTTGACTTTTGAGTTTGTATTTAAATGAGAATATGAGATCATAACATTCTGGTTTATGTAGTACTTTTAATTTAGATGATATTTTAATTTATATTAGACTATAATTATTTTTTAGTGTGTTTATTTATATTTTATTTGTTATTTTATTATAAAATGGTTTTTTCGGTTCAACCACGGTTGAACTGGTTAAACTTATAAACCATTAAACCAGTTGCTAGAGCGGTTCAATGACCGGTTTAGTTTTCAAAACCTTGGTTCAAATCTTATCTTTATAAATTTTGAAATTTTAACCGATTTTTACCGATTTTTGCCAAGTTTGACCAGTTCTTATCGGTTTTCAGTCTTAAACAGACTTAGAACTGGATCTGACCGGTTGAGAATCCGATACACTAGTTTTTTGGTCGAATTGCTCGGTCCAGTATGGTTCTGATAACTATGCATCAAATAAGAAAATTAGAAAAGAGTTACTATTTTTTTTGTGACAAAAATTATGAATGGCGTAATAAGTGTTATGAGTTATGAGTGGGATAATGATGTGTGTAACAGGTGTTGTAAGTATAATTTGTGTATGATGCAGGTGTTGTGCGTTATGAGTGAGACAATGATGAGATACACGTGTGTATGGTGCCTAACAAGTGTTGTGAGTTATGAGTGGGATAGTGACGTGCGTAACAAGTGTTGTGAGTATAAACGTGTATATGGTGTGTAGACCACGAGAAGCTGGGCTATATCAGGTGTTGTGAGTGAGACAATAATAAGATAAACATGTGTATGATGTGCATAATTTCTTGTAGAGAATGAGCACCTAACATCTGTAAACCACGAGAAGCTGGGCTGTAACACGTGTTATAAGGCCAGGTGAAACTCCGCTAACTATGCATTAAATAAGAAAATTAGAAAAGAGTTATTATTTTTTCCATGACAGAAATTATGAGTGGCATAATGGTGAGATTAATGTGTGTATTTGTGACGAGATAAACGTGTGTACGGTGCATAAATCACGATAAGATGGGCTATAACAAGTGTTGTAAGTTATGAGTGGGACAATGATGAGATAAACGTGTGTATCAGGTGTTGTGAGTTATGAGTGAGACAATGATGTGTGTAACAGGTATATTAAATTATGACTAAACCAGACCAGTTGAGAGTTCGGTTCACTGATTTTTCAGTCCAGTACGGTTCTGATAACTATGCATCAAATAAGAAAATTAGAAAAGAGTTACTATTTTTTCTATGACAGAAATTATGAGTGGCATAGTGATGAGGTAAACATGTGTATGAGTGACGAGATAAACATGTGTATGGTGCGTAAACCGCGAGAAGCTGTACTATAACAAGTATTGTGAGTTATGAGTGGGACAATTATAAGATAAACATGTATATGGTGCGTAATATGTATTGTGAGTTGTGAGTGGGACAGTGATGTGCATAATAGGTGTTGTGAGTTATGAGTGCGCAACAGGTGTTGTGAGTTATGAGTGGGACAATAATGTGCGTTATGAGTGGGATGGTGTTGTGCATATGTGAGTATAAACGTGTGTATGGTGGGTAGATGATGATTGGATTTTTGATGGTTTAAAATTTACAAATGAATTCTCGTTGCAAGTATAGTTTCTAAACCAATCACTAATCCTTTCATACAAAAAGTTGTTTGTCACTAAAACAAACCCCTAAAATTTATAAACCGAAGTATTCAAACCTCGGGTCGTTTTCCCTAGGAATTACAATAAAGTGTCTTGTTATTGGGGTAGAATTATTTTGGGGTTTTGGATAGGAAGCATGAAAAGTAAATGGTAATGAAAATAAACTAACAACTAACAAGCTCTTGGCAAGATGTGAGAACTAGAAATCCTATCCTAGTTACCTTTTCTCAATTGTGATAATAATTGTTCATTACTCCCACTTAGTTAACCTCTAACCATGGAGGAAAGTCAAGTGGATGAATCAATTTGATTTCTCAAGTCCTAATCAACTCCCAAAGGAATGACTAGCTTTAGAGTCATTCAAATCAATTAGCAACTTCTAATTATCAATCAACAAAGGAATTAAATAACTCAAGAGTCACTAATTACTCT
This sequence comes from Arachis stenosperma, assembly GCF_014773155.1. Lineage (NCBI taxonomy): Eukaryota > Viridiplantae > Streptophyta > Magnoliopsida > Fabales > Fabaceae > Arachis > Arachis stenosperma. Next base: position 11,238,744 of record NC_080377.1, read on the forward strand.
ACCTAGGCCAAGAGAAACAAAACCTACACTAAAATCCAAACAAGCATTTTATCAAACACTTGGTAGGCATAAAAGGAAAACATAGTAAATCAACAACAAGAATGAAATCTAACAACAATCAAATGTAAAGAATTAACAACAACAATTAAAGGGAACAAGATCTACATGAATTATCTCTTATTGAATTGAAAGAAAATGGAGGAAACAAAAGTAGATCTACAACAAAACACAAGAACAACATAAAGGAAATTGCAACAAAAGAATAGAGGAAGATGAATGTAACAACTAGAAATTAAGAGGATAGAAGTAGAAGAAGATGAATCTAAAATATAGATCTAAGAACTAAACCTAATCCTAATTCTAGAGAGAAGTGAGAGCTTCTCTCTCTAGAAACTAACTCTAACTACTAATCTTCTAACTAAAACTATCTATCTAATGATCTCCAATTAGTCTATGGATGTGAATGTCTATGGATGTGAATGTCTGTTAATCCCCTTCAATCCTTGGCTCTTATATGCATTTTGGCGCCAAAGTTGGTTGTTGAAACCTTCCGAAATCGCCAGGCACGTGTTGCCTTAATGAAGTCATGTGCGATCATCGACGCGTGCGCGCACGGTACGCGTGCGCGTCCTTGGCCGATTCCGCAATGTGCGCGCGAGCGCCTTGTGCGCGTACGCGTGCATGGCTGACTTTGCTTCTTTGACTTTTTATGCTTCTCTCCACTTGCATGCTTCCTTCCCTGCTTCCTTTGATCCATACCTAGCCTACTCCAATCCTGAAATTACTAGCAAACATATCAAGGCATCTTATGGAATCAAAGAGGAACTAGAATTCATCAAAATGAGGCTTAAAAAGCATGTTTTTACACTTAAGCACAAATATGGGAGAGATAACAAAACCATGCTAATTCATAGGCTAAATGTGACAAAAAGGTTATCAAAATGCTCTAAATTCAATACAAAACAAACCGTCAAATTGGGGTTTGTCAACCTCCCCACACTTAAACCTTAGCATGTCCTCATGCTAAAATAAGAAGGAACTAAGGGGTATGACATTGAATGCAACTAAACTACATGAATCCTATCTAAAGGCAACTATCTAAAGCAATTGGAAATGCTTAGTTCAAACAAATCAATTCCCAAGAGACATGCATAAGCACAAGAGCTAGGCATATAGGAACTAAGTCCAAACCACAATTGTATTGAATTGTCATAAAGAGTTCAAACTTGCAAGAATATAGACAATAGAGGTGAATACATGTAATTGAACTTTTGAACCCTCACCGGATGTGTATCCGCTCTATTCACTCAAGTGTTTAAGGGTTAATTCACTCAATTCTCTTCTAATCATGTTTTCCAAAATTTGATTTTCTTCTAACAATCAACACTTATTCAATGCATGCATACATTCATCATGAGGTCTTTCATTTAGGTTGTAATGGGGTTAGGGTCAAGGTAGGATCATTTATGGTTAAGTGGACTAGGATTTGAATCTTTGATTAGCATAGATTTTCCCACTAACCTACATAATGACCTATACAAATTCAAACTATTCTAACCACCCATTCTTCACTTTTTCTTACATACTCATGCATACTTATTTGATTCATAACACCTATGCATTGATTCCTTTTTATTGACTTCACTTTGGGGCATTTTGTCCCCTCTTTATTATATATATATTTTTTTCTTTTTTATCATCATATTTTTTTCTTTTTTTTTCTTTATATATTTTTTTCTTTTTCTTCCTTCAAACTAAATACAAGAACATCAATGCATAAGGTCTCTACATTTAATCAATACATGAATATGTACCCAATTCCTAAACATGAAAGTGTACTACCCCTTTTATCCTATCCAATGTTCCCAAGCCTCACCAACTTGAATAATAAACACTCTCACTAGCCTGGGCTAATCAAAGATCCAAACAAGGACTTTTCATTGGTTTTCCGCCTTGGACTTGTAATGAGCTAAATTGAGAATAAGTTGGTTAAGCATAGGCTCAAAATTGGCTAACAATGGAGAATAAAAGGTTGGCTATTTGGGTAAGTGGCTAATGAAATAATGGCCTCAATCATATAAATGCATAAATACAAGAGATAAATGGACATATAGAATCAAGCAAATCAAGGGTCACAATCATAGAAAGAGAGCAATTTCACACAAGAATGGAAAATTAGTGGTTATAAAATGTAACCACATCAATAGGCTCAAGTCTCACAAGCTTGTATTCTTAGTTCAATACATGCTTCACAAGGTATGAAATTCAAGCAAGTTTCACCAAAAATTTTTTTCTTCCAATCAATTGGGTTAATGCCCTACAATTAAACTTCTTGAAAAATCTCAATGTTTGTCTAAGCATTGTTGTGATTGAAAAATCCAAAAATTTCCTTAGTTCACCCTTTCCTTTTTCACTTAAAACCAATTTCTTATGCAAAAAGGGGTGACTAAGTATTTGCAATTCAAAGTATGATTTCTAATCACAACTACAAACTAAAAACAAAGATAAACAAAATGTATAAAGAAGAATCCAACTAAAAGTACGGAATCTATCATCCAAAACATCTAAAAATATCCAAAAGCATCAAAATATCTAAAATCCAAAATAAGCAATAAAAGTATCCAAAGCAAACTAGAAATGCATCAAAATATATACAAAGATGTGCAAAATAAGATAACTAGGCCGAAAAGTTCACCGGTTCCCATATAATGCTACCGGTGCCCTCCCCACACTTAAAATCAAGCATCGTCCTCGATGCTAAACCGGAGGATCAGTGGGAGGTACAACGATAGGCTCTGGCTCTGGCTGTGGCTGTGGGACCGGCTCCTCATGAGTATGTGGTGGCTCTGTAGTGTCAGGGGCATCCTGCTGAACTGGTGCCTCCGCATCCTCCTCCTGATGATCCTGCTCATCGGAGGCCGGAGAATCGGGAAGCGGAGGTAGCTCAGCACCCAGAGAAATAAGTGCCTGGTCCATCCGATCTAAACGGCGTCTGACATGGCGTCTCTCGCGCTCTAAAAACCGGAAAAGACGCTGGACCAGGAGATAGGTAGGCTCAGGTGCTGCTGGTGGATCTGTAGATGATGAGGGAGCTGCGGCTGTAGAGGATGATGGGGCAGCTGTAGGGGCTGATGGTGAAGGTGTCCCCATGATAGCTCTAGCCCTAGAGCAGCGTCTAGCAGGTGGTCTCTCGTGCACCCAACCACCCCAAGGAATGGTAACCTCCCTGTCATCTGCATCAGGGGGTGGTGGTCGAACATCATCGTCCAGCCATGGGACCTCAGCTAGGGCAGCCATACTCGTGACCAAAGTAGGAAATGGGAGTAGGCCACGAATATGCGACCGCCACATGCACTGTCTGATAAGTCTAGGGAAAGAAACATCCTTCCCCTCCATGACGCATCCAATCAGCAGGAGCATCTCCATGGGGATCTCAGAGAAGTGTGTAGTAGGCAGGACGTAGTGGGCGAAGATCATCTGCCAAGTCCTGGCCTCCCTAGTCAAATGAGTAAACAACATCCCCTTAGGCTTGGTGTTGCCCGCATCCATAACCCATGTAGCATCTGGTATCCCAATCACGCGCCTAAGCGCCTCATAATCAAAGGTCATGGTATGGATGGCTATCTCTGCCTGCTGATGGGCACACAGGTCATCCGAAATGTGTCGGCAATGTAATGCCTCCCCAATAGCAGTCTCGGTGATCATAATCTCTCTACCCCGCACCTGAACCGAATCCAAGGTCGGCCGGAAGAAGTTGCAGTAGAATTCCTTTACCCAAGATATATTTATATCCCCCAAGTCCCGGTCAACAAAGTCGATACCCAGCTCAAGGATCCGACCGGTGATGGATCGTCTCACATCATTAGGTAGAAGTAACTTCTTCTCAATGTTCAGCTTTGTAGTTCGATATCTAGAAAACCGGAGCTCACAGTAGAGATTGGGGAATTTGTCTGGATTGGTAGAAGGCAACTGCTAATTTTCTCTTTCCTCATCATTCAATGGATTCTTAGCATAATGCTTGTAGATGGAAGGAATAGAAGGTGTAGAGAGTTTTCTTTTCTTGGAAGCAGTGGCTATAGCTTTTCCTTTATCCGACATCCTGAGAAATATGATAGAGTATGTAAAACATTTAGCATGTAACAAAGAAGGCATGTTCAGGATACAATTGTCAAAGAACCATCATGATGTTGCAATGAATATGCAAAAGTGAACAAGTAAACCAAGAAAACAAGCTTCATTAAAGTCAACAACCCATATTCAAAAGGCAATAATATCACCATATTTTTGAAAGAATTGTTAAAGAGAGTTAAAGGTGAGTGGAAGTTAGATGGTTAAAGGAATTAGTGAGTAAGAAAAGTAGGTTAGTGATATGATGATATATAGGCTCAATTAAACGAGAAGTTGCGGTTCATGTTCACAATGATTGTGCAAATCCGGGAAGTCAAGAAGGAAACGGAAATTTGCCCAAAACTGAAAAGAACAAAATGAAACTAATTTCCTTGAAAATCGGGCAGCATTCTGGCTTAAAATTGGACGTTCCCGGATAGCAAATTAGCACAATTAGCACAGAAAACAACATCAATTACGCATAGCAGCAAACAGATATTATTTGGCAACACATGTCGCATGAATTATCAACCCAAAACCAACATACAGTACCCAAGGAAGCAAGCAGCAAATATGCACATACGGAGCAATTATCAGGCCTAGAATCCTCTATCCAGCCCTAGCTACCTAACAGCAAGTATATCTATCTAACCTATCATGCAAAAATTGAATTTAAACTAACTAACATGTAATTACAATAACTAACATGAATGAACAATTAAAAGGAAAAACAGAAAAACAAACAGAAATGGAGCAGGAACCTGGGAGCCGGGAAAAAAGGAAAGGGTGAACTAGGGATAGATCGGAGTTGATGGGTGAGGCAGAAATCTGCACCGCCGTGGGCGGTGGCCGGAAGGATGGGTGGCGGCGGTGGTGTTTGGAAGAATGAAGGGCTGAGTAAAAGAATGCCGGCGAGGATGTGTGAGACTAAAAGAGAGGGAAGGGGTCGCCGAGGGTACTGCCGGCAGCGATGGTGGAATGGCGGCGGTGGTGGCGGCCGGCGCTGTGAGGGTGAAAGACGGAGGTGGAGAGAGGGTGAGTGGAGGAGAGAGAGAGGACGAGGTGAGTGAAGGAAGGAGAGAGAGAAGGTTGATGGTGAACAATGGCGGCCGCGGCGGTGGTTGACGGTGGTTACAGAGGTGGTATGGAGGGAAGGAAGAAGAAGGGAAAATGGGGAGGGAAAAGAAGTGCGCTGCGGCGCAACGCTCTTCGTGTCTTAGGGTATCCCATTTTTGAATCGACGCGCGCGCGAGCCTTGCGCGTCCGCGTCCATTGAGAAAACGTGGGACCTACGCGTGCGCGTACAGTGCGCTTAAGCATGGATGAGCAAAATAGGAAAGGATGCGTGCGCGTACAGTGCGCGCACGCGTGCATGGGGTTGGGCTAGGGGCTTAGAGTTGGCCCAACTCAGGCCTAACTCTCTGGAGAATGGCCTGGGAGTCGCGCCACCAGATCTGCGCGCACGCGGCATGTACGCGTCCGCGTGCATTGAGAAGAATGGAGATCCACGCGTGAGTGTGCGGTGCGCTCTAGCATGGGATGGCAGAATAAGCAGGGGTGCGTGCGCGTACAGCGCGCGCCCGCGTACATTAGATTGGGCCGGAGGCTTAGAATAGGCTTGAGGCACGCCCAACTCTCGGGTCTGTGGCCTAGATTGATGGCAGCACGCAAGGACGCGCGCGCGGTAAGTGCGCGTCCGCGTGGGTCAGGTTGGGCTCAAGGCACAATGTTTGCCCAAGAGAGGCCCAACTCTCGGGAGTGTGGCTCGTGGTGCATGCGCACCGGGACGCGTACGCGTACGTTGTGCGCGCGCGTCCGCCCCCTTTTTATTTTTTTTATTTTTTATTTTTTTTTTCAGAAAACAAATTGCTGGGTGCTCCCCTTAGTGTTCACAACTCTTATTCACTCAACCATCATACAATTCACAAAAATGCAATTTTTGATATTATTCATCTACTACTAAACACAACATGCATGTGACTAAGCTAACAATTAAGTTGTACAAACAAATTTGTATGAAACATCTACCTACAATGGTAACTCAAATCACTTATTAAGTAAATTTAAGAGAGTGGAAAGAGTTTACCATGGTGGGGTGTCTCCCACCTAGCACTTTTAGTTTAAGTCCTTAATTTGGACATTTTGAGATGCTTGTTGTCATGGCGGCTTATGTTTGTACTCCTCCTTGAATCTCCAAGGATCCATGCTTCTCAATTGGTTGACAGAATTTCCAACCATCTTCATCAAGCTTGGGCAAGGTCCTACCCAAGATATGAGTTCCCATATTTGGTCCTCACATAGCGAACCGGGATCCCATATTTTATCTTCACACCCGTCTTCAGTTCGATCATCATACTTGTTCTTTCCGGGTGGTTGACATAAGGGTGATTGACACATAGAATTCTCTTTATTCCATCAATTCTTCCTTCTAGACCCATACAAAGTGATTCTTGTCCCAACATCATCCCTACACCTTAAAGCTTTGACCTTGATAAGCTTAACACCTACTTTCCAACCACTACACAACTCATTCTTACTTTTAATTCCACAAAGAGTTCTAAGTTGACCATCATTTTCAATTAAACCATATTCAAGTGAGAAATTAAAGCTTAGAGATAGGGATTTTATCCACTTGAATGTTGTATTGGATGGTAACTTGGAAAGGGGGGCTTCCCCACACTTAGACAATGCAAGGTCTACTTCCCTGTGCTCCTCTTTGATTGTTTCCATCTCTTCACAAGCTTCTTCCCCTTTTTCTTTTGGCTTGGTGTTGTCTTCAAGAATGTCATCTTGCCCAATGGAGGTTGATTCAATTTTGGATAGAAATTCATTGATGAATGAGTTCATCTCTTGATCAACTTCTTCATATTCTTCAATTTCGATATACACCATGCCATTTTCGCTTTCCTTGGGAGGTTGTGCACACTCTTCTATAATTTCAACTCCATGTCCGATGGAAGGGGATTCCATTATAGAGAGAAATTCATCCATGATTGAATCCATCTCTTGATAAGCCTCTTCCAAGTCTCTAACGATGATATGCCTTGGAGGTTGCGCACCCTCTTTAACATAAGTTTCAAGCTTCTTGGAAGAGTGCTCCATGATACTACATTCCCATGGACTTTTCACATCTCCTAAATCTTCAACCACCTCTTCCTTTTCTTCAATGATCATAGGCTCCTCCAATTGTTCCAACACAAAATTTGATTCCTCCTTTTCCACCGAACTTTCCAATTTCTCCTTCATACTTTGCTCTTTAATTGGTTCCCTACATGTGGTTACGGAATTGCCTTGAGTCTTCAAACATTGGTGGGCTAGGGTTTGCACCACCTTGGTCAAATTGGTCACAAACTCAAGTGTACCCCGCTTCATGGCTTCTTGTCCTTGAAGTAATAAAGTGAGAGGATCGTCTATTGGGGCTTGTGGTGGGTAGGAAGGTTCATCATTTTGGAGAGAGAGTTCATAATAGGAAGGTGGTTCTTCTTGGTAAGGTTGTAGAGATTGTGTGTGTTGAGGTGGTTCTTGGTAGTAATCTTGATAGGGTTGTGGTGGTTCCACGGGTTCTTGCTCATAATTCCCATAAAAATATGGTATGGATGATTGGTTATATGAGGGGTAGGGATCATAGGAAGGTGCTTGGTAAGAAGGGGCTTGTGAGAATGGTTGAGGTTCATGTTGAGGGTGAGATTCATAGGCATATGGTGGCGGTGCTTGGAAGTCACAAGGTAATTCACCATAGCCATTGGATTGGTATGCATCATAGAATGACTCTTCTTCATAGTGTATTGGTGGAGGTTGTTGCCATGAAGATTGATCATAAGCATATGGCTCCTTCCACCTTTGATTGTCCCATCCTTGATACACTTTCTCATTGAAGCTCTCATCACCTACAACACAATTAAAACCAAGCTCATGGCCAAAGTGAGAATTCATGGTGGAAAAGCAAAAATAAAACTAACAAAACTAGAAAACAAGCAAAAGACAAGCTATTTACAATATTCACATATGTACAATGACCAATAACATAACACCATTGCAATTCCCCGGCAACGGCGCCATTTTGATGATTGGATTTTTGATGGTTTAGAATTTACAAATGAATTCTCGTTGCAAGTATAGTTTCTAAACCAATCACTAATCCTTTCATACAAAAAGTTGTTTGTCACTAAAACAAACCCCTAAAATTTATAAACCGAAGTATTCAAACCTCGGGTCGTTCTCCCTAGGAATTACAATAAAGTGTCTTGTTATTGGGGTAGAATTATTTTGGGGTTTTGGATAGGAAGCATGAAAAGTAAATGGTAATGAAAATAAACTAACAACTAACAAGCTCTTGGCAAGATGTGAGAACTAGAAATCCTATCCTAGTTACCTTTTCTCAATTGTGATGATAATTGTTCATTACTCCCACTTAGTTAACCTCTAACCATGGAGGAAAGTCAAGTGGATGAATCAATTTGATTTCTCAAATCCTAATCAACTCCCAAAGGAATGACTAGCTTTAGAGACATTCAAATCAATTAGCAACTTCTAATTATCAATCAACAAAGGAATTAGATAACTCAAGAGTCACTAATTACTCTACCTAGGCCAAGAGAAACAAAACCTACACTAAAATCCAAACAAGCATTTTATCAAACACTTGGTAGGCATAAAAGGAAAACATAGTAAATCAACAACAAGAATGAAATCTAACAACAATCAAATGTAAAGAATTAACAACAATAATTAAAGGGAACAAGATCTACATGAATTACCTCTTATTGAATTGAAAGAAAATGGAGGAAACAAAAGTAGATCTACAACAAAACACAAGAACAACATAAAGGAAATTGCAACAAAAGAATAGAGGAAGATGAATGTAACAACTAGAAATTAAGAGGATAGAAGTAGAAGAAGATGAATCTAAAATCTAGATCTAAGAACTAAACCTAATCCTAATTCTAGAGAGAAGTGAGAGCTTCTCTCTCTAGAAACTAACTCTAACTACTAATCTTCTAACTAAAACTATCTATCTAATGATCTCCAATTAGTCTATGGATGTGAATGTCTATGGATGTGAATGTCTGTTAATCCACTTCAATCCTTGGCTCTTATATGCATTTTGGCGCCAAAGTTGGCTGTTGAAACCTTCCAAAATCGCCAGGCACGTGTTGCCTTAATGAAGTCATGTGCGATCATCGACGCGTGCGCGCACGGTACGCGTGCGCGTCCTTGGCCGATTCCGCAATGTGCACGCGAGCGCCTTGTGCGCGTACGCGTGCATGGCTGACTTTGCTTCTTTGACTTTTTATGCTTCTCTCCACTTGCATGCTTCCTTCCCTGCTTCCTTTGATCCATACCTAGCCTACTCCAATCCTGAAATTACTAGCAAACATATCAAGGCATCTTATGGAATCAAAGAGGAACTAGAATTCATCAAAATGAGGCTTAAAAAGCATGTTTTTACACTTAAGCACAAATATGGGAGAGATAACAAAACCATGCTAATTCATAGGCTAAATGTGACAAAAGGTTATCAAAATGCTCTAAATTCAATACAAAACAAACTGTCAAATTGGGGTTTGTCAGTAGACCGCGAGAAGCTGGGCTATAACAATTGTTGTGAGTGAGACAATGATGAGATAAATATGTGTATGGTGCGCAAAATTTCTTGCAAAGAAAGATCACCTGACATCACGTAGACTAAGAGAAGCTAGGCTATAACACGTGGTATAGGGTCGGGTGGGCCTCCGCTAACTATGCATCAAATAAGAAAATTAGAAAAGAGTTATTATTTTTCCTATGACATAAATTACAAGTGGCATAATGATGAGATAAACATATGTATGAGTGATGAGATAAATTTATGTATGGTGCATAGACCATGAAAAGCTGGGTTATAATAGGTGTTGAGAGTTATGAGTGAGACAATGATGAGATAAATGTGTGTTTTGTACGTAACAGGTGTTGTGAGTTATGAGTTGAAAAGTGATGCGTGTAATAGGTGTTGTGAGTTATGATTGGACCGGACCGGTTGAAAGTCCTGTTCACTGATTTTTTGTTCCAGTACAGTTCTGATAACAAAGCATCCAATAAGAAAATTAGAAAAGAGTTATTATTTTTCCTATGACAGAAATTATGAGTGGCATAGTGACGAGATAAACGTGTGTACGGTGTGTAAATCACGAGAAGCTGGGTTATACAGGTGTTGTGAGTTATGAGTGGAATATTGATGAGATAAACATGTATAGTGCGTAATAGGTATTGTGAGTTATGAGTGGGACAGTGATGTGCATAACAGGTGTTGTGAGTTATGAGTGCGTAACAACTGATGTGAGTTGAGTGGGACAGTGATGTGCGTTGAGTGGGACAGTGATGTGCCTATGCGAGTATAGACATGTGTATAGTGCGTAGACCGCGAGAAGCTGGGAACATGTGTTGTGAGTGAGACGGTGATAAGATAAACATGTATATGATGCGCACAATTTCTTGCAAAGAAGGAGCACCTGACATCATGTAAACCACGAGAAGCTAGGATATAACACGTGTTATAGGGTCAGGTGGGGCTTTGCTAACTATGCATTAAATAAGAAAATTAGAAAATAGTTATTATTTTTTCTATGACAGAAATTATGAGTGGCACAGTGATAAAATAAACATGTGTATGATGATGAACTAAATGTGTGTATGGTGCGTAGATCGCGAAAAGCTAGGTGATAACAAGTGTCGAGAATTATGAGTGGGACAGTGATGAGATAAACGTATGTATGGTGCATAACAGGTGTTGTGTGTTATGAGTGGGAGAGTGATGTGCGTAACAGGTGTTGCAAGTTATGATTGGACCGGACCGGACTGGTTGAGAGTCTGGTTCACTAATTTTTTTGGTTTAGTATAGTTCTGATAACTAAGCTTCAAATAAAAAAATAGAAAAGAGTTACTATTTTCTCTATGGTGCGCACAATTTCTTGCAGAGAATGAGCACCTGACATCACATAGACCACGCGAGGTTAGGCTATAACACGTGGTATAGGGTCGAGTGGGCCTCCGCTAACTATGCATCAAATAAGAAAATTAGAAAAGAGTTATTATTTTTTCTATGACAAAAATTATGAGTGGCACATTGATGAGATAAATGTGTGTATGCATGATGAGATTAATGTGTGTGGTGCATAGACCACGAAAAGTTGGGTTATAACAGGTGTTGTGAGTTATGAGTAGGACAACAATAAGATAAACTTATGTATGGTGTGTAACAGGTGTTATGAGTTATGAGTAGGAGAGTAATGTGCGTAACAGATGTTGTGAGTTATGACTAGACCGGACCGGTTGAGAGTCCGGTTCACTAGTTTTCTAGTCCAATACGGTTCTGATAACTAAACATCAAATAAAAAATTGAAATGAGTTACTATTTTTCCTATGACAGAAATTATTAGTAGCATAGTGATGAGATAAACGTGTGTATGGTGTGTAAACCACGAGAAGTTGGGCTATAATAGGTGTTGTGAGTTATGAGTGAGACAGTGATGATAAGATAAGCGTGTGTATGGTGCATAACAGTTGTTGTGAGTTATGAGTAGGACAGTGATGTACTGATGTTGTGAGTTATGTATGGGTAACATGTTGTGAGTTATGAGTGGGACAATGATGTGCGTATATGAGTATAAATGTGTATATGGTGCGTAGAACGCAATAAGTGGGGTAGAACAGGTGTTGAGTAAGACAGTGATGAGATAAACGTGTGTATGGTACGCACAATTTTTTGCAAAGAATGAGCACCTGACATTGGCATCACATGGACCGTGAGAAGCGCCTATAGCACGTGTTATTAGGCCAGGTGGAGCTCTGCTAACTATGCATCAAATAAGAAAATTAGAAAAGAGTTACTATTTTTCCTATGACAAAAATTATGAGTAGCACAATGATGAGATAAACATGTGTATGATGCATAGACTGTGAGAAACTAGGCTATAACAGGTGTTGATTTCTTGAGTGGGATGGTGATGAGATAAACATATGTATGGTGCATAACAGGTGTTATGAGTTATAAGTGAGACAGTGATGTGCGTAACAGGTGCTATGAGTTATGAGTGAGACAGTGATAAAATAAACGTATGTATAGTGCGTAGACCGCTAGAAGCTGGGCTATAACGGGTGTTATGAGTGAGACAGTGATGAGATAAATGTCTATATGGTGCGCACAATTTCTTGCAGAGAATGAGCACCTGACGCTAGTGTCACGTAGATCGCAAGAAGTTGGGCAATAACACGTGTTGTAGGGCCAGACGGGGCTCTGCTTCTCCAACTTTCAATGTTTTCCGTGACCTAAGAGAAGAACTTGATGGAGGCACGCATGTGTCATGTACAATGCATATAGCTATCTTCCACCCAGCCAAACCGTGTATAAATCTGATGAGCGGATAATTTATACGCTTTTTGGCATTGTTTTTAGTATGTTTTTGTTAGTTTTTATTATATTTTTATTAGTTTTTAGTTAAAATTCACTTTTCTGGACTTTACTATGATTTTGTGTGTTTTTCTATGATTTCAGGTATTTTCTGGCTGAAATTGAGGGACCTGAGCAAAAATTTTATTCAGAGGCTGAAAAGGACTGCAGATGCTGTTGGATTCTGACTTTCCTGCACTCGAAGTGGATTTTCTGGAGCTACAGAAGCCCAATTGGCACGCTCTCAATTACGTTGGAAAGTACACATTCTGGGCTTTCCAGCAATGTATAATAGTTTATACTTTGCCTGAGATTTGATAGCCCAAACAGGCGTTCCAAGTCAGCTCAAGAATTCTGGCGTTTAACACCGGAACTGGCACAAGAATGGGAGTTAAACGCCCAAACTGGCACAAAATCTGGCGTTTAACTCCAAGAAAAGTCTCTACACATGAAAGCTTCAATGCTCAGCCCAAGCACACACCAAGTGGGCCCGGAAGTGGATTTTTATGTTATTTACTCATCTTTGTAAACCCTAAGCTACTAGTTCTCTACAAATAGGACCTTTTGCTATTGTATTTTGATCATCTTTGGATCTTTGGATCTTTTGATCACTTTAGATCTTAGGATCATCTTTGGACATCTAGTTCTTAGATCATGGGAGGCTAGCCATTCGGCCATGCCTAGACCTTGTTCTTATGTATTTTCAACGGTGGAGTTTCTACACACCATAGATTAAGGTGTGGAGCTCTGCTGTACCTCGAGTATTAATGCAATTACTATTGTTCTTCTATTCAATTCAGCTTATTCTTGTTCTAAGATATCACTTGTTCCTCAACTTGACGAATGTGATGATCCGTGACACTCATTATCATTCTCACCTATGAACGTGTGCCTGACAACCACCTCCGTTCTACCTTCGATTGAGTGGATATCTCTTGGATCCCTTAATCGGAATCTTTGTGGTATAAGCTAGAATTGATGGCGGAATTCAAGAGAATCCGGAAGGTCTAAACCTTGTCTGTGGTATTCTGAGTAGGATTCAAGGATTGAATGACTGTGACGAGCTTCAAACTCCTGAAGGCTGGGCGTTAGTGACAGACACAAAAGAATCACTGGATTCTATTCCAACCTGATTGAGAACCGACAGATGATTAGCCATGCTGTGACAGAGCACGTTAAACATTTTTACTGAGAGGACGGGACTGTAGCCATTGACAACGGTGATGCCCAACATACAACTTTCCATGGAAAGGAGTAAGAAGGATTGGATGAAGACAGTAGGAAAGCAGAGAGACGGAAGGGACAAAGCATCTCTATTCGCTTATCTGAAATTCTCACCAATGAATTACATAAGTATCTATATCTTTATGTTTTATGCTTTATTCATAAATCCTCCATAACCATTTGAATCTGCCTGACTGAGATTTACAAGATGACCATAGCTTGCTTCATACCAACAATCTCCGTAGGATCGACCCTTACTCGCGTAAGGTTTATTACTTGGACGACCCAGTGCACTTGCTGGTTAGTTGTGCGAAGTTGTGATAAAGAGTTGAGATTGCAATTGAGCGTACCATGTTGATGGCGCCATTGATGATCACAATTTCGTGCACCAAGTTTTTGGCGCCGTTGCCGGGGATTGTTTGAGTTTGGACAACTGACGGTTCATCTTGTTGCTTAGATTAGGTATTTTTCTTCAGAGTTCTTAAGAATGAATTCTAGTGTTTCAAGGTGATGTTCTTATCATCACCAAAGCTGATTGATTCTCATCAATTTAGCTCTTGAATGTAATGTCCTGCTGAAGCTTGGCTAGCCATGTCTAATTCCTTTAGACTAAAGCTTTAGACTAACATTGCATGATTCCTGGAATTCTCATTAAGAATTTTGATATCCTTATTTTCTTTTTCACTCAATTTTCAAAAAAAAATCCAAAAAAAATTATAAAATCTTAAAACCAAAAATTATTTTTTGTTTCTTGTTGAGTCTAGTGTCTCATTTTAAGTTTGGTGTCAATTGCATGTTTCTATTCTTCTTGCATTTTTTCGAATTCAATCATGTGTCTTCATTGATCTTCAAGTTGTTCTTGATGATTTCCTTGCTCTGATCTTTAAATTCTCTTGTCTTGAGTGTTTTGTTGTTTCTCACATGCATTCTCAATTTGTTAGTGTCAATAGTATACAAACTTCTAAGTTTGGTGTCTTGCATGCATTGTTTATTTGATTTTAGTTGCATTTTGATTATTCCTCATCATTAAAAAAAATTCAAAAAAATTTTTAACTTGTGTCTTTTCAAGTCAATAATACAGAGAATTGAAGATTCAGAACATACAGCAGAGGAATTAAGCTGGACGTTCAAAACGCGGAGTGAGGAAGGAAAACTGGCGTTTAACGCCCAAAATGGTAGCATTTTGGGCGTTAAACGCCAGAATGTATACCATTCTGGGCGTTTAACGCTAGGATGGCACAAGAGGGAAGATTTTATTTTTAATTCAAATTTTTTTCAAGTTTTCAAAATTTTTCAAAATCAAATCCTTTTCAAATCATATCTTTCTAAAACCATAACTTTTCAATCATATGTTATTAATCACATCTTTTTCAAAATAGTTTTCAATCATATCTTTTTTATTTCTAATTTCAAAGTCTTTTTCAAAAATCACTTTATTTCTTTCCCAATCATATTTTTCGAAAATCATTCTTCAATTTTTTCAAAATGTTTTTAAAATCTTTTTAATTTATTTTCGAAAAATTTCTTCCCCTCTTCTAACATCCTTCTATTTATGGACTAACACTCCTCTTCAATGCACAATTCGAATTTTATCTTTCTAGATAAGTTCGAATTCTTCTTCTACCCTCTCCTTCTTTTTTTTCTCTGATACCTCAAGGAATCTCTGTACTGTGACATAGAGGATTCCATACTTTCTTGTTCTCTTCTCTTTCATATGAGCAGGAGCAAAGACAAAAGTATTCTTGTTGAGGCTGACCCTGAACCTGAAAGGACCTTGAAGTGAAAGCTAAGAGAAGCTAAAGCATAACTCTCTGTAGAGGACCTAACAGAAATCTTCAAACAAGAAGAAGACATGGCAGCCGAAAACAACAACAATGCCAACAATGCAAGGAAGGTGCTGGGTGACTTTACTGCACCTACTCCCGACTTCTATGGGAGAAGCATCTCTATCCCTGCCATTGAAGCAAACAACTTTGAGCTTAAGCCTCAATTAGTTTCTCTAATGCAACAGAATTGCAAGTTCCATGGACTTCCATTGGAAGATCCTCATCAGTTTTTAGCTGAATTCTTGCAAATCTGTGACACTGTCAAGACTAATGGGGTTGACCCTGAGGTCTACAGACTTATGCTATTCCCTTTTGCTGTAAGAGACAGAGCTAGGATATGATTGGACTCACAACCTAAAGAAAGCCTGAACTCTTGGGAAAATCTAGTCAATGCCTTCTTGGCAAAGTTTTTTCCACCTCAAAAATTGAGTAAGCTTAGAGTGGAAGTCCAAACCTTCAGACAGAAGGAAGGTGAATCCCTCTATGAAGCTTGGGAAAGATACAAACAATTGATCAAAAAGTGTCCCTCTGACATGCTTTCTGAATGGATCATCATAGGTATCTTCTATGATGGTCTGTCTGAACTGTCCAAGATGTCATTGGACAGCTCTGCTGGAGGATCTCTTCATCTGAAGAAGACGCCTACAGAAGCTCAAGAACTCATTGAAATGGTTGCAAATAACCAATTCATGTACACTTCTGAAAGGAATCCTGTGAACAATGGGACGAATCAGAAGAAAGGAGTTCTTGCGATTGATACTCTGAATGCCATACTGGCTCAGAACAAAATATTGACTCAGCAAGTCAATATGATTTCTCAAAGTCTGTCTGGAATGCAAGCTGCACCAGGCAGTACTAAGGACACTTCATCTAAAGAAGAAGCTTATGATCCTGAGAACCCATCAATGGAAGAGGTGAATTACATGGGAGAACCCTATGGAAACACCTATAATCCTTCATGGAGAAATCATCCAAATCTCTCATGGAAGGATCAACAGAGACCTCAACAAGGTTTCAACAACAATAATGGTGGAAGAAACAGGTTTGGCAATGGCAAGCCTTTTCCATCATCTTCTCAGCAACAGACAGAGAATTCTAAGCAGAACCACTCTTACTTAGCAACCATGTTCTCTGATCTAATCAAAACCACTCAAAGTTTCATGACTGAAACAAGGTCCTCCATTAGAAACTTGGAGGCACAAGTGGGTCAGCTGAGTAAGAAAATTACTAAACTCCCTCCTAGTACTCTTCCAAGCAATACAGAAGAGAATCCAAAAGGAGAATGCAAGGCCATTAACATGACCCACATGGCTGAACTTGGAGAGGAGGAAGAGGCAGTGATCGCCACTGGGGAAGACCTCAATGGACGTCCACTGGCCTCCAATGAGTTCCCTAATGAGGAACCATGGGAATCTGAGACTCATAATGAGACCATAGAGATTCCATTGGATTTACTTCTGCCATTCATGAGCTCTGATGAGTATTCCTCCTCTGAAGAGGACGAAGATGTCACTGAAGAGCAAGTTGCTAAGTACCTTGGAGCAATCATGAAGCTAAATGACAAGTTATTTGGTAATGAGACTTGGGAGGATGAACCCCCTTTACTCACCAAAGAACTAGATGACTTGACTAGGCAGAAATTACCTCAAAAGAGACAGGACCCTGGGAAGTTCTCAATACCTTGTACCATAGGCACCATGACCTTTGAGAAGGCTCTGTGTGACCTAGGGTCAAGCATAAACCTCATGCCTCTCTCTGTAATGGAGAATCTAGGGATCTTTGAGGTGCAAGCTGCAAGAATATCACTAGAGATGGCAAACAATTCAAGAAAACAAGCTTATGGACTTGTAGAGGATGTTCTGGTAAAGGTTGAAGACCATTACATCCCTGCTGATTTCATAGTACTAGAGACTGGGAAGTGCATGGATGAATCCATCATCCTTGGCAGACCCTTCCTAGCCACATCAAAGGCTGTGATTGATGTTGACAGAGGAGAATTGATCATTCAAGTGAATGAAGAATCCTTTGTGTTTAAGGCTCAAGGATATCCCTCTGTTACCATGGAGAGAAAGCATGAAGAGCTTCTCTCAAAATAGAGTCAAACAGAGTCCCCATAGTCAAACTCTAAGTTTGATGTTGGGAGGCCACAACTAACTTCTAAGTTTGGTGTTGAATCCCCACATTCAAACTCTAAGTTTGGTGTTGGGAGGATCCAACATTGCTCTGAGTATCTGTGAGGCTCAATGAGAGCCCACTATCAAGCTACTGACATTAAAGAAGCGCTTGTTGGGAGGCAACCCAATGTTATATTTATCTATTTCCCTTTGTTATTTTATGTTTTTTGTAGGTTGATGATCATGTGAAATCACAAAATCAATTGAAAAAGCAAAAACAGAATGAAAAATAGAAAGAAAAATAGCACACCCTAGAGAAAAACTTGCTGGCATTTAAACGCCAGTGAAGACAGCAAATGGGCGTTTAACGCCCAGTCTGGCACCATTCTGGGCGTTTAAAGCCAGAAAGGGGCACCAGACTGGCGTTTAACGCCAGGAATGGGCAAGAAGCTGGCGTTAAACGCCAGAAATGGGCACCAGCCTGGCGTTTAACGCCAGGATTGGCAGAAGGAGCATTTTTGCTCGCCACTTGGTGCAGGGATGAATTATCCTTGACACCTCAGGATCTGTGGATCCCACAGGATCCCCACCTACCCTACCACTCTCTCTCTTCTTCACCAATTCACCAATCACCTCAACACCTCTTTCCCAAAAACCCCTCACCTATCAAATCCTACCATTCTCTTCACCACTCACATCCATCCTTCATAAAATCCCACCTACCTTACCATTCAAATTCAAACCACTTTTCCTCCCAAACCCACCCATACATGACCGAACCCTACCCCTCTCTCCACCCCTATATAAACACATCTTCACCACCTCATTTTCACACAACCTAAACACTACTTCTCCCACTTGGCCGAACCACAAAGCCCCCTCCATCTCCTCTATTTCTTCTTATTCTACTCTCTTCTTTCTTCTTTTGCTCGAGGACGAGCAAACCTTCTAAGTTTGGTGTGGTAAAAGCATTGCTTTTTGTTTTTCCATAACCATTTATGGCACCTAAGGCCGGAAAAACCTCTAGAAAGAGGAAAGAAAAGGCAAAAGCTTCCACCTCCGAGTCATGGGAGATGGAGAGATTCATCTCAAGGGTGCATCAAGACCACTTCTATGAAGTTGTGGCCATGAAGAAGGTGATCCCCGAGGGCCCTTTCAAACTCAAAAAGAGTGAATATCCGGAGATCCGACATGAGATCCAAAGAAGAGGTTAGGAAGTTCTTACCAACCCCATTCAACAAGTCAGAATCTTAATGGTTCAAGAGTTCTATGCCAATGCATGGATCACCAAGAACCATGATCAAAGTGTGAACCCGGACCCAAAGAATTGGCTTACAATGGTTCAGGGGAAATGCTTAGATTTTAGTCCAGAAAATGTAAGGTTGGCATTCAACTTGCCCATGATGCAAGGAGATGAACACCCTTACACTAGAAGGGTCAACTTTGATCAAAGGTTGGACTAAGTCCTCATAGACATTTGTGAAGAGGGTGCTCAATGGAAGAGAGATTCAAGAGGGAAGCCGGTTCAACTGAGAAGACATGACCTCAAACCCGTGGCTAGGGGATGGTTGGAGTTTATCCAACGTTCAATAATTCCCACTAGCAACCGGTCCGAAGTTACTATAGATCGGGCTATCATGATTCATAGCATCATGATTGGAGAAGAAGTAGAAGTTCATGAGGTTATAGCCCAAGAACTTTATAAGGTGGCGGACAAGTCCTCTGCCTTGGCAAGGTTAGCCTTCCCTCATCTCATTTGTCACCTCTGTTATTCGGTTGGAGTTAACATAGAAGGAGACATCCTCATTGATGAGGACAAGCCCATCACTAAGAAAAGGATGGAGCAAACAAGAGATCCCACTCATCTTGAAATCCCTGAGATGCCTCAAGGGATGCACTTTCCTCCACAAAACTACTGGGATCAAATCAACACCTCCCTAGGAGAATTGAGTTCCAACATGGGACAACTAAGGGTGGAGCACCAAGAACATTCCATCCTCCTCCATGAAATTAGAGAAGATCAAAGAATCATGAGAGATGAGCAACAAAGGCAAGGAAGAGACATTGAGGAGCTCAAGCACTCCATAAGATCTTCAAGAGGAAGAACAAGCCGCCATCACTAAGGTGGACCCGTTCTTTAATCTCCTTGTTCTTCTGTTTTTCGAAAATTATGCTTTATATTTTATCTATGTTTGTGTCTTATGATCATTAGTGTCTTAGTGTCTATGCCTTAAAGTTATGAATGTCCTATGAATCCATCACCTTTCTTAAATGAAAAATGTTCTTAATTAAAAAAGAGAAGAATTGCATGAATTTTGAATTTTATAACAAATTAATTATTTTGATGTGGTGGCAATACTTTGACTTCTGAATGTATGCTTGAACAATGCATATGTCTTTTGAATTTGTTGTTCATGAATGTTGGCTCTTGAAAGAATGATGAAAAAAGGAGACATGTTACTGAGGATCTGAAAAATCATAAAAATGATTCTTGAAGCAAGAAAAAGCAGTGAATACAAAAAAAAAACGAAAAAAAGAGAGAAAAAAAAAGAAAAAAATAATAAATAAAGTCGTGATCCAAGGCAAAAAGAGTGTGCTTAAGAACCCTGGATACCTCTAATTGGGGACTCTAACAAAGCTGAGTCACAATCTGAAAAGGTTCACCCAGTTATGTGTCTGTGGCATGTATGTATCCGGTGGTAATACTGGAAGACAGAGTGCTTTGGGCCACGGCCAAGACTCTTAAAGTAGCTGTGTTCAAGAATCATCATACTTAACTAGGAGAATCAATAACACTATCGGGATTCTGAGTTCCTATAGAAGCCAATCATTCTGAATTTCAAAGGATAGAGTGAGATGCCAAAACTGTTCAGAGGCAAAAAGCTGAAAGCCCCGCTCATCTAATTAATACTGATCTTCATAGATGTTTTTGGAATTCATTGCATATTCTCTTCTTTTTATCTTATTTGATTTTCAGTTGCTTGGGGACAAGCAACAATTTAAGTTTGGTGTTGTGATGAGCGGATAATTTATACGCTTTTTGGCATTGTTTTTAGTATGTTTTTAGTATATTTTTGTTAGTTTTTATTATATTTTTATTAGTTTTTAGTTAAAATTCACTTTTCTAGAATTTACTATGAGTTTGTGTATTTTTCTGTGATTTTAGGTATTTTCTGGCTGAAATTGAGGGACCTGAGCAAAAATCTGATTCAGAGGCTGAAAAGGACTGCAGATGCTATTGGATTCTGACCTCCCTGCACTCGAAGTGAATTTTCTGGAGCTACAAATACCCAATTGGCGCGCTCTCAATTGCGTTGAAAAGTAGACATCCTGGGCTTTCCAGCAATGTATAATAGTCCATACTTTGTCTGAGATTTGATGGCCCAAACAGGCGTTCCAAGTCAGCTCAAGAATTCTGGCGTTTAACGCCGGAACTGGCACAAGAATGGGAGTTAAACGCCCAAACTGGCACAAAAGCTGGCGTTTAACTCCAAGAAAAGTCTCTACACATAAAAGCTTCAATGCTCAGCCCAAGCACACACCAAGTGGGCCCGGAAGTGGATTTTTATGTTATTTACTCGTCTTTGTAAACCCTAAGCTACTAGTTCTCTACAAATAGGACCTTTTGCTATTGTATTTTGATCATCTTTGGATCTTTTGATCATTTTAGATTTTAGGATCATCTTTGGACGTCTAGTTCTTAGATCATGGGAGGCTGGCCATTCGGCCATGCCTAGACCTTGTTCTTATGTATTTTCAACGGTGGAGTTTCTACACACCATAGATTAAGGTGTGGAGCTATGCTGTACCTCGAGTATTAATACAATTACTATTGTTCTTCTATTCAATTCAGCTTATTCTTGTTCTAAGATATCACTTGTTCCTCAACTTGACGAATGTGATGATCCGTGACACTCATCATCATTCTCACCTATGAATGTGTGCCTGACAACCACCTCCGTTCTACCTTCGATTGAGTGGATATCTCTTGGATCCCTTAATCGGAATCTTCGTGGTATAAGCTAGAATTGATGGCGGCATTCAAGAGAATTCGGAAGGTCTAAACCTTGTCTGTGGTATTCTGAGTAGGATTCAAGGATTGAATGACTGTGACAAGTTTCAAACTCCTAAAGGCTGGGCAATAGTGACAGATGCAAAAGAATCACTGGATTCTATTCCAACCTGATTGAGAACCGACAGATGATTAGCCGTGCTGTGACAGAACGCGTTGAACATTTTCACTGAGAGGACGAGACTGTAGCCATTGACAACGGTGATGCCCAACATACAGCTTGCCATGGAAAGGAGTAAGAAGGATTGGATGAAGACAGTAGGAAAGCAGAGAGATGGAAGGGACAAAGCATCTCCATTCGCTTATCTGAAATTCTCACCAATGAATTACATAAGTATCTCTATCTTTATGTTTTATGCTTTAATCATAAATCATCCATAACCATTTGAATCTGCCTGACTGAGATTTACAAGATGACCATAGCTTGCTTCATACCAACAATCTCCGTGGGATCGACCCTTACTCGCGTAAGGTTTATTACTTGGACGACCCAGTGCACTTGCTGGTTAGTTGTGCGAAGTTGTGATAAAGAGTTGAGATTACAATTGAGCGTACCATGTTGATGGCGCCATTGATGATCACAATTTCGTGCACCAAAATCCCACCTTCCTTCTTTTTTGTAGTGTGTATTGTTCTTTCGCATAAATGTGAGCTTTAATATTAAGAGTGTAGTAGTACAGTATTGTGAGAGTGTTGTATTGTGGTGAGCAAGGTAGCAAAAATTGCGTCTTTACTCGTATAAACGGACGATGTTACGAGTTCACAGGTCATCCCTGTTCCCATTTTTACTTCTGCGCCTGGTGAAGCTGGAATTCATGTAATCACCGCGGAAGATCGTGAAATCGTGCAATCGTGCCGCCTCCACCGCGTCAAAAGAAAGGAAATCCAGAAGAAGAGGACTTGCGGGTTTGAGACGACCCGGCTGGCCCAACCTGAATCTCACTAAAAACTCTTCGATTTCTGTTGCATTTCCTAAGCGGTTACTTATCTCTGCCCTTCTTTTTGAATTCTGACTCTCTCCTACTCTTCCACTACTCTCAATCTCTCATTGACTCATGGTATTCTGCATTTTTTGAGGTTTTTATCCAACGATTTTACACTTTTCTTCTACTATTGTTAGCTTGTTGTCTTCTCAGTTCTTGTCAACACAGCTTTATGAGACTGACTCCATGAGTGTGGTGGCCTCTGCATGATTCATCTATGTTCTGTGCTTGTGCGCTACGGACCTGCGGTACCTTGTGCAATCTCATCCGGTAAGTACATAATAAATTAATAACATATTTAGTGATTTATCATCATTACAAATTTACAGTTAAAAAATATAATTAGTTTTAGTTTCTTTACCATCATTAACAACCAATAGTGATCAACGAGGTCCATGGATAGTGTGATGAAGAAACTTATGATTTAGATTATTAATATTAAGACAGCTCAAGGTAAAATATCAGCTTATAACTTTCAAGAATTAAAATATCTATATAAAGGTATTGATACTTTATTTGAAGGTATTGATTTTCATTTATCTATATAAAGACTTGCTTGAGAAGTGCATGGAGATTACTCAGGAGTGTCTTGATGATGTACATGATGTTGTCCTTGATAGTGATTCAGATATTGTTACTAAGAAAGTTTAGGAAAATTTTCTTTTGGCATGGATCAACTTCAGCTTGCTCTCTATTTTTGTTATGCCTTTTGTTTTGTTAATAGTTTAAGGATAAAATAAAAATATGATAGTGATTAATGAATGTGAGTAGTGCTATATCTTACCAAAATCTCTCTCATTCTTAATTTTATATCTCAAAGATTCCAATATAAATAAGGAGTACCAATATAATACATATATAGTATTGTGCTCAGATATAAGAAAAGTAGAAAATGTCAATGAAATATAATTGGATTGGGATTTAGGATCTTTGTTTTCATTTAATTTTTTGGTTCTTAAAGCTTTGCTAGTTAAGTTTTTTAATTGCTACCTACAACCTAAATGCTTACATAGTTAATTATATATTTGTTTATAAGTTTATTTATTTTAGTGTAGTGAATTTGATATAGACTACAGAATTTTCTTTTAAAAATAATGTGAATTTATTGCTACTGTGTTCTCATTTTAGATTCCATAGATTATAAATTATGTACTTCTATTTATTTAGGTTTAATATGGCTTCAAATGCGGATAATGGTGAAAATAATACTGGAGTTGAAACTGATCGTGGTTGTGCATCCAAGAAAATCGCTAAAAATACTGCAGAAAATAGGAGTGACAAAGCTTGGAAACATGGAATTTCGGTTGATGGAGATGCCAAAAAAATAAAATGCAAGTATTGTGATAAGGTGGTGACAGGAGGAATGTATAGGTTGAAACATCATTTGGTAGGAACAAAAAAAGATGTTGAACCTTGCATGGGTGTTTCTGATGAGGTTAAAAAGGATATATTTGATATTGTTGTTGGTTTGCAAAAAAATTTAGTTAAGAAGACAAGAGAATTTGAAGAAAAGATACAAAGTAAAGATGAAGGAGTAGAAGAAGAAGGGGATGCCTTAGTTGGTGAGAAGAGAAAGGGAAAAGAAATACAAACACCAACAAGTCTCTTTAAGAAAAGGGGTGTGAGCACTCAAACAACAATCAACTCAATTTTTAAGAAGGGCTTAAGGGAAGAGGCATGTGATGAAATTGCTTCGTTCATCTACAATAATGCTATTCCCTTTAATGTTGCAAGGTCTGAAGAATACCATAACATGTTTGAGAAGGTTGCCCGCCATGGATTAGGATTCAAGCCACCTTGTTATGATGAGTTAAGAGGAAAATTATTGAAGAAGAAGGTAGAATCAACCAAACTAACATTAGAAGAACATAAAGCTAAATGGAAGAAAACTGGATGCACTATTATGACAGATGGTTGGACGGATAAAAGAAGGAGAACTATTCTCAACTTTCTTGTGAATAATCCTAAGGGAACTATTTTCTTGAAATCCATTAATGCTTCTGATATATGCAAAACAGCTGAAAAGATATTCAAGATGATTGATGAAGTTGTAGAGAAAGTGGGAGAAGAGAATGTGGTTCAAGTTGTAACTGATAATGCAGCTAACTACAAAAAGGCATGACAAATGTTGATGGAAAAGAGAAAGAATCTTTATTGGACTCTTTGTGCCACTCATTGCATTGATTTGATGCTTGAAGATTTTGAGAAGAAGCTAGATCTTCACAAAGACACCATTGCCAAAGGAAGAAAGCTAACTACTTACATATATTCTAGGACTTCTCTAATTTCCCTTTTACAACAGCACACCAAAGGAAGAGATTTGGTGAGACCAGGTACGACGCGATTTGCTACATCCTACCTTACTTTGGGTAGTCTTAATGAGAAGAAGAATCCAATAATTAGAATGTTCATCTCGGATGAATGGAAGGAAAGCAAGTGCTCAAAGACAAGAGATGGAAAAAACATTGAAAATATTGTTTTGGATAAAACATTTTGGGGAAACATTATCCATTGCTTGAGAGGTACTTATCCTCTTCTTCATGTGCTTCATATAGTGGATTCAGAGGGTAAGGTAGCTATGGGATATATGTATTCTGAAATTGATCGTGCTAAAGAAAAGATTAAAGATGCTTTTCAAAGTGTTGAACTAAGGTAATAAAACTAGTAATAAGTAAACATTTTTCTCTCAGTTTTATCATTTAATTATTTACTAATTAACTAATTGTCTAATTCACTATCTGTATGTTTTTCTTTAGTTATAAACCTTTGTGGGATATTATTGATGCAAGATGGGACAAGCAACTCTTTAGGCCTTTGCATGCTGCAGGCTATTATTTGAATCTACAAATTCATTATAGTCCTAATTTTAAGGTTGAGTATGATGTTAAAAAAGGACTTTATGATTGTTTGGATATACTTGTGGGAGATCCTGCACTCATTACAATTATTGATAGTCAACTAGAAGATTTCAAGAGTAAGGCTAAATTTTTTGGTAGAGATGTAGCTAAGAATGCTCTCAAAACCAAAACACCTTCACAATGGTGGGATTCTTATGGGGATGAACATCCAGAACTTCAAAAGTTTGCTATCCATGTCTTGAGTTTGACTTGTAGTTCATCAGGATGTGAGCGCAATTGGAGTGCTTTTGAGATGGTAATATTTTAATTTGATATTAACTTAGGAATTTATTTTCTAAATTATAGAATTAGTTAATTATTCAATTCTATTTTTTTTTAATTAGCATATGTTAATATATTAAATAAATACTTGTAAATTTTGATATTATTAAGTTCACACGAAAAGAAGAAATCGTTTGAAGACAAGCACAATGAATGATGTTGTTTTTGTGATGACCAATTCAAGATTGGCAAGAAAGAAGCCATCAAGAAATACTGCTGATTATAGCCTTGAAGATTTGAATTAAGATGAAGAATGGATTGTGGAAGATGAAAATATGATGAAAAATATGAAAGAATTTGACACACAAAATGATATAAACTTAGCCCTTCAAGAAGATAGAGGTAAAGATGGGGGTCCTTTGATTGATTTGGAGATTCCTCTTCTCGATGATGATGCTTTCAATGAGCTTCTCAACTTTCCTCCTAATGAAAATCAAAATGTTGGAGAACATGATGATCATGACTTTAATAAATTGCTTTAGTCTTTATATTTTTTAGTATGATGTTATGTTATCTATTTTATATTTGTGATGTTACATATTGTTATTTTGAATTTTAGACTTGTGGTTAGTTTATATTTTTATCTTTGAACTCTATAAATGTTACATTTTATTATATATTTATGCTACTTTATCTTTATTTTATCATTATGTTATTATTTATGATACATTTGTCAAATTTAAATTCTCATTTTTATTTAAATTATTTAATTTTATCATATTATATTACTCTTATAATTGATATTGATAAATTTATATAATTGGTAGAATCTTACATTCCGTTTTATGATTTTACGCTCTACGATTTTTAATTAATTTTCCGATTCTATGTAAAATCTAGATTTTCGCTACCTTGGTGGTGAGAGTTTTAATTGTGAGAATAAAAGTGATATAGTGAGAGTAATATATATTTTATTTGTGATAATATTAAAGGTGGACAAAGTTATTAGTGTTTAAAATGTGCCTTTAGTAAAAAAGGCACGACATTTAATTTTTTTCAAGAGATCATATTGTTGCACATTTAATTAATCCTCAATATATAATTTATTAGCTTATCAAGTTATTTATATTCATGTAAGTAATGACATATTTGTATATTTATTTTCGTATTTTGTTTTTAATAAATTTGAGAAATCTTTTTAAGTATTTTTTAGTGTAAATGTTGATACACTACATTGACTGTCAAATCGTATATAATATTAGAATAATTTTTCAAATATATGTATCATAAATATTAACATTAGCGAGCTATAACACGTGGTGTGGGGCCAGCTCAGGCTATGCTTCTCCTGCTTTCATTGATTTTCGTGACCTGCAAGAAGACCTTGATGGAGACACGCGTGCGTCATGCATAGTGCGTGTAGCTGTCACCCACTCGGCAAAACAATGTATAAATTCTACCTTCCTTCTTTTTCTCAGTGTACATTCTTTCTTCGTATTAAAGTGAGCTGTAATATTAAGACTTCAGAGAGTATATTAATGCAATACTATGAGAGTGTAGAGAGAGTTTAAATTGTGAGAATAAGAGTGATATAGTGAGGGTAATATATAATGTATTTGTGATAATATTAAAAGTGAGTGAAATTAGTAATGTTTAAAGTGTGCTTCTAGTAAAAAAGGTATGAAAATTAACATTTTGAAAAGTACATACACTTGTACATTTAAGTAATCCTCAATATGTAAGTTATTATCTAATCAAATTATTTATATTCATGTAAGCAATGACTTATTTGTATATTTATTTTCATATTTTGTTTTTACGAAATTTGAATTTTTTAAAAAAAATTTTTGAATGTTAATATTGATACACTATATTAAATATCAAATTATATACATTATTAGAATAATTTTTCAAATATATGTATCATAAATATTAATATTAGTGGGCTATAACACGTGGTGTGGGATTAGTTTGGGCTCTGCTTTTCTTGCTTTCATTGCTTTCCGTGACCTACCAGAAGACTTTGATGGAGACACGCGTGCGTCATACACCGTGCATGTAGCTGTGTATAAATTCGAATTTATTACTTTTTTTTCGCATTATGCATTTTTCCTTTGCATAAAGATGAGTTTTAATATTAAGAGTGTAGTAGTATAGTGAGAGTGTAGTATTGTGATGAGAGTTTTAATTGCGAGAATAAGAATGATATAATGAGGATAATACATATTTTATTTGTAATAATATTAAATGTGGGCAAAGTTATTTGTGTTTAAAATGCAGTTTTTTCTAGTCACAAAAAAATGTGCTTTTAGTAAAAAGGACAAGAAAATTAATTTTTTCAAGAGAACATATTGTTGCACATTTAAGTATTCCTCAATATGAAAGTTATTATCTTGTCAAATTATTTATATTCATGTAAGTAATGACATATTTGTATATTTATTTTCGTATTTTGTTTTTAATAAATTTGAGTTTTTTTTACTATTTTTGCATGTTAATGCTGATACACTTTTCTAAGTATCAAATCATATATATTATTAGAATAATTTTTTAAATATATGTATCATAAATAATAACATTAGTGGGCTATAACATGTGTGTAGGGCCAGTTTAGGATCTGCTTCTCTTGCTTTCATTGCTTTCCATGACCTGCCAAAAGACCTTGATGGAGACATGCATGTGTCATGCACAGTGCATATAACTGTTACTACCAAGCCAAACCTGTATAAATCCCACCTTTCTTATTTTTCGTAGTGTGCATTGTTCTTTCGTCTAAATGTGAGTTTTAATATTAAAAGTGCAGCAATCAAATACGCTCGGAGTGTAGTATTGTGGTGAGAGTTTTAATCGTAAGAATAAGAGTGATATAACGAGGGTAACATATATTTTATTTGTGATAATGTTGAAGGTGAGTGAAGTTATTACTGTTTAAAATGTGCCTTTAGTGAAAAAATGTATGAAATTTAATTTTTTCAATAGAATATATTATTGCCCATTTAAGTAAACCTCTATATGTAAGTTATTATCTTGTCAAATTATTTATATTCATGTAAGTAATGACATATTTGTATATTTATTTTCATATTTTGTTTTTAATAAACTTGAGAATTTTTTTAAGTATTTTTGAATGTTAATGTTGATACACTATATTGATTGTCAAATCATATATATTATTAGAATAATTTTCCAAATATATGTATCCTAAGTATTAACATTAGTAGACTATAACACGTGTTGTGGGACCAGCTCAGGCCCTATTTCGCCTGCTTTCATTGCTTCTCGGAACCTACAAGAAGAGCTTGATGGAGACACTGCATGTAGTTGTCTCCCACCCAACCAAATTGTATATAAATTTTACCTTTCTTCTCTTTTGCAGTGTGCATTCTCCTTCGCATAAATTAGAGTTTTAATATTAAGAGTGTATTAGTGCAGTATTATGAGAGTGTAGTAGTGTGGTGAGAGTTTTAATTGTGAGAATAAGAATGATATAATCAGGGTAATATATATTTCATTTGTTAATGTTAAATATATGTAAAGTTATTAGTGTTTGAAGTGTGCTTCTAGTAGAAAATGGTACAAAATTAAATTTAAAAAAAAAACATATTGTCGAACATTTAAGTAATGCTCAATATATATGTAAGTTATTATCTTTTCAAATTATTTATATTCATGTAAGTAATGATATTCATATTTGTATATTTATTTTAGTATTTTATTTTAAATAATTTTGAGAAATTTTTTTACTATTTTTGCATGTAAATTTTGATACACTATATTTAGTATCAAATCGTATATATTAAGAATGATTTTTCAAATATGTGTATCCTAAATATTAACATTAGTGGACTATAACACGTGTTGAGGGCCAGCTCGGGCTCTACTTCTCCTGCTTTTATTGCTTTTTGGAACCTACAAGAGCTTGATGTAGACACACGTGCATCATATACAGTCCGTGTAGTTGTCCCCCACCCAGCCAAACCATGTATAAATCTCAACTTCTTTCGCATAAAAGTGAGTTTTAATATTAAGAGTGTATTAGTGCAGTACTATGAGAGTGTAGTAGTATGGGAAGAGTCTTTATTGTGAGAATAAGATTGATATAGTGAGAGTAATATATATTTTATTTGTGATAATACTAAAGGTGGATGAAGTTATTAATGTTTAAAGTGTACTTTTAGTAAATAAAAGAGTTAAGTATGATTTTGGTGCCTAACGTAGAGGCCGAATATTTATTTCGTCTCTGGCTTTTTTTCCGCTACAAAATGGTCCCGAAAGTTTAACTTAATTTTAAAACCGTCATTCGGACCAAAATGCCCCCCTTCCCCTTCTTCCCTAAAATCAAGCACAAACAGAAGCACAAGCAGAAGCAGAACTAGAACCAACAACAACAATGGATCAATAATGCAATCAAGCAGGAACATGAGCAAAAACAGAAGCAGGAGCAGAACAACAACAACAACAACAATGAATCAACAACGTAATCAAGCAGAAGCAGGAGTAGAACAACAAAAACAATCTAGAAGCAACCAAAAGCAACAATAATCAAAAATCAACAACATAATAGAAGCTGAAGCAAAAGCCGGCGAGCCACCCGAAACCGCCATCACATCCATCCCTTGTTCTTTCCTTGAATCAAAACCCATTGCCATCGAGCACCTCTGTCGAGCCCAGAGGAGTAGCAGCGGGATCCAGCGACCGGACGAGATCTCCTTCCACGAGATCTCCTTCCACGCCTCGAACCCTAACGAGCGAGTTCGTCATGGGGATCTATGCGCGTTGAGATGGTTTAGTGAGTACGGTGCCGCCGTGGCATGCGATGAGGCGGAGAATCCTTTGTGGAGGCTGCACCAGAAGGAGCCAGGGTGCGTAGTGGGAGAACACATGCAGGTCTACTTCTGCTGGCCCTGCCTCTTCACGGTCATCGGAGCACCGGTTCGAGGCGCCACCGAGATGAAACGGTTCAGAGAAATCGACCGGTCAAGGGGGAACCTCACGAACGAGGCTAACGCGGAGGAGGGACCACATAAGTTGGCACGTGTGAAAGAAGGTGCTGGAGCGAGAGGTGAAACTGGAACTGAGGAAGCGAAGCCAGAGGAAGAATAAGAAGGTGATGGAGAGTGGAAATTATTGCAGAATCTAGGAGATGGTAAGAGAGATCGGAGCACTGGTACTCTTGATTTTCTAGAAATTACCGCCATTTTTTCTGCAGAAGAAGCTGCTAGAACGAGAGAGAAACAAGGAGAGAGAAGTGACAAGAGGTTTTTTTAATTATGGGTATATTTGGAATATAAATTAAAAATTTCATAAAAAGGACGATTTTAAAACAAATTGAAACCATCGGGACCATTTTGTAGTGAAAAAAAGGTCGAGGACGAAATAAATTTTCGACTTCTACGTTACGGACTAAAATCATACTTAACCTTAAAAAAAATTATACGAAAATTAATTTTTTGAAGAGAACATATTGTGGCACATTTTAGTAATCCTCAATATATAAGTTATTATATTGTCAAATTATTTATATTCATGTAAGTAATAACATACATATTTGTATATTTATTTCGTATTTTGTTTAAAATGAATTTGAGAATTTTTTTACTATTTTTGCATGTTAATGTTAATACACTATATTAACTATATTAAATATCATATCGCATATATTATTAGAATAATTTTTAAATATATGTACCCTAAATATTAACATTAGTGAACTATAACACGTGTTGTGGGGCGAACTCGAGCTCTACTTCTTCTACTTTTAATGCTTCTCGGAACCTACGAGAAGAGCTTAATGGAAACACGCATGTGTCATGCACAGTGCGTGTAGCTGTCTACGACCTAATTAAACCATGTATAAATTTCACCTTCCTTCTTTTACGCAGTGTACATTCTTCCTTCGCATAAATATGAGCTTTAATATTAAGAATGTAGTAGTATAGTACTTTGAGAGTGTAGTAGTGTGTTGAGAATTTTAATTGGTAGAATAAGATTGATATAGTGAGGGTAATATATATTTTGTTTGTGATAATATTATAGGTGGGTGAAGTTATTAGTGTTTAAAGTGTGCTTTTATTAAAAAATGGTACGAAATTTAGCTTTTTCATGAGAAGATATTGTTACACATTTAAGTAATCCTTAATATTAAGTTATTATTTTGTCAAATTATTTATATTCATGTATGTAATGAGTGATTTGTATATTTATTTTCATATTTTGTTTTTACTAAATTTGATTTTTTTTTTTTACAATTTTTGCAAGTTAATGCTGATACACTATATTGAGTATCAAATTGTATATATTATTAGAATAACTTTCAAATATATATATATATATATATATGTATGTATCATAAATATTAACATTAGTGGGTTATAACACGTGGTGTGCGGTCAGTTCGGACTCCTTTTTTCCTGCTTTCATTGCTTTCCGTGACCTGCTAAAAGACCTTAATGGAGACACGCGTGCGTAATGCACAGTGTGTATAGCTGTCTATAAATTCCTTTTTCCTTCTTTTTCACAGCGTGCATTTTTTCTTTGCATAAAGGTGAGCTTTAATATTAAAGTTGTAGTAGTATAGTGAGAGTGTAGTATTTTGATGAGAGTTTTAATTGTGAGAATAAGAGTGATATAATGAGGATAATACATATTTTATTTGTAATAATATTAAAGGTGGACAAAGTTATTATTAGTGTTTAAAATGTGCTTTTAATAAAAAAGACACGAAATTTATTTTTTTCAAGAGAACATATTGTTGTACATTTAAGTAATTCTCAATATGTAAGTTATTATCTTGTCAAATTATTTATATTTATGTAAGTAATAACATATTTGTATATTTATTTTCGTATTTTAATTTTAATAAATTAAAAAAAATTTACTATTTTTGCATGTTAATGCTGATACATTTTTTAAGTATCAAATAATATATATTATTATAATAATTTTCTAAATTTATGTATCATAAATATTAACATTAGTGGGCTATAACACGTGGTGTGTAGGGGTAGCAATATGTACTTTACCCGCGGGTATCCAATCCGACCCCACCCGATCGGGTAGGGTTGTCAACCCGATCCGCAGCGGGTAGGGTAGGGTGCGGGTTGGGTTCTCGTGCGGGTCAGGTAGGGTGCGGGTTGAGCATCAACCTTACCCGACCAACCCGCATCCTATATATGTATATGTTATATATTTATATAAAAATATGTTTTAAGTGGATGTTGAACTAAAAGACCTCTTACTAAATGTAAAAGATCCTTAGCCACTAAAAAAATATCATTAATTGATAATTTAATACTTCTTTTTTTACATAAAAGTCAGTTCTATTTTAAATTATCATGAAGTTATATAATAATTTTGCATATTTTTTATAACCTGTGAATAGGGTCGGGTACCCGCGGGTTGAGAACGGGTAGGGTTAGGGTTGAGATATTCTCAACCCGCGGGTAGGGTTAGGGTTGGATTCAAACCCTACCCTACCCTACCTATTGCCACACCTAGTGGTGTGGGCTAGTTCAGGATCTGCTTCTCTTGCTTTCCATGATCTGCCAAAAGACCTTGATGGAGACACGGGTATGCCTGTAGCTGTCCTTACCAAACCAAGCCGTGTATAAATCTCCCCTACCTTTTTTTTTGTAGTGTTCATTGTTCTTTCGTATAAATGTGAGTTTTAATTTTAAAAGTGTAGCAATGCAGTACCATGAGAGTGTAGTATTATGGTGAGAGTTTTAATTGTTGGAATAAGAGTGATATAATGAGGGTAATATATATTTTATTTCTTATAATGTTAAAGGTGAGTGGAGTTATTAGTGTTTAATAATTGCTTTTTAGTGAAAAAGGCACGAAATTTAATTTTTTTCAAGAGAACATATTATTGCACATTTAAGTAATCCTAAATATATAAGTTATTATCTTTTCAAATTATTTATATTCATATAAGTAATAACATATTTGTATATTTATTTTCGTATTTTACTTTTAAGTATTTTTAAATGTTAATGTCCATACACTATATTGACTGTGAAATCATATATATTATTAGAATAATTTTCTAAATATATTTATCATAAATATTAACATTAGCGAGCTATAACATGTGGTATGGGGCAGATCAAGCTATGCCTCTCCTGCTTTCGTTAATTTCCATGACTTGCAAGAAGACCTAAATGGAGACACGTGTACGTCATACACAGTGCGTATAGCTATCACTCACCTGGCCAAATAACGTATAAATTCTACCTTAGCTTCTTTCCTTTTTGCAGTGTACATTCTTCGCATTAAAGTGAGTTGTAATATTGAGATTTAAAAGTATATTAGTGCAGTACTATGAGAGTGTAGTACTGTAGAGAGAGTTTAAATTGTGAGAATAAGAATGATATAGTAAGGGTAATATATAATTTATTTGTGATAATATTAAAAGTGAGTGAAGTTAGTAATGTTTAAAGTGTGCTTCTAATAAAAAAGGTATGAAAATTAACTTTTTGAAAAACACGTACTCTTGCACATTTAATTAATTCTCAATATATAAGTTATTATCTTGTCAAATTATTTATATTCATGTAAGTAATGATATATTTGTATATTTATTTTCATATTTTGTTCTTACTAAATTTGAAAAATTTCTTACAATTTTACAAGTTCATGCCGATATACTATATTAAGTATCAAATTGTATATATTATTAGAATAATTTTTCAAATATATGTATCATAACTATTAACATTACTGGACTATAATACATGGTGTGGAGCCAGTTTCGACTCTACTTTTCCTACTTTTATTACTTCTCGTGACCTGTCAGAAGACCTTGATGGAGACATGCATGTGTCATGCACAATGCATGTAGCTGTGTATAAATTTTAATTTTCTTCTTTTTTTGCAGTGTGCATTTTTTCTTTGCATAAAGGTGAGCTTTAATATTAAGAGTGTAGTAGTATAGTAAGAGTGTAGTATTATGAAGAAAATTTTAATTGCGAGAATAAGAGTGATATAATGAGAATAATACATATTTTATTTGTAGTAATATTAAAGGTGGACAAAGTTATTAGTGTTTAAAATGTGTTTTTTGTAAAAAAGACACGAAATTTAATTTTTTCAAGAGAACATATTATTGTACATTTAAGTAATCCTCAATATGTAAGTTATTATCGTGTCAAATTATTTATATTCATGTAAGTAGTGACATATTTATATATTTATTTTCATTTTTTATTTTTAGTAAATTTGAGATTTTTTTTTACTATTTTTGCATGTTAATGCTGATACACTTTTTTAAGTATCAAATCATATATATTATTAGAATAGTTTTCTAAATATATGTATCATAAATATTAATACTAGTGGGTTATAACACGCGGTGTGGGGCCAATCCAGAATCTGCTTCTCTTGCTTTCATTGCTTTTCATGACTTGCCAAAAGACCTTGATGGAGACACGTGCGTCATGCACAGTGTGTATAGCTGTCCCTACCAATTCAAACTGTATATAATCTCACATTCCTTCTTTTTCGTAGTGTGCATTGTTCTTTTGTATAAATGTGGGTTTTAATATTAAAAGTGTAGCAATACAGTACAGTGAGAGTTTTAATTGTGAGAATAAGAGTGATATAATGAGGGTAATATATATTTTATTTGTGATAATGTTAAAGGTGAGTAAAGTTATTAGTGTTTACAATGTGCTTTTAGTGAAAAAGACACGAAATTTAATTTTTTCAAGAGAACATATTATTGCACATTTAAGTAATCCTCAATATATAAGTTATTATCTTGTCAAATTACTTATATTCATGTAAATAATAACATATTTGTATATTTATTTTGTATTTTATTTTTAATAAATTTGAGACTTTTTTTTATTATTTTTGCATGTTGATGCTGATACACTTTTTTAAGTATCAGATTATATATATATTATTAGAATAATTTTTTAAATATATGTATTATAAATATTAACATTAGTGGGAAATAACACGTGGTGTGTGGTCAGTTCAGGCTCTGCTTCTGCTTTTATTGCTTTTCGTGATCTACTAGAAAAGATCTTGATGGAGACATGCATTCGTCATGCACAGTGCGTATAGCAGTCCTCTGCCAAGCCAAACTGTGTATAAATCTCACCTTTTTTTTCACAGTGTGCATTCTTCCTTTGCATAAATGTGAGTTTTAATACTAAGAGTATATTAGTATAGTATTGTGAGAGTGTAATATTATGATGAGAGTTTTAATTGTAAGAATAAGAGTGATATAGTGAGGGTAATATATATTTTATTTCTGATAATATTAAATGTGGGTGAAGTTATTAGTGTTTAAGATGTGCTTTTAGTAAAAAAGGAATGAAATTTTTTTTTTAAATAACATATTATTGCACATTTAAGTGATCATCAATATGTAAGTTATTATCTTATCAAATTATTTATATTCATTTAAGTAATGATATATTTGTATATTTATTTTTGTATTGTTTTTAATAAATTTGAGACTTTTTTTACAATATTTGTATGTTAGTGCTGATACACTATATTAAGTATTAAATCCTATATATTATTAGATTAATTTTTCAAATATATGTATCATAAATATTAATATTAGTGGACTATAACACGTGGTGTGGAACCAATTCAGATTCTACTTCTCATGTTTTCATTGCTTTTTATGACATGCCAGAAAAATTTGATAAAGCCAAATATTATGATGCACAGTATGTGTAGCTGTTCCCCATCCAACCAAATTATGTATGAATTCTATCTTTTTTTTAGCAGTGTATATTCTTCCTTCACAAATATTAAGAGTGTATTAGTGCAGTATTGTGAGAATGCAGTAGTATGTTGAGAGTTTTAATTGTTAGAATAAGAGTGATATAATGAGGTTAATATATATTTTTTTTATGATAATATTAAAAGTGGGTAAAGTTATTAGTGTTTAAAGTGTGCTTCTAGTAAAAAATGGTACGAAAATTAACTTTTTGAAGATAATATACTATTTCATATTTAAGTAATTTTCAATATATAAGTTATCTTATCAAATTATTTGTATTCATGTAAATAATAATATATTTGTATATTTATTTTTGTTTTTTTTAATGAATTTGTGAATTGTTTTACTATTTTTGAATGTTAATGTTGATACACTATATTAAGTATCAAGTCGTATATATTATTAGAATAATTTTCACATATATGTATCATAAATATTAACATTAGTAGGTTATAACACGTGGTGTAGGGCCAGTTTAGACTGCTTCTCCTGCTTCCATTGCTTTTTGTGACCTACCAGAATAACTTGATGGAGACACGTGTGTGTTATGCACAGTGCGGGTAGCTGTCCCCACCCAACCAAACTGTGTATAAATTTTCTTCTTTTTTGTAGTGTGCATTCTTCTTTCACACAAATGTGAGTTTTAATATTAAGAGTGTATTAGTAAAGTATTGTAAGTTTTAATGGTGAAAATAAGAGTGATATAGTGAGTAATATATTTTATTTGTGACAATATTAAAGATGGGAGAAGTTTCTATTGTTTAAAGTGGGTTTCAAATAAAAATGGTACAAAAATTAATATTTTGAAGAGAACATACTTTTGCACATTTAAGTAATTCTTAATGTATAAATTATTATTTTGTCAAATTATTTATATTCATGTAAAAAATGACATATTTGTATATTTATTTTTATATTTTGTTTATACTAAATTTGAATTTTTTTTACTATATTTGTAAGTTAACGCTGATGCACTATATTAAGTATCAAATTGTATATATTATTAGAATAATTTTTAAATATATGTATCATAAATATTATTAGTGGGCTATAACACGTATTGTGGGGCCAGTTCAGACGCTGCTTCTCCTACTTCCATTGTTTTCCATGACATGTCAGAAGAGTTTGATGGAGATATGCATGCGTCATGCAAAGGGTGTGTAGCTATCTCCTATTCCACCAAACCATTTATAAATCCCACCTTTTTTTTACAGTGTACATTCTTTCTTTACAAAAATGTGAGTTTTAATATTAAAAATGTATTAGTATAGTACTGTGAAAATGTAGCAGTACGGTGAAAATTTTAATTATGAGAATAAAAGTAATAGATATAGTGAGGGTAATATATATTATCTTTATGTAAAAATATTTCTTTTTGATCCTTGAATGATGGATTGTATGGTTAAATT
This sequence comes from Arachis stenosperma, assembly GCF_014773155.1. Classification (NCBI taxonomy): domain Eukaryota; kingdom Viridiplantae; phylum Streptophyta; class Magnoliopsida; order Fabales; family Fabaceae; genus Arachis; species Arachis stenosperma. The sequence goes on from NC_080377.1 coordinate 11,276,767, forward strand.
TTGATATTTATAAAAGTCACACTTTTAAACAAAACATCTTCATGAAAAGATATTTTTGCTATCTTCAGTTGAATAATTGTCTATATTTATTTGTGATAATATTAAAAATGAGTCAAGTTATTAGTATTTAAAGTGTATTTTTTTAAAAAAAATAATACAAAAATTAACTTTTTTAAGAGAAGATAAAATTGCACATTTAAGTAATATTCAATATATGTTATTATATTGTCAAATTATTTATATTTATATAAATGATGACATATTTATATATTCATTTTCGTATTTTGTTTTTAATGAATTTGAGAATATTTAAATTGTCATAAAATTTTCAAAAATAAATCTATTACATATAAACTCTTCCAACAAATGATTTTTAAAACATTTATGCAACTCAACATTATATAACATTTGCTTAACACACCATTTGATTCTCAATTATTTGACAATAGTATTCAACTTTATAGTGAGATTTCTCATTTATAAACAGAATCCGAAACTTGAAACTTGCACAGGAATATTTCTTTTGTACCCAAAAGAAAAAAAAAATTCCATTAATTGAAAGTCTATTCATCATTCGGATTCATAAAATATACACAAGAAGTTTAAACAAAAACTCCCCCTTTTCCTTTGATGATAAACCAGCCTCAATCCTCATCATATCAGAAGAAACCAACATTAAAAATTCTCCGAGTCTTAAAAGCTAAACTCAGTCCCAAGTGACAAAGATCATGGAATTTGCAAGCCCTGATTCTTCAAAGGTTGAATTGCTTTCATAGTCAAGAACTTTGTTGGCTCCAGGAATTGCTTGTGCTAATCTGAATGGCTTTGTCTCATCTTCTCCTACTTGAGCTGAAATGAATGACCACAGCAGCTTCAAGACGAAACAAAACAACAGTCAGAGAGTGCAAGTTAGTTGGAGGGCCTGTATATTAAAAAATTATGGTGCATTTGGTTTACGTTTTGATTTTCAGTATTTTCCATTTTCAGTATTTTACGTTTTCAGTAAATACTGCTTTCTATTTTCATATCTTGTTTTCTCATTTTTCTTCTCAAAATTCATAAAACAAAAAACAAAAATGAAAATGCAAACCAAATACATGCCTAATTTCTCTTATTGGTTGCATCCATATCCACATGGTATTTTCATGATCACAGAAGGATTTCTTGTATAAAATAAGACAATATATCAATTATCAAATGACTACAAAGCCTTTTCCTCAACAATCTAGTAATACCTCCTCACAAGAGAAGAAAAACACTTATGGTATACAGAAATCACAAGAAATCAGCAGAAGACTATACTAGACGTAAGATGAAAGACGTAACACTATCCACAAGACATGTGATAAGTGACAGCAATGATTTTACCTGAATAGGATCTGTGCGTAAAAAGTTACGCTGAACCCGGCGTCCATCTGGAAGCCGAACACCAACCCGGCACAGGAGACTTCTTTCAGCCTTAGGCTCTTCGGGGAGTACAGGGTATGAGGGCCTCTTGGGCAAGGCTGCCTCTTGCTGGCTGACAGCGGAATCTGCCTCCTTGTTGTCACTTCCAGCCGCAACATTAGATCCAATCATGCCCTCCATCGATGCTGCCAGAGCTCTTTGGATTTCCTCTTCCTCATCTTTATTCTCGTCTGAATCTACAATAGCTGTAGCATCAGAGAAGTTATCATGATCATACAAAAAATATGGCAAAGATAACTTCCTCAAAAGTTATGATGTGCATACTACCCAGGCAGTGAAAACAAGATTTTCAATCCTCAAAACATAATAAAGGAGATTGCATGACTAGAAATTGGGCGAAGCCAAGATCCATCTTAATTGAAGTGTTGATGGCTAGAAAGAAAGTAAATAAGTAAACATCTTTATTTCCTATACAAGGCTACATTTCCAATTGACCAATATAAAGAAAATCACTCACATTTTCAACTTCTCTTACTCTAACTAACTTCTAATTATTTTAATGGAACTTTCTTTTTCTTATAAATATTTTCTTAAATCATTACACCCTTTGGTGTGGTTCTTCTCCGACCCTGTGTAACGCGAGATGTTTGTACACCAAGCTACCCTTTATTTTCTTAAATTATTATGTTATTTAAGAAAAATAGGAAAATCATATGTCTATAGGGTGCCTATGGCTTTCCAATAACAAGAAAGACACATGAAATAAGAAGTCATCTTCCTAAAGGCCAAAACAAACTGCTACAAAAGCATAAACTAGTGCAAACCTTTAGCCTTAGGTGGGCTAGAAGCTCCTCTAGGACGCTTGTGAGATAAGGTCATGTGATGATCCTTTGGCCCTGCATCAAGGAATGCTAGTAGACCCTAAAGTAAAGCATAAGACTCTTTGAATCAGTAATTATAAAGAGCAAAACATGTTCAAGGTTCATGTATATGAATAATGTTTTCAGAGATTCCCCAGTAGGAATTTCCATACTTCTAGTAAGCTTTCAGGCTGAACCATTCCAGACCATGATCGCATCTTTTGGCCAGTGATGGGGTCAATAAGAAGCACTACAGGAATCGATTCCAGTTTGTAATAAGTGCAGACTTTTCTTCCTTCAGTTGTATCATCATATACCTATATGACAAGAAAAATAATTAAGAAAGGAAACGCTGCAAATAAAACAAAACGAAAACATATAACACAACAGAAATCCAGGTGCACGGTGCACCACATGTCTATATCAGCAAAAAATAATGATGTTGTGAATATCTCAGTCCTTTGGTTTACCCCAGACAAAATTGGAAAGTGCAAGTAAAAGTCATAAATTCTTTTGGCAAAATAACACTTAAAATGAATTAATATAGCAACAAGCTAACCTGCCAGAATATGAAGTTTGTGCTAATGGTCTGAGAAACAGCTTCATTGGCCCATGTATCACGATTAAGCTTCACAAAGCAACCATTAAGTACAACAGTGTTAATGCCGAAACAAACATGTAAAGAAAATGTAAAGGGATCAATTTGCATGAGAATATAATACCATATGAGAGCTGAATTCTGTAGTGGATTGAATGTTCAGCAACAGCCATTTGTCCTGCATGGCAGCAGCACCTTTTGCCTGTGATCAAGGACAAAACTTGGTCATGATTGTATATACAATGAATGGCTTACATTTTGAATAGATATAAATAAACACACACTACCAATCTAGTGCCACCATTGACACACAGCAAATACAAGGAAATCCCATAAACTAAGATATGCAAATGAATATTGTGTTTCCAAATGAATTTTAGATGTAAACTGCCACTACAAATAACAAGAAAAAAGATAATAAGTGAAACCAACAAAAATCATTCTCATACTTCCAGCTAACTTCTCTTATATGAAGTACACATGATTTTTGTCACATCCAGAAACTTGCATAAGACTGCAAATAAGTCATGTAAGAGGAAAGCCTACAGAAGCTATAATAACAGCATAGGATAATTAAGGAGCCTGTATATCAATTTCTAAACAAGGAACTAAGCCACCCCACAACAGTATTAATCTAAGGAATAAAGAACACAACAACACAATCCCAAACCTCAACACACATTACTAAATACTGATCAAAAGCTGTTAAGGTTCCTTATTTACATAAGTACAATTATTCGGCACAACTTCATCTTTATCTGAACTAGACATTTTTTTAAGGAAAAGATCATTATAAATAAAAGAGAGATGTAAAAGAGATCTAAACATTATTATCACTTTAAATATTTCATAAATAGATGTTGTGCCAGTTACACCTCTAGCAGAATCTACAGTCAACACTAAGCAGGAGATTTACCTTATCAAAAGTGCCATTAAACATCAGATGAAATGGAGGGCGATAGAGTGAAGCAAGATTATCCCTAGAAGTTTCTGCTGTCGAAGCAGCACCTTGCTCTGTTTCCCAAACCCCGGGACGTCTCATTTCCTCTTCAAAGTTACGAAATGCTATTAAAGAGTTAGGCTCTTGTGAACGGGGTGCAAACCTTGATCCTCTGCATAACATGATAAAATACATAATAAATATCTGACAGGGAAAAACCACATTGCACATTAAGTAGTCCCAAGAATGACAAAAAGAGCAATAAAAACACCAGATATGCATTTCTCTTGGAATATAAACACCAGATATGCATTTCTCTTGGAATATAAACTATCAGTTTACAAGGCAAGTAAAGAAATTAGAATGGTGAAACATACCTATAGATCATTGAATCGTCATAAAGAGTTTCCCGTATAACAGGTAAGGGAGGGCGTACTTCATCTGGATCATTGACATTGTGGTCACTACTCTCACTTTCCTTCCTTGGTTCACTAAAGCAACATGTATGAGTCAAACAACCAACTAAAAAGTGCTAACTTAGGATTATAACTTATAAATCATAGTTAGACACCCCAAATTACCTTGATGGTTGATCAGTCCAAGATTCAACATTTTCTAGAGGTGGAGAGTGTGATGGTGGTGGCAAAGACCCAGCATCACTGCCGATCAAAAACAGCTGAAGAGCTTCCTCAAGTTTCCAACTTGTCGCCTGTGTTACCAGTATCACAGGTTCACAAAATTTGATAAATCTATACAAGAGGAAAATCTACACATTGCCATCATTATAAAGAGGATAAAACCTAAAAGGATGATTCTTCATGCAAGAGCAACAAGATTATAGTTTTTTTTTTTAAGTAAAGCATATCCATCGAAGTACCAATAGCTACAAGCAAATCTTTAAGCATGCTCATTTTATAATTGTCATCACAATAAGCTAAACGTATGATTATGTTTCATGATAGACATAATGTAGGGTATTGTTATCACAATCAGCTAAAAGGATGATTAAATTTCATGACAGACACTATAACCATTAACCACTTATCAAACAGAATTTCAGTTTTAAAGAAAAAAACAAGCATCACAAATCAGAACCTATAAGCAAATTCCCAACACACCAGTCTTAGTCATCACAATAAGCTAAAAGAGCTATTTTTTCCTGATAGATTTCAAAAGAATCACTGATCAAGCGAGATTTCAACTTTTTCCGTGATAGATACAACCAATTTTCTAATTGTCATCACAATAAGCTAAAAGAATGAAAATTTTCGGTGACCAAACATAACCACCGATGAAGGCAAAGATTTCTAACCATTTCGAAGTCCAGAAACTAAATTTTTGAAAAAATAAACCCTTATTCTAGAATCACAATAAATCTTCAACAAACACTAATAAATTAGTAACAATAATGAGAGGAACCTGCAAGAACTGTCGAGCAGTCTCAGTGGTCTGGCCCTGAGCAACCTCCAAGAACAAAGAGACCATGCTCTGTTGATCATTTGCCGATAACATTCCTTCCATTCAGATCCCCTTTTCTTTCTCTCTCACTCTCAATTTCTCAATTCCGATCTTTTCCTTTTCGAGAGAAGCAGTGAAGTGATTTAGGGTTCCAACGAGGAAAGATAGAAAAGGAAAACAAGCGGAAAGAAATAAAGAAACTAAGACACACAGAAATATCACTCTGTCTATGTTAGATGCATTTCGTATTTCTTTATTTATTATTATTATTTTTCTCCTAATAATAATAAGGTGAAAATTCTTAATGTTGATAGTTAGCATGGTTAAATAATAATTTAGTTAAATTTGTTAAATTAGTTAACGATTTTTAACTCTTAGTTTTATATAAAATTAATTGTATTTTAATTTTTATTTAATAATTAAAATTTAATTTTAATATTATATCAATCTATAATAATTTATTATGTGCATTTATGGTTGAAAGTGAGTCAAATTTGTTTAAACTCAACTTATTAATAGTTAGATAAACTGAATTGGTGAGCTAGTGCGCCAAAATTGTTAAATCAGTCGAGTTTGAATTTGAATAAGTTCAACTCATTAACTCGTAAACTAACTCGATTATATATATATATATATGAGTAAACATCCGACTCGATTCTTGTCCATTTTCACGAAGGATAAAGCGATTCCTGCCCAAAAAAAAAGGAACACTTCGGCCTCAACCTTTTTATTTTGGGACAATACGATCACTCTATTAAAAAATTCGTTAAATAATAACAAAAATTAGTTTTGTGGGGGGTTTATTTGTATTTTGTGGGAGTTTTAAACCTCTACAAAATTCTTTTTAATAATATAACCAATTACTACCAAAATTACCACTATCTTGTTCGTTCTCATTATTATCACTCATATCTCTATTATTTTTATTGTTTTATCATCATCATTATCTTATCTTCGGTCATCATCACCAATATCAATATTATCAATATTAAAATTATCTTCTTTCATTTCTTATTCGATGTTATTTTTTTCCTTTAAAAGATATTTGTACTACAATTACTTTTTTTGTAGCATCATTTTTATCAATGGTTTTTCTTCACTTAACCACCATTGGTAAAGAAATTTTTCAAAAACAAACTTATTAATAGTTTGTGGAAGTTTAAAACCCCATAAAATACAAATAAAACTTCCACAAAATTAATTTTTATTATTATTTAACGAATTTTTTAATAGAGAGATCGTATTGTCCCAAAATAAAAAGATTGAGGGTCGAAGTGTCCTTTTTTTACAAAAATCGTTTTGTCTTTTGTGAAAATAGACAAGGACTAAATTGGATGTTTAATCTATATATCTAAATTGTTCATGATATAACAGAATAAGAGAGGCGCATTTATATATTAATAATGTTCTTAATTATTTAAAATTTTATAGTTATTTTTTATATATAATTTTGATGTAGGATATAAATAAAAAATTTATAATTGATAGATAAATAATATATATATATATATGTTATAATTTATTGATATGGAATTATAGATTATATTTCTATTATTTGAGTCAGTTCATGAGTTCGAACCAGCTTGTGAGCTTTTGGTGAATCGAGCTTAAATTTAAGAAACAGATTCGATTGTTAATGAATTGAGGCATGAGCCAAATTCAATTTTTGTGAGTTGAGTTTAACTTAGTCTAACTTGACTCACTTCCAACTTTACATGTATTTAATTATATAACAATATGTTAATAATTTTTTTTTGGTATTGATAAAATAAATAATTATTTAAAAAATAAATATTATTGAATGATGATATAAATTATAAACGTTTTATATAAATAATGTGTTAAAATTAAATTCTAATAATAATAAATAGTTAAAGTGTACTAAAATTGATTTATAGTAACAAAAATTGATTTATTTTACAGGTAAATTGCATATCAATCCACACTTTTTTATTTTGAACATAAATTTTTAAAAGTATTCTCAATACTCAATTTTAAATTACAACTAAAAAAATTGAATATTAAACGGGTAATTAACTAATTATAAAAAGTTTTACCCAAGTTATGGACCGAGGTACATAAGATTCTATCTAATGGTTTAGATCAAGTTGGTACGTAAAATTTAAAGAATTTTATCTTTGTTCATTTTTCATGAAAAAAAATTTATAGTTTTATTCAATTTAATTTATTTTTTTATATTTTTTTTTACTTTATGACTACTTTGGATGAATATTTTTAATGTATTATTCTGGAAGATTTTCACTTTTTATTATACTATTTTGTTTTTAGATATCTTTGTATTTTATATTCAATAATTAATGAAATATAATTTATTATCTTTAAAAAAATGTTTTTAAATGATTAGTAAAGTAAAAATAAGTGAGAGCTTAATTATTTTTAAATTAAGGATATATAATTTATCAACAATGTTAGAAATATACGAAAATTAATTATTAATATAAAATATATATTAAAATATAAAATATATTGATACGATACTCATACTTCGACTACCTGAAAGTTCGAAAACAAACAGATAAGATCAATAAAAGCGGACCCAAACATTTGAATAATCCAAACGTGGTTAATGAACTCCACTCCACTAAGAAACTAACCAAAAAATTCGGAAACAGCCACGCAATGGATACATAAACTCCACTATAAAACTCAGAGAGTAATCCAGTAGAAAACAGGTTTACTATTCTACATTCCTATTACTTTACTTACTTATATAAAACTCTCCACTGATTTGAGCGTCGGAGTATCTTCTGCAGGTATTTTCGCTGCGGTGTTTCGCTCAAGACCGACGTATAGCTCTCCACAAGAGACAGCGAAGTGCTTGGATACGCTATATCTCGGCAAGCCTTGCACGGAGAAATCATTTGGCGCCCACTGTGGGGCCGGAAAGTTTAACACCCCACTAACTTTGACTGGATTTTTGTAACGTTTTCTTCGTTTTCAAGATAACCAATCCCCGAAGATGACCAACAATGGAGTCCAACAACCTACTCAAGCGGAGCTCCAAGCTCAAATTGCTGAGCTCCAGGCGGAGGTTCGAAGACTGGCCGAGCTATCATCCACCAATAATGCCGCAAATTCGGAGAGGGAAACTCCAAGATCTTAGCTCAAGGCAACACAGATCCCCAAGATCTCAACCCACCAAAGGAGAAGCTGACCATGGACAACCCATTCTCCGAGGAGATCACCAACTACCAAATGCCAAAAAACTTCGTTCTACCGACCTCCCTAGAACCGTATAAAGGGTTTGGTGATCCTCGTGCTCATATTGAAAAATTTCAATCTATGATATTTTTTAACGGCGCTAACAACGAACCAGTACTTTGTCGAGCTTTTCCTACTTATCTTAATGGTGCTGCATTACTTTGATTTTCTAAGTTGTCTGCAGGTTCAATCTCCTCCTTCGAGGAGCTAGTGAAATCCTTCATCGATTACTTTGCAGCGTCAAGGATATATGTACACGGATCAGATTACGTAAGCACGATCAGCAGGGGCAACATGAGAGTCTGAAGGATTATATGACTCGGTTCGCCAAGGCAACCATGGAGATTTCTGACCTAGATCCAAAGGTCCACCTACACGCCCTGAAAAGCAAACTCCGACCCGGAAAATTTCAGGAGATGATCACCGTAACCAAACCAAAGACCCTAGAAGAGTTCCGAGAAAGATCCGCAGGACAAATGGAGATTGAAGAGCTCCGAGAAGCCCGAAAAATGGACAAAAACATGCCAAGGAGAGAAGAACAAAGGAACGGCAGATCATCGAGCAACAAAGACATAAAGAAACCGTTCAAGCTCAACCCCAAATTTGACACTTACACCCGATTCAACATGAAAAGAGAGAACATAATCAAAGAAATCCTCCATGCAAAGCTGATCAAACCGCCAATCCGAGCAGGAAGCTACCAAGACCAGAGATTTGTTGATAAAAACAAGCATTGCGCTTTTCACCAGAAATTTGGACACACACTGACGAATGCATCATGGCCAAGGACCTACTTGAAAGACTAGCCCGCCAGGGACTCTTGGATAAATACATTGAAGGATGCAAGACCAAACAAAAAAATTCGGACCAAGAAGAGCGTCCACGAACTATAACAGATAAAGACAAGGAAAAATGGACAACATCCAACCCGCCAAGAGGTATCATTAACTACTTTTCTGGAGGCTACGCAGGCGGAGGAGACACAACCTCGGCAAAAAAATGAAGCTATCGGGCCATGCTAGCAATTGAAGGGACAAGGCAACCAAAAAGAGATAAAGACCAAAAGATCACAATAACATTTACCCAGTCCGACTTCAAATCAGCAAGCCCTAACCTCGATGACCCCGTGGTAATCTCCATCCAAGCCGAAGAACTGTTGGTAAGAAAAACATTGTTGGACCCAGGTAGTAGCGCCGACGTCCTATTTTACTCTACTTTCAAAAAAATGAAGTTATCAGAAAAGGCAATGCAGCCATCCTCTAGAGAGCTCGTCAGTTTCTCCGGAGAAAGAGTCCCCATCATGGGACATATATGGCTGACAACAACAATAGGAGATAACCATATGTCAAAAACAATTAATATCCAATACTTAATAGTAATTGTTATAGCCCTTATAATATTATCATTAGGAGACCTACTCTGAATACATTTAGAGCAGTAGTGTCTACTTTACATTTGTGTGTTAAGTTCCCCGTGCAGGAAGGAAGGATTGCAACAGTATATGCGGATCACCAGGAGGCTCGGCAATGCTACAACGCCTGCCTGAAGCAAAGGTTGGAGAAACAAATACCAAAATCGCAGGTCCAAGCCATTCACAGCACTGGTGAAATCCTAACATTATCAGAGCTTGACCCAAGAGAAGACTTCAATGAGCGACCACGGCCAATGGACACTCTCCAGCGAGTGATATTAACCGACAATGACGAGCAATACACATACATCGATGAAGCAACAGAAGGGGAAGAATGGTCAAAACTAATCTCAGTGCTTCGAAGCAATGCCGACCTATTCACATGGACAACTGCAGATATGCCTGGAATAGATCCAAAGGTAATCAGCCACAAACTAGCCATCAACAAGTCAGTCCGACCTATGGCCCAGAAGAAAAGAAACCTAGGGGAGGAGAAAAAACAGGCAGCACTCGAGGAAACTAGGAAACTCCTCAACGCCGGATTTATCAAGGAGATCCAATTTACTACATGGCTCTCCAACGTGGTAATGGTAAGGAAGAGCTCAGGTAAATGGCGCATGTGCGTTGACTTTACAAATTTGAATAAAGCTTGTCCCAAGGACGCTTACCCATTACCTTGCATTGATAAACTAGTAGATAATGCATCTGGATTCAATAGCTTAAGTTTTGTGGATGCATGCTCTGGTTATAACCAGATTCTTATATACCCAGAGGACCAAAGCAAAACAACCTTTACTACAGAGCATGGAAATTTTTGTTATAAAGTAATGCCTTTTGGTCTAAAGAACGCAGGTGCCACATATCAAAGACGGACAAAGTATTTCGACAACAAATAGGTCGGAATATGGAAATTTATGTCGATGATATGGTATCAAAGACAACTGCCCAATGCTCGCATTGTGATGACTTAATGGAGATATTCAATCAGATCCAAGAATACAACATGAGACTCAACCCAAAAAAATGCGCTTTCGGAGTCCAAAGAGGAAAATTCCTCGGATTTATGCTAACCTCACGAAGAAGGAAGTCCAGCAACTTGCAGGGAGGGTCGCTGCTTTATCACGATTCCTACCAGCTATAGCAAACCGATCATACCATTTTCTCCAAACAATTTCCAAAAACAAAAAATTTACATGGACCGAAGAATGTGAGAACTCTTTCACCGAACTAAAATAGCTATTGACCTCACCCCCGGTACTTCAATGGCCAGATACAGGTAAACCGTTATATTTATACCTATCAATATTTAACCACGCTATAAGCTCTGTTCTAGTCGTTGAAACAAGGAAAGTGTAGAGACCAGTGTACTTCGTTAGCAGAGTACTACAACCAACAGAGACAAGATACCCAAAGATAGAGCAACTGGCATTAGCATTAGTCACCACAGCAAGAAAATTAAGGCATTACTTTCAGAGCCATACAATAATAGTACACACAGACCAACCGTTGAGACAGATATCGACCAAACCCGAACTTGCTAGGCGATTAATCAAATGGTCCATCGAGCTCTCCGAGTTTGACATCCAATACCAACCTCGAAAGATGTTGAAGTCACAGATATTGGCGGATTTTGTCTCAGAAATGAATACCGAGAAACAACTTACCAGGAAAAGTTGGAGTCTGCACGTAGATGGAGCATCAAACTGAGAAGGAAGTGGAGCAGACGTATTACTAAAAGAGGGAGATAAAGTCACAGCCGAACAATCATTATAATTCTATTTTACTGCAAGCAACAACCAAGCAGAGTATGAGGCTCTGCTAGCAGGATTAAGACTTGCACTGTAACTCCAGATACCTCAAATTACAGCACATTGTGACTCTTTGTTGGTAGTACAACAAATCAAAGGTAAATTCCAGGTAAAAGATCCTTTGTTAGTAAAATACTGGCTCCTAACGAAGGATCTCATTTCAAATGAAATTATTCATGTAAACTGAGAACGAAATACTAGAACAGATGTATTATCTAAATTAGCTACTACTAGACCAACAACAACACACACCGACACTGGCACAATTAACTTTGGATAAGCTGAGCTTTGAACTAACCCATATATGGAGTATCACAAAGATGCAGGACTGGAGAACACATATCCTCGAATACATCAACAAGGGGATTATACCAAGGGAAAAGTGGTGCACGAAATTGTGATACATGATACGGTATTTTACAACCCACACTACTAACCGGCAAGTGCACCGGGTCGTACCAAGTAATACCTTACGTGAGTAAGGGTCGATTTCACGATGATTGATGGATTAAGCAACAATAGCGTTTGATAGAATTAGTTAGACAAGCAAAAAAGAGTGGTTTGGTATTCAAAGAGCATTAAACAGTAAATTTGGAATATCAAAGACAGACAGATAAATAAGTTGGGAATATAATATGGGAAAAACAGTTAAGGTTTCAGAGTTATCTATTTTCCGGATTAACTTTTATTACCAACTAATTTAATCATGCAAGATTTAATTTCATGGCAAAATATATGTGACTAGATCCTAATTCCTTAGACATTCCTAGTCTCCTCTAAAATTCATCAACTGCCAATTCATTGGTCAATTAATTCCAATTAGAGGGTGATGATCAATTTCTAGTTTATATGCCAAAAGAATCCTAATTATCCAAAAATAAGGGGATTATATATCACGTATCCCGTTAATTACAAATAATTAGAAATTCAGTATAATATGTTCTCAAACTGTTGTTCAAGTAAAGAGCTTTTCCAAGTTTTATAAGAACTCAATTAGAACATGGGTCATACTTCCGTTCCACCCATATTCATAAAATAAAGAACGAAAACAATTATTGAAATATAAATCAAGACATGAATTAAATTAAAAAGATCAAACGAATCAATCCATTAAAATAGACAGAGCTCCTAACCTTAACAATGAAGGATTAGTTGCTCATGGTTTAGAGAGAAAAAAATAAGGGTTCTGGTAACAAAAATGTACTCTCCTCTGATGGCATCTAAATTCCTATTTATAACTAATCCTAATAGATTTAAAATCTAATTATCTAAAATAATATCTTTTCCTAAAAATCATATTTGAATTTAAATTTGAATTAATTAACAAGTCTTCCGCTGATGGGTGGGGACCACTTGATTTGTCCATTCTGCAGCTTCTAATCTGTGTTTTCTGGGCTGAAAACTGGGTCAAAACGCGTCCCAAAATCTCCGCCAGCGATTTCTGTAAATTCTGTAGATCGCGCACGTCACGCGTACGCATCAGTCACGCCTATGCGTCACTGGTCTTCTTCGCAAGTCACGCGGATGCATCGGTCACGCGGACGTGTCGCAGAGCAAATCTTCTAATCATGCATACACGTCAGTCACGCGTACGCGTCGCCATGGATACTTCTAGATCACGCGCACGCATCAGGCACGCGCACGTCGCTCCTCGCAGCCATCTCCTTTGATTCTTGTGCTGCAGAAACTCCGTTAAATTCTGCCGAATGCTACCTAAAATAAATAAAATTGCCCAAAACTCAAAATATCATCCATAGTGGCTAAAATATAATTAATTCTTAATTAAACTCAGCAATTTAAGTGCAAATTCACTAGGAAAAGATAGACAAGATGCTCACGCATCACAACACCAAACTTAAACTGTTGCTTGTCCTCAAGCAACCAAAACTAATATAAGCTTATGATGTGAATTTGTATGAGAATGAGAGTTCGATTAAGCTCGTGTCTCTTCTTATAGTGGGGTTTACAACTGCAATTCTGAATAAGTTTGGCATCTCACTCTCCTTTGAATTAGAAGAATGTTAATGTCATTCGGAATTAGAATCCGGATAATATTATGAATTCTCTGATCTTTTATATTTCAGTTTAATCCTTGAACACAGCAAAATTCACTTTAATTTGTTTTTCTTTGGTGCTTTGCACCTTGAGCCTAGCCGTGACTTTAAATATTTTGTCTCAAAGATTACTTGACACAGAAACACCACAAGCACTTAACTGGGGAACTCTTTCTGAGTTCTGATTTTTCTTTCAGTTACTCCTAGACAGTGGTGCTCAAAGCCTTTGGCATACTCTGTTAAACGCACTTGGTCTCGACTCTAAGTGTTCTGTCTCAAGGATTACCTGACACAATCACACCACAAGCATATGATTAGGGAAACACTCTTTGAGCTTTTAATCATGTCTGACCTCCCTAGTCATTGATGCTCAGAGCCTTGGACCTTGCTTTTATTATTATTTATTTATTTATTTTTTCTTTTGCTGTTTCTTTTACTTCAAGGATTAAATTTTTGTTTATTTTAGAGAAGTCATAATAATTCTCTAAATTCCTGTTTCTTATACATCAACATCCTTTGATTCAAATTCAAATATGCACTGTTCATATCATGCATTCAAAATTCACAGAAAATACCACCACCTTTAAGTAAATCAGACTATTCTTAAAATTAACTCAATTTCTCATGCAATACATCACTTCTTTTTCTTTTCCTTTTAGATTTAAGTTCAGTGAGTGGTACATGAAACATTTTTTCAGTATTAAAGCAATTAAAAGAAAACTAAACTAGTCCTAGGATTCTAACTAATAAAGGATCATGCAGCAAACAAAGCAAAATAGCAGAAAGCCGGAACATAACATAGAAAAAGAGGGGAGGAATAAAAAATGAAAGGAACTCAACCACCTTAGTTATCCTAGCGGTCGCTTTATTCTTCAGGTTATGTTCCTCAGTGAAGATGGTTCACCTCCCTTTTGTGCCAGAAAACCCATAAGCGCAGCGTCAACACCAAACTTAAAGGTTTGCTTGTCCTCAAGCAAAGAAGAACTAAAAATAGAAAGAGATAAATTATTATAAACAAAGAAAAAGAAGAGGATAAGAGAATAAGGATTGGGAGAGAGAGAGAAAGAAAACTGGTCGGTGCAAACGACGCGTTCGCGTACAGCACGCGATCGCGTACGTCGCGTATTCTTCATCATGACGCGTTAGCGTCAGGCACGCGTCCGCGTGCCCTGAATTTTGTGCGATTCGCACGAAGCCAGCCGCGCGCCTGTGCGACTTTCTGTTCGCATGGCTTGGGAACCAAATTTTCATACGACGCGTTTACGTCATGCACGCGCTCGCGTGGATGGCCATATGTGCAACTGACGCGAACGCGTCAGTCACGCGTTCGCGTGCTCTGACTTGTGCTTTTAGCACACTTCCTGCCCCCAAGCCAGCACAACTCTCTGCCCAAACACTCTTTTTCGTCGAATTTGCAGGTCACGCATTCGTGTCGGTGACGCGCCCGCGTGAATGGCAAAAATCACAAACGACGCGAACGCGTGGGGTATGCGAACGCGTGGGATCCTTTGTGCGAAAGACTCCATTCTGGCGCCACTCCCGTGCAACTCTCTGTCAAATTTATTTTTCACACACATCTATCTGACGCGTACGCGTCGTGTGCTCTATATTTTTTATTTTTTTTATTTTTTTTATTTTTTATTTTTTGAAATATCCGGTTCCTGTTCTAAAATAGCTGCATACTCAGAAAATTAGTAAGAACTTAATAAATAAGAAAACTACTACTATTAACCCATATATGGAGTATCACAAAGATGCAGGACTGGAGAACATATATCCTCGAATACATCAACAAGGGGATTATACCAAGGGAAGAGTGGTGCACGAAATTGTGATACATGATACGGTATTTTACAACCCACACTACTAACCGGCAAGTGCACCAGGTCGTACCAAGTAATACCTTACGTGAGTAAGGGTCGATCCCACGAGGATTGATGGATTAAGCAACAATAGTGTTTGATAGGATTAGTTAGACAAGTAGAAAAGAGTGGTTTGGTATTCAAAGAGTATTAAACAGTAAATTTGGAATATCAAAGACAGACAGATAAATAAGATGGGAATATAATATGGAGAAAACAGTTAAGGTTTCAGAGTTATCTATTTTCTGGATTAACTTTTATTACCAACTAATTTAATCATGCAAGATTTAATTTCATGGCAAACTATATGTGACTAGACCCTAATTCCTTAGACCTTCATAGTCTCCTCTAAAATTCATCAACTGCTAATTTCTTGGTCAATTAATTCCAATTAGAGGGTGATGATCAATTTCTAGTTTATATGCCAAAAGAATCCTAATTATCCAAAAATAAGGGGATTATATGTCACGTATCCCGTTAATTACAAACAATTAGAAATTCAGTATAATATGTTCTCAAGTTGTTGTTCAAGTAAAGAGCTTTTCCAAGTTTTACAAGAACTCAATTAGAACATGGGTCATACTTCCGTTCCACCCATATTCATAAAATAAAGAACGAAAACAATTATTGAAATATAAATCAAGACATGAAATAAATTAAAAAGATCAAACGAATCAATCCATGAAAATAGACAGAGCTCCTAACCTTAACAATGAAGGATTAGTTGCTCATGGTTCAGAGAGGAAAAATAAGGGTTCTGGTAACAAAAATGTACTCTTCTCTAATGGCATCTAAATTCCTATTTATAACTAATCCTAATAGATTTAAAATCTAATTATCTAAAATAATATCTTTTCCTAAAAGTTATAGTTGAATTTATATTCGAATTAATTAACAAGTCTTCTGCTGATGGGTGGGGACCACTTGATTTGTCCATTCTGCAACTTCTAATATGTATTTTCTAGGCTGGAAACTAGATTAAAATGCGGCCCAAAATCCCCGCCAGCAATTTCTGTAAATTCTGTAGATCGCGCACGTCACGCGGACGCGTCGGTCACGCGGACGCGTCGCTAAGCAAATCTTCAAATCACGCGTAGGCGTCAGTCACGCGTACGCGTCGCCATGGATACTTCCAGATCACACGCACGCGTCAGGCACGCATGTGCGTCGCTCCTCGCAGCCATCTCCTTTGATTCTTGTGCTGCAGAAACTTCGTTAAATTCTGCCGAATGCTACCTAAAATAAATAAAATTGCCCAAAACTCAAAATAGCATTCATAGTGGCTAAAATATAATTAATTCTTAATTAAACTCAACAATTTAAATGCAAATTCACTAGAAAAAGATAGACAAAATGCTCACGCATCAATACACAATGGCGCCAACAACTTGGTCGCACAATTGTAATCTCACTTTTTTGTCACAACTTCGCACAACTTACCAACAAGTGCACTTGGTCGTCCAAGTAATAAACCTTACGTGAGTAAGGGTCGATCCCACGGAGATTGTCGGCTTGAAGTAAGCTATGGTCACCTTGTAAATCTCAGTCAGGCGGATTAAAATGGTTATGGAGTTTTAATAAGCAAAAAGATAAATAAAACGTAAAATAAAGATAGAGATACTTATGTAATTCATTGGTGGGAATTTCAGATAAGCGTATGGAGATGCTTCATCCCTCTTGAATCTCTGCTTTCCTACTGCATTCATCCAATCCTTCATACTTTTTTCTATGGCAAGCTGTATGTTGGGTGTCACCGTTGTCAACAGCTACTTCTCATCCTCTCAGTGAAAAATGTCATCTACGGTTTCCCGCATGGCTAATCAGCTGTTGGTTCTTGATCGCGTAGGAATAGGATTTACTATCCTTTTGCATCTGTCACCACGCCCTACAGTCGCGAGTTTGAAGCTCGTCACAGTCATCTCATCACAGATCCTACTCGGAATACCACAGACAAGGTTTAGACTTTCTGGATCTCAAGAATGCTACCAATGGATTCTAGCTTATACCACGAAGACTCTGATCTCAAGGAGTTGAAGGCTCTGTTGTCAGGAGAGGCAATCAACATGCATGAGTTAGGAGTCTAAGAGATACACGCTCTATCTTAAGTAGAACGGAAGTGGTTGTCAGTCATGCGTTCATAGGTGAGAATGAGGATGAGTCTCACGGATCATCACATTCATCAGGTTGAAGTGCGAGTGAATATCGTAGAACAAGAATAAGCTTGAATTGAATAGAAAATAGTAGTAATTGTATTAATACTCGAGGAACAGCAGAGTTCCACACCTTAATCTATGGTGCGTAGAAACTCCACCGTTGAATATACATAAGTGGTCTGGAGGTCCAGGCATGGCCGAATGGCCAGCCTCCCCAAATATGAGAATGTATCCAGAATTGTCTCTATGATCCGAAGATGAAAATACAATAGTAAAATGTCCTATTTATAATAAAACTAGCTATTAGGGTTTACAGAAATAGGTAAATGATGCAGAAATTCACTTCCGGGCCCACTTGGTGTGTGCTTGGGCCGAGCTTTGAGCTTTACACATGTAGAGGCTTCTCTTGGAGTTAAACACCAGCTTTGGTGCCCGTTTGGGCGTTTAACTCCAACTTTTATGCCAGTTCTGGCGTTTTGACACTAGAAAAGGGCAGAGAGCTGGCGTTTTGACGCCATTTTACATTGTCAAAACTCGCGCAAAGTATGAACTATTATATATTGCTGGAAATCTCTGGATGTCTACTTTCCAACGCAATTAAGAGCGCGCTAATTGAAGTTCTGTAGCTCCAGAAAATCCACTTCGAGTACAGGGAGGTCAGAATCCAACAGCATCCGCAGTCCTTTGTCAGCCTCTGAATCAGATTTTTGCTCAGGTCCCTCAATTTCAGCCAGAAAATACCTGAAATCACAGAAAAATACACAAACTTATAGTAAAGTTCAGAAATGTGAATTTTGCTTAAAAAATAATAAAAATATACTAAAAACTAACTAAATCATACTAAAAACTATATAAAAACAATGCCAGCGTATAAATTATCCGCTCATCACAACACCAAACTTAAATTGTTGCTTGTCCTCAAGCAACTAAAAACAAAATAGGATATAAAGAAGTGAATATACAATGAATCCCACAGTATCAATGAAACTTAGTCCTAATTCGATGAGCAGGGCTTGTAGCTTTTTGCTTCTGAACAATTTTGGCATCTCACTTTTTCCTTTGAAATTCAGAATGATTGGCATCTATAGGAACTCAAAATTTTAGATAGTGTTATTAATTCTCCTAGTTCAGTGCGTTGATTCTTGAACACAGCTACTTTATGAGTCTTGGCTGTGACCCTAAGCACTTTGTTTTCCAGTATTACCACCGGATACATAAATGCCACAGACACAAAATTGGGTGAACCTTTTTAGATCGTGACTCAGCTTTGCTAAAGTCCATAGTTAGAGGTGTCCAGAGTTCTTAAGCACACTCTTTTGCTTTGGATCACGACTTTAACCACTCAGTCTCAAGCTTTTCACTTGGACCTTCATGACACAAGCACATGGTTAGGGACAACTTGATTTAGCCGCTTAGGCCTGAATTTTATTTCCTTGGGCCCTCCTATCCATTAATGCTCAAAACCTTGGATCCTTTTTTTACCCTTGCCTTTTGGTTTTAGGGGCTATTGGCTTTTTCTGCTTGCTTTTTCTTTTTCTTTTTTTTTCGCCATTTTTTTCTCTTTTCTTTTTTTTTCGCAAGCTTTCTCATTCACTGCTTTTTCTTATTTCAAGAATCAATTTCATGATTTTTCAGATTATCAACAACATTTCTCTTTGCTCATTATTCTTTCAAGAGCCAACAATTTTAACATTCATAAACAACAAGATAAAAAATATGCACTGTTCAAGTATTCATTCAGAGAACAAAAAGTATTGCCACCACATCAAAATAATTAAACTAGTTTCAAGATAAAATTTGAAATCTAAGTACTTCTTGTTCTTTTGTAATTAAGCACATTTTTCATTTAAGAGAGGTGAAGGATTCATGGAGTTATTCATAGCTTTAAGACATAGACACTAGATACTAATGATCATGTAGTGAAGACACAAGCATAGATAGAACATAGAGCATAAAGCCGAAAAATAGAAAAATAAATAGACAAGGAGATTAAGGAATGAGTCCACCTTAGTGAGGGTGGCATCTTCCTCCTCTTGAAGGACCAATGGTGCTCTTGAGCTCTTCTATGTCTCTTCCTTGCCTTTGTTGCTCCTCCCTCATAGCTCTTTGATCTTCTCTAATCTCATGAAGAATGATGGAGTGCTCTTGGTGTTCCACCCTTAATTGGTCCATGTTGTAACTCAAGCTTTCCAAAGAAGTGTTGAGTTGCTCCCAATAATTGTGTGGAGGAAATTACATCCCTTGAGGCATCTCAGGGATTTCTTAATGAGGGACTTCCTCATGCTCTTGTTGAGTGCCATGAATGGGCTCTCTAGTTTGTTCCATCCTCTTCTTAGTGATGGGCTTGTCCTCTTCAATGAAGATGTCTCCCTCTATGACAATCTCAGCTAAATAGCAGAGGTGACATATGAGATGAGGAAAGGTTAATCTTACCAAAGGTGAGGACTTGTCAGCCACCTTGTAGAGTTCTAGAGGTATGATTTCATGAACTTCTACTTCCTCTCCAATCATGATACTATGGATCATGATGGCCCGATCCACAGTTACCTCAGATCGGTTGCTAGTGGAAATGATAGAGCGTTGGATGAACTCTAACCATCCTCTAGCCACAGGCTTAAGATCCGGTCTTCTCAATTGAACCGTGTTGCCTCTTGAGTCTATTTTCCATTGAGCTCCTTCTACACATATGTCCATGAGGACTTGGTCCAAGCTTTGATCAAAGTTGACCCTTCTAGTATAGGGGCGTGTGTTTTCTTCCATTATTGGCAAGTTAAACGCTAGCCTCACATTTTTCAGACTGAAATCTAAGTATTTCCCCCAAACCATTGTAAGCCAATTCTTTGGATTTGGGTTCATACTTTGATCATGGTTCCTAGTGAGTTGAGGTTGGCGGGGATCCTGTGGGGTTCACAGATCCTGAGGGGTCAAGGAATTCTTTATCCCTGCTCCAATTGGGCATTCACAACCCCTTAGAATGCAATTCTGGCGTTTAAACGCCAGTCTGCTGCCCTGTTCTAGCGTTTAAACGCCATCTTTCCTTCCTGTTCTGGCGTTTAAACGCCAGTTTGTTGCCCTGTTCTGGCGTTTAAACGCCTGTCTGATGTCCTATTCTGGCGTTTAAACGCCCAGAAAGGTGCTAGATTGGGTGTTTAAATGCCAATTTTGCTACCCTTACTGGCGTTTAAACACCAGTAAGTCCTTCCTCCAGGGTGTGCTATTTTCAATGCTATTTTTTATTTTTTCTTTATTTTTGTAATTGTCCTTGTGACTTCACATGATCATCAACCTAAAAGAAAACAAAATAATATAGATAAAATTAAAATAAAATTGGGTTGCCTCCCAATAAGCGCTTCTTTAATGTCAATAGCTTGACAATGAGCTCTCATGGAGCCTCACAGATGATCAGAGTATGGTTGAGATCTCTCAATACCAAACTTAAAGTTTGGCTGTGGCCTCCCAACACCAAACTTAGAGTTTGAATGTGGGGGCTCTGTTTGACTCTGTATTGGGAGAAGCTCTTTATGCTTACTCTCCATGGTTACAGATGGAGAACCTTGAGTCTTTACTACAAGGCATTCTTCATTCACATGAAGAATCAACTCTCCTCTGTCAACATCAATTACAGCTCTTGCTGTGGCTAGGAAGGGTCTTCCAAGGATGATGGACTCATCCTCATCCCTTCTAGTGTCTAGGATTATGAAATCAGTAAGGAAGTAAAGGCCTCCAACCTTCACTAGCATGTCCTCTACTAGTCCATAAGCCTTTTTCATAGATTTATCTGCCATCTCCAATGAGAATTTGGCAGCTTGTACCTCATAGATTCCTATTTCTCTATTACAGAGAGTGGCATCATGTTTATCCCTGACCCCAGGCCACACAGAGTTTTTTCAAAGGTCATGGTGCCTATGGTACAGGGTATTAAGAATTTACCAAGATCCTATTTCTTTTGAGGTAAATTTTGCTGAACCAATGTATTCAGTTCATTGGTGAGCAAGGGAGGCTCTTCCTCTCAAGTCTCATTACCAAATAGCTTGGCATTTAGCTTCATAATTGCTCCTAAATATTGGACAACTTGCCCTTCAACAATATTTTCATCCTCTTCAGAAGATGAATAGTTATCAGAGCTCATGAATGGTAAAAGAAGGTCCAAGGGAATCTCTATGGTCTCTGTATGAGCCTTAGATTTTTTTGGTTCCTCATTAGGGTATTCCTTACTGACCATTGGTCGTTTCCTGAGGTCTTCCTCATTGGGATTCACATACTCCTCCTCCTCTAAGGTTTCGGCCATGTTGATTATATCAATGGCCTTGCACTCTCCTTTGGGATTCTCTTCTATATTGCTTGGGAGAGTGCTAGAAGGAGTTTCAGTAACCCTTTTACTCAGCTGGCCCACTTGTGCCTCCAAATTTCTAATGGAGGATCTTGTTTCAATCATGAAACTAAGAGTGGCCTTAGATAGATCAGAGACTATGTTTGCTAAGCTAGAAGGATTCTGCTCAGAATGCTCTGTCTGTTGCTGAGATGATGATGGAAAAGGTTTGCTATTGCTAAACCTATTTCTTCCACCATTGTTATTATTGAAGCCTTGCTTCTGTTGATCATTCCATGAAAAATTTGGGTGATTTTTCTATGAAGGATTATAGGTGCTGCCAAAGGCTTCACCCATGTAATTCACCTCTGCCATTGCAGGGTTCTCAGGATCATAAGCTTCTTCTTCAGAAGATGCTTCTTTAGTATTGTTGGATGCGTTTTGCAATCCATTCAGACTCTGAGAGATCATATTGATTTGTTGGGTCAATATTTTGTTCTGAGCCAGTATGGCATCCAGAGTGTCAATTTCAAGAACTCCTCTCTTTTGAGGCATCCCATTACTCACAGGATTTCTCTCAGAGGTATACATGAACTGGTTATTTGCAACCATTTCAATAAGTTTCTGAGCTTCTGTAGGCATTTTCTTTAGGTGAATGGATCCACCTGCAGAATGGTCCAGTGACATCTTGGAAAATTCAGACAGACCATCATAGAATATATCTAATGTGGTCCATTCTGAAAGCATGTCAGAAGAACACTTTTTGGTCAGTTGCTTGTATCTTTTCCAAGCTTCATAGAGGGACTCACCATCTTTTTATCTGAAAGTCTGAACGTCCACTTTAAGCTTGCTCAGCTTTTGAGGAGGAAAGAACTTGGCTAAGAAAGTCGTGACCAGCTTATCCCAAGAGTCCAGGCTATCTCTAGGTTGTGAGTCCAACCATGTTCTAGCTCTGTCCCTTATAACAAAAGGGAAAAGCATAAGCTTGTAGACCTCAGGATCAACTCCATTGGTCTTAACAGTATCACAGATCTGTAAGAACTCAGTTAAAAACTGATAAGGGTCTTTTGATGAAAGTCCATGAAACTTGCAGTTCTGTTGCAGTAGAGAAACTAATTGAGGCTTTAGGTCAAAATTGTTTGCTCCTATGGTAGGGATTGAGATGCTTCTTCCATAGAAGTTGGAAGTTGGTGTAGTAAAATCACCAAGCATCTTCCTTGCATTGTTGTTTAGTTCGGCCATAATTGTTTCTTTTGCTGCTTCCTTTTCAAAAATTTCAGTGAGATCCTCTTCAGAGTTTTGTACTTTAGCTGCTCTTAGCTTCCTCTTCAGAGTCCTTTCAGGTTCAAGATCAGTTTCAACAAGTATGCATTTATCTTTGTTCCTGCTCATATGAAAGAGAAGAAAACAAAGAGAATATGAAATCCTCTATGTCACAGTATAGAGATTTCTTGAGGTGTCAGAGGAAAATAAGAATAGAAGAAGGAGGTAGGTATAATTTCGAACACACAAAAGAGATGGAGTTCGAATTGACAATGGAGGAGGAATGTTAGTGTTTAAATAGAAAAAGATGAGAGGGGAAAATTTTCAAAAACTAAATTTTTAAAAAGAATTAAGTTTTAAATGAAATTTTGAAAAATTGGAAGTGATTTTCGAAAATTGAAGTAAAAAAATATGGTTAGGTAACTTTGAAAAAGATAAGAAATAAATTTGAAAAGATAAGAAGTTAGAAAAAAGGTTTTTAAAATTAGAATTAAAAAAATGTGATTTGAAAAAGATATGATTAAAAAAATATATTTTTGAAAAACAAATTAAAAAGATTTGATTTTTAAAATTAATAACTTGATTAACAAGAAACTAAAAGATATGATTCTAAATTTCAAATTTTGAACCTTTCTTAACAAGAAAGTAACAAACTTGAAACTTTTGAATCAAGATTTTTGAAAATTTTGAAAAAGATTTGATTTTTTTTTAAAAAAAAGATATGATTGAAAAGATATGATTTTGAAAAAGATTTGATTTTGAAAAAAAAATATGAGGATTTGAAAAAGATTTGATTTGAAAATAAAATTTCTCTCCTTGTGTCATCCTGGCGTTAAATGCACAGGAGTTGCATGTTTTGGGCATTTAACGCCCAATTGCTGCATGGTTTGGGCGTTTGAATGCCCAGCCAAGTATCCTGGCTGGCGTTTAAATGCTAGTTTTCCTTCTTCACTGGGTGTTTTGAATGCCCAGCTTTTTTTCTGTAATTCCTCTGCTTTATGTTCTTGGATCTTCATTTTGCTAAATCCTTTATTCAAGAAGATATGTTTTCAATTTTTAAAAACAACAAAATGAGTCAAAACATATAATTTTTGGATCAAAACACGAGATATACAAGAACATTATGAACGTCAAGATGAACACCAATAACAATCTCGAAGATCAAAATGAACATCAAGAACTCAGTTTTCTTAATAAAAGAAAACATGGAGGACACCAAACTTAGAACTTTCTCATGTTTGTGCCATATGAATGCAAGAATGCATATGTAGAACATCATGCAGTGCAAATCAATAAATCATGAAGATCAAACAAGGCAATTCATCAAGAATGACTTGAAGATCATCAAGAACACAATGCATGTGTTTCGAAAATTGCAAGGCAATTAAAATCATGCAATTGACACCAAACTTAAAATTTGGCCTTAGATTCAAACAAGAACCATGAAATATTTGAGTTTTTATGATTTTATGAATTTTTTTTTTGGATTTTTCGAAAATAATTTTGGAAAAACGAAAACAAATAAAAAACTTTTGAAAGATTTTTGAAAACTTTTTGAAAAGAAAATAAAGGTTGAAACAAGAAAAAAATTACCCAATATGAGCAACAAGATGAACCGTCAGTTGTCCAAACTCGAACAATCCCCGGCAATGGCGCCAAAAACTTGGTGCACGAAATTGTGATACACAATGGCGCCAACAACTTGGTTGCACAATTGTAATCTCACTTCTTTGTCACAACTTCGCACAACTAACCAGCAAGTACACTGGGTCGTCCAAGTAATAAACCTTACGTGATTAAGGATCGATCCCACGGAGATTGTCGGCTTGAAGCAAGCTATGGTCACCTTGTAAATCTCAGTCAGGCGGATTAAAATGGTTATGGAGTTTTAATAAGCAAAAAGATAAATAAAACGTAAAATAAAGATAGAGATACTTATGTAATTCATTGGTGGGAATTTCAGATAAGCGTGTGGAGATGCTTCATCCCTCTTGAATCTCTGCTTTCCTACTACATTCATCCAATCCTTCATACTCCTTTCTATGGCAAGCTATATGTTTGGTGTCACCGTTGTCAATGGCTACTTCCCATCCTCTCAGTGAAAAAGGTCCTCTACGGTTTTCTGCATGGCTAATTAGCTGTTGGTTCTCGATCGTATAGGAATAGGATTTACTATCCTTTTGCGTCTGTCACCACGCCCTACAGTCGCGAGTTTGAAGCTCGTCACAGTCATCCCATCCCAGATTCTACTCGGAATACCACAGACAAGGTTTAGACTTTTTGGATCTTAAGAATGCTGCCAATGGATTCTAGCTTATACCACGAAGACTCTGATCTCAAGGAGTTGAAGGCTCTGTTGTTAGGAGAGGCAATCAACACGCATGAGTCAGGAGTCCAAGAGATACACGCTCAATCTTAAGCAGAACGAAAGTGGTTGTCAGTCACGCGTTCATAGGTGAGAATGAGGATGAGTGTCACGGATCATCACATTCATCAGGTTGAAGTGCGAGTGAATATCTTAGAACAAGAATAAGCTTGAATTGAATAGAAAATAGTAGTAATTGCATTAATACTCGAGAAACAGCAGAGCTCCACACCTTAATCTATGGTGTGTAGAAACTCCACCGTTGAAAATACATAAGTGGTCTGGAGGTCCAGGCATGGCTGAATGGCCAGCGTCCCCAAATATGAGAATGTATCCAGAATTGTCTCTATGATCCGAAGATGAAAATACAATAGTAAAAGGTCCTATTTAAAATGAAACTAGCTACTAGGGTTTACAGAAATAGATAAATGATGCAGAAATCCACTTCAGGGCCCACTTGGTGTGTGCTTGGGCTGAGCTTTGAGCTTTACACGTGTAGAGGCTTCTCTTGGAGTTAAACACCAGCTTTGGTGCCAGTTTGGGCGTTTAACTCCAATTTTTATGCCAGTTCTGGCATTTTGACGCTAGAAAAGGGCAAAGAGCTGGCGTTTTGACGCCATTTTACGTCATCAAAACTCGCGCAAAGAATGGACTATTATATATTGCTGGAAAGCTTTAGATGTCTACTTTCCAAAGCAATTGAGAACGCGCCAATTGAAGTTCTGTAACTCTAGAAAATCCACTTCGAGTGCAGGGAGGTCAGAATCCAACATCATCTGCAGTCCTTTGTCAGCCTCTGAATCAGATTTTTGCTCAGGTCCCTCAATTTCAGCCAGAAAATACCCGAAATTACAGAAAAATACACAAACTCATAGTAAAGTCTAGAAATGTGAATTTTGCTTAAAAACTAATAAAAATATACAAAAAACTAACTAAATCATACTAAAAACTATATAAAAACAATGTGAAAAAGCGTATAAATTATCCGCTCATCAAAGAGCCAAACCCGGGTCTCTTCCAAAGAAAAGCAAGTTTTTACACGGTAATATGTAACACTTTGTACAGACGAGGATATTCACAACCACTCCTCAAATGCATTAGCAAAGAGGATGCCAAAGTAGTCATAGCAGAAACACATGAGGGAGTAAGTGGAAACCACATTGGAGGCCGAGCATTAGCAACTAAGATCCTACGAACAGGCTACTACTGGCCAACAATAAAAAGAGATTGCATAGCCAAAGTAAGAGAATGTGATAACTGTCAGAAGCATACCGCAATTTCAACAAGCCCGACTGAGGAGCTACACACTCTTGAGAGTAAGCTGGCCTTTCGATAAGTAGGGACTAGACATCCTCGGAACCCTCCCGAAAGCACCAAGCCAGGTAAAATTCCTCCTAGTATCCATTGGTTATTTTTCAAAATGGATAGAAGCACAACCATTGGCACGAATAACAGCTGAAAAGGTGAGATCTTTCCTATGGAAAAACATTATCTGTAGGTATGGCATACCAAGGGAAATAATCTCCGATAATAGGAGATAATTCACAGACCAAAACCTCACCCTATTCTTACAAAGTTTTAATATCAAACACCATTTTAGCTTAGTCGAGCACCCACAAACAAATGGACAGGTAGAGTCAGGTAATAGAATCATTTTGCAGGCAATGAGAAAAAAACTCGACGACGCCAAAGGCGAACGGGCCGAGCTCATACCGGAAATCATATGGAGTTACAACACCACAGTTCAATCGTCTACAGGGGAGACCCCTTTCAAATTAGTATACGGGGCCAAAGCACTCATACCCGTAGAGATCGGCACACCTACCCTGAGGGCCGAGCAGTACGACCCGTACCAAAACACAAGCAGGAGGACAGCCGACCTAGATCTCGTTGAAGAAGAGCGAGACATGGCAGTGATAAGACAGCAAGCAATGAAGCAGCTCTTGAAGAAAAGACATAACAAAAAGGTCGTCACCAGGGCATTTGAAGAGGGAGAGCTCGTCCTTCGAAAGACGGAAGAGGCAAGAAGACCACAGGCCCATGGGAAGCTATCAGCAAATTGGGAAGGCCCGCTCCGAATTGCAAAAGTCCTCGGACTAGGGGCTTACAAATTAGAAACAATTAGAGGAGACCCAATTCCAAGGACATAGAATGTATCCTCTTTAAAGAGATACCAGTCATGATATGTAATGTACAAATAGCGGATGAAGGTACTCTTTTTTCCAGCTTCAAAGGTTTTTTTCCCAGAAAAACTGGGTTTTACTCGAAGAGGATTTTAACGAGGCTGGACGCCACAAAACATTAAGAACGTCACAATTTTTCAAATGTAATATCTATTCTATCAAAATCATAATATCAAACAAAAGCACACCAAAAAATGATATATCCTAAAAGCCGAGCTTAATACTCAGCACCAGTCATCATGATTACAAGTCTTTCAAACAATCCTTACAAACAAAATTCACATTAGCAAAAAGTCAATACATAAACAAAATACAGGCTATTCTGCCTTGTTGCCAATACTAGAGCCATCGCTCTCCTTATCTCCAATAGCTTCATCGTCCACAAGCTCACCATTCGCAACCACCTTCATAACATCATCAAGCTTCGAAACATCCGAGTCTGGGAACAGCACCTTGACTTGACAGACAGCCCGATCAAAGCCTTGGGCAAAGGCTTCATAAATCTCACCCTCCAATTCCTTAACCCTCACAGAAATCTGCTCATTTTTAGACTTTAAAGACTTCACTTGATCAGAAGACAACATATAGAGATGTCTCTCTTTAGCAAGCTCCAACTCTCTTTGTTGCAGAGAGGAAGACAGCTCAGAAATCATTTTCTCTTTCTCTTGAACTATAGCAGACAACTCTGCAGAGCTCAAAGCCTCTTTCTCTTCCTGCCCCACAGCAATTTCTTGCGCCCTACTAATGGCCACCATACGAGCACCAATCACCTAAAAGGAAGGAAATCAATAAGAATGATATAAAAATGTAAAAACTTCATAAGCCAACTAGATATACCTGCAGAAATCGGCTAACACCAGCCCCGCCGACCTCATTGATCATCTTCATATCCTCAGGAAAGCAACAAAGCTCGTCGGCCATTGTAGTAAAGGGGTAAAGCTTCGCCCACAGAGACCTGGCATGCTCGCCTTCAGCATATCCATGAAGCCTCTTCTGAGACTCATAAGCATACTCAACCATCTGCAATATAATGGAGGAATCACCCTTACCCTCAAACGCTTCGGCAACACTACCTTTCATCTGACCCCTCTTACGTTTAGGCTTCTAAATCGGACCATACTGAACAATAGCAACAGCGGTCCCTTCCCCACATTGGAAGACGCCTCTTTCTCACTCTTCCTACGCTGGTTGAAAAAAGACTTCAACCCAGCAATGGTGATGGTGGGAGCTTTCTCGGCTACAAAAATAAAACACCAGGCTAGATCAAAGGAAACAATTAAAAGAAAATCATGAGACACAGCAAATCAAATTACCTATATGATCCAACACAGCCTGCCTATCAGTATCCCATTTCAACAGTTCAGCAATAGACAACAACTCCTTTGGACCCAAAGACTTAAACAAGAAATCCATGACGATATCATCATCAGGGAGCCTATCATCCACATCCAACACCTGATATGGTTCCGGACACTACGACAAAGGGAACTTCTCCACAAGATATTCTTTTAAGTAAAAAGGGAATTCCTCGAGAACACTCTTAACTTTGACAAACATGGATTTAAAATCCTTAAACGAGGATTTGTACAAACCAAATATCGTCCTTCGCAGATAACTACTCAGATTCGCCCACAAGCCCCGACCCACCCCCTTAGCCTGAAACAATGAAAAGAACAACCTAAGAGAAAGAGGACAACCTAACACCTCCATTAGAATCTCAAAAGCCCGAACAAAGCCCCATGAATTTGGATGAAACTGGGTTGGAGCATAATTCAACCAATACAAAACCCCACACTTAAACTCAGTAAAGGGGAGTCTAACGCCCAATTCCGTAAAAAGACAGCTATACATATACAAGAAAGACCAATCACTCAATCGGTCACATACACGATCATCCTTCCCACAAGGTAACAACTCTATTCTAATGTTACTACCCTCCCTAACCCACAAATCCGACCCCAACAATCTTACAGACTCATCATCGTCAAAGTGAGATGAATACCCTCTAACCCTGGCATCAATCCAACCACACGGGTCACTCTCATCACATCTCTCCATCAAGAACCAGAACACAACAACAACAAGGAAAAAAAAAGCAACAAAAAAAAAATCACCACTAACCTTTATTACTCATTCTCAAACAGAAAAAGAAACAAGTTTCCTTCACTGAATATCAGCAATAAAGAAAGAAGAATAAGCAAACTAAAGGAACAACAAAAAATATAACCCCTACAAAACCAAACGGTTACAATACCATTAGCATTAAATCTGGATCATAAAAAAAGAGGAGCATTAAATTACTTGGGAATCCAACGGACAGGGACACCTAGGAAAGCGGGACACATTTTCACATCCATCAAATCAGAATGGCACGAAGGACAAGACAACTAATAAATACAGGAACGTTTGAAATTCCGTACAGAACCAAGCCGACCTTGGGGGCTACAGACACAGAACAAACACCAAATCAGGCAGCCGAGGTACATGAAAAACATATATAAAGCTCGCCTTATTCTGTCCGAAACCAAGGCAAGCTTGGGGGGCTATGATACGATACTCATACCTCGGCTACCTGAAAGCTCGAAAACAAACAGATAAGATCAACAAAAGCGGACCCGAACATTTGAATAATGCAAACGTGGTTAATGAACTCCACTCCACTAAGAAACTAACCAAAAAATTCGGAAACAGCCACGCAACGGATACATAAACTCTACTATAAAACTCAGAGAGTAATCTCATAGAAAACAGGTTCACTATTTTACATTTCTATTACTTTACTTACTTATATAAAACTCTCCACTGACTTGAGCGTCGAAGTATCTTGTGCAGGTATTTCCGCCGCAGTGTTTCGCCCAGAACCGACGTATAGCTCTCTACAGGAGACAGCAAAGTGCTCGAATACGCTATATCTCGGCAAGCCTTGCACAGACGAATCATATATATTAAAAATGTCTTAACTATACATATATTTACAAAAATATATGATAACTAGTTTTATTGTACAATTAGTATTTTTTATCATTTACGCATACAAAAGGGTATTTTTTTTCTTGTTGGTTAACTTTTTCAATTTTTTTTAATCATTTACAAAGCTTTATGCTATAACCTTTCTAGTTTTTTTTTTTTTTTTTTTGGTCTGTGGATTGGACAACCCCCAATCTTAAGTACCCCAATGGATTGGACAACCCCAACCTTTCTAGTTTATAACCCTTTTTTTGGGGCGGGTCGGACTGGATGTTATTTCTTGAATATATTTATTTCATTTTTGTTTGGTCTTCTAAAATGAGTTGGAGGACCTAGGTCCAAATTATGCATGGACCAACGTAACTAACACAGTGACCAACAATAAAATTCAAACAATAAAATTACCTATACGGACCCAAAAAAAAAAAAAAAACAAAAGAAGCCGGTCTAAGTTATATTTTATTGTTTTAAGATAAAAAGAAGTTTATGTACTTTGTCATTATGCATAATTTCATTATATCTTTAATTAGGTATTTATAATTTAAAAATTTATATCTAAATTATAATACTAAATAAAAAATTAATTAAATCGTTACTACTAGTTATTTTTCAAAAAAGAAACTCAATAATCCTAAAATCTTAGCTACTAGAATATTCCACTATCTATTTTATCTAAAATACAAAAATAAACATTTTCAATAACATTTTGTATTTTTTAATAAAAATAGTAAGTAAATTCTTACTTAAAATTTTTTATTTAATACAATAATTCTATTCCGGCCTATCTCAATATGAATCTCGGATCTAATTATAGATCATCGATTCGTCAGGTTACTCGACCCAAATTCAGAGGTGACCCGGGCCACCTCATGTCTACTGAAAAGACCTGGACAATTAGTAGAAATTTTTAGGCAGATGAGCCCAAGAAAAAGGGATCCACCAGAGATCAGAGTATAAATAGAGAGGGATCTACTCCTCTTTAAAAGTACGTCACTTTTTTATCCTAATCAGTTGCGTCACTTTTTTACCCTAATTAGCCACCTCATAGTACAGACACTAACTTTAATATCAAAGTGTCTTTACAGGTGGTTTCTACCAATCTACCGACGATTCTGGCAGTTATCTGATTATTCCCCTCGAAAAACTCGCGCTCAACTCTAAATTCTCTATTTCACCCAGTTGCTTCAGTTCAGATTTTGTCCGAACCGCCACTCGTCCGAACAACTGAACATATTTAATTAAAAAACTTTTAAACATAAAAAATTTAATTTTAAATTCAATAAAATTATAAGAATTCATTGAATAACTAAATCATTATGATGAATGAATAAATATTCCGATTGTAGAAAAAAAAATCTTATTACAAATTTTAGGTTTTCTTTTCTAAAAGAAAAAAATCCAACCTAATAATCAAACCAAACCTATCCTATCATAAATTGATTGCATGGGTTTGGTTTACGATTTGTTCAAACCTAATTATAGACTCCTATATTTGTAGTTTTGTACTAGTTACTACTACTACTACTATATTCCAATCTTCGTAAACCAAATTCCTCACTAGATATAGAAATAGGAATATTAGTAGGTTGTACTTCATAAATGATAAATAATGCATATTTTTCTTTAAGGTTAAATACGATTTTTATTTTAAAAGTATAAGTCGAAATATCTTTTTTATTTTTAACCTTTTTTTTATATAAAGTCGTCCGTAATGTTTAAAATCAAAATTTAAAATAATCATTTTTATTTAAATATTAAAATTTTAGATCAAATTATTCATAATAAAAAATATAAAATAAAATAAAAAAATAATAAAAAGAGAGTGTTTTTGCTCTAGAAATGGAAGAAAAAAAGGAGAAGAAAAAAAGAAGAAGTTGTCTACGATCTACTTTTGTCTCTGCCGCCGTTATTTCGGTACAATTTTGATCTTTAAAGTAATAACGATTTTAAAACAAAGTTAAACCTTAAGGATAATTTTATATGAAAAAAAAGTTGAGAATAAAAAAATTTTCAACTTATACTTTAGAAACCAAAATCGTACTTAACCTCTTCTCCTTATGTTTCAACACACTTTTTAACTCTATTTGATTATTAATATGCTATACTGGAAACAAAAACCCAATATATCCTTCTAAAGCATATGATTAATGTGTCAAGTTTTTTTACCTCCAAACTACTTATATTTTCTAATAGGTATAAGTATATTTGGAATAAATTACTAAAAATATATTTTAAAAATTAAATATTAACAAAAAAATCTCAAAATATAAAATGATCATTTTTAAAAAAAATTTGGCAAAATTAAGAACTAAGTTACTCGATGATTTATTATATTTGTCAAACTCTTTTAATATTTCAAGAATATTTTTTGTCGTCTTTATCTTTTAAAGTTTTTTTTTTGTGCCTAAATGTTTGAAATGAAGTTTTAATAATTTATTTGTTAAGTTTGAGCATTAAAAACTTGCTAGTGTGTATAACACTTTATACAAATGGTTTTTAACTATAATACAGTGATATTTTATTAAATTATCGTGTTCGTGTATTAGATATATTTTGGATATGATATTTATCGATATTCGTTTGACACATATATTTGTTGTGTCTAACTGTGTCTTGATAAAAAATTAAAATTTTTTTTTCGAACATACTTAAATACACATAAATATTATCATATGTTAGTATGTTCAATCTTATTCTTAATATGTATTGTTGAAATGAATTTAAAAATAATATATATTATTATTTATTAAAACAAAAAATATTTTAAATATTTTTATATAATTAAAAATTTATTTTATATTTTAATAATAATAAAATATAAAAATTTATTATAATTTATCTAAAAAATACTTTATATTTTATATAATATATCGTATCTCTATATCTTATAAAATTTTATAATTTATGTATCCGCATATTTTATATTATATCGTGTCTGTGTCTATGTCAAATTGTTAAATGTAAAATCACTGATTAATGAAATATAAAACGAATATTTAAATTCTAAACCAACCATGTGTGTCGGTAGTAATGTGACTTGGTTTGTTCATGGTATTCAAACAAATCTGATCTGATCTCATGCTCAAGGATATTGCTTTTAAATCATTATTCTCACTGTTGATTTTAGGTCAGATTTGTTAAAAAAGTACTATGTAACTAATTAGTTTTGGTAGCTATAAAAAAATAATAATAAAATTTAATTTTTTGTCCACTTATATTATAAATTTATTTAATCATATATTATTATATTAATAAAAATAAACAATTTTTAAATTTATTATTAAATTAAAAATGATTTAAATACGTAAATCTAATTGAATGACAGTATAAAAAATTTATAATTTTATACAATATAAAAACACGTAAAAGTGTCTTTTAGAAAAAAAAAAGATTTTGTAAAAGATAAAATTAATTAAAAAATTAATGTAATTTTAACGGATGAGAGGCGCAAAGGATTTATTTAAATAATAAATCTACCTACCTTATCGAAAAATAAACATATGATGAATCATGTCAAATGATCTATTGTCCTTTTCAATATCCATGAAGTGAAATAAAGATGTTCCCTTTCCTTTTCATACGATGCCGAAAAACATTTACCAAAAGAAAAATTGAACTCTTCTTCGTATCAATATGGATGATGATTATAAACAATTTAAGAGAATAATCTCCGAGAGTAGAATTCCAAATAATAAAAATAAAATAATGTGTAAAATGAAATCTTATTTTAGAATAATTTGATTATTAAATTATTGAAGATTTTAATTTCAGACTAATTAATCTTAATTCATTAGAATTTGTGATAAATAAAAAATTAAAAATTATATAAAAGTTTAAAAGATATTTATTATTTTATTGTTTAAAATAATATTATTTTCATATTTATGTAATAACAATGAGGTATATCATTGCCAATAATAAAATATATGAATATTTATTTTGTTTCATATTATTTATTAAAGTAAAGAAATAATATGTTTACTAAAAATCTAATTGATAATTTTTTTAGAGTAAAGTGATAATTAAATTTTCAAAAATTTCGATCTAAGATTAATTAGTCTTTGAAAAAAGTATAAATTAGGTCTTTTACTATATTAAATAATAGACATTTATGTTATTTTGTCAATAGATAATATGAAACAAATAAAATTATCTATGTAATTTATTATCTATAGCGGTACATATTCTGTTACTATTATAGGAATATAGAAATGATATCGTTATAGATAATAAAATATTCATTATCTTTTAAATTTTTATATAATATTTATTAATTATTCTTTATTTATCATGAATCCTACTAAAATAAGTGAGTTTTGTTATAAAAATTATTATTTAGATAACAATTTTTTATAAATAGACACGTCATCAGTAGTAAAAATATATAAGTACTATATTAAATTTTATGTGATAAATTAATAAAATAAAATAATATATCTATCACTTATTATTATAAAAAAAATAAATTAATATTAAAAAAAACTAATGAATTTTAAGTCAATTTTTAAACATCTAATTACCACCCTTTTTTTTGTTTTAAAGACTAATTAATGTGGGGTTACATTTCTAAGAGGCCTAACGATTACTTTAGGATTTATTTTATTAGAAGAAATTTAAATATATTAAATATATCGGTATTTCAATTATTTTAATTATTAATTTTAATTATAAAAAATATATATAATATATTATATTAAAATTAACGGATAAAATTACTTATCTCAATAAAACAAAAGAAAACACAAATAGTAATTTGATTGATTCGTTAAATTAAAAAACTCTTGATAAAAAAAATTCTTAAAAAAATTCACACTCAAAATTTGAAAAAAAAAGGAAAAAGACAAAAAATAAGTCGGTGAAAAAAATAAGTCCTATTATATACATATATAAAATTTTATTAGAAAAAATTCTAAATATGACAATATGTGGTGCAAACTGCAAACATAAAAAAAAAAAATCAATCCAACAATAAAAAAACTATTAAAAAAAATAACGGTGTTTTGGATACATTTAAAAATTTCCTATTTTGTTTTTGGTGTAAATCGAAAACGATGAATGATGTGTGGGCACGTGGTAATGGCAGAAAGGGAATCAGACGTACAAAGGTGTGGAGATAAGTGGGTCCAAAGTTGTCCCAAGAAAACGTGGACAGTTTGCGTCGACAACCGTGTTTTCATTAAAAAAGTTGAATGAACACAAAACCCTCCAAATCAAAAGTTGATAAAGCCAATGCCCTCAATACAATTCAATGGGCTCTTGAGTTGTCCCTTCTTTTTCTTTTTCTGGATCATTCATCAGTTTTGATATGTGAATTTTAGACAGTTAAATTTATTAAATTATTTGATAATTTTTAAATATTAATTTTGTATAAAAATAATTACATACAAATTTTTATTTTAATTTAGTGTCTCATTTATAATTATGAGTTAAGTTTAATAAAATTTAATTATTAATTTAATAAAAAATAATATAAAAATTCAGTTAAAAAATAAAATATAAAAAATTTAATTATAAATTTAATAAAAATATAAAAATTTATAAAATAATTGAATAAGAGGTATTTGTTGGATTAACAAAAATGGATTATGCTAGGCTGGTGGCTGTGTTTGTTTTCAACCATGAGGCACTAAGATAGAAATACAAAGATATAAAAGCGTATTTGATAGATAAGATATATATAAAAATATTATATTTAGAGACATTGAATTAATATATTTTGTATTTAGACACAGAAATATTAACAAAGAACGCAACTTATTTTTTATTTTTTTTCATTATTTTTGTTAATTTTTTATAATTATATTTTTTATTATTATATTTTCTTTCTCAAATTTTTTAAATAAAAAAAATGAGAATAAATTGAATTTTTATGATTTGTTCTAGTTTATCACTAAATAGAATACAAAACACAAAATTATGTGTCTTGTTCTCAATGTCGTGTCTTATCCATTTTCTCATAAACAAACGCAGCGCTAGGTAACTAATGACTTTCTTAAATAATATGAACAACAGACTCTAAAATTGGTCCAATTCAAATAAACACATTATACGATAAATTACTCACCTAAATTTTAATATTAGAATAACCATCCACACACCTAAGTTTCAATATATCTATTATTCATATTATTTAATATTTTCATTGCTTACTTATACTTTTCCAATAAAAAATATATGTATCTCTTAGATACATGGAAAGCAACCACACACACATAAATACATTTATTCCTCTATATAAGGCAAACCAATTCCATATACATATTGCACTCACAACTACTACACTCTCCCCTTAATTAGCTTCTATAAATCTTCCATTATTATTATAATAATAATGGCTCGCTCTCTTCCTTTGCTTTCCACCATTTTTGTCCTTCTTTTGCTTCTAGTGGCCACTGGTAATAATAATAACTTAGTCTTTAATTTCTTATTAATGCAAGTTTAATTTATAATAACAACTTTACAATAATTTAGCTATAATGAATAAACACTATGTACTATGTAAGTTACACCAACCCTTTTATTTTATTTAAACTTTTACGTAGTGTTATTTATTTTTTCTTTGAATACAATGATTTTGTACTTTTAGACCTATAATATTGTTAATTAATTTGTGTTTATTTGTGACTTAAACAGAGATGGGACCAATAACGGTGGTTGAAGCTAGAACTTGTGCGTCTCAAAGCCATCGCTTCAAAGGAGTGTGTTTGAGCGACACAAATTGCGCCTCCGTTTGCAAAACGGAGGGCTTCCCTTCCGGGGACTGCCACGGCTTTCGCCGCCGATGCTTCTGCACCAAGCATTGTGCTTAAACAGACATCTTATTAGTCAATAATTTTCATGGATGAAGATGATGGATCTATCATCTTTTAATCCTCATCATGCATGTGTTATAAACTTTTGTGTTTTAAGAATAATAATGTTGTGCACTTTGGGTTTGTTTATTTAATTTGTCTATCTCTCTCTCTCTCTCATGTTTTTCTAGCTCTTTTGAGTTTTGAATGTATGGGTAATATTCATGGTTCTATTATTATTTCTTTTTTATTTTTACTTTTTTTCTAAAGATAGAGACTCGAACCCGCAACTCCTAAGTGAGTATGAAGATCGAAGAGACTATGTCATTTGAACTATATATTATTGTTATTGTTATTATTATTATTATTATTATTATGTTCTCCAAAAAATAAATAATGATATATGTATATATATCATGAATATTTTCAAGCTGGATTATTTGAGAGGTCATCACTAAAATGTTAAAGCACATTTTAATTGGAAGTAATTTGACTATACACTTGTATTAAATCAACTATCATCACTCAACAATTATTATGCAGATGGTATTCTATTTTAATCTGATTTATAATTATTTTTTTTAATTATTGTACAAATTATCTAAGCGACAGAGTATATATAAACAAGAAAAGGTTCATAAAACGGATTTTTTATTTTAATATGGAAGAGTGGAGAGAGTTTTACGTTAATGTTGTAAAAAATAGAGTTTTACAGTGTTATGGGGGCGCTGCTCTGTGTAAGCACAATACGCAGAACACGTATTGTATTGACAATACGCAGATTGTGTATTTACAATACGCAGACTGTGTATTGTAATTTAATATTAAAATAATACAATACGCAGTCTGCGTATTGTAATTTAATATTAAAATAATACAATACGCAGTCTGTGTATTGTCTTTATAAATTAAAAAAACATTAATCTGACAATTCGCACTCTCGAATTCTATAGCCCCCATAATTTTGTAAAACACCATAATTTCCAATATTAAAGGATTACACTCATTTTTATCCAATATCCAAAAAAATTAACCTCATAAAACATGTTGACGTTGATATACAGGGAACTGTAATAATGAATTAATGAGTCCACAGTGATACAGTGAGGAACAAAAATTTTCCCTGGTGGTAGTGGAAAGAATTATTCAAAAGAAACGGTGAAAAGAAAGGAACCATCAGTTTTTGACCAATATGTAGTTAATACTTAATACCCAGATATTTATTTAAAAAAATAAAAAGGAAAATAGATTATATGTTACTTAAAATAATTTTTTGGTTATATATTTGCAAAAATATATAGTCACATAGACCTTTTATCGCTGTTTATGGATACGTGTAAAATATATTGATTTATGTATATTATTTAAATACAAATTTAGTTAATATATGTTCTAAAAAACATATAATAATGTTATTATTAGAAGAATGTTTTAAACCTTTTGTTCTAATACATGCATAACAAAGATTTTAAAAATTTATAATTTTGTACTTTTTTCTATAAAAGCTTTGAATATTTTTGGAATTCTTCAAAGAAAATAGTACAATGATTGATAATAAGTGGTTGTCTTGCATGAAGATGAATACTTTGAGGTGATTGTTATGGTGCCTAAAAGTATTTGCATAACTTATTAAAAAGGGTTAAAAATCAATATTTAATTTTAAAAATATAAAATAAATAATTATTAAATATTTAAAAATTGCCATAAAAAGTAAATTAGGCAAAAGTTAGGCACCAAGTTATAGGCACCATAGAATTTACCATACTTAAAAATGTTTCAGAAATAAATTAAAAGGAACTATTATTTCCCAAAACAAATAAAACAAAGATAATTAGCTTGTAATATTTTAGAATCACCTTTCTAGAATTGTATTTCGATTTAATTTGTGTCAAAATACATTTAAGAAAAAATCATTATTAATGAATAAAGATAGTAGTAACCTTAATTAAGTCCTTAACTTCACATTATTATGCAAAAGAAAAGATCATCATACATTTTGTGCTTCTAAGAAAGCATTAAAATCCTCTCTGGCTTTTCTTAACCGAGGACTAATGTAGGATTCTTGAGAGTCAAGGCTTGTTCTAGAGGATCCATTATTGAGAACCCTATCATGGTCCTTCTCAAAGACAAAAGCTGATGAAATTGGTGCATCTACATCATTGGCATTCCATTTGATCAATTCCATTGGTAGGTCAAAGTAGGTACTAGTACTCTTAGAATCCCTTCCTTCAATCTCTTGAAATAGAGTTGAAGAAGCCCAAGAACCACATTCAAACTTCTCCAAAGAGACTCTTCTAGATACTAATGCACCTTCCATTTCTTGCCCTTTCTTTCTTTCCTTAAGTTGCTTTGATTTTCCAAAACTCAGCAAGTGCAAGCAAAGAGCATTGCATTTGAATCCCTCTTCAGGTTCCAACGAACCGTCGCCACCGGAAAGATTTCTATCAAGAGGTTTTTCTTTGGAGAAACTACCACAAGACTCGTTAGAAACGATTATACCAGCACTAATGGATTGAATCTCGTTAAGAGGAGACCTGTTAGCATGTTTGGCAATAGACGATTTGAGCAACCAAAGATCGAGTTCATCCGAGAGCTCATAATCCCATCGTTCACCCCATGATTTGCTTCTTCTTAAGTTGATCTCTTGTTGCAGATGATGATCCTTGAGTGTCAAGTTACTAGCTTGATGTCGTGATTCCCAAATCGCAACTTTTGTATTCTTCTTGAACATAGCCGAGGTTAATCCTGGCGATGAGTTAGCCGAATTTGGAAGACTATGACTCAAGAATTTCGGTTTCAGAGGTCGTAGTGGTAGAAATGCCATAGTTGTGCTAAAAATTGTATGAGAAGTCTCAAAGAATCCATGATTGAAAGAAGAATCTTCAAGTGTCATTGGATCAACCACAGTATGCTTTTCTTTTTGTGAGCTCTTCTTGACTAGGATTTTGGGGCTGTCCATTATTGTCATAGGGACATCACCTTCAGCTTTCTTTGCAATTTGTGTTCATATTTCTTGGTTTATTTATATGTCCATCCACATCTTGATCGTGCTGACCATCTTCTATCTCTAATATAAATTAATTGATTCTGAAATGATGATGATGATGATAATGATGACATGTTGGCCAATTACCCCTTAATACCATATGTTTTTTCGTATAATGATTGTATGCACGACATTATGAAACAAGTTTCAACATTAACCTATATCACGTGCCAAATTTCAAACGTGCTAGCACTAACAATGCCATATGTGTCCTATAAAATGTCAAACAAGTTGTCATAGAACATAGAAGTACTTATGCTTTATTTATGAATTTATGAAATAATTTTACATGGATATTCAATGTATATTATTATATCATTAACAACAACAACAAAGCCTTGTCCCACTAGATGAGGTCGACTACATGGATCAAACGATGTCATTGAGTTCTATCATGTATCATGTTTACAGAGCTACTGTTTACATATAGATCTCGTTTGACCACCTCATGTATGATATTCCTAAGACTTCTTCTGCCTTTTATCTCTTGTCCATCTTCTATCTCATTCACCCTCCTGACTGGGTGCTCTGTCAATCTTCTTTTCACATATCCAAATCACCTAAAATGTAAATTCTACCATCTTTTCCACAATAGGTGCTACTCCAACTCTATCTCTTATATCTCCATTCTTTATTCTATCTAATCACGTATGACCACTCATCCATCTCAATATCTTCATCTTTGCCATACTTAACTTATGTTCGTGCTCACCTTTGGTAGTCCAACACTCTTACTATAAAGCATAGCCGGTCTGATAGCAGTGCGATAGAATTTACCTTTAAGTTTTAAATGCACTTTTTTGTTACATATAAAACTAGACGTACTCCGTTATTTTGACCAACCTGCTTGGATCCTATGATTTATATCATATTCAATCTCTCTATTATCCTGTATGATGCACCTAAGATACTTAAAACTTTTAACTTTTCATAGAATATTTTCTTCAATCTTCACCTTTGTATTAGAGTTTTTCCTTCGGCAGCCAAACTTACATTCCATATATTCCGTCTTGCTACGGCTTATGCGCAGAACATATACATCTAGAACTTCTCTCCATAAATTCAACTTCTTATTTAGGTCTTTCCTTGACTCTCTCATAAAAACAATATCATCAGCAAAAAGCATGCACCATGACACAAGCTCTTGGATATGCTCTGTGAGTACTTCCAAGACTAATGTGAAAAGGTATGGACGTAAGGATGATCTCTGTTGTAATCCAGAAATTCCTTTGTCACACCACCTTGAGTTTTCACACTAGTTGTAACCCAATCATACATGTCTTTAATTGTACGAATATATGCGATTCTTACTCTCTTCCTTTCCAAAACCTTCCATAAGACTTCCCTTGACACCCTATCGTACGCTTTTTCCAAATCAATAAACACCATATATAAATCCCTTTTATTACTATGATATCTCTCCATCATTCTTCTTAACATGTATGTAGCTTCAGTGGTGGATTTGCCTGGTATAAAATCAAATTGATTCTCTGTTACTTGTATCTCTTGTCTTAACCTCCGTTCTATCACATTTTTCCATAACTTCATGGTATGACTCATGAGCTTGATTCCTCTATAGTTTTCGTAACTCTGTATATCCTCTTTATTCTTGTAGATAATTATCAAGGTGCTCTTTCTCCATTCATCTGGCATCTTCTTTGACCTTAAAATTGAATTAAAAAACTTGGTTAACTAATTGATGCCCTTCTCCAAGGCCTTTCCAAACTTCAAGCGAAATATTATTGGGTCCTACTGTCTGTCATTTTTCATCTGTTTTAGAGTCTTTTTTACCTCAAAGTCTCGAATCCTTCAATAGTAGTTGAAGTTTTGATATTCTTTCCTCGTGCATAATCGACCAAAGCTCAGAAGAGTCTTTTGTCATTAACTCGTAAAAGTAGCACTTCCATCTTTCATTGATATTCTCATCTTGAACTAAAATCTCTACGTCTTTATCCTTTATACATTTAACTTGATCAAAGTCTCTCGTTCTTCTTTCACGGCTCTTTGTGATTCTATATATACTTTTTTTCTCATTCCTTCGTGTCTAAAAACTTGTAGAAACCCTCATATGCTCTTGTTCTTGCTTTAGTTACAGGCTTACAACCACTTTTGTTTCTTTTTTAGCCGCCTTATATTTTTCCAATTATCTGCATTGTGGTACAAAGACCACTCTTTAAAGCACTCTATTTTTGCCTTTATCTTTTCTAGTACACTCGTATTTCACCACCACGATTTCTTGTCTCTTGGGCTTATCCCTCTAGATTTACCAAAACTTTCTTTTGTTGTTCTTCTAATAACTTCTGCCATCTCTCTCCACATATCCTCCGCGCTTCCATCCCTTTCTCAATTTGTCTTTTCTCCTATCCGTCTTAAAAAGCTTCTTTGTTCTTCATCTTTCATCTGCCACCACCTCGTCCTTCGGTTCTACGTATGATGTCTTTTCCTCAATTTTTGTTCAACGCAAAAATCCATGAGGAGCATCCTATATTGTGTTGTTAAACTCTCTTCCAGAATAATTTTACAACTAATGCAAAATTTTTGGTCGACTCTCTTCAACAAGAAGAAGTCGATTTGAGAGCTTGTCATGCCATTCTTATAGGTTATAAGATATTCGTATTATTACATCATTAAAAATAATTAATTTTCAAATCCACTATTTAAAAGGTCATCTAAATGCATGAATTTTATAGATATACATTCACTTACGTGAAAATTTATTTAACTAAGTTTTAATTCTTATTAACTTTCCCTAAGG
The DNA here is from genome assembly GCF_014773155.1 of Arachis stenosperma. Classification (NCBI taxonomy): domain Eukaryota; kingdom Viridiplantae; phylum Streptophyta; class Magnoliopsida; order Fabales; family Fabaceae; genus Arachis; species Arachis stenosperma. Next base: position 11,320,219 of record NC_080377.1, read on the forward strand.
GAATCAACTCCTAGAATAAACTATGATGCAACAAACATTGTTTCTTCTTTCACAGGCAGCTTTCCTCAAAAACATTAGATTTAGTAACACTACTTTCACCAAGATAAATAAACACTACAATGTTTAATTAGATGATGTAAAGTGAAAATTTTGCAATATATCTTATATTACCTCGTTATAACATGTGGTGTAACATTGTACAAGGAATTTGAATGTAAGTTCCTGTTCAGGAGTGGGGATTTTGGACCCGAGGCTGGGTTCAGGTCTCTTGGGCCAGTACTGATACCGGTACCGGAACAGTTCCTACTGGAGGGAATTGTAAAACAAAATCAAAACTACCGAGATACCGATAATTACAGGGAAAGCCGTGACCAAATATAGTGCTCCATAGCCCTGCAGGCCAAAGAACTTCCTCAGTGGAAAACCTTCAATGAATCACCAAACAAAAGTAAAATAAAAGATGGTAGAAAAAAAGATCAGATGTCACAAAGTTGACAGCCTAATACAACTCTCTTCCTTTATCAGGACTTCATATAGATAAAAAATGTTATTGTAGACTTCAAAATATGCTGAATCCTATCCTACACGTGGCAATGTATCAATCTATGATGATACAAATATAAGAAGTTATAACTTATGTTTTGAGTAGCTGATATGCTGCCATGTATAGGATTCACCATAAACATGAGTCTATATAACATTAATCCTCGAGATAAGCCATGCAAGATTTTTCCAACAAAGCACACAAATTAAATTAAAAAAAAATGAATTTAAATGATAATTGTGAGAACTCCATACTATTCTTCAACAAACTTTTGTACATAGTTCTGAATATCATGAATTCTATGACTAAAATGAAATGGAAGCCCAATTCTATTATCATTATGAACATCAAGTTAGATTATTAGTTCAATTTAATTTTCCGAAAGACTGTAACTTGGATCATACATTACAACATCATAGTTTTTCAAATTCAAATAGGAACAGTCATGGCGGCTAACCAAACAAAATAAGCAGGAAACAAAAGCATTAAAAATTATCTCCGAGGCAGGTTAGGAACTGACCACTGCTGGCGGTACTTCTGTGTCGTCATCATCATCCACGTCGTCAATTTCAGCTGCTGAATCCCAATCAACGTTCAACTTCTTTGCAGCCACTTTTGGATCTATTCCTGTGTCAGTTGCTTTTGCATAGAGCGATTTGCTAGGCTTTTTCTTTGGTGCTTCAGTCTGTCCACATTCCATAGTTAGAAGATGAAGAAGAAAAAGAAACAGCAGGAATTGAACGAAAAGGTAACAAACAAGGACAATGTGAAGCATCAAGACAAACTTGGTGAATCATGCATCAAGATAATCTAATGGCATAGATATTATCATAATTTTACTAATTGAATTATAATTTGATCAAAACTTTGGTCTAACAGATTAGTTTGGTTCAACATGCACAAAGTTTAATTCAGAGCATTTAAGACATGAATTGTTCATAGCTATTTGTGTAAATAATATTATTAAAAACGAAAAACAGTCAATGAAGAAAAGATTATTCTAGTAGAACTTTCTTGACGCCATAAAGATGCATGTTTAAGGCAAAAATACAAGAAGCTACTCAAGTGCGAGTGCCTTATTTAGAAGGCGATTTTACTGGTATGATGCATTTCAGAGGCCATTGAGAAAATAAATGATAACACCTCCATAAAGCACAAAACTATCGACAACCTTAGAAGAATGATCAAGATATATTGCATGTTGAAGCAGATGTTGTCACATGCTCAAATTGAATCATACCTCCAAATTAGGCCATGCAGCCAATTCCTCAGCAAGCATTTTCAGAGCAACTCTATCCTTTGGAACTTTTCCTTCATTCACCTAGTAAATGTAAAATTAGACTAGTTTTCCAATAAGCAGCAATCAAGTTTATACTGGAATTAAAAGCCGAGGAAGCATAATAGAGGTGCACAAGATGTATAGCTTTTCAGACAATGAATTGCTGATTATGCTCTCATTCCCTTAACTTTCTGGTTTCAAAAGCATATAATTAGAAGCTATCGGAAGAGGCTAACAACATTCTTTTCTTGATGTTTTTATAAACGAATAAATCTTATTAACTTGAAGCGAAAAAATTACTGGGAGGAAGAGGAGAATAAGGAATCCTCCACAAAATGGAATATGGAAAACAATATAACACAGGTTCTGAATCCTTCATTATATCTGTTTGTGAAACCCCTCATTAGAAAGGCCATGCACTTTACACCAAATAAATGGCAAACATCTACCAAATTGAAGGGTATACTCCAATCAGGAGCACCAAATTGAAGGATATTGTACACTGCCACAACAACTTATGTTCTTTACTTCTACCAAACTATTAAATCTAGTCACTGGAAATTGGTCCAGGAATTTTGAAAAGATCAACAACATTGACCAAATATGCAAAATAGTGAGAGTTATAAAGAAACCACAGCATAACAATGCAAGAACAAGAGAGGAACAGATCCTGAGAAAGCAGCACAGGTTACACACATTTAAGGGAAATGAGATGATCGCAGCCACTAGCCAGAATATGATTGTAGTTGAATTTTATAATCATTATTACCAAAAGCTGTTGATATTTGTAAAAACATCTATGCTCTTATGCTAACGACACACGTTTTGATTATCATTATTATTGTAATGAACGAACTTACTTCTTCCAAGGCAGCAACTAGATCATCTCTTGTTGGTGCATCGGGATCTTCTATGCCGAGTAATCTCCTTCTCTCGACTTCTCTGGGATCCTCAATCATTATGGTTAGCTTCACCTGGAAATCGGGGTGAAGAAATAATTACTAGATAGCAATGCGGTAAATGCAAGAATCGGTTGAGAGACACAGTGGCAACAGTGAAAACTATAAGCTCAAACAATATTTTTTTAAAATCTCAGTTCAGACTCTTTAGGCCATTCTAACTAACAATAAAAACAAGCATCTAAGCTTTGTTTCACCTGGTGGATCAGCTATATGAATCAAACGATGTCATAGTAACTTATCATAAATCATATATGTTTAGTCATTCTGATGCACAAAAATAAAAAGTGTCCTTCCCTTTCCATTTTCCATATTTCCTTCTCTAATTAACAATAAAAAGTTCTAAGCTTCTAATTTGATTGGAATGGCATGATCGTAACAACTTCAGTATCTTACCAACCCAAATAATAAACAGTTCTTGACATATATTCATCAACACACAACTGATTAAAAAACCAAAATTGTAAAAAAACCAAAAAAAAAAAAAAGATGAAGTACCTCGCCGAAGAGCATGTCCCGGTTTTTCCTAAGAAGCTCCAAAACCTGCAAATGCAATCAACAATTGAATTAGAAAAAAAAAAAAACTTTCCGAAAAAATAATTGAAAAGAGAAATTAGAGAAACGTACGCTTTTGATTTGGTTAACGTATTGAAGGTCCTCAGGTGTTGGTTCATCCTCCTCCTCTTCTTCTTCTTCTTCTTCTTCTTGTTGCTGAGTAGAGACTCGGAGATCAGTGTCTTCGTTCCCAACGAATGGAAGAAAAGAAAGTGAAGAAGTTCTGCGATAGTGGATAAGGAGGTGCCTTGTGAATGGAGGTCCATTACTATTCGGAAAGAGGGAGGAGTGTGTCTGAAGAAGATAAGAAGAAGAAGAAGAAGATGAAAGAAGAGTGTTTGGTGTTAGGGTTAGTGAGAATAGTTGAGAAGCCATTGGCATAGGTAAGCTTCAAGGTAGAAACAGTTGAATTTTTCTGTTACTCTATCATCTTCCTTTCTGTTTAGCAGTTTCGTTTAGTTAGCTCAGTTTTCAGTTTTGTGGATAATTATTATTATTATTATTATTATTATTATTATTATTGTTGTTGTTGTTGTTGTGTTGTGTGGCAGGGGATGAGGTTGGGGGAGGAGGCTATACCAATAATCTTGCACAAGAATTGGGAAGGAGCAGAACTTATTTTTTTTTTTTTTACTTTTGGATTATGAAAAATCATTATCTGTGTATTTGGTATCATTTTAAAAAAAATTTTAAATTTTTTTTAAAAAGTTAATTTGTAGCTTTTTAAAAAAATAGTAGAAATACATAATTACTTTCTTTTTTATGTGAAAAATACTGACCGTTCACCGCTATTTTTACGCAAGGTCTGCTAGAAGTATTGATCTTCCACTATTATTTTCGGATAATATTGCATTTAAACAACCTACTACATATATTCCTTCTAAGTATTTTTTTTATCATTTTATCAATCTATTTTTTATTATTAAATTTATATTTAACTGTGGTATGAAATTTCAGTTTTAATTTTATTTTTTTCCATTTGTAATTTTATAGTTTGCTATTATTTTCATGGTTAATTACAACAAGTTCTTGATCTCAATAAAAGAAAAGAGAGTTCTAATAGGAGTAAAAAAATAAAAAACAAACAACAAAATATATATTGACACACATTTTATATTTATTTTTTATTTTCACCTACCATATCATACACATTATTAGTGATTAGGTTATATAAAATCAACATTCAATATTTGAAAATATTTGTTATCATCGCTATTTTAATATTCATTCTCTTCTGTAAAAAATTTTATTTTTTGAGTTATTTATCCAAACGTTACAACTTTAAAATAAGTACTTTTATAACTAAAAATTTAAATACAAAATAACTTATTTATAAGCTGCTATTAATAAAAGTTTTTATGTTTTAAACTTTTTTTTCAAAAGAATTTATTTAATAATTTCTTACCTCAGAATCTTACCTCTTATTCAATAGTGCAAGGAGTGTAAATACTTAAAACACTTCAAATTTTTAAATTGGGATACTTTAATTATTTATGTTGGAAAATATACAAAATAAATTTTAATATTTATTTTTATTAGTTACTAATAGAAACTCCTACATAAAATGTTAATTCAAATAGAATTTTTTATTTCTGATATTAGAGTAATAATATTATTTGTTTAAAATGTGGACAGTTGGGATATTATTTTTAAATATAAAACAATTTAATTAGAAAAGTAAAAATTAAACCATCTAATTTATATTAAAAAAATAAAAAATTTGAGATATAGAAATCAAATTCTTTAATTTATGTACTTTTTACAATTTAAAAAATTTCAAAAATTATAATGTTAGAATATATTTTTATTTTTATTTTTATACTTAAAAAAAAGAGCCAATAACAATTTTTTGATGTTCAGATATGCAATATGAACAAATTAATCTCTAGAATAAAGTATAAAATGGTATTCAAAGAATTTAAAAAAATTTAAAACAGTTTTTTAGTTTTTTCACTTACTGTTTTAAAAATGTGTGAGGGTTTAGAATAATTAAAAATTTAAAATATAATTATAGTTTTTTAGAGATTTAAAAACTTTACAAAAATTCCAAAAAAATTGAGCATGATAAACGTAATTATTTTGTTTGAAATTTTAAAGACTAATTGACTAAATAAAAAATTCAGAAAATCAATTTGAATAATGAATAAAATCTAAAATATTTTTTTGAATAATTATTGTTAATAATGTATTTTTTTCATTTATATTATCGTTTTATTCACTACTACTTATGGGAGAATGGAGATTTAATATTTAAAACTCTAAAATCAAATAAGATATTCCGCTCAATCAAAAAACTACAAAATATAAAATCACACAATTTCTAATTATTATTTTTTTTAGAAAAGGGATTTACTTCAACTGGAGCTGAAGGTTCCAACTGGAGCTGACGCACGAAGAAACCCCAATTCAGCTGAAAGATCGGTTTTTTCTTCAATTATTTCAATACTTTGTGTTTGTCCCCAATTGAATTATTGTTTTATCCATTCGGATATGGACCAAACCGTAGGCGGCGGCAATGGCGGCGGCGGCGGCGGTGCTTCCTCTGACGTGGTTGCTGATTTGGATGGTTTCAAGCGCAACGTTGATGAAATTGTTGCCAATGTTGATAAGGCACCTCATCTTTCAACTCCTTAGATCTTCCTTAATTTTCTTTTATAAATTTTATATTAATTTTGTGGTTAATACCATTACTTGTTTTTATTATGCTTTTGTTGTTTCTCTGTCTCTTGAAAAAGGTGTGTGCTTGTTTTTCAATTTGAACATAACTTTGAAACACTATCTAGTCTTGCAACAATGGAATAGGGCATTGAGGCTAAAACAAGCTTAATCCAAACAAATATGAGGAGATTTTGGTGTTCAACCATGCTAAGTGTACACCAAAAATCATATTGTTAGGAATGTATTCATATTGTTCTTCCCAGAGTAACAATTTAAGTGGAATTCAGTTAAACAGTGTTTGGAATTCAACTTTCATTATTAGTGTTTGTATTGTGGTACATTAAGTTTACTGATGGAAAATAAATTAAAGGCCTTTTTTATTCATTTTCTAGGGTTAAAGTGATTTTTCAAGTTGATTTCTAGGCTTGAGATTAATATTGCTAGAAGACTAGTCTGAATTCATTAGCATCTTTCGCACATTTTAGAATATCAGTTAACTACTCGTGAAGGGTTGATTAAGGTGATATGCCGTTTTGAACATTACATGAGGAACTCGTGTGGGGAGAATTCATAGTTCTTGTGCTCCCACAGTCCGATGAGTATTGATGGGTGGTTCTAGGAGCTGAACTTATGTGGATACTTTGTGCTTTCACAAAAAAAAGGAATATTTGTTAAGTATAGCCATGTAATTAGTCCTTGATTCGATCTTGTAGGTGAACATTTGTTGTTTGTGGATATGGTGGACATTATTTGTTTATGAGAGAACCTTTATACCAAAGTACTATCCAAACACCATAAAAAACCTAATAAACTTTATCCCATGTTAAACGAATACACAAAATCCTGTTTTTTAGAACAACCAAATTTCCCGGATTGGTTTTAGTTTCCATTGGTGAATTGCTCAACTTTGGGCAGTAGCAACACTTTTTTCCTTTTGTGAGTTATTTCCTTTCCCTTTATGCTATGGTTTAAATGCTTCTTTTATTGAATTAGTTATCAAATGACTAGCATGTGATCTTTTAATTATTAGAGGGCTTATTTTTATGAAACTAGTATTTTTCGGCATCAACACAAGTAATTGACATATTATGAACAATCCTTTGAACATGTATTCATCTGCCACATATATTTTCATATCTGAAGTGATTTCTATCAGTAGAACCCTAATTCTCTCATTTTAACTGCAAAATTATTTTCCTTTTTTTTTTAACAGGGTGAAAGAAAATATACATCTTTCATGAATATTTAAAGCTCTAGGGGTAGCTTATACTTGCTGCAAAGTGCAATTTTGCTTCCATTCATTACGTTAATGTTATAAGCTTTGAACCATTGAAATTGTTTGTTAAAAGATAATCTTATTGCCTTTGCAGCTTGAAAAGCAATTGATTGAGGTTGAACAGTTCTACCAATCCAATAGTAACAATAGCATTCAAGGTAATAATTCTAAAGGTGGCCCAGTTGTAAAAGAGAAGGTTCGAGAGAAGCATCTTATTGCAACTAAGAAGCCATTGCTGCTAGATGCTGCACGAACTGAAACTGCTGCTACAAAGAGAATGCAAGAACTCATGCGCCAGTTTGCAACAATATTGCGGCAGGCAAGTGCAGATGTTTTTTACCATTATTTATAGTTTTTTGTGTATTGTGGGATTAACATGGAACCATTTGGCTATGCAGCATGCACCCTTTAACTGATTAACTGATTTTGCTTTCTGGCTGGCCAGGGTGTATATGGAAATTCCCACAACTATCCTTGACTAAGCTCAGTTCACTTCACTTATACACACTTGTCGTGTTACCTGAGTATATATTCAAATCTCTCAATAATTTCCCCTGTAGTCTCCTTAGGTCTCCCTCCAATTCTCGCTTTAGGATTACCCAGCATCTGATCCACTCTCCTAATTTGAGCCTCTATAAAGGCCTTCTCCAAACATGTCCAATAACTATAAGATCATATGCTTCTGAATAATAAATTCCTAGGAAGATAAGATACCTAGAAGTCAAGTAACACTATTATTTATTTAAAAAGTCGATAGTTATCCTGATGTATTAGTCCATAATTTTGTCCAGCTAGATATTTTAAGATCTTTTCATGTAGCCAACCAATTTTCGTGGGATGAAGATTGGTTGTTTTTTCTTTGTTATCTTTTTTTAAGAGTTAACCACAAATTCTTGAGATGCACTTTCTTTTCCATTTTTTAAATTATCTTCTCGCCCTCGCCCTTTTAATGTTGAATATTGTGATTGAGCATACCAAGTTCTACGTGAAAATTAAATGTTGATATATCATGTGTTTCTACTCAGATCACTCAGCATAAATGGGCCTGGCCCTTTATGGAACCTGTAGATGTAGAAGGTCTTGGGCTTCATGACTACTACGAGGTAATGCCTTTCTGTTGCTTACAAAAAATACTTGAATATACTCTGCTGAAAAGAAAAGGTTAATTGTTGGCTTGGTCTTTTTTTTAAAAAAAAAATTATAATTTGTGCCGCTGGTTTCACATTTAGAACTTTAGCATGATTTCTAAGTGTTTATTTTTCTGCTTCTAGGTTATTGAAAAGCCAATGGATTTTAGTACAATAAAAAGTAAAATGGAAGCCAAGGATGGCACTGGATATAAGAATGTCCGGGAGATATATGCTGACGTAAGGTTGATATTTAAGAATGCAATGAAATACAACAATGAAAAACATGATGTCCATGTTATGGCAAAGACCTTGTTGGAAAAATTTGAGGAGAAATGGCTGCAACTTTTGCCTAAAGTTGCTGAAGAGGTAAATAATATTTTCCAATTTTTTTTTTAAAATGAAATTTTCATATTTATAATTATGGATGCTGCAATTACAATGGAAGCTGTGATTTCGTGCTACCTATGTGGCTATGTGATATATTACATCATGCCCTTGCCTTTTCTCTATTTGTTGTTAGGAAGCTAGATCATTGGAGGAAGAAGCACAGGCCCAACTAGACCTGCAGCTTGCTCAGGAAACTGCTTATGCCAATTTGGCTAGGGATTTAAGCAACGAGGTTAGTTATTGTTGTAATTGAATTTTGCATTCCAGCAAAACTAAAACAATTTGTTTGATGCCACCTAGAAGTATGTACAATGATCCGTGCTTTCAACTCCCTGGTTTTTCAGCTTGAAGAAGTTGACATACATTTGAAGAATCTCAAAGAGATGGTGATTCAGAAGTGCAGGTTTGTGGAAAATTATTTGTCACTTATTCCATATCATTGGCATGAAATTGAACTGAAAATTTGTTACTGAATCTGTATTTTCATGTCCTATCATTCCATTATATATATATTGTATTGAATTCATGATCCTTGTTCAGCATTAAACTCAAAGGTGCTTAAATCATACTGCTGAAACAATATGCCGATTTGATCCATAAATGTGTGTTTGATAGTCTGTTGCATTGAAACTTGAATGCATGATTTATCTTGCAATGGTACTTTGGTATTGTGTCGATTGTTGACAATGACAAATGAAATTTAATATAGGAAACTGTCTACACACGAGAAGAAACTACTTGGGACCGCTCTCACCAAATTGTCTCCTGAAAACCTAAACAGGGCATTGGAGATTGTTGCTGAGAACAACCCTAACTTCCAATCAAGCGCCGAAGAGGTGGACCTCGACATTGATGCTCAGGTCTGTAATGCTAGTTTTTTGTTTATCTACCTACCAACTTTCGCAGCATTCCATTGTCAAATTTTGACCATTCTGGCCTGTTTAAATAACTACTTTAAATTACTTTGGAGGTCCCCAAAGTTAAAACATTTCTAATAAAGTCCCTGAACTATACCAATGGTTTTTTTAACCAAGTCATTTTATTTTAAAAATTTTGTGATCAAGCCTCTATATTGATGATAAACCAGTTATTTATACATTTTTTGTACGGTATACCGAATGATCAAAAAGCTTTTAGACTAAAGGGATTAGCTTAGGTTGAAAAACATTTGTACAATATAAAGACTTTTTATGTAGAAATATATAAATCATAAGAATGTAATTGAAAAATTTTGTACAATATGGAAACTTACACAAACTTCTCAACTATAGGAATCTAATTGAAGGTTCGAATGAAAATTACGGGGATTTTTATAGTAATTAAAAACTTTTATTTTTTATTTTATTTTTTTTATCATGTTACTTGCTATGCAAAATTTCATCATATTTTATTTTTAAAAATTTACAGACCGACTTCACCCTATGGAGACTGAAGATTTTTGTAAAAGATGCACTTGATGTTCAAGGAAAGAGTACTGGGGGAATAGCTGTTAACCATAATGATTACATGGATGACAAGAAAAACAACAAAAGGAGGAGAGAAATTTGTGACTCTTTGGCCAAGACAAACTCAAAAAGGACTAAGAAAATCTCTAACTTGTGACTCCAACTTTGTTCAGTATATATATATATATATGTAAGGCAATAGTTTGTTTATAATGTGATTGAGCTCAAGTTGCTCAACACTTTTAGGGTTTTTGGATGATGCATTGGAACTATTCTGTAACACCTTTTATTACCCCTAAAATTGTAATGCTTGTTCTTGTTCATTCCCTCATTGGTAGCTAAAACCAAACAGGCACTTTGTCTGCACAATATGATAAGATGAAGTACTGTTTCTTGTTAGAAATATAAGTAGAAAATTATCTTGCAATTTATATATAATGTACTTGTAGGAGTCTTTTCAATTTTATATATCAAATTAAAAGTTGTTAAATTGTTTAGATATGATCATATGATGAATTTTAAAGTATTTCCTTATAAAATGACAATTTAAGGGCATAAAATATGACTTCTAAAACTGTGATTTTAAATATGGTGGTAGAAATGTAAATCCCCTTGCAATGTGAAATCACTTGGGAAAATCCATTGTCAAAACCAAGAGGAATTTATTGATATTTGGTGTATATCTTTAAGTAGGCTAGGCAATACTTGACCTTCTTAATTTAATGTTGACATTATAATGATACCAGTCTTGGTGGACACAAAATGATTGAAATGATGAGTTATCTGAGTTGAAAGTTGAAATATTGAAAGAACAAATTTAGGTTAAAAAAATTTGACCATGGTAATCTTTTTTAAGTCCAATTAGAGAATCAGTCAATAATTAGTCAATAAAAAATTTTTATACATTTTTCTTTCTCAGCTAACAAGAGTAAGAGGAAAAAGAAGATAAATTACTCAAATATCGTTTGAAAAAGTTAATTCCTAAATTTTTTACATTTTTTTTATGGTAAACTATTAATATCTTATTTATAAACAACTCTTAGGAAGTTCTTTTCAAGGTCTTAGGACCCATGTCAATAACTTATAAAATGAATTTCATGTTTACATGTCCAAATTCTTCTAATCCAATTATATGATCACTCTAAATCAATTAAAGATTCAAGATGTTTTAATTTTTTTGCTAGGGTCCTCTAGTCACAATCATTGCTAAACTACATTTAATATTTAAAATTTAAAATCCTATAACGTTTGTTTTTCTATGAACATCAACACAAATTATTCTTTGAATCATCCAAGCGGGAATCTATAATCATCCCTTCTTCTACTACCTATTCTTAATTATAATCTATATAAAACTTATTTTTTTTTCATGTTCTAATACTTTATTTTATGTTATATATTTAATTAATTTAAGTTGTTAAAATAGTCACTTCATTTGTCAATTTAAACAAAAAAAAGTTTAAATTTTTAGTAATAGATTTATAAATAAAAATATCTTTTTTTAAAAGAAATAAAGAGTTCAACACTTATAAAGCTTACTACAATTGAAGAAGTGAAAAAAAATGGAGACAAATGAAGTGCTCTTTGTTCCACGCACTCCTTTAATACTCACAATTCTGATTCCTAAAACCAAATATATCTAATGAGTCCCATTTTTACCGATTTATCTTTATGTTTTGATGTTTGTTGCTACACAACTTTGTTTTTGTTTTTTACTCTTGCAGAAGGTGAGTTTAAGAAAATGGAAAATTGAAGAAAAAGTGGGAAAAAAATATCATGGGTAGCACATGGTAAGAACATGGGAAAGTGAATGAAACCCTTTTCAAAAATATTAACATAAGTTTGAAAGTTGAAGCCATATAATTTATGTACAAATATACACACCCACAAACTGTTTGTTGTGTGGTCTCTGAGAACAAAGGTTTTAGATTCATTCACATATGAGCCAAAAAGACAAAACCAACACCAAGAACAAGAACTAGAATTAGATTTAATTACCAAAATGTCCCCATTTGATTCTCCTCAGCCAACAACAACTGAGACTAGTACTCACAGCATCAGCACAAGCAACAGCACAAGTCCAAGTGGTGGTGGTGATATGATTTTGCAATGGGGTCATAGAAAGAGATCAAGGATCTCAAGGGGTATTGCCATTGAGGATTCTTCTTCTTCTGTTCATGCTAAACAACATAAGAGGAGGATCAGCAGCAGCCACACTGTCCCTGGAAAGCCGGCAGCCGTTGCCGCCAAGTTGTCGTCTGCCGGATCCATGCCGCCGCCGCCACCTTTTGTTTCTTCAGGAGCAGCTGCCTCCAATGGCAGCAGGACCAGAAAACATAGTCCTAGGTATGAACATTCCCATTGTAATTTACTAACTTTTACTCTTTTATAAAAAAAAACTTTTGAATGGTTATCTACTTATCTACTGTGCTCTCTCTGTTTTTTTTTTTTTTTTTTTTGTATCTGATCTTTCTAATCTTAGTTTTAATGAGTAATTTTAGTCAAGGAAGACATTTTGATGCTTGGATTAACTAGAGTATATTACATTTTATTATGGTTCAATTTGCACATAAAGTTTATCAAATCCAACCTCAACTCAGTTTAAAGTGCTAAAGGAGGAATATATTATTTCTTTTTTTTTTTCATTCTATAATTCACTAAAATTCTTTTCATTTTTTCAGTAATTTTTTTTGTTTTTCTTTCTTTGCTAGGTGAGATGTGATGGATGATGAATCCCACTGCACTTTAGGTTCTATGGAAAGAAAAATAGTACAATTGTGTTAGATAAGATACATAGGTACCATTTACACTTATGGCAAATTCCTCTTTTTTTTTTTTTTTCTTTATGCCTCTGATTTTCTGTTTGATATTTTTTTTCACAAACAGAGCACTGCTACTTTTGTTTTTCAATGCTTTCAAAAGATGCCATTCCTTAAAACATTGTTCCAGTTATAATAAGAGTTCAGTTTTCTTTTATAAATTTAATTTCTTCTGCTTCAAATTTAAACTTGATAGTTAAAGTTTTTTATTATAGTCAAAATATATGTTGCCAATAATGCTAGAAACAGGCATAGAAATTAATGTGTCCTTTAATCTAACCCTAGATCTTGTTTTCTCTTATTATCCTCATACAAAATTTCAGCACAATTTGAAGTGCTAAAAAACTCATTTCTGCTTCTACATGAACAAAGTAGAAGCATTTTATTTTAGTTTCATTTACATTGTTGTTATCTTTTTCCTGAGCATTCATTAGTTGGAAATGAACAGGAATTTGGAAGATCCATCTGCAGCTGGAAGTGAATCCCCTTCAAGAAATAGCCAATGCAGCAATTCCATTGTTCCGAAATCAGCAGCACTGAAAAAGTCTCATTCCGGACTAGAAAGAAGTAACAGAAGGATGCCTTCTTCTGGTTCGGCAAAGTGTCAGAAGCCGAGTGGTTCTTCGACAACTCAAGCCTCTGAAAGACTGTACAGTCAAGGTGATTCTGCCTCGGTGCAATCCGAGCAGGATCCTGGTGTTGTTCCGGCTGTATCAGCTATGACCTCGCTGGCAGCAAATGGAGACAAGGTTACTGTGGAAGTAGTTAAATGGCCAAGGATCTACATTTCACTTTCAAGAAAGGAGAAAGAAGATGATTTCCTTGCCATGAAAGGAACAAAGATACCTCAAAGACCAAAGAAAAGAGCAAAGAACATAGACAGAACTCTACAGGTGTTACCATATTATATTGGATATGTATCATGTTAGATAGTTTTAGATACTTCTAGTTATATTTTTGTTTTCATACTTATTTTTTTATAATATTTACACCTTGATAAGTGAAATTTTTATAACAATTAACCAAATAAGCATACTTTATTTCTAATATTTATATTACTATTATTTTTTGGTTTGCAGTACTGTTTCCCAGGAATGTGGTTATCAGACCTGACTAAAAGCAGGTATGAGGTCAGAGAGAAGAAGTCTGTGAAGAAGGTAACCCTGCTTCTCCCTTTATTGCTCCTTCCTCTCTTTAGGGATGAACAAAGAGTAACCATCCCTCAATTTAGTCCTCCAAAGATTTTCATGATATCAAGTTAGTGCTCAAAATGTTGGACATCATATTTGTTCTCTCATTGTTCAATGTTCAATGTGGACAAAAATGCAGTCCTTAAATTGATGTTTATTATATCATGAGTGATCAAATTAACATAAAAATATATTTTAAGGACTAACTTAACATCTCGTGTATTTTTCAAGGATCAATTTGAGCATTTATGCTTATGAATGTAAATACATCACAGCATTTTGATTAATTACTTTTCCTACATAATGAAACCTTTCATGTTGAAAGACTGAATTGCTTTTCGGGATTGACGGATTGTGCAGCAAAAGCGCAGAGGACTGAAAGGATTGGAAAGCTTGGACAGTGATTCCGAGTAAGCATACATAGTCCAATATGCTTACTCAAAATCATGGTCGAAGGTAGGTGTGTGACAAGTGAATACTAATGAAGAGAATTTTTCTTTTAGAAAGTCTTCAAAGCTGGTGGCATGATTAGTTTCACTCTTCACAACCTTGTCATTGAAATTGGCTCAATTACCATTTTGAGTTGTAATCTTAAGGGACTATAGCTCATCCTTATTGGCATGGAAGTGAATGGCTAGAAGCTCTAATGTCTTAAAAGTAGACATAAAGAAAGAAATAGTCACTTCTCAAATTTGAAGCTGGAGATGGTACACCATGAATTGTTCCGTGTTTGTTTAGAGTAGCAGAATATCAAGGACCCTTATTTTATTATTATTATTATTTTTTTGCATTCTTAGTTTATTTGCAATGGTGAGAAGTAATTTTTTCCCTCATCAATTATTTGTTCTTAAATTTTATTCCAGTTTGTCTATTGGAGTAGAAGTTACATGATATGAACGAAAAATTGCCACATTATTCTTAATGAATTTGGTGTAAGAAGTATCTTAGTTTCATTTCAGTTGTAGGTATACAATATTAAGAACATTTATGTTATGTATTGAAAGATGTTTGAATTAGTACTCTGGAAATTCTGTAGACATTAGCGAACTTGAATTGATGGTTTACCAATGGAATAGAGCCATATAGCTATTCTAAATGTTCATTTTACTTTTATATATACCTTCCTTCCAAGTTTGATTATTTTGACAATATTTTAATTGTCAAACAAAGCACATTCACATTAATGGCACCACCACACTATTGTCTAAATCATTAAATTTCAGTTATAATTGTTCAAAAACTTAGTTGCATGATGGTATATACACCCAACTAATTGGCTTCTCAACTTGAAGAGAGGAAGATTCAATGATTGCTGCTATAGCTATGCTTTACATCCAAGTAATAATACTATAAATTTGAGGTGTCAATAATATAATTCAGGCCTTCTCTTTTTAGAGTTATAAATAAAATGGTCCAATCATGATATATTGGATTGCAGGAAATTAATAATGATAATACATCATCAACAACAACAAAGTCTTATACCCTTATTCTACTAGTTGGAGTTGGCTACATGAATCAAACAATGTCATTGAACTCTATTATGTATCATGTTTACAGTGAGACAAATTAATAATGCTAATAATAATAATAATAATAATAACAATAGAGATAACTTGAACACCAAAATCCATTTATAGATGCTACACAGTCATGCATGTAGTTTAAAATACCTTTAATGACTAAAACAAAAAGGTTATCCATGTTATCTCAATAGCAAGTTTAAACTTGCACCAAAATACCAAAGATTACTTTACAATTAAAGAAAAACCAAGATGAATGCCTCAAAAAGGAAGATATTTAGATCTGTAACCCAAAATACACCTACAAAGTACACCACATGCAGTTGATAAACAATTGTACATTTTAACAACTATTTCAGTTGGTCATTTATCTTGTATCCTCTTTCGTTCCTATCATGAATAAAATTACAGGCACCTGGAGCAGTCAGCAAAAATAGGTCAGCAATTTTTCCTTGGATGCTGAGCATGTCAAGTTCAAAAGAAGAATCAAATCTTCAAGTTAACAATCATAATCTGCAGCAATCTGCAGACACTGAAACATGCTGCCACAATTCCTTGGTTGGCTGATTGTATGGTCCAAAGGGACATATATGACTTTCTTCTCCACTGGAAGCAGAATATCTGTACTTTCTCAACAATCTTCTCCACCTTATGAGAATGAACTGTTTCTTGACTCCTTTTTGAGGCCCTATAACCAAGTACAAAAGTTTTAGAATTACTATAATATTACTATAATAAAAATAAAATGTTAGATTACTCAGAAAAACATGATTTAATCGAATAGAGGTTTGATCACAATTTTTAAACTACCAGGACTTTGGCTGAAAATTGTTTGTACAGTATAAGAACTTATTAGAATTGTTTAAACTTTTAACTGTAGAAACCTTATTGAAAATCGTGTTAACCTAGAAGACCTTAAGTGTAATTTAACTAGGACATTACTATTTAATAACCATCAAATTTAATTAACCATGCATATAACTAACCAGCCGTTTGAAGGATCTGTTCATTGCTGTTTTCTTTTCGAGATCTGGTCTGGCACGATCCAAAGCCTACAAAACAGGCACAGTTTTTCTTACTATGAAAGTCAACAAATCCGTAAACCATGATGGAAACCAATGTATGTATGTCGAAAAAAGCCAAGGGCTTGTTAGGTTAATGTTTTCCTTTTCTTTTCTTTTTCTTTTTTTTTTTTTTGTTTGTGAATTACAAAGGTATATGAACAAGCAAAAAATGAGTTTACCTGAATCAAGGATTCCACTCGACGCCTCATCCGTGTATGCATAAATCCTTCTGAACACTGTTAAATAGGCATAATGTAGACTGGGATCAGACATCTTTTATGCAAGTTTATTTAAATTTAGCAGAATTTTCCATTTGATTATATTCCTCTTATGTCTGTTTTGAGTATTAACAGGTCAACTTAAGAGCAAAAGATGTTTGTTCTTCCATTTAACATGTTCATGTTCAAAATAACCATGAAAATATCCAAATTCCCTTGGAACTCCTTTCTACTACTACTACCATTATCATTATCATTATCATTATCATTATTATTTTTTCTTTCTGTGTCTCTATCCTTTCCACTATTTAATCTCACACTTATGCAGTACTCCTCACTCCATCTGTTCTTCAGAAAAAATTAATTGTTCAAAACTAAATTAATAAATGATACTTTAAATCAGTTAATTATCTGTGAAATAACTTTTGGACAACTTATTTCACAGTGATACTTTGATAAAGATGATACTATGATAGTGTAAAAGCCAAGGTTAACAATGCAATAACTCTAAATAAATGATGGTATTATTATCTTCATGATTACACCAGAACAAGCACAGCATGTTCATTTATCCTGACACAAGACGCACTGTGATGATGAGGAAATTCCATTAAAATACCTTAACATGATAGCTAACATATGCGTGAAAAGTCGATAGATTCCATACTGTACGATCCAGTTTCGGGCCTTCAACATGACGAGGGAAGATAACTGCAAAGTTGAACAAGTTACATTGTGATTATGCAAACTGAAGAAATGCTGTATGCTTTGTGTCACTTTCCAAACACTAACCAAATGTTACAAATCCTGCATTAGCCAATAATGCATCAGCAGAAACTTCTTTCAGTTCCTGTGGAGGAGTAAGAGACCACGAACATGGAGGTGTATTATGAAGCCCAGCTGTACGTCTGGCTTCAACAAATTCCTATATCACAATAAACCCTGAAAATTAAAACCATAAAAGCACCGAACCAAAGAGCATAGCACTGTACAAGAACAGTTTGCAAGAAGCAAACAGAAAATGTTCTTTTATCTTTATCTCTCCACACTCAGTAATCCGACTCACCATTAGGCATTAACCGAAAAAAAGCGAAAATCACACCTGCAAGAATGAAGTTGCAAGGACAGTGTCTATTGAGTCATTGAATCTCATAGGATACACCACAGTCACCTTATCAGCCTGTCAAGAGAAACCATTTCATCATCTGAACCAGAAAGAGGGTTCCCTCTCAAATTGAGTAATGCAAACTCAGTCAAGGCAATGAAACAAATCTAAAAATGTGAAACTCAATTGTTCAAATTTCATGTTAAAAAATTCATTATTTTAAAAAACTCAATTATATTTTATTACTTTCAAGAGATGACCTTTTATGTCCAAAATCACTCTAATTTCTTTTGGTAATTCTTGAGGCTTATGGCTGATAAATTGTGAAGAACCTGGGAGTATTTTAATGCAAGAATTTGTGAAGATAATTTACCACAAATAAATTCTCAAGACTGATAGTGAAGAATACTTAGGCTAAAAAAGAAGTTAACCATGCTTATAATACGCTGTTACCTTCGGAACAAGAAAAAATGACTCCCTTGGCCGATGCACAAGGGCAACAAGCGGATCAATGTCTGGAGCAACAGTTCTTGAAGCAAGATGTTTTAAAATTACTCTCAATGGTGCACCAAGGACAACCTCCCTCACTGATGCAATTTTCACCAAAAAGGATTGCCTTTGATCTGCACATAATCGGAAACACCACCAATTATAAAAGACCAACATCAACAACCAAATAATTGAATCTAGAAATACTTTTTCCCCCATCCACAAGAATTGCAATTCAATGCAGAATAGAATCTAAGCATAGAATGATTAAAAATGTAATTTGAATGACATTTGAAAGAGTTTATATTTAGTATAATAAAGTAAATACATGAAATTCAATAAAGCATGAAGTACATGAGTTGACAGATCAGAAACTAATTTCCTGACAAATCAAGGCTTTGATATCATGTAGTGACCATCCCAAAAGCTTAAGCTATTAGGTGAACGCACATGAATGCCTCTTATTATATCACTTAGTATAAGATATTTTACAAATCCTATCTAATATCTAATATAAATAACAAATATAGATATTGATTCCTGAAATTAAAATAGAAAGGCAACAACTCCCCATAATAATGGAAATGCTATTCATCTCAACCGTGCATAGAAAATACAGCAGCTAACAATTTAGGAAGAACTTCTCATGGAAAGGGGCACGTCAATTAAAAATATTGAAATTTTGAAACCGTGATAACTATAATACCATGCTAAAAAAACAGCAGGTAGAAAGCTTATGATGGCAGGATATACAGAACCAGTTTGTACCTTGATTTGCAGGAAGCTTTGACAGATTTATTTTCAATGTTAGGTTAAACCCATCCCTTGGAGGATCTTTAATTTGTACAGTAGCTCCGTATGCAGCTTTTATTGCGTCTATGGCTCCAAAAGGAAGTCCATTGACAAAAATTGTTTCTGAAGATGGGGGAGGTAATGATACTGAAAGCAACAAAACATGAGGATTCTTTGTTGACACCTGCAATAATTTTTGCTTGGTCAAATGCACATCCCAAAACTGTCAGAAAACCAACATATAGCTAACAAAAAGTGATCAAGGGCAACCATACAAATGATATCCACAATCATTTTCAACATAAAAATCATGGTTACCTGAACATGATATCGAACATCATCAAATTCAACCCAGTGGTGATCCAGTTCAATACCCTTTTCAAGACTGAAGCAGACAGTAGATTGTCATTAGAGATATGCCATAGATCATTAAGGCAGAAGTTCAGTGTTAAGCAGAATATGCTTCATTACAAGTGAATGGAAATGATAGATAACGATGACCAGAACTCATATATCAATGTATCAGTTGCTGTAATTCACCCTCTGCTACTGAAATAGAAATTGACAGATTCCAAAAACAAGGGAATCTAGTAAAATTATCTTTCTTGAACAAAAAAAGAATAGATAGATTGAGGATTTAACTGTAAGCTATTTAAGTGCCTGCCCTCCCTCCCAAAAACATTGTCTGATTTCAAGATACTCCACTCAGTCCCTTTCCTCTTCTATAATGCATTAAGCAAAACTGTTCAATTTCTCTTTTCTTGCCATGTAAACTAGGTTTTTGCAGTCCAATTCCCATCCTGACCCTTTCTCACATTGTCCTCAATGCATAGAGCTTCCATTCCCTTAATACCCTTGCTCACAAATCTCTTCCTAATATGCCACTTGGACAGTAGTGGGATATATAAGAAAACAATTGACATAATCGTGCAAAAATGGAGTTCAAAGGGTGTCACGACAAATTGTAAAATGAGATGACACTAAATTTAAAAAGTTACGAACAATTCACTACCGAGAAAAAAATCAATGTCAAAAAGCTTTGTAAGTTGTCATTGGGTTTCTTTGAATTGAAGTAAGGCTAGGCTGTATATATACATTCTTTTGGTGAAGGTTGTATATATACTTAATGATTAAAAGAAAGCCTCTTCTGACTTTGATTCTCTCTTGGATCTCCGTGACTCTGTTTGTCTCTCTTCTAATCCTGATAAAATGACCGAGTTACGTATCCCTTATTTATTCTCTCAGTATGGCTACTTTCATCCATTAAACTACTTAAAAGTCCAAAGCTCCCTCTAAGATCAGGTCCTTTATCTGGATTGGTGCTTAATATAAATAATACCAGAGAACATGTTGTGGGTTAATAGGCACATAAGGCTATTTCCCTTGTATTTCTGTTATTTTGGTGCCTACTCAGAATCAGTTTGAAATATATCCTTACACTTTCCTGTTTCTATCCATCTATGGAATTCCTTATTTTTCTTTTTTCAGCAAATGCTCGATGGATCCCAAGTTAGTAGTCACTAGATCAACTTTCAATGCTTACATAATTCGGGCAGAAGTAAAGAAGCAAAATCGTTGCAGCGATGTGCAAATTGTGCTACCCTCCAATGCACGTGCTTCAAACATAGCTTTTATATTTAAAAAAGGTATGATACAACAGTGGATTTGGGATAAACAAACTAGCTTCTATTTGATATAAGGAATATAGCTATATAGTGGCATAAGAAAGTCAGGATGATAACACAAACTAGGTACTCATCCTTTATGGTTACTTAAACAGAACAAATAAGACCATAACGTTCTAAAATGAATCCTATATTCCTATTCAAATTTAAGCTATTAACATCTAAACACCTATAGCATTTTTGAGGCCTCCCTCCCACTATCTCTAGCAATTGACACCGTTCCATCCGATCCAAGTCTCTACCAGTCTTCTTCACACATCTCCAAATCACCTAAGGCAAGTTTCTATAATTTTCTTCACAACAGATGCCCACCCCAACTTCCTCTCTGATGCACTCATTCCTAATCCTTCGTCCACTCATCTAACATAGCATCCTTTTCTCCGCAACACTTAGCTTATTTTCTTATTGAAAGACAATAGGAACTAACTTTACATAAAAAGTTTCTAGAATTTCACTCAATCCAAATACACCAAACTCCACTTAAAGCATAACACTTGCAAGACAAGTTTCCCTAAAATTAAAGGACCAATTGCATAAATACCTTAGTTTCTATGGATAATTTGTTAGGTACACTAGTTACGTCAAACTATACCAACCCACCTAGCAGAAACCAAACAAAAAAGCTTCAATTTTTGTCATGAACTTGCACTCTAAGCAAAAGAATAATAAGAAAACCAAAAAGTATTATTAAGAGGACCTAACATAAAACACAGAACCTAAATTCGTGAATTGAATGAAATGTAAGAGAGAGAGAGAGAGGGTTTGGGAACATACTTCTGAAGGCGATTCAATAAGGTTTGAAGGAGGAACCTTGAATGGGACTGAAGGAGTATCATGGATCTCTATGCAGCTCTCAGCTTCTGGTCTCTGCTATGGTTGATTATGGGTTGAGAGTGGCAGTGAATTGGGTTAGGTTAGATCGAGAAAGAGAGAGAGAGAAAAGGATGATTCGTTTCTTGAAGAGTGAGAATTGGAAAGAATGGGAATTAGAATAAAAAAATGGAAAATGGAAACGGAGGTAAAAGCTGGGTGGCGCTGATTATTGTGATTGATACCATGCCCGATGCTGTCAATGAATCCCGATGCCGATTCCTTTTGCCTCTTTTGGACTTCTCCTTTTTCTTTTTTTGAAAATAATTTCCAAATGTTTCTATTTTAAAATTAAAATTTGTTTTACTCAATACATTTTGTAAAACGATCAACTCTACCGTTGTAGCTTGTGAAGTCAATTAATGTTTGAGAAGCTCCAAGCCTAAAGTTTATTCTTTTGCAATTACTGGGGAGGCTCATTTTTTTAGTAATGAAAAAGAGCATGTATTATACTTAGTTATGAATTAATGGTGTGTTTTTTATTCATATGATTTTTCTTTTAATTTTAAATTATAAATTAGAAGCTCAGATTTGGCTTGCATGGAAAAATCGAGCGTTTTTTTTTGTAACAAAGTGAATTTAAATTAAGAGAAAAACAAAATTGAGCCTTCTATTTATGCATGGTAAATTTTTTTATTTTAAAAGAGAAACAAATCAATGGGTAAATTTTGTAAGAAAGAATAAAAAATTTTAAAAACCCAAATCAAAAATTTGATTTGTGATTTTCTAAATCTAACTTTTTGTATGGGTGTTTGCGATGCAGTGTAGATTAATTTTGAGTAAAAAATTTATCCGATCTGAACACTAATTTTGTTTGTAGTACATTTTGGATTGGATTGAATTTGCGGTTTTGTAAATTAAAAAAATTAAATACATATAACAAATCTTAACATCAAATTCTAAATAATCAACAATAACATAACAAGTCTAAACAATATCTTTAAAAAGTAAAAACTAATAATAACATAATAATAGAAATAAAATTATAGGTTAGTTAAAATAAATAAATAAATAACATTTTGAATATAAAATATTTATTAAATAATAATAATACTAAATAATATAAAAATGTATAACAAATTGAACATGTTATAAGTATAATGAGATAATGTCTAAAATGGTCCTTAAAATTTCCAACTCGCTTCATATTAGTCCTTCACTTTTTAAAATGACCAAATAAATCTCTCACTCTCATAATCGTAAATTTTCGTTAGTACAAAAGTTACTAGACATTTTAACGGTACTGAGATGTACAGTTAAGTGCCACGCTGACGTGGGCAGACAATGAATTCAACTCAAGTTTGTGTTCCAAATTTGATTAAAATGCCCAAATTGATCCAATTTTTAAATTAATGTCTATTTTAATAATTTTTTATTTAGAAATAATTTTAAATAATATAATCCAAACAATATTTACTTTATTATAATATATTTTAATATAAAAATTACCAAACATAAATTATTTTAACACAAACTAACTTTTCATCAAATTCAAATTTACGAAATTAATTTTATGTAAATTTCCATTTACAAACTGAAATCCAAACACATATTTCATCTCCAATATGAAAATTAAAAAGCGATTACAGGATAGCATTAGATGAATTTGTAATATTAAATTTTGAAACAATACCTATTCTTTTACTATAATACAAATGGAAATTTATGAGTTTAATATTAATACATTAATAATATAACACATAAAATATTTTACATAATTATCCAATTATAACTATCTGTTTAAATGATTATTCACTCGAATAATATAAAAATAATTATTTTTAAAATAAAATATAATTTTTGCCTCTAACATTTTTAAAATTATTCTCGATGTGTAATTTGATTCAATTTTATCTTTAACTTTGAAATCATTTCAATTTTATTCCTATAATAAATTTTTATTGTCAACAATTAGTCAAAATTCTTTTTTCCAATTTTAACCCTCATTCATCTAACCCTAATCCTAACTCATCACTCCAAACCTCTCCGGAGCAGCGGTGATGGCGACTGATATACTCTGCCACCGCAACTCCTCCATCGCAGAGCGCGAGTCCTACCGCCACTACCATAATCCCCGGCCACTTCGACCTTCGCAAGCGTCTCCCCACCTTCATCCTCGCTTTATGTTCGCTGCCCTCTTTGAGCCCCACATGCCTCTCTCCAACCTCCAATGGTGATGGGGATGACAATAACGGTGAGTGGTGGCAGTTGGAAGGGAAGAGGCGCGGCAATGATGAGGGCGACGGTGACGGAGGCGGGGTGGTGAGAAGGAACAAGTGAGAATCGGTGAGAAGAAAGGAGGCGGGAATGGATAGTGTTGATTTAATGAAGAGGGAGGGGGGTTGAGGTGAAGGGTTGGAGGGGTTAGGTTTGGAGTGATGAGTTAGGGTTAGAAGAATGAGGGGTTAAATTTGGAAAAAAAATAATTTTGACTAACTGTTGACTATCAAAATTTTACCTTAAGAATAAAATTGATATTATTTCAAACATTACGATCAAAATTGAATCATATCATATGTGAAAAATTTTAAAGCATTCACAAACTCCTTCGTTGCAAACTCTAATTTAACATCTTCACCTCCAAATGGATAATCATCAATGGGATCACATGGACGCCGAAAATCTTTGATCTGTTCAGCACATCTCCTCTCCAATTTTCCTTCTAACTTCAAATTGAAACACTGTCGTAAGTCGAGAGATTCAAGATTGGGACACCCATCAAGAATGGCAAGTAAGCCATCATTGGTCAACTTGTTTCCAACAAGCTGTAGATGGTGTAATGCAGGCATTGTTTCCGCAATGGCAAATGCAACCTTATTGGACTCGATGTGCGGAGTTCTGTGGCATTCTATATTAAATTTCAATGTTCTTAACTGGGGGCAGTTCTGGCCAATAGTTTCTAGAGGATACTCGGATAAATGGCTGATTGATATGTCAAGTTCTTCCAACTGAGGTAGCTTTTGTGCAACTAAAGCCAATCCCATATCTGTTATATCATAGCATAGTATAAGGCGTAGACGTCGTAGATTACTTGTGCTGTAAATGGAAAGACAACAACAACGGAAGATATAGTTAAAAAAACAGAGATGCTAATGAAAATATGAACTTGGGTATCTGTATACAACATATGATTATTTTAATTTCAAACAGAAGCACCAAAAACTACATGCACTGTAACTGTACCTGCTAGAACACTGAGTACTCTATTGTACCCATTTCAATGCTCTCTCTATTACTATTTACTTGTATTATTTGAAGCATAATTTACTTCATACATCTTTTTTTGTGAGTTTTACACAAATTATGAAAGTCAAGAACATGAGCATAGGAGAGAACTGATTACTTTTAAAACATGATATAAGAAAAAATATTCTTGATATTTCAAGTTTGGTATTAAAAAATATAAAGTAAAATAAAAAATTATAAACAAATTCATTATCAGCATATGACTTTTATAGTTTTATCCTTAATAGTGTTAACAGAACATTAATACGAAGACATCCTCGTTGGATTCAAACAAATCAAACAGCAGGAAAGACAGAAATACAACACATTTGAATACAATCAATTTCCATGGGGAGGTAGCTTTAATTCCAATCTCTACTAAAACTTGAAGCTACACTATCCAGATGCCTTCAATAATCAACAAATACCAGAGTATTTCAACATAAACTCAGTCCTAGGCCACAAGAAACATGATTTCAACATAAACATACCACTTGGCTCTCAAAGATGAGAACTATGATTACCAAGAGTATTTCATTCTGAAACTTTATTGAGGGTAAAATCTAAAAATTGACAATTAGCAAAACTCAAAATAAATCAAGTTCATCTTGCTTGTTAGGAAGCTAATAACACTTCGATATTTTATTATTCTGAAATAAATAATCCGCTTAGTACCTTAGGCTGCATTTAGTTTTGAAAACAGAATAAGATATGGTAGAGAACAGGACATAAAATACAGAGAAACTAGTATTTTCTTTGTATTTTATTTGTTGATAAATTAAATATAAGATCGAATAAATTATAAAAAAAAAATCCATAAAAATATAATTTTAAAAAATTGATATGAGAGTAAAAGAAAAAAAATAACTTGGGTGTCCTTCGGTGTGCATGTCTCAATAACATGATTTTGTGATTCGGTGCATATAAACAATCGCAACCTTATACTTGACAGAAAGTCGAAATTTAGGTAAAAATTTAATCAAATCAATAAAATCATTTAAGGTGAAAACTCATGTATTTTCGACTTCACATGAAGTTGATAGTTGAGAACAATTAGATAATTTGACTGATTTGACGATATTTTCATCTAAAGGCTCTCAGCTATCAACTTCACATGAAATTGAGTGAACCTGATTTTCCACCATCATTTAATCGCTCTCAGTTCCCAAGTTACCAACTTCACCTGAGTTTGACAGCAGCTGAGTTTCCACCTTAACAGAAACCCTAATGATCACCAAAATTGATACTCACATTGAAATTCGAAGCCGAAAACAAAGAAAGCCAAACGAAAACTTAACCTAAAAAGGAAAGAAAAAAAACTTACGAATCGGTGATGTACTTGAGAAGAGAGTCAGTGGCGAAATTGTCGACGGTGATGTCGGTTAATTGGCCGGAACTGAGGTCGATTGCACGGCGGCACATGGCGTCGAGGATGTTATCGGAGCAGTAGGCGATACCGTCTCTGTGATGCATGTCGATGGTGTGCCAGATGATAGGGTCCTCGGAGAGATTGCGCCACTCCGAACAGACTCTCCGAACGTTCCTCAGCACCTCGATCGCACCTACCTTCACAAATATCGCGGACAACACGTCTCGCGGCAGCTCCAGCCAGTTCGGTTGGCCTTTGCGCCTCCATTGAAGAACCGTAGAAGTTTCTCGGGTTTTTCTTTTTTTGTTCATTACTCGGTACTCGGTAGTCACGCTGTGGGCAAAGTATTTAATAAATTTGTTAAGAGTAAACTACCATTTGTATCAGAGATGGCAAAACGGGTCGAGCCCGCTGGGCCGATCCGCAAAACCCGCTAAAAAATGCGGGTCGGACTAGGATTTCGAGCCCGTCACATTAAAAAAATCCGTCAAATCCACACCGCCAAATTGGCGGATTTTGGCGGAGTGGGGCGGGCCGGTCCGCCGGGCCGAAACTTTATATTTTTCTTTTTTTTATTAAATAAAATAGTGGTTACTATTATAAAATTAATAATTATAGAATTTTTAAACACTTTTTTTTCATTTTTTTTTATTCTTCTTTTAGTTATTAACTTTATTTATTTTATTTTACAATTTCGTATATATGCTCAAATTATGTGACTTATTTTTTAAAATAAAGATGATTTTATTGACAAATATTATTTTGAACAATTTATTGAAGTTAAAAATTTAAAAAAAAATAGTAAACAAATTATATTATAATTTGACTATTTTTTATTTGTATTTTATTTTTTAATTATTATTTTTTGGTTAATTTTAATGAATTTTATTTTTCAAAAAAAAAAGAGTCAAGCGGGCTAGCCCGCCAACCCGCCAATCCACCGTAAAGCGGGGCGGGCTAGCATTTTGAACCCATTTTAGTTGGCGGAGCGGGCCGGTCCGCCCCGTTTATGAGGCGGGCCTAGGCGGGGTGGGGCGGGTTAGGGCGGGCCGGCCCGCTTTGCCACCCCTAATTTGTACCCACGAAAGTTAAAAGCGCCGACATATCTACCCATAGAAAAAAGAAATTACCATTTGTACCCATAAAAAATTATTTTTACAGGTAAAATTATCCAAATACTTAAAAATTATCTAAAATCCCTAAATTACCCTCATCTTCACCACCACACCACCTCCTTCACCTAATCACCTTTCTAACCCTAACCCTCTTCACCCAGCCACCACCCCTCTTTCCCTTTCTAATCTCCAATCCCACATTGATGAGATATCCTACCAGGACTATCTTCAGCTCTAACAAGTTCACCATTAACGCCACCGTTTACAGACCGGTTTGGAAGTCTTTGCAGCGGAACGTGGTTCAGAACATGTTGAGCTCCACCAGGCTGAGGGAGTTCCGTACCGTGAGGGACAAGGCCATGGAGAAGCTCATCAACCACCTCAAAAATGAAGCAGAGAACAACAATGGCGTTGTCTTCATCCACAAAGACGCGAGGTTCGCGACGTTCTGTATCCTCGTTGCAATGTGTTTTGGCCTCAACATGGAAGAACACAAGATGGAGAAAATAGATCAAGTGATGAAGAACGTTCTCATAACTCTGAATCCAAGACTCAATGATTAACTTCCGATCCTGAGTCCTTTCTTCTCGAAACAGAGGAAAAGAGTGTTGCAAGTTCGAAAGGAACAGGTGGATTTCATTGTACCGTTGATTGAACAGAGAAGAAAAGCTATAGAGAATCCAGGTTCCGACGAAATCGCAACAGCTTTCTCATACCTTGACACACTGTTCGATCTGAAGGTTGAAGGGAGAAAATCTGGTCCTTTAAATGATGAATTGGTTTCCCTCTGCTCAAAGTTCCTGGACGGGGGAAAGGACACGACGGCGATGGCGGTGGAATGGGGGATAGCGCAGCTGATTGCGAATCCGGAAGTCCAAGAAAAGCTTTACAGAGAGATAAAAGAATGTGTTGGGTGGTGGGATTTGAGATTAGAAAGAGAAAGAGGGGTGGTGGCTGGGGTTAGAAAGGTGATTGGGTGAAGGAGGTGGTGTGGTGGTGAAGATGAGGGTACTTTAGGAATTTTAGGTAATTTTTTAGTGTTTGGATAATTTTGCCTGTAAAAATAATTTTTTATGGGTACAAATGAAAATTTCTTTTTTCTATGGGTAGATATGTTAGCGTTTTCAACTTTCGTGGTTACAAATGGTAGTTTACTCATTTGTTAAAGAATAGAAAAAGAAAAGAGAAGATGAAGAAATTGTGTTGATTGTTTAATTGATTAAATTGATGATAAAATTAAGTTTATTTAGACTATTGTCTGTTAAGGATAAAGATAAAGATAAAGATAAAGATAAAGATAAAGATAAGATAAGATAGAAAGATCGTATAAAAGGTATATTTGGGTATTATTTTTTAAAAAGATTTTTTTTTTAAAATGATATTTTTTTAAAAGATATTTTACAAAAATAAAAATAAAAGTGATTTTATGTTTGGATATTTCATGTAAAAAAATCTTCTAAGAAAAAATCTTTTTTCGAGTTATCTTTTTTTAAAAGATCTTATGCAAAAGTAAAAGTAATTTTATGTTTGGATATTTCATGCAAAAAAAATCTTTTTATCTATTAATTATGTTTTGGTATAATAATATAAAAATACTTTTTTGTTTATTTATTATATAAAAATATCTTTTTTTTAAGAAAAAAGATCTTTAAAAAAAATGCAAATTATAACTTCTCAAAAAAATTATTTTTTTATTTTTCTAGTGTTTTTATTTTTACTACTAGAAATTTACCAAATATGCTAAAAAATAAAAAAAAAAATTTCATTGAAAAAAGATTTTTTTTATTAAAATAATAGGACACAAACAAGCACTATATTTGAGTAAAATAAGATAAAAGTACTTTTTGTTTATTTATTATATGAAAAATATTTTTTTAAGAAAAAATATCTTTTAAAAAAATATAAATTATAACTTTTTCAAAAAGATGTTTTTTTTTTATTTTTCTAGTGTTTTTATTTTTATTACTAGAAATTTGCCAAACACACTAAAAAATAAAAAATATATTTTTTATTGAAAAAAATTATCAAAATAATGGCACCCAAACAAGTACAAAGATAAGATAAGATAAGATAATAAAGACTAAGGGCTTGTTTTGGTGAGCTTTTAAGAAAAGATTTTTTTCGAGTTATTTTTTTTAAGAGATCTTATAAAAAAGTAAAAGTAATTTTATGTTTGGGTATCTTATGTAAAAAGATCTTTTTATCTATCAATTATGTTTAGGTATAACAATATAAAAGTACTTTTTATTTATTTATTACATGAAAACATCTTTTTTTTAAGGAAAAAAGATCTGTTAAAAAAATATATAAATTACAGCTTCTCAAAAAAGATATTTTTCTGATTTTTCTAGTGATTTTTACTTTTACTTCTAGAAATTTGTCAAACACATTAAAAAATAAAAAAAGATCTTTCTTCGTTGAAAACGATCTTATTTTATCAAAATAATGGCGCCCAAATAAGCACTAAAATTGTAACTGAATTTATGTATTTTGTTGGACAAAATTTGTGGGTTAAGATGGAAGAGTGGTTTAATACGCCCCCAAGCGGGAGGATAAAAGAGGTCAAGAACACAAGTATTAAGATAGAAGGGTTGAGAAGATAAAAGTTTGGTGAAATGTCAGCTAGCTGCCCAGAAAAGGGAATGGGAAAAGTTTCATCACTCCAACTTGAATTTTTTGTCGAACCAAGTGGTAATCAACCTCTCGTTAATGAAAAACCGGGTTAGCAGCAATATGAAGAACACTCTGATTATTACAGTATAAAACTGGTGGACAGATAGGAGAGATGCGTAAAAATTGTAACACATTTAGTATCCATTGAAGTTCACAAGTTGTGTTGGCAAGTGCACGATATTCTACTTTCAGTGGTTGAGCGGGCAACTGTAATTTGTTTCTTGGTCTTCTAAGAGACTAAAGAACTGCCTAAGAAGAAACAATAGCCTATTAATGTCAGGACATCCAGCCCAATCAGAGTCACTGAAGCCGAGAAGCTGAATTTCTGATTATCTTGAAAAGAAAAAAAGTCCCTTGTCAAGGCTAGTTTTCAAATATCGTAACACATGCTTAGCAGCTTGAAGATGAAATTTAGTAGGAAATGCCATAAATTGACTTAATTATTGAGTGACATACATGATGTCTGGTCGAGTAGTGGTTAGATAGATAAGACGCCCAACCAAATGGCGATATACAAAAGGGTCAGATAGTAGGAGACTTTTATCTTGATATAATCTTGTAATACTATCCATTGAAACAGAGGTAGGTTTAGCACCTAATAAACCAAAATCTTCCAAAAGATTAAGACAATATTTTCTAAGAGATAAGCAAATTCCCTTTGCTGATTAAGCAACCTCAATACCTAATAAATATTTTAATGGACCCAAGTCTTTTATTCTAAAGTGTTGGTGCAAAATAGATTTAATGGCAGCAAGTTCAGAAATGAAATTACCAGTGAGAACAATATCGTCAACATAGACTAGAAAGATAGAAATTTGAGTACCAGTAAATTTAACAAATAGACTATAAACATATATGTGGTTTAATTTATTTTCAGTATGTATTTGTATTTCAACATGTATTTTATATTAGTGACTGACTTTAATAGCAGGAATTTTCGTAAATAAATAATTTAATTATTTTAATTACCGACATATGTAAGTTGTAACGTATTTACCAATTTACATCGCATTTATTTATCTCATTTACACTGTAAATAAGATAGAGCTAAGCCTCAGAGTGGTCCTTGAAGTTACACTCGTGCTTCATAGTAGTCCCTAAACTTTTTAATTACCCAAATTGGTACCTGAAGTTAGACGTCGGGACTCAGTATTGTCCTTCCGGCACATTTCCTCCAGGTGGCGTGATCGGAAAGCTGATGTGGCTAATTTGGTGACACGCGGGCAATGCTAAAACGACGTAGTTTTGATGCTGGCGCGTAAATGGCCAAAAACGACGTCGTTTCACTCCAAAAGTTGGTTTTGAAGACTCCTTCATCAAACGTTAACGTAACGCATTCTCTTCCCTCCCTCAAAATACAACACAAACCCCTCCTCATCTTCACTCATCAATGGCGGTGGGTGGATTCTGGTAACTGTTGCGATTTCAATGGAGTATGACTGCTATATAGTATCGGATATCGTCATCTGACTCAAACAAAGACTGTATCAAAGGCTTGTCTCTCTGAAAAAGGTAAGGAAAAAAGAAAAAATATAATGTGATATAAGGAATGCTCTATTTTTTGTTAAGAATGTTAGTTTAATCTCTTCAGTAGTTAGAAACGATTTTTTGAAGTGTTATATGTGGGTATGCATGTTTGTGTTTCGCAATATTTACCTAGGGTTTGATCGCAACTAGTTTTCTGAGTGGTTAGGCTAATGAAAGTGTTGACTGTATGAGGGGTGTTTGTCATGAAGAAATGCTATTTCTTATCTTTTATGCTTTGCTGCATTTACAGTTAATGTGGTTTCCAACTTGTTAATATGGTTGAAGATGATAATGTTGATCATGAAATTTTGTTTTTAAATTGCAGATGGGAGATCCTTGGATTACCATCATATTTCACCATGGAGGGTTATTCGTCACAGAGCATGATGGAATTGTGAATTACAGTGGTGGACAGATATATGAGTTACCGAGAGTTGACGTAGACACGGTGGATGTATTTTTTCTCCGAGACTACTATAAGACACTTGGGTATGACAATGTGACTCACTGTTGGTGGCTGGTGCCTAATAGGCCATTGCAAAGTAGTCTTAGAGCTTTGACACATGACAAAGAGCTCATGGAGATGTGTTATGCTGCTCAGACCAACAAGGGAATTGTCCATGTGTATTATGAACATGGGGTCTCTGAACCTGTGTTTGATGAGAAAACAGGACTACCATCATCCAAAAGCAAGGAGTTAATAGTACTACCAGACCCTATTCCACATACATACCCCAGCATCAATGTCATAGCCAATACAATATCCACCACATCACCACCAATTCCAACCTCAGAACCAACAAACACCACAATTCCTACTCCAACAACAATCCCCCCAACTATGCATACTGGTAAAGGTATTTCAGGACCAAAGCATAAGAGTCACACTACTGCAGCTTCTGTTAGTCATTCCAAATCACCACCCAAAAAAATGGCAGCACCCACAGCTGCTGCTCCCACTGTTAAGTCCACCCCACCACCAAAAACAATGGCCAAACCCACAGTTGCTACTACTTCTCAGCCCAACCCACGACCAAAAAGAATGGACCAGTCCACTGCTGCTCCTACTACCAAGCCCAACCCACCACCAAAGTCAACGGCCCAGCCCACTTCAAAACCTGTAACAAGATCAGCATCACAAAAATCAAGGAGGTCTGATATACCAAAGAAAGGCCCTCAAAAAGTAAAGAATACAGCATTACATGCTAGGAGGCCTTTAACAAGATCAGCTGCAACTGGAACCTTTGGAAGAACATCTGTTAAGGGAAAGGATCCTGAAACTGTGTTTGTTAGCTTGTCTAGTGAGGAAGAATCTTCAGACTCCCATGACAATTATGACAATGTAGAGGACGAACCATATAGGCCTGCTGCTGATGATGTCTCTGTAGAACCTATGCACAATTACTCAAGAGGGGGGGTGAATTGAGTAATGCAACAACAATGAATCTTTTTGCGAAAGTTAAAGACAATATACAAAAGCGTTATTGTACTAGTATTTTTCCAAGAGCTTAACTCAATTGCTAAGCATTTATAAGGAGCTTTTACTTTCCAATAGACACCAACTCAAATAAATTGATCAAGCTTTTCACCAATCGGACTTAAGCCACTCCTTAAGTACTTACGAAGCTACTTTACGATCACAATTTATTTGCTTAAAGGTAAAAGACAATAATATTGAAGAGATGAGTTTGGAGAGATGCAAACGCTATTTAGAGTGGTTCGGCACAATCCTTGTCCTACGTCCACTTTCTTTCTCAATCGCAATTGAGAAGTTCCACTATTGCCAAGCTTCAAGGTGCTCGCGCAAAACCTTTTACAATCCGAGTCCTTAGTTTCTAACACCTCACGGTATATGATCACCACTCGTATACTAACCCACTCCACTTAGAGATACCTTCTCTAAGATTTGCCTTGAGTACTTAGTATACCTCTTTGGTATCCTCACCGACTATAGTGTTTATAACTCTTGACTCAACCTTGGAGATCACACTCCAATTTACAAGGTGTACAAGAAAACAATTCTCAGAGAATTGTTGAGATGAAATGAGTACTCTCTAGAAGAGTGTATGATTACAAGTTTAGCACTATTGAACCAAATGATATATTCTCTCAAAAAGTGTATTATATCACTTAAAAATGTGTAGAAGGAAGAAATATGAACGAGATAGCTTTCTAAAATGAAAAACTTATGAAATAAGGCTTCAATCCATCCATTTATAGATTTCCCAAACCTTAGAAACGTTGGGGAATTAATGGGATGGAGCATTTATGTCAAAACTAGCCGTTTTTTATGTTTTTGAATTATTTGCATCGATGCATAACACTTTGCATCGATGCAAATATGCCTTTGATGCTGAAATTTGAATTTTCAGCTAGGTTGCATCGATGCAAGCATCTTTGCATCGATGCAACAAGTCGTTGCATGCTTTGCATCGATGCAAGATAAGTGTGCATCGATGCAAACCTCAAAGAATGGTTTAAAAACACTTTAAAATGCTTAAGATTGATCTCAAACTTGTTGGAGTCAATTCCTATGCTTTTGTACCTTTGAAAACAAGTTTTTAAAACCTTTTGGCTAGCATTGAATCATCAAAACATTTTGTGAGTGTGTGTTGAGAGATTTAACATTTGGTTCTTAACAAGAAGTTACCTAAGTCCTAAGACTCTATACATGTCTTCAAAAGTTGTGGACTTGAGTTTCTTGTTGTTGTTGTGTTTGCTTTCAACTCTTCATGTTTGTTCATTTAAGATGTTTGTTGTTTTGTCCTTTCATGTCGTTTGTTGGTTTGTCATTCATCAAAACCTACGAATACAAACTTCGCATACAAGCAACATGATTTACAGTCTCTAGTGAGGAAGAAGAAGTGGTTGGGGAGAGATCAATTGGAAAGAAGAGTGATGCTAAAAAGAGGACTACAACATATAATAAAGAAGTTAATGAAAAGAGTTCAGTTATGGTTGAGGATGATGGGATTGTGTGTGCAGAGTCAGGGTCTGAAGATGATGAATTCTTCTTTGGCCCGATTCCTAAGGTTGGTGAAACGGGAGCATATTATGATGCTCAAGATGGAGCTTATGATGAATCTGATGGTGGAGAGTCTTGGCACTTTGAGGAAATGAAGACTCCACCGAACTCTGAGGATGAATTAGAGGAGGTTGAGTCAGATGAGGTGTTTCCGGTATTTAAGGAAGGAGGAAGGTTTGGTGAGCTTAAACTAAAGGTTGGGATGAAATTTAATTCGAAGATGGAATTCAAGGAAGCTGTTCGTGAGTACTGTATCCAGGAGGAAAGGCGGATCTGGTGGAAGAAGAATGACAATTTAAGGATGAGGGCTGTTTGTAAGGGAGAGGAGTGTGGCTGGGTAGTATATGCTTCCAGGGACAGTGAGGGTAACTGCTGGCAGATCAAGACATTTATGGACGATCACACTTGTCCTAGAAAGACTAAGAACAGGCTAGCTAATAGGAAGTGGCTGGGTTGCAAACTGGTTAGGAAATTAAGAAAATATCCCAACCTTAGACATTGTGAAGCTGCCCAGTACTTTAAGAGCAAGTGCAACTTAGACCTCAACAAGTCTTCACTGACAAGGGCTCTAGGGGATGCTAGGGCCATAGTTTATGGAGATGCTGCTGCCCAGTATGGTATGGTTAGGGATTACGGGTTGACATTACTGAAAACTAATCCTGGCTCCACTGTTAGTATTGGTGTTACACCTCATCCCAATCCTGATGAAGATCCAACTTTTGATAGGATGTACATTTGCCTTGATGGGTGTAAAAGAGGGTTCAAGGCTGGCTGTAGACCGCTTATAGGGTTGGATGGAGCATTTCTAAAAACAAAACATGGTGGTCAAATCCTCTCTGCAATTGGTCAAGACACAAACAATCACATTTATGTGATTGCTTATGCAATAGTGTCAATCGAAAACACGGATAATTGGCGATGGTTTCTGGAATTGCTGCACCAAGACTTGGGTGACTACAAGCAACATGGTTGGTGTTTTATTTCAGACATGCAAAAGGTATGCATATCTATTGATAGTTATCCTAAATAATAGTAGTGATTCTTAGATATACCTGCTGCTGAGTAGTGAATAGTAGTAGTATAAATTGAGTAATTGTTGAATTGAATACCTGCTGCTGTATAAACACAAATCTGTTTACTCTGATTGAGTCATTGTTGTATGCTGCATAAATAATTGTGTAATTGAATAATTTTGTAAATTAAATACTTGTTGAATTGAATACCTGCTGGTTTATAAACACAAATCTGTTTACTCTGATTGAGTCATTGTTGTATGCTGCATAAATAATTGTATAATTGAATAATTGTGTAAATTAAATACTTGTTGAATTGAATACCTGCTGGTTTATAAACACAAATCTGTTTACTCTGATTGAGTCATTGTTGTATGCTGCATAAATAATTGTGTAATTGAATAATTGTGTAAATTAAATACTTGTTGAATTGAATACTTGCTGGTTTATAAACACAAATCTGTTTACTCTGATTGAGTCATTGTTGTATGCTGCATAAATAATTGTGTAATTGAATAATTGTTGTGTAAATTAAATACTTGTTGAATTGAATACCTGCAGGTTTATAAACACAAATCTATTTATTCAGATTGAGTCATTGTTGTATGCTGCATAGTTGATGGTTGCATTATAGGGGATAGTATCTGTGCACTCAGCTAAGCTAAGGATCAAGTTGATGTCACTTACACAACTTTAGGGACCAGTATGAGTTCATTTAAATAACATTAGGGACCTTTTTTAGGCTCGATTTGAAACTTTGTGACTGCTTGTTGGATTTGCAGGGTCTAATTCATGCAGTTCAGGATGTGTTCCCAAATGTCCATCACAGATTCTGTGTATGGCATTTATGGAGGAACTTCAACAAATAGTGGAAGGATAATCAGCTTAGAGGTTTACTTTGGGAGTGTGCAAGGTCTACGACTCAAGAGGGATTTGTCGAAGGGATGAAAAAATTGGAAAGGTTAAATAAGGATGCTTGGACTTATCTATGCAAATGGCCAAAGAATTCATGGAGCAGGGCATTCTTCAGCATTGCACCTAAAATGGACAATATCTGTAATAATGCATGTGAGGTTTTCAACTCACGGATCAAAGAACCTAGAGCCAAGCCTATTATCACACTGTTGGAGGAGGTCAGGATGTACATCATGAGATCTATAGCCAGAAACAAGGTGAAGTTGAGGAACAATGACGGGATTCTACCTCCAATACAGAAAAGTAGGTTGGAAAAGATAAAAAAAAGAATAAAAAAGATGGGTTCCCATGTGGTCTGGTGATGCAGATTACGAAATATTCGAAGTTCATGGGTGGCCTACAAATATGGCTGTGGACTTAGGCAAGAGATCATGCACCTGTGGTTTTTGGCAACTAAGTGGTATGGTTTTTATCTGCAAATTTTTTAGTTTTTTAATTTTCGATTGCAGTTCGAATTCTGTTTATGTATGGCTGTGATGTTCTATGTAGGGATGCCATGTGTGCACGCATGTGCCGCTTTGGCAAGGGCTGGTAGAAGGCCAGATGAATTCTGTCATAGCTGGTTGACCATAGAAGCATATAACAACACCTATGGCTTCCATATAAATCAAATTCCTGGCCAGGCACTGTGGGATAAATCACCTTATAATAGACTTCAAGCACCAAAGTTCAAGAAGAAGCCAGGGCCAATCAAGAAGAAAAGAAGAAAGGATGCTGATGAGGAGCCCAGTAAAGACAAGAAGCAGAAGACCTCAATGAAAAGGGTTCATAAAAAAGGACATTGTCGCTATTGTGGTGAATCTGGTCACACAAAGAGGAACTGTCAAAAGAGAGCCGTTGATGAAGAATCGGCTGCTGTGGCGGCTGCTGCTGCTGCTGCTGCTAATTCTGATGCTAATGGAGGTGAGGTTAACAATTCTGCTCCAACTGCTGCTGTAAATGGTGGTGATGCCCCAACTGTGTCACAGGATCAGGTTGAGATTCAGCTTGATCTTAGTCAGCCTATTATGTCAGAAACTGATGACTCGCAACAGGTGGGTAATATTATTTACCCATATATATACATGTATTATGTGCATACTTTAAATTGTCTTAGTCACATTAAATTTTTGGTGTTTCATACATAGGTGCAACCACTTCCTGTTCGGCCATCCAAACTGCCTCCAAAGAGAAGGTTGTCCACACCCACTGCTACCACCCAACCAACTAGCACCCCATCTGCAAGCACTCCATCTCCTCCATCTGCAAGTACTCCATCTGCAAGCACTCTCCCAACAAGCAGTCAGCTTGCAAGCACTGAAACAGCAACAAATCTACCAGCAATGCGATTTGTGCCTAATCCGGGATTCAAGCCACCCAGAACCAAGAATTACTGACTTAGTTTTTTATATTTAGGGACAGTATGATGTCTTTATTTGTCTGTTTTGCTGAAGTAATGTACTGTGTATGCTTTGAATCCAGTGTTGGAGATTGAAAACTTATGACAGTTATGTTTTGAAAACTCTGATATAGTTGGTGACTATTGTTCTGGCTTTATAATGCCTTATTTTGGTGACTATTGTTCTGGCTTTATAATGCCTTATTTTTGATGTAATCACTACAATATAAAATATGAATTATGACTTTCTTGAAGAGATCTGTGACAGATTTTTGGTTTTATTTTGCACTCTCATATGCAATTAAGATGCTTTCCAAACACTGTCAACTCCTATTTTATTGACAACAATTATATTTTGGATGAATAAATTGGTAGTTCATCTAGTTTCTCCAAATTCCAACATATGCAAGCACACTAGTCTCAATCACTTTAATTTTCATTTCTTTCAAACAAAGTGACAGGTACAACTACAGCAACAACATGCATAATTCATTTGTTTTTTCCCAGATACAATTGGCCAAACTGCCTATCTAACTTTAAGACAAGAATAGCTACTGTAACCAGCAGCATAAATACAAACACCAAAACTCCACCCACTTTTAGAACCCTAACTTCAGACTCTAATCTTCCAAGTTTTCAAGCAAACTTCATCTTCCATTCTTCATTGTCAATTGAAGGGCTTGCTCTACCATCACATGTGATCACATCTTCTTCAAGAATTTTATCAATCCATATAAACAAACCACACCACTTCTTGCCTACAGTCTGCACCAAGATAAGAGATTCAACCAAATTTATATCCAAAATTACAGCAAACAACAACAACCACTTACATTGTAGTTTGGGCAACCCACGAAGGGTCTTCCTGGATTAGAATCCGTCATTGATCATCGCAGCACTGGTCTCAAACCGCATCTGCACCATTCTGGCAAACGCGAATCCCTGTTTCTGTTCATTCTTCTCATGATGCTTCCAAACGATCGTGGGTTGTTTGAGCTTCCAGCAGCATTGATCGCACTAGCCATTGTCGTCTGGGTATCAAGATTTTGCAGAGAAACCAACGGAAGAGACTAGAAGAGAAGAGAAGGGCACTCGAGGTTGATCTTCAGATTTGGGAATTAGGGATTTTAAACTTTGAATTGGGGACCAAATTGATTCAATAAAATTCGTTCGTCCACCTCAGCTAGCCGTTAGCCTTGCCCGCGTGTCACCAAATTAGCCACATCAGCTTTCTGATCATGCCACCTGGAGGAAATGTGCCGGAAGGACAATACTGAGTCCCGGCGTCTAACTTTAGGTACCAATTTGGGTAATTAAAAATTTTAGGGACTACTATGAAGCACGAATGTAACTTCAGGGACCACTATGAGGCTTAGCTCAAATAAGATAATTATGAATGTATCTCGTTTCTGCTATAAACAAGATACGTTTGTTTGTTGATGCCACACTTGAATGGCTTTGAGACGCGTTCTAAGACAATGCTCTATGTCTTCCATACTAAGATTGCACCACTGGTAAAGAGGGGAGGAAGTGAGCCCTTTTCAAAAAAAGAAGTCTTGAGTAGGCAGGTCATTTTAAAAAGCCAACCAAATTAAAACCTTGATTTTCTCAAGAATTCTCAATCTCAAAAAGCCACAACCAATCACCATTCATGGGCCACTGATAACCACTTACAGTAGAGTAAGTTCGAGACGAGGAAGCTTCCCAAAACCAAGAAGGATTTTCTGTCGCTGAAAGATTAATTGGGTTAAAAAGATTCCACAAATTGGGAAGGTAATCCAGAACAAGAGTGAAAAGAGTGTGCCATTGCCACTGACCATTAACCCAAACATTATTTAGGCATCTCTCTCCAACCTTACCTTTCCAAAGAAATTGTCTAAGAACAGAATCAATTTTCTTATAAAAAGATTAAGGAAATAAAGATACCTGCATTTGGTAAATAGATAGGGAAGAAGCAACCGACTTGATAAGACACACTCTCCCCACTTTATTTAGCAGTCTCCCTTTTCAGTTTGCAAGTCTGCTCTTAATCTTTTCCAATGATTCATTAAAGGTAGCTCGGGAGGATCTTGGATGGCCAAGGTTGAATCACAAATACTTGCCAATGTCACGAGTGAAACGAATCTGCGAAACACCAGATAAGGCCTTCCTTTTCCTATTAAAAACATTTACAGAACAAACAACTTTTAATTTATCACGGTTGACTTTTACCTCTGATGTTTTAGAAAAAAGGAGTATAGTGTGAATGACATTTTGGACCTGTCTTTTAGTAGCTTTACAAAAGAGTAGAAGGTCGTCAACAAACATCAAATGCGACACTCTAGGACCTCCCCTCAAAACTGCCACCGCCTCCCAAGTACCATCTTCCACCTGGTTTTGAATGAAGCAAGCCAATCTCTCCATATAAAGAATGAAAAGATACAGCGATATGGGATCTCGTTGTCGCAATCCTCTCTTTGGGTGAAAGCTACGCAATTTATTCCCATTCTATAAGATAGACAAATTGGACGCTTGACACAGTTCATGATAAGAGCAATGGTTTTTGAAGGGAAGCCAAACGAGGAGAGGGTGTGGGCTAAAAAATTTTAATCGACT
Organism: Arachis stenosperma; assembly: GCF_014773155.1. NCBI lineage: Eukaryota > Viridiplantae > Streptophyta > Magnoliopsida > Fabales > Fabaceae > Arachis > Arachis stenosperma. The sequence continues at coordinate 11,361,102 of NC_080377.1, forward strand.
CTGTCATAAGCCTTTTCTAAATCGATCTTGAAAGCCAAGGCCCCTTTCTTATACTTGGTTAACTTGAGAAAATGAATCATTTTCCGAGCGATAATAATATTGTCTGGAGCTCCCCTACCATGTATGAAACCTCCTTGAGTTGGCTTTACATTGTCATATAAGTAAGGGCAGAAACCTCCTTGAGTTGGCTTTACATTGGTCAAAACCTTGTAAATCACATTGCAAAGGCTTATGGGCCGAAACTCCTTAAGAGTATTTGGAGAATCACATTTCGAAATGAGAACTATTAACGTTTTCACCAGGGCACTACTTAAAGACTCCCTGCTAAAAGCTTGCTGAATTTTTTCCCATACATCTCGACCCACCACATCCCAAAAATCTTTAAAGAAGAAGGCTTGAAAACTGTCAGGGTCCAGTGCTTTAAGCGGGCTCATTCTATCAATGGTTGTTTTAATTTCAAGCAGAGAAACAAGCTTGGTGAGAGAATCACAAGCTTCTGTACTGAGAACTGGCATAGGATAATTACCCATACAATCAATATTCACTTGTTCAGTGGAACAAAATAAATTTGTATAAAAAGAGAGTACTTTTTGTTCAAGGACCTCAACATCATAAGACTAGGTCCATCACTAATCAACAAACCATGCACTTTATTGGCTTTTCTTCTAACAATTGTTTGCATATGAAAAACTTAGTGTTCCTATCACCAAAACGAACCCATTGCTCTCAAAAATTTTTATACCAAAGCATCTCCTCTTGAGCTAAAACAATATTATAATCTGCCCTAGTTCGTTCTTCCAGCTCAATTAAATTTGGGTCATTGAAAACTTCTTTTAGAGCTCATCAAGTCAGCCTTCCAACTCTTTCTTGCACAAGAAAATGTTACTAAAGGTTTTGGAATTCCAAGGATGCTTGTTAAACCTTTAGCAACCTTGTTTAAATATAAGGTTTTGATTGACGCCATGTTCTCTGGACCAGCGGTTTATAGTCAGGGTGCGTTGTCCATGCTGCCTGGAATCTAAATGGTTTCGACCCCTTCCTCATAGGAGCTCCCTTGTAGCGAATTAACAAAGGGCAATGAAAAGAGTGGAGGCAGCAGAGAACCTCTGCAAAGGCTTCAAGAAACAATAACCTCCATTCTCCCATTACTGCAAGCTCTATCAAGCTTTTTAGTCACGTCCTTATTGCCTTGAACCCGCCGAAACCAAGTAAATCTTCTTCCATTGGTAACCAAATCAAACAGACCACAGCAGTTCAGAGTAGAAGAGAAAAAATTGCTGCGAGAAGTGTAGAACTTGCCACCCTTAACCTCTTGATTACTTACAATCTCATTAAAATCACCTACGACAAGCCAGAGATCTCGAATTAACAAAGAGATTTCCATCAAATGATTCCAAAGATCATCCCTGGTCTTAGGTTGCGGACTCCCATAAACAACACTACACACCCATGATTTACCGTCACCATCCACTGTCAAGTATTGATGAAAGCTCCATAAAATAGAACAAAAAAATTGCGGAGTAGAGGACAGGAACCAAATCCCCCCTTGTGACCATTAGCTTCTACAATCCCAATAAATTAAAACCCAAATTCTCCCAGAATCTCTTCATTGAATCATAAGTAACATGAGTTTTAATAAGAATGAAAAAAGAAGGTTTATACTTCTTTACTAGCTCCTTGCAATGAACATGGGACATTTTATTTGATGTCCCTCTCACATTCTAACATAAAATATTTAAAGGCACACAATCCATAAGAAACCAAAAATGTTGGAATGTAGCATACCTTGGCTTTACGCCGAAGGTCCCCTATCTCCGGGTTGGTACTTCTCGCTCTCTTTGGCCCCATCTCCATGACTCTTGTTTGCTTCTTTGAACCTCAGTACAGTTGTCACTAGGTGAGCTCTGAAGAGAAGATTGTCTCCTTCGAGTTAAGTCCCACTTTGATCCCTGAGATTGGCGAGTTACACTGATTTAGTCCTCGAGATCCCAATTGCACTAAATTAGTCCCCCAGATTTGAAAAAATGCACCACATTAGTCCTTCTCCCAATTTCCGTCACCGGAGCACTAACGCCGTCAGTGACGTGGCCATTTCTTGCCACGCTGGACCCAGCAACGGTTAGTTCTTGTCCCCTTTTATAACCAAGTTTCTGCCCTAATTTCTTCCTCTTCTTCTTCTACCCACTTTTCCTAGTTCTTCGTCTTCTTCCTCGCTGTGCAGCTTTCTAGGTTTAGGATCATGAGTGCAAGTAGGAGCCACAGTTCCATGCGGTCAAACAGAAGGATCTCTAGAGGAACCAATAGAGCATCAAGTGTTCTAGAGTTGTGTGGGTGTGGATGCCGCCCTGTTTTCCGGTGGTCCACAACAGAGGCTAACCCTAACAAGCCATTCTTTGGGTGTCCTAACTACAATATCAGTGAAAAAAGGTGGTGTGGTTTGTTTGTCTGGGCTGACATTGGAGAAGAAGACATCGGTGGAAGGGTGACTGCTACCGAGAATGTTGATGAACTGAGGGACAATTTGGCCTGGACAATTGGAAAGTTAGAAGCTGAAGTTAGGACCCATAAGTTGTACATGTTATTGTTGGCTCTGTTTACAATGTTTGTTGTTGTTTTCATGTTGGTATTTAAGGTCTGAGGATGATTATGTTTTAATGTGATTAGGGTTAGTGTAAAGTAGACGAAAGAAAAAGTGTCATTGTGAATAGTTTGAAGTTGGTAGTCTTGCTATAAATATAAACCAAGAACTCTGTTTTTGTCATCCAACAAAATGATGGAAAAAATATTGTAAAGAAGAACCTGTTAGTAGCATAATTAAAGGTAGAACAATTTGTCATTATAATAATAAAATGCTAACATAACAATGAGTTTCCAGCATGAGTATTAACAAGCAAAACAACTGCCATATCAGTGACACCTCCCCAACCTAATTAAAAGCTAGTTCTTGATCCAAAATATACCAATAACAAAGACAGATAGTGTCATCAACCTTACAATATTTTCAAATATAACAATTGGTCTACTGTCATATACTGAAGCCAAAAACAAGAGTATGATTCACAAAAAGATTCCTAATTCAACTACATCTTCATTTCTTCTTTCTCGGGGGCTTGAAGCCGGGTGTTGGGACAAATTTCAAGAAGTTGGCCAGTCTGGAAGATGTGGCCGAGCTTGCTCCTTGCAGTGGATCCATGGTGACCAGTCCTGATGGTGGTGAGGACTTTCTCCTGGTCTGCAACTTGGATGGCCTTTGAGGTGGTGCCTATTCCAATAAAATAATATCCAACATGAGGCTGATTGTGCACAATAATTTGAAATGTAGTCTGATAGAGTAAATGATTTACCTCTTGAGACTCTTGTGCATCTGAGAAGTTGTGTTGAGAAATGTCGATCTCAACTTCTTGCACATCAATCGGCTGGGGTGTAGGATCTGGAGGAGGTTAACTTGGCAGTGTGACAGTATTTGGATCAACAGTTGATCTGATGCTACATTTTCTTGGGGATTGGATTTAGCCTTAGCAGCAGCAACATCAGCATTTCACTTTTATCGTGATACCTAATAGTCCCTCAGATTCAATTAATAATCCCATAATAGTCCCTAACATTTCTTTAATAAATACATAATAGTCCCCCACTTTTGCGTCGTCCCCTGTTTTGGTCCCTATATTACACTACTCACACCTAATACTGACAATCCCATACTAGAAATTCTTAGCAGAAGGCAAATCCTATTCAGACCAATCAACAATTTCATTTGCACTATTTACCATTCAGAATTCATTTAGATTATTTACAAATAACAAATCAACAAGAAATCAACAAGTTCATTTACAGTATTCTCAATCCAAAATCCATTGAGATTATTATTAACAAGAAATCAACAAGTTCATGCACACTATTTATAATCCAGAATCCATTCAGATTATTACCAACAAGTAATCATACAAGAAATCAACAAGTTCATGTACACTATTTATCATCCAGTATCCATTCAGATTATTACCAACAAGAAATCATACAAGAAATAAACAAGTTCATGTACACTATTTACCATGGAAGGAAATAAAGATAATGAGTGAATAAAGATTATTACCTTTTGCATGTCACTCATAAAGCACCATTTGTTTTCTTTATAGTCTCCGAGGTCCTCGTGGAGCAGCTCCAGAAACCACTTCCAATTCTCTATATTCTCGACATCTACAATTGCCCGGGCTATAACATATATGTGATGATTTGCGTCCTGATCCACTACGGATAAAATCTGGCAGGTGCATGGCTCAACTTAAAATTTCTTGCCATGCCTTTGCCAATTTTTCCATCTGTGTCATCACCACTTGAGCTATCATCTCCTCCAGGTTCATATCAACTATCCTCTGTGGTGTGTTCATCTTCAGATCTTGTGCAATAGGCTTTGGTTTTGTGATTGGACTTTGAGCTTCTCTTGGGCTTGGACATACATTTGGACCCAGACTTAGGCTTCGAAGAAGATATACTGCTGGGTTTTGGCTTTGAGATGGTCTTTTCCTTGGACTTAGTCTTTGGGCAAGTTGGAGGAGTCTTCATGTTAGGCTTTGCAGTAGCAGCTTGGTTAGCATTATTGTTGGTACTGGATTCCTTGATGTGGGGTGTTGGGTTATTAGCACCATAATTTGTTGGTTCTGTGTTGTTGGGTGGTGAAGTGTTATCAGCCAGGGGAATGTGCTTATTGCCTTTGTTGGGATTAGAATTGGATGTGGTTCTAGGTTCATTGTTGTCAGACAGAGGGCAGGTAGCTTGTTCATGGATCTTGCTTGCTAGGGGTTCATTGCCAGGCATTGTTACATCTTTCTCCTTAGGCTTGGCAGGGCTATCTTTTTTGGGTTCATCATGCTCATCTTCAACATACAGAACAATCTCTTTCCCCTCTAGAAATTCTGGTGATGACACTGCATGCTCAAAGTAAATATCAATCAGTCCATCATTTTCTTGAGCCATGAAACACATCTCTCTTAATTCATCATCAGAATTCAGAGCTCTTAAACCACTATCTAAACTCCTCCTAGGAACATGCCACCAACATTCTTCTATCTTATCATATCCTAGTTCTTTATAATAATTCCTCACCCAGAATATATCCAAAGTATCTTGATCAATGTCACCAACACAAGCCTTCTTATCAGGGAAATAAATAGTTATCCCATTCTCATCTTTTTGAAACTTTCCCCCATGGTGGAACGTAATATATAACACATCATCTATCTGCATGGTTCAAAAGAATTTATTTTAATCAACAGTAACACACACTGATAACTTTAAGACAGTTTTCATCAATAACAGTCATAAAAGCCATAGAAAATATCATAAAAAACATGATCACTCATGCGAAGGTGCTGATGCTTCCACCATTGGAACAGAGCATAAAAGAAATCCCTAAACACAGTTCCACAAAACATCAAAACAAAACCCTAACACAAAATCAGCTTTAAAACTTGTGAACCAACAATATACAAAATACTTAATCATGATCAACAACCATCACAACATTCCATTAAATTTGAAAAAAAAATTCTGATCCTCACTAATCTCAGTGACGACACAGAAGATCCTTGTAGTGGCAAACGAACTCTTCTAATAGTTGCACAGCAAAGGTTGTGTTCCAATGGTCTCGACAAATCCTATTGCAGCCACCAGTTGCTATTTTGGGTCACTCATGGAAGAGAAGCTTTTTTTTTCTCAGCGTCACTCATGGAGAAGCAGAAGACGAAGCGTAGAAACAAAAAGGGGTGCCTAACATTTTATTTCCCATTACATATAAACGACGTCGTTCAAAGGGATGTTTAGCGCCAAATTAGAAATGATGTCGTTTCATTGGGTCCAGCGTGGCAAGAAATGGCCACGTCACTGACGGCGTTAGTGCTCCGGTGACAGAAATTGGGAGAAGGACTAACATAGTGCATTTTTTCGAATCTGGGGGACTAATTTAGTGGAATTGGGATCTCGAGGACTAAATCAGTGCAACTCGCCAATCTCAGGAATCAAAGTGGGGCTTAACTCGTCTCCTTCTTTTATGATTAGAGGTCACATATGGAATTACTTGTACTTTTCTAGAAACATTCTTCGAAAATAAAACTCCCTTCTTGTTAGAAGGAATAAGTAGCGGGTTAGGTTTTGGGGCGAAATGACCCGCATTAATGTTTTTTGTGGCCCAAGTAGTTTTCGTAGGTGTAGTGAATTTTTTAAAAGTGATCCCAATTGATTGTCCTTGGCCTACCTTTCCTAGTCACGTGAGTCTAACTTTGATCCCCTATATGATTCTCTCCCTCTATAACACCTCCATGCAACATTTCTTTCGCGATTTCCTCTCCTTCCGTTTTGGAAGAAAATCCCGCATTAACACCAAATTCAAAAAATGGATTGCCTGGCATCGGCTCTTTCACTCGCCTCATGTTCTCTAGAAATGCTTTGCCTTGGTTTTCTTGATCAATGGAAGCAAGAGTCACCTTGTTATATTCTCTAGTGACATGACCAAAGCAACGACACTTGCCACAAACTAAGTTTAAGTGCTCATATTCAATAGAATAGTCTACTTTAATTTTAGAAATCACAAATAGTCCAAGATTAATTGTCACATAAGTTCTTGCATACTTGCCCCGCTCTACAGATTTAGCTGCTAGATCAACTCGAATCGCGATGCCCATTGTTGCCCAATTCTCATCGTTACCACTTTTTGGTAGAACTCGATATTCAAACTTGAGATTCTTATCCATGCCCATGTAGATCGAAAAGATTCCTCACATGGTACAAACCATAGTTATCAGAATCGAATCGGTAATTGACCCGATCATCATACGGCTGGGTCACTAATTTACCCGGTTGACCCGGTCATAATTAAATAAAAATATAAAATTATAAAAATAAAAATAAAAATAAAAAATTAAATGCATGTTTTCAAAAAATATATTAATTATTAATCAAATATCAATTCTTAGATATAATTTATGGTGTAAAAAGAGATAATAAATTAGTCACTAGTACAAAATATTTTTTCAATTTAAATGAACGGAAAAAAAAAACAAAAGATAACACAATCAATATCAATATATCAATATGTTTGTATATTAGGTATTGTTATTTTTTTGGTATCCATGTCAATTCATGTTTAAAAGGATAAAAAAATAAAAATTCATTCATGATTATTATATATTTAATTTTTGTCATAAATATTATGAAGAAGTTTGATGGCTCAGCGGCAAGGGCTAGGGTCTGCATACTTGCCACTCTGTGTTTGAACCTCTCCTGCGGCGTTTTTGGAAATTGATGTGGACGGGAGCTCTTACAATTGTTCAGTGGCGCGCATGTGCATGGTAGACCCGCGCGATTTCGATGCGGTCTGGAGCTTGAACTGGCCGGTTTTTAACGAATTTGACCACCGTTGACCGGTTCAATTACATGTTCAGTTCAATTCACTAATCGAACCGGCCAGACCACGGGTTTGACCATCGTTGACCGGTTCAATTACATGTTCGGTTCAATTCATTAATCGAACCAGCAAGACCATCGATTCACCGATTTTCGATCGCACCGATTGATCCGGTCCGGTTCTGATAACTATGGTATAAACTCAGGGCTCCAACGTTTCACTGCACATAGTGATTTGCAATCATCCATGGTCCACCGAGAAGGACTCTCTTCCTATCTTTCTGCAGGTCAAACTTGACCAAAAAATAGCTAAAACCAATATCTAAAACTTCGTAACCTCCCTTCGTCCTCCAAACACCCTTGAACTTATGAACTATAGCCATGTAACTAAAGTTTTTGTTCAAAACCTTAATTACAATTGGCATCTAAATAGGGCATCACCAACGCCTTTCTCGCTGCAGGCTTGAAGGTAACGCATGATATGTCTGCATCACATTGCTTTTTCACAACTGTTGCCATTTTCTCCCCCACAAGGCTTTCAGCCACCCGCAACACCTTGGCCGTAGATGCACCCACCACCTTGTCTCTAAAGGAGACCCTTGGAGTACTTTGTTATGAATCTTTGATGATCCCTCACCTGCTACAGCCCTTATGACACCTTGCGTGTTCTTTCTACTGCCATTATCAACGATCCTCTCTATTTTTTCCTCTTCGTTGTTTTCCCGGTTGCCCCTATCAAAACTAACGAAATCAAAGTAAAAAAAAAACTCGTATCTGAGAAAACTATTTGAACATTTATAAAAATAAAGAATTATTTTAATATATGCTTGTAATTTTTTTTCTGTAAAGCACTCATTTTGGTATTCTTAAAGAATAGAGTAAAGACGACAAATTTCTTTTTTGTTTACAGTATTTTTTAACTTGACAGGTAAAAAAGACTAATCTGTCATAAATTTGAGTTTCCAACACTTATTTAAGTGGATAAATGAGCTGACCATTCAATCAATCCTAATTGGTTAAAGATGGCAATTTTTTTGGAGTAAACTACTATTTATAGCTACGAAAGTTGAAAATACTGACATATCTACCCATAGAAGAAGAAAATTACCATTTGTACCCATGAAATATGGGTTTTGTACAATAAAATTATCCAAACACTAAAAAATCACGTAAAAATCCTAAATTACCCTTATCTTCACCACCACTTTTCTAATCTCAAACCCTACTACCCCCAAACTCTTCTTTACCACCACTCTCATCCCCAACTACCACCATCACTCAAAACGCCTCCTGTGCCTCCGACGAACGTTCCAAAAACAACGACGTTAACCTGCCGCCTCTAGTCTTTTCTCTCTTCGTATCTCCCTACGTTTCTTGATGGAAATCCGAATACCCCGCCGTGTGAAACTCCTCCAGTGACACCCACGGCCAACTCTTTTATAGCATGTCTTACCTTGGTCCAACCTACGCCAGGAATTCTGAGTTTGAAGGCAGACCGATGCCGTCCAAGAAGCGATTGAACAAGTTCTGGAAATTTTCGAATCTTTTCAAGACTAGATCAGAGAAATTTCAGTATCGATAAATGACCCATTAGGAACCGAAAAAGCTTCACCGAATTGAATTTAGAGAACAAAAATGAAAAATGGGTGAAATTAATACCGAGGCAGTATTCGCCTTTGATGTGGCCTATGTGATTGCCTTGGTCATTCTCCTTGATGGTGCCTAGGGAACGCAGATTAGCAATAATCCTTCCATGTCCATGGTGTTTGCTGATGTTACTCAGGACTAGGGTATTGTTGAAATTAGAATAAAATTTTACAGAAATTTTGGTTGGTAGTTGCAGAGTGAAGAATTTAGGGATCTGAGTGTAATAGCAAAGTAGTGCGATAAGGTAAGAAACTAATGGCAATGGCAAAAGCTAGGGTTTTGGATTTGAAAATGGAGAAGAAGAAATTAGACACCACAAACAATGCTAATGTTGTTCTTCACCCACTCAAGCTTCCTCTATCTCGCTCTACTGATCCGATTTCACATTTCAATGATCTCTTTACTTTAGTTTGCATTCCCGATTGAATTTGTAATTTCTATGGTGCAGCACAGATTTGTACTATGGTACACTTGTAGAACACCTAGAGTTCAAAATCACAAAAGTTTGCCTCCAGATATGGCAGCGGCTATTGAGGTTAGGCGGCAGCGGCGAAAACACACTTCTCCGCCGCAGCGTCGTTTTGCGCTAACCGATTCATGAAGCTTGCGTATTTTGGATGGGGGCAGTGACAGTAGTAGTTGGGGATGAGAGGTGATGGTGAAGAAGAGTTTGAGTGGTTTTGGGATTTGAGATTAGAAAAGTGGTGGTGCAGATAAGGATAATTTAGGATTTTTAGGTAATTTTTTAGTGTTTGAATAATTTTGTTGTGTGGAACCTATATTTCATGGTTACAAATAGTAATTTCTTTCTTCTATGGATAGATATGTCAGCGTTTTCAACTTTTGTAGGTAGAAATGATAGTTTATTCTCTTTTTTTTGTAAAAACTGCAATTTTTTTTGTCCACGGTATTCTCTAGTAAAGGATTAGTTTGTCGTAGTCTCGTATATCTGAACTCCAGTTAAGAGTCTAGCCAATAAATTACTACATACAGAAAAAAAAAATTCAAATCTCAAATACTTGTTTAAACAGACGATCGAGTAAGCCACTCCATAAAATTGGTTTAAAGACGGCAAGTCTAATCCTATCAAAATAATCATGAAATTTATTCATGTTGTGATAAGTATGATGGATGTCCATAGACGGTTCATAATTTTTCAATGATGAAGACTCATGTTACTAAAGGAGAATGAAATTAATGATAGTTGAAAGAGAAGACGATTTGTGTGTTTAAATAGAGGAAGCATCAATCTGAAATAAATACAGCAATACGAATACAAAATATTTCTCCATCTCTTTCTCTCTTCTTACTTGTGCTACAAAATATAATATTAATATATGAATTATCTCTATTACATTAAGATAATAATATTGGTGAAAATTAATAGGAGATTTTTCTATTTATATTTATTTTCTCTTCCTTATTTATTTATTTATGTACGAGACACTGATCAAATTTTAGGAAGACTCAAGTAATAAATTTTCATTATGTTAAAACTCTCTCATCTTGAGTTTAATATTCTTGATATATCTGAAAATAACTATTTATCATGGATACTAGATGTTAAAATTCATTTTGATTCAATGGATCTTGGAGATACCATTAAGGCTAAAAATAATGTATTCTAGAAGGATAAAGCCAAAGCCATGATCTTCTTTCATCATCATCTTGATGAAGGATTGAAAAAAGAATATCTCACATTAAAAAATTTTGTAGATCTGTGAAAAGACCTTGAAGAAAGGTATAATCATCAAAAGATAGTGATACTTCTTCAAGCCCGATATGAATGGACGCACTTGCATCTACAGAATTTTAAATTCATAAATAAATATAATTTAGTAATGTTTCGAATCACCTCACGAATAAAATTATGTGGGGAAAAGATAACTGATAATGACATGTTAGAGAAAACTTTCTCGACCTTCCATACCTCGAATGTTCTCCTATAGCAGCAGTATCGAGAAAAATGATTTAAAAAATATTTTTAGCTAATTTCTTGCCTTCTTGTTGCTGAACGCAACAATGAATTACTTTTAAAAAATCATGAAGCATGCCCAGCCGGCACCGCCCCATTTCTTGAAGCAAATGTGGCAAATTATAATCCCAGAAGAGGTAAATAGCAAAGTTTTGGCAACAAGAAAAATTATGGAAGAAAGAAAAGTTATGTTCATAAGAAAGAATCTCACCAGAAGTGGGATAAAAAAATAAACAATGGGTAAAATAAATCAACAGAAGATAAATATTTCCATTGTGGTGGAAAGAGTCATTGGTCGCGTACATGTCGTATCTCAAGGCACCTAGTCGATCTTTATCAACCATCTTTAAAAACGGACGACAAAGGAAAGGAGACGAATTTCGTTTAAAATGATGTTGAAAATTCCACCACTCATTATGACATATCTGATTTCTTTGATGATCTTGAAGAAAATATTGGTCATTTGATCAATGATGAAATAGTTTAATATGTGGGATTGTTAAGTATTAAAGTAAATAAATAATATAAGAAACTTCTTGTTAAATTTTATTTTCTATGCATTTGAATGTCAAGTATGATGCATATAACCAACGTTTAATAAAATATTAATTTTTATGTTTAAGAATTTCGAAATCATTAAATGTGTCAAGTTTTAAAATAATGATAATAAAATTTGTAGTATATGATACTATATACAGTATTTCTTAGAAAAATAAAATAATTTTACTGCGCATATACTTCTACTCATTTTATTATTTTTATTTGTCTTTGAAGAAAATGGCAAGGACATATAGTGAAGATGTTTGCCTTGCAGATAGTGCAAGTTCGCATACTATTTGCAAAAGTAATATATATTTTACTCATGTTGTGCCAAAAGAAGAATATGTTAATACTATTATTGGCTCAGACAATGTGATAGAAGGTTCCGAAAGAACTTTAATTTTGTTTCCTGGAGGAACAAAATTCATAATAAATAATGCACTATTGTCTATTAAGTCTCTAAGGAACTTATTGAGTTTCAAAGATATTCGCCGAAATGGATATAATATTGAAACAATGAATGAGGGAAAATATGAGTACTTATGTATCACAACTCATGATTTAAATAAAAAAGTTATATTAGAAAAGTTACCCTCACTTTCATCTAGATTATATTACACTAAAATTAGTGCAATTGAATCACGTGCCATTGTAAACTCGAAGTTTACCAGCCCAAATAAATTTATAATTTGGCATGACCGATTGGGTCATCTGAGAACAACCATGATGCGAAAAATTATTGAAAACTCCCATGGACATTTACTAAAGAACCAAAAGATTCTTAAATCTAGTGAATTTTGTTGTGCTGCATGTTCTCAAGGAAAGCTAATTTTAAGGTCATCACTAGTAAAGATTTGATTTGAATCCCTTGAGTTCCTATAAAGGATTCAATGTGATATATGTGGACCTATTCATCCACCATGTGGATCTTTTAGATATTTTATGGTCATAATAGACGCATCTTCGAGATGGTCACATGTGTGCTTATTGTCTTCTCGCAACCTGGCATTTGCGATATTATTTGCTCAAATTATTCGATTAAAAGCACAGTTTCCAAAAAATCTAATCAAAGCAATTCGTCTTGATAACGCTGGTGAATTTACTTCCCAAGCCTTTGATGCTTATTGTATGGCTAACAGAATAAGCGTTGAACATCTTGTACCTCATGTTTACTCACAAAATGGGTTAGCAGAATCACTTATTAAACGCCTCCAATTAATTGCTAAACCCTTACTTATGAGAACATATCTCCCAACCTCGACTTGGGGGCATGCTATTTTACATGCCGCAGCACTTATTCATTTAAGACCAACAAGTTACCATCAGTTCTCTCCTATGCAATTAGCTTTTGGCCCGTAGCTAAATATTTTTCATTTAAGAATATTCGGGTGTGCGATATATGTTTCCATTGCACCACCTTCTTGCACCAAAATGGGACCCCAAAGAAAATTTAGAATATATGTTGGATATGATTCTCCGTCTATAGTGAGGTATCTTGAGATACAAACTGGAGATATATTTAAAGTCCGATTTGCGGATTGTCAATTTGATAAATCAAAATTTTTAACATTAGGGGGGAGAGAATAAGGTTCTTGAAAATGAACTTAATTGTAATGCATCATCCTTGATGCATTTAGATCCTCGATCAAGTCAATGTGAACTAGAAGTTTAAAAGATTATACATTTGCAAAGAATAACAAATCAGTTTATCCACATACCATAAACTACATATGCACCTAATGGATATTGTAACAGCCTATTTATACGGATCATTAGATCATGATATCTATATGAAAGTCCCTGAAGGACTAAAGACATCTAAATCATCCAATGAATATTCACAGGGGTTATACTTAGTCAAATTGCAAAGATCTTTATATGGTCTAAAGCAATCTGGGTGAATGTAGTATAATTGTCTTCATGAGTATCTAGCCAAAACCGAATTCAAGAATGATGATATCTATCCATGTATTTTTATAAAAAAAATTACATCTGGATTCATTATAATTGCCGTGTATGTTGATGAATTAAATATCATTGGAACCCCTGAAGAGGTTCCAACAATTATAAAAGCTCTAAAAAAAGAGTTTGATATGAAAGATCTTGAAAAGACTAAATTTTGTCTTGGCCTGCAGATCAAACGTACAAAAAATGAGATCTTTATTCATCAAAAAACATACACAGAAAAGATCTTGAAAAGATTTTATATGGATAAGTCACATTCGTTAAGTACCCCAATGATCATAAGGTCTTTGGATGTGGAAAAGGATTAATTTCGTCCTAAGGAAGAAATGAAGATATCCTTGATCTTGAAGTACCATATCTTAGTGACATTGGAGCACTAATGTATTTTGCTAATAATACACGACCAGATATATCATTTGCTGCAAACTTATTAGCAAGGTATAGTTCCTCTCCAATCAGAAGACATTGGAATGGAATCAAACAAATCTTTCGATATCTTCATGGAACAGTTGATATGAGATTGTTTTATTCATATGGATCTAAGTCACAACTAGTTAGCTATGCAGATGCAGGATACTTGTCTGATCCACACAAAAGAATATCTCAAACAGGATACTTGTTCATATATGGTGGTACTGCTATATCATGGAGGTCCACGAAACAGACGATAGCAGCAACCTCCTCTAATCATGCTGAAATACTAGCGATACATGAAGCAAGTCGCGAGTGTTTTTGGCTCAAGAGTTTAATTCAATATATTCTGTCATCATGTGAATTAATTGATCATAAAATAGCTCCAACTGTCCTGTTTGAAGATAATACAGCATGCATTGCTCAATTTAAGCGTGGATACATCAAAGATGATAGAATAAAGCATATTTCTCCCAAATTCTTCTTCACTCATGGCTTTCAAAATCAAGGAACAATTGATGTCCAATAGATCCGCTCAAACGATAATCAGACATATTTATTTACAAAGTCACTTCCAAAATTCTCCTTTGAGAAATTGTTACATCAGATTGGGATGCACCGATTTCGAGATATTAAATGATGTCGACAAGAGGGGGAGACTTTATTCTTTTTTCCTTGGTCAGGTTTTTTTTCATTGGATTTTTCTTGACAATATTTTTAATGAGGCAGTCCCTATCACAAAGGATATTGTACTCTTTTTCTTTTATTAAAATTTTTTCCCATTGAGTTTTTCTTTAATAAAAGTTTTAACGAGGCATATTCTTAAATGAACATTCAAGAGGGAGTGTTGTGAGAACTATGATTGATGTCCATTTAATATGGACAGTTCATAGTTTTTCAATGTTGAAGACTCGTGTTGCCAAAGGAGAATTAAATTAATGATAGTTGAAAGAGAAGACGATTTGTGTGTATAAATAGAAGAAGCATCAACCTGAAATAAACACAGCAATATGAATACAAAATATTTCTCCGTTTCTTTTTCTCTTCTTACTTATGCTGTAATATATAATATTAGGGTAAAGTACTAAATTGGTCCCTTATGTTTAGGCGTAATTCTGTTTTAGTCCTTAGGGTTTAAAGTGTCCTATTTGAATCCAAAAAAGTTTTATTTAGCATTAATTTAGTCCCACAGTAAAGTTTAAGTTAAATAATTAACGAAATATCCTACATAACAACAGTGCAAGAGCAAAATCGATAATCTGGAGAACAAGTACAAGCTCCAGAGGCATAAAATCAACCGTGCATGCATCAATACATTTATTTATTATTTTTCTTATAATATAAATAAAATATTTTTTATAGAACTAAAGAGAATGATAAATAAATGTATTGATGCATCAATTGTTGATTTTGTGTCTCTGGAGCTTGTACTTATTCTCTAGATTATCGATTTTGTTCTTGTATTGTTGTTATGTAGGACATTCCGTTAATTATTTAACTTTGACCTCACTGTGAGACTAAATTGATGCTAAATGAAACTTTTTTGGATTTAAATATGACACTTTAAACCATAAGGACCAAAACAGAATTACGCCCAAACATAGGGGACCAAGTTAGTACTTTACCTTATAATATTAATATATGAATTATCTCTATTACATTAAGATAATAATATTAGTGAAAATTAATGGGAGAATATTCTATTTATATTTATTTTCTCTTCTTCATAGTTTTAAAAACTGAACCGGATTAATCAGTTCAACCGAATTACCAGAGAACCAATCACTTAGTAAATTTGGTTGACTTTATAAATCGTTAAGTAAAAAATCGGTTAAAGAATCGGCCGAAACCGACAGTTAATCGATAAACCGTTGGAAACCGGCCAATTTATTGAAAGATTTTCGGTTCAGTATATCTTTTTAAAAAACGGCGTTGTTTCACCCTTAAAAAAAAACCTAATTTAATCCCCAATGCAGCCCCAGTGATCCAACCCTCCTCCTCTCTTTTTCTCTGAAAATTGGACATTGAAAGAATAAGAACTCTAGCCCCGCAGCCAGGGACGGACTTAGAGGGGGGCGAGTAGTAGCCTCGCCCCTCCCCCCTCCCTCCTTCCCAAATTTTAAGAAACTATACTTATATATGAAATATGCGTTTAAATAATATAAAAAATATATTATGTAATTTAATAATTTTATATGTATTATTTTTATTATGTGATGAATTTATGTCTTAATTGTTTAATTTACTAATATTTTTTACTTAACTAATTTAATATCATACTCTCAAGTCTTTGTACCTTTTAAATTAGTTTTTGTACAATGATCTCTATATTTATTTAAAAAAATTATTTATTTTTTTATATTAATATATTTAATATTTATATTATTATATTAATAATGACTTACATAGTTATATTTTAGTAATCACATTATGTACTTTAAATATTATTTTCTTGTAAAAAATACTTATTTTTTTTAAATTTACGTTATTAAAAGAAAATTTTTTATAAAGATATCTTATATCTTGTATTCTATAAGAATCCTGTGTCTTTCAAATAATTAATAATTTATAATTTATTTTCAATTTTTTAAAATTTTTGAAAGAATTAATTTTAATTAATAAGATATGTGATAATTTTTAACTAAACACGCTATAAATTATTAGTATTTTATAATTTTATAATGTATTATTAATATTGTTATATTTCTTTTATGTAATTATCATATTAAAAATAAAATTATAAAAAAAAATTATAATTATATATATATATATTTTTTGATAATTTTTTTAAAAACCTAACTCTAATAACTATATGTTAATTATCTTTATAAAAAAAAGAGTAATATCCCAAATAGGTCCCCAAGAAATTTACTATCGGACAATTTTGTCCCCCACAAAATTTAACTAAGATTTCGACCCTGAGGTTCTCATATATCCACCAGATACGTGCCCAAAACCGTTTGATCCGGTTAAAGTGATGACGTGTCAAGTTAACTGCGACATGTCACCTCCAGGACATTTTGGTCCCCATCCACGCTAGGCAAAACGACGTTGTATTGGAACCAGGGGGCAAAACGACGTCGTTTTGAGGAGGACAAATTCGTCCCCGCTTAGACAGAGAAGCAAACGATGCCGTTTTCTTGTGGGGGATCTATTTGTCTTATAATAGTATTTTAGGGGACCTATTTGACCTATAATTCGTGATGTTAAAAGAAACTATATTTACTTCAACGTAAACCTTAAAAACATAGTAACATTGGTGTGTTCATTTATCAAAATGGTAACATAAACTTGAGAATCCAAACATGTTAACCACACAAATATTTGGCTTCAATAGCAATACAAACCAAATCAAGTCAAAAGAAGGTTTATTTTCTTTAACATAAACAAAACGAAACAATTCTAAACAACATAAAGTCTTCTTCCTCCAACATAACAAAAGGTTGTAACATAATTAAGACAAAAACTTTCACACTAATTCTTAGAAGCATCACTTCTTGAAAGACTGGTTCAACCCTGGTGTTGGAATGAATTTGAACAACTTAGATACTGTGCCACTGGTTGCAGCTGATATTGTCTCAGCACTAACACTTCCCGGATTCTTGGCCCTAATTACTGTCTCCTTTGGACGTCTCAGCAGTATTGTTATCACCATGTTTCAAACAGAGTTCAACTGCTTACATTAAGCCACTTACAAGGGGCATATCTTTGGATTGCTTGAGACATTTCTTGTCGCATCTGAGGGAGAATTGTCAACTTGAGTATATTGAGAGGGAGGATCAGGCTCTTGCATGCTACCAGGTCTAAAAACATCAGCCTGTATTTCCAATATTAACAAACAGGGGCAATGAAAGTACTTGAGTGTAACATTACGAATTATAGGTCAAATAGGTCCCCTAAAATGCTATTATAAGGCAAATAGTTGCCCCACATGAAAACGGCGCCATCTGCATTCTCTGTCCAAGTGGGGACGAATTTGTCCTCCCCAAAACGATGTCGTTTTGCCCCTAGTTTCAATACGATGTTGTTTTGCCCCTTGTAAGTGGCTTAATGTAAGCAGTTGAACTCTGTGTGGAACATGGTGATAACAATACTGTTTATTCCAAACTCAACTTTCTTTTAGACGTACAAAGAAGACAGTAATTAGGGCCAAGAATTCGGGGAGTGTTAGTGCTGAGACAATATCAGCTGCAACCAGTGGCACAGTATCTAAGTTGTTCAAATTCATTCCAACACCAGGGTTGAACCAGTCTTTCAAGAAATGATGCTTCTAAGAATTAATATGAAAGTTTTTGTCTTAGTTATGTTACAACCTTTTGTTATGTTTAAGGAAGAAGACTTTATGTTGTTTAGAATGGTTTCGTTTAGTTTATGTTAAAGAAAATAAACCTTCTTTTGACTTGATTTGGTTTGTGTTGTCATTGAAGCCAAATATTTGTGTGGCTAACATGTTTGGATTCTCATGTTTATGTTACCATTTTGATAAATAAACAGACCAATGTCAATGTGTTTTTAAGGTTTGCGCGTTGAAGTAAATATAGTTTCTTTTAACATCATGAATTATAGGTCAAATAGGTCCCCTAAGATACTATTATAAGACAAATAGGTCCCCCACATGAAAACGGCACCGTTTACATTCTTTGCTAAGTGGGGACAAATTTGTCCTCCCAAAACGACGTCGTTTTGCCCCTGATTCCAATACGACGTCGTTTTGTCCAGTGTGGACGGGGAACAAAATATCCTGAAAGTGACATGTCGCAATTAACCTGATACGTCATCACTTTAATCTGATCAAACGTTTTTGGAACGTATTTGGTGGATATCTGAAAACCTCAAGTTCAAAATCTTAGTTAAAGTTTATAGGAGAAAACTGTCCGATGGTAAATTTCTTAGGACCTATTTGAGGTATTACTCAAAAAAAAATTATCCAAAATTCGAATCCTCCCATTAAAATTTTTTGATCCGTACCTACTCTCAGCCGCCCCCTGCCCGCAGCCACCGTCCTCTTTCATTGTCATCGCCGAACTTTTCTCCGCTGGGACAGGCGCCGCGTGTGGAAGCTGTGTCGCAAACGTAGGAAGCTGTGTCGCGTGTGGAAGCTCCGTCGTCGTCCTTGGAAGCCACCTCGCCGTCGTAGGAAGGTCTGTCGCCCGTCGTCTCCCCTGTTCGAGCTTTCTCTCTGTCTTCGCCGGCAGTTTCGTCTCTCTGTTCGAGCTTTCTCTCTGATTAATTGATTAGAATTCCAAAAGAAAATATGATTTAATTTATTAAAAATAAAACAGATAAGCACATACAAATATTTACCCCCTCTGTTATTTTATTGTGAATGGGGTTTGTTAGTAAGATTGCTCGGGTTCTGCCCTTTGCGACTCTGATTTGTGGAGATCAATGATTTTTTCCTGGTATTTTTTTTCTCTTAAAATGTTGTTTTATCTTCTAATCTTTTATGAATTTTAGGCAGAATGCAAGAGTGCAGCATAAGATACTTAGTGGGAGAAGCAAGGTTCGAAATCTTACAAGATTTATCCAAGGTACCTAGAATCTCTAGAGCTTGTAAACTCTTGTTTGATGTGAATGAATGATTAAATTACGATAGTTTGTAATTTAGTTAGGTTGTTCTGTATAAAACATTGGAAGCTAAGATGAAAAGTCTTCCTTATTTATTTATTTTACAACAATTTACTCATTTATTTACACAAGAACACTATCAACACTCCCACCACCCAATTCCCTCCGGCCTCCGCCCTTCTCCGACGCAGCCACCACCACTACCGGCGGATAATCGAGCTCCTTCTTTAATGGCATGGAACTGGAACGCTGATGCCTCAGCTCACTTCCCTCTTCTTTCATCTTCATCTTAGCTTCCAATGTTTGTCTCCTCCTTGTTTCGTTTAGCTTTTTAATTTATCCGCTAAAAAAAATTACAAATTTCTTGTTCATTTTCAATGCAGGGAAAGCAACAAAATTTATGTGATTATTAATTAACAACAATTAGCACTATTAACTAGGATTCAGTATTCAGTGATGGAAGTGGATTCTAGAAGTATGAGGAGGTTTGGGAATCAAAGGCACACACGAACCAACACTCTTCTTCCCCTTCATGCAGCTTCTCATCATCATGTTCCCAACAATACCATTTCCTGTTGGTAAATCTTCTTTCTATATTTCCATCTATGTGGATTGCATTTTCTGTATTCAGAAGGAAAAAGAGTACTTTTAGATGGAAAAAAAATAGTTTTTTTTTTAAATGTAAAAATTGGGCAAAACCAGACAGTTTATGATGTGTTCAAAATAGCTTATGAGCAAAGGCATTTGGGTTGTTTATTTGTACTCAATCAAAAGTTTCTTGTGGCATTTTTTGAAGGAAAAAAAATAATTGTGTGTATTTATTTGGTAGAATTAATGTAATAAAGAGATACTGTATCTGTATTAGGATTTAGGGTTTTAGGATCTAGAGTAGTCTAATACAAAGGTGTGTATTTGGATTACTTTATTTTTGCTGAAATAACTTCCATCAAAAGTTTCTTGTCCTTTTCTTTATGGAAAAAAATTGTGATCCCCACGCCATTTCTGTCCTCTCTCTTTGAATTAATGTAATCCAGAGTTGCTTTATATGAATGCAGGTATTGTGACTACAAAATCTCTACATTTAACAAACCGCTGTTCCATTTTGGTCGCAGATATGCTAGGTGGTCCCTTATACAACCCCCTTTTGTTTTTTAATTTTGATTACTTCATGTTTCTGATTACTTGAATGGCTTTGTTATCTTACAGGTTTTTAAAAGTGTGGTTTTCAGTTGGGGTTGGATTTGCACTTTCTGCTTTGCTTGGGGTTACTTTGGTACACACCCTTACTAAGAAATCTCGTGTTTCTGAATGGTTTTTTCATATGTAGATAGAATATGCTGCTGCGCCGCTTTTGATTAAGTTGTATATATCAAATACTTGCACAGATTCTTCTCTGGGAATTAGCTAAAGCATTTCATCTCTCTGGCGGTGGCAACAAGCTTGGAAACCTTAGAAATGCTTTGCTCTTTGGGCTTCCCTCCTTGGTTTGCAACTACATTTTTTCTTCTCTCTAAGTTTGAATGAAGTTTTATTTTTATACTTTTTAAGAAAGGATAGCAAATACAAAGAAGATATTTCAACAGCAAAATATCAAAACAATGTGAATGTAAATAATCATTCTTTGTGATCCTCTTATTAACTTACTGCAATCTATACAGCCGTCTGGTTCCAGCTTATCACTTGCAGATGCTGGGTATATATGTATTTCTACCATCATATCTGTCGTTGTTCATGAATTTGGTCATGCTGTTGCAGCCACTAGGTCAGTTGTTTTGCTTACTACCCTTCTAATTGAAGTTTCAAGCTACAACATTTCGTGAGTGACATCACTATCTAGTTAGATAAACCTTTTGGACTACACAGGTCAATTTTTGGAAAGAAAATATGTAAATTGACATCACTGTGTCTACTTTGTCATTCTAATTGTTATATTTAATTACTTTATTATAAAGCTGTGAATTTTTTTATTCTTTTTTTTGGTGTTTTGGGGGATAAAAGACAAATTTCATTAAGATGAGGAGACGGAATACGATAGTAAAGATAGAGGATAAGTATTCCTCTATAAAGAAAAACAAACAAAAAATTTATCCATAAATCATAGCTTTTCAATATTTCAATATGTCTAAGAGGGAAAGTCCTCTATGCATATCATGAGCTGTGAAATTTAAGTAGCTTACATAATTTGGAGAGAAGTTAGGGGGTTAGAAGAATAGAATTTGCTCAGAAATCTCCCGCAGTTGTTTAAGAATATTTCAAAATTTTGATCTACTCCAATTTTCATGACAATACCACAACTACCAAATGACACATCACGTTATGCCAGTAGCTTTGGAGGAACACATAATAATTTTGTTATCCTACTTGCTAGAAAGGAAGGTTTATTATGCAAGTAGTGATCACATAATAAGTTTGTTATACCCCTTATTTAACCGCCCTGTAGTATTTCAGCATCAGTGGTTATGGTAATATCTTTAGTTCCTTTGAAGGCTGTTAACAGAATCTAAAAGCAATGCAACGAAATGTTAATGGTGATTCTATCAACCAAAAAAAGCTACCAATGATGAGATGATTTATGTAGTCAAATTTGTTATTCTTTTATTTAGTTATGTGCCTGCAGATACCTAAAATCCCAAAACTTTGTTTGTTTTGAAGGCTGTTAAAAAGGATTTAAAAAGCACTGAAAAGAAATGTTACCAATGATGAGATGATTTGTGTAGTTAAATTTGTTATTCTTTTTTTTCATTCATGAGCTTGTAGATACCTAGAATCCCAAAATTTAGTTTTGCTTGAAATGGCAAATAGTTGGATTCTTATGCTACACCTTTTTGAAGGAAAGCAGTGAGGGGATACAAATAGAGTATGTCGCTATCTTCATTGCAGTTCTATTTCCTGGTGCTCTAGTTGCCTTCAATGATGAATTGCTGCAAACTGTACCACATTGGACTTCCCTCAGTGTCTATTCTGCTGGAATTTGGCATAATGCAGTTGTAAGTTGAATTTGAGATAGGATCAATTCGACTCATTTTTAATATTCTATCTTTTTCATATTTTATTTTATTTTTTTTCCTTAAAGGCTTCAACCTTTCTCTTCTAGTGTTGTGCAGCTTGCGGATTGACATTATTCCTGTTGCCCATGTTCTTGTTTCCCTTATACAGTAGCGGCCATAGTCCCATGGTACTTTTTCTAGATATTAATAACATAATACATTCTTTGGTTTTCGCATGCACAGCTTACTTATTGCATTTTCAATGGCTATGCGCGGGCACAGGTTTTGGATGTACCGCCAACGTCACCTTTGTCTGGTTTTTTGGCTCCTGGTGATGTTATTGTGTCAGTGGATAATGTACCAATTAGAAATGCACAAGAGTGGTTGGAAGTTAATACTTTAACATATAATATCAAGCTTCATAATGTAAATATTTCCGGGCACACCGGAGACGCGGGGGTTATCAATAGAATGAAGGGTTACTGTGTCTCTAGTTTTATGATGGAAGAAGGCAAGATTACAGGATTGCCAGAAAATCAATATGCTTGTCCCAGTGAACTTACAGCATTTGTAAAAGTTTTGTGCTCCAATAATGTTACTCTGAATGATGATAAGAGAAAAATTGACCCTTCAAATAGACGATCGACTATATACTGCTTAAATGCTAAAGATGTTGTCAGACTTGATAAATGTGGTGATGACTGGGGCCTAGCTACAACAAATGGAAGTTGTACATGCACTCGGGTACTAAAATCTCTGAATGTTTCTAAGCTTTCAAATTTGTCTCCACTCTGTTGATCACATGGCAACAAGATATGATAAGATAAAGATACTATAGCTGCTGAATGTTCTCTTTCTTGTTTACAGGATGAGTTTTGTTTAGCACCGGTTCAGGAGCCTGGCACAGTATGGGTTGAGATCACATATTCAAGTACTTCTCCGGAATGTTCATTACATGAAAGAAAGAGATTACCAGCTTCTGAAACTTCTGGCCTTAAGGAAACTAATTGTGGTGGGACTTTTATTTTTGTTGGTGATGCCATTTCAATGGCTCATTCAATTCAGCTAACGTCATATCAGCCTCGCTGGGGACTAAAACTTGCCGCTTATTTTCCAAATTTACTGGAAAATATTTTGGTATGGACATTTCATGTCTCTCTGGCTCTGGTTTTTCTCAATACTTTGCCGGTAAGTGATGAAAACAGCTTCTTGCATATGATAGGCATTCTCTTATATCAAGCATCACTTCTGCATTTGCGTATTTAAGCGGAAAATGGTCATACTTAAATATATCCATCATTTGTGGGTTAAACATGATTCATATGTTAAGTTGGTGTTGATTTAAGAAATGGTAGAAAGAAAAATCACCACGATAATGCTAAGAAAACGTTAACTAAAGGCTTTTGTCACAATAACTGTGGGTTATTGTGTTCTTATGTCCTACAAGTGAGCCCTGACTAGAGACAGTGGTTTTGGTTTTTTTTATGCTACAAACTATCTTTGTTGTCAAATAAACA
Organism: Arachis stenosperma; assembly: GCF_014773155.1. NCBI lineage: Eukaryota > Viridiplantae > Streptophyta > Magnoliopsida > Fabales > Fabaceae > Arachis > Arachis stenosperma. The sequence continues at coordinate 11,385,110 of NC_080377.1, forward strand.
AAGATTGGAAGAAATGTGGAATCGAATGTGCACAAAAATCTCTTGAATTCCTTCTCATAACAGTATGCTGTTTGGTTTAATTTCCTCTAATAATGATGATACTTTCAGGTGTATTTTCTCGACGGTGAATCCATTTTAGATGCAACTCTCGCCCACTTTACTTCATTAAGCGCAAGGAAGCGGAAGACGGTTCTTAGACTATGCCTTATCAGTGGGTTTCTTACTTCTGTTATAGCCTTTTTCCAGGAACTCCTTTAGTTGCTTTCTGAGATCATTTTTGTTGTCTTATGAAGTGTGATTCTGTGAACATTCCGGTTCCTTGGTGAACATCTGAATGTTCAAAATTTTGATTTCTAAACCTGAGAGTGAACTTCCATGAACATGCACATGCACACAAATAATCTTTCAAAATCAAGTCTCGTTTATTGGAATGTGATCTGATCTTGTTTATTGGAATGTGATTCGCATTGATCCAATCATTCTGTGTGCATGTATATGTTGTATACATAAATCAGAGGAAAATGACACGGTTCATGTTCACATAACTTGTAGTTTGGAACTAACTGAACACTTCAAGCAAGAAAGTGCTGGTTTTTACACTCTGAACTTCCCTGATCAGTTTGTAGAGAAACTAGTTATCTTTGGTAAATATTTTACACTTTCTTGATAATGTGAACAAAATTGTTAGAAATATAACCGTTCATATGACTCTTCCTGTTAGCTTAAGTTTTTTGGAGAAGTGTTATTATAACATAGTACCAAAACTTCTATAACCTAAAAGTCTAGAGTTCGATCTCGGTTGACTCCAACAAAAAGAATTTCAGCATAAGACTAATAAAACAAAAAAGAGAAAGAAAGGAATTTGCTTGTGTATTTCAAAGGTCCAAAAAATATCTACTATTACCCTTCACTTAGAATTTGACACATGCAAAGTTATGACTTATGAGTAGTTTCTGAAACATATAGCTTGAGAATGATAAATTTCACTTTCCTTTTCTTTTTTTATCTTTCTTTTGTTTGGGTTTCACTTTCCAAAGTCTAAATGAAAGGACAGTGATGGACATAGAGGGTAAAAAGGAAAATGAAAAGGAAAAGATTTGGAATTTTATTATGTTCTAATGATATACTTTTGGGTTGGTGGTGATTTAGAATATTACATATTCTAAAATGCTAATTTGCTAATGTCTTAATCAACCATCCAAAACCAAATTTAGACCGTCTTGTTAACGGAACCATGATTAATTGATTAACAAACTAAGGAAACAAAGGGTAATAGATATTTTTTGCTCCTTTATTATCTATTGATGTAGATGTAGTTTTATTACTTTTCTTTCATAACTCAATTCATTTGGACATACTTGCCTTGGAACTTGGAATATTCTTATACCATATGGATTTAGATTCCATAGAGTTTTGGAGGATTTATTTGGGTTTGGCCTCATATATAGGAATTTGGATCCAAAGTTAGAAAGTGTTAAAAAGTTGGTAAAGTAGTAAAGTGAGAAATTAATCATTGTTGATTTTGTAATTTCTATGAAATGTGTGTTTCACTATCTTAATTAATTTAAGAATGATTAACTCTTCATTTTATCACTTTACTAATTTTCTGATCTTCATCCGTAAGTGATTATGTTAGTGTTAGATACTTAGATCATCAAGTGGACACAAGGCATTATATGACTCGAGGACAGTGTCAGATGTTGTTGATGATGAAGTAGGTTTATGGAAAATCTTTCATCTTACTAGCAAAGAATATTGGTTTATGAACATGACTTATTTCAAGATTAGCTTTAACTCAATCTACTATTCAAGCTATAGTACTTTTCTTTGTCCTCAATAGCTGACAAAAAAAACATAACCACATTTTCACAGCCATGAAAGCAATTTTTGTTAGTATTAGTCAAATGCTTAGCAAATTATAAGAAATACTTATGGGAAACAAACAAAATTGAGAAATTTTGAGATAATCAATGATAGTCAATTCAAGGTTAGAAAAACCAATACTTTTCGAATTTTGTTACTTTAGTAAAAGTATGACTTTTGATTCGAATCCTTATCCAAAATTTTGTGAGCCACACAAATTATTCCACTAACATTAGTCTTCTTGTACATCCTGTTTAAGTGGATTAAACGTATTAAGATATTTCTCTATCAGAAATTTTTCTTAAATAAATTTAAAAATTTTATTTTCAAAAATAAATTAAAACAATATTAAGGCTCAGTTTGGACAAACAGTTTAATTAAAAAATAGTTTAAACAATAAATGACTATATTAAAAGTAGTTTATAAATAAGTTATTTTGTGTTTGAATTTTTTATTCTAAAAGTGTTTATTTTATAAAAATGTGATAAAAAAAATAATAGTATTATGAGAGAAGTCATTTTTTTAACTTCTCTATAAACTCATAAATAGTTGCTTTTTAGAAAACTGCAATTTAGTTTTGAAAATTGCACCAGATATTAATACGATTATTTTTCATAAGTTAAAAATTCAAAAAAACTACTTTTAAAACTTTCTAAATGGATTTGAATACCATTTTCTTTTGGAATGAGAAAATCGGTTGAACTCCATCCAATTATGATAATCCTTAAAAAACAAACAAAAATAACATATTCGGATGGGTTTCATTCATTTTTCTTTTCTAAAAGAATTTATTTTTGTATTTAATTTATTTTTTGAAATAATATATTTTTTAACTGTATCTTGACATAAAACAATTGTAAGATTGTGTAAGTCATGCCAAACTATGATTTTCTCAAATTAATTTGTACATATATCATATATGTACATTATCCGATGAAATATTTGGTATGCATTAAATAACATACTATAAAATGTAAGAAATAGTAACATGTTTTGATCACTAACTTTTAATTTTCTTTTTTCCAATTAAACTACCAAATAATCCAATTTGGCCCGACAGAAATTCATGAATTTGGCATGCGTCTCTTAGTGAGATTTTTAATTTGTTTTCTTTTTCGTTCTCCAAGCTTGTAATCAAGCTTATATAAGAGTCGCTGGTTAATGAATTATTGTATGTACAATGCTAAATTCAAATTCTGTGACCCTTATTTAAGTAGACGAGTGAGTTAACTACTCGGTCAAATCAAATTGGTTCAATCCACTTAATATTTCGGCTGAATGCGAATTAGATTAGATATGGCCAAAATCTCAATCCGATCCGAATCAGTAGCCATAATTTTTATATTTGATTCAGCACCACGGATATACGAATTGGATCACATCTATGAACACCCTTAATTACTATTTTAACTGCACATAAGTAAACTTTTTTTTTTGTCACACCCACTCGCTTGCACACACATACAATATATGACTCTTCAATCACCTCAGTTAGGTTCGAGCCTGGTGTGGCACCTTAGGAGGCAAACACCTTTGCCATTAGTGCACAGCCTTAGCCACAACATAAGTAGATTTTTTTTTTGGTCTTTAACATAAGTCGATTTTTTATCAACATCGTTTGTACCAAATTATGTTTTTCTGGGCCATGAGACCAAAAATTAAGCTGCTTGATGGTACCCTGACAGATTCAGTTAGGTTAGGTCCAAAGCTATTGGATTTATATTCACGTGTCTTTCAAGTCCTCGTCAGAGTTACGTAGATCAGTACTATGCCAAGCCACCATGGTTGACAATAATAACATGCAAAAATGAGATATTTCAAATATTAGAGATAAAATTAGAATTTAATCTAAATGTTAAGGACTAAAATTAATTTGGGTTAGTTATAATCAATTCATTCATCCGCTTAAGTAAGTGTTGAGGGTTCGAATTTTGCATTGTGCATGCAACAATCTATTGGCTAACGGCAAACCTTTAAATAGAGTTTTGATCCGCGACAGATTAGTCTTTAACTTGTCGGACTAAGAATACCGTGACAAAAAAAAAAAAATTATTATAAAATTATATATTAAACCCTTAAAATCCCTTTTCTTTTATTTCCCTCTTTTTTCTCATAAAAAAGAAAAAATTTCAAAGAGTACTACTATACATAAAAAGTCTTTTTGGCATAACGTGCATAAAATCACATTGTTACTCTTTGTATCTCGCGTTCCTCCTCCTCCTCTTCCTTCTTCTTCTTCTTTGCATTTCTCCTCCTTTTTCTTCGCATGTTTCATCTCTATCGTCGTATTTTTTGTTACTATTGTTGTTGCTGTATTTTTTTTCTCCTCCTCTCTTTCTATATGTATTTTTTTATTTGATTTTTTTTCTCCAAAGAAAAATTATGAGAATAGAAAATAAGAAGATAAAGAAAAAGAAAAGGCAGAAAATGAGGAGGAGGAGAAAGAGGAAAAGTTTTGAATTATGCAGAACTTATCAGCACACATACACCAAAAATTCTTAGAAAATATACTTGAATATCTTCGTGTTACACCCAAATTTGCTGCAAATATAGAAAAATATTTTCTCATGCTGCATTTTTCTTCTTCTTCTTCTTTTCCTTATTTATTTTTTTCTTTTAGTTGAATGAATGTAAGTTCATCCTCTTCCAAATAATTTTGCAATATTATGTGTTTGTTCTTTTTTTATTGATTTTTTTATTCTTGTTAAAAGAGTAAAACAAGAAGAAACTTGAGAAGATAAAACAAAAAAAAGATGAATAAGAAAAAAAGATGATGATGAAAAAGAAGAAGAAGTATCAGAAGATGAAGAGGAGGGAGAAAAAGAGTTTTGAATTATGCAAAACTTATCAGCAGATATACACCGAAAATTCTTAAACAATACACTCAAATATCTTCGTGTTACACCCAAATTTACTGTAAATACAAAAAAAATATTTTCTTTAATCCATAACTTTTACATTACATTCAATTCAAACTATCAACGATGAAACATCATTCACCTACAAAATCATAAACTACTAACGAAAAAATTAATTAGAATCGAACCACACCTCAGCTACTTGATTGAATTCAAAACAATAATCAATTTTGTTCTGGTTTAATTGACAATTTGAACTTCAATTATTCATTATCTTCAACAATGAGATAACTGATGATGGAGGAGAATGAGAAAACGAAAGGAGAAGAATAAATTCCAATGAAAAAAGAAGAAGAAAGAAGAGGAGAAGGAGGAGGTGGTATTGGTGACGACGAAAATGAAAGAGAAAAATAACAAAAAAGAAGAAGAAGAATGTACAATAACAGCACAGAAAAAATATACACGCATGAATATAAATGACTTATATAAACTTATATCAAAAAATAACTATATGCAGAGAATAATTAAATTTCAAAATCTTAAACCCTCTATTTGTTTTTCCTTCCTCCTATCCACAAATTTTTCATTCCCTTTCTCTTGGAATTCATAGGACATTGGCTAACGAAATAGAATAAAAAGGAAATTAAAGTTTTATAATATTCAATGCATTAGAAAATTGAGCTTTTGAAAATTTCTTTTTATATACATAAATCTCTTTCCATTTTTGTTGCATTCTTAGCCAGTGGTGCATTCATTGGTTAGATAAATCCTTAATATAGTAGTACAACTTTTTTGTCAACGAAGAAAAGATTATTATGAATTAGACTTTGTGGGCCTCTTAAGGCATAGAGGCCACTAAAATAGTACTATCAATTAGTTAGGCCCATCTTTGTTGGTTTTATCTGTGCATGAAAATGATTTAAGCATCCAACTATTGTTTATAATAAATATTTCAAGGATTAAAAAAATATTTAATTATTCTGTTAGTTTCTATAATTTTATAAAATTTGTAATTATATTTTTATATATTTTTATATATTTTTTAATTGAATTTTTATACTATTTTTAATTTTATAATTAGATTCTTTTTAATATAAAAAATGTTAGAAATAATTGAATATTTCTTCACAAATTAAAAGTATTCATAATTAAAAATCTAATTAGATTTTTGACTATATATATTTAAAAAAAATATTTCGTTAATTTTAACATTAAAAAGATCTAATTACAAAATTAAAAGTAGTATAAGAATTTAATTAAAAAAATATAAAAATTTAATTAAAAATTTTAGTAAAACTATAGAATAATTAAAAAAAATTCAAAAATATTCTTTGAAATTACAGAAAACACTGAAAGAATTTTTATTTTAAAAATTATAAAAATGATCTAATGATCTTATTCTATTCTTTAAAGTTGGTTTTTTGTTTATTTTCTAATTAAAATTTGATTAATTAAATTTTATGTTTATACTTTCAACTTAATCAAATTCAAAGCAACCATGCCCATACCTAATTTGCAATCAATTTCCAAAGATACATAGTCTTAGCCATAAACATAATATTCAAACACAATTAGTGGCTACCAATGGAATTGAAATGAAATAATATAATATATTGAAATTAATTGTGGAAAAAATTGGATTCACTTCACTTTGGAATAGGCTTAGTCATAGTGATAACAGAATAGTAAAATGTTGAGTACTATGATACTATCTGATAATAGGGATTTGACAGTTTAGATCATAGGATAAATAAATTACACATCCTTTAAAAAAAAAATTAAATATAAGGGTGATAAATCATCCACGTGGCAATAAATCATCCACCTGGCACACTTATTGCCACGTGTCCAATCCTTAAAAAGTGATTCACAGTGATAAGAAAACATTGACTACACAGTAATATGAATGTTTGACCATTCATCATTCAATCTCTATCATGTCAATTTTAAATGCAAGGGCGGCACCATACAAATTTTTATGGGAGAAATAATTATACAATTTTTTTATAAAATACAAATTTCAATCAGACTTTATTACAATATGTATTATTGTATTTTTTATTATTATATTTTTTTCCATTTTTTTAAACCATGTAACTCATTTTAGAATAATGAATTCAAATCCCACTAACGAACATGAGAACTTCTTTTCTTTGATGATACATGCAACATATATTTTCTTCTAAAATTCCTCAAAGTTTTGGAAGATCTTGTTTAACCATAACTAAAATTAGTGATATATATATTCATCCATAATGTTTGGTATATTTTTTTAACTTAATAATCAATCATTTAAATAAATAAATATATTATATATAATAAAATAATTAGAGTTATAATAAACAAATAATCAAATTTATTTACAATAATACAACATATTTTTTATAAATCATACATTTTTCTATAACGATAATTAATTATTCAATAATTTTTTATACATACATAACATAATTTATGTATATAACACTACTAAAAGTTAAAAGAATTATGAAAATTTATAAAATATTGGTAACTTTTAATTAACAATCAATTAATATACTAAAATTTTAATATTTTTTATATTTCTACATACACAAACTAAAAAAAAATACTTGCACATAAATAATTATATTTTAATAGATTTATCTATCTGTATTCTAATAGTATATGTTAAGATTATAAATTAAAATTTTTATTCATATACAAAAATTAAATTTTTTATTATATATTTTTAAAACATATGTTAATTAAATTCTATTTTAATTATTCTTTTTACGAACATTAATTAATTACATATTGTCCAAAAGATTGTTAACCATATTTAGGAAAGGGTAAGAAATTTAATAAGAAAATAGATATGGATTGATGTGTGGGGCCTAGTGACTGTGCCCTAATGAGTAGGTCTGCATAGATGATATTGAAAGTTGAAAGCTATGGAAGTCTCATGCATTCCCTGTGGAAGTTCTTGGAGCTATCTGAATTTTAGGATCAACGTGCCTTTGTCTGCTAAAATTTGGAAAAACAAGAAACCATTACGTCTCTCTTATGTTGCAAGCGTTTCAAAAATAAATGTAAAATTTGTTTAGCATATGATTTAACTATATCTTCTATAAAGTAGTTGGACTTTTCCTTTTTTGTAAAAATGAAAAAGAGAGAGAGAAGCAAGTTAGTTTAGACAATATATGAATTTGTAATAATAATAATAATAAGGGTAAATTATTAAAATAGTATACGAAGGTTTATATTGCTATATAAGTAACCCTAAAATATATGAATGATAAATGATTATTTAAAAGATTTAAAAATATAACAAAAATAATTAAATATTAAATATATATTTCTAAAATATACTTTAAAAATTAAATTTAAATGTAATTTTTATAAGTATTATTTAAAAAATAAGATATTTTTATTTTTAAAATTTAATAATTTTATGTCAAATAAATGTTAATAAATACTATTTTAAATGACCAATTTATTTGAAATAAAATATTTTTCTTCTAGAAATTAAATTTTGCTTCGATATTTTGTTTGCATATTCTAAATAGTTATTCAGATGTTGTCACAAATTCGAATCAAATAAATAAGTTATTTGCTAAATATAAAAATTTCTATCACTTATAAAAAATATAATATTTATTCATTCCTTTTGTTATATTTTTAAATCATTAAAAGGTTTAATTTATTTATCATTTGTACCTTAAGTGTTATTTTTTTCTGTGGTATAAATTGTTATGTACCATTTGAATGATAATAATTTTGATACCCTAATAATAATAATAATAATAATAATAATAATAATAATAATAATAATTTTGATATGAGAAATGCTAGAGAACCAAAAGAGTATTAGCAAAAAACTAGCCAAATATCTCTGGGTGAATTCAAAATATCTACGAATTAATATATATGAATGTTTCTTCTGCTAAATATCAGAATGTTTTCTTTTCATACTAAATGGATGTTCTTTTATATATTTTTTCGAATTTTTTTGTATAACAAATGTGAATGTCTCTATTTCTTTAAAAATTTCATAATTTTTTTAAAAATTTATAAATATTTAATTATTTTTGCTAAAATATAACTGGATATTTCTTTTGTTAAGTATTAAGATATTTTTTTCATATTAAATGAATATTTTTTTATATTTCTGTAATTGTTTAAAACTCCTTCTGTCAAGTGTGTAGTTTGCACTCTCTTTAATTATCAAAATGGCATCTAATATTCCAAAATAATTGTGTACAAAGTAGAATCTCTTCATACAATGTGATAAAATCCTAGGCCGTGTTTTAACTCCTGTGTTTCAACAACGCAACAAATAATAAATACCAATTAGCACATGACAAAGATCAAGTAAAAAGCCACTTGAAAATTTTATTCTATTTTTCTGCATTCCATGGAAGGGAACTAGATCATAACAGTCAAGAAATTTCCAAGAGAACATAAAGAACCAAAAGAAATATGAATATAACCTTGAATCCAATCTGGTTCGCAAAAGGGAAGCGGTTCTTGTCGACGGTGGCGAATTCGACGAGTCAGATGTCGATGATAAATGAGGAGTGGGTCGCAATGGAGAGGCGGAGAAAGCCTGACGGTGAGAGAGAGAGGTCTGTGTGTGTGATTGTTAGAGGTAGGTAGGTTAATGTGAGAAAGAAAAAAAATACTTTTATAGATTTTAATTAGTTTTACTTAATCAATTTTAAATTTTTTAATTAATTATTAATATAAATTAATGTGGTTTTGATTAATTTTTTGCTGATAACCTTTTAGCTCCATGTACTTTTCCTTTTGATCCGCTAACTTCACGCAGTGATCCAATCACATTTTACTTTTTTAAATAATAACTTTTGATATAATTAATATAAAAACTGGCAGTATATTAGAATTTAATTCTAATAATAATATGTGAAGCCTTTGTCAAATATATTTTATTACTCTTCTTTATTTGTGGTGTTTTTTCTGTAGAGTTTTTTTACAAATGCCGAAAATATTTGGAATTATTATAAAAGAAGGCAATGTACATTTTTAAAACGGTAATATTTTGTTGCTTTTCGTTTCGGTTACAAAATTAGTTAGACATCGATAATAATTTTAAGATAAAAAACAATGATATTAGTCTTCTTTTAGCTAAGCATGAAAAACCTTTGTTTTATTAGCATCAAGTTTTAATATATCATGTCCATTGTAAATATTATTAGACTTAATTCCCTTAACAACTTCTTAGGAAAGTTGTCATGTTAGTGGTTTAAAAAATAAAGATTCCAACTAATTTGGAATATTCTGATTTAATTTGTCTCCTTTTTTCTAGTTAACAATAAGTGTTTTATGAAAACTTTTTAAAAGAATAAAAATATAAATTAAATATTAATGTAAATATTTTATGCATTAAACGTATTGAAAGAATAAAAAAAAATCAATATTGTTAAATTCGCTAAAATCAAGACCCTAAAAATTCATAACTTATTTTCCTCTTTCTTCAGATTCTTTCATTATTACACTGTTTGTGTTACATGTTGAGAAACATGATAAAATAAAAAATGAAATTTCAAAAACCACGTACAATAATGGACAATCATGGAACATGCAACAACAAAGTTTGTCAATGTAGCAGTTAAATTAGTTGCTTGGAAATTGAAACCCCATTAATAATTAGTTATTTAATTAAAATTTGTAATGAGCAAGTTGGAAAATAATTGATAAAAAGAAGACAGATTTCATTTTGTCCTTTTAAGATATGCTTCCATGTGTGTGTCCTGAAGATAACTGCCATCACGTGAACAACACAACAATCTGACCAAAGCAATTCCCTCACTATTTTCCAAATTCTTCTTTTAAAAAATATTCTTTGTAAAAATTTATATTTTGTTAGAAATATAATAAATCATTTAATGTATAGTCAACTTTATCTGAAGTTAATAACTGAGGGTCATTAAATAAAATTTTAATCAATCAGTCAAATCATCTAACTGCACTCAACTATCAACTTCACGTGAAATTGACTGCACCTGAATTTTCACCTTTATGTTATCTTTTCCTATCAGCACAAATTTTTAGGAGAAATAGTATTATAATATGGTATTAGAGTTTTATGTGTAAAATGTCTAGAATTCAATTTTTGGTAAATTCGAAAAGATAAAAAGAAAATAGTATAAGACAAATAAGAAAAGAAAAAGAAAATGGTATTAAAAATTCTATATTTAAAAAGTTTAGAGTTCGATCTTAATAAATCTGAAAAGATAAAAAAATAATATAAGATAAATAAATAAAAAATCCTAAAAAGACGTGTTAAAGATATAATTGTTTATCTTATCTTTTTTATCAATTTAAACTTAAAAAAATATAATATTTAATTATTTATCATAATATCAATTACTCACTAACTTAAAATAGTTGATCCTATATTTAGTAATTAATCTTTTGTATGCTCAATTTTTTTTAATACTCATCATTTTCTCCCACCAACATATTTCTAGATAATTGTAAGAAAATTTAATTACTAGCTTAAAAATCTTATAAATACAAAATAGAATAAAGAAACATTTGTATACTCCTTGTGAATATTCAATATGTGCTCCAAAAAATTTATAATTTTATATATAATCTTTAAAAAATGAACAAAAACTAAAAAATGGCACTTATCTTTTAGTCTTATAATAGTATGCATGCACAAGGTAGTATAAGATATAATTAAATGATTTATGAAAAAAAAATCATAAGTGACATAGAAACATCCACCTTTATAGATATTAATTAATTATCATTCTTTGGAACAAGCAAGTTTTTATAAATTAAAAAGTTTTTATAGACAAAACTTCTTTGTTTTACACTTTTACTCAACATTTCCCCCTTTTGATCATAAGTTTCATTGGAGTAACAAAAGCTGCACATGGGTCAAATTTTGACAACACAAAGACCAACATTAAAGAACAAAAAAAAGATATATATATATATATTTATATCGAAAAATCTAACAAAAGTACCTATTAAATTTACAAACGCTAACAAAAGTATTCATAAATTAAGAAAATTAACACTGTATTTATGAAAGATAGATTCCATACGATAAAAATATTCAAATCCTAATTTTTTTGTTGATTTTTTAATAAAATTTACAAACTAAATGATGGTAGAATAGGGTTAGCGTGGGGTAGTTTGAAAATTTTATTAAAAAATCAATAAAAAAATTAGGATTTGAATATTTTTGTCGTACGAAACTCATCTTTCATGAATACAATGTTAATTTCCTTAGTTTATAAGTACTTTTATCAGTATTCGTAAACTTTCCAAGTACTTTTGATAGTTTCTCTTATTTATATATCCTTTTAAAACATACACTTAATATAAACCCTAAAATAATAATATCATCTATAAACAGTTAATCACTTTTAATCCTAATCTTTTGTATTATATTATTATTGTAAATAAATTGTAATTATTGAAAATAGAAATAAAAATAAAAATAAAAATTATTTTTAAAATATATATTAAATATAAGAATTTGTCCATAAAAAGTGGCACGAGTTAGTTGGTGCCACAGAGTATTTATTGGAATGGAGGTTTGACTATATATGAGACAGTGCAGACAAAAATCCATTTGCTTCTGCTTCATACTTTAATGGGATTTGGGAGCATTCATTAGGGTTTGTTTGGTATTGGAGTGAGTATCTGCATTGTGCATGTGATTGCCGAAAGAACTTTGAACAATTTGATCAGCCATATCAAACGTAGCCCATAGGGCATGCATTATTTTAGGTAGATTCAATTCTCATGGAAAAAACAAACAACAACTAACAAACCTATTCTAGGAGTAGTAATTAATATTTTTAAAAAATATTTTATATATAGCCCAATTTTATAGTATTTTTTATTTAGTATTTAATTTCTGTCTAACTTATTTTTTATAATAATTTTAAATATTTAAAATTTTTAATTTTTATACTTTTAAATTTAAAATTAATTATTTAATTTTTTTAACAATTAACCAATAATTTTTAGACACTATAGTATATATATATATATATATATATATATATATATATATATATATATATAAAAAAACTAAAGTTGATAATTGATGATAAAATTGTTTATAAAATATATATTACATTGTTAATTATGTTTAATGTGTAAATGATCAAATTTATTACTGAAAGATTACCTGTTTTTTAAATTAGATTTCAAAAGATTTTTTTAATCAAATTTGTCTTTTAAAAATTTTAAGTTAGTCACATTAGTTCTCCATCACTTCCGTTGCTGAATTTGCTGCTTATATGATACGTTAAATGACACCACAATACACATCTGGTAATTTTAATTAACTACTAATGTAATAAGTTTATAAAATTAAATCAACTTCAAATTAAAGGATTTCAATGCCTCAATGTCTCTCTCATCAATTTAGAATTGATTTGATCTAATTTTATAAATTTATATATTAGCATCTAATTAGAACTTCCAAATATGTACTGTAGTTAATGTAGTGTCACTTAACATGTTACATTAACAAATTTTTATGTCATTAACAATGAAAGTAACGAAAAGACTAATATAACTAATTTAAACTTTTTTAAGAACAAATTTAATTAAAAAAAATTATAACCAATTTAAAAAACATATAAATTTTTTAAAAGAAATTTGACCATTTACTTACAGGGTTAATACTATTACGTAGAAGATACGAAACTAGTAAATGTTAAAAAAATAGTTGATAAATTTTGAATGTTTGAGAGCATTCAAATTCCATAAACGTTGGAATTAACAGAATATTTTGTTAAACAAAATGAATATACAATTATATATAATACTTGACTAAATATTTTATATAGTTTAATAGAATATTCTATTAATTTTAACGTTTTTGTCATAATAAAAACTTAATTACAAAATCTAATACGATATAAAAATTTAATTAAAAAAATTATAAGAACTTGATTAAAATTTTAATAAAACTATAAAAATTAACAGAATAATTAAATTTATTTATTATTATAAAATTATTTTTTAAATATTATTTTGCTTAAAATTTAATATTAATGGTCTAATATTTAAAATAAAAATAATTTAAAAATAACTTATATTAACTAACAAAAATATTATGTACAAAAAAACAATCATCACCAAATCAAGCTAAGTATTATATATTTATATAAAAAATATGTCATTTAATTTATTTTTAATATATATTTTATATAAATAACTAATATATGGGCTGATTTTTTTTTTGTATACGTAAATTAAAAAAAAAATAATTCTCTAAGTAAATTTATATAAAAAATGTGTGAAGTTGCATGCCTACGTGGGAATGACAAAGAATGAGAGAGAGAACAGAAATCACGAGGTGGGTTCCCACAGAGCCATAAACCCACATGGTCTGCTATATATTTATATGAGCACACAAAATATTCAACCGTGAAATTTTAGGGTTAGGTATGGTAGTTAGAAAGTCCAATATATACTCTCCCTCTCTTGGGACCGAATCATAATAAACATTAAACAATGCAAGGCAACAAAAAAAAAAACCCTTTACTTTTATTTTTTTAATTTCCTTTTTTTGGGGATAGGATAAATTGTTATTGAATATATGGAATAATAATATAATTAGGAAAAGTGAGTGAACTTTGCCACCTCTTTTCAACACACACTACTATACTTTTCTTTAATTTCTACTAGCTAGTCACCCTTAATTATTTCTCTCTCCTTCTTATCTTAGACTTTCTAGTTTAAAAGCTAGATTAGATATTCATAACCCTTTTCACATTATGCTTAAAAAAATTGGTATACTAATATAATTTAGATTTTTGGCTATAAATTTTCGTGTTAATTTTTTAGTTTTTCACGATATCCTCCCACTATAACAATTTTGACACTTCAAAATAGTTTCTGGAACCATTTTATTGTGATTTTGAATCGCCGCAAAATATTTTACGGCGGTTAATTAACCGTCGGAAGATGAGGTGCGGGCAAATAATTAGCGATAATTTTTTTTTAACTGTTGGAATAACTGCTGTGAAATATGAATTGGTTTTGCGGTGGTTATTATTCGCTGCCATTCAAAAATGATATTTTCAATGAATTATTGCATGTACAAAGTGAAATTTAAACCTTGACTCTTAATGAGTTAATTTTAAATGTTAATTAATTAATAATGTGGGATTAAGTATATAAAACCCAAATTTAGTAAGAAGAAATTACACTAAAAATCATTACATGATAAAAATTATATGAGAATTTCATCATATGAGAGGAATTATATTCTCTCCATATATATATATGATGAGATCTTAACATTTTGCATAATAATCTCATTGGTTAATGTATCTGTACAAATGATGTTAATTAATAATCAAGTCACACTACTCATGATCAATCAAGAGGAAAATAGATGGATCTTCACATGTGATGCATTATTGTCTTCTAGTTGAATGTTGTGTATTGCATAACACTCTTATACAATACTTTCAATGAATCATGTGAGCCATGATGATTAATTCTAGTACAAAGATGGACAAGGAATCTAACTTTGATTAAATATATATAGGCTAAAGGTTAGTTAAAGAGACAATGCAAATTCTCAAGTTTGGTCTAGTTAAAAATATAATTATTAATGTTGTTTTTTTTTGTTAGTGTAAATTTTTTAAATGAGTAGTTTTATGATATAATATCATAATTTTATATTCGAAAAATTTAGAGTTTGATTTTTGTTGAACCCCAAAAGTAAAAAAAATAGCATAAGATAAATAAAAGAAAAAAAAAGAATTATACAAAAAATAAATAAACCCAAAAAAGATTCTTATTTGAAAGAGAGTGTTAGAGATATAACTATTAGTTACCTTTTTCTATCAGTTTAAATTTTTTAAAATAGTAATTTCATGATATATCTATTGTCAAAATATGTACCTGTTACGGTGGGTAACCGGAGATTAAATAAATGGATGGCGTTGGGTGGCCCAAACGTATGAAGGAGGAGGACTCCGGATGGATCTGCAACTCGGGAGGCTCCGTCCGACTTGTTCGCGTGGGTGAATGGGGGGTGGTACCTGCAAAGACACTCCGATGCCTAAGTTAGCAAGGGTGTGAGCAGGTCTAGAGAGTATTGGGTCTTAGAGATACCTGAGGTGTGTCAGTGTACTTATAGTGGTGAGCCAATAACCACCGTTGGAGTAGTGCCGTATCTTTAGGATAGTAACCGTCCCATTATCTTAGGGAGGTTAGGATATGGCTTTATGAAGTGGTTAGAGAGATTTCAGGGGCGGTTACTCATTTGAATGAGTGTTTATCTGCCAGCTAATCTCATAACCGACTTCTTCATACTAAGTCGTGGTTGACACCGACTTCTTAAGTAGAGGTCGGTGCTTTGCTAGGCTTAATCTACTGGATCAGGCCTTTCGGTTGGACCTGGGCCCTTAACATTGGGCCAGGGTATGAACAGTGCCCCTACTTGAGCCCAAGATCCTTTTAAGGCTTGGGTTCAAGTATTTAACTCGGGTTCGTAGCCGACCTTTACGAGTTTTAAAACCGACGTGATTTTCGCGTTCTTTTGTTTCTGACAGTTACGTCAATTCAAGCGTCGTGTCCGTTGGGGAAGCGTTTAGGGATCGAGGGCTTCGGTAACGGTGCAATCGCATTAATGACTGCCTCGTTTTTACCATTATGCCCCTTAATGTGTTTATAAATGCTTTCCCTCTCTTTCGTTTTTCTGTTTCTGCAAACTTTCAAACTTCTTCTTCCCTTGTTCGTGCTGCATTCTTGTGTTCAAAGATTTCTGCTCTCTCCAACCTTCATTTCTTGGATAAAGGTTAGTTTTATTTCTTCCATGTCATGCCTTATGTTTGCATGTTTTGTGAGTGGATAGGTTGGTCTGTAGATTCTAGCCTCGTATCTCTCCTCTTTAGGGGCCGTGTTTTTTATTTTTCTTTTTCTTTTTTCCTTTTGTAGGTTTCTGCCACTTTTCTTTATATAAAAAATGGCTTCCGTAGATGTTCTTTCTCAGTGGGTTGATGTTACGGTCCTTGGGGAGGAACCGTTGGTCGATGCTGAGTTCATCACTCATCTTCGTACTCATCACAGGCTCTGTACTTCGGAGGAGGACGAGCCAAAATATGAACTAATAATCCCGGGTCCTGAAGACCGGGTCTGTTTTGGGAGAGAAAATGAGGCGGCCCCTCATTTTTTCTTTATGTATGAGTGTATGATCACCCGTTTGGGTGTTTTTCTTCCTTTCTCAGATTTCGAGATATCTGTTTTGCATCACTGTAGAGTTGCCCCTACTCAACTTCACCCCAATTCTTGGGGTTTTTTGAAGATCTATCAGTTTATAAGCCACGCTCTGGACTTTCCGACCTCTCTAAGGATTTTCTTCTTTCTCTTCCATATGACTAAGCCCTTTAGTGGGCTAAACAACAAACAGCAATGGGTATCTTTCCGAGCCATACAAGGTCGGAGGATTTTCACCCTTTTTGACGAATCTTTTCACGACTTCAAAAACTTCTTTTTCAAACTTCAAGCTGTAGAGGGTCACCACCCCTTTTTCCTGGATGAGCATTCCTCTCCCCGCTTCCCCCTTTATTGGTCGCCGCCTTCCTCTTGTGAAAAGTATGGTCCAGATGACCTGGACGAGGTGGAGGCGGCTATTGTGGGGTTTTTCCGAGAAGCGTGGGGAAGGGTCCCATACTTGGATACCAGGAAAATTCTCCAGGGTACACCAACTTTTGTTCAATCTCAGCTAGGTAGTGCATGCATTCTTTATTTCCGAGTTGTTTCTGCCGACTTGCATTCTACCGACTTGTAATTTTTGTTATTTGTTTTCTTTTGTAGATATGGCAAAGAAAAACGCTCAGGAGGCCTACCAAAGGGTTCAGGAGGCCAAGGCGAAGTCCCGGGCTAGGTCCGGTGGTGCCAGGGCGATCACCTTTCCTCCTCCTCCTCCTCCTCCTCCTCCTAAGAATACTGGCACTCCCTCTCAACCCCTTGTCATCTCTTCCTCAAGTTTGTCTCGACCACCCCCTTCTGCCCAAATTCTCTCTGAGCCAGAGAAGAAGAAGCGCAAGACTTCTGAGTCTGGCTCTTCTTCTTTTGATGGTGGGGTTAAGGCGGATGCTATGGCATTCGTCCGAAAGAACATCTATCCTTTTATCAGTATGGATGATGTTTCTGTTCGAAACCACCTCACCACCATGGCTGAGGAGAGTTTCAGGGTAGCGGGTGTTTGTGGCAAACTTTTGGACATTTTCGAGAAGGCTCCCCTCAGCTCTTTGGGGGCATCCTCAAGGGTTGAGGAGTTGGAGGGGAGGCTTCTTATTTATGAAAAACATGAGAAGGAGTTGAAGGAGGAGAGAGATAAGTTGAGGAAAGAGAGGGATCACCTGAAGGAGGAGGAGGGTAAGCTGCGGGCCCAATGTACTTTGGAGGCGAATCTGAGGAAAACGGCGCAAGACAGCTACCACAGCTTATTTCAAGATATTGTGGCCGTGAGGAAGGACTTACTGAATTCTCGGAACGCATACGCCGAGTTGGAGGACTCAATTGCCGATGGCGCCGAGGAGTCTTGGAGAATTTTCCTGGAACAAGTCAGAGTTATAGCTCCCGACTTGGACCTTTCTCCTTTACATCCTGATAAAGTCGTCATCGATGGTGCCATCGTGTATCCTCCTGCTCCCGAGGTTGTTTCCGAGTCAGATTTGAAGACTCAGGGGCAGAGGATTATTGAGTCTCCTCCTCATTCTAAAGATGCTCCGACTTCTTCCTCCGTTCCTCCGACTGGTCCTGGTGGCGCCCCTCCTGAATCTGGTGGTGATTCCTCTACTCCCTTGAAGAAATGATTTATTATATATTTTTTTATGGCTATATGGGGGCCCGGCTTGTGGGTCCCCTCTTTTTTAAACTTTGTTTCTCTGTTGGTGGTTGTGAACAATTTCTTTTTGGCCTTTTAAGGCCGTAAACAAAAATATTTATGGCGATTGCCCTTTTTTGGACAAGGGCGTAGAAAAATAAATGCCCTTTTTTGGATAAGGGTTCTAAGTTACCTCGTGCGTGCATGCTTTTCTGTTTTTGATATTTTTTTATCTCTTTTGAAGAAACCTCTTTGTTGGCTTGCGTTGTTTTCTCGAGCCTTTTTCGTTCAAGGGCTTTTATGCAGCCTTTAAACTTTTTCCAGGTTTTCCTATCTCTTTTGTTATCCTTTGTTTTTGATACCGAGGGCTCTTGGAGGGTTTCTTGGATCAGGCTTCTGTTGTTCCCTCCGGGTTTGGTGCTTGCTAACTTGGATAGGGCGTCAGCTCTGCTATTTAGATCCCGAGTTATATGTTTGACCTCGGTTTCCGCGAAACGCCCAAGATGCTCCAAGGTTTTTTCCAAGTACCTCTTCATATTGGGGTCCTTTGCCTGATACTCTCCGCTTATTTGGGAGGTCACTACCTGTGAGTCGCTGTATACCATTACCTTTGTAGCACCAACTTCCTCTGCTAACTTTAATCCGGCAATCAAGGCTTCATATTCTGCCTGATTGTTTGAAGCTAAAAATTCAAATTTTAAGGAGACCTCTATCTGGGTTCCTTTTTCATCTACCAATATTATGCCTGTGCCGCTCCCCGTTTTGTTGGAGGATCCGTCTACATAGAGTTCCCATGTAGTCGGTTTTTCCTCTTGTTCTCCTGCATATTCTGCAACGAAGTCGGCGAGGCATTGGGCTTTAATTGCTGTCCGAGTTTCATATCTCAGATCAAACTCGGAGAGTTCTATCGCCCATTGAACCATTCTCCCTGCAACATCCGTCTTTTGGAGGATTTGCTTCATGGGTTGGTTCGTACGGACTCTTATTGTGTGAGCCTGAAAGTAAGGTCGTAGCCTTCGTGAGGCTATTACTAAGGCGTAGGCAAACTTCTCTAGTTTGTGATACCTTAGTTCAGGGCCTTGTAGGACCTTACTGGTAAAGTAAACCGGGTGTTGCCCGACCTTGTCTTCTCTGATTAGAGCTGATGAGACAGCCCTGTTTGCTACGGATAGGTATAGGACAAGGTCTTTTCCCGGTACTGGTCGTGTTAAGATAGGAGGTTGACTTAGGAATCTTTTGAACTCTTGGAATGCCTCCTCGCATTCCGAAGTCCATTCAAATTGGCATCCCTTCCTCAATAAAGAAAATAGTGGAAGGGATTTCAGTGCCGATCCCGCCAAAAATCTGGAGAGGGCTGCAAGTTGGCCATTGAGCTGTTGAACCTCTCTCAAACAGGTCGGGCTTTTCATTTCTAGGATGGCTCTGCATTTGTCGGGATTGGCCTCAATCCCTCTTTGTGTTAGCATGAAGCCTAGAAATTTCCCTGCTTCTACTGCGAAGGCGCATTTTGCGGGATTTAGTCTCATCCCATGCAACCTTATAGTGTTGAAGACTTGTGAGAGGTCGGTTAAGAGGTCGTTTTCTTGCTTGGTTTTTACTAGCATGTCGTCGACGTATACCTCCATTAGGCTCCCTAGATGGGGGGAAAACACTTTGTTCATCAGCCTTTGATATGTGGCTCCTGCATTCTTTAGCCCGAACGGCATGACCACGTAGCAATAGTTGGCTTTTGGTGTGATGAACGATGTTTTCTCCTGGTCGGGTTCATGCATCGGGATTTGGTTATATCCCGAGTAGGCATCCATGAATGACAGGTATTGGTACCCCGAGCTGGAGTCCACCAGGGTATCTATACTCGGTAGAGGATAAGGGTCCTTGGGACATGCCTTATTCAAGTCGGTATAGTCGACGCACATTCTCCATTTACTATTCTGTTTTTTGACTAGCACTATATTGGCTAGCCACGTTGGGTATTTGACCTCTCTAATAAAGCCGGCTTCCAAGAGCGCCTGTACTTGTTCTTCTACTATTGAGGCTCGTTCTGGGCCGAGCTTGCGTCTTCTTTGCTGTACAGGTCGGGACCCTGGGAAAACCGAGAGCTTGTGGGACATGAGCTCGGGATCAATCCCGGGCATGTCGGAAGCCTTCCATGCGAAGAGGTCGGAATTAGCTCTTAGGAGCTCTCCCAACCTTTGTTTTAGGGTTTCCCCTAGGTTGGCTCCTATGTAAGTGTTTTTTCCTTCCTCCTCACCGACTTGTATCTCCTCGGTTTTTCCTCCCGGTTGGGGTCGCAGTTCTTCTCTGGTCCTTGTGCCGCCTAGCTCTATGGTATGAACTTCTTTGCCCCTTCCTCTCAGATTTAGGCTTTCGTTATAGCACTTCCTTGCCAATTTCTGATCTCCCCTCACCGTTGCTATTCCTCCTGGAGTTGGGAATTTCATGCAAAGGTGAGGAGTCGACACCACCGCTCCCAGGCGATTAAGGGTAGTTCTGCCGATTAAGGCATTGTAGGCTGACCCTTCATCGATGACTATGAAGTCTATGCTCAAAGTCCTTGATTTTTCCCCTTTTCCGAAAGTGGTGTGAAGGGGTAAAAATCCCAGTGGTTTTATTGGCGTGTCCCCTAACCCATATAGGGTGTCGGGGTAGGCTCTCAACTCTTTTTCATCTAACCCTAACTTGTCGAAGGCGGGCTTGAAAAGGATGTCCGCCGAGCTTCCTTGGTCTACTAGGGTTCTATGGAGATGGACATTAGCTAGGATCATAGTTATCACCACAGGATCATCATGCCCGGGTATTATCCCTTGCCCATCTTCTTTTGTGAATGAGATAGTGGGGAAGTCGGGTGTCTCTTCCTCGACTTGGTAGACTCTTTTGAGATGTCTTTTGCGAGAAGATTTGGTGACCCCGCCTCCCGCAAAACCTCCTGAGATCATATGGATATGTCTCTCCGGGGTCTGTGGTGGCGGATCTCTCCTGTCCATATCGTCTCGCTTTCTCTTCCCATGGGTATCCGACCTCTCCATGAGATATCTATCAAGCCGACCTTCTCTAACCAGCTTTTCTATCACATTTTTGAGGTCGTAACAGTCGTTGGTGGAGTGACCATATATTTTATGGTACTCGCAGTAGTCGATGCGGCTTCCCCCTTTTTTATTTTTAATAGGTCTAGGGGGTGGCAACCTTTCAGTGTGGCAAATCTCTCTGTATACATCCACTATAGAAGTTTTTAGTGGAGTATAAGAGTGATATTTCTTGGGCCTCTCGAGACCGATTTCTTCCTTCTTTTTGACTTCCCTTTCCCTTTCCTTAGATGAGGAAGTGGGTCCAGGCCGCCAACTCAGGTCTCTTAATTTTGCATTCTCTTCCATGTTGATGTACTTTTCAACCCTTTCTTGTACATCACTTAGTGAAACGGGGTGTCTTTTAGATATAGACTGCGAGAAGGGACCTTCTCTTAGTCCATTGACTAACCCCATTATGACTGCCTCTGTGGGCAGGTCTTGGATCTCTAAACATGCTTTGTTGAACCTTTCCATATAGGCTCGCAGAGACTCTCCGACATCCTGTTTTATTCTCAGGAGGCTCGGTGCATGTTTTACCTTGTCTTTTTGGATTGAGAACCTCATCAAGAACTTCCTTGAGAGGTCTTCAAAGCTAGTGATGGATCTCGGGGGAAGGCTATCGAACCACTTCATCGCTGCTTTCGATAAAGTGGTTTGGGAAAGCTTTGCATCTCGTAGCGTCGGAGGCATCGGCTAGATACATCCGAATTTTGAAGTTGCTTAGATGGTGCTTTGGGTCTGTGGTCCCATCATAGAGGTCCATATCAGGGCTTTTAAAGTTTCTCGGAACTTTTGCCCTCATGATGTCTTCACTGAAGGGATCCTCTCCACCTGGGAATTGGTCTTCTTGGTCGTCGCGGGAGTTATGGCCCTTGAGGGAGGATTCTAGCTGTAAGAGTTTTCTTTCTAACTCTTTTCGCCGTTCCATCTCCTCTTTGAGGTACCTTTCAGTTTCTTTCTGCTTCTCCCGCTCTTGCTCCAATTGTTCTAAGCGACTGTGGACTAACCCCATTAGTTCAGTTACGTGGGATGGTCCACCTTTTTCCGATTCTCGCTCATCTGAGGGATTTGCTTTCGGGTTTTTTACCCCGGAGGTACCCTCTCTATGCTGATTGTTAACTTCTTGGTGGAGGGTTAGATCCACATTGTCGTTTCCTGCGTTCAGATTCTCTTCTTCGGAATCTGTTTTTGCATGGACTTCCTCGTGGGATCTATCCGCCATCGATGGATGATCTCTCGGGTCCCCGGCAACGGCGCCAATGTTACGGTGGGTAACCGGAGATTAAATAAATGGATGGCGTTGGGTGGCCCAAACGTATGAAGGAGGAGGACTCCGGATGGATCTGCAACTCGGGAGGCTCCGTCCGACTTGTTCGCGTGGGTGAATGGGGGGTGGTACCTGCAAAGACACTCCGATGCCTAAGTTAGCAAGGGTGTGAGCAGGTCTAGAGAGTATTGGGTCTTAGAGATACCTGAGGTGTGTCAGTGTACTTATAGTGGTGAGCCAATAACCACCGTTGGAGTAGTGCCGTATCTTTAGGATAGTAACCGTCCCATTATCTTAGGGAGGTTAGGATATGGCTTTATGAAGTGGTTAGAGAGATTTCAGGGGCGGTTACTCATTTGAATGAGTGTTTATCTGCCAGCTAATCTCATAACCGACTTCTTCATACTAAGTCGTGGTTGACACCGACTTCTTAAGTAGAGGTCGGTGCTTTGCTAGGCTTAATCTACTGGATCAGGCCTTTCGGTTGGACCTGGGCCCTTAACATTGGGCCAGGGTATGAACAGTACCTATGCAGAAATATTTGTGCTGTGGTCTAGATCGATTATTTAAAAAAAATTAGTTTGACATTTTAAAATATATAATTTATTGTAATGTAAATTTAATTGGTTTAATTTTATTTTTAACTTGATTAAAAAATTATTATGGTTTAAATTCGATCGGTTTAATCGATTTTAATAGATTAGTATTAAAAATTAGGAGAAGTTTTAAATTACTAGAACAAAAAAAAGAAATAAATATAACAAGTCTCACTTCACATTCATAAAAAAGGCTAATTAAATAATAATAATTCATGTATATGTAATAAATTAAACATATTCTAAGTAAAATCTTGAATCCATTTTAAAATGTAGATCTGAAATACAATCAGAACCGTGTGGTTTGTTAAAATGAGATTCAATAAAGTCCATGTTATTGCTATTTTGATTGGATTATTGGGTTGGATAAACAATTTTGTTGAATTGGTTTAAATTCAAACACTCTTAATTGAATGCAACTCCTCCAAAATAATTTAATTTAAAATTATATATGCACAAAATGTTACATGTAGTTTTAACAATCTTATAAGAAACACTTGCAAAAACTATGCAATTTTTGAAGATTGTTGTATGAGCAAAAGTTTGAGAGTTTCACAAAATCAGCTCTAACTTTAGAGTAATGAATTAATCTTAATTTTCTTGTGATACAAGCTTTTCTTGTATATATACTATTTGATAATAGGTTTAAATTAAACTAACTAATTCTTCACTCAAATAACTAACTAACTCTTCACTCTAACAGCTAACTAACTTTGGTGATTAACTGTTTCGGTTATGATAATTGGCAGTTACATTTTTTCTCTTAATTTTCTATAAAATTAACTCAATTTTTTTAAGTTAAGAGTGAGACTTAAACTCAAAATTTTTAGATGACGGTAATAGGAAGGCTATGTTATTTAAATTATAACTCGTTAACAAAATTAACTCATAAATTATAAATTCTAAACCCTAATTTTTCATGTGTTATCATTCAATAACTAAAATGTCTAGAATTTCATTTTTTGGTTTATTATTATTATTATTATTATTATTATTATTATATGAGCGTTTTCAAATAATTATGAAATATAATCACCAAAAGAATAATTATGAATTATGCGTAATCATCACTTGAAATTTAAGCAAAATGGACACATACAAAGAGAATGCTTCTAAGCAAGATGCACGGGAGAATAATGAGACGTGACATTATACGTATTAATTAATATTTAAATATATATTTTTCAGTAAACATAACTATAAACATACATGCATTAATACACCCGATGTAGTTATTATAGTTATTACAATTTTTTATTTATAAATTTGGAGAAAGAGAAATATGAATGAATTGGAAGGGTTTGGATTCGGTTGGCGGCAAAGGTAACGTGTTGAGCAGAAAATAAATGGTGCAATGGAAATTAATTAATACGTCAAATTAAAGCACACAACAATTCATTATAAGAAACACGTGGCACTACGTGGGTTTGAAAACTACAACTACTTTGCTTTGTTGTATCTGACAAGGAAACCCACTTCATCACCATATCATCGATTTTTATTTCTATTTTTATATTTATTTTTCGGTAGAAATTTAGGTAGAATTAACTTCATGTGAAATTGATTGATAATTGTTAAATAACAATTTAATCGCTTATCAAATTATTTAAAGATTCTCTACTATCAATTTCATGTAAAATTAATTATACCTAAATTTTTACTTTTAGTTATTTATTTATATTTCATATTTAATAGAAATATATAATGACCCCATCTTAGACTTGTCCATTGAACATAACCATATCTATTGTCTTGTTATTTAGTCTTTTTTTTATTTGGATAAAATAAAACTATTAGTAAGAATTTGACTTGGATGAAAGTTTTTCCAATAGAAAGTTAGGGTTTTTTTAGCAATTTTCTTTTCTTGAAACTAAAGATTAAAAGCTTCTAATTAAAATGATAAGGTATTTGTTATTTTGATTATTTTTAAATTAGAGTAAACATTTAAATATAATTGATTCTTAAAAAATTTTAAATTAGATATTTTATTTTTTAATAATTTTTTATTTTTTAAATATTTTTAAAAATTATTTTCATTGATAAATTAGTCTCTTTATTATTTCAAATATGAACTAATTTATTTTATAATAATATTTTTTGAGACTTGTATTAATTTAAAATGGTTATCAGCTTATTTATTAACTCATGTATACTTGTCTTCATATGAAGTTTTTAATTGAAAATCATTAAATAATTGATATGTTCGACTAAATTATTATCTAACGGCTTTCAATTATTAACTTCGCATGAAAACAACTACAAGGGAGTGTTTACCATAAAAATTTTGATTGAAAGCAACAAAGAAATCATCTGTTTCACAAAAGTAATTCTTGAAAATTTTTAGAATAATAAAATGTTATTGAAAATCAAAATGTACAATCTAAAACTTGATGAAACCAATTTAAATGTTTATTCTCTGTATTAATATTATCTTACTAATTTAACGGACTATAAGTTTAGTGGTATTATTTGAATATCCAAAATAAATATATATATTTTATGTAACTCGAATAAGCTCTAACTATGTAGAAATAGAATATAAAAAATTTTTAGGTGTTGAAGTGCAATTACAAAAAGAACAAATATAAACATTAGCGAAATGAATATTAATAATTTAGATATTCAAAATATATTATATTAATTTTATTTTAATAATATATATACATATAGCTTATTAATTCCATTATTTCAACTACTATATAGAGACCACGAATTATGAAGGCTCTGGATTTTGGTCCCATTTCCCATCCGATTCTATGTTTGATCGGTCAAATTCTTGCAAAACAAGAAAATATAATTTTTGTTTCGTTTTCAAAAGAAACCACCACGCCGTAATTTATGTATACCAAAAATGACTTCTAATATGCACCTTTTAAATTTATTATTATATATTTACTAACATAAGATATAACTTAAGTTTAATTAGATCATATTAAAAATTAAATATTTACATCAACAATATAAAACACCGTCACAACTTATTATATTTCATTTATAGTCAATTTTAAATGGAATATTTGATGCAATATCTCATGCACGTTAATATATATAAAATTAAATTTTTAAAGCATGATATAATTATATAATTAAGCTTATTATCAAGTACTTAATGTAATCCTAATAATTAATAACTAGCTCAACATAAAAAAATATTTATTTTAAGTTTCGTACGTCATATCTCAATTTGACAAGTTAAAAAATCACTATAAAAAATTATTAAAATAATAAAAATCAATCCCTAAACTTTTAGCAACGGATATAATTGGTTACTAAAATTTTGATCGCTTAATTAGTGACCGATTTCGGTAGGTATGAATTACCAACCGATTTTAAGCTAGAGCCATTAAACAAATTAGTTAAATCCATCACTAATTGAATTACTAATTAGTTGTAAAATTTGTTGCTAATTAGTAGACGGCTATATACGAAATTTAAACTCCTAATATTTGTTTAAACTGATAAATGAATTAAATTTTTAATAAATTTAAATTAGTTAAAAAATAAATAAATAATAATATCCAATAATAATGAAGCAATGTTGGGAGTTAACAGACATTCTGTTAAGAATGATGTCAATACTTATTACTTGACGGTTATACAATTAGGTAAGGTATTGTCTAAAAACTTATAATTAGGCTTGCACATTAATTAATGTAATTAAGAGGCCATATAGTTAGTTCTATTTATTTAAAACGTGAAGAGAAAGAAGCCAAACTATAGATTACTACCTACTACTATTAGCAATACATATACATACCAACAAACATTAATTACTATTTAAAAAGTGTTAGTTCCATAATTAAATAAATGTTTAATTAATCGCCAAACTTTTAAATTTTAAACTCTTTAATTTAATACTTTTCCGATTTTTTAAAAAATTAAATATGTCTCACTTCTAATTGTCTAATCTTAACTAAGCATCCATTGTATGCCCACGTAGTCCAAATTAAAGCAACCTCGCATGCAATTTTAATATTTAATTAGAGAAAATTAACGAAGCTAATTAAATGTGCGATACAAACCGTTAATCCATGACATTAACATTTATGGATATATTATTAAAATTATATAGTGCATGTCTAATAAACCTACTATATATATATAGCACGCTCGCTAGTGTTTTTTTTAAAGTAATAATATTTCTAATTTTTTATTAAAAATACTATGTATGCATATATAATTTAATATTTTTAATATTTTAATATATTTTTTATAATAATAATTAATTTAGTAATTAATTTTTTATTAAGTGTGAACATATATGATGATTTCTAGCAACAAATATTTTAAAAAGTTGGAGATCTTCCTTAACAGTGATGACAAGATATACTACTGCTTATATATATCGCAACTTAATTATTAATTAAATTTTATCTACCAACCTAAACAATATATATCTTGGTTCACTTCTAGTATCTGCATCCGCAAATCAAAAGGTGACGAATCTATTACGGATAACAATAATATAATAATATCATAATGATGACCATTTTTTTTTTAATTTGTGGAGAAGTTATATATAAGGATCAAAGTTTTATCTTGATAATGAAATAGTATATACTTTGTCGTTACGTTGACTAATTGTATATTATTATGTCATTAATAATAATAATAATAATAATAATAATAATAAT
This sequence comes from Arachis stenosperma, assembly GCF_014773155.1. Lineage (NCBI taxonomy): Eukaryota > Viridiplantae > Streptophyta > Magnoliopsida > Fabales > Fabaceae > Arachis > Arachis stenosperma. The sequence continues at coordinate 11,413,200 of NC_080377.1, forward strand.
AATAATAATAATAATAATAATAATAATAATAATGCATAATTACCTCTGACTAATTATTTGTTATACGTAATAAATTTCATCAATTCAACGATTGTTTATTATATAAATTAATTTAAAAAATAATAATATTTAAAGTTAATTTAATATAATAGAAATAATGTTATATATATAATTTGCTGTTTGTTACTCTCGAATTTAAAAGAAGAATAATTTGATTGTAATTTTTTTTACTAACTAAAAATTAGGTTAAACGTCTACATAAATGGATATATCTTTTTGGATTGGATATGGATTATTGGATAATATAAAAAGTATTACGCAAAAATTCACATGCAGCTATTTTTATACGAAGTTGATATTTAAAAATTATTAAATAATTTAATAATAAAAATTTAGATACAGTTAATTTTACGTGAAATTAATAATTATAAATCTTAAATAATAATTTAATCAAATATATCAAATTATTTAAATATTATTCATTTTATATAAAATTAATTATATCTAAATTTCTACCTAATTTAATAATTATTAAATATTATTTACAGAAGAAGATATTATATATAGAAAAGATGATAGAAGAATAGTAGAATAGTAATATAATAATCACCGAAAAGAAGAAGAAAACAAAAGAGAGAAAGGGAGAAGCATGTAGAGAAGCATGAAGAAGGTTAGATGGATAAGGGTGAGAATGCGAAAACGTGTTGCCAAATTTTTTGTGATGTCATAATCATAATGACGAAAGAGAGTATCTTCAAACTTCAAAATTAATAAAAAGCTTTGATTTGAAAGTCTTCAATTCAATCCATGAATCATAATCTATTTATCCATGTCGGCTAACCCTATCGAAGCAAATTCAATTTTTTTTATATACCATTTTAATTATTTATTTAAAATTTAATATAAGAGATCATAGTATTATACAAATATTTAGATCAGTTTAGATTGATTTTTAAACAAATATTTATTTTTTTATTTGTTTAAAGTAAGGTATTATTTATTTTACAAAAATACAAATAATTTTCTTTTTTAATAAAATATTTTTTGAAAAAATGTATCTAAATATATTTAAAACTTAAAAAAATATTTTATTTTTGATAAAAAATACGTTTTTCATTTAAATTAATCAATTTAAACTAACACTTAATCCTATATTATTACATTAGTAAAACTAATTAAATTTAAAATTTAATTTATTGTTTAAAAAATAAATTAAATATATAAATTTAATTAAATAATCATATACAACTTTTATATGATTAGTATATCGAAATTGAATTTTATTTTCTATATATTCTTTTTTTCTTAATCCATTCATCTTTAATTTCCCTTATTTTCTCCGTCTTATTCTGACAATTAGTAGGGAAAAATATTATTAAAGAGATATAGCATGGTCCTTTGACTTGTTGTATTGGATATTATTAAGCAGATAAATTGACAACATATTATTGTATTTATTATTTGGTGATGTTAATTATTATACTACTCTTTCATTTTCTCATTATTAGTTATTGTTATAAAAAAATACTCTTTCATTTTCTCTCATAATTTATTTATTGTATTGGATCTCTCTCTAATATTTTTCTTTATACGAATAAAATTAATTATTTATGTAATAATAATCATATTCAACAACTTTTATAGACAACTATACTAAATCATCCAAAAAAATAACATCAATTATTATATTTAAAAAAACTATATCTGAAAAAGAAAATAAAAAATGTACTTTTTCTTTCTTTGGAATGCACTTATCCCTTATTTTAAATATATTAATGTGATGTTTGATATAATATATACAATAATTCGTGAAACCTCAACCTCAATCAACAATGGTTCATAGGTATTTATTACCATTTATGAGATCTCTCATGGCACATATGCATTTGTCTAAAGAGATACATAACATGGTTCACATTCATTTGTTTACTTCATATATAAATTAACTCATCAATGTTTAATTACTCCAAACCCAAAAACCAAATTTAAAAAGTGGTCCTAGGATGCTGCACTTTCTGTTATGGTGTAAAATGGGTTAATACTTGTTTTGGTACCTAAAAATTTTGAGTTTGTAAAAGAATTCTCGATTTAAAGAAAAATGAATACAAAATTTCTATAAAAAAATTGATAAAATTCACATGTTGTTATTTCTTGCATTATACGAGACGCGATATTTTGTGATGGTTTAAAACTGTCACTAAAAAATTCATCAATATTTGATGAAATGTCATTTTTTAAAGTGTTAAAAAAGTACTTTATAATTATTTTCAGTAAATTAAATACCAATATAACTGTCGCTAACTCAATTGGTTGTTCCTATTAATAATGTGTCCAACGTAGCACATTAGGTATTTATCCAATCACATTTCTTGATAATTCTAATTTTTTATGTTGAGGATACAAAAATTTATGAATGTTAGACTTGAGTTATAAGATAGGAATCTAATTTCTAGAGTATATATTCAGAATTAGGATTTGTATATTTGGAATCCAAATCAATAGAATGTTTTATTCACTATCGAAATTCAAATTCCTTAAATTTAGAAAGTGCTTAAAAAATTTAAAATTATTGAAAAAATTCCACCAACGGTATATTATTGTCAACAAGAGCAAATATTTTTGCATCTTCAATATAACATTTGTGATAAAATCAACAAGCATGAACTATATGTTGTTCACATATTAGTTTATGATCTCATTGCTAATATTCTTACAAAACCTTTCTCTTTATAGTAATTTTTATCAAATACTTGAGTAATTTAGGGTTTGTTTGATTTGCGTTCTCATTTTTATTTTTATTTTTAGTATTTTTTATTTTTTGAATTTTGTAAAATAAAAATAAAAATAGTAAAATCAATAAAATTTTTATTTTATATTTTCATCTGCTGTTTTTATGTTTTTTTATAAAATTCAAAAAATAAAAAATGAAAACGCAAACTAAACATACTCTTAGATTAGATTGCCTCTAACAATTTGAAAATGGTGAAAAAAATTCACCAACCATAATAGATTTACCTATTTTTAGGTTTTGTTAGGCAATTATAAGTTTAGGTTATTGGATAAGACCAAATGTATTTGTGTGGAAGTATATATAAGAGAGTAACACCACTTCATGTGGAATCAATATGATGAGTGTTTCACATTTCTCTCTTAGCTTCTCTGCTTTCTCTAATTCTTAGTCTCAAGTTTCTTGTTCAGCAAGAAACTGCGCTTAGTTCATAACCTTCATATAACGTTCATCATTTACTCAATTTTCACAATTTACCCTCAATTTAATTACATGATATAATTCTTTTTTCAAAAGTAGTTGCTATTGGAAGTTATTATTTCGGCCATCATCACAAAAAAAATATATTTTAGGTTTTTTTTTCTTTTTAAAGAAGCATTCATATATTTTTAGTTAAAAACTCAGGTGAAATCGATTTCACATGAAGTTGATATCTCAGAGCCGTTAGATAAAAATTTAGTCAAATCAATCAAATCATCTAATGGCTCTCAAGTATCAACTTCACATGAAGTCGAATGCACCTGAATTTCTACATTAAAAGTTTTATATATGTTCATTTTATTTTTTTATAAATAATTTTTCTTTTATGAGATTAGCTAGCCACAAAGAGCGTGGCACGTTTTTAGGGTTAGGCTCATAGCGAGCTATTTAAGTAATTACAATTTACAAATTGTCTAAAAAGAAACCATACAATATATGTGTATACTAAAAATTAATTATTTATATAAAATATATATTAAATATAAAATAATATAAATTAAAAATTATATGAAATAATACATATGTATATATTTAGCGGCTGAGTGATTCTTTACATAGAGCATTTTCGACAAACGAATCATCACATAACAGTTGGCTTAATATCCTTATTACTAATTAGACATTATCTTGTTATATTATTATTACTATTTGTATAAAACCATTGCAACATTGATTAGTAAAACCCTAAAATAAAATTAGTCAGTTGTTCCTATTGATAGCCACGGGTAACTTACAGTAAGAAAGTTCCCAGAAAGGGACGCGTATTCATAGGTCAATCAATTTTTTTTATATTCTTAAAATATTTTAATATAAATTATTTTATATAAATATTTTTATAAAAAAAGAATTTATAAAAAAGTAAATTTTATGATAACTTTTGTTATGGTACCTAAATTGTTTAACTTTTTTTTAATGTAAAAAAAATAAAATATTTAAAATAAAAAGTAAATCATGTAAAATTTATTAAATATTTTTTTTTCTTTGGTTGTTCACGGTATCTCCCAACCCGAATTCGTCGTGGATCTAAACTCCATTTAAGGGTCTGCTGCTGGCCAATGAGTTGATGCATGCATAAGGCGGGATTCGAACCCCACACTTATTTAAGCAGACGAATAAGCTAACCATTTGACCAATTCAAGTTGATTTATTAAATATTATTTATTTACTTATTTTAATAACTTAGATATAAAGTGATAGACAACATAACATTCACCTTATAAAAATTAGTAAGGAGATGGTGTCGGCATGATTCCTGCTAATGGAACCAAAATGAACATGCACAAATTAAAGCTTAGTCAAGGTATCTTTTGATTTGGTCAAATTTATACTGCACCATATCATTTTTTTTAGTTGCGACTTTCCATCATTTTAGTAATTTTTATTATTGACTATCCAACACTCATGAGTCATGAACATAGTCTATAGTGTATTAGTATATTAATCCATACCTACTTTAATTACATTGAAAGGTACCACACTATATCCTTATTTTTTCCCGCCTCATACCAACTCCATTTTTTTCAGTTGGTAGAAAGGGTTTGGAATTTGGGTTATCCATCGCTTAGGAATTAGGATCTCTCTCTCTCTCGTAAAAACAAAACTCTTTTAAAAATAAGAGAAAAATATAAATAAATTTTTAATTTTTTAATTCAAAAATACATAAATTTTTGACTAATTAAAAATATAAAAATATTTTAATATTTTTAATTATAATTTATTTAAATTTTTTTGTCTAAAATATATAAATACATTAATCTTTTCAAAATTTAGATATCTCATATTTTAAAAATTAAAGACTTATGAAATAACGTTGTAAAAGAAGAATAGAAAAATATTGAATTTGGAGAAGGTGAGAGAGAGAGCAACACGGAAGTGGAGAGAAGAAAATAGGAAAGGACATAGTCACGGTTATTGTCGGTTATGGCAGTTTGCCACGTAAGTCCCACGTGCTCCTCTCATCCTTATTCTCTACCTGTGGGCCCCACTCTGTACGGTCCCTCTCTTCCCCCTCCATTCTCGACCGACAAATTCTCCCACCTTTCTCTTTCTTTTTTGTTTTTTTATTCCAAATATTCAAATCCCTTTTTAACCAATTCATGTTGCCTTTTTCCTTCTTTATTTTATTTCTTATTTTGGAAATATCCAAAAATAATTGCACCGGACAGATTATACGTTTGTGAAAGGCTAATTTTTTTTATATTGTATAAATATATGTGTAATACATTGTTATGGGAAGATTAGGTGTTTTTTTTATATGGTGTTTTATTCAAATCGGAGGTCCGATTTGTTTGAAAAAAAAAGTAAAGTACAAATCGGAGGGTCCGATTTGTTTGATAGAAAAAAAAAATTACAAATCGCATGGTCCGTTTTGTATTTTTATTTTTTTTTATTTTTTAAAATAAAAATCGGATGGTCCGATTTCAACATTAAAAATTTTTTTATTTTCAAAAACACAAATCGGACCATCCGATTTGTGATTGTTGATTTTAAAAATGAAACAAACACCATAACAATGAAAAACTCATCTCTTCTCCCATCATTGTGAGATACACTCACCTCTCTCCCACACAAAAAATAATAAGCGTTTGTGAAACTCGCTTATGTGAATTTTATAGTTAAAAATTATTAAATAATTTAAATTTATTTTTAAATATTTTTTTATTAAAAAAGAAGCATTGTATTTTTTGTTAATTAAATCAATTTTAGTATTATATTTTATATTAATGACTTATATTTAAAATTTAAAATTTAAAATTTAAATATTAAAATTTTTTTAAAACATTATATTTTTTAATTAATAATTTAATATATTTAACTAAATTATTATTTAACAATACTAAACTATTCATTTTTTGTAAAAATAACATGAGTTTTCACCTTATATTTGTTGTCATTTTGAATGTACTATTTAATTGTCTTTATTTTCTTAGAGTTGAATTTTTTCTAAACTAAAAATGTATTTATTCAATACACATGTGTTAAAAATTTTATTTAAAGTAATGGAAGAATCAACTTATCAAACAATTTTTTTAAGACTTTTAGAATAATAATTTTTTTTAAGAACTAAAATAATCGATCTAAAATTTCTTCGGTACAAATTAAATATTTGATCTTATATATATATTCATATGTTTGGATAATTTATTTTAAATTTTAAATTTAAAAATTAATTATTTTTATCAATGTGATAATATTCTACGTAAAATCATGTACAATATTGGTATATGAAAATTAAATTATATTTGGTATGTTGTTTATCTACTTATTATTAGTAATTATATTTTGCATTAATCTTTTTTATCAAAAAAATTGTTTCATTCATAATAAAATCATACGACACTTACAAATAAAAAATAAATTAAATCTAAATCTAAAAATTTAAATATTTTTATATTAAACAATAAACTAAAAGTAAGTTCAAAATATATTTTTAAAAAGTCTTAAAAAATAAAATAAAGACAAATCTATAATTATAAAATTTTTAGATTTACACAAAAAATAATATATTAAAAAATCTGCTTAAACTTGAACTTTCTTCTAATTTAAAAATATTTCCATAAATAAAAATCAAATCTCCATATATCATTCTGTCAAATCTAATAAATGTGTAGCACCATACCTGAACAACTCATAAAGGGAACAATAAAATAATTAAAGATCGGATAAAAGAATATTTTTTGGTGTCTATCAGATAAAAGAATATGTAATTAAAGAAGAGCAATGATTAATTTTGATCTTGTTAGGGCACTTTTTAATAAATTAATATAAAAATTATAGAAAATTTAACTTTTTATATTTTTTAAAGAATTATTAAAAATGTTTTGAATGAATTAAAAAGTTAAAGTTACTATTCTCGTCTCCTATCGAATGCTGTTAGATAATTCCACCAACACAATGGCCAAGTTTGTAACTTAATTCCTTTCAATAATTTTTTAAATTTATGTAAAACATTATTTGAAGTGTTTAGAATATTTAAACTTTATGGAAGAGAATATTCTCCATCTCAAGTTATTTAGTTACTTTTTGAAATTCGATACGTTCAAAACTTATTATATTTACCAAAATTTTAAGCCAAAAACTCAAATGTAGTTGTTGTTAGTTAAAAAGTTAGATGATTTAATATATTGATTAAATTATTATTTAATAATTTTTAATTATTAATTTTATACAAAAAGAATTCCATGCGAATATTTACCAATTTTCAATGTACTTGATAATTTAAAACGTTGTATTTAGATATATCGAATTTTATATGTTTATTAAATTATAAAAATACATATTAAAAATTAGTTAAATATATATATATATATTTATACACAAATATTAATACATAATAAATTATTTTTTATGTGCACATGGTCTTTTTTATAAATAAATTATAATTTATAAAATTTGACTATAAATATATATAAATCTAGTTAAACATTATAAATCGTATTGTTTATGAAATTTGATATTAATTATAAATATAAATATGAGATCATTCTGTATTATTAGGTGGATGCTTTTGGTAACGTCCATGTAATAATGTATTTAAAAAATATTATATATACACTAAAAATTAACTATTAAATTAATTAATATATATTGTTATATATATATATATATTATTTTACGTATAATTAATATATATTTTGTGTTTTAATATATATTTTATACAAATAATTAATTTTTATTGTAAACATAGTAACATATAGTTAAATAAATTTTTGGATAATTTACTTTAATAATTCTCAATTCCTAAAATTAAAGCATTTTTTTATATTATTAAATTAAATCGATTTAATTTGATTTATATAAATTTAAATTTTTGAATATAAATTAAATTTGTGTGATTCGATTTATATGTATATGTAGAAATGAACCCATATGGCGATGATAATTTGAAGTGAATTATTGTGCAGATCTACGTACTTTCAATTTCAAATACTTGACCGAAGAGATAATGTTGTTAATTTGACTTGCATGTTCTATGTTTCTTCATCTTCACCAACAAAACCTCGTGTATGTTGTGAACGTAGTATACATGTTTTAAGAAAAGGTACCTCCAACATTGGCCTTTGCCCCAAGTTTTTTGCCGCTATTGTCGCCAAAACATAGTTTCTTGAGGATCCCGCTAGGGAGACAATGGACTATTTGTACAATGTGTACAATGGGCTATTGAGTTATGAAATGAACATCTCTATACTATTTAGAATAACCATCCGAGTACAAGGGATAATAAACATCTTCTCGAAAAATTAATTTAATTTTTGGGTTCACTAAGGTTCAAACTCTTGACCTTTCGGATCTAGCACTTTAATACCATGTCATGATACCACTCATCCCAAAAACTTCAGCTGATGGGATAATGCAACACTAATGATTATATCTCTAATACTCCATAAACCTTCATTGTACACATTGTATAAATATTTCATTGGCTCCCCATACTTTCTTGATTCTTCAAAATTTCAATATTCTTAGCTGTTATTAAGAACATATTCAATGTATAGTTTTAATTTCATTTTATTTTAAATTTTATAAAATATCACGTAGGTATTTGTAATCATATATCATAAAATTTAATGTGAAATTTATCGTCCTAATACATAATTTTATTTCAATAACATTACAATAACATTACAATATTTATTTAATAAATTATACAAATGACAATATTTCACTATTTTTTTTAAATAATCCAATATATTTTTATTAATACCAATATCATTTTAAAGACTATATCTAATACAAATTTTAATTTTAAATAATTTCAATTACTATTGTTACGGTGGGTAACCGGAGATTAGTCCAATGGATGGCGTTCGGCGGCCCAAGTGAGTGATGGAGGAGGACTTCAGGTAGGTCCGCAACTTGGGAGACTCCGTCCGACTTGTGCTCGCGTGTGAATGGGGGGTGGTACCTGCAAAGACACTCCGATGCCTAAGTTAGCAAGAGTGTAAGCAGGTCTTAGAGAGTATTGGACTTAGAGATACCTGAGGGGATGTCAGTGTATTTATAGAGGTGAGCCAATAACCACCGTTGGTGTAGTGCCGTATCTTTAGGGTGATAACCGTCCCCATTATCTTGGGGAGGTTAAGATATGGCTTTATGAGGTGGTTAGAGAGATTTTAGGGGCGGTTACTCATTTGAATGAGTATTTATCTGCCAGCTAATCTCACATCCGACCTCTTCATACCAAGTCGTGATTGACACCGACTTCTTATGTGAAAGTCAGTATTTTGTAAGGCTTATCCTATTGGATTAGGCCTTTCGGTTGGACCTGGGCCCTTATCATTGGGCCAGGGTATGAACAGTGCCCCTACTTGAGCCCAAATTTTCTTTAAAGTTTGGGTTCAAGTATTCAACTCGGGTTCGTAGTCGACTTGTTTGAGAGAATACGGGTCTTGGAAACCGACGTGATTTTCGCGACCTTTGATTTCTGACAGTTACGTCAATTCAAGCGTCGTGTCCGTTGAGGGATCATTTAGGGATTGAGGGCTTTGGTAACGGTGCAGTCTCATTAATGACTGCCTCGCTTTTTACCATTATGCCCCTTAGCCTTTTTTATAAATACTTTCCCTCTCTTTCCATTTTCCGTTTCTGCAATCTTTCAAACTTTCTCCTTATCTTGTTCGTACTGCATCCTTGCGTTTGAAGACTTCTGTTCTTCTCCAACCTCCATTTTCGGATAAAGGTTAGTTTTGCTTTTTCCATGCCATGCTTTATGTTTGCATGTTTTGTTTTGCGAGTAGATAGGTTGACCTGTAGATTCTGGTTTCGAATCTCTCTTCTCTAGTGGCCGTATTTTTTGATTTTCTTTTTCTTTTTCCTTTTTGTAGGTTTTCTGCCACTTTCTTCTTTATATAAAAAATGGCCTCTGTAGACATTCTTTCTCAGTGGGTTGACGATACGGTCCTTGGGGAGGAACCGTTGGTTGACGCTGAGTTCATCATCCACCTTCGTACTCATCATAGGCTCTGTACTTCGGACGAGGACGAGCCCAAATATGAACTGATAATCCCGGGTCCTGAAGACCGGGTCTGTTTTGGGAGAGCTAATGAGGCAGCCCCTCATTTTTTCTTCATGTATGAATGTATGATCACCCGTTTGGGTGTTTTTCTTCCTTTCTCTGATTTTGAGATATCCGTCTTGCACCACTGTAAGGTTGCCCCTACTCAACTCCACCCCAATTCATGGGGTTTTTTGAAGATTTACCAGTTTATAAGCCACGCTCTGGACTTCCCGACTTCCTTGAGAATCTTCTTTTATCTTTTCCATATGACTAAGCCCTTTAGTGGGCTAAACAATAAACAACAATGGGTATCCTTCCGAGCCATTCAAGGTCGGAGGATTTTCACCCTTTTTGACGAATCTTTCCACGACTTCAAAAATTTCTTCTTCAAGGTTCAAGCCGTAGAAGGTCACCACCCCTTTTTTCTGGACGAGCATTCCTCCCCTCGCTTTCCCCTTTATTGGCTGCCGGCCACCCCTTGTGAAAAGATTGGTCTAGATGACCTAGACGATGTGGAGGCGGCCATTGTGGGGTTTTTCCGAGAAGCGTGGGGGAGGTCCCCATATTTGGATACCAGAAAAATTCTTCAGGGAACACCGACTTTCGTTCAATCTCAAATAGGTAGTGCATGCATTCTTTATTTCCGAGTTGTTTTCGCCGACTTATATTATACCGACTTGTAACTTGGTTGTTTCTTTTGTAGATATGGCAAAAAAGAACGCTCAGGAGGCCTACCAAAGGGTCCGAGAGGCCAAGGCGAAGTCCCGGGCTAGGTCCGGGGCGATCACCTCTCCTCCTCCTCCACCTCCTCCTCCTAAGAACACTGGCACTCCTTCTCAACCCATTGTAATTTCTTCCTCGAGTTTGCCCCGACCACCCCCTTCAGCCCAAATTCTCTCCGAGCCCGAGAAGAAGAAGCGTAAGACCTTAGAGTCTGGCTCTTCTTCCTTCGATGGTGGGGTTAAGGCGGATGCTATGGCATTCGTTCGAAAGAACATCTATCCTTTTATCAGTATGGATGATGTTTCTGTTCGAAACCACCTCACCACCATGGCTGAGGAGAGTTTTAGGGCGGCGGGTGTTTGCGGGAAACTTTTGGATATTTTTGAGAAAGCTCCCCTCAGCTCTTTGGGGGCATCCTCGAGGGTTGAGGAGTTAGAGGGGAGGATTCTTATTTATGAAAAGCATGAGAAGGAGTTGAAGGAGGAGAGGGATAAATTGAGGAAGGAGAGGGATCACCTGAAGGAGGAGGAGGGTAAGCTGCGGGCCCAATGCACTTTGGAGGCGAATCTGAGGAAAACGGCGCAAGAAAGCTACCACAGCTTATTTCAAGATATTGTGGCCGTGAGGAAGGATTTGCTGAATTCTCGGAACGCCTACGCCGAGTTGGAGGACTCTATCGCCGATGGTGCCGAGGAGTCTTGGAGAATTTTCTTGGAACAAGTCAGAGTTATTGCTCCCGACTTGGACCTTTCTCCACTACATCCTGACAAAGTAGTTATTGATGGCGCCATTGTTGATCCTCCTGTTCCCGAGGTCGTTTCCGAATCAGACCTGAAGACTCGGGGACAGAGGATTATTGCGTCTCCTCCTCGTCCCCAAGATGCTCCGAGTTCTTCAATCCTCACTCTGACTTCCTCTTTAGCTCCTCCTCCCGGTCCTGGTGGTGTTCCTCCTGGTGATTCCTCTACTCCGTCCAAGAAATGACTTTTTTATTTTTGTGGCTATATGGGGGCCCGGCCTGTGGGTCCCCCCTTTTTTAAACTTCTATTTATTTGCTGGTGGTTGTGAACAATTTGCTTCTGGCCTTTCAAGGCCGTAAACAAAATATTCTGTTTGTTGCCCTTTTTTGGATAAGGGTTTTAAACAAAATAAATGCCTTTTTTGGATAAGGGTTTTCTAATCGAAGTAGGTGCCCTTTTTTGGATAAGGGTTTAAGTTACTTTGCGCGTGCACATGCTTTTCTATTTTGAAATATGTTTGATCTTTTTCGAAAAACCTTCTGCTAGCCTGCATTATTTTCTCGAGCCTTTTTCGTGGAAAGGCTTGTATGCAAGCTTTAAACTTTTCAGGTTGTCATATCTCTTTTGTTATCCTTTATACTCGACTTTGCTTTAGTGAGTTTTTATGACTTAGGTTATTTCTGCGATGCGTTTTTCTTCTACTCGGTGTTATACTCCGATCTGTGGATCAAAGTTTTCCAAGTTTTCCTACTCGGGATCTCTTTCCGACTTATGAGTCGGGTTGGTTCCCGAGTTTTTACGATCGACTTGTATAACCTCTTTACACCGACTTGTACCTCGTCGTTTTATCCTGACGACCATCTAGGTCGATTCATGGGATTTTCACGCTTTGTCGAGCTTAAGTCGGCGCGTTTCGTAGAAAGACTTATATAAAAATAGAGAAGGATATTTAAGAGAAATATATTAATGAAAAAGATCTTTATTAATCGGGAAGGTACCTTTTTGCTACTAAGGGTCTTGACAGTATATTTCCCTTAGCCTCTACTACGATGCCTCGTTAAAAACCCCTCTCCAGAAAAACCCTTTTTTGGGAAAAATCATGAAGCTGGGAAAAGAGTACATCAGGGAGTAGAGTTCGCTTCTAGCTGTAGTACCTTTTCATATTACAAGCATGCCACGACCTTGGTAACTCAGTGCCATCCAGGTCGGTTACTTTATAATAACCTTTCCCTAACACTTCTTTGATTTTGTATGGCCCTTTCCAATTGGCGGCGAGCTTTCCTTCCCCCGACTTGTTGACTCCAATGTCGTTTCTGATTAGGACCAAGTCGTCTTTAGCAAATGTTCTTCGAATGACTTTTTTGTTGTATCTGGTAGCCATTCTTTGCTTTAATGCTGCTTCTCTTATCTGGGCGTTCTCTCGGACTTCGGGGAGCAAGTCGAGCTACTCTTTGTGCCCCTGTACATTTCCGACCTCATCATGGAGAATTACTCTTGGGCTTTGCTCACTGATTTCTATAGGAATCATGGCTTCTACGCCGTAGACTAGTCGGAAGGGTGTTTCTCCTGTGGCGGATTGGGGGGTCGTCCTATAAGCCCATAGCACTTGGGGGAGCTCGTCCGCCCAAGCTCCCTTTGCTTCCTGTAATCTCTTCTTCAGTCCTGCCAGTATGACTTTGTTAGCTGCCTCGGCTTGCCCATTAGCTTGTGGGTGTTCTACCGAGGTGAACTGGTGTTTGATTTTCATACTGGCTACCAAACTTCTGAAGGAGGCGTCGGTGAACTGAGTCCCATTATCTGTGGTGATGGAATAAGGTATTCCATACCTTGTGATAATGTTTTTGTAGAGGAACCTGCGACTTCTTTGAGCGGTGATAGTAGCTAGTGGTTCTGCTTCTATCCACTTTGTGAAGTAATCTATTCCCACGATCAGGTATTTGACTTGCCCTGGTGCTTGGGGAAAAGGACCTAACAGATCCATTCCCCATTTTGTAAAAGGCCAGGGGGAAGTTATACTAATGAGCTCTTCTGGTGGAGCCACGTGGAAATTTGCATGCATCTGACATGGCTGGCATTTTTTCACAAAGTCTATTGCATCTTTCTGCAAGGTCGGCCAATAGAATCCTGCTCGGATCACTTTTCTGGCCAATGACCTCGCTCCGAGATGGTTTCCGCAGATCCCACTATGTACTTCCTCCAACACCTCGGTGGTTCTTGAGGTCGGTACGCACTTTAGTAATGGCGTTGATATTCCTCTTCTGTAAAGGACATTTCTCACCAAAGTATAATGTTGTGCTTCCCTTCGGATCTTTTTAGCCTCTTTCTCCTCTTTGGGGAGGATGTCGAACTTCAGGTATTCGACGAGGGGGTTCATCCATCCGAGGTTTAGGCCGACTACCTCAAGTACCTTTTGTTGATCCTCTGTTTTTGATACCGAGGGCTCTTGGAGGGTTTCCTGGATCAGGCTTCTATTGTTCCCTCCGGGTTTGGTACTTGCTAATTTGGATAGGGCGTCAGCTCTGCTATTTAGGTCCCGAGTTATGTGCTTAACCTCGGTTTCCGCAAAGCGCCCGAGGTGTTCCAAGGTTTTTTCCAAGTATTTCTTCATATTGGGGTCCTTTGCCTGATACTCTCCACTTATTTGGGAAGTCACCACTTGTGAGTCGCTGTAGATCATCACCTTTGTAGCGCCAACTTCTTCTGCTAATTTTAATCCGGCAATCAAGGCTTCATATTCTGCCTGATTGTTTGAGGCCGGAAATTCAAATTTTAAGGAGACCTCTATCTGGGTCCCTTTTCCATCTACCAATATTATGCCTGCGCCGCTCCCTGTCTTGTTGGAGGATCCGTCTATATAGAGTTCCCATGTAGTCAGTTTTTCCTCTTGTTCACCGGCGTATTCTGCGATGAAGTCGGCGAGGCACTGGGCTTTAATTGCAGTCCGAGCTTCGTATCTCAAATCGAACTCGGAGAGCTCTATCGCCCATTGAACCATTCTCCCTGCAACATCCGTCTTTTGAAGGATTTGCTTCATGGGCTGGTTCGTACGGACTCTTATCGTGTGAGCCTGGAAGTAAGGTCTTAGCCTTCTTGAGGCTATTACTAAGGAGTAAGCAAACTTCTCTAGTTTGTGGTACCTTAGTTCAGGACCTTGTAGAACCTTGCTGGTAAAATAGACCGGGTGTTGCCCGACCTCGTCTTCTCTGATCAGGGCTGATGAGACAGCCCTGTTTGCGACGGATAAGTATAGGACGAGGTCTTTTCCCGGTATTGGTCGGGTCAAGATAGGAGGTTGGCTCAAGAATTTTTTGAATTCTTGGAACGCCTCCTCACATTCCGGAGTCCATTCAAACTGACATCCCTTCCTTAACAGGGAGAATAGTGGAAGGGATTTTAGTGCCGATCCTGCCATAAATCTGGAGAGGGCTGCAAGTCGGCCATTGAGCTGTTGGACCTCTCTTAAACAAGTCGGGCTCTTCATTTCTAGGATGGCTCTGCACTTGTCGGGATTGGCCTCAATCCCTCTTTGTGTTAGCATGAAGCCTAGAAATTTCCCTGCTTCTACTGCGAAGGCGCATTTTGCGGGATTTAATCTCATCCCATGCAACCTTATAGTGTCGAAGACTTGTGAGAGGTCGGTTAAGGGGTCGACTTCTTGCTTGGTTTTTACTAACATGTCGTCGACGTATACCTCCATTAGGCTCCCTAAATGGGAGGAAAACATTTTGTTCATCAGCCTTTGGTACGTGGCTCCTGCATTCTTTAGTCCGAATGGCATGACCACGTAGCAATAGTTGGCTTTTGGTGTGATGAACGATGTTTTCTTGGTCGGGTTCATGCATCGGGATTTGGTTATATCCCGAGTAGGCGTCCATGAATGATAGGTATTGGTACCCTGAGCTGGAGTCCACCAGGGTATCAATACTTGGTAAGGGATAAGGGTCCTTAGGACAGGCCTTATTCAGGTCGGTATAGTCGACGCACATCCTCCATTTACCATTTTGTTTTTTGACTAGCACTACATTGGCTAGCCATGTTGGGTATTTGACCTCTCTGATAAAGCCGGCTTCCAGGAGCGCCTGTACTTGCTCTTCTACTATGGAGGCCCTCTCTGGGCCGAGCTTGCGTCTTCTTTGCTGTACAGGTCGGGACCCTGTGTAAACCGAGAGCCTGTGAGACATGAGCTCGGGATCAATCCCGGGCATGTCGGAAGCCTTCCAGGCGAAGAGGTCGGAATTATCTCTTAGGAGTTCACCCAACCTTTGTTTCAGGGCTTCCCCTAGGTTGGCTCCTATGTAAGTGTTTTTTCCTTCCTCCTCGCCGACTTGTATCCCCTCGGTTTTTCCACCCGGCTGGGGTCGTAGCTCTTCTCTGGTTCTTGCTCCACCCAACTCTATGGTGTGGACTTCTTTGCCCTTTCCTCTCAGATTTAGGCTTTCGTTATAGCACTTCCTTGCCAATTTTTGATCTCCTCTCACCGTTGCTATTCCTCCTGGAGTCGGGAATTTCATGCAGAGGTGAGGAGTTGATACCACTGCTCCGAGTCGATTAAGGGTAGTCCTGCCAATTAAGGCATTATAGGCTGACCCTTCATCGATGACTATGAAATCTATGCTCAGAGTCCTCGATTTTCCCCCTTTTCCGAAAGTTGTGTGAAGGGGTAAAAATCCCAGTGGTTTTATTGGCGTATCCCCTAACCCGTATAGGGTGTCGGGGTAAGCTCTCAACTCTTTTTCATCTAACCCTAGTTTGTCGAAGGCGGGCTTGAAAAGGATGTCCGCCGAGCTTCCCTGGTCTACTAGGGTTCTGTGGAGATGGGCGTTAGCTAGGATCATGGTTATTACCACGGGATCATCATGCCCGGGGATTATTCCTTGCCCATCTTCTTTGGTGAATGAGATAGTGGGGAGGTCGGGCGTCTCATCCCCGACCTGATAGACTCTTTTGAGATGTCTTTTGCGAGAAGATTTGGTGATTCCACCTCCCGCAAAACCTCCTGAGATCATGTGAATGTGTCTCTCAGGGGTCTGTGGTGGAGGATCTTTCCTGTCCGTATCATCTCGCTTCCTCTTTCCATGGGTGTCCGACCTCTCCATGAGATATCTGTTAAGCCGACCTTCTCTAGCCAGCTTTTCTATCACATTTTTGAGGTCGTAACAGTCGTTGGTGGAGTGACCATATATTTTATGGTACTCGCAATACTCGCTGCGACTTCCCCCTTTTTTATTTTTAATGGGTCTTGGGGGCGGCAGTCTTTCAGTGTTGCAAATTTCTCTGTATACGTCCACTATAGAAGTCCTTAGAGGAGTATAAGAGTGATACTTTCTGGGCCTTTCGAGACCGGGTTCTTCCTTCTTCCTGACTTCCCTTTCCCTTTCCCTAGAGGAGGAAGTAGGTCGTGAACTCAGGTCTCTTAATTTGGCATTCTCTTCCATGTTGATGTACTTTTCGGCCCTTTCTTGTACATCACTTAGAGAAACGGGGTGCCTTTTAGATATGGACTGTGAGAAGGGGCCTTCTCTAAGTCCGTTGACTAACCCCATTATTACTGCCTCTGTGGGCAGGTCTTGGATCTCTAAACATGCCTTATTGAACCTTTCCATGTAGGCTCGTAGAGACTCTCCGACCTCCTGTTTTACTCCCAGGAGGCTCGGTGCATGTTTTACTTTATCCTTCTGAATTGAGAACCTCATCAAGAATTTCCTGGAGAGGTCTTCAAAACTAGTAATGGATCTCGGGGGAGGCTATCGAACCACTTCATCGCTGCTTTCGATAAAGTGGTCGGGAAAGCCTTGCATCTCGTAGCGTCGGAGGCATCAGCTAGATACATCCGGCTTTTGAAGTTGCTAAGATGATGCTTTGGATCCGTAGTTCCATCATAGAGGTCCATATCAGGGCTTTTGAAGTTCGTTGGAACTTTTGCCCTCATTATGTCCTCGCTGAAAGGATCTTCTCCGCCTGGGAGTTGATCTTCTCCTTCGTCGCGGGAGTTCTTGAGAGAGGATTCTAGCTGCAAGAGTTTTCTTTCTAACTCTTTTCGCCGTTCCATCTCTTCCTTAAGGTACCTTTCGGTTTTCTTTTGCCTCTCCCGCTCTTGTTCCAATTGCTCCAGGCGGCTATGGACTAGTCCCATCAATTCAGTTACGTGGGATGGTCCACCCTTTTCTGATTCACGACCATCTGAGGAGTTTACCTTTGGATTCTTCATTCCAGAGGTACCCTCTCTGTGTTGGTCATTATCTTGATGTTGGGCTGTGTCTTCATTGTCATTGCCCATGCCTAGATTCTCTTGCTCAGAATCTGTTTCGACATGGCCTTCTTCATGGGATCTTTCTGCCATCGAGGGATGATCTCTCGGGTCCCCGGCAACGGCGCCAATGTTACGGTGGGTAACCGGAGATTAGTCCAATGGATGGCGTTCGGCGGCCCAAGTGAGTGATGGAGGAGGACTTCAGGTAGGTCCGCAACTTGGGAGACTCCGTCCGACTTGTGCTCGCGTGTGAATGGGGGGTGGTACCTGCAAAGACACTCCGATGCCTAAGTTAGCAAGAGTGTAAGCAGGTCTTAGAGAGTATTGGACTTAGAGATACCTGAGGGGATGTCAGTGTATTTATAGAGGTGAGCCAATAACCACCGTTGGTGTAGTGCCGTATCTTTAGGGTGATAACCGTCCCCATTATCTTGGGGAGGTTAAGATATGGCTTTATGAGGTGGTTAGAGAGATTTTAGGGGCGGTTACTCATTTGAATGAGTATTTATCTGCCAGCTAATTTCACATCCGACCTCTTCATACCAAGTCGTGGTTGACACCGACTTCTTATGTGAAAGTCAGTATTTTGTAAGGCTTATCCTATTGGATTAGGCCTTTCGGTTGGACCTGGGCCCTTATCATTGGGCCAGGGTATGAACAACTATAAATGTCAAAAATGATATTCAAAATTAATTTATTGGAGTTTCTCTAACTAATAATACAAGTAAAAATTCACATAAAAAAAGGAAAAAATGTTACATACATAAAAAATCAACCAACATATATTTATATTATTTAATTTATTTTAAATTTATATTTTATATTTCTACATATATTTTATATAAATAACTAATTTTTAATATACACTACCAAAATTTAAAAAGAAAGCATAAGAAAAGAACTTCGATTTTATTTTATTTTGTTGATTTTTTAGTTTTTATCGTCCTTTCATGCACCCTTCTAGGTGCATTATTGCATTTTATTAATACATGCTTTATTTATTAATAAAATATTAAATTTCGCTAATATATATCTTAATAACATATATTCAGATTATCAGTTAAAATAATTTTTATATAAAAATATAAAATTTAAGTTTTCAAGTTATTATATTTTTATTAAAATAAAAAATTTAAAATTTTTTATTAATAATAATTATATATAATTATGTGAAATATATACTAAAATTAATTATATAGTATAAAATATAAAATATATATTAAAAAATTAATTAAATAATACATATATAGTAATTGATTAGATGACTAACTTTAATGTATAAATAATATTATATATATGTGTAATTGTGTATGTATGTATAAAATCCATTATTTATGCTAGATGAACCCAAAAATAAGAGCAAAATACACGTCTCTCATACTTTAGAAAATTTGAGAGTAGTTATCAATGTAGCATTGTCACATAAAAACAAAGGCGTATATGATTTGTTTATAATTAATCACATTAAATATCCTATAATCCCTAAAAATAAAAGCCGAGTTGTCCCATCGGAGCTTCTAAAAGCTTGTGAAACAATTTTTATTTATTTGTATAAAACATGGTGTACAAAAGATTATATTATCATTATTTTATTCATAAAAATTCAAAATGCCTGATAAATTATATAAATGAACCAATTAATTTTGTATCGATTAAAATTGCAGTTTTTGTTTAACAAAAATATTCAAATTTTGGTTTCATTTATAGATAAATTTGCCAATATTTTAAATTTTTGTAAATAAAAATATTTATACTTTACAAAATTTATTTTATTCATTTATGACTAAATTTATCTGTATTTTAAATTTTTATAAATAAAAAGAATCAGTTATTTTTCTTTTTATTGCAAATGAACGATCTAAACCTAAAGGTTAGGGAAGATCTTGGTTCGTGTGACAAGATTTCGTTATTAGATTATTATTGTTATCATAGCTAGATTTGTCTAGAAATTCAATCTTTGACGTGACTATGATGAACATATATCTTGATATTAAGAATGAAAGTTTGTTATGGACTATACAACTTAATTAATTAATTAGGATATTGTTACTTCATTTTTGTTTATAAGCTAAGGTTATATCTCACTTCTTAGATTAAGACAATTGTCTTCTTTTATACGGTTGCAAGTTATAATAAGTGACCAAAACCATGAACAGATGGAAGAGACAAAAGACATACAATTAGTTAATAATAAGGTAAGTGTTGGTTAAAAAGTTTGGATAAATTTATAGAAAGGTACGTAATTCATAAACTTTAGTGTGATATGCTGAGGTGTGTATGTATATACTGATGTACACTTGTATTGCACTACAAAAACGTATATTTATTGGATGTTCATAAAATAGTTTTTCTAAAATTATGTTAAATTATTTAATTTTTTCTTATAACATATATATATATATATATATATATATATATATATGTATATATAATATAATATTAAATATATTTTTTTATTCACGATAATTGATAGTATATATAACACAGCTATATTTTATTAAACTCAAGAGAAAATAATAGATAAATTACTAATTTTTAATTCAAAAATACATAAATTTCTGATTAATTAAAAATACAAAAATGTTTATGATTTTTTAAAATATGAGCATTTAAATTTTTTATCTAAAATATATATTATATAAGAATAAATCGATTTTTCATAAAGAGTTAGATGTTAGATGTCTCACATTTTAAAAAGTGAAATATACTTTTATATTTTTAATTAATTTAAGATTCATTTACACAGTTAATTAGGTTGTTTGGATATATAAGACAGTTTTGTTTTAAAAAAAAAATGGTTTACGAACTGAATTAAAATAATACTTTTTTTAGTATCTTTTATAAAAAATTTATTTTTTTAATTGTAAGTGTAATGGACGCGGATAATAATCTTTATTATTTTTTTAAAAATAAAAATGATTTATATAATAATTTAATGTTAAATTACGTTGTAGGCAGTTGGTTGGTCGTTAGGTGGTTTGCTTTCGGTTGAAGGATTCTTTCTTTGTTTTCGTCGGTTGCTTGACTGACTTATTCATATCTCTCTTTGGTCCCTTTCCTCTCTCTCAGGTTTGACCAATAATTATATTATCTCCTTCTTTTTTCTTTTTATCTTTTGTTCTTAATTATATCCTATTTTCAAGAACTTTCTGAAAAGAAGCCAAATGAATCACACCCCTTTTTGTGAATACCATTTGCTTCAACATGGAATATCCTTTTCTTCCACACCACACTTTGAACAATTGCTGTGGGGAGAGATATCTAGTCATCCCCACTTCTATTCATGCTTCATATATTATTATTACGATAAAAATTCAGCTGGAGTCAACTTAATGTAAAATTTATATTTAAAAATAGTTAAATAATTTAATTAATTTAATTAAATTTTTATTTAATAATTTTTTATTATTAATTTTATATAAAATTAATTGTACTTAAATTTTTATCTATTATTATTATTATTATTATTATTATTATTATTATTATTATTATTATTATTTGATGTGTATTGTTATTGTGAAAATTGTATAAATATGAAGTTGTTTGAATAAATTTATTATTTTAAAAGTATTATAAAAGACAAAAATTAAATGTAAAAATTTATGCACAATTATTTTCATGTGAAATTAATATTTAATAACTGTCAGATAATTTGACAAATTTAATTAAATTATTATCTAATAATTTTTAATTATTAGTTTTACTTTTACATAAAAACAACTGTACGCGTATTTTTGCAAAAATTAAATTATTATTAGATCAACTATATTATATATTATATAAATTGAAAAAATCAACAATCAATTAGTCACCGTATAAAAAAATATTAAATATTTATGAAAAAGTTTGATTATTATGAAATGATATATATAGGTTTGATTATTGTTATATATGACGGATTTCATTAAGAAAAAATGTGTAAAACATATATAAAAATGGTAATTGATCGATTTATTGATAGATATTTTTTTGTTCTTGGAGATTTTTGTTATTCGGTAACATGTTATATTATATATATATATTATATATATATATATATATATATATATATATATATATATATATATATATATTATATATATATATAGGTTACATTTGTGTCCTTTGGTTTGCTTAAAGCATTTAAATTAACTTGTTTAGTTTGCTTAATTTAATTGGGTTGATTAGTAATATATTATTATATTACTACTATTATACATATACGATTTTTCACACAAAAACGAAATAATGATAATAAAAAAACATTAGTAACGGTGACATTTGCTGCATTCGAGTTTTAGTTAAAAGAATGTTGAAATAAAATATTAAAATGATATAATATTTGAAAGTATATGTATATGTGAGATCTGAAAGCTAAAGGTCACAAACCACATTGAAAAGTAGTCAACTTAAGGGGAAAAAAAAAAGAATACATGATTTTAATATTTATTTTATTTAAATTAATTATATCAAATATTTATTAGATTTTGTCTATTTGACGTTTTAAGTGAAGAGTAGCCAGCAATGGAAATAAAAGTCTCTTTCAATATATTTTTTAATTAGTAGCAAAAAATAAATAAATGAATAATTAGATATTAGAAAAATAACTTCTTCCTCTTTATTCATTTTTTTATTTATTGTCAAATAAACTTAATAATAGTTATTTGATTAGATATACAAATATTAATGGTGTATGTATTTGGTTATTGTATTTATATTTTTTTTTATTTTTAATATTTTTTAGTTTTAGAATTTTTTGAAAAGAAAATGAAGATAGATAACATGATTATATTATTTTTTACTATTTCTCTTTTTTTCAAGGTTTTAAAAATTGAACCAATGATCGAACTAGTACAATTAATGGTTCAAAGATTTAAATTTCAATTAAAATTTAAGAATTGAATTAAATATAATAAAATAATATATTCATGTATAAAATATATAATTTTTAAAAAAATTGATTTTTTAGTATTTTATTATTTTAAATAGGTTAATTACTAAAAAATTAACCGATTATTTGATCGATTTTTTCAGTTTTTAACTGATTTATTATTGATCGGTTTTTATTTTAAACCGAACTGATGATCCAATAATTAATTCTCAATCAAATTTTTAAAACTGTATTTTTTTTATTATAAAATTTAAAAATATTAAAAATAAAAATACAAACTAAATACATTCCAGCTCGTCCCCTTCAAATCAAATGGAGTGGAAAACATTTAAAAAACAGAAATGAATTATTGAAAAAATAAAATAAAAAATGGTGGTTTGTGATAGGTAGAGATGGAGCATATGAATATGTTGTGATGATGCATGTTGAAGTTGGGGAAGTGAGGGACCGCATGTGTATCAATGTTCATAAAATAAATAGAAAGTGGGGTCCCTTTCTTATTCACAAGTTGTTGGGTGGTTAATTTGGCTGAAAAGAGGTTGTTGGGTAGTTAGATCTCATAAAACAAACAAACAACACATCACAACATCATATATAATGGATTATTATTATTTCTTCCGAAATCTTGAGGATGTGAGATAAGCTATATAGGAATCCATATTAATTAGAGTATCTACTTAATAAAAAAATTTAAGAAATTAAAATGTTGTCCTATATATATTTCATAAAATAAAAATATTACGTGTAACATAAAAAATATCCACAAATTTAATTATCATGTATTTATATATATAAAAATATATATTATTTTATATATTTTGAAGGAAAAGTCTAGGAAACCAGCAATTTTTATTAAATTCTGGGCAGCATGTAACCAGCAAAAAAAAAGTGAACCATTGGATAAAATCTCACACCATTAAAATTATCATTGATGACTATTTAATGGCTACAAGTCACAAAAGTTACTAGCCTCTAATATTCCTCTATTTTTAATATATATTTTATACGTATAATTAATTTAATAATTAATTTTTTATATACGTGTAACATTATTACTATAAAAAAATTAGATGAAATATATGGTAAAGATGTTGTTTTAAAGATATGCTTATGTGGCAAAATCTAAACCACACATTCTAAAACCACACTTTTAACTTAAAACCGTAACCCTTCACAAAGAAAAGCGTCACCTAATGGAAAAAAGTAAATTAGAAGATTTAAGAGAAGAAATAATTAATTATCAAAACTAATAGATCAAAAATAATGATTTTAACCAATGTTAATTGTAATGACACTGAATTCTTTAAATCAATACAAAATGATTTTCTCAAAATCTTTATTTACTATAAGTTTTATTGAGGGACTTCAAAACCTGAAAAACTTATTTTCACATGGAATTTCTAAAAAATGCTACCATGGAAATGATTCCCCCATCTTCATCATACTTTTAACCCACAATTAAATTCTATAGTAGATATGCTTGAAGAAATATTAGTATCTATAAAATTTAAAGAATAAGGAAAAGAGATCCCAAAGAAAAATTCAAATATAATCAACATAACAGACTTAAAAGTAAAACCACCATGAAATTATGAATATTGAAGAAAAATTAGAAGAAGTTACAATGCTTTTTAAACAATTAAAAATGGCTCAAGAAAATATTATGGAACATGGTTTTCAAATAGAAAAAGAATTAGTAAATGATGAAAATATAGAAAATGAAGAACATATTCTAGACTATTCAAGTGACGAAGAACCAGCAATTCCAATACAAGTAAAAAATGAAGCTGGAACACTAAGGATAATCAATCTCAATTTAAATGGGAAACAGGTTTTGATAATTATGCTTTTAAAAAGGATTTATAAATAAAGATTCAAAATATACAAAAATACCATCAAAATACGTTCCTAAAATCCAGGAAATGGAAGGAGAAAGAATGCTCGATTTAGACTGCAAAAGAACGAAAAGAAATTTTCGAAAACTGGTTGAATTCCTTCTTATTAGAAGCCTTTACTAATCCAAAACTTAGTGAATATCTGGAAGAGACATTTGGAATTACATAGGATTTCATACTAAAGGAACTATAAGAGATTATATGACATCATAGAAAACCAAATAATAGAAAACTAGAACAAAAACAACAGCTTATGATAAGATATTATATAATGATGATTCTATATAAAGAATTTTTGGAAAAAATTATAGATCATAGACAGAAGTCTATAATAAGGAATCAAGAAAAAAAACCATTTAGCTAATATTCAGATATATTAATGGAGTCTTATATGATATAGAATACATTATTACAAATTAAAAGAAGAAGATAAAAATCATTATCTCAGTATGTATATAACAAAACTTCATATCCTAATGAATTTATAATGGGAAGATTTATAGAGAAATAAATAGAGGAACAATTGAAAATAATTTTGGTGGAGCAACCTCTGCAATAAGAGAGGAATAAAAGAACGTTGTATGCAAGAAGCAACTCAAAAAGATTTGCAAATATAATTAGAATTTGCTGTCAGGATAATGAAGATACCTCAAAAATATGGTATTAATAAAAATTTTCAAAGAAAAGAAAATATCAATTTAGAAGAAGAAAATACTATCCAAACTGGAGAAAAAAGAGATATTTTAGGAAAGAAAATAACAATAAAAATAAAAGACAAAGAAATAACTATTGCCCGAATAAAAAGAAAATTGTAAATGTTGGTATTGCCAAGAAGAAGGACACTACACAATGAATGCCCAAAAAAGAAGGATAAAAAGGATCTTACTAAACAAATAGAAATTGCTAAGTCTTGTTTCATGGAACCATTAGAAGAATCTGATGATAACTTAGACTATATTTTTGAATATGTCTCAGAAACAGACTCAGAGACTGAGTAAATAATGCTACATTTATTACTATAAAAATAACAGAAAAATTTATAAATGCTTTCATAGATTCTGGAGCAACACAATGCTTTGCTAGTTCAAATATAAAACTTGATTGGAAAAAATTAAAGAAACCATTAAGAGTTAGAATAGCTGACAAATCAATACAAAATTGACCAAAAGCAGAGATGGTTGAAATTTTTATTCAAAATTATAGATTCATTGTTCCATCTATATATATGTTAGATTCTGGAATGGATTTTATCATAGGAAATAACTTTTAAAGCTATCATCCATTCATTCAAAAATTAACATATATAGTTTTAAAAGCTCACACGATTCTTCAATAAATCAAAAATCAAAACGTATAAAAATACCAACTACTACTATAGATAAGATCTTAAAATTTAAATATTTTCTATATTAGAAACATGTTATTTAAATCTATACTTTCAGATAAATATTCCAAAAAATAATCTTGAAATAAAGATAGAAGAACTTTTGAATGAAATTTGTGCTGAAAATCCTTTAGATATTAAAAATACAAATAACGAATTAGTAAGCATTAAATTAAAAGATCCCACAAAAGAGATAAATGTTCCAAATAAAATTCCTTATTCCGCAAGAGATAGAGAAGAGTTCTCACTAGAATGTAAAGATCTTTTGGAAAAAGGAATTATAAGATTAAGTAAAAGTCCTCATGCGGCTCCAGCTTTTTACGTTGAAAACAATAATGAAATTAAAAGGAGAAAACGAAGAATGGTAATAAGCTATAAGAAAATAAATGAAGCAACTATTGGTGATGCTCATAAACTTCCAAGAAAAGATTCTATTTTAGAAAAAATCAAAGGAGCAACTTGGTTTTCATCTCTTGATGCAAAATCAGGATATTGGCAACTTCGTTTAGACGAAGAAACAAAGAAATTAACTGATTTTACTTGCCCAACAAAAGAATCAACAAGTGTGTTGCTCTATGAATGGAATGTATTACCATTCGGATTAAAACAAGCCCCATGTATTTATCAAAGATTTATGGAAGAAAATCTAAAGGAGTTAAATGAATTTGTTTTAGTGTACATTGATGATATACTAATTTTTACAAAACAGGATAAAGAAGATCATCTTCAAAAATTATTAATAGTTTTAGAAAGATGTAAAGAAAAAGGATTAGTTCTTAGCAAAAAGAAAGTAAGAATAGCAAAACAAGAAATAGAGTTTCTTGGATTAATTCTATCCACTGAAGGAAAGCTAAAACTACAACCAAATGTTCTAGAAAAAGTAAATTTATTTCCTAATAAAATAGAAGATAGAAAACAATTACAAAGATTTTTAGGGTGTATAAATTATATTTCTGATCAAGATTTTTAAAGAATATAACAGAATACACTAAAAGCTTATTTCCAAAAATAAGTACTAAAAAAGAATGGAAATGGGATGAAAAGATAGTATGCAAATTCAAAGAATTAAAGAATTATGTGAAAAACTTCCAGAACTTTATATTCCAGAAGAAAATGACTACTTAATAGTAGAAACAGATGCCTCAGATATAACCTGGTCAGGATGTCTAAAAGCTAAGAAAGCTATAAAAAGCTTAGAACAAGAAAAAGAATCACTAGATTCTAAATATCCCCCAAAGGAATTACTTTGCAGGTATATTTCAGGAACTTTACTCCAACAGAACAGAGATATACCACTCATGAAAAGGAAACTCTGGCAGCAATTAAATCTCTTAAGAAATGGAAAATCGATTTACTACCCAAAGAATTTACATTAAGGACAGATTCAAGTTACCTAACAGGTTTTATACGATATAATTTAAAAGTTGATTATAATCATGGACGATTGGTAAGAATCATGGACGATTGGTAAGATGGCAATTATTTTGTTACAATATCCAATAAAATTGAATATATTAAGGGTGACAAAAATGTTATTGCAGATACATTAACAAGAGAATGGACTTCGTCTACAACGCATTAGATCAAGAAATTCAAAAATACGAACAGAACTCGAAAAATGCAAGCATGTCAGCAAATAAGGATACAGATCCAATCCTTCAAGAAGGCCATCGAAGCAATGAAATCAACACAACAACCAAACCATCAGAGTTCAGCCAGCTAAGCGTGGTGGACAAATTAGGTGAAGAAAAAATTCCAGAAAACAAACAATTGCTGAAATTATCAAAAATCCATCTAAGAAAAATATTATGTAATTTATAATGGCTCCATGAAAGGAGTATGATGCCTAGGAAAAAGCAGCACCATTTACACATCAATCAAGGATAATTCATAAGAGGGTTTTTAACACTGGAAGAAGCAAAAGAATCCTTCAGGGAATATGAAGCTCTTCATCCAGAGCAAACCCTAAAAGAGCAGATAAAGCTCCAATTCAAACCCAGAGAACAGGGATAATAAGAAACATTCCTACAAGGGTTGAAATCAAGGAAAAGAAAAGGGTCTGTAGATCAAATCTCAGAGAAACCCTTAACATAGTCCTAAATTGGACTGAAAAAAGGGCAATCTTGGGATATTATCCTATTGCCAAAGAACAGCTAACAAAGCTGGTTATATTTCCAGATGCTTCCCCATCTGACACCTATCAGTTTTTCCAGTATGGATTAATTGATACAATTTTAATTTTTAATGATTTAAAAATTATTAGTGAGTTTCCTGCAGGATTCGTTGATGCAGTAAAAAGATTTAAAAATATGATTGACAACGTAAATCCAAGGGATATATCTCTAAAATTTACGAATAGTCAACCTATTTTTAATGAAGAAGAAGAATGCTTGGTTCCAGCACATCAAGTAATCTTCATGTCCGTATTCCCAGAAAATTTTCAACCAATTGATCAAGTTCAAGATTTAACAATCTACAGTCATGAAGGAAGACTAGCCAGCACACTAGCAAGGGTCTTCGAAAGAACTCAAAGGATAACAAGAGAATCTCACACAAGAATCAATTATAAAAGCAGAAATACTTTGCTTGTATCCAGTAAAAGGAATGAAATTGAAGAAAGAGAGATGAGACTCTTAGTGGAATTTGAATCAACATTCTACAACTTATCTGGGCTCTTAGAAAAGCTCCCCGAAGGGATAAAAAGGAATCTCTGCTATTTGATAAAAGACAGAGAAGACCACAAGTGCCAGCTATGTGTCTCAGAGTTATCTGAAAAAAGCAATAATGAAACGGAATCAACCCACATGATAAAGGAGGAGACACGCATCTGAAGGCCACATAATGAAAGAGGAGGACAGCACATCTGAAGCATCTCTCAACATTATTGCATAATGACGTAAGCGCTTAGGTCATAGAGCACCAACAATGTAGCTGGTGCAAGATAAAAACAAGACGTAAGCAATGACGTCATAAGAAGGGTAAGGATGGGAATTGTCCATCAGACCCAACCATTATAAATAGGTTGCTTAGGCAATTGTAGAGATCATCAAACCATAGAAAGCAGGAGGCTAAGAGTCATATGCTAGGAGAGCAAGGAGGAAGCTGCCGAGGCGATTCTATAGTTTGAAGAAGAATTTCCTTAGGAAAAACCAATTCTAAACTCCCCTCTGGAGTTAGTATCTACAATCTCCCCTCTGGAGAAGAAAAACATCTTATGTAAAATATTCTAAATAAAAGAAGTTTTTCTCCAGAAAGGTACGCCTTTATCCTAATCTCTTAGTTATGAATTATTTAGAAAGTTTAGAATTAACGGAAGAATCTGACTATTATAGATTATCTGCATTATTAGATAATGAAAAACAGGCTGTTCTAAAAACAGAATTAAATCTCAAATCAAATGAAAATTTTAATAAACAAAATCTTTTAAAAGAAGTTTTTAATAGGAAAAATATAATATACTATGAAAAAATTCAACTTGAAGCCCCTATAAAGATAAAATCTGCCAATGGAGAACTTGAAATAGCTTTGATAAATGATGAAGAATTGAGTAAACAGATTGAGAAAATTAAGGATCAACAAAAAAGATCTAAAATTAGATGGATCCATATTAGTACTATACAAGTCTTAATCAAATCTACATATATGAAAGGAATTAATTCACCAATAAGCTTAGCAATCTGTGACAAAAGGATTACTGATGACCCAATAGATCAAATAATTGGAATTGTTCATGGAAACTTGGCAAATGTAAATGTTAAATTCAATGCCCATCTTGGATATGCTATACCTTTGTCAACTGAAAATCTTGGAAGATCTATAAGTTTGGCTTATAAATTTCACAGAAAGAATCTAATGGAACAAGATGATGAACCATTTTCAATTACATATGCAATAAATTATGCTTTAACAAATAGCCATCATAGTATAATATTTAAAAACAGAGAAAGAATTTATGTTGATGAATTATTTCAGAAAATTGTAAAGACAGAAATACCAAAATATAAAGCTATTGAAAACCCAGTTCTTTTACTAAAAGAACCATCAGGAAAATTAGTTTCATCGAATTTTCAAATAAGAGAATCCAAAATTAATAGCCCTTTAAGTTTATCCAAGTTAAAGTCTAAAGAAGAATTCTGAAATAAAGAATTAACAAAAAAGGTCGAAAAATTAAATGAAACCCTAAACACTAAGTTATGACAATAAATAAAGAAAAAATATATGTAACCTATCAAGACAAGAAACAAGAGCTCTTTGAAAGAGAAAATCGGTTGAATTATTTACAGTTTTCTGATATAAATCAAGGAGCATTTAAAGCTCTAAAAATAATCTATGACAATTTAAAAGGAGAAGTTGAAGAGTTAGAAAAAATAATAGAATCTCTAGAAAATAGTGATGAATCGATGATAGAATTTGCAGAAATTCTAAGATAAATAATGAAGTTTACAAAGATTGAAAAACCAGAAAACAAAATAAAAAGAAAAAGAGCGAAAAAATTAAAAAGTAAAATAAAGGAGTATAAAAAGGAATTAAATAATCTTCAATTCGAAATTAATGACCTTATAATAAAAAGGATAGAAATAAGAACAAATATAAACAAGTTAGAGCTAAACTTAAAAAAATTATAAATGCCCGGAAAACCATATTATGACTTAAAAGAATTAAAGCTGTTGAAAGAAAAAATGGAAAATGAAGTTGAAAAATTAAAAAGATATTTAGAAACAACAGAAAGTGTAGAAATAAAAGAAGTTTTTGAGGATTTGAAAAATTATATTAAAGAAAAGGACAAACAGATAAAAGATCTTATATACAATAATCCATGCAAAAAAGAATATTATAAATTAAAACAAGATTGAAAAACTATAAAAATCAGAATTAGTAATAGTAGAAATGGTCAATACTTTTGATTATGAAACTGCAAATTATAAAGTACCACCAACCAAATCTATACAAATTATAAAAGCAAAATACGAAGAGTTAATAGAAATTTTGAAAAAAAAATTACATTTTAAAATTTTACGAAAATTTAATAGAAATTACATTTTAAAAATTGGTATCAGAACCAAGTTAATGATTAAGGGTAACACTTTCTCTTTAAGCAACACTTTTAGTGATACGCTTTTAAAAACAACAAATAACCATAAAAGACAAACATCTTTACAAATGCATCTGTACACTAGATGCCCCAAAAAATTAACATATGCAATTACAATTTATATTTATTAGATAAGTCAAATTAACAAACCAACTTTTGGTATCCAATTTCAGTTAAACTTTTTGTGAAATTTATTTATATTTTTTATTCGCAATCTCTCTTGTTATTTTTTTCTATTAATGCCACTCTCGACAACAACTTCATTTCTTGTTATCATCCGTAATTTTAAATCATAAATTTTAAATTTTAAATCATAAATTTTAAATTCTAAACCTAAAATTTTAATATTATTTTAAGGTATTATTTGAAACGAAAGTAAATTTAGATTCGAACGTACAGTTCAAGTGTCTTTGGATGAGCTTCGATTTGTTTATCGGGCCGACAGAAGATTTCGACAACCTCGCCTAAAAGGTGATAAAAGTATTTTGCAAAAAAATTTTGATACATAAGTTAATAAGAATTTAAGTAAGATTGGATTAGAAAAAATATTTGAGTGTTGAGTTATTAACTGTTTATAAAATAATATCAATATAGAATTGAAGTATTTATAGAACATCAATGTAAGATTTAGTCTTTTTTTGGAGATGGTTATTCTTGGAGAGAGTGGGAGTTAATCCCTGTTCAGGTTAGTTATTAGTATCACCTAAGTGATAATGACAATAATAGGAGAGTATCTGACTTATTTCTTAAGTCGGGTTAATTACATTATTACAGGTCTCACAGACATGTATCTAAGCTAATCCGATCTATGCGGATAAGACCGTCCGGGTTGTATTTGATCCTATTAGGTTGATTTTGTGTGGCTTGTTTTTAAATATAACTTGACTGTTGGTCGATCAATGTGGATAAAGACAAATAGGTTAAATTTGATCTTTAGGTTAATTTTGTGTGACCCATTTTTAAATATAATTTGTCTATTGATATAAACAGATATTAAATTCTAAACTTTTTAAAAAATGAGAGTTAAAAAGTAATGTTAACACAGACAAAAATTGACTAATGCCGATTAACATATAAATTAATTAGTTTCCAATATATTTTTTTATTTATTTTTTTCTGGTGGAACAAATTAAATCGAAAATTAAGAAGGGTGTTGTAACTGCTTGTTCGGCTGTGCTATGCCAAACTAAGAAAAGCTATCATTACGTATAGTATTTAAGTTTGTAGCTTATAGATAGAAAGAGTTAAATTATTTACTTTGGAGACTATATATGCATGGCAAAAGAGGAACAAATTTTGATTTCTTAATAAAAATGGTTTTCAGAGATTGAATGTTAATCTATTTTATAATAATCATAGTTAAGGAGGTACCTTTTTATTTTCACAAAAAAGTCATGTTTTAAATAAAAGATTACTAACATGAATTGATATAATAGTTTAGATGCTATATTTTGTTGGTTATTCTCTCATTAATTAGAAAATAATAATAATAATAATAATAATAATAAAAAGTATACATGAATGTAACAAGGTGATAAACTACTTTTTAATAATAGTGTTATACATGGATGTAATATTTCTTATACCCCATAAAAAATAATTAATAAAAACTTGTGACGGTTTTATTTTATTTGCTACAACAAAAACTTAGTATGTACAATTATATCATCAATAAATATAATTTTTATTCAAATACAATAAAAAAATTTGACAGAAAGAATTAAATTAGTTAAAGTGATTTTTTTTATTGTACCAAAAAGTTTCATAGCCAAAAAAAAATATTATATACACTCTAAAGCTTATTTATACAATATTATAGTAAAGTTTAGAGGAGTTTAATTACATAATTTCTCCATTTTAATATTATAGTATTCTCGTATTTATATGGTATGGTATATTTACATCTATCTACATACACATACAATTATTTTAAAAAAAAATATCTATCTACACATACATTCCTACTGTAAATATGCTTTTAAGCAAAGGAAAAATGCATATATTGAAAGTTTGATAATTATATTTTTAGAATCATCATTATTGTCGGGAAAAAAAAAAGCATTAGCATTATTGATGATGACTCTCCCCTGAAAAATTTAAATAACTGTTTATTTCTTTCTAATTTCACTATCTTAATTAAAAAAAATATTTTTTATGAAAAAATATTTAATTTTCACAAAACTCTATTCTACTCGATGTTATTTGTGTTATTTATATGAAATCTTAAATAATAATAATAATACCATGACCCAAAAGAATAAAATAATTAAAAATAAAAAATTTTGGTTATTTCATATATAGTTGTGTATGCTCCTTTGGAAATGGAAAATTTTGGTTATCAGAGGCCATTATTAACTTTTTTTTGTAAAATTTCGTTAAATTAGTTAAATTCTAATTATACTATCAAATAATAACCTTTGTGCTGATAGTGAAATAAACACAAATTCCTTACAAAAACGAAAAATCAGTTAGTTGATGTCGATGCAATATGCGAGATTAATATTAAATGAATTAACATATAATTAGTGGGTATGTAGTGTATTATAATTAATCTTAATAATTTTTCACTTTTAGAATATAATTAAAAAATATTGTGTACACTACTGATCGATATACATACTAGATGATGTATCTTGTACGATACAACATGATATTTAATAATGGTCTCTTCAATATAAAGAAAATCCTCAAATTAAAGTAGTTCTTCTCTAATTTTGTACTTTTAACTTTAGCCTTTTCGGTGTTTCCAAAAAAACCATATGACTTAAAAGTTAAAATAGTAGTTATCCTTAAATTAAGAAACAAAATTTATAATCATTCCCCACTTATTTTCTTTATCAATTTTTTTTTAGCTCTATACTACTTAGAAGAATATATAAGGAGAATGAAAGAAGTAATCATTATAATATTTATTTAATTAATTACAATTTATCTCTTTTAAAATATTGAGTAAAACCATATAAATGTTGAGGGTCCTATAATTATGAGTAAATATCTTTTTCACCTCTTGATTATTTGTTTAAAAAATAAAATGCGTCTTCACAATTAAAAAATTAACTTATTTCTAATTATCCAAAAAATTAGTCTAAGCAATTTTTGTTATTGGGTTTACCGATTTAATGACCTCTATTACTAGATTAAGTAATTCTTGACAAATCAATAATTTATCATTTAAACCAATCACTTAAATTATTAAGAGTAAAGTATCGTTTTTATCTCTAACGTTTGAGGATAAGTTTCAAAGTTGTCCCTAACGTTTTAATAGTTTTATTTAAGTCCCTAACGTTTTAAAATTGACTCAATGTTATCTTGCCATTAGGATTCCGTTAACAAAATTGACGACGAAACAAAATTGAGATAATTTTAAAACTTTAGGGACTTAAACAGAACGAAAACGTTGGGGACAAAAACGATATATAGAAATAAATTATAGTTTTATCCTTCAATAATATCAATTTTTTATTGTACACAGTATTCAATTATTTTTTAATCACATGTAAGTAAATTACACTTAATCACATTATTTTCATTCTAAATAAATTTATTTTTTTATAATTTTACACTTAAAGTTATAAGTTAATATAAAAATATAAAAAAATTTATTTAGAATAAAAGTAGTGTGATTAAGTGTAATTTACTTAGATGTGATTAAAAAATAATTGAATATTATATACAGTAAAAAATTGATATTATTGAAGGTTAAAATTAAAATGTATTTCTATGTATCGTTTTTGTTCCCAATATTTTTGTTCTATTTAAGTCCCAAACGTTTCAAAATCGTCTCAATTTTGTCATGCCTTTAATTCGGTTTACGGATCCCTAATGGTAGGATAACATTGAGTCAATTTTAAAATATTAGAGACTTAAATAAGACGATTAAAACGTTAGGAACAACTTTAAGACTTACTTAAACGTTAATGACAAAAATAATACTTTACTTAATTATTAAAAATTAATTATACATTTTCAAATTCTATAAAAATATTTTATCTTTTAAATAAATAGTCAAAAATAAAAAAGAGTATTTACTCATACTATTAGTACCGGTCAAATATATATGTATAATATGAAAAAACATATGTTTGGAAAAATATTTGGATAAAATGTATGTGTGTATAACACATATTATTGGGTGGAACATTGAGATTGCAATGAGCCCCAAAAATTTGACAAATTAGCAGAATGGCCCCACCAACATTGGAGTCCTTTTTTGCTGCCGCCCTCCACACCAACCAAGTTTTAGAAATTCTTATGAATCAGTGTTTTAAAACAAACATCTAGATAAATAAAAAATAAAATATGAGTAAACATGAATACTTTTAGACAATTGATGAGTTCATAATTTATTGATTAAGTTCTTCACATCTCTCATTTAAATTAATAATTATGTTTTTGATTCATCCTTTTTTTTTCCCTTCATTACCTTTGATGATAAACATATATATATAGAACATGTATTAAATAAATTTAAATAACCTACAAAAATTTATATGGCAGGTATGTCTTGTGGTCCTAAAAATTTCGTTTTCTCTTTCCTAATTTCCTACATGGAGCTGACACGATGATATGTTTGAGTTTCAAGGGCAAGATTTCATTTTCTATAATAATAAAATATCAATTTTAGATGAATTTGTCATCTATTATCACTTCATTGGTCAGAGTTTTCTCTCAAATTAATATTTTTAGATTGTCTAATACTGGAATTAATATAATATTTTTATGAAATATTGCTAAAAACAAGAGATTAAATTGGAAAAAAAATTTGTATATTATTGAGTGTATTTAAGTTGTCTGCTTGAATTATCTAAAATGATTCAATATAAAATGATATTTATAAGTACTAAGAGAATCGTAATAATAAAGACATAATCTCCCATAATAAATATTCAGATATACCAAATAATACTAATTGATCCTAATTATATTCTAACATCCCCTCTCAAACTCAAGTGACAACTTGAGTTTGAAACTTATTTAAAACAACGAAATAAAGAGAAAAAAACTGCATAAACTGATAAAATGGGTGCAGACGGAACTGCTGGAAGAAAGCACAGATGAAATTGCCGCTTGTCTGAAGGAAGCGCAAATGGAACTGCTGCTTGTCTGAAGGAAGCGCAGATAGAACTGCCTCTAGTCTGAAGGAAGCACAAACGAAACCGCCGCTTGTCTAAAGGAAGCGCAGACGGAACTGCTACTTGTCTAAAGGAAGCGCAGACGGAACTGCCGCTTGTCTGAAGGAAGTGCAGATGGAACTGCCGCTATCTGAAGGAAGTGCAGACGAAATTTTCGGAAAGAAATGCAGACGGAACTGCCACAAGAAAACACAGACGAAACGCAGACGAAAACTACCACGAGAAAATGCAGACGGAAATGTCACGAGAGAACGCAAACTGAACTGTCACGAGAGAGCGTTTAACTGCCACGAGAGAGCGCAAACGGAACTGCCATGAAAGAACGCAGACGGAACTGCCACGAAAGAACGCAAACGGAATTACCGAAAGAGAGCAAAAACTATATGATTTCTTCATGAGAATAGGTAAGCAGCGGATGACAATGGTGTTTGATCATTCAACTCAAAATAGGCTAGTCGGTGATGTGAAAGAGTATCAAAGGAGTGACAAAAGAGAAAGAAGAATGACATCGAAAAAAAGTGCAAAAACTACGGTGATTTCACCGCAAGGAAAACAACCTATCCTATTCAACGAGGATACTATGTTAGAAACAAGAGATTAAACTGAAGAAAGAATTTATGTATTATTGAGTGTATTCAAGTTGTCTGCTCAAGTTGTCTGGAATAATACAATATAAAAGGGTATTTATATGTACTAAAAAAATCGTAATAATAAAGACGTAATCTCTTATAATAAATATCCAGATATACTAAATAATACTAATTGATCCTAATTATATTCTAACAAATATGTTTCGGTCTTTATCACTTTGTATCGTATTTGACATATATTTTTTTCAATCACAATTAATATTTATTTGTGTTCTATACGGAATATTTTTGAATTTTTTAAATAAAAATATGCATAGTATTTTTTATTATAATTTTTTTTAAAGTTAATTAAATTTAAAATTTAGCTATGTTAATATTGAAAGTAATGAAAACAATGAGTAATAATTATACTTGTTTTTTAAGATATAACAATTATTTATTAATAATAATATATAGTTTGTAATTAAATTATAATAGTTATATTAGAAATCTATTTTTTAAGATTTTTCTTTAAAAAACATTAGTGATTGAATTTATAGATATTTTTTATAATTTATGAATAAAATTTTTAAATATTCTCAATCTTATATTAAATTTGATTTGAAGAAGTAAAATCTAATATGAAACAAAATTTGTCTTTAAATTACTTTATTTTTTTAATATCATAGCAAAAGAAAATATATATTATAATTTTTTTTATTAAAATTTATCTAGAACTGTTTTATATTTTAATATTATATTCATTTTTGAAATCAAAGTAATATGACCAATGTTATTACCTAATGAACTTTATCAAAATAATATTTTATTTATTCTTGAGTTAAAATAGTTATATTTGTACTTAAAAATGATTTTATATCTTTTTATTAGTCTAAACACCTATTAAAACTACTAAAAATAAGATGAATGTACAATTCAATGCATAATATATTATCACAACCATAACAAATTTATTGGTTGAAAATAATTTACAATGTTTTTCCTATTTTAAGATAGATAATAAAAATTTTACCAAGATAAGATATGATATAAGTTATACTTATCATTTGTGCATATATAAGCACCATTGTATATAAATTACTCATGATGCCTAAAACAAAGAGATAAGCTAAAAAGACAAAGAAGAGGAGGCACGAACATTCATCCATGTTATTTTATCACTTAATCTTTTGATTAAAAATAAAATTAAACATATAAAGAATATAATTTAAATATTGAGAATTTTCAGTATGTAAAGAATTATGATAAATTACTTTATATAGATAAAAATGATAAAACCTATAATGAAAAATAGAATAATTTAAATAAATAAAAATAAAATAAAAAAATAGAAGAGATAGAGTGTAATAACGATTGATAATGATTTATAGTTTACAAAAAAAAATATAGAGTAAAAATAATGAATTGTAGGAGGAAAAAAATATTATCGAATAGAAAAATAATTAATAAAAAAAATATTTTTTTAGTATAAATAACTTTTTATATTGAATAAGTTATGAAATATAGAAATAAGTAAAATAAAAGAAAACGAATGAAATTATATTTTTTTAATAAATTGAATAAATATTTATGACCATATATTGATGGTGGGCATATAATGATTATACAATAATTGTAAGAAAACACTAATAAAAATATTAGATTTGATATTAAAATAAATTATAAAAAAATATAGACGATGAATAAAAATCTGAAAATATATAAAAATATTTAAAATTAAAGAAGGAAATAAAAATAACTTTTAATAAATAACGACTCAAACATTAACGTGACAATCAATTAAATAAAATAATATATATTTAAATTAAATAAATTAAATAATTGATATAATAAATTAATTATAATTATTTGTCTTAATGAAATAAATTAAATAAATAAAAAATATTTTATAAATATGTCATGTAAAAATTATAACAATTTTAATAATCATCAATCAAAATACATAAGATAAAAAAATCAATACAAATTAAAACAAAATAAATTTATTTATCTCAGTCAAATCAAATAATTAATATAATTAATTAGTTATAGTTAATGTAATCAAGTAAAATATTAAATAATCTGACATCTAACTCAATTAAATTAAATAAATAATTAATTATAATACTCTTAAAAATTATTAATCAAATTACACAAAATAAGAAATTGATGTAAATTAAAATAAAATCAAATTATTTATTTCAATCAATTCAAATAATTTATGTAATTAATTAATTATAATTAATATGGTAAAAAAATATTAAATAATTGATATATTTTTTTCAATCACAATTGCATTTATCGGTGTGGACCGTTCTTGTTTAACAAAAACATTTTGAGATGGGGTTTTAGAGTATATTTTTTATTTTTATTTTTAAAAGAAAGACAGTTTTACAACTATTCTAGTAAGATTATTTAATTTAAGTAGGATTCCTTTTAATAATAATAAAAAAGTAGACATGATTTGAAAAATAAATAAATAAAAAGAAAAAAAACTATTTTCTCCATACAGAAAGTGTGATCATCCAGATGTTTATAATAACTAATGAAATCTAAATTGAGTACATAAAACTAAAAGATATCTTCGTCATCAGTTTTTGTTGTTATTTCATTATAACTTATAAGATCATGCATGCATGTCGCTTGTTTATTAATTAAAAATGGAGAGTTGAGAATAGAATAGTGATGTTGTTTAATTTATTTATTTTCTTCTTTATGGAGCATAAATTAAACTATTCTTATTTGGTAGCTGAATCCTGCATGGATCTGATGATGAGCTGAGTCAGTTTAATTCAGCCAAAATACTTGGATCCAACTTTGGAACAACCAATTTTGGTCCTCACTCTCATTCAATTTTATACCAAATTAAAGATTAAATTCGTCTGTGACCACAATTTTTACCTAATTAAACCAGCTTGATGTTGATTTTTTTTACAAAAATATTTTATATATGCTAAAAATTATTAATTATTAAATTATTTATTATATAATTATATATTTTATATTTATATATAAATATATTTTTAATATATATTATTTTTAATATATTATATATTAATATAATTGTTTTTTTTAATTTTAAGATAAGATAACTTATTGAATTTGAATATACATTAATTAATTTGTGAGGCAGAAGCATTCTACATTCAAAAATATTTAATAACAAAAAATATTAACTAAAAATAGTCAAAATTTATTTTATTTAGTATTTATTAATTACTGTATCAATTAATAAATAATAAATAAAACATATTTTAAGATTTTTATTGTCTCCCTAATATTTCTGTTTTACATTATATATACATATTAATCTTAATAAGTAATGTTAGTAAGAATTAGAATAATATTATACATCTAAATTTTTTTATTAACCAAATTTAATTAAATTAACATAATATAACAAAAATTAATTATGATTAGCATTATTTTAAGTCCTATTGTTTAATTTAGTTAGACTTTATTCATAAAAAAAATTATATTTATAACACTACTTTTTTTTTTTTTATAATGCTTTATAGTTTCTAACACGTGAGATTTATTATTTACCAGAATAGAATTCAGATATCATTAAATTAGGTAGTTGTACTCTTGTAAGATCTTATATATTGTAGCTATAAAATCTATCTAGATTAATCTATATATATATATATATATATATATATATATATATATATATGTTATTGAAATCTGGTTAATTGAGTTTCTTCAATTAATAATGTAGCTGATATATCATATTTTAAGGGTATTTTTAATTAATTTTATTTAATTCATTTAAATGTGTTAATTAATTATTTATTTATTTGATTTAACAAAGAAAAATATAAAATTATTTAATATTTTGTTTGACCATGTTCTGTAACTAATCAATTAACATTATTTAATTAATTTTTTATCAATTATTTTTTTTCGGTAATATTTTTTCCTCCTAGAATTCAGATATCATTAAATTAGGTAGTTGTACTGTTGTAAGATCTTAAATATTGTAGTTATAAAATCTAGATTAATTATTATCAAATTAAAATATACACTAATAATCCTACTACAAAGATAATTGCAAATATAGAATATTGTGGTAATATATGATAAGAATATTTAAATAATATT
Source organism: Arachis stenosperma (assembly GCF_014773155.1). Lineage (NCBI taxonomy): Eukaryota > Viridiplantae > Streptophyta > Magnoliopsida > Fabales > Fabaceae > Arachis > Arachis stenosperma. Next base: position 11,454,224 of record NC_080377.1, read on the forward strand.
AATATTAAAAATATCATAAAATACTAAAATGTATGTAATGTTATATAAAAATAGATTTAAAAGAGTCATGTATAAAATACTATGATTTTACTTTAATAAATTTTAAAGTATGAACTTTATTTGTTTGTCATAGATAGTACAGTCAGCATAAGTCAGTTTATAAATTCAATGGTCAAATTCAAATTTAAGGACCTACATTAAAAATTGATAACTTTGTTCTATCCATTTTTGGATATGTGGCGTTTTCTAATAAAACTATGGAGGAAAAAAAAAAAACCTTGTATATATTGTAAAGAAAAATGTAACACAAATAATTGGTTTCAAGTATTCAACAACTATATAAAAATAAGAGACGTATATGTACTATCTATTATGACAATTAATTTAATTTTGTTACTTTATAAACACATCAATAAACAGGACAATTATTTTAAAATATTAAAAATTTCCTATATCTAAAATAAAAATAAAGATCGAATTGTTGACATTTAATTAAGGAAATATGAATTTCTTTAGCTCAATTAAATTATGAAACATAGCATTTATTCGGATATAAATGTTTTATGCCTATAAAATATACATTTTCCTGTTTTACTTTGGTAAATTCCAATATTTTCTTTTTAATTATTTTAATGTAAAATTATATCTATTTTAACTCTTTATCCACCCTTTTGTCTCTAATATGACATTGTTGTTTAATTTTTATCTTTTTGAACTCATCTTTAAACATTTTTTTATTCAATAAAAAATAATTTTAATACACAAATAATATAAAATATTTTATAAAATTATTCAACTGCAGCTAAAGTTTTTTAGCTAATCATTTAGATAAACAAAGTAAAAAATAATTAACTTCAGTAATATAATTAAATAATTAAATGTTAGTATAAAATTGGGATATGAAAATCGTTTTTTAGATGAAAATTAAATTTTGAACAAAAATAATTACATTTTATATAATTTTAAGAACAAATTTTAATACATTTTATACAAGTATTTAAAAAAATAAAAATAAAAGTGAGACTCGAACTCACACTCTTTAGGTAAATATAAAAAAAAGAAAATATAGGAAGCCAATGAAATATCTGTACAATATATACAATAGGGTTTAGGGATATCAGATATTTATTATTCCTACTATTCGAATAGTTATTTTGAACAATATAAGTGTATTGTATTTAAAAAATTAATAATATTTTATCTTAAATGTTTATTTTTAATTCTTATTAAACTAAATAAACAGCATATTATACACATTATATAAATATTCTATTAATTTTTTAAAAAAATTAAAAAAATTATACCATTTAAATTATAATTTATTGATAATTTTATACGAATATTTAATTACTTAGTTTATTCGCCCGTGCATCAAAATTAAACTTACAATAAATTTATAAAAAATTGCAGTGCTTATTTTGTCTCCTCCCTCTTTCTGTGTGTGAAGAGAAATTAGAAAATATATGTCTTTGTCAATGGAATCATGAGAATTGAGAAGGAGCAATGCTAAGTGTGTGTGTATATAAAGCAATCCATTGCTACCACTTTCCTTCCACCTTCCATCTTTTCCGTTTTCCGTTTCCCTTTCTCTTCCCTCTCTCTGTTCTCTTCTTACCTTCTTCACTCACTCACATTCAATTATTGGAAACCTAACAGCACAACGAATTCAATCGAAACAAGAAACAAAAATGAAATATGTTTTGGTAACCGGTGGAGTTGTGAGTGGACTTGGAAAGGGAGTAACTGCCAGTAGTATTGGCTTGCTTCTCAAAGCTTGTGGACTTCGAGTAACTGCTATCAAAATTGGCATGTTTTTCTTTTCCTTCAACTATTTAACCATGCACGCGCGATAATTGTTACTTTCTTTTCGGATTTAGATTTACAAAGTGTTCAACTCTTTCTTTCAATTTTGGAATGGAGCGAGCTGGTACGTTAAATTCAAGTCTCACATTCTGAATTTTGATTTACAGATCCTTACTTGAACACAGATGCCGGAACAATGTCACCATTCGAGCATGGAGAAGTGTTTGTGTTGGATGACGGAGGCGAGGTACACAATTTCTCGCTAATTATGAATTATCCATCTACAATTTTCAATTTGACGCTAGATTCTCCCAAAAATGAAAAGGAAAAGCATGTTTGTTTGTTTGAAGAGAAAATGAAGGGAAAAGAAAAGTTAGTTAGGTAGCAACTTTAGGCAAAATTTTCCGGAGTGAATAGATCAAAAGCACATGGTGTTTGTTAATTTCTTACTTTTTTTAAGTAGAATTATAAAAAGAGAAATGATGAATCTTGATAGGTGGACCTGGATCTTGGAAACTATGAGCGCTTTATGGATATCAAGTTGACTCGTGATAATAACATAACCACTGGGAAGATTTACCAGGCAAGTTTCTTTTTTTCTTTCTTTCTTCACACTCCAACATGTTTTCAATAATATATGATGTTGTTTACTTGTTTCAGTTCAGTGTTTTCTCCTCTTTTAGATTCTGAAAAAAAAAAAAAAGAAATTGCAAATTTACAAAAGAACCCCCCCTTGTTTATGTTTATCTCCTTCAGTTTTGGATTTTTTAAACCAGTCAAGAGTTAACAATATTCAACTCATACAATGAAAATTTGTGGTTGTGATTGCTGATGCAGCACACATTAAGATTAAGACTCTGTTTGGATATTGTCACTGGAGATAACAAAATTCTTCTGTATTTTTGAAACAAAAATGCTATCCAAACACTAAAAATCAGCTACCAAATATGTTTAACTCATTTTTAATGTATATTTTGTACTACGACGTATATTCTATACGACCGACTGATGTTCTGTCTACGCGTGAAAATAGAAATAGAAAATATCTGTTTCTATGGTTTCTCCTTTTTTTTAAAAAAAAGGCTCAGCTGAGCTGAATGTTTTATTTTATTTTATTTTAATTTTAATTTTAATTTGTTTATTTATTTTTTGCAGTCTGTAATTGAAAAGGAGAGAAGAGGAGACTATTTGGGAAAGACTGTTCAGGTTCCACAGCTTAATTTTGTGATTTTCTTTTTAATTCTTTTTTCAATGTTTGTGGTGTCTAATGATGTTTTTGTATTTCATCTTTTTAGGTTGTCCCTCATATCACGGATGCAATTCAAGAGTGGATAGAAAGGGTGGCCCACATACCAGTAGATGGAAAACCAGGTTCAGCTGATGTCTGTGTCATTGAATTGGGTGGAACCATAGGTAACACACTTACGCTCTTCTAAACAATCTTTTCTTTTTCTTCTTCTTTTTTAATACATTTTTTAATGTCTTAGATAACATTATTACTAAATCCTTGGTTTTATTATATGCAGGTGATATTGAGTCCATGCCATTTATTCAGGCATTAGGACAATTCTCATATAAAGTAGGTAAGAATGATACAAAATTTTATGGCAAAGATTGTTTCTCTGATGAATACCTGATGTACAAATTGAAGTATGTGTATCTGTATCCGTATGGAGCACTTATATACTACTAATTTTATGGCAAAGATTGTTTCTCTGATAATACTTGATGTACAAATTGAAGTATGTGCATCGTATTTGTATCTGTATCCCTATCCATATCGAGTACTTAATGTGTGTGTATGTATGTATGCAGGTGCTGGCAACTTCTGTTTAGTTCATGTCAGCCTTGTTCCTGTTTTGAACTGTGTTGGTGAACAGGTAAGAATAATAACACACGTCTTTTGAACAATTCTTCAAGGACTATGTATGATTCATGTAGAAGATTTGGTTGGTTTCATCTGAGCGTGGCAAATTTTGATTTTGATTTTGGTTTCAGAAAACAAAACCAACCCAGCATAGTGTTAGAGGACTAAGAGGTCAAGGACTGGCTCCACATATCTTAGCATGCCGCAGCACAATGGTTCCTTTCTCCTTCCCTCTCTCACATGCGTGCATGCATGCACACACAAAATATATATAAATCAATCTTATCCATGACAAAAAAAACATACTGGTGACAAATTAGTCATTCAGGATTTTGAAAGGCGACGAATTTGTCTCTCACTAGTTCTTTAGTGGACAAGTTCGTCCTTACTCATCTCAATACATGCACAAATTTTGTATGAAATGACTAACCTGTCGCTTTTTATATCCGTAATGATGGAAGCCAAATTTTTTTTTTTAAAGCCCGAGAGTCGGGTTTATACCTCTTATTGGTGAACAAATGTGCACAAAACACACAAGGATTTTGATGTATATTTTCATTTTAGGGGTCTAACACAATTGCTTCTCAGGTTCTGGATGAAGCTGCTAAAGGAAAACTCTCTCAGTTTTGCCTGATTCCGGTATGTGGTTTTAAGGATTAAAGATATTTAGATGATCTTAAGTTTTGAAATGATTATCAGTTTTCTAAATTGAAATTATGTATGTATCTATGTATGTTTCCAGGGAGAAAACATAATTACTCTGTATGATGTTCCCAATATCTGGCACATTCCTTTGCTTCTAAGAGTAAGTTTCTTCCTAAAACTGCTGAACTTCACAAATCATATCTTAGTTTTAGGTACCAATTTCACAAAATTTTCTTATTCTGGTCTATAGGATCAGAAGGCTCATGAAGCAATATTTAAAGTGCTGAACCTTAATTGGTTAGTTTCACAAACTCCCTCAAGAATTTTTCTATTTCTTGTCCTTGAATTAATGGAAATTGATTTTTTTTGTCCTTTTGATCTTTCTTGACGGCTTAATTTGTGGTTTTGTATATACAGTGTAATTAAGGAGCCTAGATTAGATGAATGGACTAACAGAGCTGAGGCTTGCGATTTGCTGCATGAACCAGTGAGTTTCTGCTCGAAATCCAACCTTGTTCGTTGTTTGTGATTATTGGCAATAGTTTTAATGTTATGTCTTGCAAATTTCAGGTTCGTATAGCCTTGGTGGGAAAATATACAGAGCTTTCGGATGCCTACCTCTCTGTTCTTAAGGTCGAGTTAGCTATATAAACTCTTGCTGCATCATTATTATGATTTTCTCAAGATTCATTCTGCTATGAACTTGCAAAGCTTATTTAGATTTTCTTAGAAATAACATTGTTACTTACAATATCGACTTTTCAGGCCTTAGTGCATGCTTCTGTTGATTGCCGAAAGAAACTTTTTGTCGACTGGATTCCTGCAAGCAACCTTGAAGATGCAACTGCAAAGGAGGTAACATCAATTTTTGATTCATTTACATTGCATGAGCATGTTATTTATTTTTTTAATCATCGCAGCTTCTTCTCATTGTTCCTTTTTTTAATTTTGCAGAATCCAGATGCTTATAAGGCTGCATGGAAGTTGTTGAAGGTTTGAATTGCAGTCTTTTAATATCAATTACCTTCTCTTTAATTCCAAGAAATTTCAGTGTTCATTATCTAACTAGTGTCTTTATATTCAGGGTGCTGAAGGTATTCTTGTTCCCGGAGGATTCGGGGATAGAGGAGTGCAAGGAAAAATTCTCGCAGTTAAATATGCCCGCGAAAACAGAATTCCATTCCTTGGCATCTGTCTTGGAATGCAGATTGCTGTCGTAGAGTTTGCACGATCTGTTCTGGGTGTAAAAGATGCTACAAGCACTGAATTCGATCCGAATACCAAGAGTCCATATGTTATATTCATGCCTGAGGTGTCTATTCTTGTGTCAACTATGTTCAGTGCTAAGAAAAGTGTCTGTTATTCCTATGTGTGATTTTCTTAAACCGATTTTTTTAGGGATCGAAAACACATATGGGGGGTACCATGCGTCTCGGATCGAGGAGGACATATTTCCAAACCAAAGAATGCAAATCTGCAAAACTGTAAGTATTAATACTCCACAGAATTATTTGTTGAAGACCATTTTTGTGATCATGCAGGACAATATGATCATTTTTAATTTTGCATTCAATAAGTAGATAAACATATACATATACATATATACTGTTATTAGGATTTTAACCTTTAGACCCTCCCTCTTAGATATGGCTGCAGAAGCTTCATTGATGAGAGACATCGGCATAGATATGAGGTATTGCATTGCCATGCATGAGAAATTATTACTCTGTAAAATTTGTGTATCGGACAGAAAATGATCGTCACCATATATATGCAGGTGAATCCTGATTTTGTATCTCGCCTCGAAAATGCTGGTCTTTCGTTTACTGGGAAGGACGAAACCGGCCAGCGCATGGAGGTTAATACATTCTGATGGAACTTACGCTTAGTATAAGTCTATAATCATATGCTTTAAATCTAAATTCTTGTTGTTTATTCATGCTGCAGATTGCTGAACTACCTAATCATCCATACTTTGTTGGTGTTCAATTCCATCCTGAATTTAAATCAAGACCAGGAAAACCTTCTCCTTTATTCTTAGGTAATTCTTTGATTCTTGTCATCCAAGTTAAATTTCAAGTTTATCATCTATTGCATTCTGGTACTAAGACTAGATTGAGACTTGCGCGATGCATAGACAGAAAAAATGGATAGTAAAAATTTCTGTTTACATGATCTTGTCGTGCACAGGGTTTATTGCAGCAGCATGCGGCCAACTGGATGTGGTCTTACAGCGCTGTTCAAACGTTGACAGCAATGGTCTTCTAAAAGTCCCACCAATCAAAACATACCAAAAAAAAAGTTCACTAAAGCCAAGTTATAGGCCCCCAGAATATGTTTTGGAAAGTGTCAAGGGTTTGAATTTCTAAGTTGGCTATGCTGGTCTTTTGTTTCTTGTGAATTGGTGAAATTACTGTGGAGGGCTTTTCAGTTATTGCTGTTGTCTCTGAGAACCAAGTCTTGTACAGTCAATTGAACCTTGGTGGTAGGGTATATAGTGTTTCAGAGGATACAAAGAGAGAGAGAAAGAAAGAAAGAGCTTGGGATCCCTTTCTTTTTAATGGGGGCAAGCTTGTTTTATGTTTTTATTATAATTGTGTCAGCAGGGTGAGGAACTCTCTTTTAGCTTCCTTTTTATCTTATGTTTTAGTGCAATGGCAAAGCTTTGGTTTTTGCATAGATTTTCATGATGTCTATAGAGTGCAAAGAAATTTCTTGTGGACTTTAATGTTTTATTTCTATATTATTGACTGAATGACTGTAATGTTAAGCTTCTTTTTCCTTTAGGTTGTCATGTACTAATTATTTCAAAACCAGCATATATGTATCACAAATTTACAAAGATTAAGAAATGATTTAACCAAACCATATTATATTTAATGTCTTAGATTCTTAACCATCAAAGTAAAAAAATTGGTGCATCAACAGAACTTGTCATAAAGTTTGGTCCCCTCTCTTTTTGGTTCCCTAAGTGAAAGCTGAGGTGATATCCACATCAACTTTTTATTTTAACTTGTAAGGGGAAAGTGGAACCAATGCATGTGATGTTTTTCCAAATTGACAATGAATCCCTAAGTTGAGAAGGGTCCTCCTACTTACCCCCAACAAAGATGAGGTAAACAACTAAACATACCACAACATCAGTCAACCAACAATTCAAGGGGGTTTGATATTTTTCGTTTGCCATTGCTCGAGTCTAACTGTCTAAGTTACACTCATGCCTTGAGCACCTTAAAAAGAAGAAACATTTTAGTTTATTAACTAAAGATGTAAAGCTCACTTGAATTATTATATATTTTTTCTCACCTTATCCTAATCTGACAAACCAAAAATTAATCCGCTTTAAATCTAAACTACATTTAAGGATTGTTATTGACCAATAGGTTACTGCGTATACAAAACATGATTCAAATATCCCGACACATGATTAAACAGACGAGTGAACTGAACACTCGTCCAACTCAAATTTGTTAGCTCACTTGAATTATAAAATTTAGTCCCACATTATAACATGAAGCATTTTTTTTTTTCTCTTTTTTGGATGAAACAACTAACATTTGGGTTTTATTACTTGGAAGTAAAATCCTAACTAGTTCTGCCTGACCCAACGGAGTTCTCACAAAGGGATAGAAAATTTTCAGCCATTTTTTAAAAAATTATTATTTATTTCTAAGGATCAAAGCTGTTAAGTTTGAAAAACTAATATGATCAAACATTTTTTTTATGATATGAGGGGCCATAGGCCCAAGAAAGGTAAAAAAAACAAAAGAAAAACCAAAGAAAGTACACTAGCGCCTACGGGGAAGCATTATTAATTAATTGATTTGTTTGATGAATTTGGTGAGTGTGCAGAAGAACAACTCAGTTTTTATAATGGGCCAAAAGCCAAACAAGCCCAAACTGATCATTGAATTAATTTAGCCTGGTACAAATTAATAATGGTTGAAACCTTGAAATTAAAAGAAAAGAAATCCTAGGCCCAAATTAAACAAGTCACATATCAAATTGGTCCAACATTAGTGGCTGCAGAAACAAAGAGAAATCAAAATGGGCTAAACAAATGGAACCAAGCCCAATTAAAGAAAACAACCCAAGAGTCAAGAATGATAATTCAAAACAAAAGAAAAGAAGAAAATGACCCAAGGATTTTAAAGCATGCTTCGGTTACTCATGATTTGGAACTGGAAGTAAAAATTCAATTGAGTTTAATTTCATTAAAAGCATGCTTCGGTTACTACACCTCTTCGTAAGTGTAACTCCAAATTCAATTGAGTTTAATTTACATTGAAAGCTTCACACGTTACTTTATGTATTGGGTAATGGAAGTGAGAATTCAGTTTAGTTTAATTTCATTTAATGCTTCCATCAAAAGTTTCTTTTTTCTCTCTTATCTCTTCTCTCTCCTTCGGTCACGTCTATCATCAGAAAAGAAGATAGAAAAAAAAATGAAGCCTCAGAAAAATGGCTATGAAGAAAGGCTCAGAAAGATATTTTTTACAGAAGGAAAGATTTGAAAAAAGGCTTCAAGATTTTGTTGCCAAGAAAAGAAAAGGATCGACTTCGGTCAGGAAGTAGGTCTACCTTGATAAAAAGTTTATTTTTGCTTTTTGTTCTACCAAGAAGAAGATAGCCTCTCTAGAGGGAAAGAAGCAAAAATGGAAAGCTTGAAACCAGTCTGGATCAGAACTACATCAACGCTCATAATCAAATCTTGGGGCCAAAGTCAAGTTCTAGGGTCCAGATTGAAGAAGATGGATGAAAAATGATGAGAGAGATGCATGCAACAGATTCGGGTGATCTCTCTCTCTCTCTCCTCTGGTGAAGCCGCCGCTACTCTGATGTTGGAGAAGAAGACGGTGGTAGGGTTGAACATGATTCAACCTTGGAAGTTTCACTCTTCTATATTAAGGGTGAACGGCCAAGGGTTGAAGGTAAGGAGTGAGAGCACACATTTGGGTTCCCATAGCTCTTTGAGCTGTTTATTCTTCTCCTTCATGGCTTTCATTGAATATTTCTTTTTTTTCAGTTTAGTCTGTCTGTGTTTCATTGGTAAAAGAAAAAATGTGAGGTTTTGTAAGAAAAAGCCAATGAGTAGAAAAAAGTAGAGAGTTAAAGAAAAAGTCATAGTTATTTTAGAAATTTTTTGTATGTATTTCTATTTTATTGTTATGAACCTGAGGGGATTCTCTTGCAAGTTGGGTTAGCACTTTGCGGTTAAAAGCTAGGTTTGAGTCCTAGTCAAGTTCAGGTTGGGTTAGAATCTGGACTTGTTTTCTTACAAGTTGGGTGAGCACTTTGCTGTTAAAAGCTAAGGTGAGTCCTAGTCAAGTTCAGATTGGGTTAGAATCTGGACTTGTCCCAGATAGGATTGGGTAGATCCTAGAGAGAATTGGTGAATATAATTTTGTTGAAGATAGTGAAATTCTGTCACTGTTGTGATGGAGACTGGATGTAGACTGCATTGCACTTAGCACCTGAATCAGGATACATCTTGGTGTGATTCTCTCTTCTCTGCTTTGTTTCTGCTTCTGGCACTCAGGAGACAAAATAAAAAATGTCTCTCAATCTATTACGAGACAAAATAAAAATGTCTCTTAACTTTTTATGAGACAAAAGTAAAAATATCTTCTGAAATTTTTTTACAAGGGCAAAAGTAATATTCTGCAAAAAGGGTAGCTAAGATTCAATCCCCCTTCTCTTAGTCACAGATTACCATCAATTGGTATCATAGCTTGTTCTCAAAGAGATCAAGTTTCACAGCTTAGAGGAAAGATCTTGATGGTGAACTACATGGGTTCCAACACAGTGGCTTATATTCTGACAGAAGGACAGTCCAACAACAGACCTACATTCTTCAACAAAAAAAAGGAACTACAACTATGAGAAAGAAAGAATGAAGATCCTTATTCAGTCAGTTGATTACAACCTATGGAAGATAATCATAAATGGTCCTCAAGTCCCTACAAAGGCTGGCACTAGTGGTGTTGTCTCTCCCAAAGCCAAAGCAGAATGGAATGAAAATGACAAAAAGAAGGGAAAACTAAATGCTAATGCTGTCAACATGCTGAACTATGCAATCAGCTTTAAGGAATACCGGAAGGTTTCAAGATACAAAACAGTAAAGAAAACCTTGGATAATCTTCAAGTCACACATGAGGGCACTATACAAGTAAAAGAAATCAGAATTAACATGCTGAGTAAAGAGTATGAGATGTTCTCTATGAAGGAAGGAGAATCAAGTGATGACATGTTCAAGAGATTCTCTATCATCATTAATAGTTTGGATGCTATGTGGATTACTCATTCCGAACAGATGTTAATGAGAAAAGTCTTGAGAAACTTGACAAGGGAGTGAAAAACTAAGGCCACTGTTATCTTATCTATGAAAGCAGTAACCTAAGACAAATGATCTATAATGAGTTGAGAGGAAAAAAATCACTCACAAAAAAATGATATAAAAAAAGAAAAAAAGTGGCTCTTAAATCTTGCACTGAATCATTGGATGATGAATCCAGTGACTGTTTATAAGATGACGAGTTTGTATGTTTTGCTAGGAAACTTAAAAGGATGATGGGATTCAAAAGAAGAAGCAGAAGTGACAACTCAAAGAAATTAAAAAGGAAGGGACTTATGTCTTCTTGGGAGGATCTCAAGACTGACTCAGATGAGGAAGAAGACTCCAAAGATAGAGCACAAATATGTTTCATGGTTGATGAAGATCAACAAAAAGAGGTAAATTACTATGACTTATCTCTTGATGATTTGCATGTGACTATTGATGATCTCACTCACTATTATGAAATATTGCTGAATAAATATAATAAATACAAATCTAAAAATGAAGTTTTAAAAACTGAAAATGAGTTTTTGAAAGAAAAAGGTGAAGGAGACCAAATGTGCTTTTGATCTCTTTGAGAAAAATAGATTCTTAAAATCTGAAATGAAAAAGTTCAAAGGAAAGCACATTATTGATCCCTCTCAAGAACTTGTTGCTGAAAATAAAAGATTAAATGATATGATCAAAAGTTTGAATAATGATTTAGCAAAATGTGCACATAGTTCAAGCAATTTGGACAAATTACTTGCTAATTAAAGACCTTTGTTTGAGAAATCAGATTTAGGATTCGTAACAAAAAATTATGCAAATTTTGAAAAAAATCACTTGCAAAATTCACAGAATCATCTTCAAAATAAAATCATCATTTGATAAATCTGGTCTTGGATATTCATCTCACATTGATGTTGACTTTAAAAAAATCATATTTTAAAAAAATGCATCTTATTCAAAATTTGAACCTGCTTCAAATAACTCTGGTCTGGGTTACATCTCTAACAATGAGGCCGTTTTTAGAAAACTCTTCTTTCACAAAAGAGCCTCAAGTTCTAGAAATTCATATGTGGCAAGAAATTCTAGATTAAAATTTTTTTGCAAGAGGAGGTACTAATGTTAGAGATGAATTTTTCAAAAAATACACCATTTTTCAAATACCAGAAAATTCAAATCATTTGATCACCATCAGCATCATATCTTAAATTGTTCTCAGCAACATGCTCACACAAATCTCTCTTTTAATTGCAACAAATATGGTCATTCTTCTTCTTAATGCTTTATTGATAAAAGAAGAGTAGAAAACAAAATATACAAGGTTGTTTGTAATTTTAATGCATTTGGGCAATCAAGAAGGATTAACTTCAAAGAATCCAAATTATTTTGGATACCTAAAAAATTTGTGCAGTTTTACTTAGCATCCAAGAAGAAGAAAGACATGTGATACTTGAATAGGGGATGCTCTAGGCACATGACCGAAAAGTCCACTTTCTTCATCAGGCTTGATATATATACGATGGAAGCTTTGTGACTTTCGGTTACAATAAAAAATTGTGGCCGTAGGTAAGGTTGGTAAGAATTTCTCAACTTTCATTGATGTTGTATTTTGAGTTGATGGGTTGAAACACAATCTTCTAGACATTAGCCAATTGTGTGATTTATATTATTTGTTTATTTTCAAGAAATTGGAATGTTTGGTGGTAAAAAAAATTTGAAAATAGTGTTTGAAGCTAAAAGATGCAATAATGTGTACGGACTAACCTTAGAGGAACTAAAAGAACAAAATGTAGCTTGTTTTACTTCTATGAAATCTGAAAAATGGTTATGGCACAAGAAACTGGAACATGCAAACATACTTTAAATTTCTAAGCTTGTGAAAAAGAATGTGGTTAGAGGTCTTCTTAAAATAAAATTTGACAAAGACATCATTTATGATGATTGTCAATTGGGTAAACAAGCTAAAAAATTTTTTAAACCCAAAGATGACATCTCAACCAAAAGAACAGTGAAAATGCTATATATTGATCTTTTTGGTCCTATAAGGACTCAAAGTCTTGGTGGTAAGCACTATAGCTTAGTGATGTTTCATGACTATATTAAGTTTGGATGGATTATTTTCTTAACTCATAAGAATGATGTCTTTCTTGCTTTTTCAACTCTATGCAAAAAGATCCAAAATAATTTTTTTTAAAATTATTTTTTTAAGAAGTGATCATGAAAATGAGTTTGGAAATCAATACTTTGATGAATTTGGTATTTCATATAATTTTTCATGTCCTAAAATACCTCAATAAAATAGAGTTGTTGAAAGGAGAAATAGAGGCCTTCAAGAAATGACTAGGGATATATATGTTTTGGTGAAAATGAAATTCCAAAATTCTTTTGAACTGAAGCTATATTTTGAACAAAATGAGATTAGAAAAGTTTTAAAGAAAACACCATGTGAGCTTTGAAAAGGAGTACCACCCAATCTTAAGTACTTTCATACTTTTGGATGTAAATATTTTGTGTTAAACTCTAAAGATAATCTTAGAAAATTTGATCCAAAATCTTATGCAGGTATCTTTGTTGGATATTCAACCTCTAGTAAAGCTTATAGAATTTATATCAAGAAACATAGAATAATTGAGGAGTCCATACATATCATTTTCTTATGATTCTAACTCTATTTCAAGTGTTGTTGAGAAAATTGATGCAGAAACTGAAATTGTACAAAATTCAGATAGAATTCAAGAAAAAGACAAATCTGAACTTACAATAAAAGATGTTGTTCACAATTCTACAGACCAGAATCTAGGAGATGATTCTATTTTGTCTCCTCCTGACATAGAAATTTATGAAAATCTCAATGGAACTGATCATGTTCATACTCAACCTGAGATCACCTCACTAAAATCAAGAATGAAAGTTCTTAAAGAACTATCTACATGAAGAAAATACTTGAAGATCTCTCTTGGATAAAAGCGATGGAGGAAGAGCTGGTCCAATTTGAGAAAAATAAAGTTTGAACTCTAATGCCTTATCCGAATGCTGGGTATTGTGATGCAGATTTTGCTGAGATCGTGTGAATAGAAGCAGTACTTCAAGAATTTGTTACTTTCTTGGACAATCCTTGAATGTGTGGTCAAGCAAGAAGCAAGTTACTGTTGCTCTGTCAACGGCTGAGGCCGAATATATCTCGACTTCCTCTTGTTCTCAATTGACTTGGTTTAAAACACAACTTGCACATTACAAATTACAAGTCAATAGTATCTCTATGTTTTATGACAACTTGAGTGCAATAATTTTTTTTTAAAAAAATCCTATTTTATACTCAAGAACTAAGCACATTGAAATAAGATTTCATTCGATAAAAGAACATGTACAAAAGAGAACAATTGACATACAATTTGTGAAATATGAGGATCAATTGGTTGATATTTTTACAAAACCTCTATGTGAAGATAGATTTTGTAAATTGAGAACTACTCTAGGGACTGTTGATTGATGAGTCTTTTGAAATAAATATTCTTAAAGATTTTTCTGGTTATTTTTGTCTCGCAGATTACAGGGAGACAAAACCGGGCAGATGATGACTCCCTCTAAGTTCCATGAAGTTCAGACTATGTGTTGATAATTTTAAATGAATTTAGATCTGAACTAAATCCTTGGTGGTCAAATGTGCTTCTTTAAAATCACCACTAAGCATAAGAAAAAGTTGTTTTATTTTATGAAGTGGGTCTCATTGTTTGTTTTGATCACATACAACAAAAAAAGAAGTATTTGCATTCATCATTTTTCAAGTCAAATAAGTTTCGAATTCTTTTTCAATTTTTATTTGACTTGTCATTTTAAAACTGCCTGTATTGTTTTTTAAAATTCAAAATTCTTTGAATCTCGTTTATTAAATTGGTTTGTGTTTTCAAAGGATTTTTAAACATTTAAAGCAGTTATTTTGATAATTTCTCATCTTCTCCACTATTTTCATTTTTCTTTACATATAAAATATTTTTAACTTATATTTTTTAGTATTTTGGTGTCGATATGAGTAATGAAATCCAAGACATAATTTTATATCTTAAGGGTAGTGGTGCTGTAAAGAAATCTAAGAAAAAGGGCACAAAGGACACGATTTTGAAAGAAGAGGAAGATCCTCTTACAACCAAGGATGAGGGATCTGACGTCTAGTCCTATTTGATGCAACTGTTTTCTTACAATTTGCTTTTTGATGATACATTTTACAACTTCTGTTGACACTAACACTATTATCTATTTTGTACTTGTGGTTTGCATATTGAACTATTTTCTGTGCAGGTTTACTATCCTTGATAACAACAGGGGGAGTAAGTAATGTGTGAAAATAATTTGAAATAGTTGAACTTATGATACGTGAGACTGGCTGTAATTTTTTTTTGTTTTAAACTATTATTTCATGTAGCTATGATTATGCATATTGCTCTATTGTGAATATTGCTTTGTTTTGTTATCTGAGTTTATTTTAGGCTGCTTGCTGCTGAAAAACTGTTTCTGAAATATTGGTTTATCATTAATTTTTGTTCTATTTTTAGATTTTAGTTGTTGAATTCTGTTAGGTGATTGTAACTTAGCTTTTACTTCTTTACATGATCTACACTTTTTGCATATGTGTTGAACTGTCTCTCCATACAGGTATCCCTCCTTAATGAAAATAGGAGAAAAAAGAAAATGAATTGAAAGGCTGCTGTTTGCTTTTATCTATGATGATAATGTTTGAAGCTACTGTTTTTTATTTGAATTTATTTTTACAAATATGCAGTTTGATATGCTATTTTCATTTGAATTTGTTTTTTTATAGCTTAGCATCTGAACTCTTGAATAAATAGCTTTTAATTAATATTTGGTTTAGCTCTGATTGATGCATGTTTTAAGGTTGGCCAATGATTTTTGTGAATTGATAAGAGTCTTGCAAATTTTGATATATGATGTGTCCCTCCTTGATGACAAAAGGGGGAGAAAAACAAAAAAACGAAAAAAAAGGATGAATTGAAACTGTTTAGTTTCCTTGATTAAAATTGTTTTTGCCTTGTTTTGCTCTGTGTTATGATCTGATTTTGCTTTATTTTGAGTATTCTGATTTTTGTAGATATATGTCAACTTGAGTCTTGATTATTTTGATAAATGTGATGTTTGGATTATAGAATTTTATTAGGGTATTTGATAAACATTTTTGTTGTGAAAAACTGGCTCGGCCTTAAAGGTTCCAATCCTTGAATTTTTTATTTCTTGGAACCCATTGAAGCTTGTATACAATTTTTTTTTTGCTTTCTTGAATATCTTGTTGAACCAGGCACATATTAATGGGGAGCTTATTGAACAAAAAGAAAGGGGAAGATTTCGGCAAATCTTCAAAGAGAAGTTATTTATTCTAACTCTTTCAATTCAGTTTAATAATGTTCGTCATAAAAAAAAAAAATTGTTGAGTTTAAAAAATTAATATGATGATCAAATATTATTAATTAATTATTTTGTTTGATAAATTTGGTGAGTGTGCAGGAAAACAACTCAGTTTTCATAATGGGCCAAAAGCCAAACAAGTCCAAGCTGATAATTGAATTAATTTAGCCTTGTGCAAATTAATAATGGCTAAAACCTTGAAATTAAAGAAAAGAAATCCTAGGCTCAAATTAAACAAGCCACATATCAAATTGGTCCAACATTAGTGGCCTAAGAAATAAAGAGAAATCAAAATGGGCTAAACAAATGGAACCAACCCCAATTAAAGGAAACAACCCAAGAGTCAAGAATGATAATTCAAAACAAAAGAAAAGAAGAAAATGATCCAAGGATTTCAAGGCATGCTTCGGTTACTCCATGACTTGGGATTGAAAAGTAAAAATTCAATTGAGTTTAATTTCATTAAAAACAGGCTTCGGTTACGACACTCCTTGGTAACTGCAATTTCAGATTCAATTGAGTTCAATTTACATTGAAAGCTTCACACGTTACTTTATGTTTTGGGTAATAGAAGTGAGAATTCATTTTGGTTTAATTTCATTTAATGCTTCCATCAAAAGTTTCTTTTTTCTCTCTTCTCTCTCCTCTCTTTTTCAGTCACGTCTATCATAAAAAAAAAGATAAAAGAAAAATGAAGCCTCAAAGAAAAAGCTATGAAGAAAGATTCAGAAAGATATTTTTTACAGAAGAAAAGATTTGAAAAAAGGCTTCAAGATTTTGTTGCCAAGAAAAGGAAAGGATCGACTTCGGTCAGAAAGCAGATTTACCTTGATAAAAAGTTTATTTCCGTTTTTGTTCTACCAAAAAGAAGATAGCTTTTGAGTCTCTAGAGGGGAAGAAGCAAAAATGAAAAGCTTGAAGCCAGCTTGGGTCAGAACCACATCAACGCTCAGAATCAAATTTTTGGGCCAAAGCTAAGTTCAAGGGTCCAGATTGAAGAAGATGGATGAAAAAGGATGAGAGAGATGCATGCAACAAATTCGAGCAATCTCTCTCTCTGTTCTCTGGTGAAGCCGCCGCTAATCTGATGTTGGAGAAGAAGACAGTGCTAGGGTTAAACGTGATTCAACCTTGAAAGCTTCACTCTTTTATATTAAGGGTGAACGACCAAGGGTTGAAGATAAGGAGTGAGAGCACACGTTTGGGTTTCCATAGCTCTTTGAGCTGTTTATTCTTTTCCTTCATAGCTTTCATTGAATATTTTTTTTCTCATTTTAGTCTGTCTGTGTTTCATTGGTAAAAGGCAAAATATGAGAATTTGTAAGAAAAATCTAATGAGTGAAAAAAGGTAGAGAGTTAAAAAAAAATCATAGTTATTTCAGAAATTTTTTGTATGTATTTCTATTTTGTTGTCATGATCTTGAGGAGATTCCCTTATAAGTTGGGTTAGCACTTTGCAGTTAAAAGTTAGGTTTGAGTCCTAGTCAAGTTCAGGTTAGGTTAGAATTTGGACTTGTTGTCTTGCAAGTTGGGTGAGCACTTTGCTGTTCAAAGCTAGGGTGAGTCCTAATTAAGTTCAGGTTAGGTTAGAATTTGAATTTGTTCCAGATAGGATTGGGTAGATCCTAGGGAGAATTGGTGAATATAATTTTGTTGAAAGATAGTGAAATTCTGTCACTGTTGTGATGGAGACTGGATGTAAGTTGCATTGCATTTAGTAGTTGAACTAGGATACATCTTGGTGTAATTCTCTCTTTTCTGCTTCTTTTCTGCTTTTGGCACTCAGAAGATAAAATGAAAAATGTCTCTTAATCTATTACGAGACAGAATGAAAATGTCTCTCAACTTTTTATGAGGCAAAAGTAGAAATATCTCTTGAAGTTTCTTTACAATAGCAAAAGTAATATTCTACAAAAAGGATAGTTAAGATTCAACCCTCCTTTTAGCCAATGATTACCATCAAAAGCAAAGACCATTAGTTAGGGTGTTAAGATGATAGTATAATCTTTTTAAGAATTATTTCATTAAAAAAAGTAGAATTGTCAAAATAATATTTTAATATAAAATTAAATACTAGTCTATATTATATTTGATATCTTTGATACTTAGCCAAAAAAGAATATATATTGTTTTTTCCTTATAAGCAAAACTGTAAGAGATATTGCTATTCAATTCCAATAGGTGGCCAAAGATATTGGTACTTAGTTAGAAGAAGAAAATATTTCTGATAATTTGATATTCCTTATGATTAATAATAACCGTCAAACTATAGTAGTGTATAATATAGACACCCAAAAAATAAATAGTAGTGTAATATAAAATTATAGAGAACCCTATATTATATTTTAAATATTTGGGGGTTTTTCTATTACCAAATATATATTGGTACTTAGTCAAGCGAAGAAAAGTTTCTCTAATTAATTTGATTCACTATAATTCATTTGGTATTCATGGAGCATTTTTCTTAAATGTATGAAGTTTTTGATTTGTGATATACCACTTTTTTTACAAACACTTATTACTCGTTAAACCAAAGAAGCAATAACTTGCACAAGGAAAAACCATCCCTTATTGGTGGTCCAAACCAATCTAATTTTGTGTTTGAATGGATTTTTTTTCCCCATTCTTTGACAGAAATTTAAGACACATTCAAGGGTACTAATTTTAACAACTGTATTCACTAAATTTAAATTACAACAGAAACTCATCATTTTTTTACAATGGTGGCACTGATACAAACTAGATTACAACAAACAAGTTATACAAAGTGACTAGCAACATATATGATATTTTTTAACTCTACAAAACATATTATTGAAAAAACTATGGCTTTATTCAATGTACATAATACTTTCATGCTGATCCTTCACAAATTTGTTTGGATAATTGTATTTGGTTTTGCTCTTCTATTGTAAGATCAAAAGTTGCAACTGGATTCAACGCACAACCATAGACAAACTTTTTGTGCTTGAAGTCTCCATTGATTGATTCTTGAAGGATGGATCAGACATGGTTCTAAACAAAGCATCTTGATGAGTAACTTGTGTTTAACCCTTTTCAGAAAATATTATCCATATCAATTGAGGTAGAAAGAACACCATCATCTTCCCACTTTATATCCTTGGCCACTGGAACTTTTTCTATCAATTTTAGAGGAGCCTCTAATGGAGGTGGATTCTGCATGAAAATAAGCAACTCAAAGGTTGTCAGTATAATAAACCTGCTACAAGGGTTAGATTCGAAAAATTGATCTTGAGTTGAGGGGTTAGTAATTTATTTTTCACTTCGTTTTATCTAATAATTGAAGAGGAGCCTTGAAGTAATGATTGAGTTGTTTCCGTGTGAACTCAAGGTCATGGGGTTTAAACCGTATAATCAGTCACTGATGTAAGATTAGGTTAGGCTGTCAACATTACACCCTTTGGGTGTGACCCTTCCCCGGACCTTGCGTTAATGCAGGATGGTTATGCACCAGCCTTTCCTTTGTCTTATCTAATAATTAACCACTCTAATTCTGTTAAAGATTGAGGCTATATTTTTCTGACTATGTTATAGCATGACTTTATTAACAAAAGAAGGAAAAAGAAGGGAGGTTTCCCATTTTAAGGTAATAACATCTACTCGAATAATACTGATAAATTCATATTTTACGATGATTTTTATATTGAAAGGAGTGGAATTTATCAACTTAACTTGCACATATTCCTTGTAAATGCATGCTTTCGTGAATTTTCTCCTAATTATGCTTAATTGATTGAAACATACTTTTTAGGCTTTTAGAATTGTCTGATTCGATGCCTTGATATGTTCGTTTAAGTTGTTTAAGGTTTAGGAGGCAACTACCATGTTGCGGATTAAAGGCCAGTTGATTCCACGGAAGAATGGATGTTGTTTGATCTCATTGGCACCAGTGGTTGAGCCTAGACGACTGGCCGGATCTCTTTGCAGTAGTGCATTGATCAACTGCCTTGCTGCAAGGCTTGCCTGGAAATTTGCAGAAAGCTATCAATTGATGCATGATCATAGTATCCGGTGTGTGAACCGTTTATACATTTAGGTGTATAATTTAAATCTAGATATATAAAGTGATGAATACTGATGTTTCAATGCAAAATAATAATTTTGGTACCAAATAGAAATTTGAGAGCAAATTTCATACATGTTCATGCTTATGCTTAATTATATGCATTGTGTATTTCACTTTACTCAGAATTGAGAATTGCATGATGCAATAACTTATTAGTATTTTACCGGGATGCTGCTTGGAAAGGTAAGATCCTTGTGTAAGATGTTGGAAAATGTCCTCTGTCTATTCTTTCCTCGAAACGGTGTACGGCCGTAGAGCATCTCATACAACAAGATACCTATATTTAGAAAATCAAAAACATAATTTGTAGATATTAGAAAAACGGGTACATATTTGTTATTAAGAATTTGATTTGATGCATTGTTAGTATAAATATATACTTGAAGTTGAACAGTTTTCAACTGGAAAGTACACTAACAATATAATTTAATTATGAAATTATGATAATATAGCAATGAATGCTCCTCCATAATTTGTGTACAAGCACAAGGATGAAAGAACTTACCAAGGGTCCACCAATCAATAGCACTACTATGCCCAGCTCCAGTAATAATTTCCTGTTATATAAGCACTTTAGAAACCTTGTACATGACAATGATAATGATGATGATAATACATAAACAACAGAATAATGCATTGACACTAGTCTTCTCCCTGGTTCGATTTTTTAACATAACAAACCTAATCTTTGTAGTGTACTAAGGTACTATAAAGAAAATACTGAACAGAAATCCACCATACAGGAGCTATGTATTCTTCAGTTCCAACAAATGAATTTGATTGTGTAACTGGCTCTGCAACAAATGTCGGAGGTGGTTGACTTCTCGATCTTCTTCTATTGCTAGGGGGAGGATGCTTAACAACCTGTAGGAATAACTTCCAATTTGAGTGTTCTAAATATTTCAAAGTACAACTCTAACATGTTGATCCATTTAAATTCTCCTATGAAATGGTAGTAAAGGTAAATGGTTTTATCAAAATGAATTCAATATGGCACAAGGATTTAAATAAGTAAGCCTATGTTTACAGAGAATAAGGATGCATACCTGGGGTTTACAATTTGTCATAAATGATAGATCAAAGTCAGTCAATACAACATGGCCTTCCTTGTTAAGTAATATATTTTCGGGCTTTAAATCTCGATAAATTATACCTAGACAGATGAAGTAAAAGAAAGCATTATTCATATTATTTAAGAACTAGAATTTTTTTTCTCTTCTCTTTCTTATCATCATTGAGCATAGTGACAATGTCGATGATTATATGCGAGCCATGTAGAACACACAAGCACAAAAGATATTATATAGAAGAAACAACCAGAAACAATGCCGAAATTTATGGAAAGCTTGGAAATTGGGAGAAAGAAAACATGCCTATCTCAGTTGATGTGTCAGAAATCTTGGACTTAAGATTCTAAAATATGTCCAAAGGTACCATAGCAAATAGCAACACACAGATTGAGGATGTATTGAACACCAAACTGCCTAAGCAGGTGATACAAACCGATGAAAGGAGGAGATAATGATCAGCATACCTAAACAGTGCAGATATTCCAAACCAATCACAACCTCTGCTGCATAAAATCTGGAGATATGATATAAGTTAACATCATATAGAAGGGTCTACAATATGAATTTATAATAATATAGACATATATCTTTAATAATATTTAGAAAGATTATATAATTAGGTGAAGTGAGTATAATGATTTAGTAGCTGTAATTAGGCCTCCCAAGCTATAGCTTGATTTCTTATATGGTTAGTATATATTCAGCTCCATGTAACTGATTAAGGCACACAGTTAATATAGGAGTAATTAGGAACTACTCGTAATTAGATCATAATAACCAGTAGTTAACTAATTATAACTTGGCTATGTATTCTAACACAAATGTTAATTACTATTTTGATTACTCAATTGTTTAACTTTTAATAAAACTATAAGTTGTTAAGGGCATGAGATGATAGATTCCAATACTAGCAACCAAATAATGAAAAATGGAAACAAAAAGTACCTTGCTGAATCCTCTTTGAAAATCTTCATAGGTTGCTTGTCGAGCAATGCAAACAACTCTCCCCCGGCACAGAAGTCAGTAATCAAACATACATGGGTGGACGTCTGTAGAGACAAAGGAAACATTAGAACCATTAGTCAACAGCCTAATGTGTGTATGCCGGTCGTTTGATCCTCCACTATAGACCACCTTTCTACTCTACTATCAAGTGAATGAAGTAGATGGTTCTGATCGTAGACCTTACGAGATGGATAGAACGATGATGACAGAGAAAGTGTTGAATAGAAGTTTATAAACTAACTACTCCCTACCACTTTGGAAGGATCCTATGTCAATCGTACTCATTAACATATTTTTTATGTAATTTTGTATGTAATACTTAATGGACTTTGTCATAAGTTTTGTCATGTTTTTTCAATAGATTCATCCTAAGTTCAACTGACATGTTTATAGCACTGAAGGGTTTCTGGATTTTAAAAAGGATCCATGACATTTATACACGAAAAAAGAAAAGTTACCTCAAATGAAGTGTACAATGTTGGAAGAAAAGGATGATCTAGTAATGATATAATCTCTCTCTCAATACATGCTCGGTGAACCTGTAATAGCAATTACAGAAATTTATTATAACTAAACAAAAGATAGGCAAGAAAGATAACAATAACAGGATAGAGATTGGTAATTTGATATGGTGTGTTGAAAACAAAAATGTGAAATTATAACTACACTTGAGTCAGGTACTAGTTAATTAGTACAAAACAAAGCCACAAATTCATATAAATGGTATATATCAATCAAAATTTTCCCCACTTGTATTTCCAGAGACCTTGTTACGGTTTAACATTATAGACTTTTCCATTGCCTTCATTGCATATAGTTCGTCGGTACCTTGGAGTTCCACCAGATGAACACTGTCGCATAAATGAAAACACCAAGGTTTCAGTGAATTTAAGTCCTTGTAAATTTTAGTTTGTTGCTTATGTAGATTGTCAAGCACCAACTTTCTATAAAGCTTGAGCTACTAGATAAAGATACAAGAAGGCCTTTAGGCTTGAAGCACTAATAATGCATAATACTCTCTACTTAAATGTTGAAATTCAAATTAATTTGAAGTATGATGAAAACAAGGATTGAACTATTGACCACTTGATCAAAGAGGCCTTGATATTATGTCAATAATAAATAATCTTCTGTTAAAAGCTTTATCTACAAGAAATTACATTCAAATAGCAACATAGCCTTTTCAATGAAAAGGAAAAGATGGGAAGGAAATCTGTTTAGAGAAGATATCCATAGTATGCATGCTACATATACAATTTATTCAGCCAAAGCATCTGAAAATTGTTACCTGCCAGTGTCTCCACAACCCAATGGCCTAATAGGCGAAAAATGATGCAGGCTGATTTTCTCACCCCTTGCGGCAATCTAAAATATTCAAACAAATAAATTCATAGAAAAAAATTGTAAATCTCACTAAACAATGTCTATAAATTTAAAAACATCACACATTTCAGATGTAAAAATTTGTGTTACTATAACAAGACTTATATTTCAAATAAGATAATTTTATAGAATGGATCAAGTATTTGTCTGTCTTTACACCATCAAGGAACATTGCTGGTACAAGTTACATGAAACAAAGTTTGATAAGAGAATACATATTATTTGTGTAACTTTGATGACAAAGGAAGTAAAATATATACATTGGTACCTTTTTTATTGCTACCCAAGAAGGATTATCCTTCTTGTGAGGTAGTGGAAAGACAGGTTGAGAATGAATTGCCCATAAATCTTCTGGTCTCTTCAATATAAACACCCATAAAATGTCAGTCTCAAAAAAAAAAAAAAAAATTCAAATGAAAAAACAATCTGCTAAGGAACCGTAGAATTCAGGCAGAAAATCCTTTACCAAGTTGGCATCAGGAAGTTCTCGAACAGCTTCGTCAACATTTTCTGCAGTGGCTTTTACCTGGAGGAAAAAAAGAATTATTCAAGCAAAATCTAATGTTGAGCAAGGTTCTTTGGGAAAAGAAAATGCATACTAAACTAATAACTTCAGTAGCATCAGAGTCACCTATGAGTTCATGGTACTTGCTGCTATTACCTTCACAAAAATAACATTTTCACATATCTTTCATTTAACAATACAAGTTAATATTTTCACTAATTTTAAATATTTAATATAATTCTTAGATATATTGCATGCACAAAATATTTAGATTTTACAGAACTAGAAATCAACAGGAAAATCTACAGAGTTTGAACAATTGAGCTAAAGGAGCATTTCTTAGAATTACACAACACTCACCAACTTAGCACTTTGTAGCTCAGCATTCTCAGACAGGCGATTTTTTAAGGGTTCGACATGATCACTTCCATCTAACTGAACACCAATGAAGTATTGAAGTTCACCCTAAACACAAAATAGAGAAAATAATATTAATAAATGATAACAGATATTGACTTTTCAATATCAAAATTTATTTGTTTTCTAGGAGCATTGCAATCACCTTTTGGTCACGCATAGGTTGCAAGTGAAATAAATTCCAGAACTTCTTTCCTACAGATTAAAAAAAGAAAAAACAAGAACAAGAGGGGGTTAGATTTAGAATACAAAAGCTGCAATGCACACATTAACCTGTTGATATATTATTCAAAGCTTTTAGGCATCCTTAAAAATGCAACTTTTTGTTTTCAGTTACTTATGCACACACACACAAAAGTGAAAATACTCAACAATTTGATCAAATGCTAACCACTCTTAGTATAATTGATCAACTGAACAGTAATTTCCCTCTGCTCTCTGATGGCATCTCTAATCTTTTGGACAGTTGCTTGATCTGTTTCTGGTCCTTGAAGAAACCTACACAATGGAACAAGGACATTACAGTTTCAAAATCCGAATTTAATGAAGTATATATCAATTTAAACTTTAAAGATCTAAGGAAAAGGACCTTATATCCAAACCGCATATCATTTATCAGTCACTCATTTATCTTTTTAATTTACAAATAGTAAAAATTGATTACCATAGAATTGAAAATGATAAAGTTTAAAGACTAGCTAACTCTAGTATAAAATAAACATCCAACAACCATAGAGGTTATTAAAAAAATCTCAACATTTGAAAGCATTCATATTTCTTTCTATTATCACATGTTATTTCATATCTCATGTTGTACATTTGTCTCTAATACTAGAACATTCGGTTCAAAGAAAAACTACTAGCAAGTGGTAGAGGACAACTAAATCAGGAAACACTGAAACTATATGCCTTGTAGTTAATAGAATAAATTTAACTTTTATGTAGATAGAGTAAAATTTGTACCGACAATTTCTTCCCAAAATTTCTTCTCGAGTATATTCGGTAAGTTCGAGGAAGCTATCAGATGCAAATATCTGCACAGGGATCAATATTAATCACTTGAGGCAATGTTAGCAAACGCCAAAAATTAGTCACATTAAAGACGTCTGTTAAGTATATGCATGCATGTAGAACAATATAACAGTAACCAATTCAAGCTAAGATAATAAGATATTACAAATACAATACCAGCTCCAATGTCATAAAGAAGAGAAGAAAAGACAATGTCATAGATCACAGTATGAAGAGTTTGATTAACATAACAATTGAACTTGTATATCTGATATGTTTTCTGATCTCATAAAGGATGTAGAAGAATTAAGACTTCCATGATAATGTAGCTTAAACTTTATTTGTTATGACAATCTTATTAGAGAAGAACATAAGCAAGTGTCAATATAAAACTTCATCTTACAATTGGGCAATCTGGAAGTCTAGGATCAGAAATCACAAAATTCTTTTCTATCCGCTCCAATGTGGTTGCTAGATCTATTCCCTGCCTTATATCCCTCTCTCTTTCAGCGCGCTCCCAACTTTCGGTCCGGGTTATTTCCTGGGTCATCAATACCTCTGGCTCAATGATGGGTGTCTCCTCATCTCTCCCAGTAGAACTTGATCTCCCTTTAAAACTGGAAAAGGTTGGAAAACAAATTAAGCACATTTTCTGAACCCCACAAAGAACTCATACTCCCAAGCTAAACATTCATCCATAACATTGGATACAGTAAATAAAACATGTAGTTACAAAGCACAAAAGTTCACTTTCTTTTTGTTTTTCAGTTAAATACTATTGAGAAAAGAGCTGAATTTTGAGAGAAATTTAAAGAAAATAAGTACCCCTTTAAAGAAACTCGTGCAGATTTTCTTGAAGCCTTGCTTCTCTCCTCATAAGAACTCAAGCGTGATGCATCAGTTTCAGAATTCTTGGGAGGAGTTTGTTTGCTAAATTTACTTGTATTCCCAGCTTCAACAGACTTTGGCAAAACAAATTCAAAATCAAACTTCTCTTTCTCTTCATGCTTGGTAGCATTTTCTTCAATCATAGGCTTACTAGAGGATTTTGGATCCTTCACAGTTTGGACAACCTCAGTGATGGAACCTAAAGCCCTCTCCTTCTGACGAGCTGATAAATGAAATTAGATGATTAGATGATTACACATAAACTCAAAATCACACATAATGCTAAAAGGGTTCAATATTTTACCATCATAACGAATCAACGATGTAGGTAATCCATTCGGTCGTAACGCCTTTTCACTCAATCCTTCTGTGTACTTGCTCACCTCAACCTGCATTCTGTAGTAACAGTTGTATAAGACCAACCCTCTTGAAGCCTTAAGCTATTGAATAAATTTCCAAGGATGGTTATATTTCTCTAGAATCATGTTGCTTCAAACCTTTGGTTAGGTAAATATAAAATCAAACCACATTTGCAATTAGTCAATGGAAGTTTCCATTAAGTTTTTACTAAAAATGCCAAGAGATCATTCTAATTAAAGCTTCTAAAGTAAGAAAACCAGGTAGGTAAGCCTGGACTAACCCGATGAATTTGATAGTGTTGCCATTGTCATCTTTAATGGGGGTAATAGTGAGAAGATTCCAGAATGGAGTTCCATTTTTCTTGTAGTTTAAAAGCCTGCCACAATAACTTTTCCCATTTCTAGTTGCATCCCGAATTCTCGCCACTTCATTCATGTCTGTATCGGGCCCCTGAAGAAATCGACTGAAACCAGAAAATTGCTGGTTTGATTAAAAAGATAACAATATTTTCTAGCTCAAAACCTACTAAGAACCACTCTCACAATTTAACCCCAACCCTCACTGAAAATCACTAGAAAAGTTTTCCATTCATTGTTTAGTAAACAGGTTTTGGTTGAGATCCGAAACTAAAGATGCAAGTAGACTCCAACAGCATATATATATAGAAGCAGCACACATGCTCACCAATTCCTTCCAATAACCTCCTTTGAAGAATAACCAGTCATATTGAAAAAGCCACTGCTGGCATACATGATAGGACAGTCTGGCTTGGTTGCATCCGAGACAACGAAAGTTTGTTGCAGCGTCGCCAATGCTTCTTTCAACTCTTGTGAGACTCTTGGGAACACCCCTGATGATGATTCGGATCCATAGTTCGAGTCTCCGGATGTCCTTGTTGATTCAACAAATCTATCTGATAAGTTTTTGGTTCTGTCACCATCAAAAGAGGAGCTTGTTTTCTCTGCTATTGCCTTTACACTACTTGAGTTCATTGGAAGACCCCATTCAGCAGTTCTCTCAGCTATGCTTGCTTCGGTTAAAGTTTGATGATTCGTGGAGTCATTGACTTTTGCTGCACTTTTAGCCCCTGAAAGATTGTTCATTGCAGAGTTACCATCATTGTTGAAACCAGAATCTCTGGAAAATGCCATCCACTTGTTCATAGTTTCTCTATTGCCGGAAGAATTAGAGGGTGCAATCGCCGGTACAGAACCCACGCCGTATTCCTCTCTTCTAAGATCTTCACTCACAGGAAGTTTAAATATTGGAAATGAATCTGGATGATCACTGCCAGAAGAATCAGGATCACACTTAACAGGTAATTTGAGTTTCTCCATTTATGAATTTCCTCAGTCACTTGGTGTGCAAACTAAAGGGTACCACCTAAATCATAATGGAAAAAAATAAATACATCAATATATAAACATATAAACATGTTCTTCAGTCTAATGGTCTTTGAATAACTGGAAACAACAACAATCATTGGAAGTCACACAAAAAACTTGTGAGTTATATTAAATGTAAAATGATGAATGCAGATACATACTTTATCATAATTGCATGGTGCTAATGGAATGCAAAGACATTAATTTCATACAACATATCACACATTGCATAATCAGAAGCTATAAACTATAATAAGGAGTTTCTTAAAGGGAAAGTAAACTCTAAAAATGGCAAAGCCTTTTGAAACTAAGCTGAGGGATTAGTTGGAGGATGAGTAACCTGGACTGTGTCAGAGCTCAAGCTCCAAACAGAAAGGATAATGTTTCAGAGTTCACATAATAAATACAAGAACTTTGTCCTCAATAAAACATTATATGTATCTTCATAAATAATAATAATAATAATGTCTAAGACACAGTTATGTCTAGTTAACCACTATTTTTATTCAATTTTTTTTTTTTTGATTGTTGACCAGGACTTGGATGAATTACTATGATCTCTTTTGTGGTTAGGTGATATTAAATATAATAATATTTTAATTTTTAATATTGAGTTTAATTTAATTACATTAGTTTTTTAGACCATTAATCGCGTGGTTAATATAAAATGTCGTTGTTTTTTATGATGTGGTATTATATAATTGGATGTACGTGTAAAACGATTTCACAACGATAGTGCATTAAAATTAATTTTTTTAGAAAATAGAAAATTATATAATGTAATATCACCCAAACTTCAGGTGATATTAATGTCATATTTTATAAATTTATGTAATATAATTGTTAATTATATTTATATATCACTGAAAATTTTACTAGAATCAAAATTAAATAATTTTCTTACAATAAACCAAATTGGCCAAAAGTAGATTAATAAATTCAAGTATTATGGATAAAAACACAACTAACATGAAGAAATATCTTTTCCAGTATAATACAAAGTGTATATTATATGTGTACCATTTACTACCATTTATTTATCCCATATTTCTTGGTTGGAGGAAAAGCACAAGAACAAAGCATTAAAAATCATATAAAAAAATGTAAATTTTTTAATAAAAATAAAATAAAATTGAGGAGGTAAAGGGCTAAATATTTGTGAGGTCACAAAGGAATTGGCGTGGCATGTCGTTAAAGATAAATTTCACTATCATGTATTTAATATCTGGGTTCCCTTCTGAAAAATGACAAAGGAAAACGATATATACATATATTTAATATTTAGCATATAATATTAAACAAAATAATATTGGTATTTGCTATATGAGGTTAAGGAAGGTTGTGTTTAAATGGTGGTGGCAATTGGTGGTGTGGTGCTTAGAAGTTCCACGTGCATGGTTTCAACTTTCAATGGAAGAAGCTTCAATGGCTTGTCATCAATCACAAATGATCAAATATAATATGTATTGTATTATTTTTTTATTATTACTATTACTATTATAAGAAGGACATACATATAGATCTCACCATATTAATTTATTTATGGATTTAAATTTTCTAAGGTAAGTATTATTGTGAAGTTAATTCCCATTTTAATATCTGAGATCGGTGAATTACACTTATTTAATTTTAGATCCTAATTGTGATAATTTAATTTTTAAATTTAAAAAAGTATATTACATTAATTTTTTGTGTATTTTTTGTTACCAAAATTCAACGTTATTAGTGACTTAATCCTTACCACGCCAGACATAGTCAAATGATGTCCTATGTGTTTTGGCGTTAAATAAAGATTGAAATAACACCGTTTGAAATTTTTCTCATATTAAAACATTACTCTTTTGTATTCTCCTTTTCTACTGAATTTCACAAAAAAAAAAAAAATTCATGAGTCAAACGCAATAAAGATTGGTGGAAATTGAGTGTTTGTGGTGACATTTTTGTTTATCATAAAGTGTTTATTGGCAAGCTTGGAGGTTGAGAACGGATATAAGAGTTCTTTTATAATTTTTTGGTAAGGATTAGACTACATCACTAATGATGATGAGTTCTGATCAACCAGGGACTAAATTATAACAATTGGAATATCAAAAATAAAGGATTAAAATAGGACTTAACT
This sequence comes from Arachis stenosperma, assembly GCF_014773155.1. Taxonomy (NCBI): domain Eukaryota; kingdom Viridiplantae; phylum Streptophyta; class Magnoliopsida; order Fabales; family Fabaceae; genus Arachis; species Arachis stenosperma. The sequence continues at coordinate 11,484,509 of NC_080377.1, forward strand.
CATTGTTGTGTGAAGTTTAATGAAAAATAAGAATAATATGTTTGGTTTGTGTTTTTGTTTTTTATTTTTATTATTTAAAAAAATTTATATACAAAAAAGGTAAAAAAAAATTAAAATAGTAATTTTTTTCTGTTTTTTTTGTACAAAATTTTGATAATAAATAATATTAAAAATAAAAATACAAACTAAATACATTTTAAAAGTTGACCAAATCCATTTTTCATTTGACTTTATTATATATGATTACTAAGTATTCATTTAAAAAGTGAGATTGAAACTAAATAAGTGATATAAGAGAATAAATCATATATATGATATTGTAATGAGATCACTGAAAATAGTTGCATCTCTCCTAAGAAAACCTTATATAATATACCTAAAATTAAAGTTTTAACAAATCATCAAAAGGACTTATATTTAACAATGGGTTAGTTTGTTGTACTTATTTTTCATAGTATATAAACTTCAATAACATTAATATCTCACAAATGTTATATATAAATAATTAAGTCATGTATAATTTAATATAGTTTGATATGATTTTAGAAATACATTAAATACACAATTTCAATCATTTGTGATAACATCTTATCACATGTACATGTAGCAAAGTATGTTTGTTGCATTATTAATTTTATTACTATTATTATCATCCAAGACAAAGACCATGTGAGAAGTCCCTTTTACATGTTGTGCTTTAATGTATTGACTATGGAGGCATGACCCAAGAATTAGGGCAAGAAGGAAATCCATGAATTGATTATGGAATTGACAATTGCTTGATTCATAGAACAACGTCGGTGAAAGATTTGGTTTTGGTAAGGGTAAAAGACTAATTGTCCCCTTCTTGTTTTTTCTTCATTAATTAAATAAATAATATTATATAACTAATAAAATTTATTATTTTTAACCAATAATTGATCGATATTCCAAGTTCTCAGTATTATAAAAATAAAGTTTAATTATTCTGTCGGTTCCTATAATTTTATTGAATTTTCAATTAGGTCTCTGTATTTTTTTTCTTTTCAATTGGATCTCTATATCATATCAGATTTTATAATTAAGTCTCTACCGTGACAAAAATATTGAAATTAACGGAATATTCTGTTAAATTATACAAAATATTCAGTCAAATGTTTGGTATATGAGCAATGCTAGGGAACCAAAAGGGTATTAAAAAAAAATCAGCCAAATACCTTTGAGTGAATCCAAAATTTCTACGAGTTAATATATATGGATGTTTCTTCTGCTAAGTATCGGAATGTTTCTTTTTCATACTAAATGGATGTTCTTTTATATATTTTTCGAATTTTTTTGTATTGCAAATGTGAATGTCTCTATTTCTTTAAGAATTTCATATTTTTTTTAAATTTTATAGATATTTAATTATTTTTGCTAAAATATAATTAGATGTTTCTTTTGTTAAGTATTAGGATGTTTTTTTTCATACTAAATGAATGTTTTTTTTATATTTCTATAATTATTCAATTTTAGCTAAGATCAAGTGTGTAGTTTATAGTCTCTTTAATCATCAAAACGACACCTAAATATCCACCAAACTATAGGAGAACGAAATGCGCATTCCCCCTACTCATCATCAATAAGATCTGAGGAATATCAACACCCTTCATGAACCACAAGAAATCCGACACGTTGAACTTCCCGCTCAGCTCCACCGTGTCCTCCCCCACCTTTCTCAGCGCCTCCGCTTCTCCTCCCCTTTCAGAACAACTCTTCTGCCTCCTCGTCATCATCGATATCACGTTGTTGGTCAGCATCATGAGTTCTGCCCCAATATCCACGGCCTCACCGGCCAACCCTTTCTTCGCCAAATCGCTAAGGAACCTCTTCCTCTCTTGCTACCTCACGTGGAGGAGCTGGTGGAGCATTTTGCCGCCCAGGAGCTCCAACATGCACACCTTCTTCATGAACTTCCAATAGGATCCATACGGGGCGAACACGAAGTCCTTGAATCCATATGGCAGGCTCTTTGCGGCTACGGTTTATGTGTTGGGGGGTCGGAGAAGGAGGTTTCGTGGATTTTGAGGAACTCTCTGGCGGCTTCAGCGGTGGAAGCCATGACGCAAGGCAGAGAGGGTTGAGAGAGAGAGAGGGGGTCTGTGTGATTGTTGGAGGTAGGTAGGTTAATGTGAAAGAGGAGAGGAAGGTTTTTATAGGTTTTAATTAGGTTTACCTAATCAATTTTAAATTTTTTAAATTTTGAATTTAAAAAATTTAAAATTAATTAATTATTAATATAAATTAATGTGGTTTTGTTTAATTTTTGGCTGGTAAGCTTTTGGTTCCATATACTTTTTCTTGGTATATTTGTTTTGTTTAACGAAATATTCCGTTAATTCCAACGTTTTTGTCACGATAGGGACTTAATTACAAAATCTGATATGGTATAGAGATTCGATCGAAACGAAAAAAAAAATATAGGACCTAATTAAAAACTCAATAAAACTATAGAGACCAATAGAATAATTAAACCTAAAAATAAAATGTTGACTAAAAGTATTAGCTAATATTGGTAAAATGTGTTGGCCTTTTAATAATTTTCTAATTAAATTAAGTCTAGTACATATTTGTAACTACATTAAATGATTTTTTACAATTAACATTGATCAACAATTAAGTTTAAATTAAACTTATATTTTTAATTAAATAAAATCTTTTTTTTTTTTTTTTTGGTCATGAATTAAATAAAATCTATACAAGTTTTTAGTACTTCAGACGGCACCATGAGTCTATGATATTGCATCACATTACAACGATCAAGTGAGTAGTGACTAATGAATTTTTTATTTTTTTGGCCTTGAGTGAATAATGAATATGAACTTATATGTGATCTTGATAATGAAGCCCATTTCAAGCCCTTCTTTTCTCTCTGGGGTTTGGGCTTTTTTCAACATGCATGGACTAACAAAATTTTTTAATGTTGTAAGAAAAAGTTTTTGGCAAAAAATTCTTCAACTAATGTATTATAAGTTATAACCAATTCCCATATTAGATAACTCTTGGTCAAAGTCTTCAACCATCAAGATCCCAATGGGTCGTGTGCTGAAGGCCCAAGATCAACATAAAACACACTTTTGAGTTAATATTCCTTGAACAAAAAAAAAAAAAACGAGAGTTAATATTCATTAACAAAAAAAAAAAAAAAAGAGTTAATATTCATTCATACAAGACTATGGTCTAGTGATTATTATTTATGTTTTGCAATAAGTGTATCTTAGTTCAAAAATTAGCTGAGGGTATAAGAGATTAAGTAGTAGATAAAATTCTTACGTATCCTGTGTATGAATGTGGTATGAGTAAATTTATAATACTTAGAATTAGGAGATGTGTAATCCATCAATTTTCATCTAAGACTAGATGTAGTTAACCATAATATGTGTAAGTAGATGTGTGTGTGAGTAGTGTATAATGACATTAAAAAAAAAGGTTAACATTCATTACAAGGATGTTAGTCTTTACTCATTTGCTCTTACAACATGATTAAGGTACCAAGTACCAACCTAACCACATACCAAAACTAAAAGAAAAAACCAACCCAATCTTTATTTTTATGAAGGTCAATGCGACTACTCACGAAAAAAAAAAACTACACCCTATTTTTTATTTTCATAAGACAACCTAATACTTTAATCATTTTTATAATCATAATTAGACTCATGTCTAATTTTTTTTTGTTCACGGTAGTTTTTATTTCGATAAGTCAAAGCGGATCTAAACTTTATTTAAGGATTTATCATTGGTTAATGAGTTGTTGTATGCACAAGATAGAATTCGAATTCCCAATACTTACGTGAACGAGTGAGATCACTTGAACAACCCAAATTAAATTCTCTGATCCAATACTAACATTCTAGGCTGGCACTTAAAATCTAATTAATGATAATTCAATGATCTCTGTTAGCAAATAACGATAAAATTATCAGAAAAATGTATTTTTTCACAATTCGCAAAGATTACTAACAATTAACGTGACATTTTTTTCCGAAAAATTGCATTGACTAGGGGTGTGCATAGTCCAGCTCAACCCGATCTCAAATCTTTTAGGGACTAATTTGATGTGATTTCACCGGGTTTAGGGCCGGATAAGGGTCTCAAAAATAGACCCGGTCATTATTTTGGGTCGGTCTGGGTCATAACTCGAAACACCCGAATTCGGTCCGGTGGCCCGATCATCATACACAATTCATATTTTGTTATTAGTGATGGATGATGGTTATTCTTATATGGAATTTAATTATTGTAAATTTTAATATTTTGTGTTATTAGTCATTATAAGATTATAAGTTAATGTTTTATGTTTAAAATGCATAAGATTTTAGACTAATGCATAATATTGTGTTATTTGTATTGATTTAAATATTTGGTGTTATTAGACAATATTAGTATTGATTGGGGGTTATACTTTAATTTTAGAGAAGTGTTGATTCTTGTTATATTTTTCTAAGTAAATTTTACCATGTCAAATAATAGTTGGAGTATTGAAAATTTGGATATTTTCACATGCTAGTTTACAAAAAGGTATCAAGGTAATTAATATTAACGGCCCGGTTTTCAACCGGTTTTTACGTGGCCCGAAAGTATACAAATTCCATCGGATCTAGGGTCGGGTTCGAGTCTAACAAATAGGCCCAATATATATTTCGGACCGAATCTGGGTCACATCAAACCCGATTTCACCCGACCCATGAACACCCCTACGTTGACCTTTATGAAAACAGAGAGCGATCAAATTGGCACTTCACTCCTTACAACATCTAAAATTTTCAGAATTTGATGCTTTTTAATTTAGAGTAAATACCCTTTTCGGCCCCTGTCCTTTTTTAAATTTGACTACATGCCCCCTAACCTTTATAAAATATAAGATTGGCCCCTATCCATATATTCCGTGATACCAATAAGTCCTTCCGTTGGTTTCTCCGTTCATAGTCGTCGAAAAACGTTGAGGTGTAACGTGCAGCCCGTGACATGGCCTTGGCACATCATACATGGAATGGTATGTGTTCATTGAGACCATTAAGCCCCATGTACAGTCAGCAAAGCGACATCGTTTTGCCCCGAAGCCTTTTTGCGTGTTATTGTGCAATCTCATTCTCCCTCTTTTCTGAATCCTAACACTAAGGGCTCAAGCATGAGCGATCCAAAGCAATCTTCAACCTCTCACACACACCGTGTCTGGAGAAAGACTATGGTGGGTTTGAGTAGCAATGCAAGTGAGGGAAGAAGGCCAAGTTCCAGCACCCTAAATGCAAATGTGGAACGTATGCAATCATGCAAGAATCTAGGACATCGAAGAATCCAGACAGAATCTTCCTCGGTTGTTCCTACTATTGCGTTAGTATGCCTCCATCTTCCATTTATGTAATCAACTTCTTCTATGGTTTAACAAGTTGTATTCACTATAATGACAATTGTAGACGAGCAACGTCACTGCAACTATTTTGTTTGGCTAGACGAACTGATTTTTAAATGTTTTGGGCATGAAGATGACAATGATGTTGAAGGAATAATGATGATGCTGGAGAATAGATTGGAGCAACTGGAATATAAGATTGAGCATGAATATGAAGGAAAATAAAAAAAATGTAGTAATAACTATGGTGTATTTGTTATGTTGGCAATGTTAATTCTATTAACAGCATTGTGTTTGTAGTGTTTTAGGGTATACTGTGTTGCTGTAAGTGATCCATGGACAAGGTTAAGAGATGGGTTAATTTGCTCTGTAATTGCAGATTCTATATGAATTGAATATGAATTTATTTTGTAAGAATGTTAAGTCTGAAACCATGATAAGTCTGCACAATATTGTATAAGCTAAAAGCATAATATTTATATTCATACTACTAAGCACAAAGGCCTAATTTAGTTTGTTGATGTATCAAACAAAAACATCAGCATATGTTTGAATTCACAAAACAAAAAACATGTTCCAGTAGTCTGCAAAATTCCATAATTGTAGCCTTAAGTCTATTACATATTGTAACTTGACAACCAAAAAACTTGACACCAAAATATTTATAACTATGACTACGAGTAGGTCATTTCTAAAGTCTTGGTGGCCTAAAACCATATGTTTGCTTGAATCTGTGGGGTGCATTTAGACCTGGTGTGGGGATAAACTTGAAGGGAGTTGTGGCAGTCTCTGAGCTAGTTGTTCCTTCAGTTGGAAGTTGCTGCTGAGTTAGTGGTTGTGTGGTTAGGGCTGTTGCCTGCTATAGAGGGGGCTGAAGTATTGGGGCTATGGCCTGCTGTATATGTTGGTGAGCTGTTGGGGCTGTGGTCTGCTGTTGAGGGTAGTGAAGTGTAGGTGCTGGTGGCCTAGTTATTGCTTGCTTGGGTCTGAAATTTGGCCCCTAATTGAATGTAGTTGGAGTAGTAGGGGTTGAGTACTCAGTGTTGAAGTTCACACCCTAAACCACATGAAAACAACAGAATTCAGGGTCTATGCTCTTGGGCTAAAATATGTTGTAGTTGCTGGACATGAATCTGTAAAATAAAATTACCTCTGTTGGTGGTGGGGCAGACTGTGAAGATTAGATCTTAACTCTTGCCTCTTCGACTGAAATAGGGGTGGATCTCTTTGGAACCTTTTTCTTTTGCTTTTTTGCTTTAGCCTGTGAAAGACACAAGAGAAGCAACATTGTTCATCCAAATCGAAAAAAAAAACTTAGTAACTATAGGATGTAAGACAGTGGGCTACCACTAGATCAAGTGGTGTGGCAATAACATTCTGGGGGATATTTGGTTGAACTCCTTCCCTGGCCTGTGCAAATGAAAAATAACATCTCAGCTACTTTCATGCATATGGTGGTATAACTATTCTGCTCAATTAATGGAAATAACAATAACTACAATGTAACAAAAACATGTAGAACTCCTTTAACCTGTGCTTGCTGCTAATCTACAGGTGTCTGTGATGATTGGTTTCCATTTTGTTGTTGCTTTGCCTTCTTTTGTTTTGGCTACCAATTCGGATTTGAAAGTGCGCCTTTGTCCTATGGTAGTCCCACATTTACTGCATTTTACTTGGAATGACTTCCTCACCTTGTGACCTTGTGGCGGCATTTGAGACTCAGCCACCACATCAGCAGCCCTTTTTTTGGTTGGTCTCCCAGGGGGTCTCTTAATTATTGGTGCTTCTGGACGCAGCCTGTTGGTTTCCTCCCAAAACTCCTTAGAGTTCACTGGCTTTATGGAGTCCCCATAAGTAGCCCTTACGGCTTCCATTGTAAGTCATTTGTGTTCAAAATCCTCTAGCCTCAGTTGTTGTTTCCTTAACCTTGATATAGCAGCTACTGCATGTTTACATGGCAACCCTGGTAGGAAAGATACATGAATCAACATTACTGAATTCATATTACTACATTGCTAGACACTAAGTAAATGATTAAACCTGTTAGTTGCCAAACATTGCAAGCATATGTTTGTCTTTGCAAATTGATAGCCACTCTTGTTTGATATCTCTGGACTTCAAATAATACCCTGGCTTCATCCCCAGCCCACTCTGCCGTCCACTTGTTGTTCTCAGGGATGATGTACTCATTCAGTTTTAATTGTGGAAATGGAGCCATTTTACCCTTGTACTTGCTTAACCTATGCTTATACCCTGCCATCTTTCGCATAATGTAGCTTCGAAGCTCCTCGCACATAGTTAAAATTAGTTTGTCCTTGTACTCCATGATCTTGGCATTCCAAACTTCGCACATATTGTTGGTTATATTGTCACACTTGGGGCCGTGGCTAAAGTAAGCATTGGTCCATGCACCAGGATCAAATTTCCGTAGATGCTCCCAAGCATCCTTATTCACCTTCTTCACAAGCTCTATTAAGTCCTTGAATTCTCTCATTGTTGTGCTCTTAGCAGCCTTCCAAACTAGTCCTTTTGTTTGCTTGTCCTTGAAGTATTTGATGAAGTTTTTCCATATGTGTAGAACACAATTTCTATGATGAGCTTGTGGCATTACCTCATGCAAAGCCTTAGCCAATCCCTTCAATGACATGTCAACCGCAAATTGAATTAACAAGTCAAAACAACACACAAGCTAACACAAAAACAAACACAACAAATGAATGCATGTTATCTTCTGCTGATCGGACATGAAGTTCCACCCATTGGCAGCCACTGGACCAAGATCATCGTGCAGGATTGAAAGAAACCATTTTCAGGAATTAGTGTTCTCAGCTTCAACTACAACAAATGCTATTACAAAGAAACTGTTATTGGCATCCTTCCCCACAGCCGACAAAGATGACCACCGAAATACCCTTTTAGGAAGCATCCATCCAATCCGATCAGAGGGCGACAGCCAGCCTTGAAGCCCTTCTTGCAAGCATCCAGGGAAATGTACAACCTATTGAATAGTGGATGACCCTCCGGTTGAGGAGTTACGTCAATCATCCCAGTGGAACCTGGATTGCTTCTGTGAATTTCATTTAGGTAGTCATGGAGCTTTCCATATTGTTCTCGCTTGTTTCCAATTGTTTACTCTCTAGCAGCTTTCAAAGCTCTGTAAATCATCATGTAATGTATATGGACATTATAGTCCTGTTTCATGTGGTTGAGTGCCTCTTTGGGAGTCATTAGAGGTTGAGTTAGCAACCTTTTTACCAATTTACTTGTTACCCAAGCTATACCAACTATGTTATTGCTCAAAGTCCTGCCACAGTTGTGCTCTCCAATGAATGTTTTGATTTGAAAACACAGAGACTATTATGAGAGCAAAACACTAGCCATGGACAACCCTCCTCAGCACACCTTGCTTTAATCCTCTTCGGCTCATTCTTCAAATACATCAGCTCTTTACCCTCATAGACAAAGTAGTCCTTAAGTGCTTGCTTGAACATTGCCATGGTCTCAAATTGTTGTCCTACCTGAAACTGAACCTCACCATATTTGGCATCCTCATTGAAGTCAGGATATCTTACCTTATGCTCCTCATCTGAACTGGATATTGGAGAGTTAAATGCCTTAGATTCATATTAATATGGCTTATCCCGGTCTGAGTCCAATTCCTCACCCACTGGATCTGAATTGGGCTTATCCCTTGCCTCATCAGTTGGGTCAACCTCACATAGCCAATTACCTTGTTCTCCACTAGGCCCATTGTTTGGCACATTGTCTCTTTCTTGTTAAGATAGGACATGTTTTCTTTTTCTTCCAACATACCTTTTTGCCTTTTTCTTCTTAGTCCTAGGAGACATGTCCTTATCATCACCTCTACCAAGTGACACATTCTTCTTTTGGTTAGGTGTTTCTTGTCTAACACAACTCTTCTTCTTCGTACACTTTTGTCCAGTACCCATTGCCTCTTTCATCCTCACACTAGGCAGCTTCTTCCTCACACTCTTCCTCTTTATATTAACTTCCTCATCACTACTACTGTAAGAACTGCGACTAATTACCCGTCTAATTAAATAATTAATATTGCCTAAAAGAGAATCTGAAAATTTAGAATGAGAATTAGAGGATTTAAACATGATTTTTGGACTCAGTAGATTTTTTTAAGTCATAAAATATATTTTTTTGCGAAAAACCACAAACTGACAGCCAAACCAGTCGAACCGGTATAAGTCTGCCCGGTACTGTGCGAGAAAAATTTAAAACAGTCAAAAATCTTAGAAAACTATTAGAAATGAAAAATCGGGTATTAATTTTAAAGGTTTGGCCCAAAGTTGGGCCAAACGGGCTAAAAACACTGACAAAGTTGGACCGGGCCCAAGTCCAACATATATAAACCACCATTAATGAACCCTTCAGCCATAACACAACACATTCATGTTGAAAGGGGAAGAAGGAGAGAAGACTCTATTGTCACTATTCACATAAAACTTCCCAAGCTCATAACTTGAGCTACGGAGCTTCGATCGCCGCACTGTTTCCGGTCACGCGATCCTTGTGAAGAGCTCTACAAAACCCACCCAAGAAACTGGTAAGAAAATCACGAAATTCCTCTCAGTTCTTCCTTCCAAAATTTCTAAATTCAAAGATTTTTTATTAAGTAAAATTTTGTGATTTTGAGTGTTTAGGTATACTCTAGCACTTGATTAACGTTGGTTTTGGCTTCCAAAACTGTTGGACAAGGTAAGAGGTCTTGAACTCTTGTGAAATTTTAATTATGATGAGCCCTAGGTTAATTAGTTATAATTTGTGTGTATATAGCTTGATTATTGTGAGTTTGGAAGCCTTTGGAATTGAGTTGATGCTTGTTGGAGTTGATTGGTGCTTTGGCTTGTGGTTGGAAGCATAATTTGTGCTCAATTAGGTTTTTGGCATATTGGAAATCGGCCAAAGTATGGTTTCAGTTTTCTTTATGTAATATATAATATTTCTGGACACTTAGGCTAGTGACCAATAGGATAGGTTTGAATTGAATTGGTTGTTGAGTTGTCGAAGGATGATTAATGATGAATTATGATGAATTGATGATTTGGATTGTTGATGAATTGTAATGTTAATGTTGATAAAATGATGTTGAAGAATGAGATTGGGGTTGAATTAGCTTAATCATGATGATGGTTAGTGATATGATGATGATGAATGATTGTGTGAATTGAAAAAGGTTGTAGTGTGATATATTTGATGTTGAGATTGATGATATTGTAATATGGGTTGAGAAATTGGTATGAAGGGTGAAGTATGACACAAAAGGGTAGATTTAATGTAAAATTGGAGTTTGGAATGGTTTGATTTGGTTTTGGCTACATGTTTCAAGGAAAAGTTGAGAACTTGTGACATTTTGATAAAAAAGGATTTTTGGTGAATTTTGACGGATCATAACTTGTGCCTCAGTTTTCAAAATTTGTTGAAATTTATTTAGAATTAAATTTTATTGAAAGATCTTCAAATGGATATAAATTTTGTAAAATTTGGATTTTTGTAGAGGAAATTATGATCATTCAAAGTTTGGTGTCAAAATATAAAGTTTTGCAATGTTGCAGAATTTTGTGATTTCTGGTTTGTGTGCGCACGCACACCCCATGAATTTTAAAACATGTGCGCACGCACAGTTTTGTGCGTACGCACACACGGGGACATGGCTACTGGTGAGAGCGCTAGCACGCCCTGTGCGCGCACATAACCAACTAAGTTTTGCAAGCCGTGCGCACGCACATGTTGGAAGGTGCATTCTGTTGAGGTTGCTTGCACGCCTTGTGCGAGTGAACAGAATTGTAAATTTTGGTACTTCTGCATACGCACACCTCTATGCATACGCACACCTTTTAAAAATCTCCCTGGACGTGCGTACGCACAGCCTGTTCTTCAACATAAAATTTGTTTGTAAACTATTTCACCTTCCTAACAAGTTTGTATACTTCTGTGACACCTAATTTAAGACTCTTTGGCTTGTTTTCGGGTATTAGAACATGGAAAAGGTCTTATGAGATTTTATTTGGTATTATTTTGAAAAGTTAGAGAACGGAGACTTAGGTTTTTGGTGTTCTGAGGATGGGTTTGGTGGAGTGAGAAAGAAGAATGGTATATGAATTGAGAAACTGATGAACTAATGAATACAGAATATAAATGTTGAATTGACAGCGATTGAGATGAGTCGAGGACTCAGAATGAAATGATAGATCCATGCTATACTGAAAAGTGTTTTCTGAAGATCACTAAACTACTATTTTATGTTGAGATTATTGAGACGTTATGCGCCCGGCAGGGACGGCAGTTGGATCCCGCCTATCGAGGTAGCGACGGTGGTGTAAGGGCGGTGGTTCGTCCCGCCTGCATTGAGATGTGAGGTTTGTGACAAGAGTATCTCACTCGCATCCCTTCGGATCACTAGCGTGTGCAGGCACAAAATCCTAGATGATGTTCCGAGCACCATATCTCGGGGGTTCCCAATTATGATTCCGAAGGGTGACATTTCCATGGAGATGTGTCGGATTGGCAGTTGAACCGACAATGTGATATCACAACCAATAGGACAGGCATTCATCATGTGCATCTTCTATCTGTTTGTTTGCTTTGTCGACTTGTAATTGCTTGTCTAATTGTATAACATGCCTAATTGCCTACTTGAATTATTTGCCATATATGCCTATACTTGTCTATTACTTGCATTGATATTATGTGTGCTTTCTACTGGGATTGAGGAGGATAGTAAGGTGGTAGCGATGGGATCGCATGGAGGGTAGGTTGGTGAAGGCTGTGGGACAATGGAGAACTGTTAGAGTAGAAAATTCCCTAAGATAGAGTACCCTGTTTATTATGTTATGGTTTTAAGTTATGCTTTAATGTTTTAGTTGTGCTTTAAGATGAATCTTGTGATGGATATGAAGTTCTATGATTGCCTTTGGTGTCCCGGGATTTTATATCTTATATTACTGGGCATTGTTACCATATCGAGAACCTCCGATTCTCATACCATATTCTGTTGTTATTTTTTATATGCAGGTCGCAACCCACCTCGGTGAGTTGCTTTGGTGGTGACAGAGCAGAGGATCTATACCTGTTTTGAAGTCTTTTGATCTCTTTTGTTTATTCTCTCATCTTTTGTATTTCGCTTTTGTCTAGAAGCTTATCTTGAGAGAAAAACTTGTATAAGCTGTTTTAACGTTCAGATTTCTATTTTGTCTGTATATATAACTAGCCGGCTTAAACTCCGCAAGCCGTGGCTAGATTCTTATGCTATTATACTCTTATATTTGGTTATATCACATCTATATCTTGTGCTTTAAGTTAGTAGCTTAGTGAGTACGTGATGGTTTCAGTGGCTAAGAGAAGGGGGGGTTGAATCTTAGCCCCCTTTTTGCTTGCTAACACTTGCTGGACTTAGAGGAAATTTTTCTATTTTTTTGCTCGTCCCTAGCCACGAGACATTTTCATTTTGTCTCGTCACTTGACACGAGACATTTTTTATTTTTCATCTGAACAGTAAAAACAGAATTGAAGTAGGAAAAGAGAGAAGATTACACCCAGATATATCCTGGTTCAGCTGCTAAGTGCAGTGCAGCCTACATCCAGTCTCTATCACAACAATGATGGAATTTCACTATAATCATCCAGATTACAAGTTGTAAAGTGCTAACCTAACTTACAAGGGGATTCCTACAGAATCATGAAACACAACACAGATGTACAAAGGAACTCTAAGACATCTATGGCTTTTTCTTTTAATTTTGCACTCTCTGCCTTTTTCCGCTTTATGGCTTTTTCATACAAATCTCACTGTTTGCCTTTTTCCATGAGACTCAAGACATGACAAAATTAAACAGAAAAATACTAAACAGAAAACATTGAAAGAGAAGAAGAACTGCTAGCTTAGGTAGCTCTGAGACTTCTGTGCCTTACACTCTCAAATCTTACTCCTTGAATCAAACCATGACTGTTCACCCCCTTTTATAGAGAGGTGAAGCCTTCACAGTTGAAACACAAACCCGAGCTCAGCTTCTTTTCCTTCAAAACAACACCGGTTCGGCCACAGAGAGAGAAGAGGAAACTCATGCAAAAACCAATGTGCAAATACCTCTAGTCCTTCCTTGGTCATCACTCTTCATCAATCCGAGCGCTCCATCCTTGGCTTCCTCTCCAAGATGGATTTCTGGCCCTTGATGCTTCATGATGATGATGGCTTCATCTGCTCCAATCTCTGCCTCTTCCATCACTTCGCCACTCTAGCTACTTCCTGTGGTGGTTGAGCAGAATCAGAGACAAGCCATGCCTCCAAAGATCTTCCTTGCTGGCCGAATCTTCATCTTTCTTTTTGAGTATGAAGGTTCTGAGATTACCTCACCAAATCTTACCACATTTGGTGAAAATCTCAGTCACAGCATACTTTTATTTTTTTCTTTTTCGTGCCATCAACTCGATGGTCTTTAGGCTTGCTTTCCTTTCCTTTGGGTAGCTCCAAGTAGCTTCCATGGCTTCCTGGTTAATGACCGAAGATAGAAGAAGAAAGAGATGAGAGAGAAGAGAGTATCTGAAGTAAAAGCAATTCAAAGTGATTTAAACAAATTAATTGAAAATAGCTTGCTTTTACTTCCCTGGGTGGTTTAACGTGCAGCATTAATCATAAGGATTCCCATCAAATCAATTTCTCTCTCATTGTTCCAAGGTCTACAATAACTCCATTTAATAAAATTTGAATTCCATTAAAGAATGAAGATGATATCCGTTGAAGCATGCAGCACATGACCAAGGGAATGGGTTTTAATTGTTTAAATGAATAAGACAATATTGTGCCCCATTTCCTTTTAATTTCGAACCAAGCATTTTTGGTCTTATACCAAGAGCTTTAATTGGGCTTGTTATCACAATTGCTGGCCCATTTAAAGCATTTGATTTCCTGGTAAGTTTGGTTTCAGATCAAGCATAGGAAGCTTTCATAAAAAAAACAAATATGGGCTCAGTTGCAATAACTTTTGTTTTCCGGCCCAATTAAAAACCTGCATCACAAAATTATTAATTAACATATGATTAATGAAGATTGAATTAATAATTTTGCAATTTAAATATTTTAATAATGTTTGTTCATCACAAATATTAATTTGGAGTTTTCCAAACTCATCAATCTCCCCCTTGATGACAAACATTATTAAAATTGAAATGGGAAAAAATTGAAAGATTTGAGTACGAGTACTCCCTTTGAAGATTGAATTTCTCCCCCTTTCAAATTATCACATGGCTCCCCCTTGATGTATGCTATTTTACCAAGGGAAGCACTAATCCTGTGACATTTAAATCAAGCTACAAGTAACAATGTTATTCAACATATTAATTTTGAAATGTTGAATGCTTGATTTATGAGCAGATTAGAATGATATACAAAATTTATTTGCTATCACAGGTTTAATTTTCTGCTCAATAAACTACACTCATCAACTAAGCACAAACAGTGTTGTTCAAAAAAATTCAATTATTTTCCAATCAAAGTATCAGAGTCATATCATTCAAGTAAGGAAAATATTTTTGAATCACACATGAACACAACATGGCAGCTGTTAGATATCACAGTTTAAAGGAACTGCCAAAAAAATAAATTTTCAAATCAACATATTTACCAAGATGAAAAAGAATATACCTGTTTCAATAAAAGCATGTTCATCAAGATAAATCAATCATCCAGGCATTTATATAATCAAAATGATATATCATAAACTACTAAATGCCAAATGCTTTTTCAGCAACAGTAACCATATTGTGAAACAAATGCACTATCAACATGCATTCTTAACAAGGGTGATCATGAACTTTCATCAATTGAAAGTTTCATCCCCTATTTTCATTTGTATCCTCCCCTATTTCATTAGTTCCAATTTCAATTTTGGAGACTAGTTTTCCTCCCCCTTTTGTCATCAAGGGGCACCTGCACAAGATATAAAAAAACACAACAAAATATCCATAACAAAATAACAAGAGTGTATCAAAGTATCATAGAGCAGTGAGTATCAAGTCATGCTCATACAAAAAATAGATTGAGTCTAATGAAGCCAATATCAAATAAAAGAAAACAGTCATTAATCATCAGATAAATTGAGATCAGAGTCTGCAACATCTTCTTCACTGCCAGCTCCCAGATCTTTTTCCAAGTTTTCCAGCATCATACCCACTCTCTTTTTACATCTCCCCCAAGCTCGTTCATTTTCATAGGCTAGCTTTCGAGCAGCCCTATGAAATTGAACCATGAGTGTAGACATATTAGAGAATTTGGTGAGGATTTCCCTTATTGACTCGGTTGCTTTGGGATTCAAACTGACTTTCAAGGTCGGTCCATTGGCATTGATTTCTTACTCTTTGTTCCTTTTACAGCACCACCGCCTTTGATCATAGAAAATTTGTTCTCCACAGTTTCATTTGTTAAATCTACCTATAGTACTCAAATACTGAGAACATTCCATAAGGTAAATTAGCCTTTTTGGTACTTCTTACAGACTCCCACATATGTCTAATCATGAGATAAGAAATGAATAGGGAGAAGAAGTAACAAGGGCAAAAATTATTAAAGAATCGATACGGTTACCCTATGTGAGAACCACTTTGTGGAGTTAAAATGTGGGTAGTGATGCGATGCAGCAATGAGTTAGTTGGTCCAAGAGCTTTGTGGTAGGAACAGTGCCATCTAATCCAGACATGTTTGCACAGATATGAGAGAGAACTGCTTGTAAGTAAGCCCAACATGATCATCCCATTTGTCACTCATGTATACCCTCGGTCCTTCATCCGTGTAGCCAAGAGCAGCACTGATGGTTTCAGTATTCAGAGCAATATGCACACGTTTCACATAGGAGTGAAGACTACCATCAATCAGTCTGAGATTTGCATAAAATTGCCTAACCAATTTTGGATAAACCATTTTGTGAGTGTGGAGCAGTGGGGACCATTTGATGTTGTCAAACAGAGGTTGCAAGATAATTCATTTGGCTGCCAGTTGATCAAGATTCACCAAGTATGAGGGACAGATATGCCTCTTTTCCAAAACCTCTTGATGGAATTCATAGAATGCACAAGTCAAGAATCTGGATGGATCATAGTGGGAGTGTGGCTTGTGAAATTTGTTTTTGAATTCCAGTGACTCAAGATTTGCCAGTTCCCTGGTTTCATGCAACACGAAACCTTTGGGCTTCTGAGAGCTTTTGCCTGATATGTGTGGTGTAGCCTTCTTTGGTGAACGCGGCGGTGGGGAAGGAACGGGTGAGGTTTGAGACGATTCTTCTTCAACACTGGGCTCCTTGTTTTTGCCACGGCCAGAACTCTTGTGAGCAATCTTCTTTCTCATGGTGGGTGTTTGTTTGGCAGATTGAGAGGGAGAGGAAGAAGATGTAGAGTGAATGTGAATATGTGTGTGTGATTGTGGAGTGAACTGTTTTTGAGAGAGACTGATTCTTCCACTTTTTCTTGATGCAGTTTTCTTTTTCATTATGTGAAGAGAGATAATGAGGGTGGAAGAAGAAGGGTTAGCCGAAGGTGGAGAGTGGAGGGAGGTTAAGGAAGCAATAAATGTTGATTGGAGAGAGATAATGGGGGTGGTTAATAGTCATCATGCGCGGTTATTAACCAGAGCGGTTTCCCAAGGATTTGAAAAGAAGGTTCCTTGAATCAAGGGATTAGTTAAAAAAGAAGGATTTGATTTGACATTATCCCTCTTTCAACTAGATATGATAGGACAACTTTGAGATTTGATTTTAAAAAATGAATAAATAACTAACAAAACAGTCAGAGATGGGTCAAAGGGATTTTGTGGGACCCATTGGAATTTGTTTCTGCGCAGTCTCCCCCTTAATCATAGCTCTCCCATCATGCATTTATTTTTATCTCGTCCATTTCTGCGAGATAAAATTGAACAGAATCAGAAATTCACAAATTTTCAACATGATTTAAATCAATCATTCCCAAGCTTTTCCTTAACAAACAGAATCTATCTTCACAGAGGGGTTTTGTAAAAATATCAGCAAGTTGTTCTTCAGATTTTACAAATTGAATATCAGTGGTACCCTTTTGCACATGTTCTCTAATAAAATGATATTTGATTTCAATGTGCTTTGTTCTTGAGTGCAGAACAGGATTTTTGGAAATATTTATTGCACTCATGTTATCACAAAATAAGGGTATGCTATTGATTTTTAATTTGTAATCTTCCAATTGAGTTTTTAACCAAATTAATTGTGAACAACAAGCAGATGCGGATATATATTCAGCTTCAGCTGTGGATGGAGCCACTGTGGCTTGTTTCTTGCTTGACCACATGTTGAGTGAGCTTCCAAGGAAGCAACACATGCCCGAGGTTCTCCTTCTATCCACTCGATCTCCCGCATAATCTGCATCACAAAACCCTACTGCACAAAAATCATCAGATTTTGGATACCATAAACCATAATCACATGTTCCCTTAATATATCTAATGATACGTTTAACGGCCGATAAATTGGATTCTTTTGGGTGAGATTGAAATCTTGAACATACACCCACACTTTGAACAATATCCGGTCTAGAGGATGTAAGATACATTAATGATCCAATCATTCCTCTATACCGTGTCTCATCCACATCTAGACCATCATCATCCTTTTCAAGTTTAGTGTTAGGATGCATTGGTGTTCCCATTGGTTTGGAATTCTCTAAGCCAAATTTCTTTATCAATTCTTTTGCATACTTGCCTTGGTGAATAAAGATACCACTAGGAGTTTGTTTAATTTGGAGGCCGAGAAAGAAAGTTAGCTCTCCCATTAAACTCATTTCAAACTCACTAGTCATGAGTTTTTCAAACTCTTCACACAAGGACTCATTGGTGATCCAAACACAATATCATCCACATAAACTGAACAAGAAGGATGTCATTAGAAACTTTAATGAACAAAGTAGTGTCGGTGGTTCCCCTTGAAAATGATTTTCTAATAGGAAGGCACTAAGCCTTTCATACCAAGCTCTTGGAGCTTGTCTAAGGCCATAAAGAGCCTTTGAAAGTTTAAACACATGATTAGGAAAATCTTTATGTTCAAAACCGGGGGGTTGAGCCACATACACTTCTCTATCAATAAAGCCATTAAGGAAAGCATTTAACATCCATTTGAAACATTTTGAAACCTTTATGGGCAGCATAGCAAGAAGCAACCTAATTGCTTCCATTCTAGCTACCGGAGCAAAAGACTCATCAAAATCTATTCCCTCTTCTTGATAACCTTGGGCCACTAATCGCCTTGTTACGAACAACTTGTCCATCCTCACCAAGTTATTTTTGAATACCCACTTAGTACCCGTTACCTTCTTACCATCGGATGAGGTACTAATGTCCAAACCTTATTCTTGTCAAATTGAGCAAGCTCCTTGCATGGCCTTGACCCATGATGGATCTTCAAGAGTTTTTTGACATTGTTGGGCTCCTTTGTGACAAGAGAGCAAGGTTGCTAGGTTCGGTTTGCCTTTTGGTGGAGGATCTTGTGGTTACACCTTGAGTGGGATCACCAATGATGAAGTCTGAGGTAACTCCTCATGGACTTCTATTCTCTAGGCTTTCGACAGGTGTTGAGCTTTGATGAACTTCTGGTGGTCTCACTGTTTCAGTTTCTCGTGTTGCTCAGGAGACAAAATGGAAGTTTCTCCTTCGATCTGACGAGATAAAACCGGGCTGACAGATTCTTCATTTGCACAGATTTGGGATTTTCTTTACTTGTTCCATCCTCTTCACAATCTGAATCATTATCTTTACAATACTAGGAATTAAGTTAGAATCACAAAAGGTAACATGTATGGATTCCTCTATGGTTCTATACTCTTTGAGATAAACTTATAGGCCTTGCTTGTGGTGGAATATCCAACAAACATTCCTTCATAGGATTGGATCAATTTTCCAAGGTTTTCCTTATTGTAAGTACAAGGCATTGCATCCAAAAACATGAAAGTACTTAAGATTTGGAGGGGTTCCTTCCATAGTCATAAGGAGTTCTTTAACCTTTTCTAATGATTGTTCTATTCAAAATATAACATGCTGTGTTCACAGCTTCAGCCCATAAAAATTTAGGAATTTCATTCTCACAGAGCATGGCCCTAGTCATTTCTTGAAGGCTTCGAATCCTTCTTTCAACCACCCCATTTTGTTGGGGGGTTCTAGGGAATGAAAAATTATGAGAAATCCTAAGTTATCACAGAATTTTTCAAAGTCTTGATTCAAATTTCTTCCGTGATCACTTCTCAAATGGGCAATTTTCAAATCCTTTTCATTTGAATTTTTTGCAAAGGGTAGAGAAGGCATAAAATGCATCATTCTTATGAGCAAGGAAAAGTACCCAACCAAATCTAGAGTATCATCAACCACCACAAGACTATAAGTTTACCTCCCAACTTTGAGTTCTAGTAGGACCAAAGATCAATATGTAACATCTCCAATGCCTTTTAGTTGAGATTCCATCTTTAATTTAAAAGAGGATTTTACTTGTTTGCCCAATTGGAAATTTCTCTAACCAAATTCTTTTGACTAGCTTAGAAATTTGGTACATGCTAGCATGACCCAACTTTTATGCCAAAGCCATTTTTCAGATTCAAGAGAGGTAAGCATGTTACATTTTGTTCCTTTAAATCCTCAAGAGTTAATCCATATACATTATGCATTTTTTAGCTTCAAATAGAACATCCCCAGTTTTTCACAAACAACTAGCAAACAAGCTTCTTAAAATAACTTCAAAACCTAAATCACACAATTGACTAACACTAAGTAAGTTATGTTTCAAGCCATGTACAAGAAGGACATCATTATACAAGATGAGAGATTTTACCCACTTTCCCACAGCCACTATTTTCCTTTTGCATCATCACCGAAAGTGACAATCCTCCATCATATTCATCAAGCTTTATGAAGAAGGTTGTCTTCCGGTCATATGCTAGAGCATCCGCTATCCATGTACCACATTTTTTCTTTCTTGGATGCTAGGCATACCTGATCTACCTCATTTGCCATGAGACAAGGCTGTGACTTAGTCTCAGATTCTTCATCATCATCATCTGAGTCATTTTCCAAATCTTCCCATGAAGCCATCAGTCCTTCTTCTTTCTTTTTTCGGCTTTTTCCTTCTTTATCTTGGGACAATTAGATTTAAAATGCCCATTTCCTTGCAATTGTAACAGACTTTGCTAAGATCTTTCTTTATCCTCCTTGAGCTGCTGCCTTTGCCTTTGAGTTTCATCATTTTCCTGAATTTTTTGCAAACAACACAAACTATTTCAGAAGAGTTATCATCATCTCCAGAGGGTTAGTTACAGAAGAAAGGCAATTCCTTTCTTTTTTGAATCTTTTTTCAAATAGGAGTTTTCAAAAGCAAGAAGATTTTCTCTCAAATCATCAAGTGTCATGGAATCTAAGCTACTACTCTCAGAAATATTAAAGCTTTATTTTCCACTCTTTTGTGAGACATCTAACACTCTTCTCACTAGCACAGATTCTGAATGTGAAATTCCCAGAACATCTAAGCCAATAATGATAGTGTTGAACCGTTCGAACAGTTCATCAATGGACTCTCCTTCCTTCATGTAAACATCATATTCCTCAAAGCTGTCCAGTTCTTTACTGCCTTGGATTTACTCAGATTTCTTCCTATCTTCCTCGTCCAGCTTGCTTCAGGTTTAGGGTAACCACTCTTCCATTTCCTGGTATCTTGCTTCTGGATAATCTTCCAAAGTCTGTAATCTACTGCTTGTACAAATATCTTCATCCTCTCCTTCCAATAGGTATAATTTTTCCCACTGAAAAGAGGAGGTCTGTTGCTTGATTGTCCTTAGGTCAGATTATAGGACACCACATTTGCGCCACTGTTTTCCGCCATGAGGATCTTTACTCCAAGCTGCAAAGCTTGATCTCTTTGAGACCAAGCTCTGATACCAATTGATGGTTTCAGTGGCTAAGAGAAGGGGGGTTGAATCTTAGCCCCCTTTTTGCTTGCTAACACTTGCTGGACTTAGAGGAAATTTTTCTGTTTTTTGCTCGTATGAGGATCTTTACTCCAAGCTGCAAAGCTTGATCTCTTTGAGACCAAGCTCTGATACAATTGATGGTTTCAGTGGCTAAGAGAAGGGGGGTTGAATCTTAGCCCCCTTTTTGCTTGCTAACACTTGCTGGACTTAGAGGAAATTTTTCTGTTTTTTTGCTCGTCCCTAGCCACGAGACATTTTCATTTTGTCTCGTCACTTGACACGAGACATTTTTTATTTTTCATCTGAACAGTAAAAACAGAATTGAAGTAGGAAGAGAGAGAAGATTACACCCAGATATATCCTGGTTCAGCTGCTAAGTGTAGTGCAGCCTACATCCAGTCTCCATCACAACAATGATGGAATTTCACTATAATCATCCAGATTACAAGTTGTAAAGTGCTAACCCAACTTACAAGGGGATTCCCACAGAATCATGAAACACAACACAGATGTACAAAGGAACTCTAAGACATCTATGGCTTTTTCTTTTAATTTTGCACTCTCTGCCTTTTTCCGCTCTATGGCTTTTTCATACAAACCTCACTGTTTGCCTTTTTCCATGAGACTCAAGACATGACAAAATTAAACAGAAAAATACTAAACAGAAAACATTGAAGGAGAAGAAGAACTGCTAGCTTAGGTAGCTCTGAGACTTCTGTGCCTTACACTCTCAAATCTTACTCCTTGAATCAAACCATGACTGTTCACCCCTTTTATAGAGAGGTGAAGCCTTCACAGTTGAAACACAAACCCGAGCTCAGCTTCTTTTCCTTCAAAACAACACCGGTTCGGCCACAGAGAGAGAAGAGGAAACTCATGCAAAAACCAACGTGCAAATACCTCTAGTCCTTCCTTGGTCATCACTCTTCATCAATCCGAGCGCTCCATCCTTGGCTTCCTCTCCAAGATGGATTTCTGGCCCTTGATACTTCATGATGATGATGGCTTCATCTGCTCCAATCTCTGCCTCTTCCATCACTTCGCCACTCTAGCTACTGTGGTGGTGAGCAGAATCAGAGACAAGCCATGCCTCCAAAGATCTTCCTTGCTGGCCGAATCTTCATCTTCTTTTGAGTATGAAGGTTCTGAGATTACTCACCAAATCTTACCACATTTGGTGAAAATCTCAGTCACAGCATACTTTATTTTTTTTCTTTTCGTGCCATCAACTCGATGGTCTTTAGGCTTGCTTTCCTTTCCTTTGGGTAGCTCCAAGTAGCTTCCATGGCTTCCTGGTTAATGACCGAAGAAAGAAGAAGAAAGAAATGAGAGAGAAGAGAGTATCTGAAGTAAAAGCAATTCAAAGTGATTTAACACATTGAAAATAGCTTGCTTTTACTTCCCTGGGTGGTTTAACGTGCAGCATTAATCATAAGGATTCCCATCAAATCAATTTCTCTCTCATTGTTCCAAGGTCTGCAATAACTCCATTTAATAAAATTTGAATTCCATTAAAGAATGAAGATGATATCCGTTGAAGCATGCAGCACATGACCAAGGGAATGGGTTTTAATTGTTTAAATGAATAAGACAATATTGTGCCCCATTTCCTTTTAATTTCGGACCAAGCATTTTTGGTCTTATACCAAGACCTTTAATTGGGCTTGTTATCACAATTGCTGGCCCATTTAAAGCATTTGCTTTCCTGGTAAGTTTGGTTTCGGATCAAGCATAGGAAGCTTTCATAAAAAA
The DNA here is from genome assembly GCF_014773155.1 of Arachis stenosperma. Lineage (NCBI taxonomy): Eukaryota > Viridiplantae > Streptophyta > Magnoliopsida > Fabales > Fabaceae > Arachis > Arachis stenosperma. The sequence continues at coordinate 11,507,619 of NC_080377.1, forward strand.
AAAAACAAATATGGGCTCAGTTGCAACAACTTTTGTTTTCCGGCCCAATTAAATACCTGCATCACAAAATTATTAATTAACATATGATTAATGAAGATTGAATTAATAATTTTGCAATTTAAATATTTTAATAATGTTTGTTCATCACAAATATTAATTTGGAGTTTTCCAAACTCATCAGTACGTTTTGCGCTTTTTAAATCCTGTTTTTGAGCTGTATCTTTCATCGGGCTTCTAGAATATATTAATTCTTCTATGTTATGTATAAGCTTTAGCCTTGTCGTAACCTTTGATTAACCTTTGCTTTACGACGCGAGGTAAAGTTTAGGGTAATTAGGGTGTTACAACTACTTCTATTAGATTCGAATCCAGGTTGGGGGGTTTGTAAGGTTTGTCTTCAGTGGTCTCATATCCATCATCAGAAGAAGAATAATCAACCTCAACAACATCTGGCCATATACTGGTTGACTAACATCATGCTCAAAATAAATAACCAGCAAATCTGACTCCACATTCTCCATTTTTTATCATACATTTCATTGATCTCCTTATCTCCCTTGAGAACATGTAACCCATACTCTAAATTAGGGGCACTGCCATCATACCAATACATTTGTTTGTAGCTTGTATACCCTAAACCCTTGAACATTTCCTCTAAATCTTTGAAATTAACATAATTTATGTCTAATGGAGGAAATGTCTCAACACTTCTGTTATGGTAGTATAATACACCATCTTCATCCCGTTCAAATCAACCCTGATGGTGAAAAACAGGAACTATTTCATACGACATCTATTAGAACAACAATTAGAACTTAAATAACTACTTCTATCAGATTTCAATCGTTAACACAATAATTTTCAGAACATGCATGGGATGATCACTAAGCGAAATCATCATTAACAAAAACCACATTAAGCAAAAAAATTTGGAGCAACACCAACTAACGAAGCTGTAAAATCAGATAACGACACTAACTTTAGTGGCGCCGTCAGTTCCTCCGTCTGCAACACTGTAACCACCTCTTCATTAGAAGTCTCAGCTTGCCTTGGAGGGATACGTTTCGTTTTCTTAAGTTTTCTTTGTAATTTTGAGTAGAGAACGAGGGTGATGTATGGTTGTTTAAGTGTGTACAAAGGGGAGAATGAGATTTCACATAAACACGCAAAAAGGAATCCAAGCAAAACGACATTGCTTTGCTGACTGTATAGGGACTTATTGGTCCCAATGAACACATACCATTCCACGTATGATGTGCCAAGGCCATGTTACGGGCTACACGTCACACCTCAGCGTTTTCCGACGACTATGAACGGAAAAATCAACGAAAAGACTTATTGGTATCACGTAATATATGGATAGGGCCAATCTGATATTTTATAAAGGTTAAGAAACGTGTAGTCAAATTTAAAAAAGGACGGGCCGAAAAAGGTATTTACTCTTTAATTTATTTAGTTATTTTTTTTAGAACATTGTTTAAAAACAAGTTGCAACTTGGAAGTAAAAAGAGATGATCTAACTAATAATGATACGGTTTTCAATTCACTTCACTTTCCAGAACGAACCAACTGCCAGCTATGGCTTCTGCTACGTCTTTCTTTGCACTCTCTCCAACTTACTCTCTCAAACACCAAAACGCAAACTCTAACCGTCGTTTATCCTTCTTCTCGCTTTCACCTTCAACGACGCGTCGTTTTGTCCCCGCCACTATCTCTTGCAACCTCTCTAACAACCATAATTACGTCGACGACCGCAACCACAACAACAACAACAACACTGAACGACCCCAATCTAACGCAATTCAAGTTTACACCCAAATTGAAAGGTAAAAGCTTCACTTTTTCGGTTTTTTTTTTTTATTATAATTCTTAGTTGATTCTTGTTTATAAGTCATGTTACTATAATCAAAGATTAACAAATATGATTAAGGATGATTAAATTTGGTCCTGAGATTTAAAATATAATCACCTTAGTCCTTGCAATCCGTTAATTGGATTAATTTAGCTTAGGAAATGAAAATATCATGATTATTCTGATTGAAAGATTATGATATGGTGTTCAAATATTGGGATTATTTTGATGGACTCTTGCAATGTTAGGATTTATGACTAACTTGACTATTTTCTTAGCATTTACCAGCATTTACAAATGGAAATAAAATACTTAGGGGGAAAAATGTGGCTTTTTTTTCTTGGATTCCAGGTTGGTTACGGATTCTGTTAGACAATCACAGGATGCCTGGTGGGGTTCCAGAGATTGGAGTGAATTGGAGGTATATGCTTAATATTATTTTGATTTAATGTTCTTTTATAATTTGAGTATGTTTCTTTCTAATTTTTGAAAATTTTGATTTTACAACTTGATTTTTGTATATGGTTGAAAACTGATTTTTCTTAGAAACTAATCTGCTTTTTGTTTTTTGAAGTTGTAATTATTTACCCTGCCCTGACTTAGTAGCTGTGAGTTCCTTAAACTTCAAATGCAACAACTTGACTTTTGCTTTCAAGAATTCATTTCTAGAGACAGATAAATCTTTCCATACCATTTTTGTTTTCAAAAGTATTCTTAATCAATTTAGCACATCTTCATTGTACAATTTTTCAGGGAGCATGGATTATCAAACCCAAAAGTTCCAAACCGAAGTTTGTTGCACATTTTATTGGAGGTATATTTGTTGGAGCTGCGCCTCAACTTGCCTATCGGTGGTTTCTTGAGCGTCTCTCAGAAAAGTAAGTACCTGTGTTTTGTTCTTGAAATATTCGAATTCCAATCTGATCAGGAAATTCAGTTGAAAGATATTGTAATAACATGTTGATAGGGTGTCCCCAAAGCTTTTCTTCTTTTTCTTTCTAATTTCTTATTACAAATGCATATATTGTTATATTAGCATAGGACTGTTGCAATATCCCATATCCATTCCCTAACAAACTCTCTTCTCTTGTGTTAATTATCTTTATGTTTGGATCATGTGAGACTGACACTCATAGATCTAGGATCTGTCAATGAAAAAGGCTAATTGCAAAATCCTCTGTTACTAGGGGTGTAGTGATCATTGCAACACCATATGCTAGTGGGTTTGATCACTTCCTGATTGCAGATGAAGTACAGTTCAAATTTGATAGGTGCTGCCGTGCGTTGCAAGAAACAGTAAGTTTCTACTTATGATTCAAGGGCCAGTTTCTTTCTGGTTTAATTTTTCCTATTTAAGTTAAAATATTGAGTACATATTCATTCATTCAGATCCAAGATCTTCCCATTTTCGGTGTTGGCCATTCTTTGGGATCAGTTGTCCACCTTTTGATAGGTATGTTTGAGATCTTCTGCCAAAGTTGATTGTGGAATATAAATGAATTTAAAGTTGTTTGTCTCAATAAATTGCTTTATTGTTTCAGGATCAAGGTATGCGGTGCAAAGAAGTGGAAATGTTCTGATGGCATTCAACAACAAGGTATTTAAATAGGGGAAAATTTTGGAAAACTTTGCTGTTGACCTTTAATGTGTATCTAAATTCATGGGTAGGAAAAATGAGAAAGTTGAAGATTATCCTATCCTTGTGCAATCTACCTAAATTTGTCACTATATGCAGTGACTTGGTATAAAGTCAAAGATCCAAGATGCAACATTTTTCCCCAAAATCTGTTTTAATAAGGTTATGTATTTGAGGTCTTCATTTTGAAACATGGTCACTTTAGAATAGAACGTTTCTTCATTCCTTGCTTCTTTTTTATATCACTGTTCATTTTATAAGTATTTCTACCATTTTAGGCAGTAAGCAAGATGCGAAGAATTCTTAGTATCTCCTATATAAGCTATTATTGTAAGCTATTATTTGATTGACTAGCTTTTGTTCCATTGTTATAGGAAGCAAGTTCAGCTGTCCCTTTGTTCTCTCCAGTTATTGTCCCAATGGCTCAAAGCATTGGTCCACTCCTATCAGATATTTTTGCTTCACCAACTCTACGTGCAGGGGTCAGTATTGCTACATAAACTACCTTGCTCGGATATTGAGAAGACATCTATTTATGTTTCATAGGAGAAAAATCAATAACCTCCCTTGAGGTATGTTAAATAGACTTTGGCTCCTTCACTGATTAATGTCGTATTACAACAACCTTCCCTTCAAGTTGACAAAAGAAGGGGAAGAGATGAAGGAACGGTCATATTAAGATGTAGACAAAAATTCTATAAATATCTTGCTCCTTTTGGTGTATAATCCTATATTCATATAGGTCTATACTACAGGACCTTTTTTTCAGTCAAACTCTTAACATGATACTGTAACACATTGTTTTAGTCAAGTTCATAGAAACTTAAGGTGGTGTTACTTTATTTATGTGAAAGACAAATTTGCAATATCGCATTTTTTATAAAAAAAAAAAAAAAGGTTCCTTATGATGACAATTTGTTTCTCTTGCAAAAAGCTTTTGAAATTCAGGATAGGGAAATTGAATTGGAGAGTTTTACCAACAAATTAAAAGATGAACCAGCCTAGATTTTCTCAAGGGAGGTTGTTGCTATATGATGTTTATAAGTTAGGGAGTCAAGTGCTATATTACAAATACGAGGGGAATTCAATTCCTCATCTTTTGACCATGTCTCAACACTCAACAAAGGGTACTATAATTTCCCTTGAGTGCAATAAAGTAATTTACTAATTGCATAAATTTCAGCAAAATCCTTGTTGATTAATATTTTGAGTGTGGGGAAACTGTTAATTTCCATCCTGTTTGGAAGGACTGATAAATATGCCTTTTTCTATTGATGTTACTTCTTTAGATGGCTAATTTCACACACGAAACACTTGCAGGCAGAGATGACTCTGAAACAATTCGAAAATGTTAGTCCCCCCATTATGAAACAGGTTCTTCCTTTAGTTGAGCAGCTCCCCCCCTTGTACATGGATTTGGTCAAAGGAAGAGAAGATTTTATACCAAGGCCTGAGGAAACACGTCGACTTGTATGTGACATCTTTGTTTGTTAATATGCTTCCCATTAAAGTAATTTTGAGAAGGATTTATTTTATCCCTTATGCCGCATAACCTCTCAGCAAGCATCTTGGTTTGTTGTAGTTAGTTTAGAATCCTTGTCTAAATTCTAAATTAGATTAGGTTCCTAACTGCATCAACTTCAACTGATAGTTATCTGAGGATTATTTTTTATACAAAAATAGTCCAAACACCAAAGTTTGTGAGGCTCTTATTGAAACTCTGGTTGTTAGGAATACATTAAATAAAATTGTATTTATGTGCTATTTTGTTTCTTGTTTCTTCAGATAAAATCATACTATGGCATATCCAGGAATCTTCTGATAAAATTCAAGGATGATTTAATAGATGAAACCCCAACTCTAGCACAGGTGCTTAGTTCAGAAGCAGCAATTAGCTCAGTGCTAGACATGTCAATTCGCAAGCTGCCTGGAGATCATGGTCTTCCATTGCAGCAGGTATTTCTAGTTCTTGCAATTATAAATTGATCTCTATAGATGCTGCTACTACCATCCTTAAATTTTATTACACTCCTTACAGGCCTTACCAGATGTTCCACCAGCAATGGCCGATGCCGTTAATCGCGGAAGTGAGATTTTGTCAAATCTTGCGGTAGGAACACCATGGGAGACAGTTGCCAAAGAAGTAGGGAACACTTTTGGTATCGACTCACAAGTCCTCCGTGCAGAAGTATCGAAGGACATGGATCAGCTTGTGGATGTGATATCTTCTTGGATGGCCTCCAACGCAGGTCCTAAAGTCTTGAGGCCGTAGGGTGCGAGTTAATACTTGCGCACCCTTTAAGTTTCAGTTTCTGTGTAGAAATGTATAGAAAAATCAAAGTTGGCATAAATAGTGTAATACCAATCTTGTGAATCAGTGAATCCTTACAGGTAAGTGATTAGAAGTTTAGAACTTTGTCTATCATTAGGTGATGTAAAAATGTGATATATGTTGTGACAGAAAAATTGATATGGAAAATAAAATTTGAGTATTGGAAGACATTCAAAGTTGCTTGTATGTTGTATGAATTTGAAGGCAATAGAGACCCTTTAAAGGCAAAATGTAATCTTTCATTATTTCTTATCATGGGTCTATTGTTAATAAATATAACAGTTTTCTCATGTTTTTCACTAATAATGGATGTATAACATCACAACTTTCATTATGTTGATAGTATTATGTAAAATCTTTGTATTGTTCCAGGCTTATGCCTGTGCTTATTAATTAAAAATGAAACTCTTGGTCCAAGAAGAAATTGTGAATGAGTTCAGCATCATTGTTCTAGAAAAGCATGCAATAATTTCTTATTTACGTGCTACTCGTCCATAAAACTGGATTGACTAATTAGTTGACAAATCTTACCCAATTGGCCAACTCAATACAATACTTTTTAACGTCTTTGTTAAAACCAACAAAATCCAATAACATCTATGTTATCAGAAATTCATCTTTTTAGCTGTGACCCGTTTATCCTTTAATAATTCAACAACCAGAAACAAAAATACACCATTGAAAAATTTCAGCCAAATTACTCTCTTTGATCTAAAGTACAAGCAATGTTAGGGCAACATTAATTCATTGACAAAATTAAGATTTCAAATTTTAAATTACATCTTAGCATAAATTATGAACGTTTCATGAGCCAGATTCTATTCAACATTTTCAAAGGTAGTAGTCTATATAGTAACACAATTTCCCTGCAGACACTTCATTCCTATTTCCCATATCACATTTGCCAAAATCTCCCTATGATGGCAACAGCCAACTTCAGGCGACAGATCTCTGCTAATAGAGAACCTGAAATGTTCTTATTTGGTCCGTCTTCTCCGGTCCCGGTCCCGGTCCCGGTCCCTATCTCTGTCCCTGCTCCTTTCCCTGTCATGATCATCCCTCTCTCGGCTTCCACTCTTTTCGCGGTGCCGGTCCCTTCCTCTATCACTGTCGAAATCATGACTTCTATCTCTTTGCCTGTCTCTTTCCCTATCAAAATCATGTTCTCTATCTCTATCTCGACTTGATAATCTTTGATGTGGACTATGGCTTGGACTTGGGCTGCGGTGCCGTTTCCTTGAGACATCGTGCCTATCCCTCCTCTCCGAAGACGTTCGTCCTGCAATTATAAAATAACATTATTCGCCTTCTAAGAATTAATGGTGCGCTTGGCATTGGCGAAAATTGCGAGGTTTGTTTCAGGGTGTTGTTTACGAAGAATAAAGACAGGAACGGAAGATCAAATACAAAATTATGATTGGAAAATTTGAAAATTGTCATTAAAACTGAAAACAAGAAATTAAAAACTTTGGGTTTCCCTGAAATAGAAAGAACTTACTATTGCCTTGACCATCTTCACCAGAATCTGATAAACCGTACTCTGATTGCAGCCGTTTCCGATGTGCTTCAACTTTCTTCTCAATTTCCTCCAAATTTTTAATTCCCCTCTCTTCAAGAGACTCCCGATATTCAATTAGAGCAACCTCCAAGCGTCGTAACTTTTGCCTGTATAACAATTAAAAAGGTAAGCTCCATAAGCATCTAGAAAACAAAAAAATAAATAAAAAGATAACATTTTACTGAGATTCTGAATAGCTTTAGAGGGAAAGTGAATTCACAAAAATAATGACATGGAATAAGGGAAGAACAAAAAGGTCGCAACCTCTGCTCTTCATTCATTCCACTGTCAGTGTGAGCTGAAAAACTTGTATCTGCAGCAGACTCGTGTTCATCAGCTTTACTAAGACCGTCTCCAACATTCTCGCTACCAGAAGACGAGTAGCTTAGCCCAAGATTCTTTCCATCCCTCCTATGCTCGTCATCACTCTCATCATCCTCTCGAGCCCATTTAGAGGCAGGCAAAACTGGATCATTCTTCTCCTTTTTTGTAAAGGCTTTAAGTTCAGGCTGTGGAATAGAAAGGGTTGATGCTAAAGGTGAAGACCCTTTGCCTTGTGAAGGCAAATCTTCATCCGAATAGTGGTTCCATCCAGATAATCCCGCTGGTTCAGGCTCAGCACTCGTTTCCCGCCGAGTACTGGTATACTTCCCTGCATTTGCTTGGTTTTGAGCATATTTCAATTCGTCATCCAGTTCATAACCCCTTTGCTTTTCTGCCTCTTCAAGACTTAGCAACCGTGCAACCATCATTTCTCTGCCACCAACAAGTGACAACCCATTGTGTCGGCACCGTCTTTCCAGCTCGGCAAGAGGCAAACTCATTAGCTCCCTTGTTGCAGCTCCTCGGCCCATTGCCAATGCAGCATCTTGGTTGGCCTTGCCGCTAACCGTATCTTCGGAAGTGGCCTTCTGTTCGATCTCAGGAGCATCACCACATATGGAATGGAATGGTATAACACCGGAGTTCCCAGGTCGAAGAAAAGTGGCTCTTAAGCCATTCACATAAGCATCTGAAAAGAGGAACCAATCGGCCCACACTTGCAAAACTTTCAGTACTCGTTCCTGGAAATATTTCAGGTGAAGGTCAGAAACAAAAATAAGAAAGAATAGTAAGAAATTATATAAAGGCAGTCATGATTGATCAGCTTACTTTCAGTGCTTCAGCAGTAATGCGCCCCATTATGCTACGATATAAGTCATTAAAACTCTCCATTACGTCAGGTAATGTTGCTTCAAACTTGGTGCGATATGCTGATGCGTTTCTTACAGGAGCACTACTATTGTGAAGAATATCAGATACAAGCATGAGCCTTGCAATTTTAGTTGGAATGGGGGTTTCTTTAAGCGTCAATGATTCTGTTAAAACTTCAACAATCTGCATGTTAAGGAAAGATTAGACTGCTACCACTATAAAATACACAGATAATATGCAAAATTTAAATATTAAATGATAGCATGCTAACGTCATCAAGGAAAGAAAACTCCAGTCATTTTTACCTCGCCAGCTGCATCGGCATTATCCAAAGAAAACCCCATGGCCTCTTTTATCTGGCTCCTCTCTAATGTTAAAGCCCGCAGCATATCCTCAAACTCGTCCCTCTGTGCATCAGTCAGTGTTCTTTCAGGCTCTACACGCTGCAAAATATACACAAATGGAAATGAAATGAGTAAATCAGGAGAATGTTGAGAAACTGTATTCATCCTGATTGAAAATACGATTATAAAGAGTACCCTGCTTCTTCCTCCTGCATGTGTTGGACCAGACTCCTTCTCATGTTCTGGACTTTTTGCTGTTGGTAATGAGGGGGGTATCCATCTGGCAAAAAAAAAGGATATATTTGTCAATCTGATGCGCATTATGTGTGATCAATCAGAGACAAATAGAAAAATCAAAGAGCCAACCGACACACTTTTCCATTTGTTCCGTTTTCATTTTTGGTAATAAACAACAATAAACCTCGTACTCAAAAAAAGATAAGAATGTTTCCGGTACCTTCCACTACCCGTTATCATGATAAAAGGTTCAGTCCGCCATCTTTGAAGAGTATCACCCTGTATTGCAGGAAAAACAAACACATTTTCAGTCAACAATTCAAATACATCATACAAGAACTCTTTTCTTGGATTCGTTAATCCAAGTTCTAATCAATACATTCATGAAAAGCAAATAGATCCTCACACAAAATCAAAATTGATGTACCTGGGCAAATGAGTAGAGTCTCCAAACATAGTAGGTGTGTTCCTTTGAGCCAAGAACAAACAAGAAGTTGAAAAGAGGATTTCCACGACCCCTCTCCATGATAGCTTGTTCAAAAGCACACCCTCCATCCAGAACATATAAAGCCATTGTATCAATTACATGCCTCAGATGTTCATCCTCAGGAGGTGTAACCATTATATCAGGAATATTAGGAGTAAGGACCTATCATCATCAGGAACAATACATGTAATAAGTAATAACTGTTGTATAAGGGGAATTATGGACTAAAAAAAATTATGACTGTCCGAAACTGATAACTTACCAGTTCAGAGTTCTGATTAGGCACAGAAGTCACAGGTGGACCGCCTGATGGACCAGATAGGATAACAGTACTACCCTGCAAACCAAAGATTATTCTTTATAATTATTTCATTGAAAAGATTATAAAAAATAAAGATGGTCACTGTTCTAGTGTTTTTTTTTAATCATCACACTAGATACACATAGCAGGCTTTAAGATAAATAGATCAATAAACAATAACCATTTTAATTATTTACTCTATTAGAATTGAACAAGCTACTGAAGGGTTAATGTTCCCTGATTGAATCACGATACAAAAGGAAAACGATAATAATACCTCCTTACTCCTGATGGCCATATGCCCTGGTGGGGGTGCAGGTAGGGCTTGCGATGGGAGCGCAACAGACTTTCCCCACCCAATTTTCAATTCATACTCATAAACCACAACTCCTGCATAAACATTTGTCCAGTTTCGTATTAGATCTTTTTTCCAAGCATAAACTCAATAATTATCCATGCAAATAGAAAGTCAGCTCAATAATGTTTTTCTTTAATCTCAAAACTCAAGTAAGATGCAATTGAGGAACAGATTACATAGCATCATGGATGTCGATCTGTTAATAATATTATGGAAAAAAAATACAGAGGAAACAAGGGAGCCCTATCATATCTTCCAAATTAAGAGAATCAGACCTTGCATTTCATCCTTTGCAGCCTGTCCATCAGCTCTGTTCATGAAAGCCACAAAGCCACAGTTTCTTTGTCGTCTTCGCTCCTCTTCTGTCCTAGGCCACATTATCTTCACACTGGCAATAGGTCCAAATCTTCCAAAAGTACGGAGCAGAAAATTTTCATCAACCTAGAATTATAGAACAGCCAAGTTGAGATTCATGTCCTTAATTCTCAAATAACAAGAAGCCCATATACTGAGGAGACAATCAAACCTTGGGTGAGAGGTTTCCAACATACAGATTCGTAGTTTGGGGATCGCCATCATCAAATGATCCAGGAAGTCTTCCACTTGGATCAAAGTCATCAGGTAGTTCGTCAAAGCGACTTGACTGTTGGAAAGGGGAAAACTATCAATAGGAATGTTTCATAAATTCATCAAACAAGCAAATCTAATTACAAGGGATAAACATATACTGACAATTAATTTCACGGAGTAAATTATATAAAGCACAATAGGGCATATTTGTAATGGACAAAAATACGAAAATAGAAATACCCAATTACTTTAATATGTTTATGTAGATTTACCCAACATAAATTCACAAATCTACAAGCCATAAGCAAGTCATTTAAATATGGGACAAAATCCAATAACAAACAACTCTATTCAGCATGCTGAGCATGATAAAAGTAACACTTACAGTGGAATGTTCTCCATGGCGCCCATCACGCCAATGTTCACGTTCTTGGTTCCGCCTCTCCCTCATCTCTTGCTCGTGCTTTAGCTCCTCCATGAAATGATCAATGTTCCTCGACTTTCCTTTCTCTTTGTCCTTAGGTTTTTCCTCCTCTTTCTGCAAAGTACAACACAAAAGCATTAGATCTGTATACATGAAAACTCCTTAACAACAAAATCAGAGATCAAAGGTTGAACTGTGATACAGACTTTCCTTTCCGATTCTTTTCCCTTGGTTGCCATTGGAGGTGGTATAAAAGATGGAACATACCTGCAAAGAAAAATGAATGATGAAATTACATGCTAGTTTACTAGCAATGTTATGACTAAATAGAAGTGTCAGACATATTACATTCATCATTTTCAAATAGTCCTTCGAACTTGGTTCTTTAAACATACAGCTAATTTGAAGCCTCAGGAATTGCGACTGGGGTAATCCAGCAAAATCCTCCAGAAGGCCACTAAGTTCCATCTCAACTACTAATCACAGTCAAAAAGCACAACTCCTCCACCTACCAAACTGGGCAAAGCACTACCCCGACAACACACACAAACACACAATAAACAAGAAATGGAAACATTTGCCCAGTATCAAATAATGAAGCAAGAACTTATTATTCTTTACTTAACTGGTTGATTGTATTGTAAAATTTATCCAATATGACAATAGTTAATTAAATACATCGAGCATCATTGACTTTGGATCAAATAAATTGTATCCTAAGCATCATGCCATGTAGAACACTCTCTACTGGACTACCACTCAAATGCTAATATGAAAAGTCTCATCAAGCACTGAACCAAGAAAGTTGACAGCCAAATACAAAACAACTCCATACAGAAATCTAACACGAATTATTTTAACAAAAGAATAACTTCATTAAGACAGATAGATTCAAAAGAGATGGGATGGTAAGGAATCCTCCTCAACACAGAACAAGAGAAAATCGAGGATTACTATTGGCCAATCTCTAAGCGTATATGCCAAGGAACCAAAAATTAAAGGGTTTGTGCTCCAAACCAACCAATGTCCACCTAAAGTTCTTTTAGGTCCTCATAAAAGTTCTTGGATTAGCCCACTAACTTTCTATGCCATTGTAAGTTCTATATTTCAACACGAGCTATACTACATCTATATTCACAACCTCACAACACATTTTCCTATGAAGGTTCACATATGGATTAATCAAGCTTCTGAGGATAGGATATAAACTTCATCCTCTTCCAATATAATTATGTAAACCCACCTTCCTTTTCGCTCTCTACTCTCCAGAACTGTGGCATTTTTCTTCCCACTATAGGTGTTGATATTCTAACCTCCATAAACATTCCGACCTCAAAATATGCACATGACACACACAATGACACAATGTAAGGTTGGAAAAAATCCATCTATAACCAAATTCACAATTTGGTATAAGTATAACAGATCTGGATCATCAAGTGCGAATGAAATTTAAAAATGCACACTATAGGTATTGGTCAAACCTACTCAATTTGTTAGTCTTATTTAAACCACAATCATAGAAACTTGTCCATCTCTGCAAATAAATATAATTGCCTATTTTTCTCACTCGGAGAGTAACTTGACATAGGAGTTTACAGAAAAGGATTAATGGCGACTCAAATGTCCCAACAAACAGCATTCCTAACAATGAACCATATCTAGTGCAATATACATTTACAGTAGAAGAAAACAAATAAAAAGTAGTATAAATATGATATAAATATGCACTAGAAGATTAGATTATCTAAAACCTAAGATACAACCATAATGAAACAACACGACTAATGCTTCTGATGAGGTATATCAACCTGTAAACTTAGACAGGAAAGATACATTAGAGGTTTCCATTGCTCATATGCCACTTTTTTACTCTTCGTTCTGTTACATGCAAAGAATACCTCAATGTGGAAGGTCAGAAGCGTTGTTTACATTTTCTTTTGTTTCTAATTCATAGTATCAAGGAAGCTAGAAGCCAAAAAAGATCGACCATTTCATAAACCCGATTTCTATAACAAGCATGAAAATGACTTGGCTAAATTTCAAAGGCAATCATTTACCTATCATGCCGAAAATCAAATGTCCATAATGCGATGTAATACAAGAATATTGATTTGTTATGCACTGAGAATGATACATATTTAATAAGTTGACTTTCAACAATTGCAAATGCACCAACCCACATTGTATAACAAATTTCCATCAGCAATTTAAAATTTCTTCATAATTAAAAGAATATATAATTCTCAGTCCTTGCAAACAACTATAATATCTACAGTAGCAACAATTAACAATCATCCACGACTAGCTTTAGCTTATGATTTATAAAATGCATGATCTTCAAAAGCAATGTTAAGGGATATCAGTCACCAAGTCTTTATCTATGTAAACTGAACATACCACAAATTAAAGCTGGAAAAAAACTACATCTTTTTCATATACACGAGCAGATGAGTGATACCACAATTACACAAATTTTGTTCCCATTATTTAAATAAAACATTAGATGTACTGCTATTCATAAAACTAAATTACAGTATTCATTTTATTATTCAACAGCTATAACCCTAACAAAAGTATACTATACCTGAAGACAATGACATGTGATTTTTCTAATTATGATGCCTGATTAAAAGAGCACATAAACATTGTTAATCAAAAGCATTTATTTACCTACTTCCCTTCTTTGGACCAGAAACCCCATCTTTGGACTTTTCACCTGCCATCCGCGAATGAATAAGAAAGGTCCGTATTTTTATTAAATTTATTATACAAAATAATAGCAAAAACTATGTATTTATCCACAACAGGAATAACATTATATAATCAAGACTTCCAAGAGATAAAGCAGAAGAATATATTGAATGCTAGGAAGTATAGAATTCATACTAACCCTCAGTATCATCCTTCAATTTATCATTGGGATTAATTGTTCCTCCTCGTACAAAAGCCTTTGACCCAGGAGTGGTATCACCTTGAAATGACTCTACAAATTCGGCATACAAACGAGCAGTCTCATCTTCAGCTCTCTGCAGGAGACAATACCCATTATGATCATTAGCAAATGTCCTTACTTAAAATTATAACAAGAAGTAACTACTAACTACAATGGATAGATCAACCCTACCTTCTTCTTTGCCTCCTCCTCTTCTCTGTGCTTCTGGAATGGTGTCTTTTTCCGTGTGATGGAGAAGGAACTCATCCTTACATTAGCAAGAGAAGAAGCCTGCCCAAAAATTTAACATGTTACAATGACCTTAAGTCAGAAATAGCTCCCAACCTTTTTCAACCCATCATTTTCCCTTCTCAAGTCAAATTTCTTATCATTTACAAACTCAATTTGGTCCTCAAAAACAAATACTACAACAAATCCAATTCGAATTTCTAAACCCCATTCAGGCAATGCAGGACCAAAAAAGTGATAAAAATGCAGTTGCTACTTTCTCAACTCAGCCACCAAATACAAGTGACATCTCCAAAACCCCACCTCATGAATAATAATTTTAACAAATAAAAGCACCAAATCTTAACAAAAGGACATTCTTCTGAACTTAGCTATGCACCACTACCTAACGCTATTAAGAAAGAAACACAACAACATTGACAGAACATAAATATATTTAAGCGAACATAAATTGGCTACTCAATTAAGGGCATGTTTGGGGTCATGTATAATCGCTTTCAATCCAGAAAAAAGAAAAAAAATCGATTATAAGCTGTTTTAAACAGAATTAAAAGCTAATCCGAAAATAAGCAAATCCAAAACACAAACTTTAATGTGCATATGAGAAAAATCCGGACCTCAGCGAAATCAGCTACACACTTGAATGAGTGAGTGATTGAGCACTGAAATCAGCAACAACTTGAATCCGAACAGAGGCTGAAGAAGAACGAATGTGATGAGCACTTCACTGAACGCACGAAACAAAATCAATCTCATTATCGCATTCTTATTGTAATAATTGTTAAAATCATATTAATCGCAATTATTTATTGAGAAAGCATTAATAAAAGGGTTTTTTTTATATATAATCGATTCAGAAATCGGTTGTTTGAAAGAGGGAAAGAGAAAATTAAAAAAAAAAAGCTCACCTTTTCTTCTGGGTTTGGTTTGGGTTGGGTTTTGATGTTTGTTGAAAGTGGTGAACGAGAGAGAGAGAGAGAGAGAGAGAGAGAGAGAGAGAGAGATGCGCAGTAAAGTAGCTTAGAAGAAGAAGAGGAAGAAGAAGTAAGGCAAAGGGCACAGCATAGGGTAACGTTTTTTTTTCCTTTCTTTTTTTAATGTGAATATTCATTTTTTCTATTTTCCTTTTTTTTCTCCTTATTAAAGAATTGGGTTGGTTATAAATAATACAATTAGGCTAAAGTATATATCGAAAGATAAATTTTTGGGTTCAGTAAGTTTTTACATTTTTTGTTATTATTTGATTAACACAAACACTATGTTATTTTTAATAAATAAATTTTATTAATTTATGTATTATAAATTCTAAAAAAATATAGATGCAAATTATATTAATTTATGTATACGAAATTTTGATAAATATAGTTATATAAATTATATATTTTTTGTGTATAAAATATTTATAAATATGAGTACAAATTATTAGTAACTAAATACTAGCTAAAAATAATAATATTTGCTTCCCGCTAACATTGCTCATATAAAAAATTAACAATACATATTTAGTATTTTATAAAAAAATATTTTATTACAAAAAATTTTAATTATTTTACTATGATAATTTGATTATTCTATTATAACAAATTTGATCATTCTAATGACTTATTATTTAGTTAAAAAAATATGTGAACCAATATACACACACAAAAATATAGTTATTAATTTTTTGTATATACATAATATTAAAATATTTTATGTACACATAAATTAGTGATTAAATTAGTTATTATATATTTATGTATAAATATTATTTAATTTATTTTTAATACATATTGTATAATTTGTATTTTCTAAGAATAATTGATTTAATGGTTATTTTTTGTTTACACCCACTTTAGTTGTGTTGTAAATCATATTAGTGTTACTTGATTGATTATCAATTTATCATCAAGTAAATTTTTGTCATACCAACTAGGTTTTAATAATTAAGTACCTAGGTTTTGATATGGTTATTCGTCAAGAAATGGTTTGAAATAAGTTATATTGAGAGTTTATTTTGAAAAAGTAATAGTATATAATAACTAATAAAATACATATTTTGATGCATATACACTTAAAACTTATTTTTATGCGCCAGAATATGATACTATTATAGTATTCTTCATGTTTTGTGTTACATCCACGTTAAACTAGTATCTTATTTTAAATATTTGTGAAATAGAGTTTTGTAACATTTTATTTAGAATTTCGTTCCTTACTTTTGAAAATCTAATTAAATTGTTGATTGGATCCACATGCATGACCAAATATTTTGTAGAACATTAAACCTACGTACGATTATTAGTATATAAATCAAACAGTTCGACTAAATCCGTTGTAATTTAGAGGGGGAAAAAATACTAGCTGGACTGTAGACAAGTTATTTTTGTAATCAAATTTAATCAATTTTTTTTTCTTCTTGTGACACTTTTTCTTTTCCTTTTTTTCATCTAAAATTTTTAGTTATCAATCCTTAAATTATTGAACTAACTTGATTAAATTTAATTATCAAAATAAGAGAGATATTTATAGAATTATAAACAAAAATTTAATAATTAGTTATTTTTGTCGAACGAAACTTATCTTATATGAATATAACTTTAGTTTTAATTTTTTATTTTTTTATGATCAATTTTGTCGGTTTTCGAATCTTTCATGGTCAGAAATGCGAGTTAAATTCCAAAATGGTTCCTGAAATTGGCGTCGTGCACTAAAATCGTCCATAAGATTCCAATTGCATTAATTACGTCCCTGAAATTGATAAAAGTGTACCATATTAGTCCCTGACCTGTTTTTCATTAACGACGTGATGATATGACTTGATGACATGGACTGTAAGTGACACGTGTCACTCCATGATTTGGCCACGTGTAATGATATGATAATGTGGCGATCAGTGACACCTGGCATGCTGATGTGGATGGTTGTGCCGCGTGTCACAATGTTATTTGACCATGTGTTGCAACAGTATTCGTCCACGTGTCGTCCATTATGTCATCATTGTAGATGCAGTGATGCACCAAATTAGTCCCTCACTTTGCATTAAGTGACTCATTTTAGTCCCTGAAATTGAATGTCGTGCACCAAACTAGTCTTTTCACCAATTTTTTCTCATTTTTTCCTATAAATTCAAAATTCTCAATATTTTTTAATGCATTAATTTCAATTCTATTTTTTCACATGTCAATCAAATAAAAGTGTTTTTATAAAATATTTTTTCTCTTGCGAATACGCTAACCGCCGACTTGGAGTTGATGTGAAGCCGTGAAGGCATTTCAAGTACCTTCACAAACCATCTCCGACCTCTTTTAGTGTTTTTGTAAAATATTTTTTCTCTTGCGAATACCCTAACCGCCGTTTTGGAGTTGACGTGAAGGCATTTCAAGCTTTTCTCATTACCATCTTCAACCTCTTTCGTCTAGACTGCAGAGGTTGGAGATGATAATGAGGGTGCTTGAAGTGCCTTCAATCTAGCTCATTTACACGTGAGGGTGCTTGAAGTGCTTTCAATCGAACTCATTTACACCTAATGAAAACGTGTATTTCATAAGAACAAAAAAGATGTTTATTTATGAAAAAATAGAAATGAAATTAGTGCATCTAAGATATTGAAAATTTTAAAGACATTCAATTTCAGGGACTAAAACGAGTCACTTAATGCAAAGTGAGGGACTAATTTGGTGCATCTACAATGATGAAATAATAGACAATACGTGGATGAATACTGTTGCGACACGTGACACAAACGGACACGTGGCCAAATAACATTGTGACACGTGACACAACCATCCACATCAGCATGTCACATGTTACTGGTCACTACATCATCATATCATTACACGTGGCTAAATCATGGAGTGACACGTGTCACTTACAGTCCACATCATCAAGCCATGTCATCACGTTGTTAATGAAAAATAGGTCAGGGACTAATATGGTGTACTTTTCTCAATCTCAAGAATGTAATTAGTGGACTAAAACCCCAAAGTGGTCCTCGAGATTGGGCGAGTTACCCATAATCGTCCTTGACTTTCAAAATTCCCTAACAGTATCCCTCACATTCAGCTCCGGGACCCATAGTTGTCCTGCGACCCTTTCCGGCGCACAGTCAGCAAACGGAGTAATGAGTTGGCACCTCCTATGCCATGCTGGAGCCAGCAACGGCTAGCTGATGTGGCAAATCTTAATTTTCTACCTAATGTGATCCTGGTCCCATTAAAACCCTAAAAGCTAAGAATGATTATTATATATAGTATCTCTTCTTCCCTTCTCCTTCTTCCCATAATTGTGGTCCACCATTGTGATTTATTCTGGACAAACTTTGCCAGCAAGAATCTCAAGGAGGGACGATTTTCCAGCCCCACTTGGACCAACAACTGCCAGAACTTCCAACGGCTTCGCCACGCAGTTCACATCCCAGAAAATGTACCTAACTCTGCTGCAGAATGATCTGTGATCATTAGTTCTTGCTTCCTCTGCTGGTTCTGGTACCTCACCTTATTAGTTGTGGAGGTTTTCTGAAGATCTTGAAAGTTTGCTCTGTTGTGCCTGTGCAAATCTTGTAGTTGATGCCTATTGCTTCAACCTCACACCCTTGCTTCTTCATAACACTTTGTTTTCCAAAATCTTTCTTTGTTTTTCTGCAGTTCTCTTATTTATTTACAAATCAATTTCAAATGTTATTGTTTATTTCTTCCTATTTTTTAAATTCACGGCTTTGGCCTCTATTGACTCTGAAACATTGAGTGGTTCAATCTTGATCCTTGTATTGAATGAGTAAATAGTTCACATGCACTTGTACATGGCATAACTCTGCCAAATTGTTAGGTGACATAGAAAATACAAGATTTTACTTTTGACCAATTATATCAACTACTCATAAGAATAATCCTACTAGAATTATTCAACCCCTTTAATATTCGAACCTTGAGCCTTTCTCTTACAATAACAACCATTTAGATAGAATAATATAAGGAAGAAGAGATACTATATATAATAATCATTCTTAGCTTTTAGAGTTTTAATGGGACCAGGACCCCATTGGGTAGAAAATTAAGATTTGCCACGTCAGCTAGCCGTTGCTGGCTCCAGCATGGCATGGGAGGTGCCAACTCATTACTCCGTTTGCTGACTGTGCGCCGGAAAGGATCGCAGGACAACTATGGGTTCCGGAGCTGAATGTGAGGGATACTATTAGGGAATTTTGAAAGTCAAGGACAATTATGGGTAACTCGCCCAATTTCAGGGACCACTTTAGGGTTTTAGTCGTAATTAGTGCAATTGGAATCTCAATAACGATTTTAGTGCAGGACACCAATCTCAGGGACCATTTTGGAGTTTAACTCCAGAAATGCTTATTTACTCTTAAGTTTAAATTAATTAAATGTTATATAATAAATAAACTAGCATATTTTTATAATTTAAATTTAAAATTCAATTTTTGGCTTTTTTAATTACAGGTTTGAAATTTTGTTACTTTATTTTTTAACCTCAAATTCCAGTTGGACGCTCTTTAATATTGCTGTTAGGGCTGGCAATGCTGGGAGCAGTAGTTTATTCCACTTTTTTATTTTTATTTTTTTATCTAACAGAATGTTCACTAGATTGGACCAAATAAGTTCTAAGTTTTGGTATCATATAATGGACCTAATTTATCCAAAAAATTAGTTCAAGATGCGAACAATATCTTAAATACTAAATAAGCCGAATTCCGACTATTTTTGACAAATTTCTTTTGGTTACCAAATATTTTCATTCTTAAAAAATGTCGGATTTGTAATATTCAACTAATCACTCTCCTAACTCAAACTTTTTTCATACTCAGAACTCAAAAGCACCTGGAAGTAGGGATGTCAATGGGACAGGCAGGGGGCGGGGGATGCCTCTCTGCTCCCCATCCCCGCCCCCAGATTTACTCTCCGTCCCCACCCCCGTTTTCCGCCTTGGGAGAATATTGTTCCCCATCCTCATTCCCCGCGAGGACCCCATTCCCCATCTATCTGATAGTTCTAACTAATTATTAATTTTCATATGAATAGAGGTGTAAGTATTCATTTTATACAAAAATAACAAGATTTTATACAAAAAGTCCAAACAACAAGATGTTGACTTCTTTCGAAATGACGCAATAGGAAACATAACGGCGAGCCAGAGGATAGAGAAGTGGACAAGGTGGAAGACGCGACAACAGAGAGTAGAATGGACATGACGACAAAATTACGTAAAGGATTGCCGCAAATAGAGAGCACGACGTGGTGAGGATCATGGTACAGTGAGGTGTGACGATGCGGTGAGAAGGGAGAGCGGCGAGAGGGTGGCTGCAGAGAGGTTGGATGGAGTATGGACAACGTTGGGAATTTCTGAATTAAAGAAGAGTTATGCAAATGAGGATTAGGAGTTTGGGGTTTCTATATATATGTGTGTGTGAAATGACTAAAAAAACATGTATGAGAAATAAACTATTAAGGACAATTTAGTAAATTTATGAACTTCGGTGATTAGCGGGGATGGGGCGGAGATCCCGCTCGAGTTCCCGCGTCTGCCTCGGAAGAATTTTGTCCCCCGTCCCCATCCTCACAGGGAAAATTCTCCACAGTCGGATTCCATTTGGGACAGTCCCCGCAGGGATCCCCACGTCTCGGGGAGTTTTGCCATCCCTAGCTACCTGGAAGGGAATGAACTTGCCTACCAATATTGGTACAGCCTTTTCAAATTCAGAATGCAATTCATCAAAGCAAGTAATGACCAACAATAAGAATCATAAAGGAAAAGAAAAAAAAAAACTAATGAAGCAACCAATATAATTAGGTAACGACTCATGTGCAGTTTTTTTATGTAAAATTGATAGTTGAAAATCGTTAGATATAATAATTTAGTTAAATATGTCAAATTATTTAACGATTCTTAACTATCAATTCTACATAAACACAACTGAATCTGAGTTTCTACCATATAATTAACATGTCTTCAATATGGCACTCATAGTTCTGCATTTTCTGACTATTTACACAATGAACTTCATCTCTGAAAGGTTCATTACAGATCAATGTGTAGCAACTAGCCCTTTATTGCAAGCTAAAACAAGAAAAACCTCCATTCTTTGGAGCTTGAAACACTTTTTCTTTTTACCATCTATTAGCAACAGAAGTAAGGCACTTAGAGATGACAAGCTTCAGGCCTCTTCATCTTCCTCGTCCTCAATTCCGACCCACCTTGTAAAGGCGAAAAGGAACTCCTTGAAGTTCACCATTCCATTTTGATCCCAATCCATTTCTTCTGCAGCATTTTGTAGATAATATAAATGTTAATAAAAAAAAGATACAAAGATAACTTTTTTTAGTTACTAATGCATAGAAGTTACTGATATGAAGTTATGAGTTTGATCATTGAAATGAAATATTTATATCCAAATATGTATTTTACTGGCCCTCTAAAGGGAAGTTTTTAGATTTTATGAATGTCCAAAGAGTTTAATTTTGATGCACTGACAGTGTAAAGCGTTTTACACAATCGTGCAATTATATCCGTTCTTTTAGATGACTATTCAAGCGGTCAATGTGAAAGATGTGGCATTATGCAATTGGATGCACGTGTAAAACTACTTTACACTGACAGTACATTAAAATTAAATTCATGTCGAAATATGTATAAACCCTTATGCTAGATGCAGTATAAAGAAAAATATAAGGAAATACAGTTGAACTCTTGCTAACAAGAATGGGGACAGATAACTGACCAAATCTTTTCATTGCTATTCTTCCAGAAGAACGCTCCCCGCCTTCATTTATCGCTTCAATCATCTCGTTTTTGCTGACATAACCATCCTTGTTCTTGTCCAAAAACACAAATGCATCGACCAAAGTCTCGAACGTGGACTCCAGATTCGGCAACCCAATTCGTGATTTCTAAGGTAGTCATGGAAATTTCTCTTTTGAAAAGATAACAAGGGAAATTTATAAGAATGGCATACACAAAATCTGTTCATATTATTTTCATCATATGACAAAATTTCTCAAAGCTACTATCACATGTTAATGTCAATGCATGAATGGTTCATTAAGTCCAAACATCACTGAAGAGTCTAAACAACTTAAACATCAATAAGAGGTTAGAGCACAAAAGATTCAAGGAGTAAACATTATTAGTCTACCTTCCACTTTTGAAAGTTTTATGCAGATAAATGCAAAAAACTACACTTAATCTTATTCTAAATTCAAAACTTATAAGAATGTCATATAGCCTATGGTAAAGAAATTAAGATAGCGCGAGAATTGCGCGCAAGGATACAGTGTGAAGGGCTGCTGGATCGTCTGCGAGAAGGTAGACAAGGCAAAGAAGTACAATGAACTCATTGAACTCCATTCCCATATCCTCATTGATGTCACATGCTTCAAAGAGATCATTCAACTCCTCCTCAGTAAAAGAAATTTCCAGTTTACTGAAACTTTTTTTCAACTCTTCTCGGTCTATTACGCCATTCGAATCCTCATCTATGAGCAAAGCAAAAAACACACACCTATTAGCAGTTATAAGTTTATTTACAAATAAATATGAATATGTCAATTGTTGTTAGCATGCAGAAACCATACAAATTTTACTCCAATCAGAAAAATAAAAAAACTAGCTTAGAGTTTCAGAATAGGTTAGATCCAATAGAAATTCGAATAAATATAAAAAATTCCTAATGTATGATTAGCTACAGGAAGTAAACCAACATCAAGTCGGTCTAATAGTGTAAGACCTCATTAGGTCAATTCCTTGTGGTCTCAAGTTCAATCCCAGGAAAGTAAATATAAAAAAGTGTTGAAAGGGCAATCACAAACCCCAAGCCGGATTAGTTGATCCGGATGCCGGGTAGAAAACTTAACAAAAAAAATGTACATCTGAGAAGACAGTGACCATAAATTTAGCAAAAGCATAAATTTGAAATAGAAACATACCAAACTGCTCAAATATGGCTTTGCATTTTCTAAAGCTTTGATCAATTTTTGGGAATTTCAAGATTATAGTGTTGAACGATTTCACCGAACATCCTTTAGATTCCCTCTTTTGCAATGCTTCAACCATTTTAGCCTCAATTTTGGTTTCCGGAATCCAACCAACGGAATCAGCCCTTCCAACTGCACCTCCCATTGAAAATTCAATAAACCCAAGTAGGATTCAGAATCCTCTGCTATCTTCCAAGCAACTGTTTAAAAAATTTAGAAAAAAAAAAATCAAATATTCATTTTGCCATCACATAAAGATATGAAATTCACCCAAATCAAAATCATTAATTTTCACTTAACATGTTACTAACTGCATGTCTCTCTAAATACATTTCATCATTGTTTTGTTCATCTCATAATTAATTGCACAAAACTTCAATTGCAAAGCCCTTTGCCCTAAGCATTTCCATTTCAGCAAAACTTAGTAGATTCTTCCAAGAATGGATCAAAAATGCACTATGGAAACTTAGCTAAAGATTATGAGGGTGAACAGATATAATTATTAATTAACCTACATCACAGACAATAACTATACATGCAAGTAAAGATCAATTCAACTTCCAATCTCATAACCTAAATGTAAAGAAGAAGAACATGGAGGAGGGCATTGTACAGAAGAACCAATACAACTATTCAAAGGAACATAAATCTAATTAACTAATTAATTAAACAAGATTAAGAAAGTTAATTAACGTAACAAAATGGATACAGAAAACAAAATCTTTGAAATTGAAGAGAATACAAACATTATGCAACATGCATACCTTATGATAAGGAGCAAGAGTTTTCTCCCAAGCTCCTTAAAGTCAAACCTGTGAACCTGAAAATTGTAATGATGATAAACAACAACAACAACAACAAAAAATGGAATTGCAAAGAAGGTGGTGGTGTTGTTGAAACAAGAAGATGTTGTTAATCCAAGGTTGGATTTGGATTTAGATATTAGTAAAAAAAAAAAAAAACAGTGTGTAATGAGAGAGGGTTCCTTGTTTCAATGTTGTCAAGTGTGTGATGCTATGTTTATGCTGCTCCCACCACGTACTGTTGGATCTAACCGCATCTATTGCTACATTTTTCAATTATTTTATTCATCAAATTAAGCCACTTACATTTTCTTAGATCATGTACTATATTATATATTTTTTTTGTTACCCACGATATCCGTCAGCCCGGATCTGAGCAGGTTTGTTGCTGGCTAATTGGTTGTTGCATATACAAGGCGGG
This sequence comes from Arachis stenosperma, assembly GCF_014773155.1. Classification (NCBI taxonomy): domain Eukaryota; kingdom Viridiplantae; phylum Streptophyta; class Magnoliopsida; order Fabales; family Fabaceae; genus Arachis; species Arachis stenosperma. The sequence continues at coordinate 11,532,286 of NC_080377.1, forward strand.
AATCGAACACCGACACTTATTTAAAGAGACTAATGAGCTAACCATTAGAGCAACCCAACTTGGTTATGAACTATATTATGTAATAATATCTTATGGATTGATTGATTGATTAAGTAAGTAATGTTTAGGGAAAGGTTTGGTTTGTTTTGTCTTTTATCAATCATATTTAAACCCTTTTATTAAGAATTTGAATATTCAAAAAATTGTACTATCTATTTTTTAAAACTGTTTTTTTCTTTATTCTTAAAGTTCAATTTCTAAAATTTAAACACAATTTTTTATTTACAATCATTTTAGAAAAAGTTTCATTTTCTGTTTTTGTTTTTATAATAAGTGAAGAGTATGTGAGTTGAATGGAAAGACTTCATGCTTATAAAATATACAATACTCTAATAAGAGTATTTCATTTACAAACTATATGTTGCAATGTGATGTTACTTATCTCATGTATCTAATTTGTAAATGTTTTTCGGTTACTATATAAATGAGATCTGAATAGTCAAAAGTTGGTGTTTATACAAGTAGATTTATCATCTCAAATGTCACTTCCATTTAATCAACTTCTAATATTATTTCGGTATATTCATAAATCTGATAATTCTCTAAAGATTTCAGTGGGGTATACATTTTCATGTTTTTATCGACTCATAAATGAAACGTCGCGGGACCCAACTATCTTTTCTTCTCACAATATTCCAGCTCAACAAGTCAAAACTAATTCATCGCATATCAGAGTTCTATTTAAGGGTTTACTACTAACCAATTAGCTGCTACATGCACAGTTCAGAATTCGAACCCCCCATCATTAGTGAGCTAACCACTAGACCGATCCAAGTTAGTTAAGAGGTAAGGCCCAACTAAATTGGATTCGATAGACTTTGATATCATATTAGAAATTGAATGTGTCTAACTTACCTAAAAAGTTAGCTCAAGAAGTATATAATGTATCAAACCTATAAACCTTCTAATCTTAACCTTGGAACTCAAACTTTTTCCATACTTGGCACTTGGAAGGGAATGAACTTGCCTACCAATAATAGGAATAATAAAGCAAAAGAGAAAAACCACTGAAGAAGGCTGTCTAATGAACATGGTAGCAGTTACAAGGTAAAATATTTTAACACATCTTCAACATAGCACTCACAGTTATACACACTTTTCTGACTATTTACAAATGAACTTCATCTATGAAAGATTTATTGCAGATCAAAGTGTAGCAACCAGCCCTTTATTGCAAGCTAAAACAAGAAAAGCCTCCATTTTTTTAATTTTCAGGTTTCTTTGGAGCCTGAAACATTTTGTTTTTTTATTACCAGCTACTAACAACAGAAGCAGTATAAGGCACTTATAGATGACAAGCTTCAGGCCTCAGGCCTCTTCATCTTCCTTGTCATCAATTCCGACCCACCTAGTAAACGCGAAAAGGAACTCCTTGAAGCTCACCATTCCATTTTTATCCCAATCCATTTCTTCTGCAGCATTTTTGTGGAGAATATAAATGTTGATAAAAAGAGAGTATCTTATGATCTAGCTTGATGACTAAATGTAACATAAGTTTTGAGTTATTGTCTTATAACAATATTACCAATTATTGCATGGTGCCAATGCCAACATGATTATGTCTGTGTTTAAACTAGAAAATGCCTGCTTCAGTGTATATGATATGCTTATTCAAACATACAGGAATGGGGACAGATAACTGACCAAATCTTTTGATTGCTATTCTTTCAGAAGAACGCTCCCGGCTTTCATTTACCGCCTCAATCATCTCGCTTTTGCTGACATAACCATCCTTGTTCTTGTCCAAAAACACAAATGCATCAACCAAAGTCTCAAACGTGGCCTCTAGATCCGGCAACCCAATTTGTGATTTCTAAGGAAGTCATGGAAATTTCTCTTTTGAAAAGATAGCAAGAAAGGGAAAATCCAGGGATTATAAGTATGGCAAATGCAAAATCTGTTCATATTATTTTCGCCATATGACCAAATTTCTCAAAGCTGCTATCACATGTTAATGTCAATGCATGAATAGTTCATTAAGTCCAAACATCTCTGAAGAATCTACAATCATTTTTTTGGACTTGAATTTACAATAATAAATCTAAACAACTTAAATATCAATAAGAGGTTAGAGAACATACGATTCAAGGAGCAAGCATTACTAGTCTACCTTCCAAATTTGGAACTTCTATGGTGATCAAAATAAAAAACCACCCTTAATCTTAGCCAAATGGCCGAAAAGGGTATTCCAAATTCAAAACTTTTACGAATGCGTATATAGCTTATGATAAAGAAATTAAGATAGTTCAAGAATCATGTGCAAGGATACAATGTGAAGGGCTGCTGGATCGTCCGTGAGAAGGTAGACAAGGCAAAGGAGTACAATGAACTCAGAGAACTTCATTCCCATATGTTCATTGACGTCACATGCTTCAAAGAGATCATTCAAGTCCTCCTCAGTAATTGAAATTTCCAGTTTACTGAAACTATTTTTCAACTCTTCTCGATCTATTACCCCATTCGAATCCTCGTCTATTAGCAAAGCCAAAAACACACACATATTAGCAGAAAACCACAAAAATAGCTGCAGCATGTACATGAAGTAGGCATAATAGGATTCTAAGAAAACACTGACCACAAATTTAGCAAAAGCATAGATTTGAAGTACAAACCTACCAAACTGCTCAAATATGGCTTTGCATTTTCTAAAGCTTTCATCAATTTTTGGGAATTTCAAGATTATAGTGTTGAATGATTTCACCGAAGATCCTTTAGATTCCCTCTTTTGCATTGCTTCAACAATTTTATTCTCAATTTTGGTTCCGTAAATCCATCTTTTATGGCTATCATGCCTTCCGAATACACCTCCCATTGAAAACTCAATAAACCCAAGTAGGATTCAGAATGCCTCTGCTATCTTCCAAGCAACTGCTAAAAAATTTAGAAAAAAAGAATCCCAAATATTTATTTAGCCATCACACAAAGATATGTTGAAATTGGAATTTCCCTTTAACATGATGTTAAGGGTAAATTACACAGAACTTTCTTGATTAAAGGTGATATTACTCTCGACACGCTTTAATATATTATATCTTCATTGATGCATAGCAGAGGTTAGGCTTGTCTAGTGTCATGACAGAAATAGAGACATAGGGAGACACAAACCTATCTGGAGAAAGAAAATGCAACCGATATAGAAACAATCAAAATGTCTCTATACTCAGATAAAATTTGCCTAATACTTTGTCTACTCCAAACTGAAATCGATAAAGATAAGAACAGATACACAACTTTTCTATCTTATCTCTATCTTTGTGTCTTTTGTTCTATCCTTAAACACTTACCAAACACAATCATAGTGCCATACTTCATAAAATGGAATGATACCAAATGTCATATAACTTAAATCCCTGAAAAGGTTGGCCTATAATCTTACAAATGAGGAGTGTCGTGCGTAATATCGCCTAACTTCAAGAACAGTCAATCAAATTCACCCAAATAGTAATGATTAAATGATTAATTAACACTAAATATGTCACTCATTGCATATCTCTCTAAATTTCATCAATCACACACAACTTCAAATGCTAATATAAGTAATGAGGGGGTAAACTGGTAAAGCCCTTACCCTAAGCATTTCCATGTTCAGTGAAACTTCTAGCAGATTCTTTCAAGAATGGATATAAATTGCAGTATGGAAACTTAGCTCAAGATTATGATGGTGAATAGATATAATTAACCTACATCACAGAGAATAGCTATACATGCAAGTAAAAATCAATTCAACTTCCAAACTCATAACCTAAATGTAAAGAAGAACCAATACAACTATGGAAAAGGAACACTAACTAATTCATTAATTAAACAAGATTAAGAAAGCTGATTAACTTAACAAAATGGATACAAACAAAAAAAAAAAAACTTTTTGAAATTGAAGAGAGTACAAACATCATGCAATAATCAATGTACATACAACCTTATGATAAAGATTAAAGGGCAAGTTTTTTTCCGAAGCTCCTTAAAGTCAAACCTGTGAACCTGAAAATTGAAATGATGAACAAAACAACAACAAATGATTGTGTGTGGGATTAAGAACAAGAAGATGGTGGTGTTGTTGAACAACAAGATGCAAGAACACAAAGGAAAAAAAGGATTTTTAAGAAGCCATAAGCTAAAGTTGGAATTGGATAATGGAGTTAGATATTAGAAAAACCAAAGCTTGTTTTTGTGATGCTCCCACCACTTATTATTGTCTTCTCTCTCTGGGGATTTAAATAAAAAAAATCAAATTTTATTGATGAGTGAAAGAATATTAAAAAAAAATTAATAGGACAACAAATATAAACTGTTAAAAAGAATAAAAATCTAAAAGTACTATGTACACCTACAAATTATTAGTAATTAATTATTATATATTGTGTATAAATATATAGGTAGTTTAATTTATTTTTAATGTGTATTTTATATATTAATATATATTTTATATTAATAATTAATTTTAATAGATGATTTCATGTGTAATTAGTTTAATTAATGAAAATTCTCAAGTATATTATTAAGAATATGTAAACTAAAGGGTAAAAAACCATATTAAGCCAAATGAGTGAAAAAATAACGTAAATACGCTAAAGTGAAAATCGTTTCAGCAATAAGCCAAATCATATTTTTATATAATTCGAACCAGCTTGGTTCGAATTATACACAAACACATGCACACACGTAATTCGAACCAGCTTGGTTCGAATTACACACAAACACACGCACACACATAATTCGAACCAGCTTGGTTCGAATTACACATTAATAATTTATTTAAAAAAATTTATTAAAAAAATTAATAATTTAAAAATTAAAAAATATATATTTTTATTTCATACGTTAAAAAAAGCTAACAAAATATTTAATTACGAGACTTCTTTAAAATATTAATGAGCTATCAATTCGAATTCCATACAATACTTTTCTGTCCATTTTTAATAGTTCATGAATATTTTTTAATAAATTTTTTTAAATTATAGTACAAAAAATATTTTATCCTATGCAAAAAAAATAAAAAAAGATTGCTTAAAAAATGTTAGGAGTACTATAAAAATTTGTAATGTTATAATAACTTAGGTAAATACATGCATGTACTCAAATTTTAAATAAAATACTCTACATAGTTCAGTAATAATTTAGAAATGAAAGAAAATATTTTATTCCATACAAAATAATTAAAAAATATATTTTATTCTATACAAAATAATTTTAAAAAATGGCTTAAAAGATGTTATGAGTACTATAAAAGTTTGTAATATTCTAGTGATTTAGGTAAATACATGATAAAAATATTTTTTCTTTAATTTCTAAATTATTAGTGACTATGTGGAGTATTTCTTTAATGTCTTAAGTCACTAGGACATTACAAATTTTTATAGTACTTCTAACATCTTTTAAGCCATTTTTTAAATTATTTTGTAGAGAATAAAATATTTTTTTTATGATATAATTTAAATAAATTTATTAAAAAATATTCATGAGCTATCAAGAATGGGCAGAAGAGTATTGTATAGAATTCGAATTGCTCACCATATCATTTGAATCAGAGTAATTCGAACTTCCCTATGCGTATTCGAATAATGTAATATCTCAGCATATAATTTAAATAATTTTATTAAAAAATTATCATGAATATTTTTTAATAAATTTATTTAAATTATATCATAAAAAAATATTTTATTCTATGCAAAATAATTTAAAAAATGGCTTAAAAGATGTTAGAAGTACTATAAAAATTTGTAATGTCCTAGTGACTTAAGACATTAAAGAAATACTCCACATAGTCACTAATAATTTAGAAATTAAAGAAAAAATTTTTATCATGTATTTACCTAAATCACTAGAATATTACAAACTTTTATAGTACTCATAACATCTTTTAAGCCATTTTTTAAAATTATTTTGTATAGAATAAAATATATTTTTTAATTATTTTGTATGGAATAAAATATTTTCTTTCATTTCTAAATTATTACTGACTATGTAGAGTATTTTATTTAAAATTTGAGTACATGCATGTATTTACCTAAGTTATTATAACATTACAAATTTTTATAGTACTCCTAACATTTTTTAAGCAATCTTTTTTTATTTTTTTTGCATAGGATAAAATATTTTTTGTACTATAATTTAAAAAAATTTATTAAAAAATATTCATGAACTATTAAAAATGGACAGAAAAGTATTGTATGGAATTCGAATTGATAGCTCATTAATATTTAAAAGAAGTCTCGTAATTAAATATTTTGTTAGCTTTTTTTAACGTATGAAATAAAAATATATCTTTTTTAATTTTTAAATTATTAATTTTTTTAATAAATTTTTTTAAATAAATTATTAATGTGTAATTCGAACCAAACTGGTTCGAATTATGTGTGTGCGTGTGTTTGTGTGTAATTCGAACCAAGCTGGTTCGAATTACGTGTGTGCATGTGTTTGTGTATAATTCGAACCAAGCTGGTTCGAATTATGTAGAAATGAAATTCGAACCAGCCTGGTTCGAATTATATAAAAATATGATTTGGCTTATTGCTGAAACGATTTTCACTTTGGCGTATTTACGTTATTTTTTCACTCATTTGGCTTAATATGGTTTTTTACCCTAAACTAAAATTACATAATTTAAGAATAATTATATTATATATATATATATATAAATAGTTATTAAATTAATTATTTATATAAAATATATATTAAAAATAAATTAAATAATGTTTATATTTATATAAAAATATATAATAATTAATTTAGTGATTAATTTTTAATGTATATATAATATTTTTTATTTAAAAAATAAAATTTGATATGGTAAAAAATATTGCATTGTTCTATCAAAGGAATGTAAGTTGGGGAGGTGACTCACTCACATTTTCTCAGGTTATATAATATATTATATACAACAACACCCTATATATTATAGATAGTCACAAAAAAATAGCCTATACATTATAGATTGATTAAGTAATTTTGAGAAAAAAAGTTTTGTTTTGTTTTCTCTTGTCTTGTCTTTTATCAGTGATATTTAAACCCTTTTATTAAGAATTTGAATATTCAAAAAAATGTACTATCTATTTTTTTTACTATAATTTTTTTTGTTTAATCTTAAAGTTCAAGTTCTAAATTCAAACAAATTTCTTTAGTTAATTTTAGTCCCTTGTCTTTAAACTTTTGGTCAAATAAAGGAAAATAAAACTTATTTGAATTTAAAAATTTAAACAAACTCAAGTATTTTTTACGAAATCTACAAACTTAAATGTTTGTATTTTGTAGAAGATAAATGTTTTAAGGGACTTATTAAAGAGTTTAAAAATTAACTCTTATTTATTGAATAGATTTTTTTTCTTAATCCAAGAGTAATCTACAAGTATTTTCATATAATCATGTTATTTTTCTTAAAACCTTATCAAATGTCTTGTCAACAATAATTATCGACAGCTATAAACTAGTATATCATAATTTTTATATATTTGTTATTTAAGTGGACCATAATCTTTCACAAATGAATTATCAACAATTTCTAAAACCCATTGATCATTGGGTTCCCATTTTAGTACGACAACCACCTCCAAAATCTATAGTGCATGGAGGGAATATTCTCATGCCATCATCAAATTCTGATTTTGAGTAAAAAAGAAAATCCTAACATATATCTTTTCTTAGTGATATCATCACCCCTTCTTTATATGATTTTTTTAATAAATTAGTTTTTATTCTGGTAATCATAATAACAAAAAAATCTTAAATTATTTGGAAATAATTATAATAAATGAATAACATTATCGATTTGACAATGACAATATCTATATTCTTTTTCAATTTTTTTGAATCGAGCTAACATTTATTATTTATTATGAAATAAAAAATAATATATTTTTTGAGGTTTGAGATTAAAACCATTTTTTACGATATTTTTTAATTCGATTGATTAAGAATTAATTTATTATAAATTTAAATTTTATTTAAAAATTTATCACTAGTTACTAGAAGATTCTAAGAATATAAAATGAGTCACTCTAACTCCAATAAACCCAACTCATTAACATTAAGTATTTTCGAAAAAAAAAGAATTAAATTATAAAAAAATCTTAATTAACATCTAAATTGTGTGCGCATATATATTAATAAATACAATTATATTAATATTAATATATTAAATCTATCAAAATTCCGCAATTAAACGTGCTTTATACTTTTAACTAATATGGTCAATTAGTGTGACATGCATTATCTCTTTTAACTAATGTTATTTTCTATTGGAAAATATTAAAATAATATTCTCTAGGGAATCTCCAAAAATAAAATAATGTCAAGTAAAAGAATAAAAGAGAATAGCTATAATTCCAAAAGGAAAAAGAGTATTTTGTCGCCAACCTTTACAACCCTTTTTGATAAAGATTGAAAATTTCCAAATGTAATGTAGTATCTTGCAACCTTTTGTATGTCACAATGCCTCTATTATGGAAGAGGACCATGCTATGCCTCCATAGATTGCGCCTTTTTCCATTCAAAGAACCTTCAAAGCTGTTGTCTTTTGAGCATTGTCATGTTTACATATCAATATCATCAAAGTTTGGTCCCCCTTCATGATATCATATTTTCAATAAAAGAAAAAAAATAATATGTTGGCTTCATATATAGTTGTTTCTACTTTCCACTTTTCTATACCTTGAAAATAGTTGCCATAGTGAAAGTGATTTATTTTTAAAAAAAATGTAGTATGAAAGTTTATTGAAATGTCAATATCCATAGTGATAATAGTACAATCATTTTAAAAAGAGTTTATTAGAATTTGAAATGCAAAAGTATTTGGATGGCAATGGCTTATAATAATTCAAGGTGGAAATTAAATTTCTTGTTGGGAAATTTGTGTTTGGATTTACATTGAAAGGATTTATAAATTTCAAGAAATTTTATTGAAGAATTTTAATTAGTTAGAAATAGGAGTTTTTAATTTCCACAATTTCATCTAGAGTGAGAGAATTTTAATTTTCCTTCTCTTTATCTCACTTAAAATTAACAAACAAATAATAATAATTCAACTATATTAAACAAGAGAAAAACAAACTAATATATCTATTTCATTCAAAATAAAAAATTGTAACCGAAGAAAATTCAATTAAAGCATTTCAATTTCCAAGCAAAATCTTAGTAAAAATTTGTCTATAACAGACCTTTGGATAAATAATTTAAATAAATTTTTTGAAAAAAAGAGCCTAATATATAAGGACTTTTATTAATAGCAACTTATAAATAAGTTATTTTGTGTTTGGATTTTAGTTATAAATGTATTTATTTTGAAAGTGGTAGCATTTGGATAAATAACTCAAGAACTTGTTATAAGTTATAACTAACTATTAAAATAATAGCAAGCTATATACAAATAAAATCACATATAAAAAAAATAAAATTAAAACTGAGATTTCATATCACACACAATGTTAAATACAAAATTAATAATAAAAACAGAATGATAAAATAATAAAAAAAACAACTGAAAGAAATATATGAAGTAGGTCATTCAGATGGAACATTATTTTAAAATGGTGGTGGAAGGTCAATATTTTCAGCAGATAAATCATTACATCAGAATGGTGGTGGAGGGCTAATACTTCAAGCATATAACATTACGTAAAAATGATAGTGGATAGTCAGTACTTTTAATAAATAGAACCTTGCGTGAAAATGGTGGTGGAGGTAAGTATTTTCAACAAAAATAGTAAACATTTTCACATAACTAAAATAAAAGTAGATTTTTTTTGTTTTAAAATTAATTTTTTTTAAAAAAATGATAGAATGAAAAGAGAAGTCATATATTTTTACTTTTTAAAAAAATTGTGAATTAATTTTTCGATAAGTTAAAAACTTTTTTTTAAATGGTGCTAAACACGATTTTTTATAATTTAAAAATAAAAAAAATTAGCTTCTACTATTACTCAAACGAAATCTAGTTACTTTTATTAAATTATTTTTGGTAGAGAATAAAAGTAAATTAAGTGAAACTAAAGAATCAACCTTTTTTTAAAAGTTTACAAGGAGAAAGAAGAAAAAGAAAGATAAAAATAAAAGAATAAAATTTAGATAGTAGTATAAAAAAATTGAAAGATTAATGCATTTTTAAATAATATATAATATATAATTGAGAATTTTTTATGACTACAAGAATGACTCAATGTATTAAAATGTCAATACTTAAAACATATTTTATTAGTGATTTCATATGATTAAGAAAAAAATTATTCACTTAATTACTTAAACACCCTTTTGAATATTAGATGAGGATATTATCTTTGGTCAGTGACAATCAGCGGCGAAGTTGGAGGTCTTTGATTATTGATTATTATGTTTGGTGGCCATATGAAGGAACCATTTTTTTAATTTAAAATCAAACAACCATATTATATCATTAAATATATAATAGTTGATTTTTAATATGCCCATTTCATTTTTTTTAATGCAAGTGGTAAAATATTTTCATAGTCAGCATTACAATATTAGTTTAGATAAAATTATAAATCAATAGGAGGATTTTTAGTTTAAATAAATGAGTAAGAGTATAATTCACTTGTAAATCTCTTGTGAGTTTTGCTAAACATTATAGTTAAAGATTTTAAATGTTACTCTATTTTGTTTTCTTTAAATTACTCAAAGCTTTAGATTAAAAATACAAGTTCTCATGGCTTATTTTCGGTAAATGATAAAACTTTTAAAATCAACTTCATTCATATTTATACCTAAGATATTATGTAAATCACTAACAATTTTATATGAATATAGTAGTTACTAAAAAAATAAATGATAATCATACGCAATCACCCATAAATAGTAAATAAATAATAAAAAACTTCTGGTGGCAAATGAGTACTTTCACAACAATAATTAGACACAACAGTCAAATTTTAGATACAATCATGGTATTGTATTATGTATAAATTAAAAATTAAATATTAAATCAATTATTTATAAAAATATATATACTAAAATAATTATATTAGATATATATTAAAATTACTCACTAAAATTAATTATTAATATAAAATATATGTATATTTATAATTTATATACATACATGATAACTAATTTTAATATATAAATAATATTTTAATATTTTTTTTTGTACATCTCAATCTCATATATTTTTGTTTTATTTCAGATAATAATATGCATCACATGCCGTAGATCTGTCTTTCATTGATCCATTCCCACACACCAACAAACACAGTTCATAACAGCATTTCCAGCAGCTTGTTATGTTCTTTTGAGTTTTAACTCTCTCCTTTCACACTCATTCACTTCACTTCAATGCCAACAACAACAAAAATTTCTCTGCCATCTCTCTTCCATGTCCACTTCTTCATCTCATAAACCATTATTTCCATTGCCCCCTTCTCAGGTAACTTCCCATTCCCACACCACAAGAAAAAGTTCCCATTACACATGCTTCCTTTTGTCCTATACTCACATGGGAACACTATTACCCCATAAAAAATGAACTCTTTTCAGTCTCTTTCATGATACCCAGATCTTAATTCTCCATTTTATGCCACCCCATTATCTCAAAATCTTAACTTGCTTCTGGGTCACAAAAAAGATAAGATTTTTGTTTTTATTTATTTCCCTTTCAGATAAATGAAAACTACCCTTATGGTGATACTAGTACTAGTACTAGCTTCAGCTACATTTCTTGTAATTGTTGCACTTTATGTGTTCTTATACTTGAAAAGATTATCATCAAGAGATGGAAGTGAGAGGAAGGATATAGAGAGCTCAGAACAGCAGAAACAGGAAGAAGAAGAAGAGGAGGTGGCTATGAAGGAGGACTTGATCATCTTCCATGGTGGTGAGGATTTGACAATTTGTGATATTTTGGATGCACCTGGTGAGGTTATTGGGAAGTCCAATTATGGAACTTTGTATAAGGCTTTGCTTCAGAGGAGCAACAAGGTGAGGCTTTTGAGGTTTCTGAGGCCAGTTTGCACCACAAGAGGTGAAGATTTGGATGAGATGATTCAGTTTCTTGGAAGGTTGAGGCACCCCAATTTGGTGCCACTTCTTGGATTCTACACAGGTCCAAGGGGTGAGAAGCTACTTGTTCATCCTTTCTATAGGAATGGAAATCTGACTCAATTCATTAGAGGTAATGAATCTTTTGCTTTTTAAATTCTTCTTTTTTGTTTGAAATATTCATTTGATGAAGTGTTCTGATTTTGTCAAGATAAGGATCTAGAAGACATTCACAGTGCCTGATCTCCTGAAAATTTTTTAGATAATTCAATTATTCCATGTTTTGTTTGGTATCTCTAATTGAGATGAAGGATGTTGAATTATGGGAATTATGGAAGTTACAATGCTGAAGAAACAACTTATTTTGTCTTGTAACTCTTAATCTTAGTAGCTAAGTAACTCCCTATTTCTAAGTGCTTGATATTTGTTTCAACTTGAATCAAATAGTTCTGTTTTGCTTTGTTTTTTGTTTTTTGTTTTTGCATTTTTTAGTGAATATTTTGATCTGTTGTCAACATTGCATTTTTCTTAATTGTACCCTTAGTTTGAACTAGTGATCAAATAGATAGATTTCAGAACTTGCTATTTGAATCATCAACCTACTCTTCCCCTATTTAGATAATGACTTTTTCTGTTTTTATATATATATATTGAAAACTTTATGTTATAATTATTGATGAACAATGTTCACTTAACAGATGGAAATGGAGAGTGTTACAAATGGTCTAACATATGCAAAATATCCTACGGTATAGCCAAAGGATTAGAGCATCTTCACACTGGACTAGACAAACCAATCATCCATGGAAACCTCAAGTCGAAAAACATCCTTTTGGATCGGTCTTACCAACCGTACATCTCAGATTCCAGCCTCCACCTTCTGCTGAATCCTACTGCCGGCCAAGAAATGCTCGAAAGCTCGGCTGCTCAAGGATACAAGTCACCAGAGCTCATCAAGATGAAGGATGCAAGTGAAGAGACTGATATATACAGCCTTGGTGTGATCTTCCTCGAATTGCTTTCGGGAAAGGAACCTATCAACGAGCATCCGACACCGGATGAGGATTTCTATCTTCCCAATTTCATGAGAAATGCTGTTCTTGCACATAGAACTGCTGATCTTTACCATCCAGCCATTCTCCTCAGAAACAGCAGAGATGACAACAAGAATTCGGTCAGCGAAGCAAGCATTCTCAAGTTTTTCCAACTTGCAATGGCTTGTTGCTCCCCTTCACCTTCAGTTAGGCCTAACATAAAGCTAGTCCTTAGAAAGCTTGAAGAGATTATACACTAGGAAAAGAAATCTATAGTGGTAACCATTATTGCCCTTTTGAAGCAGTTTACAACTACTATAGTTCTCTCCAAATTCATAATATACATTGATGTGGTTGAATATACTAAGGTTTTATGGATTCAGGCTCCTCTAAAGTGCAGATCCGAATGCACTTCGGAGAGTAAAGTGCAATGTTTGAACCATTGATGGAAAAAAATTGACGACACACATTGCATGATTAGTTACTCTGGCCGTTAATTTTCTCATCAATGGTCTAAAACATTGCACTTTACCTCCGCACTATAGAGGATCCGAATTCAACATTTATATATGAGATATGAGAGAGAAAAAAAAATGTGCTACTTACAAAAAATGTGGAACTGGCTACCAGACAAAGAGTTCAAGAACAGTTGATGCTGATGTTGATGTTAAGGGTTAAAAAGTCAAGTGTGAAGAAAAGTATAGCTACAAATTGAACACATTAAATTCTTGCTCACAAATTAAGTTACTGACTTCATTTTTGGGATGAGATCATTATGTTCTTTTGAACAATTGAGAATGTGACATGGACAGTGACCCAAGGAACTATTCATGTGATGTTATCATGTCACCTATTCTTAGTAACTTTTAGTTATTGTAGAGTTTTGAGGGGAGAAAGAAGACTCTTTCACTGTCAAGAATTTGTAGCTATTCTCTCAGATTTGTAGTTGTGGAGAGACAAGAGAATCTATCATGAAAAATGCAATTTTTTCAACAGTGACTAACTCCTGTTCAAGTTTTCATTGCTGGAAAGCTTAGACATTGAGAGTGCAAAAGTGCAAAGGAACCTGAAGAATTGAAGTGGGGGGCAATTTGGTAATTCAACCATCTCTCTGCACAATGAGTCCTCGGAACTATGATATATAATTCAAAATTCTCACCTATTGTTTTTTCTTGGTTTGATCTCACAGCATTTCCATTTGATTATGTCCTTTATAATTATCATTATTATTTACATTAGACCATACTTCTCATTCTCAATTGGTAGGATTATAATCTTCATCAGACAAAATATAAACTGATTTTGATGTTGATGTCCAAATACTTTAAAAGGATTTTATATTATCATTCAATTGGACTAAGTAACATTTTATTATCCAATATAATTGAGTTTGATACTGATATTGCAACTCATCAGAAAGGGAAATAGAATAATATCTAATACAGTTGCCATTTTTAATTTCTCATTGATAACTTCTAAGGTGTTGGAGAGTGGTAGTTGGCAGGTAGGTATGGTGAGTAGGGTCTGCAATATTCATTGTTGTTGGTAACATCACAATCTACTTAAGAAGCAATTAAAGTGATATCATTATCTACTTAAAAACTAATCAAAGTGGTTTTGAGATTTTTGTACCCTCCTCAAAGAATATTAAACATTTTTTTATATAGTATCCTTTAATCTAGTATACTAATGACTAATTCAAGCTCTATTTAAAAATATATCATTGATCAATGAATTACACAAGGTGAAATTTAAATTTTAAATACTTGATTAAATAATAAAATAAATTAACCACTCAACTAATTTAAGTTATTTATTTATTTATTGACCACTAAACGACTTAGTATCATTGAAATTGCAACTACACACAAATCAGCATGTGCTTTTTTGGAATTGTGAATGCCACCTGGAGTTCTAATGTTGTATGACCACTCTATGTAAACTGTTAAGGACCAATAAACCATAATTTTGTCAACATAAAATAAATTGGAGGACATGTGGGGCATAAGGTCATTGTGGATAACATAAAGCAATCATATGATTCCAGTTTTTTCTCCTTCATTTATATTGGTAGATTTGTAGATAATTACTTTATGCATAATATAGTCCTGGGGATATGAAGATCAGATATGACTGACACACACAAAAGGGAAGAGATTCTTTCATATTTGACATGTTTGTAGAATCTAGTATAACAGGGCTCACAAGAATGTAAATAGCTATTTGCGGATTAATTAAAGAACTCAAAATTTCGGATTAATTATAAAATTATTTATTAATTAAGGAAATAATTTATTGTGTTAATATTTGATTTTTTACTATAAAAGGTAAAACTGAACAAATATTTACTGTACGTCCTTTGATTAGTTCTTAAACGTCATTATGGTAAAGTGCTCCATAAGTTTTGTTTTTTTGCCTTTTTTCATGGCCTTTCTAAAAATTGAAACCAACCAAAAAGTTGTTAGAAAATATGTAGTTGAACAACTTTACATAATTAATAATTTAATATTAACATCATTGCAGTGTTTGTTTGATTGTACTTTTGTATGTTGTCCCAAAACTAAGGTGATTCCACATGGTTTTGAATATGTCATTAACCAACACACATGTAGTGTTATTATTGCAAACATACAAGGGCTCTGAGTTTTATTGGGATATCTCAAGCGTTTGAGTTTCTTTTATATACTATCAATGTAAAAATGTTTTAAAATAACATTTAGTCATATATTACCACAAATAAAAGTAGTTCTTCATGTTTTTCCAAAAGTTTAATTTTCATACACATTGTCATAATGTCATTCAATAAAAATATATTACCATATGATCATGACTAGTTGCACAAATCTATATCTATATGTATAAATGTAAAATTCACTTAACTTAGCAATTAATACTTTAAATAATTAATGTTCTTTGTTCTTATTATACATGTATTTCACTAGACAATTTTATTATGTCTACACTCTCTAAACCTTTTATATACTCATTTAATCATTGTTCTTATAATTAAGATATTACAATATTTGTTATTATCATATTTTAAAAATTAATTTCAAAACTCTAATTTAAAATTCATAACCCAATTGTTTATATACATATATGTTGGAATTTAAAATGATGCAATCATATATGAAATTTTTTTAGTAAAGACAAAAAAAAAATGTAGAATTGTCATAGATAAATGAGAATATACAAAAATTAGATAAAAATAGAGAAAAAAAATTTCTTATTGTATCTAACTACATGCTAACACTTGTATTTAAAAAAAATGACATGGTAGTTCGTTTATTGTAACTGAATGGATTATATTTCTTGAATCTAACAACTTTTTTTTTTTTGTTATTCTTTGCCTTACCACAGTGACGGAGAAATATGTGTTCAGACTTCTATTTCTGGTGCATATGCAAGATTCACTGTTTTTATATATAGAAAAATTAACACGAGCTAAATAGAGAACATGATCCAGCAGCACAATTGGTGAGGGAAATTAATAAAGTAACCACCGGAAGAAAAGCCTGTTTGCTACACTGATTATCCCAAAATTGGCTTGTTTAATTTTAAAGTATGACTATAGTTGTGATCATTTTTACAAGCAAATAATAAACTCGATTATGTAAGACCAAGTACTTACCACCTGGTACTAATGTCCATGAAGTGTAGTTTCTTAACTCTATTTTGCTAAAGTAATAAAAGGGTGAGCTTTCTTTCCTTCAAATATAAATTGTGTGGTGTATTAGGGACTTTGCCAATGTTACTCTAGGGGTGAGATCATGGGTTCCTTTATAAGGTTAATAATTTTTGGGATCATGGGGTGTCTAATGGTGGAGAAAAGCAAGGGGAAAAGGCCCCAAAGACATGGGTCAAAGTAGCATTGCTCAAAGGGCGTCTCTCTGCTAATGGCTTAACATGGGAATAAAGGTTAGGCATTGGCATTGGCATTGACAAGTGTTCAGTGTTGGGTTTGGAAGCTGGATGGTTTTCATCAATGGGGGCAATATAATCAACCTTTGGAGAAGACACATCCCTATTTGGCCACACAAATACCCCTTTTGGCTTGCAAATTTGGAAGCCACTTACCAAGCTTTCCATATTTCCAGTGCTTTTTTCTTGCATCAGTGCTTCATCCCCTGAATTTGCTGATTCTGACATTGTTGGTTCCTTCAGCATCCCTAGTTGCTCCTGCATCAAATGCGTTCCATTAGCAGCAGTGTCAAGCAAATAGGATTCATTACTTTCAGCTAGAAGAGTTTTACTACTGTTCATTTTGTGCAACTCTTTGCAGGTAGTACTAATAAAAAATCATTCAACCCAAAACCCTATGCAAAATGAAGAGTACTGATAAACTAATGGCTATTATGTTACCGCCATGGTGCTCAAAGTGAGGGAAATTTCCTTCAGTTGTTCCTCAATTTTAACCTTCTTATTCACCAACTCTACATAGATCTCCTGAAATTTGACAAATAACCTAAGATGTTAAAAGCAACACACTTTCTATGTAACACTCACATGAGATTCCAAAATAGGCTATTATGAATTCACAAAATTAACTGTACATTAAAAGTTAAAACTATATACTAACCAACCTTGGACAATTTAGGAAAAAACAAAAACAAGAAGTGTCTCTCTGGTGTATGCATGTCATCAAAGTTCAGCATCACATTTCATGTACAAATAATTAAGCTTAGAAATTAGCACTAATTAACTAAGCCTTATTGTATGCACACGGATGCATTCATGCAGAATTCACCTGCTTTGGACCCAAGGAAGCATTCTCCTCGGATTGTAAATTGGACAAGCATGAAGTAGGGGTGGTGACCAAAGCTTCCTCTTCCTTCTTTGCTGCAAGCTCCCTCATTTCCCTGTTGCATTCATAATCAATCAATCAATAAATGACTCACCATCTCAGAATTTAGGAAACAATACTAATTATGGGCTTAAATCTGAATCAATGAATTAAGTAGTAATTACTGCTTCAACTGAAGAATTTCCTGCTTGATCTCATTGAGTTGAGCAACAGCAAGAACATGATCATGTGGAGAAATGATAATATCACCAATGCTCCAACCAGGAGGAGGAGTCCAGTAAGGGTCCTGAACCCCTGCTTGGCGCCGGACATCGACGAGATCAGCACTCTCCAGCCAATACTCCATGGCGCCCTCGGCATTGTGGCGCCGCCGGAACCTCTCAGTTCCGCCTGGTGCCACCTTGCCTGCCATGTGCTTGAGCAAATGGTCCAATAAACCAGTGTCCCCAATGTACTTCCTTGCTTCTGATCTCAGCTCTGCCCTCATTATTGGGTTGCCAAACACTGCCCCCTTCTCCTTCATGACCCTCAACATATTCTCCTCCGCAGTCTTATACCTACCAACATCAATTAAATCAATTGATTCCAATAATTAAAGCAACAAACAAATAATAATTTCACTACTAAATTGAAGTGCACTTATGACTCTGAATAATTACAATGAGATATACTTAAATTTCAATAATCAAACGAACAAGAAAACGAATAATAACACTTTATGATATGATTCTAATTATGTTATATACCTTTGAACTGACCATCTATCAATAGCGATTTTCCGGCGCTTGTTTTTCGCTTTGGTGTTTCTGTTCGATGCATGATTCGAAACGACGTCGTTTGTGGTTACAACAATCGCATTGCATTGACGAGTTGTCAACTTCTTCTTCGTCTTCGTTTCTTCTTCTTCGTCGTCTTCTTGATCTCTTCCGTTTCTCTTCTTGTTCTCCTCCGTGTCATCAACGGTAGCTAGTTGAAGTTGATTGGGCCGTAATTGGGCCTCATGGCGGCCCAAGAAGCGAACGTGGCGTCGTTGGCCCCACTGAAGCATTCCCGTGAACTTGAGGTGAGACCAGCACCGACCTTGCTTGCATGCTATTGTACTATTTGCTCCTCCACCGGCGGTGGCAATGGGCTTTTCTTCCGGCGAGGCCCAAAAGGCCCACGACTCTCTATTTTCGACGAATTCGAGGATCGGAACTCTCCTGAAGAGTGCTTTCACGGCGGAATTGAAATCCATAACGCATTTCTCGTCGAGCGCTGGAATCTTCTTGGCTTCGGGTTTTCCGAAGTCGGGATTAGTGAAGTGAGTGCGAAGAGAGTGAAGGCTTGGGTACCTCAACGAAACCAGATTCTCCTCTCTGTCAATCTCACTCACCTGGTTAATTAATTAATCACATTCATTCATTCATTCGTAGTTCAATTAATTGACATCTTAATCATGAAGAAAAAAGCTAATAATGAAGTAATTATTACGATGATGATGATACCATTGCAATGCGAACGGATTTGAGCTGAACGGGGGAATCAGGTGGGAGCATGGAGTGAAGGATTTCATGGAATCCACCGACTTGTAATTCATCGGAACCTGCTGCAATGGTGGTAGTGTTCACCATTATCAGCCACACTCTGTTTCAGGTGAGAGCATGTTAGGAAGATGAAGAGATTATATATGAGAGTAGTGTGTGTGTGAGTGAGTGAAAAAAAAAAGATTTAAAAAAAAAGAATGTAATGATGATGGTGAAATGGTGCAAATGTGTGCGTGCGTTGCAGCATGCAACGCTGGGTTCGTTTATTCGTTACACTCTCACAATGATTATTTAGCGGGGTCGTGGCGCGTTTGATATAGTGAGAGAGGTGAGGTTCACGTGCTATGGAAGCAGAGAGGGTGTGTGTTGAGAAAAGAGCGTAGGTGCGCGTGTTGGTTTCAGTGACTCGTTTTGTCAACTGTGCCAAACGGGCAACTTAACAAACGAGAGAGAGAGAGAGAATCAGAATGATATCGTGTAGCAAGAGCAGCAATGGAGAATCACTGAAACGGACACACACTCGTCTCTGCAATTCAAAGAGCTAAAGCATTTGTGGCATATGTAGTAGTAGTAAACTAGTAACTACTTTTATTGTAACCAAATTTCAGTATACTTTATATAATAGAGTATTAAAATGCTATTTGTACCATGAAATTACTATGTATTTATGTTAGAAGAAGTGTTACTCGCGTTATTATTCTATAAAGGGTATAACCATAAATGTATTATACATAATTACATATAAGTTGAGCTAAGGAGTTGCTTTATTCACACACGGAAGACGTACACCTTTTCAGCACCAAGAATGCAACCAAGCAAGTACCTTTTGCTTTTTGGTGTTGCTTCTTTCTTAACTAGATTCATGTTTTGAGCTCTTCCACCCTCCCAGTGATGAGCAATTCAGGTTCATATGGAAAATATTTGCAGTGCATCTCCTCTGTGGTTTGACGAGACCATGAACTGGAAGGACACCACAAGGAAAGGAGAGGCTAGCTGGGCCTGTTTTGTGCGTATTTCTCTTTTTGTATCATCCCCTCTGTTATAGTTGGGCCTAGGCCCAATACTTCTATTCTTCATCAATGAATATTAGGCTGAACAGTTACATGGGTCCATATGTTAGTCGGTTTAGCTTTGCCTATGGAAAAACCACCAAAACGACGTGCCGTTTTAGGTGTAGTTCAGTTCCCTCCTTCCCAGTGGCAAGTAGTGAATTATTCGAAGGTGGAAGTGGAAGAAGCATCTTTGTAGAATTGTAGTAGTTGTTCTCCATTGTAGCATAGCATCTCCATCACAATCACATAAACCTTTTGTTATTATTATTAATTCATTGTTCAGCTCAGTATCTTACTTCCCTTTCGTTATTCTCTGCGTCGAAGACGAAGAAGAAACAGAACAAAGATGGAGGAACATGAGAATGGCACTGCCGGTAATGTAACTGAGGAAGAGCCCGCCATCGGACCCGGCCCAGCCCCTCGAGCCCGCCCCAAGCGTCCCCTCCAGTTCGAGCAGGCTTACCTTGACGCCCTCCCCTCCGCCAACATGTCTCTCTCTCTCTCTCTCTCTCTCTCAACCGTACTTTTCTTTTTCCAATTAGGGTTTTAGAAACTCACTCACTCTCTGAGCTTTGATCCAATTGTTCTTTCCGTTCTTTTACAGGTACGAGAAAAGTTATATGCACCGCGATGTGGTTACGCATGTTGCTGTTTCAGCTGCCGAATTCTTCATAACTGGAAGTATTGATGGTACGACATGTTGCTAATTCTACTTTAAAGTTAGATTTTTGTGTAACTAGTTAGTAATTCATCATAATCATGTATAATGATTTAAGATTAGGTATATTTGGCTAATTTTAATATCACTTAAACATTGTTGTCAGGGCACTTGAAATTTTGGAAGAAAAGGCCCATTGGTATTGAGTTTGCCAAACACTTCAGATCTCATCTCGGTCCGATTGAAGGTCTAGCCGTAAGTTAGTCAACTCGGTTTAACCCCTTTGCATTAATCTAATTGATTATCACTTCAATTATTGCTTGCTTGTTATCAACCATGACTTATTTCAGCTATGCAGGTTAGTATTGATGGTCTGCTATGTTGTACCATATCACATGACCGTTCTGTCAAAGTATATGACGTAGTGAACTATGACATGATGGTAATGATTCGTTTGCCGTATATCCCCGGTGCTGTGGAATGGGTTTACAAACAAGGGGATGTCAAAGCTAGACTTGCCATTAGTGATAGGAACTCATCTTTTGTGCACATATATGATGCTCGATCGGGTTCAAATGACCCTATCATTTCCAAAGAGGTAGCTGACTTCAAAATGTGTTACTTTCATTTTCCACAGTTAGTTACATAATTGTGTCATTCCTTGCCTCTATGTGTAGATACATATGGCTCCTATTAAAGTTATGAGGTACAATCCTGTATATGATTCTGTAATTTCTGCTGATACAAAGGGGATCATTGAGTACTGGAGCCCCACCACGCTTCAATTCCCAGAAGATGAGTATGTGCTTACTGTTAACTTCTACTTCATCCATCTATTTATATTAATCAATTCACATACAATTATGCCAAAACATTTACAAATTTTTAGGTAATCCAAACCCTTTGTAGTGCTATGGTACTCCTTTATTGTTGTGATGAATGGATTACGTGATTTCAAACATTACAAAGTATGCGTTTTATTTGTTCTCAAATTCTCATTCTATTTGTTCTCCTTTATGGTGCTTTTAGGGTCAATTTTAAGCTGAAGAGTGATACTAACCTCTTTGAAATAGTAAAATGCAAGACATCTGTTTCAGCTATTGAGGTATTTTTCTTGTCCAAACATAACCCATAATTTTGGTTACCATATATGCAATCAAGACACTACTTGTTCAGTTTACAGTTTATTGTTACTGGTATTCATTCAATGTATTTCACAATGTTTTAGGTCAGCCCGGATGGTAAACAATTTTCGATCACATCTCCTGACCGCAGGATACGTGTCTTTTGGTTCAGAACGGGTAAACTAAGAAGAGTTTATGATGAATCTTTGGAGGTAATAATTTAACAGAAATTTCCCCTGAATCGTGTGCTCTTTATGAACATGTGTTACAGAATGAATTGCTTTACTGATAGGTTGCTCAAGATCTTCAAAGAAGCGATGCTCCATTATACCGGCTGGAAGCCATTGATTTTGGCCGAAGGATGGCTGTCGAGAAGGAGATAGAGAAAACAGAAAGTGCTCCATTGCCCAACGCAGTTTTTGATGAAAGTTCTAATTTTATTATATATGCAACCTTGCTTGGGATTAAAGTAAGATTTTTCCCCCTTTACTTACCGTATAGAGAATAGAGCCAATTCTTGATCTGTGCAACTATTTCACCTTTTCAAGTTATCTGATCTCTCCACATACATAACTACATAATTTTTCCTTGTTTGCTTATTGATACCATGAGGTGAGTGGATGAAACTTCATTCGCTAATGTGTATTTCATCTTCTCTATTTTTATAGATTATTAACTTGCACACCAACAAAGTTGCTCGAATACTTGGAAAGGTGGAGAATAATGATAGGTTCTTAAGGATTGCGTTATATCAAGGTGATCAAAGTAGTAAAAAAGTAAGAAGGATTCCTTCGGCTGCTGCTAATGCCAATGAAAGCAAAGAGCCTTTGACAGACCCCACTCTCCTGTGTTGTGCTTTCAAAAAGCACAGGATATATTTATTCAGGTATAGAAGATCCTGATAGTGATAAAACCCGAATTTTACCCCAGGTTTATCATCCAAAGTTATGTAGTAATGTTATAATTCCGTGTATTATCTCATGTGGAGTGGGTTTCCTGGCATTTTTCTCAGTACATTGAGGCTGTACTTTTTTTACCTGCATATCATCAGTCATATGACATGCAAAATATAACTCTTTATTGTATCTAAGTTTTGGAGTTTGTCATGTGTCAGTCGGAGAGAACCAGAAGAGCCTGAAGATGCAACTAAGGGAAGAGACGTGTTCAATGAAAAGCCTCCTGCTGATGAGCTTTTGGCAGTTTCAGATATTGGAAAGACTGCAACAACCTCACTTCCTGACAATGTGGTGAGTTATCTATGTTAGTGTGTAAAACAGGCACACACGCACAATGTCTACAAATAACCAACCTTATGTGTATCAGAACCTGTCTCTTATTCTTCTCTATCTCTCTTTCTTTCTTTCTTTTTTATTTTATTTATTTTTAAATTGCTACTTAATAGCAGAAAGGAGACCGGGTTTCGTTTGTATGGTTTTTCTTTTTTATAATTTTTTTTTTTCCAAATCCCATTGGTCACCTCTTTCCCGTGATAAAGAGCTTTACAATTCCAATTATTCCTTTGCAGATTCTACACACCACCATGGGTGATATTCATATGAAATTATACCCAGAGGAATGTCCAAAAACTGTGGAAAACTTTACAACTCACTGCCGGAATGGTTATTACGACAATCTTATTTTTCATCGTGTCATCAAGGGCTTCATGATACAAACGGGAGATCCTTTAGGAGATGGCACTGGTGGGCAGTCCATTTGGGGGAGGGAATTTGAGGATGAATTTCACAAAAGGTAATTATTTTTGTTTATAATGTTATTATGTCGAAGTGTCAACGAGATGCTATATTGATTCTGTTCTCCTCAATAGAATGATTACCTTCGTGCTGATGGCCTCTGGAATTTCATGTTATGGTTTACCTCATGGGACATAAAGCAAATATCTTTTTCTCTTGCAGTCTAAGGCATGATAGGCCTTTCACGGTGTCAATGGCAAATGCTGGTCCGAATACGAACGGCTCCCAGTTCTTTATCACCACAGTAGCCACTCCTTGGTTGGACAACAAGCATTCTGTATTTGGTAGAGTTGTGAAGGGAATGGATGTTGTTCAGGTACATTGACTTCAATTCTTGTATAATCATCATCATTTAATGCAATAAATTAATTCAGCACTGTTTATTAAGGGATTTGCTTGCATGCTCCTATTCTGATTCACTTGCAAAATAATTTCCATGTTGTGATTTGAGCTTCTAAGTGTAATTTAATCATTTTCCTTAGATTTCTCAATAAATGCTCTCGCTTAAGTTATTGTCTACAATATTAGGTTACCATTTATTTTTAGGTGTTTGATTACTGTGAGAGGCTGCTGCCCGGAAGAAACTAACCAATAAAAAACTTTGATCTTTGACAGTCTATAGAGAAAGTGAAGACAGACAAGACAGATAAGCCATACCAAGATGTTAAGATCCTAAATGTCACTGTACCGAAGTCCTAAGGTCCATGGTTTGTCCGGCTAATTCTGTGGGTCAGTCCTTGCTGGCACTACAAGCTGGGCAGACGAATAAGCTTCAACATGAGTAATTTTAAGTTTCTTTATAACAACCATTTTAACAGGCCTTGTACGAAGAGCAGCTTTTGTCTTCGTGTACCAGTCTCCAAGCCAAGCAGTTCAGACTCGGCGAGTTGCGATCACCTTGCCATTATTCCAAATGCTTTCCAACAATACAGAAACATTTTTGCACATCAAATCTTCATAAGCCATGTCAACGCCAAGGACTTGCCAGTCTGTACTTGATATGTATGCATGTCCAAAACATGAAGCAAGACTTTTCTTCTGAAGTGTTTTTCTGGAGTTTTGGACATATATTGTATTCGGTGTTATTTATTCTTAAGGGACTACTAAAGTAGTGATTGTTACTTGTTAGTCCTTTGTCTTGATGGAACTATACGTAGGTTTGATTTGAAGATAAACTCCCTTTAGATATTGTCCAAGTCTAATAGAAAAGATTACCCAGCAATGCTACATAAACAACTTTTACCAACCACTCCAGTCTACCTTGTCAAATATTAAATAAAAAATATCCATAGCCAAGAACATAACTTACTATCTTGTTCAAATTATTTCATTTTTATTTAATTCATTGCAAAATTTCTGTACTTGGATAAAAATATATTTAGATATATCCATTTTTAAATAAACCCAAAAAGACACTATTAACATGAAAAAAGTGTAAAAACTATATGAGGAATTCTCCACGTACAAGCGTTTTTTCAAGTTATTTATTTCTTTTTCTTTTTCTTCTCCTCTTTTTTCCGTGCCTCTTTTTCTTCTTCTTCTTTGTTTTTGAAGTGTTTCATCTTCATCGTTGTGTTTCTCCTCGTTCTTCTTTTGATTTTGCAACATTATATATTTTTTTCTTCTTTGTTTAATTTTTTTCCTTCCAAAAAGAATTATGAGAATATGAAATAAGAAAATGAAGAAGAAGAAGAAGGAAGATGAGGAGGAGAAAGAGGAAAAGTTCTGAATTATGTATAAAGTGTACTTCAACAAATTTTGGATGTATTTTTAAAATCCTTTGGGTGTATTTCTATAATCCTTTGGGTGAATTCTTGTAACCATTTGGATGTATTTCTGTAATCGGTTGAGTATATTTCTGTAATCGTTTGGTTGTATTTCTAAAGTTCCATTATCTTCAAAACGATTTCAAAACTTGAGTTCAGAAACTATGAAAATCGAAAAAAAAAACGAAGCAAGAATACCAATGATAAACACAGATAAAATAATGAATGAAAAAGCAAAGAACGCACGAAAGAGATCGAACAAATTTGACAAGAAACTCGTTTTTATGGAGGGAGAAGAATAGTAGAAGAAGAAGGAGAAGAAGAAGGAAGACGAGGAGGAGAAGGAGAAACATGAAGCACGCCATGAAAATCGTATATGGGCCAACGTTTAAGTTTCTCCCAACTTGTATGACTTGTAAACCAAATAATTTGTACACACTCTTCAAACTATATATTATTCAAACTATATATTATCCGAGTCTCAGTCCCCCACCCCCTCCTCTGATTTTCGTTGGTTCCAAACTGTTAGTAGCAGTTGCAAAATTTTAAAATGAAGATGTTGCTAAGAATCGTCAAATAGAGATATTGAATTGTTTATAAAGCTTTTTTGAATATATTAAAAAACATTCCCTTTTATTACCTAAAAAAAATCCCTTTACTTTCCAAAGTTTTATGCGTTGGACTCATTACTCTAATCCATTGACAGTGCATAAATCGCATGCTAGCAGAGCAAAGCATTCAAATGAACTAGCTTTTTCTAGTCAAAGAGATACCAAAGCAAAACTGATAAATACCGCAAGCCTTATTTTTCATAATAAGGAAGAGCATAAAAATGCAAACCCATAATAAGCAAAACATTCAAAACACGACTAAATTATATAGGGCATTTTGGTGTCATTACATTGTCTCAAGTCAAATGAAAAATGGCAAAACCCATGAAACCTAAAAGTATGTGTAACTTAAGTAACAAAACCTTGTGATTTGGGTTGAAACTCTTGACTAAAACCGAAAATGTGTTGTACACATGAAACACTTGAGATCTTTCTAGTCAAATAAGCTGAAACCCATATCCTGTAGAAAGAATAAGAAACATAAATCAGCAGCAAATCATGAATTTACTATATACCAATCGAATAGTGGTTTAATTTTGAAACTTACATCATCTGACTCTTCCTTCTCTTCAACTTTCTTTTCCTCCTTTGCTTCGGCAGCAGGTGCAGCACCACCCCCTCCAGCGGTGGGAGCAGCGGCAACAGCAACTCCACCGCCACCAGAAGGCACTGCGGCCAACTTCTCCCTTCCACATGCAATTAGCTCAGTGACATCTTTGCCCTCCACTTGACTCAAGAGCAAGTCAATCATGCCATCATCAGCCTCAGCTCCAACTATAAATCATAAACAAAAGAGGTCAACAATTCAACAGCATGGAAGAGACACCCTCGAATGATTTAAAATTCAATGTTACATGTACTCCAATTCAAAGATTTCAATACATTATACTTCATGTCTCAAAAGAAAAAAAACAGACACACTTGATTCTATATGGAGAAGAAAACTGTAATGTCTACTACAACTGAATCCCAAAGCAATATAAACAAATCAACAAATCAAATAATTAGGACTAAAACACCAACTAATGCATCTGAGTTAACTAACATATGAAAATGCAACCAAACTTAATTTAACTCCAGTAACACATCTTATATTAAAGTCAATGTTTTACCAATCAGATTCTCAACTCTAAATTAACAATAACAATAAATCTCCAACTATGCTAGGTGTACACCAAAACCAGCCACCAGTATAAAACACATGTTGGAATACAAAGTACATTGAAAATAAATTAAACCTCACATGTATTTATTCGTAAATAAACTCGAGACTGATATTAGTAGCTGATTTTGGCGTGCGAATAGCATTTTTTATTACAATAACATAATAAATAAGAAAACCATACATCTAACTCACAAAACAATTGACCATGGTAAATCCAACTCATACATCTAACACTTGACCAGCTCAAATATTTAAAATAAAAAACAAAAAGAATTTAAGATGTTAGAAAATAGGGACCTGAGGAAAGGATGTTCTTGATATCATCAGCTGAAGGGGCAATGTTGCCTCCCAATACGGCCAACAAATACGCAGCAATGACCTTCATTTCTGAAAAATTGATTCCGAAAAGAACATAGCAAATTGCAAAAGTTAGTTACTAACAAAAAATTCATAGAACATATAGTCAACGAAAGAAAGAGACTTTGAAATTCGTCGTGAGTGCACGAAATCGTACTTGCTGGATTTGAGTGCGGGATCCGACTGGGTTGCGATTTGGGCGCTAGCTAGGGTTTCTGCTGAAAGATAGGAACTTGGCACTCTCAACTTATTTTATAGCTAGGGTTTTCAGTTGTATTCAAGTTTTGGATTCCCGGAAATACCCTCCTATTGCGCCTATCAAACATTTTGAATTTGGGTGTAATTGTAAAAGTGGGAAAATGCGTGACTAATTATACTTAAATCAATAATTTCTAAATAAAAGAATTATTTAAAACTCTAAAATGTTGGGAAGATGTTATTTTGACCAAATGTCTTTTGTTTTTTGAAGTTTTGTTAAAAATCTAATCTAAAAGAAAACAAAAAAAGTAATACAATTAGCATTTATCAATCAACAAATATTAAAAATAATTATCAACATTTGTAGAACAAATTTGTTTAACTTATTTTTTATGTATATTTTATATTTTAATATATATATATATATATATATATATATATATATATATATATATATATATATATATATATATATATATAATTGATTTGGTAGCTGGTTGTTTGTAAAAATAGTGAATAATTTATCTATCTTTATATATTAGTCTTGAATGAGAGTAATTTAGAGTGTAAGATGCATTTTAGATGATAAAGAAAAATGATGTTTATATGCTTGATTTTTAATTATTTACTAAGTTGTATTTAAGTTGAACATGAGTTATACACAACTTAAGATACAAATAATACCATCCAACAATAAAATAAAACATGTGAATCTTTGATAAAGAAAAATAAATGTTAATGATTTCATATTATATAACTAGTTGTGCATGCGTTAATAACTTGATAAATGAATGGATTGATTATCACATTAACTTTTTAGATGCTTCACTTTAAGTACAGCTTGCATTTTGAAAAAGTCAAATTAATCTAACATGCAAAAGTTTAATTTTTCACATTTTAGATCTTATTAAGAGTTTATAATATAATAGAGTTTTCTTATATATTTATCTAATTAATTGATGTTCAATTAATTTTAGATGTTTATTTTTTATTTAATTTTAATACAATAATTATATAAAATATTTTATATAATTATTTAATTATATCTAATTTTTTAATGACAATTCATATATTTAAAAAAATTTATTTTATTGATATAATAGTATATAATTAGATACATACATAAAACAATTTTATAGTTACAGTATATTAAAATTAATTATTTTATTTTATTAAAATAATTTTAAAATATAGATATATAAAAGTAAAAAGTAAATCATTTAATAATGTTAAATTGATACCTATTTTATTATGTCAGAAATAATAAGGCCCAAAAATTAAAAAATAAAAAATAAAAAAATTCAAAGACTGGAAACGAAGCGTTTAGATTTAGAACATTGAAGAACACAGTGTGCAGGTTCGTCGATCTTCCTTCGTCTATCGTCATCTTCTTCTTCTTCTCCCTTCGCGTTAGGGTTTCCAGATATCCAATTTCCCCTCTTTTCTTAACCCTCCTTGCTCCAATCATATTGCAATTTCTCGCAAATTTCATCTCTGCAATTCATCAATTCGCGATATATTGGCCTTCAAGGTACCGTATTCCTCTTTGAGATGCAATTTTTATTGTTAGTTAGCTTAGCATCTTTTCTGGATTTACAATTCACTTCAATTTTAATTAAATTTATTTATTTTTAAATAATTTCAGTACCACTCTAATGTTTGTGAATATTAATTATATGTGCATGATTAATTAATTAGGTGTGGATTCATTTTTTTCTGTGCCTGTAAGCTACATTGTGAAGTTTGAGTCTGTACCTGAATTTAAAAAAATTATGATCCACAAGTTATTCGAGTGAGTTGCAGCTGAGGCATATTTTTTATTCACAGGGAAAAAAATTGATATTTGTTGTTGATCACAGGGAACTAAATCTTGTATCTTTGGTGCATTTGAATACCATAGAATGAGCATATACTAGGGTGAGAAAAAATGCAGGCTGAGGCACAAATCTCGGTTAATCCGGATACTAACCTTAACCCGGAGAATGCTGTTTCAATCCGAAATGGGGATCCTGTTGTTTCCTCATCTCTTTCAAATGCCACCACAACTCAACAGCCAGGTTGGTCGTTTACTTTCGTCCCTAATTTGTTTCGTTATGACTTACGAGTGATGTCAGGCTTTGATGATTAATGTGTTTCATGGTTGAGAAGTAAAAGGTATCATTCCCTTGTCTTTTGTAGCTCCGAAGAAACCGACAAGACAGTGGGCTGCTTGGACTCGTCAAGAAGAGGAAAGCTTCTTCACTGCGCTACGACAAGTTGGGAAGGTATATTTATATTTACTGATTTTGCTTTCCCTGTGGTTGTTTTGTTGTTAATAATTACTAATTGCATTACTGTTAAATGTAGAATTTCGAGAAAATCACTTGCCGTGTGCAGAGTAAAAACAAGGATCAGGTACCTGTTACAAGGCTTTATCATCCGCTTCAGCTTGCTTACATGATTTTTTACCCCTCATTTATAAGTTTTGGGTTTTATTGCCAAGCTAATAGCCTTCATTGTTTCCCATTTTTCACTTTGTTTCTCCTGGATGATGATTTGCAGGTCAGGCATTATTACTATCGGCTTGTGAGACGGATGAACAAACTTCTTGGTCCAGGATTGTGTTTAGATGCCAAAAACTCAAAAGATACCAATGCTGCAATGCTTCGCTGGTACACAACTGTCTCAATGGGTTTTTGTCAAATGAAGTGCATATGTTATATATATATATATATGGCTTAGAAGTTAGAAGAGATCTAATTCGTCTTTTTAATTTTATCATTTCATAGTAAATTCCTGAATAAGATTTGAGGAATGGTATTATATCAATTGATAATTTTGCATTGAAAATTTCTTAGGAATGATTAAGATACTCTCCTCAAATTATCTGACCTTTGACACAGGTGGTCTTTATTAGAAAAGTACAGCTGCAAAGCCTCAAAGCTTCACCTAAAGCCCCGAAGGTTCAAAGTTTTTGTAGAAACCTTGGTTAGTCAAGACTATACATTTGTCTTTGCATTTTAATTTTGAATATCTTAATATGTTTGGGAACTCACCTATACTTGTTGCCATGAAGGAGCACCAACTTTTGAAGGACAGGAAGAAGAACGTAAAAAAGAAACCTCTGCAGGCGGTAAACTGTCCTCCTCCTGCTCCTAACACAGTTTCAAATCAAAGTAGAGCATCGGTAAATGATCCTCGTGCAGTTAAACTGGTTATTGTTGATAGTCAAAATATTTTAAAGCTTGGGCCTTCAAAACCACCATTGAAGCGCAACATAAACATGGGTGTTAACCGTAGTAACACAAAGGGAGATTCAATTACCATGAAGCCCTCAAGGCAGCGAAAGAAATCTGGTGATTCTTTTTCATTTCCCCTTTGAGATATGATAATAGATCTAAAATAAATTCATGTATCTTATTTTACATTTAAAAATAAATGGAAATTTACTCTTTGATGTTTCTATCTATCAGGTGTGATCACAACTGCAGCATATAAAAAGTGGGAGAAGGCTGCAATTGCTGGTGTTTCTTTAGTTGCAGATGCTGCTGAGCATTTGGAGCGAGCTTCCTCTGGTAAGGAGGCTGAAAATGACCAGGAGAATAATCTAGGTAGTTGTTACCATGAGAGCTTTATCTAATCTTTTCTCCCAAAAAGGCTTACTATAGCTATTCTGCAACTTCACACTTATTCTTCCATCTTTGTCCAGGAGAAAAATGTTCTGATCCTGCTAATTATGTACTGCCCCCTTTGCCCACATTTCCACAAAATCATGTAGATAACAATGTACATAATAGTATGAAACTCAAGCTGCAATTATTCCCAATTGATGAACCTACTCGAAGAGCATTGGAAATGGTGAGCATGAAAGAAAACCAACTAACATCTTACAGTAGTACTGCAAAAGTGCTTTAGAAAGCGATTTACATATTCATTTTTCTTCTTTCTTTCTTTGTTACTCCTAGGATAAGCATAACCCATACCTGGAGCTTACACTTAGTGCAAGAAAGAAGATATCATCAATTTTGGAACATCTAAACCGTAAGTGGGGGAATTCAAGCATAGCAACTGGAGAATTAATGATTTTTCCCTATGGTACTCAAAGGGAGAACTTGGTAAATTATCATAGGTGGACCCAGGAATCTACTCTTAGTGCCGCAGATATATATGCAATGATTGGAAGTCCACACATATTTCGTTTGAGGTACCTCATTTCATTTCCATGTTGCTCTCTTGATTTTATTTTCATATAAGAAGTAACTAAACATCAATAGTAAGACATGCCACCTCAACCTTGTATGAAAAGCTAACCATATCAACATTATAATATTTATATATATTCTGTGAAGGTATGGCTGGATTTCCAACACTGAGCTTGAGTTATTAAATATGCAAGCCCCGGTAGTAACTGGCAGCATGCTTGGACTATCAGACAATAGTGTGAACAATACTATGGGTCAGATGCTGAATTCTGAAGCACTCCCTATTCCTTCAACTAACAATCATTCCTTGGAGCTCTCTGAAGAACGAGGAACGTCCATGATCAGAAACTGTGCTAACACTACTTCCACTGCTTTGCCTAATACTAGAGACAACAGCGAATACCTGAATACAAGAACTGATGATTTCTTTGATCCTACAGCAAATGTACCATGGCGTGGAAAAAATGTTGGGGATAGAACTGTGACTAGACAGTTGGAAGATGCGGTATTTGTTGTTCTCTCATATTTTATTTTCATTAGCTCTGAGATTATACTGTAGATTTTCACCCTATTGTATTTCTTTGGCTCCTCTGCATAAATTCTCATATTTCTCCTTGAGATCTTGAGCATAATCCACTCATCTTTTTAGATTGTGAAGATCTAAAAAGCTTTGCTTTTAAGTTTCTGGTTGGGTTTGTATGGTTTTGTTATGATGTCTGATGTATAATTACTAGCATCTATATCTATAATGCTACTTGTTTGTATTCAGGATGAGATGAAGTTAAGCAGTGGAACTGGTCTGTCAGCTGGTGAGTGGGCTGACAGCCTTACCAACATTAGTGTGGGGGACCTACTTTCAGGAGTTTCTCAAGATCTTGAAGATAACTGTGTTGATAACCGTATTGCTGAAAATTGTCATGGTCTTCAGCAAATTCCTTTCAGTAGTGATTCTTTCGATGCTGCTATTGCTGCTCATATCTCTAGACACCAAGACAGGATGGGACAACCGACCATGGCATCCCACATGTCTTCGATATGGGATGCTGAAGAGACATGCGATGCTTTCTTATTTAAAAAGGATCCTATTCCTCATAAAGATGGTACTTGTCTATCACCAATTGCTATGTTAGATTCTGAAAATGTGGTCCTTGGAGGGTCCGAGAAATTTGAAAAGGTGACTCTTCTTCCTTTTGTTTTCTATCAAACATTCTTTGCAAATTTAAATAAGATTTAATTTTCTCCATTCTTACTGCAGCTGTCACCTGAAAGAGAGAGGCTTGTGGATGATTTTGCTCAAACTGACCATATGGATAGTGGTGAGTCGGATGCAGAGGCCCAGCATCAATTAGCAAAAGATTTCAATGGACTAGCGGATATCTATTGGGTATGTTCCTTGCTGCAAGAGAAGCAAACCTAAATAACTACAAATAGGGAGTTATTAACGAATATGTTCCGCACTCTAAACCATCTGTCAACACTAGCTCTATGAACTTAAATCTTTGAATCATTATTGCATTTTTGAAACTTTTTTTTTTACACTGGCATCTGATTTTGAAGAACATATTACAGAATACATACATGTTAGTTTATTCCGACCTAATCTTTCTTTACTATCATCATGTTACAGCCTGATTCTCTGGGACCGTTGGATCTGGATATACCATCAACCAAGTATCACAGTGAAGATCTAATTCTGAGTGATAGCCTTAGTGGTCTGAACCGCTTAATAGCCAGCAGCTTGGATGCATTCCAGAACTGCTCCTTTTTCGGGTTTGACAAGAAGGAAGCATCATCAGCAGTTGAGGCTCGAGAAGTTTCTCCTCTTTCGGATTTTAAAATTGGAAGTGAAAAATGAGCCTCAGCAGTCAGCATGATCGGATCATCTTGGTAACATTATCGTTCTTCGGCATGAATTTTTCTGGCTGAATCAATGTTCTGATTAACATTTTACTTAAACTTACTTGACTTGAGGTGTGCAAGCTGAAAATGAGACACTTCACACTTCCTGTATATGTTTCTCTAATCTGGGTCTTTCCCCTTCTGTACAAAAAAGAAGTTCATCAAAGGATTTCACTGTATCAACCCCTTGTTTGATTGTGTTAGCTTCTGTAGAAATACATCTGTTGTTTTAAGAAATCTTAACCCCTCTTTTTATTCTTAGCTTCTATACGTTGTATTTTTTTAGTAGAGTTCATAATGTGGGGGAGGGTAAAATTAAGATTCTTTCAAAGAATGACACACAAACTTTTGGTGGAAGTGTCTTCCCATTTGTTAAACAACCGAACAAGCTATCATATGAATCTTTTCATTTGATTTCTTACCGCTTCATCTCTTTTTACCCATTATCGTTTTAGATCTTCCAAAAACTTTTCGTCCTTAAAATTGGGTTGGTTTTGATATTAAAGTATAAAAGTAAGAGAAAACCAGCACCATGTATAAGTTGGATTAGTTCGGAAGGAATCGTTATAATTGCATTTCTTTTGAAGGAAAATGTACAAGTTTGAATCCCTAATTTGTATCCCACTATCCCAAATATATTAAATACAAGAGTTTAATTTTGATGCATTGATCGTGCAAAATATTTTATACAATTATCTAATCTAACTTATGTTTTTAAGTAACTTTTAAATAATGAGATTGAAATTAATTACCTTTGCTTATGTGATAATACACGATTAATAATGTCTGTGTAAAACCGACGGTATATGAAAATTAAATTCTTAAAACAATACATTAACAAACTTCTAAATTAGTCATGTAATTGCCTTGCTTACATCATAAGCAATTATAATTGTTTAGACATCAAAGCATTGCCGTTTAATGTATTTAGCCATGTAAAAGGTGTAATTACTTGTACCAAATGTGATTATAAGATCTTACAAAGGATTAAGTTATCCTAATCATCAGCTACATATAATCGTTTGGTTTAGTGTGATAAGCAATAAGCAATTGATTAATAAAAGGCGCATGTTCATAAATTTGAATTTATCGGCTAACTTTGTAAATGGAATTTTGCTATATTAGCTTTACATGGCAAGTAAACATTAAATTTAGTCTTTGTCCATTTCTTCCAATGATAAGACGGTTTTTATCTAAAAAAAAAAAAGAATATTTTGGCCTCTAACAAAATTATTTTGGGACAATACAATTTTTTTTTATAAAAAAATTGTTAAATAATAACAAAAATTAGTATTGTGGGACTTTTATTTGTAATTTTTGGGGGTTTTAAATTTCTCACAATTTTTCTTTTACAATAAGACTAGCTACTATCATCACTATCACTGTCTTTCTCTTCTGTCATCATTATAATTTCTACCTATACTATTTTAATTATGCAATCATATCTTGTCATCATCGTTATCTCTTCTACTATTATCAATACCAACAGCAACACCATCAACATCCCATTCTCTTCTCTCATTTCTTGTGCTATGCTATTTTTTCTTTTTAAAAGGTTTTAGTATTGTAATTACTTTTTTTTCTTGTGATGTCTTTTTGCAATGAACTTTCTCCAATTAACTATTACTGATGAAAAAAATTTAAAAATAAATTTATTAATAGTTTGTAGATATTTAAAATTTTTATAAATTATAAATAAAATTCCTATAAAATTAATTTCTATTACTATTTAATGAATTTTTTTAATAGAAGAATCGTATTGTCAGAGCCAGTGTCCCTTTTTTCTTTTTTTATAAGAATCACTTTGTCCTTAAAAAAAATAGATAAGAAGCGACTTAGATGTGTACTCTTATATGGCTATTGTTTTTTCTAAAATTTGATTGCAATAACATTCTCCTCCATTGGCTTATAATGGGCGCAATCCGTCAATTATGGCTAATGTTTAAAATAAAAAAAAAAGGGGGGGGGGGGGGGGGGGGGAGAATGACAATAAAAATTGAAGGTAGTACTTATACAGCTGGTGCGTGTTTGGATTTTGGTGGCACCCTAAGTCAATGGCACACAATGGCACATGTTAGTGTGTTACAATCTTGACAGTTGACACAATCGGAAGTTGAATCTTGTCTTCAACACCACATGGTAGGGTAAGATTGTTAATTAGCTAAGGTTGCAAAATTGCTTCAACATAACCAAGATAAGAAACCCGTTAGTATTTCGGTTAAGGTTGCTATTATCCTTTGTATTTATTCTCACTTTAAATGCTTTTTTTTCTTCTTTCTTCTCTTTTTCTTTATTGGTCAATCACAATGCTTATATTTTTAACTAATACAAAATAAGATTTTAGTCAAAGGATAATTCATCTTTTCATGATTCTTTTTTTAAAAATAAAATCAAGACTGTTAAAGAGAAGTATATGAAAGATGACATAAGGCTTCCATGGGAACTTGGCATTCTTTGTTTGTCTATTTAGAATGATAAAGTCAATCAAATCTTAGCATTCATTTATGAGGATAAATAGAGGATCTGAAACTCATAGGCTATCTCCCTGAACATTGAACAAAGTAGTGCACCAAAGTAATGTTAATTGAACTGTATTCTTCATATGTGGAATCTACCACCAATGGATCATAGACCCTGATAATTAATTACCACAATTCTGCATCTTCAAGTGGCCACTAGCCTCTAGTTAAGCTTTCAGCCAAAAAGAAATGAACTGGAGATAAAAATCCATAAGTTACAGTCAAAGTAAAACTATTACTCATCTTGAATGGGCACATTTTAGACCAAGCATGGCATAGAAACAAGAACTACAGCAGAAACTCCAGAAAATAAGTGTCGAAATAGCTACCGGTCGCCATGATTTGGTGTCGGGGAGTCGGGTCTCAATGGAAGTACGGATCACATGCCGAGAAGGAGCATTCTTGCCGACTAACACTTCTATACAATTCCTAATCTGGTCCTTGTTTTTCTCATTTTATGGAGAAACGCCCACAATCTCTGATAGGCGGATTCATGCATGCGGTTGATTATGACTAAGATTCATACCTGTAACGGGAATCTACAGGGAGGATTATCAGGAGAGGCAGCTCTTTCAAATAGGAAGCTGGTAACTCCATAAGCATTATTAGTTCATTGGTTAAAATGTCAGTGGCTGC
This sequence comes from Arachis stenosperma, assembly GCF_014773155.1. Classification (NCBI taxonomy): domain Eukaryota; kingdom Viridiplantae; phylum Streptophyta; class Magnoliopsida; order Fabales; family Fabaceae; genus Arachis; species Arachis stenosperma. Next base: position 11,569,606 of record NC_080377.1, read on the forward strand.
TTTTCTCGTTCCTAGACTTTGAAGCAGCCCATTTAAAGTAACCACAGTTTGCTTCCGGGTTAGACGAAGGCCCCTGTAAGAAGAAACACATGTTAATATTAACACAAGTCTGAATTGGCAGAAAAGATGCATGGTTTGCAGCAGAAGCATGATATTCAAAACCACTACGGAGGTGAATTACCTCAGCACGGGAGCAAACGTAAAAACGGCGTCCACAATTAGGTCCTTGTTTCTTCACTACCCGAGCAACACATGGTTCCTTATGGCCCTTGCAGAGTGGTATACTGTTCTGCATCAATTGATGAATTCTTTGCCATTCCAGTGAAGCCATATTACTCTTTTCTTTCTTTATAGAACTCTCAGTTAGTTTAGCTAAATTCTGATCACATGCATCAGTATCCAACCTACATTGCTTGGGACTGTCACTATTATCACACACCGACTGAGTTTCAAGTTCGCAAGGGTCAGGTTGTGAGGTTTCTGTCTTATTATCTGAATTATCAGTACAAGAGTCATCGGCACCATTTTCAATATTTGAACTTCTCTTGAAAAATGACATAAGGGAGAGCTGGGACCATTGATTTCTAGCCTTTTTCTTGGATACATTGCACTGCATGGTTATTGATTTTGTATATTCACTTCCTGATTTTGAAACAGCCTCCTGAGGAGAACTTCCACAAGTATCATTGAACTCCAAAATGCTACCTTCAGAACCCTGGCTTGGAGGATAATTACTATTATCACATGGAAACATGGCAGGCAAAGCAGTTTTTTCGACTGGTTCTTCGGTGCCCTCAGAAACTTGTCTTTTCATCAAAACTGACACTGGAAACAAAAAAAGGCTCAGAAACAACAAAAGATTAAATTCTTATTTTATTATTTAAATGTCATTCATGTTTTATACCTATAGTTTGCTGTAAGCCATGAACCATGGGAACATATCTAGAAGATAAAGAGGGAGTACTATGTAAAGAGACATCAGGAATATCAACTAAAGTCATAAAAACTGGGGCATGATCAGATCCTTCCAGCTTAATGCTCCGTCCTCCTTTCCACCTGTGTGCACTGAGCATATCTTAAAGTTAAAACTTATATTCTAGTGTCAAGAAAGGCAAACAGCACTAATCTTGAACATATGATACAGTACTGCTAAAGAACCACATAAGTGGGAAGATGTACAAATATATGTCAACTAAACAAAAGAAACACAACTTGCAAAAGGAAGGAGATGATATTTGCAGCTCCCATGTACATAATAAAGGGCATGTTATGGTAGAACCAAATATTTAAAATTATTTTCCAAAATAACTCAGAATAAATAGCTTACAACTTACATCATATGCAATGCATGCATATTACCTTAGTATGCTTTCAGGTTTAGCCCGTTTATACTGTGTCAAAATGTCACACTCCTGAACATGGCATCTTACAAAGCTATGGCATTGCATGTCATCTGATTCATGTAAGCATGAACCAGCACAAAGAATATGGTCAATTCTACTGCCGAAGTTGAATACTTCAGCACCTGTACTTTGCGACCAGCATGTATATGCTTCCCTTCTGCATAAAAGATCGAAACGTAAAAATTGACTAACAGTCTTGGCACCATTGACATCGAACAATAAACGTAGCTCAAGCACCATACTTATCAGGATGCTTTGTTCTGAAGACATCAGAAAATTGACCTCCATTTTCAAGTAATATTGATCTGAACCATCTTCTAAACCTACACAAAATTCAGGTGAAGAAATGATTAGCAGCATATTACTGATATTTAGAAGTAGTGAAGTACTTCATATATAACTCTGGCATTCAGCTTACTCATTATTGTCAAACTCAGGTCCTGCATCACATCGATCAATTGCAGATGGCGCGATGTTGAGATCACCAACAACAATTATTCTCCTTCCCTTATGCAGAAGAGACTCCCATCTTTTCTAATAGAGAAACTATAAATATCAATGAAACAGAACAAGATAAACACTAAAACATAGAAAATTCTCGGCTCTTCAAAACAAAGAAACAGAGGAAACAAAAGTGAGTACAAACGTTGATATTAACATATCCAAATTTTTGAAAACTAAATACAGTTTCCTAAGAATAATTTACAAGCCAGCATACACCCAAAAAAAAGAGAAACTACCAGATTTAATTTCAGTCAGGTTTATGCTAAATATATGAGAGGCAAATGGTTTTATGATCACCTTTTTACAGTTGAATAAGCTAATTCAAATTTCACCAATTAGTTTGGTTTGGAGAATCCCGAACCTTGTCCCAAATTATACACTAGTCATATAATTAATTTGTTCCAAAACCATATCAACATTTTAAATACCTGTAATATCTGGTAAAATTTTTGTTTAAACTGAATCCTTTCTTCGTCATCACCTCCGGCTCTTGGTCCATACACATTGAAAAGAACTGGACAGAACAAATATAAATTCATGCTAAAATTGTAACCGGGTAAACAAGGGAGCGAGCTTTCTATTCTAATTATTTCAATAAGCATATGTACACAGGACACTCACCAAAGTGATCGTGATCAGTGATAACGCATCGCCCTTCGCTATCAACACTAAGAAGCTCATCTTGTGAAAATTCCTCAATATCTTCCGCTAGGAAAGGTAATTCGACTTTGTAAGCTTCGGAGTTTCCCATAAGACCAGTGAAGCCTTCTTCTGCTGATACTGGCAAGGCTACTTCACCACTTGCAAATGCCAACTTCACACGACAAAATGTGATGACACCTACACAACACAATCAACAGAATTCACTGCTTTAAAGGAAGAATGCTATTCCACAAACTCCTCATGATGAACAGTACTAAGGCATCTTTGTAAAAAATAGTATTCTTGAGAATAAAACTACTCTAAGCATTTGCTTTTTTATTATAAGCCATGTCAAACTCAAACAGATATGCTCATTCAAACACACAATGCAAGCAAATCAATTTTTCAAACAATCAACAAAAGAGGTTAACTTTTACAACTATAACATTATAAAGGATTTTGAAATTGTATACTTTGATTACGGTCGCATTTGTTTCTCACTTTCAAAAAATGTCATTTTTATTTCTCAACACAGTTGACAAAGCTGAAAAATTGTTTTTTCTTATTAGAAGCTACTCTAAAATTTGATTTTTCTTCCAACTCTCATTATTTTACAAAATTCATACAAATATTTAAAAGATAAACAAAAAATTCCACTCGCCCTAAGCAAGTACAGATTGGGGAACGCGATTTGAGAGTTTTGATTTGCATGGAAAATGTGAAGGGCAAAGGAAGAGTGTTGCGAAGAGGTTGGTTACCGGAATAGCCGGTACGGCCTTTCTGGGAGGAGCGGGAGCAGGAGAAGAAGGATTCATAACCGGTGGCCATGACGAGATCGGCGGTGAGTTCTTGACGGCGGAGCTTGGTCTCCTGGAAGCAAATGATGTCGGCGTCGAAAGAGTTGAGAAGATTCCGAAGAGAACCGAACTGCGCTACGCGCTGCCGAAGGCCGTTCACGTTGTACGTCACTATCTTCATTCTCTCTCTCTCTTCGCGCCTTCCTTTCGCGGTTCTGCTCAGCTCGCAGCGTGGCCGGTCTGTTCTTAACGGGGTTAATATTGTAATTAGCCCATGATAGATTTTTTTTTTCATTAGTTGTCGATAGTAATCCCTAATCAGATGAACTAATTTATCGTGAATCTAGGATTTGGATCCTTTAAAGTTTAAATTTTATTTTAAAGAGTAAAGTATGATCTTCTATCTTTGAATAGTTTCTTTTTCATATTTATTTTTGACCCCACCTATAAAATTAATAGTAAAAAATCACACTAGTAAAATTCAAACTTTAGAATATTCAAATCCGTGAATCTAAATTCTATTTAAGAGCCTGTGATTGGCCCATAAATCATTATTTACACAAGACAAAATTTAAATTTTGATATTTATATAAGTAAATAAATGAATAGAACCACTCGACCAATCTAAATAGGTTAATTTAGCAAGGTTTAGTGGGAGTACGTACTCCGTACTGTACAATTTTAAAAATCGAAGATGAGCGGTGGAGTGAACGGAAAAGAGACTTTGAGGGTGAAACACGGCGAGGCAATCGATAATGTCAGCGGAAGAGATAAGGGGGAGAGCGAAGAGGACTTGCATCAGGAGAAAATGAGGATCATATTTCGAGAGGGATTTCTAAACCTTTGAAGGTTTCTTTCAGGGACAACGTTGTGGATTTTAAAATTGCTAAAACTTTTTCACTCGTTGAAACTTTGTCGGGAGATAACATTGCGGTAGTTTCTGGGAAGTAAGGAGATCTCTTGCCACCGAGTTACCCAAGAAACTAAGAATTGTTTTGCAGAACCTTATAAGGATGTTATAGTGATTAAAGTGCTAGGTAAACATTATAGCTACATTGCATTGTCTCATAAACTCCGAACGATATATGGCGGATTAAGGGATATTTTGATTTATTGGACGTGTGGTTTGACTACTTTCTTGTGAAGTTTGATGTGGCTGAGGAGCGAGAAAAAGTTCTCTTAGGAGGTCCATGGATGATTGAGGAAAATTGTGACAATGAAGCCTTGGGATCAAGATTTTAGATCAAGTGAAAACTGTTTTGGAGCAACTTTAGCGTGGATTAGAATTTCCAGATTACCAATTTGGTGCTACCAAGAAAATGCAATGCTCTGTGTTGCGGCTGCAGCTAGCATTTCCGTCAAGATTGATTTGGCAACAAAATTAGCTGAAAGAGGACAATATGCTCGAGCCTATGTTCAGACAGAATTAGAAATTCTAGTGACTAAGAATTCTAGTGACTAAGAAGATTCTTATTGAAGGTGTTGAATATGAGGTTGAATATGAAAGTCTTCACCTTATTTATAACTCCTGTCTCAAGTTTGGTCATGATATGAAGGTGTGCAAGACTGATAGCAATGCGGCGGGAGGAACTAATGCCAAGGTAGTCGGCGATGTAGCAAAGCAGCCAAAAAGTTCAAATTCAAAAAATCCAGTGCATGTGGAAAAGGCAAGTTTTAATTTTGGCAAGAATCTTAGAGATGAGACTGTAAATGTTGCTGTCCCAGATTTGGTGGAGAGTAATTTGCATGTTGTTCATGTAGACTATGCACAACATGAGGATTTGGAAGGCTGGACTCAAGTGATTCGGAAAGGAAAGTATAAAATGAGTCAAAAACCTTCTCCTAGCACCCATCAAGTCCAACCAAAAATAAAGAAGACTCCTAACAAGGCTACCAATACTTGGACAAGACCTAATCACCAACGTACAACACATGCTACTAGATCCAAAGTAAAATTAAGCAGGGGCATCAATATTGAAAAACCGGTTAGTGTGGCTTCTTCGGGAACCCGGCACAATGTTCATCATCAGTAGCAAGCTGAGACAACAAATAGCACTGTGTGAAAGTGTCCTCGCCCAAACTCTTTGCAGAATTCACCAGTAGATAAGGATGGAGCATCGACGACGGGTGTGGCGCAAGTTTCGACGGAGAAAATTGTGCTGCAACTTGAGAGTCCATTAAAGGCGGGATCGTCGAAGACAGGGACATCATGTTGAGTCTCGGGTTTGTTATTAGAGCTCCCTTTTTGCTATTTTTTATGGATAGTTTCAATATCATAGCCTGGAATGTGAGGGGTGCATATAACAAGATGGCCCGTGTGCATTGCAAAAATTTGGTGAAAATATATAAACCATCTTTCTTCTTTCTCTTTGAGACTCATACCATGTTTAATAATTTGAAGAATTTTTGGGATAAGTTAGGTTTTCATTGTGTTAGTATTGAGGAAGCAGTAGGACATAGGGGTGGCATTTGGTTTCTATCTTCTATTGCTAATGCTTCTTGTGTGGTTATTGACCAAATTGACCAATGTATCACAGTGAAAGTGAGTGTGAGTAACTTAGTTTGGCTTTTGTAGTGCAGTGTATGAGAGTCTTCAATTCGAAAAAAGAAGTATGCTTTGGGATCATTTGCGTTCTACTAATTCAGGCCATAATGGACCGTGGATGGTCGTTGGTGATTTTAATAAGATTGTGGCGCCAGACGACAGTACAGGTGCTTATTTTTCTTCTCACAAAGCTAGTCTATTAGCTACTACTCTAGATGACTGTGAGCTCTTTGATCTTAAAATGACTGGTAGGAGATATACTTGGTATAGAGCAGTTCAGGCTGGCAAGGACTTGGCTAAAAAGTTGGATAGAGCTCTAGTTAATGAGGCGTGGATGACAATATTTTCTGAGGATTATTCTGAAATTCTTAGCAGGCTTCATTCTGATCATTGTCCTATTTTAGTTCGTTGTCATGGTGGCCCCAGAGTGAAAGATTCTCGTCCTTTTAGGTTCCAAACTGCATGGGCAACACATCCTTCTTATAAACATGTTATTAGTAAGGCTTGGAATCAAGAGTTTGGAGGCGTTACTGAAAGGCTTAAGATGGTTCAACAGGCTTCTTTGGAGTTTAACTCAAAGATTTTTGAAAATATTTTTGTGCGAAAAAGTAACCTGGAATATCATATTGATCAGATTCAACGGCGTTTGGAGATTACCGATGTGTTATCTCTTAGAATTAAAGAAGCTGAATTAAGGAAAGATTATAATAGGCTTTTATTGCAAGAGGAACTTTTTTGGTACCAGAAATCTAGAGAGCAGTGGGTCAAGTATGGGGATAGAAACACTAAATTCTTTCATCTTCAGACTTTGGTGCGTAGAAACCATAATAGAGTACATTGATTATATGTTAGAGATGGGTCTTGGTCTACTAATCTAGATATTCTCCAGGAAGAAGCCCTCTCTTTTTACAAGAATCTCTTTGGTACAACGGAAGAGGTTGAGGTTGATTGTTTAGGGAATGTTCCGATGCCCACTCTAAGCACCGAGGCTTGTGCTAGGTTAATTGACCATGTCTCTTTTGCAGAAGTCAAGTCAACAGTATTCAGTATAAGCCCTTTTAAGGCTCCTGGTCCAAATGGCTTTCAAGCTTATTTTTTTAAAGAATATTGAGAGATAGTAGGCACTGAGATTTGGAATATTGTTCGGAGCACTTTTTTGGGAGAGTACTTAAATCCTAGCATCATGGAAACTCTGATTGTGCTTATTAAACTCTACCTTTATGAAGGATTTCAAGCCTATTAGCTTGTGTAATGTTGTTTATAAAATTATCACCAAAGTATTGACTAATCGGCTTCGGTCTTTTCTTCCAGATATTGTTAGTCCTTTACAAGGAGGTTTTATTCCAGGTCGTGGTGCTCCTGATAATATTATTGTGGCCCAAGAAATTTTGAATTTCATGAAGCACACAAAATTCAAGAAATGTACTCTTACTTTTAAAATTGATCTTGAAAAGCTTATAATAGGGTGGATTGGAGGATTTTGGAGAGTACTCTCACTACTTTTGGTTTTTCTATCATCACTGTTAATTTGATTATGAATTGTGTCCGTGCATCATCTCTTTCTATTATCTGGAATGGGAATAGATTGGATAGTTTTACTCTTAGAAGGGGGGCTTAAACAGGGCGATCCAATGTCTCCTTACTTATTTGTGTTTTGTATGGAAAGACTTGCTTGCTATATATCTCATAAGGTGGTCGAGGGTGTGTGAAAACCAGTTTCTGTCACTAGGGGTGGCCCAAAATTTTCTCATTTGATGTCTGCAAATGATCTCTTACTTTTCTGTCAGACTACAAAGAGTCAGGTCTAAATGGTTATGCATTCTCTTAACATTTTTTGCAAGGCATCTGGCATGAAAGTGAATCTTGAAAAGTCTAAAACTTTTTGTTCTAAAAATGTGACTGCTCGGAGAAGAGATATTTTTACTAGTGTTTTTCCAATACATTTTGCTTTGGACTTAGGAAGATATCTTGGAGTTAACCTTAATCATTCCCGTAATAGTAAGGCTTCTTTTCATTCGGTGATTGAAAAGGTGAGGGGAAGATTAGCTAACTGGAAAGGAAGGCTTCTAAATAAAGTAGGAAGACTTTACCTGATCAATTCTGTGGCAGTATCCATTCCTGTCTATCATATGCATGTATCTTTTTTTCCAAATTGGATTTGTGATAAATTGTCTTCTATGATGAGACAGTTCCTTTGGAAGGGTCAAGTTGTTGTTAGAGGTCTTTCTCTTGTTAATTGGAGGACCGTGATCACTCCAAAGAAATTTAGTGGCCTGTGTGTTAGAGATCCTGCATGTGTTAATATATCTTTACTTAGTAAACTGGTTTGACAACTTTTTCATTGTCAAGACAAGTCTTGGGTTGCTCTATTAAGGGCAAAGTATCTGAGGAATGAGGGAGTTTTAGATGGCCCTGTCCCTTGCAACGCTTCTCATGTTTGGAAGAGTATCTCAAAGGCTTTTGGTGCTCTTAAGGATGCCTTCTCTTGGTGCGTTTGGGTCACTTGATCAATTTTTTTTGTTTGACAATTGGAGTATTGAGGGCCCAATTGCTCAAGATGTCCCTTTTGTACATATATCTGACTCTGATTTAACTATTAGAGACGTTTGGAAAGATGGTCAATAGAATCTCCATGATATTTTCTCTATCATTCCAGAAAATGTCCAACAGTGTTTGAATGCTTATAATCCAGATTTGAATGCTGGAGAGAGTTCAGGTTGGTCGTGGGATGTGGCATCTTCTAGACTTTACTCAGCTAGGAGTGGGTACAGTTGGCTAGCCAAAAGAAAGTTTGACTAGAATGAGCATGATAATTGGTTGTGGGTATGACGACTGCATATTCTTGAGAAGTACAAGTTCTTGATTTGGCTCAGTCTTTATAATGCTATTTCTATGGCAGAGTTTCGTTTGGGTCGTGGCTTAACTTTATCTAGCACCTGTCATCGGTGTCAAAATGGTTCTGAATCCATTTTTTATTGTCTTCCGGAGTGTCCTAGTGCCAAGGAGGTCTGGAACCTTTTAAGCCTGTATTCAGATAACTCGGATTTACGTGATTGGCTCTACAGAGGTGCAAGGAGTGGAGATGTTTTTCTTTTCTTTTCGACCATCTGGTGGATTTAGAGAAGCAGGAATCATGACTTATTTAATATAGATGATTCTTGAAGTGCTAGTAAAGTGGTGAGTTTGATTCGTAGTTCAGTAAGGGAGTTTCACACTATTTTTGCTATGCATCAATCTGTCTCCTCCTTTGCTTTGTTTGCATTGGTTCTACCTCCAGTTCATTCTGTTAAATTGAATTATGATGCTAGCTGTTTTGCTCTTTTTAGCTATACTGGTTTTGGTTATATCATTCGCAATCCTGATTGATGTTAGTTGAAAGGTTGCACTGGAAAAGTTGAAGTATGCAGTGTTCTTTTTGCTGAATTGTATACAATTTGGAGAGGTTTATTTCTTGTTTGGGAAAGTGAATTTCGTGAGGTTATTTGTGAAACAGACTGTTTAGAAACTCTTTTCTTGGTAAACCAAAGAATGCTTGGTAAGGATATTTTAGAATGGGATTTGGCAAAGTATATACAGGAGGTTATGAATTGGAATTGGAGAGTCTCTATTCTTTTAATAAGAGGAATGCAAATAGTGTTACAGATTGTATGGCTAAAGCAGCTGCTTCTGGCGCGAACATTCACTCGAGTAACAAATTTTATCTCATATATTAATAATTATCAAGTTCATATCATAAATTAAAAAAAATAACTAATTTAATTCACGTGAGTAATTCTTTAAGATTAATCTTTAAATATTTTAGAATTTTAAACTCTTTAAATTTTAAATTTTCATTTAAGAAGGTAAAGTTTGTTCTTTTATTTTTAAATAATTTTTTTCATATTTTTTTTATCAATCACATTTTATCCTCTAAAATAAAATTTAAATTTAAAAAATTTAAATCTTTTGTTTTTATTTAACTCTTTATTTATTATACTTTATATCCAATTCAGATTTAAATTTTAGAATTTAGCATTTAAAATTAAATTAAGAGATAAGATTCATAATTTAGAATTTAAATTTTAAAATTTAGACTTTCGAATTTAAAGAACACTACCCTCCTTATTTTTTTTCCGTAAGGTGTTAGCATCAACCTTTTTCCAACGTCAAATTGATCAAGTTGAGGTATAAATCTTTTTTTTTTGTTTCCACGGTATCCCCTAATCCGACAGGTCAAGGACTAATCCGCCACGGTACTGAGCTCCATTTAAGGGTTTGCCGCGGTACTGAGGTATAAATCTTTAAGAAATACAGTTATACTTCATTTTTTTAAGGACCAATATCAACAATAATGCATTCTCAATCCAAAGTTGACCAATGAGTCAATTACATATTTTTCTTTCATTTTTTCATAAAACCATCCTGCATAGAGTATTATTCAAGTTATTCAACAGACAAATTTCCCGTTTTTTCATATTATGTCAAATACTTAGCTAGCGTCGAAAGAAAAAGACTAAGAGACTGAGATTGGGAGACAAAGACGAAAAAACAAAGATTGAAATAAGTATTAGTATTGTATTTAGTATAAAGTTGGAGACAGAGATTGAAATAAGAATGAAACTCTAATTTAATTTGCATAAAAGATAAAGTTAGAATTAATTAATTAAAATAGAAGTATTTTAGGTATAAAATATTATTAAATTTTCCGTCTTTATCCTAAAAAATTTCAATCCATGTGTTTCCATTTTTTGGAGATACTGAAATTTTAGAGACAGATACTAAAATTTTAGTACCAATCTCTAAAGTAACAAACATGATACTGAATCCTAGTCTCTCGATCTCTATCCCAATACCTCAAAACAAATGCTATCTTATCACAGAAATACTTTTAAATAAATCGGATAGCAAAGTGATCCTTAAAAAAGAATGGTATTTAATGTTTAATAATCTTTCTAATACTTAATTAAATGTATTTAGCACCTTGTAAAACTTCCTATATTTAGTTGTTAGGATTTAGGAAGAGTATTTGTGAAGATTTATCATTATCCATTATTGTTACATGATTCTACTTCTACCTCAGTGTGGCTAGCAAAATCGTATCATCAATAGTGGGAAGCTTACTAAGATGCTTTTGGGGTTTATGTACCAAAAAAAAACTCAGTTCTAGCTACACTTCATATTCAAATCAGTACACACCACATGTAATGTAATCATTAGCACAATACCAGGTCGAACTTGCTTTTTTGGGAGGAAATGACTAAACTAAGAAAAGTTTGAAAATGGCAAGACAATAGAACTCTATCAACATATTTCTTGTTCATTTGCTGCTGCTTCCTTTTTCATTTTTCCCCCAATTTTTCTGACTAGAAGATATATTTATTTATAGTTACACATTATTACATGAATGACAAACCAAGAACACCCCCCACAAATAAATCATGTACACTGATGAAACCTGAAAATATTTTATGCACAAACTCTACCAAAAACCTCTTGACGTAGTCCTTAAGGAATATAATCACTGTGCGGGGCGCACGCCACTGTAACTGGAGTTCGAGTTCCATAGATTGTCAGAGCAGACGAGCGAAAAGAAAAATGCAGAAATAGATAACAGTCTTAATGGCTTCAGCACAATCTGCACAGAAGATAATCTTAGAAGGAACTCTACTCCACTCACAAAACTTGCTTAACTGAGCCTCAGACTCCGAAACAACCTCTATTCTAAGATTGTAGTGCGCCGGTTGCCGCTGGGGCTTGGCAAATTCCGAGAACCAATGCTTGCAGTTCTTAGGAGTCTGCGAAATTCTGGAAGGCTGATTTTTCCATCTTTGTCAATGTCAGCTTCCTCAAGCAGAGGATCAATTGAACCTCTTAATCCTGTATGCTGAAAACGGCCAAAGGGTTACATTAGTTGCAGAAAATCTTAAATAAGGTTAAATTACTTTGGAAACCTTTATAGTATCTTAATCAATTTTTAATTAGATCCTTCTAGTTTAAATATTTATAATAAAATTCCTATACTGTACAAACATTTGCAAATAGGTCCATTTAGTTTAAAACTTTTTAAACTCCCAAACTAGACAAAAACTCTAAAAAAAACATTCTTTAGTATAGGGATTTGGTTACAACTTACAAGATTTATTAATTAGAGAGACCTAGTTGAAAAATATTTGTTAATATAAGGAATTGAATAAAAATGTTTAAACTATAGGGATGTGATTGAAAATTGTTGTGAAATTAGAGGCTTAATTGCAAATATTTAAACTAGACTTCCAGAGTAATTAAACCTTTAAATAATTGAGAGAAAAAACTTCTTTAAAAAATGTTTGGGTAGCTTTAAAAAAGACAGAGACCAACCATTCTTAGTTCCTCCGGAGTAATATATCCATCCTTGTCTATGTCGAATTTCTCAAAAGCAGCCTGTGATCGTCGCTGCCACTTTGCAGAGTCATGTTCCTCCAATTGGTGAACGTGTAATGTAGCAGCCACAAACTCGGTGAAATCCACTAGCCCATCTGTGTTGCTATCTATCTGCAAATATATAAGATTGAATTTTACTATTTTAACAAGCCAAAGGCAATATTAAGATTCCCAAGATCACTATCATCAATCACCAAAGAAACTCCATGTCTTAAAAGTTGAATTATGGCTGATTATGTGTACTGTCTGCACAATATCACGCATACTCACCGCTTGCAATATCTCTAGAACGCGCGATTCTTTCAACTTCCAAGGTAGATCTTTAGCAAGAGCCTGAGCAAAAGTGGGGGAAACCGTAGTTAAGGGAATAATTACTCACTAATTGGTAATGTATTAAGATACTAGTTACAAAGCAAGTAAATTTAACACGCTACCTGTCTCATCTCTTCCAGACTAATTGAACCATTTTTGTCCACATCAATCGCGTCAAATTGATCTCTTAAATCAGCCAACTCTTCTTCATTAAGTGTACTCGCCAATGCCTGGAAGATTATCAGGTAAGAGAAAAGCAGGACGGCTGGACCTATCACATTCTATGCCTACTGCCTCATATAACATGCAAAGGTTATAACTTAACTAATTTGTCTTACCCTCAATGCAAATTGTTTCAACCGGCTATACTTCACAAACTGGCGCATGTTGCTCAGAACTGATATATCAATAGGAATCTCCGATGCTTCTCCTCCTTCTCTAACCCATGGATGTGCTGGAAATATCAGGAATTTACAATAAGTCAAAGCAATTAAACATCAAGGGAAGCTTTTATTGTAAATTAACATATTAGAGTCTTCTTAATAAAAAAATGTAACGAAATACACACAATTGGATACATACACAAAGCCTGAGCAGCAGTTAATCTTGCCCGAGGATCCTTTACCAACAATTTCTTCACAAAATCCTTTGCTGCACTGCTTATAGTTGGCCATGGTTTCCTGCGGAAATCAGGCTTGTTACGTAAGACCTGCATGGACAGATTATATCAGATCATACATTTAATGTAGCAACAAACAAAAGTTGTAAAACAAATTATTTGATCACAATCAATAGGCAAGGAAAGTAAGGGGCCAAAGATTTATTATTTATGCCACTAAAGAAACAAGAATAGATCACAATACCCCAAAAATTGTAAAACTTAAAAGAATGGACTAATGTTAATGTATAGTACCTCCTTGAAAATACCATCCTCGGTCTTATCCCAAAATGGACGTTTCCCACAGAGTAATATGTAAGTAATAACACCTATGCTCCACACATCTGACTCAGGGCCTGACTTGCGTTTTAAAACTTCAGGCGCAACATAGTAAGCACTGCCAACTATATCATGAAATTTTTTTCCTGCATTTTTTCCCCGAAAAATAACAAATAATTGTCAAATAAAGATCACAAAGATGTCTGATAACTCAAACAAAAAAAGGAAAATGATGGTAATAATAATAAAAGTAATAAAGTATACCGTGTTTGATAGAAAAAAAAAAAAGAGGGGGTTGGGGCAGGAAAAACAATCATGCACATTAAAGTATTTCCTCACCAGGTTTTATGAAATCTGACAAACCAAAATCTGTAGCCTTTAAAGGTGAGTTTTCTTTGGTTGATTTGAAAAGGAAGTTCTGCATGCAAAGAAAAAACATATAATTTTGACAATGGCTCCATATGACTCAGATTTGCTAGGTATCCCAATGAACTTAACCCTACCTCTGGTTTCATGTCGCGGTGTACCAAACCATGTAGATGACACTCAGCAGCAACCTTGAGCATCTGCCTGACAACCACTGCGGCATCTTTTTCACTATACCGACTGTTCTTCCTGATTAAAGCAAATGAAGAAGTGAGTTTTGGTACAATAAATCGAGCTCGGACGAAAATTGGAGTCATTAATGGCCCCGTCACTGCAATCTCAATATGAACATTCAGAATAGACACCTAGCTCAGTAAAATACTGACACAAACAATACTTACTTGGCCAATATCCGATCTAGCAGTTCTCCACCCTCGCACAACCTAATAAAATAAAGGAGGTGAGGCTTAACTCAAGTACTCAACATTAACATGACAATAATACATGATTTTATAGGATAAATTCAGACTACATTGCAATAAATTACTAGTCAAAACCAAATGAACACAAAGGAAAAAAAGGCCAAAAATGAAACCAACTTACTCCATAACTATGTACACATAGGAATCATCTTCAAAAGCATTGTAGAACTGAACCACATTCTCGTGGCCAGCAAGTGCTTTCAGTATCTTGACCTCTCGCTTGACGTCCTCCACGGCTATAGGAAGAACCATCTGCCAACAAATTCAAGAGATAATAAATTTAGAAATGCATGATTTTATCTAAGCTCACATCACTTCTGTGTGGCCAGACTGACACTAAACACACAACCAAATAGCTGCTTAGCCTTAGGAATGCAATACACAGGTAAAAGAGAGAACCACAGTAACTACAAGCCGAGCAGCTACAATTAGAATAACCAACCACAATCTGAGAACTTAATCTCGATGCAGTTTAACAAACCTTTTACACAGTCATCCAATTATTTACTCAAGTCACTGGGATTTAGGAATAGTTGACTCTTTCAATAATAGCTACCTCAAAACTCAGTCACCACTCACCTATACACCATACATTTTATATAATAAGTTGACAATGTAAAATACCAACATTATTAGTGTACAAAAATCAAATTTCCAAAAAATAAAAAATAAAAAACCATATTCATACACCAGAAAATTTCAGCGAATGAAAGTCAACATTCAACAAATCTGAGCACACCATCAGCATCATCATCATCCAACAACCAAATCAAGAATTGCAGAGCCTCAATCACCCAAACCTTAATCGACTTCACCACTTACGCTTGAAATCTCAACAAATATTCCAGCTGTAATAACTGAAATCCTAACTAACTAACTAATCATAACTAAATAAACAAATCTACCTTTGCCTTATCGAGCCTCTTAACGGCGACGCGGTGGCCATCGGCCTTGTCAATTGCGACATAGGTGTAACCGAATTGACCGTGACCTAACAACTTGCCAAGGGAGTAACGGTCATCGAAGTCTTTGTCGTAACCGAAATCGGTTCGCTTGCCACACGGCACGTGCTTGTGCGTAGGCCGTTGCTTCTGCTGCTGGTGATGCCGTTGGTGTTGGTGTTTGTGTTTGTTGTGATGCGACGTCGTATTGGAGCCGCTAACGACTTTAGATGCGGAAAAGCACGCGCCCATGATTGAGTGTTAGTGAAAAGAGAATAGTTATTGTTTGAGATGGTGATGCGGTGTTGGGAATAATAATAATGAGGAGTGTTAGTCGTCGTAGTAATAATAATAATAGGGAGTAGGTAGTAGTTGTCATTCATTTGATGAGAGAATAGAAAAGATAATAAGATATATGAATTAAGAAAGTGTTGTGTGTGTGTGTGTATCTGTGAGAGAGAAGAGGAAAGGTTGGAGCAGGGAGGAGGAAGAAGGGAAGAAGGAGGGGAGTGGTCAAAACGGACTTTTGAATGGAGAGTTAGTCAGACAGACTCTACTACTCTTTTCTGTTGATTTTTGGTCTTAAATCATTTTTTTTAAGTACTATATGTAATTATTGCTTAAGAGTGAGTGCGTAGATTAACCAATAACCATGTTAAATAATGCCAATGGACTTTGTGAGTTCTGAATTAATCCATATCTAAGTGAAGGAAGGAAACTTTTTTAAAGTAATGTTACGTAAATAAAATTTATTATTTTGTATTAATGTTTATTAATATTCTAAATATTAAATTTTAAATTTTAAATTTTAAATCTAAAATTTTAATTCTATAAAAATAAAATATTTGTTTATTATTGACTATTATTAATTATTTATTCTGAAGTTTAAAATAGATTGATCATGTGATGGATCTAATAAAATTCGACTAAAATTAAAGAAGATCACATAAAAAATAATACGGATTAATTTATCCGACTTATTTAGAAGGCTGCGTCTCTAGTGGCCGTGGCTACGGTGGCTAACGGTGACTATGAGTTTACTTTCCAATCAAATGGTGACAAGTAGAGTGTTCTTTAGTGTGGTTAAGTTGTCTTGATAAAATTAAGCAAGTCAAATTTTGTTGTTTTACTGTGGAGATACGATGGCTATTACATAGCAAAAATAGCACCGAATCTACAGTCGAAAGTCTCAATTTCTTCATCAACCAAATGGGCATCTCTACAGAGACATTCAACAAGGACAAGAACCGCACTAGAAAAAGGGGGACTTCAATAGTAACAGCAGCGACATAGCACACACAGGAATGAAAATTCATTAAGCGCCTATGTCAAAGCACGTTCAGCGGGAGAGAGTCAAGTTACCATGAAAGCACCACCAATGGTTTGCTCCCGCGTGAAGATTAGTTGAGAGGGAGCTAGAGATCAAAATGTGTTACAGTATTGGAGGGGTTACCGTTTGGATACCGAATCTGGTGTTCAGGTTATGATTAGTTTCTAGTATGGGTCGGGTTTGGTCAAGACCTTATCAACAAAAAAAAAACAAGTGTTACAGATAGCCATGGTTGAACGGTTAAGAGTGTAAATAATGAGAGAATGAAGAAGAATTGTATAAAATTTTTATTTCTTTTTAATTTTTCTAACATAAATTTGCATCATTTAAAAATTTATCAACTACCATATGTTTACCGTCCTTGCTTAGTGTTCGTGATTAACAATATAGAAGTAAAAAAAATCTTTTTATTTACGTGTAAAGAAATAATTGTAGCAACTAACATAGGCATCATAACCACAGTAAATTTGTGGCCACCACAAATCGTACCTACTTAGAATATGAGTATCATGACTCGACCTACCCAGCTTAAAGAGCAAAAAAATACTCCTCTCTCACTAATACTGTTATTATCCACTCACTAATACTGTTATTATCCACATAAAAAATTTGTGACATGGACTAATTTTCTATGTCAAAGAAAAATTCATTTATTTTAGATAAGATCATAAATTTAAATAACTAAATCATCATATTTATCTATAAATATTTTTATATGTACTTTTTATTCACTATTTTTTAATTAATATGAAACTGTCTAAGATATCTTTAGTATTAACATTGATCTCGTTTCATAAGTCTAATTATTCACAATACGTTTCAGATACACTTCAAAATATTAGCAAAAAATATTAATCCTAACATTCTCATTTTTTTTTTAAAAAAAGGATAATATAGAATATTATACAAAAATATTATATACCTATTTAAAAATTAATTCTTAAATAAATTATTAAATATTTATGTATATTGATATTTGTTTTGAATATATATTTTTAATGAAATGGTTAACTATTAAAATAATTAATATCAAATTACTTTTTTTATCTTATAGTATTACATGAGCTTTTTTATTTAAATAAATAAAAGAAATACATTTATTCCCAGAACATGCTGAGATAGAAAGAAAAGGCAGACGAAAATGTATAGGACCACTTTAAGATAAGCATCCACAAAATGGGTTATGCCTTTCTTTCAGGGGAAGCGCCATTAAATTGAATCTAACATGGCAGAATCACTTCTGGCTCGGCGCCAGCAAAATGGGCAGGAGTGGCCATTTAGTGACTGGTGCCTGTAAAATGCGCGCATTAGGTGGGATAGACACGAAATAGTGTCCAACTCATTGGTACTACAAATGAAATAGTACAAATAAGGTGTACCGCATGTGAAATTAGTTTCGAGTTTCGCTATATAAACGCTTGTGGCTACCAGTGTGTTATCATACACGGAAGAAACTATTCTCCTGCAGTCTCTTCCAACTCCAAAATATTTCTTCTACCACTTTACTTTCTTTATCTCTTAAATACCGTGGTTGCTAGTTTTGTTGTGTCTGTTGCTTCTGAAAACATCTATGTCATCATATATCCGAATGAAAAAATTTCTCATATAGCAGAATGTATCACATTTGTTTGTGGTGATCCACTTTAGATAATGATTCCGCCACAAACATCATTGCAAGAAATGAAAATTTTGATTCTCATAAATACTGGTATGGTTGGAAAAAAGAAAATTACGAAGCTGACTTACAAGATGTCAGTTGCAGTAGCCAACTCATCTGCATATCAGAAAATACAGATTAAATCTAATCAGCATGTTTCAATGATATTTTCTTATCATCGTACTATTGGAAGCATCTATTTGTTGGAACTTTGTGTGAATCATCAAGATATTGGTGGAAGCTCATCTAGTTCTAATAATGTGGAGCAGGTTAGAAATTTGGGATAGGCATAATTTGTTCTGTTTTAGGATATTTGTAGGGGTCGTAGTCCCACCTTAAATGCCTTTGTGACACCAGAACAAAATACAGAAAATCGTCATGCATGTCCCTCCCCTTCCAACCCTGTTGCATTCCCAGAAGGTCATGCTGATGGCTTGGTAGACATGTCTGATGAAGATGAGATTGAAGATTTTAGCGATGACGAAGCAGAAGTTGTTCTCGAAACCCAACCGTTTTATTGCGAGACAGTTCTTCCAATTCGTGCCGAATCGGGAGGTGGGGAGGTGGGTGGTGGTGTATCCAGCAGCACGTCAGCACACTATCTATCTTTAAATCTTGGAGCAATAAACTCGACATCCGCAGAAGACAGACCCGAGCAACTATGCTTTGTCGGACGAGATGGAGCTCGAGATTGGGTTGAAGTTTCTCAATAGAGAAACAGCGATGCTTGCTGTCAAGAACTACAACATCCATAGAAGTGTAGAATACAAGGTGGTAGAGTCATATCAAAGTTGGTATGTATGTCGATGCAAGCAGTTTGGGGACCAATGTCATTGGATGGTACAGGTTGTAAAGACCAGGTCTTTCAGATTTTGGAAAATTCGAAAAAAATCAAGGGCTTCATGGTTGTTTGGCAACTTCGATATCTCAAGGTCATGCTCAACTTGATAGCAATGTCATCTACCAGCATATATTCTCCATGGTTCATGCTTATGCGACCATTTGCATAAGGGTATTGCAAGGATCAGTCGAGTTAGCATACGAGTACAAGGTTTCTTATAAGAAGGTTTGGCATGCAAAGCAGAAAGCAATTGCCAAAATCTATGGTGATTGGTAGGAGTCATATGACCAGCTGTGAAGATATTTCAACGCTCTACAAGCATTCGTTCCAGGTATAGCTAGCAAGTCAAACTTATTGGACTCTGTTATTGATGGTGGTTTTAGTCGATTCTCTATTTTACTAATTAAGCATTGTGATACCAAGGACAATTGTTGACCTACAAATGCGATCGTACTATGTCGGTAACACATTGGACCGTGACAGTGTCATGTTTCATCAGGTTTTCTGGTCGTTCCTGTCGTATGTTGAAGCCTTCAAGCACTGTAACCCACTAGTCTCAGTTGACGGAACGCACTTATATGGTAAGTATATAAGGACCCTGCTGATGGGCATCGCACAGGACGGGAGTAACAACATTTTGCCCATCGCTTTTGCGATTGTCGAACTGGAGAATACAGATTCATGGTACTTTTTCCTTACCAACCTAAAGAGGCATGTAGCGACTCAATCAGGAATTCTGCTTATCTTTGTTAGGCATGCAGCAATAAAGGCAGCTTTAGAGCGAGATGGGTGTGGATGGAAACACAATGTTTACTGTGTGAGACATATTGCCTCTAACTTTGCAACAAGTTTCAAGAGTAAGGAAGCCAAAAGACACCTGGTCAACACGGCGTATTCTAAGACGCAGAGTAGGCGCAATACTACCTGGAGTTAATCAGCAGCGAGGATCCCGTCCCCTCTCCACAAATGATGGCCTGGATCCAGGTATAGAGTCACCTAAATAGCTATAGCACCGTGATGACGGTAACCGATATGGTCACATGACAACCAATCTTTCGGAGTGTATCAACTCCGTCCTCAAAGGTACTCGTAACCTCCCAATTTGTGCAATTGTCAAGTCTATCTACCATCGTCTTAATACACTATTATGAACAAGGGTTAACAGGCAAAAGCACATATTGCATGCGGTCAAGTTTTTTCGCAATTCATGCAAAAAGTGATACTGGCAACACAGAAAGGAAATTTCTCAGATGCTTGTGACGTCGTACAACAAAGCTACGTCAATCTTCACATTAGATGAGATAGCAGCGGTAGGGGTGCAGTCTAGGTTTCGAGTTTACCTTGAACATCACAGGTGTGACTGTGGTTACTTCCAAACGTTGCACTATCCATGTCATGCTTTAGCTGATGTGCACATGCAAGACTTGATTGGCAATGTTATGTCGAGGCAGTGTACCGTGTTGAGAACGTGTTCTGGATTTACGACATGGAATTTCCACTGTTGCTGGACAAGGAGATGTGGCCCCTATATGAAGGACAACGTGTTTGTTCCAACCCCCACCTCCGACGTACAATGGAAGGATGTCCGATTCAACAAGGATTAGGAATGAGATGGACAAGGCCGAGACTATAAAAGCGATGTGGACTTTGCAGGCAACCAGAACATACAAGGTGGCACTGTCTGTATGTTTCTGCCAATTAGTAGTCTACCTTTCCCAATATTGATATTATTTTACGCCGCTTTTTTTTTTCTTTTGTGCCTAATTATGTAACATGTGGGCTGTTACTTTATTTCATTTTATGGCTCTCCTTTGGTGTTACAACATGTTTCTTTCATGATTACTATGAATTACGATAAGCAATCCTAAATTTAAGTACATAAACTACATGAAACTACTAATACAATATAACATTCAACAACAAACGACTAATACAATATAAAACTAAAACGGAAAGAAATACAACAAAAAACAAACGACTAATACAATACACAATGTCCTAACTCAAGCGAAACGAAACTACATAAACTAAATCTAAGTATACAAAACTAAATAAATAAGACACACAACTAATGGTGCTTGTGTCCCCATCTTTTTATTAACCCACAACACAATTTTTTTCCCACAACCCTTTTTATTAAACTTGCTTTCCCTTCTACTGCATGTTCGACTTGGTCCCCTCCGCCTTCTCCCATTTTATATCCGTCCCAAACCCCTTCACCTCTGTTCATGGCCACCCAGTTCTACCAGTGCATGTTCGTAGGGGGACTGGTTCTCACTGGAATTTGCAGCCTTATCTGACGGGTCGCCATTTAATTTCATGGTCACCATACACGAGTTGCCCAATTTGTGTGCGCCACCAATGGGTTGCTCCATTTTGCTGCTGCAGCATCTGAAATGGGCCACTTCGCAAGCACCATCCACGACTTCCTCTAATTTGTGGTCGCCAGCAATGGATTGAGTAGTCAATCCTTCAGTCTGCCATCTCAGAAGCAATTCGCGAGCGCCCCCCAAAATGAAGGCTTTACCCATTTCGCGGGTGCTTTCCTTGAAGTAGCCCTGCGTATTTTCATCTACCTTTCTATCCCTGCGTCTTTAGGAAATTAATGTAATTTTTTTGGTTTATTTAAATAAAAAAACCAAAGCGTAAGTCTCTATTTATGATTTTATAATTTTGTGGTGATGAATATTTCTAGTAATTAGATGTTCGGATTTGATCATTTTGTGAGAAAATATCCCTTCTCTCAAAGTTACAAAACAGTTTTGTTAGGTTTTTTTCATATATAGTATTTTCTGCAAAAATGTTATGTACGTACTAAAAAATAATTATTAAATTAACAATTATGTATTTATGTGTAAATACATGCATTTTTTAAATTATTTTTATAATATATTTTGTATTCTAACATATATTTTATACTAATAATTTTTTTTGTTTGATAACTATTTTATACTAATAATTAATTTTGGTAGTTGATTTTTTATGTACATCTTTTAGCGTAAGTGATTTTTTTTAAGTTATTTTAAGTTTTTTTTGTGAGAGTAAGACATGAGTTGTTTTTAGGAGTGTCAAACGAGTTCAACTATGATTGAACATCATCAGTCGAACTTTTAAAGCTTTATCTAACTCTACCAATTTAATTAGTAGTTTGGTTTTCAAAATCTGGTTATTAACTCAGTAAAATGCCCTCTCTCCAAACAGGCACAGCCTATGCTTTTGTCTAATTTTTTTGTTCACATTATGCTTTTTGACTTTATCTTTTAAAACACTTTTGGTTTTTAAATAATTTTTAATTATGTTAAATTAATTTTTATATCAAAGTTATTGATTCATTTATTTGGAAAACGGATAAGATAGTTTAAACCAATTTTATAAATTTTTATGTCATCTTTTAATAATAATAAAAAATGTTTTACTTAAATTTATTAGTTTTTAATACAAAAATCTGATATAGGAATTAATTTTTCTAATTGAATAAAAAATTAGAGATTCATCTAATTACTAAAACTTGTTACAAAGTAAAGTGTCCAATTAATTATTTTAGAGACTAAATTAAATAATTATTTTTAAAATTTAAATGTTATGTATATATTCTAGTAAAAAAAAAGATATATATATATATATATATATATATATATATATATATATATATATATATATATATATATAGAATAACTTATTAAGCTGAATTAACTTTTGAAAATAAATATTTTATATTTTTTAAATATATTTTATAATTAGCAAAACCAATTTTATGTTTGAATAGAAAATATAAAAAAAATTTAAATTAATTAAAATATAAGATTTTTTTAATGAAATAGTTTTAAAAAAGTATACCTAATGTTTATATAATTATCTAAAGATTTTGAAGCTTAAGACAGAGTGAGACAATGAGTAGCACAATATTCTCTTTCATCTCTAACAATGGGGGAATACTTTTTTTTTTTGTCTGAATTTGTAAACTCTCATCATATTTTTTTGTTTTAAAAAATTGTTTGTTGATTCAAATTAATATGATTTGATATTTTAGCATATGATTCTTCAGTAAAGCTGCAACTTCAATTAAAAAATAAGTGATCAAAGATTTTGAGCTGAAATAATAATAATAATAATAATAATAATAATAATTTGATATTTTCCGAGGATCAAACATTCAAAGTTTTAATATAATATTTTAATTCTAACTCGTTTACTTATATAGAAATTAAAGTTAGAAAGTTGAGGCCAAAGGTATTAAAAAACTGTGTGTCATCCCTCATGTTTATTTTAGAATAAGTATATCCGTGTGTATTCAGACTTTGCAACCAATAAAAAATAAAGTATCCGTGTATTAAATATTAAGTTATTAACACATATTGCAAATATATATAATTATTATATTAATATTTAAAATTAGAAACTCAAATATAGCTAATTTTATTTGAAGTTGGTAGTTAAGAATTGTTAAATAAAAATTTAGTCAAATCAATCAAATTATTTAACAATTTTTAACTATTAATTTTACGTAAAATTTACTTGAATTTTTACCATATTTAAAATGATTTTTTTTTGGTACAGCTAGAATATGACTGATTTTTTTTCAATATATATATATATATATGAAGTCACACCAAATTGAAGTGCTGGATCTCAATCTGAACATCCAACTTGGTATTGACTGAGTCTTCACTCGTCAGTGTGATAAATAATTAATAAATATTATTTAATAAAAAGGATAAATAATAGACACATGAGCAACAAAAGTCAATTTCATAACGTGTTTATGGGCCCGCTCATTAGCAACCATAGTTGTATTCTACATTTTTTCCTCTTTTCATAATATACATTCTTTTAAGCTGCGTTTGTTTACGGGGGTACAAATAATAAGATAAAAATAAAAATATAAAATTATATTTTACAGAAAATATATGAATAAAAATATTATATTTAAAAATACTAAAATTAATATATTTTATATTTATTTTAATAAAAAAATATAATAATATTAATAAAAATAAAATTTATATTTTATTTTTTATTAATTTTTTTATAATTAAATTTTTTATTATTATATATTTTTTAATTTTTTAAATTAAAAAATGAAAATAATTAGATTTTTATAGTTTATTTAAGTTTTGTCATTAAATAAAATAATAAATATTAATTTTTATATTTCTATCGTTTATGTCTTATTTTTAATATCTTATATTATGAATCAAACGTAATTTTAAAAAATTTTAGATCAGACACTTTTATTTTAACTAAATTTTATTATATTTAGAGATTTTGAACCTTTTTTTTCTTTTAAACAAATAAATTTCTCTGTTATTACATGTGGTTCTCAATTTCACATGCAATATAGATCCCTCCAAACCACGCAAAATTTGAATGAATGAATGTATGTAGTTCTTGTAAAATTATTTCATCATGGCTGATATTTTTCAGTGACAAAACTTAAAGCATAGATTATATTTAAGAAACGATGTCACAAAACATCATATGGGAAAACAACTTTAATTTTTCAAAATAGTCATAAGCAAGTAAAACATGAGAAGGTACACTTGTATTGTTTTGGTGATGAAGATTGATAGTTGATACAACTATATATGTTAGATATACACTATAATTAATTACTAATATAAAATATATATTAAGATACGATTATGCTGAACAATACGAATAACGAACTGTAATTCTAGTCCAACAAATTTAAAAACAAAAAAATCAAATTGAATCAATAAAGTGAAATAACACTCAACATTATTTGTAAACTAATAAAATTAAGTTGATATATATATATATATATATATTATGTACACATAAAAAAATTAATTATATATAAATATATAATAATTAATTAATTTATTTTTAACATATATTTTATATTTTAATATTTATTTTAAATTATCAATTAATTTTTTGTAACCATCTATAATATATATATATATATATAGAGAGAGAGAGAGAGAGAGAGAGAGAGAACCCTAAAAAGATACAATTGAGAATTATTAAATTGTAATTTTTTTAAACAATTCCAGTTCCAAATTAATTTTTAAACTTCATTAAAAGGAAATATATATTCCGATAATTAAAATTGAATTCTTTGACGTGCAATTGATTTATTGGAGGACAATTCAAGCTAATTAACCAAGTCTTACTTTGACCAATTGAATAAGAGATAAACTATTATTAGAGGCTTAAAAATGTTGAAATTGGTGCATTATACTGTATGTGTAATTTGTTTGTAGTAATCCACAATTTCACATGCAACTATATATGATGTAGATTCTAGATTCTTGTAATAATTCGTTTATCTATTATCTCTTTACGTGATGCATAATTCTACTTTATGACTTGTTGAAGACCTGGTCTTAAAAAGTTTAGGTTCAGAATGTTTCTCTTTAATCTTGCTCATACGTCAAGTAACATCATAATTAAGTAAATAAATATAAAGTATACCCTAAATTAGCATAAAAATTTTTAAACCAAATATTATAGTTTTCAATATATTTTATTTACTAAATATTTAAATTAATCTCTAAATTTTAATTTTGTCTTATACTTCATGACTCAAAATATAGAGTCAGATACAATAAGAACAAAAAAATTGATCCGATCTCTTTAAAGAGGTTAAACACGACGACAAAGACTAGCGTTATTTATTTAAATAAGTAATTATCTTTTTGAATTTCTCCTATTACCTCTATTTTTCTTAAAAGATAGATTCTATCAAACTCTTAAGATAAAAGGAATAATTATCTATCCATAAAGGTGGAATTACTCCAATAAAAATGATTAATAATTCTACTATAAATACACTGACACCCTCAGGTATATTCACGTTATAATTTATTAAAAATCTACCTAAAATTCTTGTAAACTTAAGTATAAGAATCTCTTGTAGGTACTACTCTCCACCTCCTTACAAAGAACTCGGACAGCGACACCTCGGCACAAGAATAAGTCAGACGCTGTCGAATAAATAATTTGAACCTCACGTTCAGATCCAAATTATTGTTCAGAATAATCCTCAGAATAAAATCCATATCAAATTATTAATCTATATAATTAAAGAACCAGTATAAAAATTATAAAATTTTTCAGAGTCGGTTATATTTTATATTAAATAACGATAAAAATAAATTTATTTAATTTTTATTAAAATTTGATATAAAAATTAATTTGTCTAATTAAATAAAAAATTAAGAATTAATTTAATAATTAAAATTTATTGAAAGTTAGAATGTCGACTACTTTTTTTTAGAATTAATTTGAAATATTACTTATAAATATATTCATATTTATATTTATAGAAACTTTTGCCATCATCATATGAAAAGTCTGTATTATGTTATACTATATAAAATTATAGGAAACATTTCAAGTGCACCGGGGAGTACCGGTGCACCAATTATTTTAACCGTTGATCTGAATTAATATATATTATATATATTTTTTATAATTCAGATCAACGGTTAAAACAACTGGTGCACCGATACTCCCGGTGCACTTGAAATGCTTCCAAAATTTATATTTAGATAGCCATTGCCCAATGTGAACACACTTTTTGTTGAGATAATAAATAATGGTGGGGTTACTTGATTACATGTTCATATTTTAGGTCACAAAAATCAAAGCAGGTTGGCACAAATAATTAAGTTCATAAACAATAAACAAATACACAGATAATTAGTCACATTTTGAAAGTCAGAACGAATACTTTCTTAATGGTAGTAATATTAGTAGTATGTTGGTTTTCAGAAAAAAATATTAGTATGTTGTAATCTGTCTAGAATTAAGCCCTAATTAAGGGTACCTTTATTTTTTATTTTTAATTCTTTTTTTACATTTTATAAAACTCTCTATTGTATTTGGTGCTAAAAAAATTAAAACTAAAATTTCACTCTCGAAACATAAAATTTTAGTTATTTTAGTATTTAAAAAAAACACAAAAAATTAAAATTTTTAAGTTAGAGAGTGAAATTTTAATAATATTTTTTTCAATAATCAATTATTTTAGTAAATATTTTTATTTCATCTCTACATTTATCTTAAATCAAATAGAATATTAAAACATAACTCTTTCAAATGCTGTTTTATTGGTTTTTTATTATTTTCTTTTCTTTTTGCATTTTGGTAGTAACTTTTTATTCTTTTTTCATAAGGTAGTCTAGGGCTCATAGCCCAAATCTTGCATTGAAAAGTATACTCTTTTTTGCTATTGGTTGATATACTTAAAAGCCCAATATCTACTAGTCTTTTTTATATTTTTGACATGATAGTATTCTTTTTGTTTGGGTTTGGATTCTTCTTTTGTGGACTTCCAAAAGGCTCCAATGTAAGCTAAAACCTGAAAAATAGTTGAAAACCAATGACAAAAACAAAAGTTGAAAACCAAAAACCAAAAAGAAAGATTACTGTCAAAAAAAAAAAAAGATACCATAGTTAAATCAATACCCATATCTAAAACACGAAAAAAATTTGTAATTATTCTATAGTGCAAGTCAATTCCTTTTCACTATATTCATCTGTCATTTAATATTTTTTTTATATCTTTTAAATTATTAAAATTTATTGAACTAAATAAATAGATGAAATTTTCTCATAGAGTACAAATTTAGTGATAATTAAAGAGTAGTATGTCCTACGAAAAAATAGTTAAGAATCCGAAAGTTATTTACCCTGAATATAATTATGATGACTATATAATTTTATTGTTAAAGTTAATTTTTTTTAAAACCCTAAGAGCACCTTTAATGATTGATCCCCATTTAATTTTTTTCTGACACTTTGAGAAACTTATTATTGGAGAAGGAGAGAAACGAGTTTTTTTACGAAGTTTAAAGTAGAAGAGTCCCTACTCAGAATGATTCAAGGACAACCAATGGTAAGTTGCCACATGACAAATAAATATATATGAAATTATAATTAAATAAATAATTATATTAAATAATTAAATTATAATAAATAATTATATTAAATAATTAAATAATATTCAATTTAATAATAATTATAATAATTTATTAAATTAAATAATTATAATTTTATTTAATTAATAATTTATATTAATTATTTATATCATAATTAATTAAGTAATTAAATTATAATTAATTTATTAATAATTATAATAATTAATTAGATTAAATAATTAAATTTTTATTTAATTAATAATTTATATTAATTATTTATATCATAATTAATATTAAATATTATTTATATTTATATTATTATATTAAATTAGCCGTTGTAAAACTAGCCTTTGTAAAATTAGCCATTAGAAACTAGTCGTTATTATGTTACCGTTATTATTAATAAATTAATATTTTGTTACTCTATATATACCACTTAGATACACTTCTATTCTCACACTATCTACTACTCTTCTTTATCTTCTTCCAAGTTTACGAAATCATAGTTCTGCTACTATTATTTTTTGTTCGAAAAAATGGATCCAAACCAACTCAATACTTTCTTCAATTACTTACAAAACTTTCCTCAAATTCCAAATACCCAACAATCTCAAACATCAAACTCTCAAGTTCCAAATCAAAACTTCACACTACCAAATTCATTTCAAAATCCAAATCCACAAAATCTTTCTAATTTCAATTTTCAAGCTCCTTATAATAATCAGTTTCCTATATTCCAACCGCAAAATCAAAATTCACAAACACCCCATTTTCCATTTTCGTCCATATTTAATCCCTCTATCGAAAATGTTACTCCAACTTCCTTGCCGTTTCCAACTCAATTCAGTGCATCAAGACATAACTCATCTGGTGTTGGTAGCTCTTCTAACCCATCCTCTCAGACTCCTATACAATCTAGTCCAAATTCACAATATTCAGATTTTGCCAACCCTCATGGATTAGATGCTATCGACCTTAATGATGATGATATTGAAGATCAGAGGCAAGATAGTATTCGACACTGGCATTGGAAAGAGGATGAGATGCTGATCAGTGGATGGTTAAATGTTTCAACTAACCCTGTAGTTGGTACCGATCAAAAAGGGGAAACATTTTGGAGTCAAATTCATAGCTATTGTGTAGAATTTTGCTCCGACATGACAAGAGAGGTAGTTGCATGTAAGAAACGATGGTATAAGATCAACAAGGCTGTTGCACAATTTGTTGGTTGCTACGATCAAGCTAGTCGAAACATAAGGAGTGGTTCGAACGCTGATTATATAAAGGAGTTGGCTTATAAACTTTATTCCACAAATTATGGTCAAAAGTTCACTTTTGAGAGGCATTGGAACATGCTTCGGTTGGAGAAAAAATGGAGAAGCCAACTACCTACACAGAGTGGCGGCTCAAAGAGAACCAAGGTTAGTGCAACTAGAGCATATTCATCCTCATCAAACCCAGAAACACCGTTGGCTGACGAACCCGGTGTGGACTCTCCCGTTCGCCCACAAGGATCAAAGAAGAGCAAGCAAAAAGGTAAGGGAAAAGCACAGATGTCTGAAGATTTTAGCGAAAGAAAATCATCGGTTGTCAAAAAATTATCTCTCATGAAAGATATT
Organism: Arachis stenosperma; assembly: GCF_014773155.1. Lineage (NCBI taxonomy): Eukaryota > Viridiplantae > Streptophyta > Magnoliopsida > Fabales > Fabaceae > Arachis > Arachis stenosperma. The sequence goes on from NC_080377.1 coordinate 11,599,269, forward strand.
AAGAATGTTAGAGAAAAGGAACTAATGGATAGGAAAAAGAAAAAGAACAGGAGAAGGAACATAGAGTAAAGATTATGTCAATCAAAGAGAAGGAGTTACAAATTCAAGCGGCAATGAAAGAACAAGAATTACAAGCTCAAGCAGCAATGAAAGAAAAAGAATTAAAAACTCAGAGGTATATTAAAGAAATGGAGATAAAAGCAAAAGAAAGGGAAATGGAAAGGATGGCCAAGGAAAGGGAAAGGGAAATGGTTATGCAAATACTTAATGCTGATACGTCTACAATGAGTGAAAAACGACGAGCTCTTCATGAGATTGCATGTGAGAAAATAATCGCCAAGTGGTTTACTTAATGGTTCCTTGTATTCGTAGAGTTATGTAGTATGTTCTTATTTTTATTGCGTATTAATGGTTTATGATGTAGTTTGTTTTATTTATTTCTTATGTAAGTTTTTAAATTAGCCAATATTATTGTGCCCTTATTGTTCATGAAAGTGACCGTTGTAAAACTAGCCGTTGCAAAATTAGCCGTTGCAAAACTAGCCGTTAACTAGCTGTTAAGGTACTTATTGCAAACACACTTATAAATATCAACTATCCATGACTCTGCAACTCCACTTCAATTCTTGTTTCTTACCTCGAAAGAGAACTAAAAATTACATTTCTAAATATGGCTAGAAATTTTGATGATATGTTTAATGAGGCTTTGTATGGCAAAAGAAGACGGCAAGATAACACAGCCATAGATAATTGGATCGATGAGTGTTTACTCCAAGATTCAGAAGAAGAAGATATTGATAGAAACTCTATCCCAATTACTCGTAGATGGATCAACAGAGATCGAGAAGCAGGACATAATCGCTTTTTTCAAGATTACTTTGCAGATGAACCGGTGTATAATGCTGACATTTTCCGACGGAAATTTTGAATGAGAAGACATGTGTTCCTTCGGATAGTAGACGCTCTCTCAAATGTCTGTCCGTATTTCTAACAGAGGGTTGATGCAACTGGAAGAAGAGGCTTGTCATCACTCCAAAAATGTACCACTGTGATACGCATGTTAGCATATGGCGTAGGAGCTGATGCTGTTGATGATTATGTGCGCATAGGCGAGAGCACTACAATTGAATGTTTGGAAAAATTTGTTAAAGGTGTCATTTCGGTGTTTGAAGATGAATACTTGCGAAAACCCAAACCAAATGACGTACAACACCTGCTACAAATGGCGGAGGGTCGCGGCTTCCCTGGCATGTTGGGTAGCATTGACTGCATGCATTGATAATGGAAAATTTGTCCAAAAACATGGAAATGTATATACATGAGTGGTTATCGTGGGGTTCCAATCATAGTACTTGAGGTTGTAGCATCTTCAGACCTTTGGATATGGCATGCGTTCTTTGGAGTTTCTGGTTCAAATAACGATATCAACGTGTTAGATCGTTCTCCAGTGTTCGATGATATTCTAAACGACCGTGCTCTGGAGGTAAATTACACTATTAAAGGTAATAATTATACTACTGAATACTATTTAGCAGATGGTATTTATCCTGAATAGGTCACATTTGTCAAATCAATCTCAAAGCCACAAGAGAAGAAACGCAAGTTATTTGCACAATACCAAGAAGGGCAAAGAAAAGATGTGGAGCGAGTATTCGGAGTGTTGCAAGCACGCTTTGCAATTATACGTGGTCCAGCTCGTTTTTTGACAAAAGAAGAAGCTTGCCAACATAATGAGAGCTTGTATTATATTGCATAATATGATTGTTGAGGATGAAAGAGATACTTATCCAGAAAATTTTGCTCAGGGCTTAGAGTATGATAATGTCAAAAATGGCTTATCACAACCTTAGATGGGAGAAGAGGATTTCGCACCATACCATCAATTTCTCCAAAGAAATGGCCAACTTCGAAATAGGCAGCAGCATAGACAATTGAAAGAGGACTTGATTGAACACATATGACAATTTCACAAAGCTTGTCGTCAACTATAATGCTTAATTATGTTTTTCTTTGTATTAAGTAATTTTACAAATTAGTGTAACTCCGAATTATATATTGTGTATTATTATTATATATGAATTTATTTAATATTAATAACTTTTAATAGTGAATTATTTAATTTAAAATTACATTATTGAAAAAAATTAATTACATTAATTTCAAGTATTTTAATTAATTAATTAAGTGGGACCACAATAGGGACTAAAGTTAGTTCCTCCTAATGGAGAAGAGAGAGATATTTTGAGTTTCTATTTACTGTTTATGACACAAAAGCTGATATGGAGTTACTTTTTATGACAGGTGGGCCATAAACAGGAACTGAGATCAGTTCTCTACTAGAGATGGTCTAAGAGCAACTCCAATGAAAAGTCCCTCTCTCACTTTTTCCTGATACAAAGGGACTTCAACCATTAGAGAAAAGGATATGAAAGTCCTCCCACAAGTCTCAAGAAAGACGAATTCCTTCTCAGAGGGACTCTATCCTACCAATGATAACTTGCCATTATCTTTAAAATAATAATTAATTAAATAATTATGTTAAATAATTAAACTATAATTAATTAATTAATTAATATGATATATTTAATTAATTAATTATAATTTAATTAATTAATATAATTATTTAATTAATTATTATTTTAATAATTATATTTAATTATAGTTAATATTATTAAAATAATTAAATTATAATTAATCATAATAAATAATTATATTATTATTTAATTAATAATTTATATTAATGATTTAAATCATAATTAAAATAATTATACTCAATTATAATTAATTAAATTTATTTACATAAAAAGGTAAATTTAATTTTTTATATATTATAAAATATTTTTTAGTGAGTTATTTATTTTTATTTATAAAATTTAAATGTTAACCACATTACAAAATAATAGAGTTTAACTATATTTTTTTATATTAAATAATTTTATAAATTAATATAATTTTGAATTATATATTGTATATTATTTTTATATATGAATTTATTTAATATTAATTTTTTTATTAGTGATTTTTTTTTAAATTTATAAATCTAAATTATATTATTGAAAAAAATTAATTACATTAATTTTATGAATTTTAATTAATTAATTAAGTGGGCCCACAACAGGAACTATAGTTAGTTCCTTCTAATGGAGAAGGGAGAGATGCTTTAAGTTCCTATTTACTGTTTATGACGTAAAAGCTGATGTGAAGTTACTTTTTATGACAGGTGGGCCATAAACAGGAACTGGGATAAGTTCCCTACTAGAGATGGTCGATAGCACCTCTAATGACTGATCCCCATTCAACTTTTTTCTGACACTTTGAGAAACTTTCCGTTGGAGAAGGAGAGAAACGAGTTTCCTCACGGAGTTCAAGGTAGAAGAGTCTTTGCTTAGAGGGACTCAAGGACAACCAATGGTAACTTGCCACCTTTTAAATAAATATATATGAAATTATAATTAAATAAATAATTATATTAAATAATTAAATTGTAATAAATAATTATATTAAATAATTAAATAATATTTAATTTAATAATAAATATAATAATTAATTAAATTAAATAATTATAATTTTATTTAATTAATAATTTATATTAATTATTTAAATAATAATTAATTAAGTAATTAAATTATAATTAATTTATTAATAATTATAATAATTAATTAGATTAAATAATTAAATTTTTATTTAATTAATAATTTATATTAATTATTTATATCATAATTAATATTAAATATTATTTATATTTATATTATTATATTAAATTAGCCGTTGTAAAATTAGCCGTTAGAAACTAGCCGTTATTATGTTACCGTTATTATTAATAAATTAATATTTTGTTACTCTATATATACCACTTAGATACACTTCTATTCTCACACTATCTACTACTCTTCTTTATCTTCTTATAAGTTTACAAAATCAAAGTTCTGCTACTATTATTTTTTGTTCAAAAAAATGGATCCAAACTAACTCAACTCTTTCTTCAATTACTTACAAAACTTTCCTCAAATTCCAAATACCCAACAATCTCAAACCTCAAACTCTCAAGTTCCAAATCAAAACTTCACACTACCAAATTAATTTCAAAATCCAAATCTACAAAATCTTTCTAATTTCAATTTTCAAGCTCGTTATAATAATTAGTTTCCTATATTCCAATCGCAAAATCAAAATTCTCAAACACCCCATTTTTCATTTTCGTTCATATTTAACCCCTCTATCATAAATGTTACTCCAACTTCCTTGCCGTTTCCAACTCAATTCAGTGCATCAAGACATAACTCATCTGGTGTTGGTGGCTCTTCTAACCCATCTTCTCAGACTCCTATACAATCTAGTCCAAATTCGCAATATTCAGATTTTGCCAACCCTCATGGATTAGATGCTATCGACCTTAATGATGATGATATTGAAGATCGGAGGCGAGATAGTATTCAACACTGGCATTAGAAAGAGGATGAGATGCTGATCAGTGGATGGTTAAATGTTTCCACTGACCCTGTAGTTCGTACCGATCTAAAGGGGTAAATATTTTGGAGTCAAATTCATAGCTACTGTGTAGAATTTTGCTCCGACATGACAAGGGGGGTAGTTGCACGTAAGAAAAGATGGTATAAGATCAACAAGGTTGTTGCACAATTTGCTGGTTGCTACGATCAAGCTAGTCGAAACATAAGGAGTGGTTCGAACGTTGATGATATAAAGGAGTTGGCTTATAATCTTTATTCCACAAATTATGGTCAAAAATTTACTTTTGAGAGGCATTGGAACATGCTTCGGTTGGAGCAAAAATGGAGAAGTCAACTACCTACATAGAGTGGCGGCTCAAAGAGAACCAAGGTTAGTGCAACTGGAGCATATTCATCCTCATCATATCCAGAAACATCGTTGACTGACGAACCCGGTGTGGACTCTCCCGTTCCACCACAAGGATCAAAGAAGAGCAAGCAAAAAGGTAAGGAAAAAGCACAGATGTCTGAAGATTTTAGTGAAAGAAAATCATCGATTGTCAAAAAATTATCTCTCATGGAAGATATTAAGAATGTTATAGAAAAGGAATTAATGGATAGGGAAAAAGAAAGAGAAGAGGAGAAGGAACATAGAGCAAAGATTATGGCAATAAAAAAGAAGGAGTTACAAATTCAAGCGGCAATAAAGAACAAGAATTATAAGTTCAAGCAACAATGAAAGAAAAAGAATTACAAACTTAGAGGTATATTAAAGAAATGGATATATAAGCAAAAGAAAGGGAAATGGAAAGGATGGCCAAGGAAAGAAAAAGGGAAATGGATATGCAAATATTTAATGCTGACACGTCTACAATGAGTGAAAAACGACGAGCTCTTCATGAGATTGCATGTGAGAAAATAATCGCCAAGTGGTTTACTTAATGGTTCCTTGTATTCGTAGTGTTATGTAGTATGTTCTTATTTTTATTACGTATTACTGGTTTATGATGTAGTTTGTTTTATTTATTTCTGATGTAAGTTTTTAAATTAGTTAATATTATTGTGCCCTTATTGTTCATGAAAGTGACCGTTGCAAAATTAGCCGTTGCAAAACTAGCCGTTAACTAGTCGTTAAGGTACTTATTGCAGACACACTTATAAATATCAACTATCCATGACTCTACAACTCTACTTCAATTCTTGTTTCTCACCTCGAAAGAGAAATAAAAATTACATTTCTAAATATGGTTAGAAATTTTGATGATATGTTTAATGAGGCTTTGTATGGCAAAAGAAGACGGCAAGATAACACAGTCATAGATAATTGGATCGATGAGTGTTTACTCCAAGATTAAGAAGAAGAAGATATCGATAGAAGCTCTATCCCAATTACTCGTAGATGGATCAACAGAGATTGAGAAGCAGGACATGATCGCCTTTTTCAAGATTACTTTGCAGGTGAACCGGTGTATAATGCTGACATTTTTCGACAGAGATTTTGAATGAGAAGACATGTGTTCCTTCGGATAGTAGATGCTCTCTCAAACGTCTATCCGTATTTCCAACAGAGGGTTGATGCAACTGGAAGAAGAGGCTTGTCATCACTACAGAAATGTACCGCTGCGATACGCATGTTAGCATATGGCATAGGAGCTGATGCTGTTGATGATTATGTGCGCATAGGCGAGAGCACTACAATTGAATGCTTGGAAAAATTTGTTGAAGGTGTCATTTCGGTGTTCGATGATGAATACTTGCAAAAATCCAAACCAAATGACGTATAACACCTGTTACAAATGGCGGAGGGTCGTGGCTTCCCTGGCATGTTGGGTAGCATTGACTGCATGCATTGGCAATGGAAAAATTGTCCAAAGACGTGGAAAGGTATGTACATGAGTGGTTATCGTGGGGTTGCAACCATGGTACTTGAGGTTGTAGCATCTTCAGACCTTTGGATATGGCATGCGTTCTTTGGAGTTTCTGGTTCAAATAACGATATTAACATGTTAGATCGTTCTCCAGTGTTCGATGATATTCTAAACGACCGTGCTCCGGAGGTAAATTACACTATTAATGGTAATAATTATACTATGGGATACTATTTAGCAGATGGTATTTATCCTGAATGGGCCACATTTGTCAAATCAATCTCAAAGCCATAAGGGGAGAAACGCAAGTTATTTGCACAATACCAAAAAGGGCAAAGAAAAGATGTGGAGCGAGCATTCGGAGTGTTGCAAGCAAGCTTTGCAATTATACGTGGTCCAGCTCGTTTTTGAAAAAAGAAGAAGTTTGCCAACATAATGAGAGCTTGTATTATATTGCATAATATGATTGTTGAGGATGAAAGAGACACTTATGCAGAAAATTTTACTCAGGGCTTAGAGTATGATGATGTCGAAAATGGCTTATCACAACCTCAGCTGGGAGAAGAAGATTTCGCACCATACCATCAATTTCTCCAAAAAAATCTCCAACTTCGAAATAGGCAGCAGCATAGACAATTGAAAGAGGACTTGATTGAACACATATGACAATTTCACAATGCTTGTCGTCAACTATAAAGCTTAATTATGTTTTTCTTTATATTAAGTAATTTTACAAATTAGTGTAACCCCAAATTATATATTGTGTATTATTATTATATATGAATTTATTTAATATTAATATATTTTAATAGTGAATTATTTTTAAATTTATAAATTTAAATTACATTATTGAAAAAAATTAATTACATTAATATCAAGTATTTTAATTAATTAATTAAGTGGGACCACAATATGGACTAAAGTTAGTTCCTTCTAATGGAGAAAAGAGAGATGTTTTGAGTTCCTATTTACTGTTTATGACGCAAAAGTTGATGTGGAGTTACTTTTTATGACAGGTGGGCCATAAACAGGAATTGGGATGAGTTTTCTACTGGAGATGGTCTAAGAGCAACTCCGATGGAGAGTCCCTGTCTCACTTTTTCCTGACACAAAGGGACTCCAAGCATTAGAGAAAAGGATATGAAAGTCCTCCCACAAATTTCAAAGAAGACGAATTCCTCCTCAGAGGGACTCTATCCTACCAATGATAACTTGCCATGTGGCAAGTTATCTTTAAAATAATAATTAATTAGATAATTATATTAAATAATTAAATTATAATTAATTAATTAATATAATATATTTAATTAATTAATTATAATTTAATTAATTAGTATAATTATTAAATTAATTATTATTTTAATAATTATATTGAATTATAGTTAATATTATTAAAATAATTTAATTATAATTAATCATAATAAATAATTATATTATTATTTAATTAATAATTTATATTAATAATTTAAATCATAATTAAAATAATTATACTCAATTATAATTAATTAAATTTATTTACACAAAAAATAAATTTAATTTTTTATATATTATAAAATAATTTTTAGTGGGTTATTTATTTTTATTTATAAAATTTAAATGTTAACCACATTACAAAATAATAGAGTTTAACTATATTTTTTTATATTAAATAATTTTGTAAATTAATATAATTTTAAATTATATATTGTGTATTATTTTTATATATGAATTTATTTAATATTAATATTTTTATTAGTGAATTTTTTTAAATTTATAAATTTAAATTATATTATTAAAAAAATTAATTATATTAATTTTAAGAATTTTAATTAATTAATTAAGTGGGTCAACAATAGAGACTACAGTTAGTTCCTTCTAATGGAGAAGAGAGATGCATTGAGTTTCTATTTATTGCTTATAATGCAAAAACTGATGTGGAATTATTTTTATGACAGGTGAACCATAAATAAAAATTGGGATGAATTCCCTATTGGAGATGGTCTAAAAATAAAAAAGGAAAAGACAAAAGTAATAATTGGCTTAATCATAGTATCTATCTGTAGCTTCCCTCCCTTTCAGGACGAGTATGTAGTAGGTGCCGTCAACGGTTTAGATTCAACCTATATATACACTGATAGATCTCAAGCCGTTAGTTTAATAGATCTATGGATGTTGGTGTACTTGGCGGTTGTGATTAACTTTAGTCAAAATTAATTTCACATAATATTATAGTATTTATTTTTTAATGTCATATCAATTATATTACGTATTAAAAAAAGTTATTAAATCAACTATGTATATAAAATATTATTAAAATATATAATATATATTAAAATTATATAAAAAATTATATTATATATAAATACATAATAATTTATTTTTAGTGTATATAAAATATTTTTATATCCTATATATAACCAGGAAAATATATTTTACTCTCAACATAATGGCCTTAACTCATAACAATCAAAGAAATACTATACTACTAAATATAGTAAATTAATATAATTAAAGCCATATCCACATAATAATTAACAATCAAAGAAATATAATAGAGTTTTAATTTAAAAAAAAAACCATACTAAAGCCTCAACATCATAGTAAACACATATATATATATATATATATATATATATATATATATATATATATATATATATATATATATATATATATGTGTGTGTGTGTGTGTGTTATGAGACAAAATGTTAAAAGATTGATAATTCTAAGAACCAATATTTGTAATAAAAAAATAAAAATTAATTAATATTGATACCAATTCCAACAAATATCAATTCGTTGTTTCTTATTTCCCATTTATAAAGTAGTGTTTACATAGATATTCATGGATCCTATGACCTAGGCAAAGAAACAACAAATTAAAGCCATATCCTCATATGATTAAGCTTTAATTTAACAGAACACAAAAAGAAAAAAAAAAACATGGGCCTATACTTTGGACATACAAATCACAAAGCTTAAGAGATAATATGTAAATATATTTTTTTATGGTATTTTCTAATCCGACGGACAAATAAGTATTCCGTCGCAAATTGTAAACATACTTTTATTAAAGTAATTTTAAATAGCCCATGAAAGTTGCAACTACTTATTACTCAAGCAAGAATTTGATCAAGAGGCTTGGCTTCCAATTTGTTTGTGTTGTTCAAGCCTTGGAGGTTTTGCCTCTCCTTGGCTAGCTTCTTTAGGTTAGCAAGCTCAAGGTCCTTGCTCATCTTCCTCCTATACATCTCGGCGAAGGTGATCGGCTCCTCCATCACCGGCTTCTCTCCCTCCTCGACCTTAAGAGGGTATACGATCGCATCCGGTGCCGGATTTTGGAATGTGGCGATGGATAAACGGCTAGAGTTTGAGTTCACAACGGCTTGGTGATCAGCATTTTTGAACCTACCATTGCTTAGGAACTACCAAAAAAATTATATCACATATATAATTTAGATAAATTAAATAAAGAGATTGTATGTTACAAAAAAAATAATATATGAATGAAAAATTATTTCTATAGAGAAGTATAGATTATTATTATTATTTCTATTTTTTTGAAAAATATTATGGTATGATGATAGCTAATTTCTAATAAAATAAAATGTTATTATTTCATTAAACCTAAAAATTAGTATAATTCTTGTCAATAATTTAGATTATACAGTGTTAAATGCAAAAACTTTTATAAAAGGCTAAACATTTTAAATTTTCAAAGTAGTTATTATACAAAAAAGGATAGAAGTTAAAATAATTATCCAAAATAAATAACATTTTAAAATAGGCTACAAAAATCAGCACAGTCAAACCATCTATCTTTGTGTTTATTTATTAGGGTTTTGTGCTTTGGGTTTACATTTTCAGCCTCTAGCTTTCGTTTTTCGCAATGAATTAGTCATTCACATACCAAAAAAAACTATGATTTTACTTAATGCTCAGGGATTAGTAGGCCTTACTAATTAATGATAATAATAATAATAATAACATAAATTGATTGATCGAGCATATTTTGATTTTATTAAAAAATGGTTCAATTTAGATTATCATTTAAAATCTATACCAAGTGATTAGTTTATTTCTTATTTTTTGAAAATTATTAATTCATTTCCAACACATAATTAATTATTTCCAAGAATTTATGCTTATCATGTAGTTATTAAAAAATAAATATACTATTTGTTTCAAATAAAATGTGGTTAATTCATTTGAAAGTTTAAATTATTAAAATATAATCACCACAAATATAATATTTTTTTTTTTGAAAAATGTATGTTACATAACTTATACTTAACCAACCCATACCGTAATTTTAGAGGAATTAAAGCAGTCCACCATATATAAGTATTAATTAATAGTTCTTTGGTCCAACCCTAATTAAAGTTCTACTTACTTCACATAATAATAGTAATAATATTTCGTTCAAAAATATCTGCTAGTTATATTATATTAAATAAAATTTAAAATACACTATAAAATCACCGGAGTCAAACCACTTGTATTATTATTGCATTTTTTTATTAGTGTATTTTATTTCGCAGCCTCTCCTTTAGCTTGGGTATTAAGTAGGCCCATCTAAATTTATTGATTAAAATAGTTGAATTTAGAACATTTCAAAAGTTGTAACAAAGTGGACCAAAAATTTATATTCAAAATAAATATGCTAAAAAAGAGCTAAATGTGTAGCATGCGTGTGTGTGTGGATTTTTTCATAAAATATTGATGTGGACAGATTTTTCTTCAATGATAAATATTGAAAAATGTGATTATTAATAAACATTCAAAGATGGGGGACTCTATCTTTCCACATGAGATGAACTTTACTTGGCACCTGTTTTTTCGGTGAATTAATTATATATAGCTTATTAAATTACTTAATTGACCCTTTATTAATTTGCGTCAGCTTATAGTTTACTTTGCATGTATATTGTTTCGTCTATTAATTCTAGTCTCTTTGATTTTCAAAAATGAGTTATTGTAGTTAGAACTTAGAAGATAGGAAAGTGAGAGAAAACGGTTCATGAACATTTTAAATGGAATCACGTTAAATTCTAAAGGTGATGTAAATTGTGATAAGTGTTAATAGGCTGAACTATAAAAATTTGGAATTAAAAAAAATGGTGTTGTTTTTTTGGTGTTTAAAAAAAAGATTGTGTTATTTAAAACACTTGTTGAAAATATTACACGTAAAAGATTTGAATAAAAATGTAAATTAATCTCTAATGCGTTGACATTTTTTTATCTAAATTTATTTAAAAAAAAATTCAGAGAAAATAATAAAGAATTTGTTATGTGTACTTATAATAGCAGTCAACTTTGAATAAGATATGAACTATGAGCTATTGTAAACTAAATTCACATCATTTCAATAAAAGTCTGAGTTAGTTGACATTTTATTTACCAAAAGAAGTAAACTATCATTTTAGTTAGATATAATTTGGTGAAAACTCATGTGAAGTCGACTTCACGTGAAGTTGATATATGAGAGCTGTTAGATGAAAATTTAGTCAAATCAGTCAAATCATCTAACAGCTCTCAAGTATCAACTTTACATGAAGTCGACTGTACCTGAGTTTTTACTATATAATTTTTTATAATGACTTTTGAAGAAAAAATAGTTTAATCTTCAAGAAATAATTTTAACGTGACAAAATACATATCTTTTTTTAAGTAAGAAACAACTCATGAATTTGATTTCATTTTTCATTAAAATATATGAAAATTATTTAAAAAATACGTAAAAAAATATATCAAGAATTGCACTTGAACTTTATCTCTAATTTTTCCCCCAAATTTAATTGAATTTTTCCATCGTCCACATAAAAAAAAGTCGCAAAAATAATTCTCTTAGAAAAAAAATTTAAAAGGTAAAAACATTTATTTTTTTAAGTAGACTTGCAAAAAGTCCGAGTCCAAATCTAATCTCTATATTCTTTTTAAATAAGTCTTCTTATATTTAGTTTATTTTATCAAACTAAAGGGTCAAATATTATTTTCTTCTTTTAAAATTTATGTTATATAAATTTTATGCATGGTAAGTGTAAAGTAATTTTACACGTGTATTCAATTACGTAACGTCATATTAGTAAAAATGACTGTTTTTGACATTTACCACCTGAATTATCATTTAAAAGAACATATATAACTGTACGACTGTATAAAATATTTTACAAATTTAAATTCATAAAAAAATATTTTGGAGAGAGAGAGTGAAATAAAAAAAGATTGCATAGGGAATACTCACATGACCATGATCTCCAAGATTGACAACAAAGGCACCTTCCACAGGCTGAACAGTGATCCAAGTCTTACCATTATCCCTTGTAGCTTGAAGCCCACCAACCTGATCTTGAAGAAGGAGTGTGATGGTGCCTGGGTCTGTGTGCCTCTTCAATCCAAGTGTTAGGTCTGGTTGAGGGCATTTTGGGTAATAATTCACCACAACCTTTTGGTCCATGTCCACACATGCTTTTGTTAGTGCTTCTTTTTCTAGCCCCATTGCCTCTGAGAGGACCTCTAGGAGCTTGCATGCAAGCCCCATAAGGTCCTCGCTGTACTTTTTCGTCACCTCCATCCATCCTTCCGGCTTGTCCGGCCACCTCGAGTAGTCGCGGTTGCGAATCGGGTATGAAAAGTATGTCACTATCTCCCTCCAATCTTGCACTGCTTCTCCCTGTGTTATGAATTGTGTTATTTGAACATCTAAATTATTAATGTTCTATTAATTATACAACCCAAGAATTAATGTGTTTAAATTGTTGGAAATCCTTTTATTCAAAGCCATGAGGCAAAATTAACAAGGATTTGTGTATTCGACAAGCATGTAATTAATTATTTTTACTATATTAACACAAAACTTTCGTACACATATATGTGAATTAAAATAATATTATTTGTACATTAAATTAATTTTTAAATATATATAATTTAATTTATTTTTAAAATATATTTTATACTAATGAATAATTTTAGTACGAAAAATTATTGTTGTCCATAATTCAATATCTAAATTTGGAGAGATTTTACAAATCATTCATTTTAAGTTGAGCAAAAATTATTAATTGGTGTGATTTGTAATCTATAAATTCTTTTAGATACTTATTATGAAAAAAAAAAAAAAAGATAAATTCTTACTTGGAGATGGCTAGAGACAATGAAACCACCCTTCTTGCCACCGGACATGTCGAAGCGAAGCTTCTCGTCCGGTGGCAAGGCGAAAAACTCTTTAGCCAGAGATGTCATCTCGGAAATGAGCTTGGTATCCACACCATGATCCACAACCTGAAATATTCCCCAATCTTCGCATGCTTCTACAATCTTCTTGCATATCTCGGCCCTACGACCATCTGCGTCGTTGATTCCGGCCAATGATATGACTGGAATCACGTCGCTGAATTGGTTGTAGGCAACTTTTGGCCTCTCATCTTCATCCCTCACAAAGCTGGACTCAAGAGTTTTTTGCTCAGCCAAGTGAGTGAGGGTTTTTGCTGGCGCCATATGAATTTTTTTTTTTTTGAAAAATCTTATTATTTAATTTGGTGTTTTAAAGGGTGTGAGTGATTTTTTTTTTTTTTTTTGAATGGAGAGTGATTTTTGATGGTTGGGTGAGATATGGGAATGGAAGATGGGGTTTCTTGGGTTTATATAGTACTAGTGATGGCGTGGTAGGTTTGAATTTCACACGCACCCAAATTTAATTAATTAGTCATTATAATATATAAATATGAATATTTTCATAAATACCTCCAACATATTCTATTTGTGATGAAATGATGATACTTATGAATTTACATTAATTTTATATGTTAAATAATAATAAATTGTAACTATATATAAAGAGGACGGAGATACTGAGATACATTGTTTTGTGGAGTTAGTGCTGTAGACACTAAACAATAAAAAATATAAAATATAAAATTAATTTATAAATATATTAAGAAATCAATTAAATAAGCTACGTGCGTACAGTGGTGTCCATAAACTTGTTAACAACAACAACAAAAATAATTGGATTCATAACTTTAGTGTTAAAACTTAAAAATACGAGTAAATATAAGATTTTAATTATTTATTTTATATTATTATGAAACTGATAAATGGTATCATGGTATGCCAAGATCGTATAAGATAAATAAATGTCTATATACTTCATCCATTAAAAGACTTGTATTATATGTTACATAGTTTTTTTTTTCTTTTTTGTATTGTGTTTAAAATTTTTATTTCGAGTTAACAAGAATAAAATTTTAAACCTTTTAATTATACAAATTTTGATATTCTATTATAAAATTATTTTTTACAAAAATCTAAATTGATAAAGCGTATATAAACAATAATAGAGTAAAATATATTTTTTGTCTTAAAATTTGTTAGAAGTTTTAAAAATAAACATAAATTTTATTTTAAATTTTATCTTAAAAAAATTCAATTTGTATCAAATATATTCCTGACAATTAATTTTAAGGCCAATTTAACAATAATTTCACAAGAACAACTTTCAATACAAGTAAATTAGACATAATTGTCATGTATCGTTGTTGGATTGATCCCTAAATTTTTTAAAAAAATTTAACTGTTAAGGATATATTTGATGCAAATAAAATTTTTTAGACAAATTAAAATAAAATAAAATTTAAAAAAAATGTTAAATTTTTTTGACAAATTTTAGGGGAAAAAAACTTTATTCATGATGATATTTTTATTTCTAATAGTTTTTAAAACACATTAGATTTTTTAAAAAGGGTAGCTCCTACTAACTTGTCTAGATAAATGGTGAGTTGGAAGAAGTTTCAAGTTTCAACCATTCAATGTCACAACTCACAAGTCACAACTCACAATCACGTTGCTACCTAACTCTCTTTGTAACCACATTTTGTAACACATATCAATGCTTCTACACAAACCCCTCTAACAATTTAGATAATAGTTTCAATCTTACAAGTCATATTGACTCCTGCCATCTTTCAAAGGTACATTGAAAAACAAAATAGTCAAATATTTATATTTATAATAAAATTTTATAAATAAATAATTCAAAGTATTAAAATGTGATAATAATTTACTTTTATAAGTATATTTTGAAAATTTTAATTACTTTCTAAAAATTATAAAGCAACACATAAATATATAATAATTAAATTTTAGGAAAAATTCTACTCCCCTCCCCTTTATTTTATAAATGTACATTCCCTTCTCTTCTAACTTTTAAAAAACCTTTTCTTTAATCCATTTTAAACTTTTTGTGTTAACTAATGTTAACTTTATCCATTTTTTAAGAAAAAATAAATTATTTTTTAAAAAAATACCCATTAACAAAAATTTTATTTTTTATTATTATATTTTTTTATAAAATATTTTTTAATAAATTATTTTTTATTGATTAAATTGTATTTTTTAAAAAATTTAATAATTATATTATTTTTTTTCTAAAATATCCTTCAATAATTTTTTAATTATTAAATTATAATTTTACCAAAATTTTCCTTAACGATTTTTTTATATTTTACTATTAATTTTTTGATATCTATATATATTATTTTAACATTAAATAAAAAATTTTAGTAAGATTATTTTTCAATATCAATATATATTAATTGTTATATATATTAACAATGGTAAAATTTTTTTATTTAATGTTAAAATAATATATATTGATGTCAAAAAATTAATAGTAAAATATAAAAATAATTGTTCATAAAAATTTTGGTAAAATCAAAATTTAATAATTAAAAAATTATTGAAGGATAGATATCTTAGAAAAAAAATAATTTAATTATTAATTTTTTTAAAAGTATTTTAATAAAAATACAATTTAATCAATAAAAAATAATTTATTAAAGGATATTTTGGTAAGTAAAATTTAATGATAAAAAATAAAAATTTTTGTTAATGGATATTTTTTCAAAAAATAATTTATTTTTTCTTAAAAAATGGATAAAGTTAACACAAAAAGTTTAAAATGGATTAAAGAGGAGGTTTTTTAAAAGTTAGAAGGGAGAAGAATGTACATTTATAAAATAGAGGGGAAGGAGGTGTCATTTTAACATCTCACAGAAAAGGAGAGTGGAATTTTCCCTAAATTTTATGTTTTAGCATTTATGAGATATTTTTAGCAGCTTTTGTTGTTGTTTAAAATTTTAGCAGCCTTCAAGCGTGGCGGCTCCTGGCACTGTTGAAGTTTTTTTTTTTGGTTATGGGTTGAATTATTATTTTAAGGGAACCCTTGGTCATATTGGGCCTCTCTTTTTGGACATATTGGGCTGGTTCTCATATAGTTAAATTTTGATTTCTGTTTGGGCTTCTTAACTCTTGGTTGGGTTAGGCATAGATTCCATGCCCAACAAATACTAAAGTTTTAAATTTGGTTTTATGGCCCAAGTACAAAAAAAAGTTTGGTCTTATGGCTTATAAAATTTAGGCGACTCTGTCACATTACTAAAACACAAAAAAAAGGGGTGAGCATGGTGATTTGATTCGGATTCATGATAAAATTAGAACCGAACCGAAATTGATTCAATTTGGTTTGGATTTGTGTTTTTTTAAATATTTACTCAAATCAAACCAAACTGATTAAAAGCGGATTGATTCGATTCGGGTAATTGGGTACTCGATAACTTTAAAATTCGTAAAAAAAAAAAATCAAACTTTTATCTTAAAAATTCAACAAGTACAATAAATATGTAACATCAATAGAAATAATCTAAACATGTGAAATACTAAATACATTAAAAACTAAACTCATCAAAATCCAAACATATTAATAGTGAATAATTTTTGTTTAATAGAAAAGTCATATATATATATTTTTTTTATTTAATTAATATATGATCGGATTTACGGGTTGGTTCGGATTACGCACTCCTAAAATCGATACCTGAACCAATCACTAATAAAGACTATCGGTTTGGTTCGAGTTAAACCTGATTACCCGTTGATTCCAAAACCAATTTAATTGGTTCGATTCGGATTCGGATGGGTAATTGGATACCTGCAACCCATACTCACCCCTAAAAAAAATGTTATTTATTTATTTATTTATTTTTAAGCAGCATCTTTGTTTGATACTGCTACATTAATATATACTATATTTTGTATTTGTAGTTATTGTCTTTGCATATTTAGATATAATAAAACAAATATAACACATGGGTATAATATAAGGTTACATTGGATGCTTCTAAGATGTATATGCCGACATCAAATCTTAAAAAGTATGTGTGTAGTTGTACGATGCTCTTGCTTAGCATTTTTAAAATCACAAGTTGCTGTCTCCCTATATTCTCTCTTCTTTCTTCTTAGAAAGAAGTGTGGGCTAAATACTAATTAATTTATTAATTTGATCATGTTTATATCTCTAGCTAGCAATGGAGAATTTCAATTTTCTAATATACATACACTCATTTATTAGTGTTGAATTTGACTTGATATACAAACACAAGTTCAAATTAAAGAATATTGTTTAGTAACTGTTCATACCCTGGCCCAATACAAAGGCCCAGGTCCAACTAAAAGGCCTAATCTAAGGGATTAGAGCCTAGCTAAGTGCCGACCTTCACATAAAAAGTCGGTGTTAACCACGACTTGGTCTGAAGAGGTCGGATGTGAGATTAGCTGGCAGATAAACACTCATTCAAATGGGTAACCGCCCCTAAAATCTCTCTAACCGCCTCATAAAGCCATATCTTAACCTCCCCAAGATAATAGGGACGGTTACCATCCTAAAGATACGGCACTACACCAACGGTGGTTATTGGCTCACCACTATAAGTACACTGACACCCCTCAGGTATTTCTAAGTCCAATACTCTCTAGACCTGCTTACACTCTTGCTAACTTAGGCATCGGAGTGTCTTTGCAAGTACCACCCCCCATTCACGCGCGCGCACAAGTTGGACGGAGCCTCCCGAGTTGCGGACCTACCTGGAGTTCTCCTCCATCACACACTTGGGCCGCCAAACGCCATTGGCCGTATTAATCTCCGGTTACCTACCGTAACATTGGCGCCGTTGCCGGGGACCCGCGAGATCATCCCACGATGGCAGATAGATCCCATGAAGAAGGCCATGTCGAAACAGATTCTGAACAAGAGAATCTAGACATGGGAAATGGTAATGAAGACAATGACCAGCATAGAGAGGGTACCTCCGGAGTAAAGAATCCGAAGGTAAATTCCTCAGATGGGCGTGAATCAGAAAAGGAGGGACCATCCCACGTAGCTGAACTAATAGGATTGGTTCATAGCCGCCTGGAGCAATTGGAGCAAGAGCGGGAGAAACAAAAGGAAACCGAAAGGTACCTTAAAGAGGAGATGGAGCGGCGAAAAGAGTTAGAAAGAAAACTCTTACAGCTAGAATCCTCCCTCAAGAACTCCCGCGACGAAGGCGAAGACCAACTCCCGGGCGGAGAAGATCCCTTCAGCGAGGACATAATGAGGGCAAAAGTTCCAAGGAACTTCAAAAGCCCTGATATGGACCTCTATGATGGAACTACGGATCCAAAGCATCACCTTAGCAACTTCAAAAGTCGGATGTATCTAGCTGATGCCTCCGACGCTACGAGATGCAAGGCTTTCCCGACCACTTTATCGAAAGCAGCGATGAAGTGGTTCGATAGCCTTCCCCCGAGATCCATCACCAGCTTTGAAGACCTCTCAAGGAAGTTCTTGATGAGGTTCTCAATTCAGAAGGATAAAGTAAAACATGCACCGAGCCTCCTGGGAGTAAAACAGGAGGTCGGGGAGTCTCTACGAGCCTATATGGAAAGGTTCAATAAGGCATGTTTAGAGATCCAGGACCTGCCCACAGAGGCAGTAATAATGGGGTTAGTCAATGGACTCAGGGAAGGTCCCTTCTCACAATCCATATCTAAAAGACACCCCGTTTCTCTAAGTGATGTACAAGAAAGGGCCGAGAAGTACATCAACATGGAAGAGAACGCAAAGCTAAGAGACCTGAGTTCACGACCTGGACCCACTTCCTCCTCTAGGGAGAGAGAAAGGGAAGGCAAAAAGAAGGAAGAACTCGGTCTCGAGAGGCCCAGGAAGTATCACTCTTATACTCCTCTAAAGACTTCTATAGTGGACGTATACAGAGAGATTTGCAACACTGAAAGGCTGCCACCCCCAAGACCTATTAAAAATAAAAAAGGGGGAAGTCGCAGCGAGTATTGCGAGTACCATAAAATATATGGTCACTCCACCAATGACTGTTACGACCTCAAAAATGTGATAGAAAAGCTGGCTAGAGAAGGTCGGCTTGACAGATATCTCATGGAGAGGTCGGACACCCATGGAAAGAGAAAGCGAGATGATATGGACAGGAGAGATCCTCCACCACAGACCCCTGAGAGACACATCCACATGATCTCAGGAGGATTTGCGGGAGGGGGAATCACCAAATCTTCTCGCAAAAGACATCTCAAAAGAGTCTATCAGGTCGGAGATGAGACACCCGACCTCCCCACTATATCATTCACTAAAGAAGATGGGCAAGGGATAATCCCCGGGCATGACGATCCCGTGGTGATAACTATGATCCTAGCCAACGCCCATCTCCACAGAACCCTAGTAGACCAAGGAAGCTCAGCGGACATCCTTTTCAAGCCCGCCTTCGACAAGCTAGGGTTAGATGAAAAAGAGTTGAGAGCTTACCCCGACACCCTATATGGGTTAGGGGATACGCCAATAAAGCCGCTGGAATTTTTACCCCTTCACACCACCTTTGGAAAAGGGGAAAAATCAAGGACTCTGAGCATAGACTTTATAGTCATCGATGAAGGGTCAGCCTACAATGCCTTAATCGGCAGGGCTACCCTTAATCGTCTTGGAGCAGTGGTATCAACTCCTCACCTCTGCATGAAATTCCCGACTTCAGGGGGAATAGCAACGGTGAGGGGAGATCAAAAATTGGCAAGGAAGTGCTATAATGAAAGTCTAAATCTGAGAGGAAAGGGCAAAGAAGTTCACACCATAGAGCTGGGCGGCACAAGGACCAGAGAAGAGCTACGACCCCAGCCGGGAGGAAAAACCGAGGAGATACAAGTCGGTAAGGAGGAAGGAAAAAACACCTACATAGGAGCCAACCTGGGGGAAATCCTGAAACAAAGGTTGGGTGAACTCCTAAGAGCTAATTCCGACCTCTTCGCCTGGAAGGCTTCCGACATGCCCGGGATTGATCCCGAGCTCATGTCCCATAGGCTCTCGGTTTACCCAGGGTCCCGACCTGTACAGCAAAGAAGACGCAAGCTCGGCCCAGAGAGGACCTCCATAGTAGAAGAGCAAGTACAGGTGCTCCTGGAAGCCGGCTTTATTAGAGAGGTCAAATACCCAACGTGGCTAGCCAACGTAGTGCTAGTCAAAAAACAAAATGGTAAATGGAGAATGTGCGTCGACTATACCGACTTGAATAAGGCATGTCCTAAGGACCCTTATCCTCTACCGAGTATTGATGCCCTGGTGGACTCCAGCTCAGGGTACCAATACCTATCATTCATGGACGCCTACTCGGGATATAACCAAATCCCGATGCATGAACCCGACCAGGAGAAAACATCGTTCATCACACCAAAAGCCAACTATTGCTACGTGGTCATGCCATTCGGACTGAAGAATGCAGGAGCCACGTACCAAAGGCTGATGAACAAAGTATTTTCCCTCCATTTAGGGAGCTTAATGGAGGTATACGTCGACGACATGTTAGTAAAAACCAAGCAAGAAGTCGACCTCTTAACCGACCTCTCACAAGTCTTCAACACTATAAGGTTGCATGGGATGAGACTAAATCCCGCAAAATGCGCCTTCGCAGTAGAAGCAGGAAAATTTCTAGGCTTCATGCTAACACAAAGAGGGATTGAGGCCAATCCCGAAAAATGCAGAGCCATCCTAGAAATGAAGAGCCCGACTTGTTTAAGAGAGGTTCAACAGCTCAATGGCCGACTTGCAGCCCTCTCCAGATTTTTGGCAGGATCGGCACTAAAATTCCTTCCATTATTCTCCTTATTAAGGAAGGGATGCCAGTTTGAATGGACTCCGGAATGTGAGGAGGCGTTCCAAGAGTTCAAAAAATTCTTAAGCCAACCTCCTATCTTAACCCGACCAGTACCGGGAAAAGACCTTGTCCTATACCTATCCGTGGCAAACAGGGCTGTCTCATCAGCCCTGATCAGAGAAGACGAGGTCGGTCAACACCCGGTCTACTTTACCAGTAAGGTTCTACAAGGCCCTGAGCTAAGGTACCACAAACTAGAGAAGTTTGCCTACTCCTTAGTGATAGCCTCACGAAGGCTACGACCTTACTTTCAGGCTCATACAATAAGAGTCCGTACAAACCAACCCATGAAGCAAATCCTCCAAAAGACGGATGTTGCAGGGAGAATGGTTCAATGGGCGATAGAGCTCTCCGAGTTCGATTTGAGATATGAAACTCGGACAGCAATCAAAGCCCAATGCCTCGCCGACTTCATTGCAGAATATGCAGGAGAACAAGAGGAAAAACCGACTACATGGGAGCTCTATGTAGACGGATCCTCCAACAAAACAGGGAGCGGCGCAGGTATAATATTGGTAGATGGAAAAGGAACCCAGATAGAGGTCTCCTTAAAATTTGAATTTCCGGCTTCAAACAATCAGGCAGAATACGAAGCCTTGATTGCCGGATTAAAGTTAGCAGAAGAAGTTGGCGCTACAAAGGTGATGATCTACAGCGACTCACAAGTGGTGACTTCCCAAATAAGTGGAGAATATCAGGCGAAGGACCCCAATATGAAGAAATACTTGGAAAAAACCTTGGAACATCTGGGGCACTTTGCGGAAACCGAGGTTAAGCACATAACTCGGGATCTAAATAGCAGAGCTGACGCCCTATCCAAGTTAGCAAGTACCAAACCCGGAGGGAACAATAGAAGCCTGATCCAAGAAACCCTCCAAGAGCCCTCGGTATCAAAAACAGAGGATCAACAAGAGGTACTTGAGGTAGTCGGCCTAAACCTCGGATGGATGAACCCCTTAGTCGAATACCTGAAATTCGACATCCTCCCCAAAGAGGAGAAAGAGGCTAAAAAGATCCGAAGGGAAGCACAACATTATACTTTGGTGAGAAATGTCCTTTACAGAAGAGGGATATCAACGCCATTGCTGAAGTGCGTACCGACCTCAAGAACCACCGAGGTGTTGGAGGAAGTACATAGTGGGATCTGCGGAAACCATCTCGGAGCAAGGTCGCTGGCCAGAAAAATAATCCGAGCAGGATTCTATTGGCCGACCTTGCAGAAAGAGGCAACCGACTTTGTGAAAAAATGCCAGCCATGCCAGATGCATGCAAATTTCCACGTGGCTCCTCCAGAAGAGCTCATCAGTATAACTTCCCCCTGGCCTTTCGCAAAATGGGGAATGGATTTGTTAGGTCCTTTTCCCCAAGCACCAGGGCAAGTCAAATACTTGATCGTAGGAATAGATTACTTCACAAAGTGGATAGAAGTAGAACCACTAGCCACTATCACCGCTCAAAGAAGTCGCAGATTCCTCTACAAAAATATTATCACAAGGTATGGAATACCTTATTCCATCACCACAGATAATGGAACCCAATTCACCGACGCCACCTTCAGAAGTTTGGTAGCCAGTATGAAAATCAAACATCAATTCACCTCGGTAGAACACCCACAAGCCAATGGGCAAGCCGAGGCAGCTAACAAAGTCATACTGGCAGGACTGAAGAAGAGACTCCAGGAAGCAAAGGGAGCCTGGGCTGAGGAGCTCCCTCAAGTGCTATGGGCTTATAGGACAACCCCCCAATCCGCCACAGGGGAAACACCCTTCCGACTAGTCTACGGCGTAGAAGCCATGATTCCAATAGAAATCAGCGAGCAAAGCCCAAGGGTAATTCTCCACGATGAGGTCGGAAATATACAGGGGCACAAAGAGGAGCTCGACTTGCTCCCCGAAGTCCGAGAGGGGGCCCAGATAAGAGAAGCTGCACTAAAGCAAAGAATGACTGCGAGGTACAACAAAAAAGTCATTCGAAGAACATTTGCTACAGATGACTTGGTCCTAATCAGAAATGACATCGGAGTCAACAAATCGGGAGAGGAAAAACTCGCCGCGAATTGGAAGGGACCGTACAAAGTCAAAGAAGTCTTAGGAAAAGGTTATTATAAAGTAACCGACCTAAATGGCAATGAGCTACCGAGGTCGTGGCATGCTTGTAATATGAAAAGGTACTACAGTTAGAAGCGAACTCTACTCCCTGATGTACTCTTTTCCCAACTTCACGATTTTTTCCCAAAGAAAAGGGTTTTTTCTGGAGAAGGGTTTTTAACGAGGCATCATAGTAGAGGCTAAGGGAAAATAAGCTATCAAGACCCTTAGTAGCAAAAAGGTACCTTCCCGGTTAATAAAGATCTTTTTCGTTTATTATATCTCTCTTAAATATCCTTCTTTATTTTTATAAGTCTTTCTACGAAACGCGCCGACTTAAGCTCGACAAAACGTAAAAATCCCATGAACCGACCTAACATGGTCGTCAGGATGAAACGACGAGGTACAAGTCGGTGTAAAGAGGTTATATGAGTTGATCGTACTAAACTCAGGAACAGTCCGACTTATAAGTCGAAGACAAGAGCCCGAGTAGAAAAACTCGGACATACTCCAAGTTAATGAAAAATGCATCGCAAAAATAACCTAAGTCATAAAAACTCACTAAAGCAAAAGTTGAGTATAAAGGATAACAAAAGAGATATCAAAACCTGGAAAAAGTTCAAAGTTTGCATACAAGCCTTTGCACGAAAAAGGCTCGAGAAAACAATGCAAGCTAACAAAGGTTTTTTCCGAAAAAGATCAAACATATCCAAAACAGAAAAGCATGTGCACGCTCAAGGTAACTTAAACCCTTATCCAAAAAAAGGGTACGGATTGGAATATTTTGTTTACGGCCTTAAAAGGCCAGAAAAAGCAATTGTTCACAACCACCAAACAAAGAAATAAAGTTTAAAAAAGGGGGGACCCACAGGCCGGGCCCCCATATAGCCATAAAAATAAAGAAGTCATTTTTTGATCGGAGTAGAGGAATCACCACCACCGCTAGGCTCAGGAGGGGTGCCGCCAAGACCGGACGGAGGAACGGAGGAAGAACCCGAGGCATCCGTAGGACGAGGAGGAGACTCGATAATTCTCTGTCCCCGAGTTTTCAGGTCTGACTCGGAAATGACCTCGGGGACAGGAGGATCAACGATGGCGCCATCAATAACTACCTTGTCGGGATGTAAAGGAGAAAGGTCCAAGTCGGGAGCGATAACTCTGACTTGTTCCAAGAAAATTCTCCAAGACTCCTCGGCACCATCGGCGATAGAGTCCTCCAACTCGGCGTATGCGTTCCGAGAGTTCAGCAAGTCCTTCCTCACGGCCACAATATCTTGAAATAAGCTATGGTAGCTGTCTTGCGCCGTCTTCCTCAGGTTAGCCTCCAAAGTACACTGAGCCCGGAGCTTACCTACCTCCTCCCTAAGGTGATCCCTCTCCTTCCTCAATTTATCTCTCTCCTCCTTCAACTCCTTCTCATGTTTTTCAAAAAGAAGAAGTCTCCCCTCCAACTCCTCAACCCTCGAGGTTGCACCCAAGGAGCTAAGGGGAGCCTTCTCAAAGATGTCTAAAAGTTTGCCGCAAACACCCGCCGCCCTAAAACTCTCCTCAGCCATGGTGGTGAGGTGGTTTCGAACAGAAACATCATCCATACTGATAAAAGGATAGATGTTCTTTCGGACGAATGCCATAGCATCCGCCTTAACCCCACCATCAAAAGAAGAAGAGCCAGACTCTGAAGTCTTACGCTTCTTCTTCTCGGGCTCGGAGAGAATTTGGGCAGAAGGAGGTGGTCGGGGCAAACTCGAGGAAGAAATGACAATGGGTTGAGAAGGAGTGCCAGTGTTTTTAGGAGGAGGAGGTAGAGGAGGAGGAGAGGTGATCGCCCCGGCACCCTCGGACCTAGCCCGGGACTTCGCCTTGGCCTCCCGGACCCTTTGGTAGGCCTCCTGAGCGTTCTTTTTTGCCATATCTACAAAAGAAACAACCAAGTTACAAGTCGGTAAAATGTAAGTCGGCGGAAACAACTTGGAAATAAAGAATGCATGCACTACCTATTTGAGATTGAACGAAAGACGGTGTTCCCTGAAGAATTTTTCTGGTATCCAAATATGGGGACCTCCCCCACGCTTCTCGGAAAAACCCTACAATGGCCGCCTCCACCTCATCCAGGTCATCGGGACCATATTTTTCGCAAGAGGAGGGCGGCGACCAATAAAGGAGAAAGCGGGGAGAGGAATGCTCATCCAGAAAAAAAGGGTGGTGACCCTCTACGGCTTGAGCTTTGAAAAAGAAGTTTTTAAAGTCATGGAAAGATTCATCAAAAAGGGTGAAAATCCTCCGACCTTGAATGGCTCGGAAGGATACCCATTGCTGTTTATTGTTGAGCCCACTAAAGGGCTTGGTCACATGGAAGAGAAAGAAGAAAATCTTTAGAGAGGTCGGAAAGTCCAGAGCATGGCTTATAAACTGATAAATCTTCAAAAAACCCCAAGAATTGGGGTGAAGTTGAGTAGGGGCGACATTACAATGATGCAAAACAGATATCTCAAAATCTGAGAAAGGAAGAAAAACACCCAAACGGGTGATCATGCACTCATACATAAAGAAAAAATGAGGGGCCTCCTCATTTTCTCTCCCAAAACAGACCCGGTCTTCAGGACCCGGGATTATCAGTTCGTATTTGGGCTCGTCCTCCTCTGAAGTACAGAGCCTGTGATGAGTGCGAAGATGAGTGATGAACTCAGCGTCGACCAACGGTTCCTCCCCAAGGACCGTAACATCTACCCATTGAGAAAGAACGTCTACGGAAGCCATTTTTTTTATATAAAGAAAAGTGGCAGAAACCTACAAAAAGGGAAAAGAAAAGGAAAAATCAAAAAACACGGCCTCTAAGGAGAAAGATTCGAAACTAGAATCTACAGGTCAACCTATCTACTCGCAACACATGCAAAAGCATGACACAAAACAAAACTAACCTTTAGCCGAAAAATGGAGGTTGGAGAAGAACAGAAGCCTTC
Source organism: Arachis stenosperma (assembly GCF_014773155.1). Taxonomy (NCBI): domain Eukaryota; kingdom Viridiplantae; phylum Streptophyta; class Magnoliopsida; order Fabales; family Fabaceae; genus Arachis; species Arachis stenosperma. The sequence goes on from NC_080377.1 coordinate 11,625,655, forward strand.
GAACGCAAGAATGCAGCACGAACAAGATAAGGAGAAGTTTGAAAGATTGCAGAAACGGAAAATGGAGAGAGAGGGAAAGTATTTATAAATACGCTAAGGGGCATAATGGTAAAAAGCGAGGCAGTCATTAATGAGACTGCACCGTTACCAAGGTCCTCAATCCCTAAATGATCCCTCAACGGACACGACGCTTGAATTGACGTAACTGTCAGAAACTAAAGGTCACGAAAATCACGTCGGTTTCCAAAACCCGTATTCTTTCAAACAAGTCGACTACGCACCCGAGTTGAATACTTGAACCCAAACTTTGAAGAAAATTTGGGCTCAAGTAGGGGCACTGTTCATACCCTGGCTCAATACAAAGGCCCAGGTCCAACTAAAAGGCCTAATCTAAGGGATTAGAGCCTAGCTAAGTGCCGACCTTCACATAAAAAGTCGGTGTTAACCACGACTTGGTCTGAAGAGGTCGGATGTGAGATTAGCTGGCAGATAAACACTCATTCAAATGGGTAACCGCCCCTAAAATCTCTCTAACCGCCTCATAAAGCCATATCTTAACCTCCCCAAGATAATAGGGACGGTTACCATCCTAAAGATACGGCACTACACCAACGGTGGTTATTGGCTCACCACTATAAGTACACTGACACCCCTCAGGTATTTCTAAGTCCAATACTCTCTAGACCTGCTTACACTCTTGCTAACTTAGGCATCGGAGTGTCTTTGCAAGTACCACCCCCCATTCACGCGCGCGCACAAGTTGGACGGAGCCTCCCGAGTTGCGGACCTACCTGGAGTTCTCCTCCATCACACACTTGGGCCGCCAAACGCCATTGGCTGTATTAATCTCCGGTTACCTACCGTAACAGTAACTTATATAAAATATTCAGTTATTCGTATCTAATACATATTAAAATATAAAATATATTTTAAAAATATATAAAATAATATATATTTATTTGTAGTATTAATGATAAATTTTTTAGTATTTATATAATATATGTTATTTAAGAATATATAATAAAAAATATTATCAAAAAAAATTATTTTTATTTTTATTTTTTTGTATTTTAATTAGACAAAAATTTTAAATTTTAATGATAAGCAAAAGATACTAATCACTTATAGAAATTATTATTTTCAGGAAAGTAAATATTTAATAAAAATAATAATTTTTTCTCATGTTATAAAATTAATCATCTAAAAAATTTAAACTAATAGAAAAAATAACATTAATGATTATATCTTTATTATTTTGTTCTTCTCAAATTTGATTTTGGTACGGGCTTTCTTTTTTCTTTATTTGTTTTATGCTATTTTTTTTTTTGAGATTTACCAAAGATTGAAGTATTGAATTCTTGACTTTTTGGATATAGAGTTTTGATACTATATCATAAAACTATTCTTCCTAAAAATTTAATCTGATAGAAGAAAATAATATTAATAGTTATATCTCTAATATCATATTAATAAATTTAAAATTATTTTTTATTATTTATTTAAAATTAGCATCCATGTGAGAGGTCGAAGCTAAGCTAAAGTCAACAAGAAGCAACTAGATGAATTAGGGTTTGATCTCTGTCTTTGCTGGACTAGCCTGTCAAAAGCACCTTCGAGGTAGTGATCTCTTTTGTTTGCATCCAATTCAATTTGCATTATACAATTAATTTATTCTCTGAAAATAAACCATATCTCACTCTTAAAAGTGTTGTTAATTCCTCCTATAAATACTCATCATAATCTTACTTCCCATTTCATTGTCAACAATAAGCTCATAATAATATTATTATTGTTAATTTTCATAATGGCATTCTCTAGAACTCTCATTGCTTCTTCACTTCTCCTCACTCTTCTCCTTCTTCACATTGCTGAATCACACCAAACGGTAAACCTATATGCCTCCTATAATCTATCATTATCATCATAATCATCTATTAGTAATTTAATTAGTACTAAATTAATTATAACATGTTTTTTGGACATGTTTATTTAGTATATATATATACTAATTATCTTGAAGAAATAATAGTTTTTTTTTATTTTTCTCTTTTCATAAAATGATTTACCAACATTAAATTAGACGAATGTTGAATAAATTTAAATTTCTAATAATAGAATCTTTTTATACTAATAAAAAATTTTTTTAATATGTTTTGTATTAAAATTTGTGTTCATTTAAATGAGCTCAAAACTATCTTATAATTTTTTTTTTGGTTGGGTACGGTATTTTTTAATTTAACAGATTAAAAACTAATCTGTCACAAATATGACTTATTAAAAAATTTATCATTAGTCAATAGATTATTAATGATATCTTTTTTAGCTACCATGAATTAAACAATGCACCTAAATAAATAACAATGTTGATATTTGATTAATATACATGAATGGTTTTTTACTAACACAGATGATGACAATGAGCACCACCAACATTGGAGCTCCAACACCAACTCCTCTTCCACAAACAATTGGTATATATATGTATATATATAATATGGTTTTATTTTTTTAAGTACATATTATAGTTAATATAAATAAATTTTAATTTAATTTATATATGAATAATGTAGATTGTGGGTTAGAATGTGAAAGAAGGTGCAAATTATCATCAAGGCCAAATCTATGCAAAAGGGCATGTGGAAGTTGCTGTAAAATTTGCAAGTGTGTTCCTGAAGGCACCTCTGGCCACCATGATTCTTGCCCTTGCTATAAAAGCCTCACCACCCGCCACCAATTCCATAAATGCCCTTAGATCATGATGATCATGATTGTGAAATTGAAAATGAACTGTGCTTTAATTTTGGTGGATTAATAATTTATTTTCATGTATGTTGTTTTTAAGTCTTCTGATCATAAAAAACTAATACATCTTCTCAATTTTTTTATATATTTTTTATTCCACTTAAATAATCTATGATGAGAAATTATATTTTATAACATAAATTAAAAAAAAAATTGAGAGGATTTATTTTTTTCAGAAGATTATATTGTTATCGTCAATGTTGTTATTTAAGTCGCAATTGCGTTATGTTATGTTGTGTAAGAGCGAGTATGTGAAAATATATAATTACTTTGGTGTAATTTCTATCATGATGTAATAATTAATCATTCATTATTAATTTTAGTGATGCAATAAACCAAACAATAATGTGTGATATTGGGGTTGTTCTTGAACAACTACACTACTATAGGAGTAACTTTCATATCATTTGCTATAAAAATAATTAGTTGAACTTGAAAAGCAAAGAAAAATTTGTCTTATTATTATTTTGCATATTGAATTGATATTGACGTAAGTGTGAGAAACTAAAACAATCGCTAATATTCACTCCATGCTGTTTGATATTGACATCAAGAATGAGGGGAAAAAAATACTCCCACTCTTGGAAAAACTAACCAGTATTGGACACTTATTTAGGATCATCAAATTCAATTAAATTTAAATTAAATACCTATTTTATAAAAACAAATTCATGAAAAATATTACTCTCACAATGATATATTTTTTTGGGGGGGGGGGGGTGTTTAATTATTAAATAACTCCCAGAATAATGATAGATGAGCAACGAAACATTTTTTGTTTTGTTTTTGGAATTAGGAGCAACGAAGCATTTTTTTTTGGGTTGTGTGTTTTGGATGGTATATATTGGGCCTTAATGTAACTATTGGGCTTTTCTTGACCAAAAAGAAAAAAGGAAAAGAAAAACGATGGCTGAACCAATAATTTTTTCTGATACTTTCATCAAACTATCTCAAAGATTCAAAAAAAGAAAAATCTCAAAAACAAATTTTAAAATAATAAACAATAAATAAAAAAGTGAGATTATCAATTAAAATACGATAATAATAATAACAATTTTGCTAGGTATACAATGACTTTTGTAAACAATGTGAATAATAAGTTTTAGAATTGACTCAATAAAATAAAAAATATTCCACCCTCAAATTACTTCATAAACCTTAACATTAGGATAACTATCTGCACATCTAGTGAATTGAACATTCAGTCATTGTTAACTATGTATGAGTAAATCGAATCAAAAGAAATAACCATCCAATTAAAAATAATGAACATAATCATCTGTATCTCTATTGAATTGAATATCCGACATATCTATTTTTCACATTATTTAGTATTCTCTTTGTCTACCTATACTTTTCCTAATAATAATAATAATAATAATAATAATAATAATAATAATAATAATAATTACATGAAAGATGAAAAAAAAAGTATAAAATACATAATTAAATAAAGAACAAAAAAAAAAGTGGGTACCTAGATAGCCATCTTAGTAAAGCTATTCACTTCTTTTGGCCAACAAAGCTTTAAGTAAAGCCAAGTCACAATTACACAGAATTTTAAATTAATTCAGCTATTATCTAATAAACTTTGCATACACTTCTTTGATGCAGATCTATAGAACATTAGTGATGTGGGACCATGTCACACCTACCTAACTACTATCATTAACTATACACTATGTGCCACTTATCCATTAAACCAATGTACTGTCGCCATAGATGCTAAGATATTTCTTTATTGTCTATCAAGAATGAGAAATAGTGATCCAAAATTCTTGCATATTTTTTAGTATATTTATAATATATTTAACAAATTATAAACGTTAAAAATCAGTATTAATTATTTATGTATTGTTTTATAAAAAAAATTAATAAAAGAATAATCTAATTTTTGTATATAGCGTAATTAAAATTTTCATGAATATCAAATATGCATTTTTATGCAAAAAATAATAAATGACTGATTATTTGTTTATATATTATAGATTATAATAATTTATTTTCAATTATAATATTTAAAAGATTAAAAGTGAGCGACTATGAAAATTTTTAAAATCAATTATATTATGTATACATAAAAAAAATTAATTATGAGTATAAAATATATATTAAAATACAAAATATATATTAACCGAGTATGAAAAATACATATATTTATATATAAATATATTAATTTTTTGTACGTGTATAGCAATTTTTTTTTAAATGCATATTAAATATATGTTTGAGAAACATGCAAGTATTTCTAAAATAATGACAATATATATACATATATATATTATGTCTATGATGATAAAGGTCAAAGTAGCTAAAAAGAAAAAAGTGATGTTATTCCATTTTGGAGGCTGACTACTGGTGAATGAAGAGTGAAGGTAACGGAATAAGTGTCAATTTGTTAATGATTATGATTATTACAACAACAACAAAGGGGAAAAAAGCAGTAGTAGTAGTGAGAAAATGACTATGATGTTGTTAGAGGTAGTGGCAACCGTTTGATTAGCTTCTAAGACAAGAAAAAATGAATAAAATTGGAACCAATTCAATTCCATGATACCCTTTCTCTTTCTTTTTCAAATGCTTCTCCCTCTTCTTCCTTCTATTCCTGCCATGATAAACATGCAATATATTTTTCATTATTTTTTTTTATGATATCATGTTTTGATGTTTAGTTTGTTTTGTACAATAAGAAGAAGAAACAAGTGTTGAGAGATGTTGAGAGTTTTGTCTCTCCCTAAGATGGGAATGTTCCTCCATTTGTTGGTGTCTTTGGGAATTTTGTTGGCTGAGATTCATGTCATTTCTTCTTATACTGATCCTCAAGATGGTAATGTGTTACTAAATTCTCTATCTTTTTGTTATTCTAATCATTTTCTTTTAGATATAGCTAATCTATCTTGATTTGGAGTATTAATCTGGTTTTGTTAGTGTTTATTATTAGCCTTAGTCTAAAATTGATCTAAAGTATATATAATACTTTTTCTGCTTAATTACTTGAAAATATGCTGTGGTTTCTTGTAATTTTCTATATGATTTGAATGAAATAAAATAAAAATGCTAACTTATACCTTATAATATATACAAATTTTTTTTATTCATTTAAATACATAATTTTTTTTTAAGTCAACTGCTAATTAACACATTAGTTAATTCACCATTGAGTTGTCTGAAAAACTTTTTTAATTTTGAGCTATTTTTGGTTGGTTAGTATTATAAATTATGAGATTAGTAAGAAAATTAGTCACTTAATTAGCATATATTCATGTACCTTATTATAAAGAACTTTGTTGATTTATAAAATGTATGTGGTGTAGCTGCTGTACTTAGATCTTTGAAGGATATATGGGTAAATACACCACCAAGTTGGGACAAATCAGATGACCCTTGTGGAGCACCATGGGAAGGAGTTACATGCAACAAATCAAGGGTTACCTCATTGTAATTATTTATTATCAATTAATCAAGCCATGTTAATTTCATCCATTTTTTTTTGTTTTCTTAATCATACTTGCATTTTGAATGTGTAGGGGACTTTCAACCATGGGCCTCAAAGGTAAACTAAGTGGGGACATTGGTGGACTAACAGAACTTAGATCTTTGTAAGTATGATTTCTTTGATCTTTCTTGTTACTTAAGGTGACAACAACAGCATCATGTTACTAATTCAATCAGTTACAATCACTATTAGACCTCGTCATGTGTTGATTTTCATCACTGACTGAATAATAATCGTCATGAAATCGTTTCTCTTAAAAGCTTAAGCTTACTGATATCATGTCATGAAATTAATGCATGCATAAAATCATGTTCGAGTATTGCCTCTGGTCAATGAAAATGAAATTTACACATAGCTACAATGTGACATGATCTTTCATGGTACTTCACAAAAAAAAAGAAAAAGAAAAAGAAAATTTAAGAAGAAATTTTGCCTAACATGTTTTATGCTAACTATATTATTGAACTGTAGGGACTTGTCATTCAACAAAGGTTTAAAAGGTTCTCTGTCTCCAGAGATTGGAGACTTAAGGAATCTGAATATTCTGTAAGATTCCTTAAGAAACAAGATCCATTTTCCTTATATTCACAAAAAAAATGCATACTAATACTTTCTTTCCTTAATTTGTGTCAGCATCTTGGCTGGTTGTAGCTTCAGTGGCAGCATTCCAGATGCATTGGGGAATCTTTCACAGCTATCCTTCCTGTAAGAGCAAATCTTGTATTTGTATCTGTATCTGTATTTGTATTTGTATTTGTATTTGTATAAGTATAATGGTGTGGTTGAATACACAGGGCCTTAAACTCAAACAACTTCACTGGAAAAATACCACCTTCATTGGGTAAACTCTCCAAACTTTATTGGTTAGACTTGGCAGATAATCAACTCACAGGGCCTATTCCAGTTTCAACCTCCACCACCCCTGGATTAGACCAACTTCTAAAGGCTAAGCACTTGTTAGTATTTTGACTCATTTTTTTATTTATTATTTCTCGAGTAATCACTTAATTCGACCCTTTAATAAAATATAAAGGGTAAAATGGTTCCGATTTAAAAATAACAAACTTGTAACCAACCTGTACATGTACAAGAAAAGACTTGTATGTTCTTTTTTTAAGTGTGAAAGGCAAAATTTCGATGAATTTGTCATGTTTAAATACCGAAAAACTATTTATGTTTAGTTTTTTTTTTAAAAAGAATAATGTAAGAAGCAGTATTCCCTTCATCTTATAATAACTGTTTTGAATTGCATTTGTAATCTAATGCAGCCATTTCAATAAGAACCAGCTTTCAGGTACCATTTCCCCCAAACTTTTCAGCTCTGACATGGTGCTCATACATGTGTAAGTTCATATATTTTATTTTATTTTTCCAAAAATTGGTGTTTATAAGCTTGTGATGTCATCTATTTTACCATTTTTAACAACTTTTTCTTTTTCCTTGCAGATTATTTGATGGAAATGATTTATCTGGTTCTATACCAGAAACATTAGGACTAGTTCAGACACTTGAGGTTCTGTAAGTAATTGCCTCATATTTCAGTTTTTTAATAAATTTTCTCAACTCTTTCTACTAATCTAATTTTATTTTTTCTATTTATATTATTTGACTAGTTATATATTGTTTCTAATGATTATAATTTCAATTTATAACAGCCGGCTTGATAGAAATTCCTTGACAGGAGAGGTTCCTACAAATCTCAATAACCTTACAAACATCAATGAATTGTGAGTACTTATATTCAGATATGAACAAATTAATATTTTATAATAACCTCAGTAATCATGATAATAATAATAATAATAATGCTGTGTTATCTTTCAGGAACTTAGCACACAATAAATTGAAAGGTTCTTTGCCAGATTTAAGTCACATGGATACCCTCAACTATGTGTAAGTAATTAGCATGAGTTTATGTTAATTAATTTTTCCTCTAATATGATATTATCTTACTTATGATGTTAATCAAATTATAATATTGTGTAGGGATCTTAGTAACAACTCCTTTGATCCCTCTGAACCTCCAATTTGGTTCTCATCTCTACCATCACTCACCACTCTGTAAGTTCTTACCAACTACTACCTTCGTTTCCAAGTAACGACCGATTCGAACAAATAAACTGATATATTGAAAAATTAATGTACATTTGTTTTGAAGTGTTATGGAGTTTGGATCCTTGGAAGGTCCTCTTCCATCAAAGCTTTTCAGCATTCCTCAAATTCAGCAAGTGTAAGTTCCTAAGATCCTTGTTTTGAACCTATCCTTATTATGTTATATAAAAATTGATGTTACTTGCATTGCAGGAAACTGAGGAACAATGCATTGAACAATACATTAGACTTAGGTGACAACATTTGTCCACAATTGCAGCTTGTTGATCTTCAAGACAACCAGATTTCCTCAGTAATCCTCCGTTCGCAATACAAAAACACATTGATGTAATTATCTGGTTAGAAAACATTTGCATGGTTTAGGAAGTTGATTAACAATTATAAATGTTTAATCTCTTCTTGAATTTCACAGCCTTATAGGAAATCCAGTGTGCAGTGTGCTCTCAAACACAAACTACTGCCAACTTCAGCAGCAGCCTAAGCAGCCTTACTCGACAAGCTTGGCGAATTGCGGAGGCAAATCTTGTCCGCCGGATCAAAAGCTTAGCCCTCAAAGCTGTGAATGTGCATACCCTTATGAAGGGATGTTATACTTCAGAGGACCCTTGTTTAGAGAACTCTCAAATGTTAACATTTTCCATGAACTTGAGATGAGTTTGTGGGTGAAGTTGGACCTAACACCTGGCTCAGTTTCTTTGCAAAACCCTTTCTTCAATGGTGATGATTATCTTCAAGTGCAACTAGCTTTGTTTCCTCCTTCAGGACAATATTTCAATAGGACTGAAGTTCAAAGAATTGGGTTTGATTTGACCAACCAAACTTACAAGCCTCCTAAGGAGTTTGGACCTTATTACTTCATTGCATTCCCTTATGCTTTCCCAGGTACATAGAAATATGTTACACCTTAACTCTTGAGTAAAGGTTGATTTGGTTCTTGTCCTGGAGATTCTAACCATGATTCAAATTAGTCGTCGAGATTTCAAAAATAGCAAGTTTGTTCTTGAAGTTAAATTCGTGATTCACTTTAATCCCTTGGTGACAAAAATAGAGTGAATCATCGAATGTAACTTCAAGTATGAAATTGCTACTTCGAATCTCAATGTCTCTTTATTTCTTGTCCCTAGACACTTACCAAACAAAGCCTTATCTTTGCAACTTTATGCAACTAATTAAAGTGATAAAATGCAACTAACCTGGAATTATTTCAGATTCTAACAAAGGAAACTCTCTTAGCACTGGTGCTATTATTGGTATAGCAGTAGGCTCATCAGTTCTGTTTCTGAGCCTCATAGCTTTAGCAGTATATGCAATCCTGCAAAAGAAGCGCGCGGAGCGAGCCATAGGATTAAGCAGACCTTTTGGTAATTCATTTATCTATTTGATTGTATTTAAAGTCTTATTATATCATCACTTGTGTAACTTTGAGAATCAATGTGAATTCATCTTTGTGATCCAGCATCTTGGGCACCAAGTGGAAAGGATAGTGGAGGTGCACCACAATTAAAGGGTGCAAGATGGTTCTCATATGATGAACTGAAAAAGAGCACTAGTAATTTCTCTGAAAGCAATGAGTTAGGATTTGGTGGTTATGGCAAGGTATATTAGACTTTTAATGCTTCTATGTTAATTGTTAACATTTTTTTCTTTTCATTTTGGTTATGGTGAATGTATGTTAATTCAGTTTGGATGAATTCAGGTGTACAAAGGGGTGCTTCCTGATGGAAAAATCGTCGCGATCAAGCGAGCTCAGCAAGGATCAATGCAAGGAGGCCTAGAGTTCAAGACTGAAATCGAGTTGCTTTCAAGAGTTCATCACAAGAACCTCGTTGGACTCGTCGGATTTTGCTTCGAACAAGGAGAACAAATGTTGGTCTATGAATTCATGCCTAATGGAACACTTAGAGAGAGTTTGTCAGGTTAGTTTCCATGCTTAACTGATTGATTTGTATTCTCATTTTTAGTATTTTTCTGTAGAGGAAAAAGAAAAAATGAACAAAAAAAAAATAATGTTTTCTGTTTTCAATTCGAGTTGTAGGAAGATCTGACATTCATCTTGATTGGAAGAGGAGACTTCGAATCGCCCTTGGCTCGGCCAGAGGACTTGCTTACCTTCATGAACTTGCCAACCCTCCAATTATCCACAGAGATGTGAAATCCACTAACATCTTACTAGATGAAAATTTGACAGCAAAGGTTGCAGATTTTGGACTATCTAAGTTAGTATCAGACAGTGAGAAAGGACATGTTTCTACTCAGGTTAAAGGAACATTGGTAAGAATCATTTGCACTATCACTTATGTTGTTCAAAATCTTTGTTCTGATTTTATCTCAAAAACTATAGAGTATATATCACAATAACTTGATGAGGAAGTTACCATCTTTTGCAGGGCTATTTAGACCCAAATTACACGATTAAATTTCCGTGTAAAACTATTTTATACTGTTTGTGCATGAGAAGTAAATTCTAGTATACAAGTTTAATCACACAATTTTTAAATTTGTGACAAGATTCAATCTAGTTCTTGATGACAAAAGTTAACATCTTTACAGGGCTATTTGGACCCGGAATACTACATGACACAACAACTAACTGAAAAAAGTGATGTGTATAGCTTCGGAGTAGTTATGCTAGAGCTCATAAGTTCGAGGCAGCCCATTGAAAAGGGTAAGTACATTGTCCGGGAAGCTCGGACGGCGTTCAACCGGCACGACGAAGAACACTATGGAATGAGAGAACTAATGGATCCAACAGTGAGGAACACACCAAACCTCATTGGGTTTGGTAGGTTCCTAGAGTTGACTTTGCAATGTGTTGAGGAATCAGCCGTTGACCGTCCAACAATGAGTGAGGTTGTTAAGGCACTTGAGACAATCTTGCAAAATGATGGAATGAACACAAACTCAACCTCTGCTTCTTCATCTGCCACTGATTTTGGAGCCACCAAGGGTGGAGCAATGATGAAACATCCTTACATTGATACTTCAAATTTTTCAAAGAATAAGGATAATGTGAGTGACAACAGTGCCTTTGACTACAGTGGAGGATACACAATTTCAGCAAAAGTTGAACCAAAATAGATAAATACTATGTTATATATATACATGTTCTTGGTAGTAGTGGTAGTAATGCTATTTGTACATCAAGAAGTGGATGTTAAGAGTTATTGTGTTTAAGATTCATGACACAAAATATTGATGATAGTAAATAAGGTCATATTTTGTGTCTCTACTCTTAATATTTTTACTTTTGTGCAAATAACATTACTGTATTTTTTTTTCTTTTTGAGATATTTAAGTATGTTTGGTTTGGGAAAATGTTTTTAATTTTATTTTTAGTAATTTCTATTTTTAAGATTTTATAGAAATAGAAGTGAAATAATAACATTTTATTTGTTTTTTTAACAAAATTCTAGAACTAGAAAATATTAAAAATAAAAATAAAAAATAAAAACACAAATCAGACATGTACTAATTCTTCTTTTTATTTTTCAGTCTCGAACTAAAATGGTTAGCTTTTTTTTGGAAGGGAAAAAAGAAAACTAATGTTTAGGGAGAAAAATGTGGTAGAGTAAAAGCAATCTTAATTTCATTTGAGTTTATATATATAAATTTAAGAAGAAAATTCTTTGGATTCCTTGAATCCTTGTTATGAGTTATTCGGTCAATTCGGTCAATCTTAATGTTTAGCTTATTGAAGTTTTGCCCAAGAAAGATTCTCATTAAGTGATTAGAATTAGGGTTGACAATATGTATCTTGGGTATCTAATTTAGACCAACTCATTCACATAGGGTGCGGTGTAAATTTGTCTGCGAGTAGGGTAGAGTGCATTACGAGTTTACTTGTAAGTAGGGTAGGGTGCAGGTTCAGGGTATACCCCCTATCCTATCCTACCCTACCCGCATTCCTAATATATTATATAATATATATGTTGATGAGTTTGGAAAACTCCAAATTAATATTGGTGATGAGCAAACATTATTTAAATATTTAATTGCAAAATTATTAATTCAATGTTATTTGATTATATGTTAATTAATAATTTTGTAATGCAGGATTTGAATTGGGCCGAAAATAAAATAAAATGCTACAGCCCAAGTGTGAATTTGCTTTCCAATTCAGCATTGATTCAAAAATATTCAATGATATATGGCTGAATTTTTGATTAACTGGGCTAGATTAATATTGTTACTCCAAGCCCAAAGAAAGCTTCCTATGTTTGATTCAAAATCCATCAGGAAAGAAATTGTTACTAGTTGGGCCAAAATGAAATTTATTGGTACCAAGCCCAATGTTGATGAATGCTTCCATGCCTTATTCGAATCTATGAAGCAAATGAAATGCCTAAATGCTTCCAACGGATTCCACTTCATTATTTTGAAGGATTTCAAATGTAATTAATGCATTGGAAACATAAGAAAGAGAGAGGAGATTGATTTGATGGCTATTATGACACTACACGCTACTCAACAAAGGGAAGTGGGAAACTTGAATTAACTTTTACTTTCTCTCTCTTTGTTCATTGATTATTGTTCAAATCCATTGAATATTTTCTCTCTTCTCTCTCATCCCTTTCCTTTTCTTTCTTCGGTTATTACACAGAAAGCCATGGAAGCTACTTGGAGCTACCAAAAGGAAAGGAAAGCAAGGCTAAAGACCATCGAGTTGATGGCACGAAAAAGAAAAAGAAAAGTATGCTGTGGCTGAGATTATCACCTAATATGGTAAGATTTGGTGAGGTAATCTCGGATCCTTCATACACAAAAAGAAGGAAGAAGATTCGGCCAGTAGGGAAGATCCTTGGAGGCATGGCTTGTCTTTAATTCTGCTCAACCACCACAGGGAGTAGCTAGAGTGGCGAAGTGATGGTTGAAGGCAGAGATTGAAGCAGATGAAGTCATCGTCATCATGAAACATCAAGGGCCAGAAATCCATCTTGGAGAGGAAGCCAAGGATGGAGCGCTCGGATTGATGAAGAGTGATGATCAAGGAAGGACTAGAGGTAATTGCATGTTGGATTTTGCATGGTTATCTCTTCTCTCTCTATGTGGCCGAACCGGTTCTGTTTCTTGAAGGAGGAAGAAGTTGGTTTGGGTGTTGGCTTCAAGTGTGGAGGCTTCCCTCTTCTTTAAAAAGAGAGAACAGCCACTGTTTGGAGCAAGGAGTAAGATTTGAGAGTGCAAGGCACAGAGTTCTCAGAGCTACCTAAGCTAGCAGTTCTCTTCTCCTTCAATGTTTTCTGTTTAGTATTTTTCTGTTTAATTTTGTCATGTCTTGAGTCTCATGGAAAAAGGCAAACAGTGAGGTTTGTATGAAAAAGCCATAGAGCGGAAAAAGGCAGAGAGTGCAAAATTAAAAGAAAAAGCCATAGATGTCTTAGAGTTCCTTTGTACATCTGTGTTGTGTTTCATGATTCTGTGGGAATCCCCTTGTAAGTTGGGTTAGCACTTTACAAGTTGTAATCTGGATGATTATAGTGAAATTCTATCATTGTTGTGATGGAGACTGGATGTAGGCTGCACTGCACTTAGCAGCTGAACCAGGATATATCTGGGTGTTATCTTCTCTCTCTTCCTACTTCAATTCTGTTTTTATTGTTCAGATGAAAAATCAAAAATGTCTCGTGTCAAGTGACGAGACAAAATGAAAATGTCTCGTGGCTAGGGACGAGCTAAAAACAGAAAAGTCTCTTCTAAGTCCAGCAAGGGTTAGCAAGCAAAAAAAGGGGCTAAGATTCAACCCCCCCTTCTCTTAGCCACTGAAACCATCATATGTAAAAGTTATGTATGTAGTGAAGAAAGTGAGGAGTAATTACCTAAATTCGTCATCAAAGATTTTAAAATTGGACATTTTAGTCCCCAAAAAAAATTAATACACACAGACCAATTTCTAAGGTTTTATTCCAACAGACAAATCAGTTTCAGTTCATTTTCCGGCAAAGTAATTACCCAGATCAGTCTCTAAAGATTTTAAAAATGGACTTTTAGTCCTCAAGAAAAATTAATGTACAAATCAATCCCCAATGTTTCTCTCTGTTAGACATAACAGTCTTCCTTCCAAAAATAAAATAAAATACAATTATTATTATTATTATTATTATTATTATTAATTGTACAATAATACTGTACTATATTTTTTGCATTTTTTAGACAAAAATAATAATAAATTTATTCACTAGATTCTTTTATATGATACCAAATTTTAGGAAAAAGACTAAATCAGCAAAGACACAAATTCATGGGATGCAAGCTCATGGAGTCCCGACATCTAAAATATTAGGGTATATGGTTGGCCAGGCAGATGGTTATTCCTTCATGGGGTTTAGCAAGAAGGACGCATATAACTATGTTGACCAGAGTAAGCGTGCCAAGATAGTGGACGGGAATTCTAATGCTGCAATTGTATACCTAGAGGGAAAGGCAGTTGCAGACCCAATGAGCATGTCGAGATACAATTTAACTAAGGATAACATGTTGGCAAACATGTTTTGGGCCGACGGAGGTAGCAGGACTGATTATCAGTTTTTTGGGGATGTTCTTGCATTTGACAGCATCATTTGCCTTCTTCTCTTTTTCTGCAAAAACTCTATCAAATCCAACCGAATGTTACCTAAAATAATAAGAATTTCACACGACTCAAAGTAGCATCTATAGTGACTAAAAGATAATTAATTCTTGATTAAACTCAACAAATTGAATGTAAATTCATTAGAAAAAAATAGAAAAGATACTCATACATCACATACACATACATAATATTCTTTTACAATTTCAGTAGAGACAACTACCTGTCTTTCGATAAATGTCGATCCGCCCTTATTTCCAAATAACTACCTGTCTTTCGGTAAACGTCGATCCGTCCTTATTTCCAACCCTAAATTCTAAACCCTCTAGACTATTAAACCTTAAACCCTCCAAACCCTACATTCTAAAATATAACCTTCTAAATCTTAAACCTTAAATTTCACCTAATAAATCCTAAACACTATTTTTAATTTTTAACCACTAAATTCTACATTCATCAATAAATTTTAAATTCTAAATCTAAGATCCTAAATCATAAACCCTTAACTATGATGTATAAGCTAAGCAGAATTTGTTTTTCTTTTTTTTACATATATTTAGAATATTATGTATATATAAGAGTTAAAATAAAAAAATCAATAAATTTTAATTAGAAAGTTTATTTCTTTTAGTCAATACCAATTAACTTTTTTAAATTAATTTTATTTATTTTATATTTTAAATCTTAAATCTTCTAAAAGTAGAATTTTTATAATTAAAAAATAACATCAGTTAATGTGGATAGTTAAAAGTTGGTTCGTTAACTATATTTTTACTAATTAATAGATATATAATATTTTTTATCTCAACCAATTTTTGAAAAAAGACTAATAATTTTACTTATGTTTATAAAATTAAATTTCAGTTTGGTGTTTAACTACTTGGCTAATTTTTAAAAAGATAAAAATTCACGTGTAATTATTTTTATATAAATTTGTAATTTAAAAATCGTTAAAAAAGATTTGACAAGTTTGACTAAATCATTATTTAACAGTTTTTAACGGTTAATTTCATATAAAAACAACTACTTATAAGTCTTCACTTTTAATAAATATATTATCATTACTTATTTATTTTTATTTAAATTTTGATATTAAATCAAATTTAACAAAATAAATATATGGTTAAATTTAATAAAATAAATATTTTAACATAAATTTCAAAAAAGTCATTTATAATTTATTATGGAGACAAACAAAATAAAACAAACAAGACATATATAATATTCTTTTACAATTTCAGTGGAGGCAAGTACCCGTCTTCCGGTAATCATCGATTCCCTTGTTTCCAACCCTAAATTTTAAACCTTCTAAACTATTAAACTTTAAACCCTTCAAACTTTACATTTCAATCTATAACCCTCTAAATCCTAAACTTTAAATTTCACACAATAAATCTTAAACTTTATTCTTAACTTTTAACCACTAAACTCTACACACTGATCAATCAATTCTAAATTCTAAATCTTAAACCATAAATTATAAACCTTAAATCATTCAACTTAAAATAACCATATCTAACATTTTCTATCATGCAACATTAACTAGTTCCATGCATGTCACCTTTTACCAACTAACAAATAAATCCTAAACTAAAACATTCCATCTCAAATAATGTCTCAATTTACACATAATATACTTCACATGTCAACAATTATGAGATATGTCATCCACCAAATAACTAAAATATAACCTTTTTCCTCCATAAATTATTATACATTGCATTAAACCAAACTAATTATAATTTAAAGATATTTATAACAACACAATACGATACCACATATACTAACTTTAAATGATATAATCACTCTCATAACTAAAATTTCTTAAATACTCATAATGTAATAATATAATCACATGCATTCATCAACCCTAACAAAAATAGTCCATCAAACCTCATGCAACAAAATTTAACATTCTTATATTCAGCCTATTATTATTATTATTCAAATATGTTTAATAACAAAAAAATATTAGTTAAGAATAGTTAAAATTTTTTTATTTAATATTTATTAATTATTATAATAATTAATAAATATTAAATAAAATAAGTTCTGACCGTTTTTTTTACTTAATATTATCGATTATTATTATTATCATCGTTGCCATTATTGTTGTTGTTGCTATTATAATCGCTACTATTTTTCTTCCTGTTATGCCACTTTTTCCAATTTTCTGCTCATTTAATTAGTGTTAGTTCCATCAATATGGTTTTTGTTTATCACCAACTAATTTTTTTCAGCTTTAGTCATTGCTACTAATATTCTTCTTTCCTGATTGATTACCAAAAATTAAATTGATCTTAAACCCGTAACATCTTTCTTTTGATTTTAAAAAATAATGAAACTCATATCCACATTTTACATAAAAAAACACTAGACCCATGCAAAAATGGCCCACAAATCAACATCTTTAACATTAAGATTAATTTAAACTAATCACAATAAGATGGATGACAAGTGACAACATAACGTGGAGTTCTGACTTTGATTCAATAATTGTCGGTTCCTCCCAGCATCGATGCCACGTGTATAGAAGTAGCTTCAGCCACGTATTTTCATCACCTAAATAATCAATATGCGTCCATCACCATAGTATTTACTTCCGAATTTACGTGGCAACAAACCCCTCCAAACCCATCTACGTGTATTCCAATTTCTTTTTATTAAGGAATGAGACAAAAAAAAAAAAAACCCTTTTCGTATCCCTCTGTGCCCTAGCAGAATTTTATTGTCATTGTCACTACCATCCTAAATTGGAGAAGACAATCAAAACACCTTCGTTCCTCACCAAATAATTTTCCTATTTAATCAAATTGATTATACAGAGTAGATAATCGTTGAAAGCGTCTCAGTATCCACTACCTGTAGCCTATCATCGTTGCTCCACGAAAAACATAGGTATGCTATTCCAGTTTTTCAAATTAGAATTTTTTGGTCCTTTGTTGTATGTTCTCTATAGTTTTTATTGGTTGAGAAATGTTAGAAATTTGGATTAAAGTTAGGAGTAGGGTTAAGATTTCTATTGTTATAGTGTTATCTATTTATTATCTGTGGTTACATAGAACGGTATCTTAGATTATATTGTCTTTCTTACAAGGATGACCACCATCCATATAACTGTCTATTAATCATAGAAGAAGGCTTGAGAGAGGTCCATGTGAAAAGCTTGTGTATGTTGGTGGGAAAGTAACAGAGATTAAAAGAGTTAATGTGGATATGCACAATAGATTTTTCATAAGTGATTTACTAAAGAACATTAGGTATACGTCTATCATTGATTTTTATTGGCTAGAACCTGGTAAAGAGTTTGATAATGGGTTGAAATTGTTAAGGACTGATATGAACATAGTTAAAATATATGAGACACCTATGAAGAATGGCAACAAAATTGTGTTATATACAGAGCACCCTGTGAATGATGCTATTATGGTTGAAGAGAATATAACTCCAACAAAGATGACATTGAAGACTTGTGCAAAGAAGATTCCAACTCCAAAGAATACTCCAAAATGAAGACTTATAGTTGTTGAGGATGATGATGATGCTAAAATACTGGGTCATGTATAAGTTTTGAGGGAGGGCCATGATAGAGGAGAGGCCCAGAATAAGAAAGAATCCCATGAAACAAGTAACCAGGTTGAAGTTAAGACCCAAAAGGAGAACAGTGGCCCAACAAGGACCTCAATAACCACCTCCACCAACCTATTCATCAAAACAGATGTCTCATCCTTCCATAATACTTGTGTAACCAGATGAACAACCATCCAATAAATCCCAGCCTTCACAACACCCCAATGAGCGAGAGCAGCAGCCAATATCTACTGTTAGTTCAACATCTCTAAGTACAATTTTTGCCTCAGGATTCAATCAGAATGAAGCTCAAGAAGCTGAATAAGTAACACAATACATTCTACAACTATATAGGAACTCATTTTCACATTCAAACCATGAGTCAGACCCAATTCTACCCTCTGGTATAAATAGTACTCCTTATAATAATGAAACCATCCCAGATGAGCATGTTGAGGGAAGATCTAAGGTGAACAAGAGAAGATCAGCAAAGAGGCCTTCCCCTATTGGACAATCCTTCGTATCAACCCTAATCCCGACAAGCCTCTAACCTTCTATGTCCTTGCTGATGTGGAAGAATTCTCTGATGAAAATGTTAGATATATCATTGCTATGAGTTAGAAGAATTGAGAAGCATAACAAGTGATAAAGATGCTAATCAATATCCAGTCTTTTCTTAGAGCAATGTCGATGCTCCTGTTATCCAACTCCGGTTGGAGTTGGGGATGGAGTTTGAAACACCTCAACTATTTCAGAAAGATAGTTCAAAAGTTCAACATCAACATTGAAAGGAGCATATTCTTTCCTAGACGTGATTCAACCAGAAGCAAAGCTATATGCTATGATGAAAAATGTCCTTAGAAAATATACTGTGCTAAGAGATCCTTTTCTCTTAGTTATCAGATGAAGACATTTGTTAATGAACATATCTGCAGCAGAGACAACCATTATAAGTCAGCTGATGGAAAATGGATTGTAGATGAATTAAAGGAAAGAGTAAGAGTCCAACCAAATTTGTCAGTCAAAGAGGCTGACCAATTCTTTAAAGATGAGTATGATGTGTTGATCAATAAAAAAATTTACAGATCAATGGTCAAAGCAAAGGAGAGGATAGAGGATTCTGAGGTTGCTCAATATGCAAGACTTCGTAATTACGCAAACGAGATACTAAAAACTAACTCGGGTCCATGATGAGAATCCACACCAATTCACGATTTGATTTAAATCCTCTATTTCTTAGGATTTATGTATGTTTTGACGTCTGCAACAAGGGATTTCTTAGAGGATGCAAACTATTTATAAGGTTAGATGAGACTTTTCTCAGAGAGTACAACATGGGGTCAGTTGCTTACAGCCATAAGACCTAACACAAATAATCATATATACCTTATTGCCTATGCAATTGTAGAATATGAGAACAAAAAGAGTTAAAAATGATTTTTAGAGATACTAGGAGAAGAATTTTGGAGATCTAGACTAAACAGGTTTAACTTCATGTTGGACATACAAAAAGTACTTAATATACTTACTGAATTTAGTGGCTTAATGTAATGACTGATTTATTGTTTTTTAACATGTATGATTTGTATAATTAGTGAGACCATTTACAGTGAATTATTCTATTTATTGATATGTATTATTTGTAGAATTGTGCTCCTATTATTGATGTGTATTAACTTCAGAATTTGCCACTATTTTTGGTTTAGTATAGTAATTTGTATTAGTTTTTCATTTCATTGATTTAAATAAGTGAAGTAACCATGATTTTTATTGTTGGTTATGCCGTTTGCTGTTAAGGGTTAATATTAATGGAGAATTGTATTCAGGAATCAACCGCAGATTTTATTCCAGACATATATAGCAAAATTTTAGAAAGAAGTAGAATGACAAGTAGATAAAAGTGTGTACGTGAACATGTGCCAATACCATTACAACCTGTGACTTCAATGTTGCCATGGAAAAACTTAAAAGAAATCAATACTCGGACCTAGCATACGGAAGTGATATTCCGTGATTACAAGGTGAGTTTCTTATTTCATAAATATATTTTATCAGTATTTACATCTTTTATAAATATAAATAGTAATTTATTCTTCAATTAAATTTCCTTAATTGATTTTTCAAAATTTTTAATCGATAACAATCTCATTTTTAATTATATATCATGACTGATTATTTCCTTAATAGAATAATATAGTAGAAAATCGATTAAAAAGCTCACACCAAAAGGCATCTTGTACGTTATAAGTTTCTCTCCCAACTCAAACTATTAAACTTTTTTATATTTGAGATTGATTCTCATTATATCTCAATTACTTCTACGAATTGATTTTTTATAATAAATAAATTTCAAAGTGATTACATTCTAAAATATATCTTATAATTGATTTTTTTTTAATTAATAGAATAATGTATTAAATTTTATAATTAATTATTGATTCTTTCCTTATTCATTAAATCTCATTATTAGATTTCTACAAATCTCAATATCATTACTCTTTTTAGAGATA
This sequence comes from Arachis stenosperma, assembly GCF_014773155.1. Lineage (NCBI taxonomy): Eukaryota > Viridiplantae > Streptophyta > Magnoliopsida > Fabales > Fabaceae > Arachis > Arachis stenosperma. The sequence goes on from NC_080377.1 coordinate 11,646,707, forward strand.
CAAATGGAGTTTAGTATTAGAATAATATAATGATGAAAACCACGATAATGATAAAAGAAATGGGTTTATGGTAATTATTCTAATATCATTTTGTCAAATCTTACCCCTTTCCAAAATAGATTGCTTTATTTATCTTTATATATATTTGCACTTTTATTTTCATTATAAGTTATATAATAAAAAGTAAATAAAATAATAGTAATTTATAATCTTAAAAATTAGATAATTAAAAATTATTAACATAAACATAACATTTAAATGTATCTCATATTTCAATTATTTTAATCAGCTACTTCTAATTATTCTAAATTTAATATATATTAGTGTGTATATACTTTTTTCCAAATATCCTTTAATCTCTTAACATGTTATATTTTTAGGAATTTTTGGCTAGGACAACCGTTAAATTCCAAATATCTTCTTTACCAACGAAATTGTCATTTTTATATGAGATCCATCAAATTTAGCAAGTAGCTAGATCATTTTTACATGTAAATCTAAAAAATAATATTTGAAACTGTTTTCTGACATACTTATCATTTTTAGTTGGATATCCAAAATATTAAAAACAAGAGGCTATATATACTAAACCGAATTAACATGATGAGGTCATCTTTTGATGCTAGTCATCTAACACAAATTTTGTCTTTTTGTATGACTCAAATTTAAAATATTTACTTATTTAGGTAGATATAAAAGGAGTATTTAACCTTTGAAAAAAAAAACTAATGAAGAGTATTTGACAATCAAATTAATTTTATTATAAAATAATTAAGTTATGAAAAATATTATTATAAGATAAAGATTTTTTTAATATAATTTTATACTTTCACAAAACAACATTGTTGTTTGTGTTCAAAAACGATATAAGATTTTTATGACTCTTTAGAGATAAAATTTTGTTATTAACTAATATATTCGAATTGAAAATTCTTTAAAAACCAATTTAAGATATTAGTGTATCAAAAATATAAGTAGAGATATCTTATTATTAAATTTTTAACTTACCAAATTTAATTTAAGATAAAATAAAATTTTAAGAAAAATTTAAGATCAAATCTCTTATTCCAAAAAACTAATATCTTTTTACAAATATAATTTATTATTTTAACGCATTGTAAATAAAGATTATGTAAACAAATTAATGATCAGATAAAAAATTTTATTAATTGTCAGCAAACTAAATTTAGAAAAAATATGTCCTATTTGATAGCAACAATTATCAAAATTTTTTAGATATAAAATTTTGTTGAAATTGAATTTTTTTTTTGAAACAAATTTTTTATATTAGTATATCAGTAAAAATGTTTTAAAAAGAAATAGTTACCAAAAGTATACTAAAATAAAGTTTACTCTAAGACAAATAATTTTTTTAAAATATTATTTTATACATTCATAAAATTATATTATTTTTTGTGTTAAAAAAAATCAATTTACTATCTTAACATGTTACAGATAAAGATTATGTAACCAAATAAACGATCGCATAAATTTTTTTATTAATTGTTGAAAAACTAAATTTAGAAAAAACTTATTTGTTTGACGATAACAACAATTCTCAATACTTTTTAGGAAAAAATTTTAAAAACTAATTCAGAATATTAGTGTATCACAAAAAATATAAGTAAAAATCTCTTATTATTAAATTTTTAACTTACTAAATTTTAATTAAAGATAGAATCTCTTATTCTAAAAAACGAATATCTTTTTTAAAAATCAAATTTATTATTTTAACACACTGTACATAACGATTATGTAAACAAATTGATGATTACATTAAAAATTTAATTAATTGTCGGCAAATTAAATTCAGAACAAATTTGTTCTGTTTGATAACAACAATTATCAAGATTTTTCAGATATAAATTTTTGTTGAAAGTGAATGTTTTTTTGAAACAAATTTTTGATATTAGTGTATCATTGAAAATGTTTTAAAATAAAATAATTACCAAAAGTATACTCAAATAAAGTTTACTCTAAAACAAATAACTTTTTTAAAATACTATTTTATACTTTCATAAAATTACAGTGTTTTTTGTGTTAAAAAAAATCAATTTATTATTTTAAATGTTGCAAATAAAGATTATGCAAGCAAATTAACGAGCGTATAAAATTTTGTATTAATTGTTGGCAAACTAAATTTAGAAAAAACTTGTCTGTTCGACGATAACAAGTCTAACAGCAATTCTCAATATTTTTTAGATATAAAATTTTGTTAAAATTAAAAAAATTTTAAAACCAATTTTAGATATTAGTGTATTAGTAAAAATAAAAAATAAAATTTTCTATTTTCTCTTTTTATTATTAAAGATTAAACCGATCAAAAATTCTATTCAAAATAAAATCTAATAAGTTATTAAAAATAATACAATTTTATACTTTCACAAAACAACATTGTTATTTGTGTTAAAACAAAATTAATTTATCATTTTAACTTATCGCAGATAACAAATTAACAATCATGCCAGCGAATTAGTGATCACATGAAAATCTTGTATTAATTATCAGCAAATTAAATTAACAAAAAATTCTATCTGTTGGATAGCAATCATTTTTATGACTTTTTAGATATAACATTTTATTGGAACTAATATATTCGAATTAATAATTTTTTAAAAATCAATTCAGAATATTAGTGTATCACCAAAAATATAAGTAGAGATGTCTTATTATTAAATTTTTAACCTACCAAATTTTAATTTAAGATAAAATCTCTAATTCCAAAAAATTAATACATTTTTTGAAAAATATAATTCATTATTTTAACACATTGTAGATAACAATTATGTAAGCAAATCGATGATCACATAAAAAATTTTATTAATTAACGACAAACTAAATTCAGAAAAAATCCGTTCTATTTGATAGCAACAATTATCAAAATTTTTTTTGTCATAAAATTTTGTTGAAATTTAAATTTTTTTGAAACAAATTATCAATATTAGTGTATCAATGAAAATATTTTAAAATGAAATAGTTATTAAAAGTATTCTCAAGTAAAGTTTACTTTAAGACAAATAATTTTTTTAAAATATTATTTCAAACTTTCATAAAATTACATGATTTTTTGTGTTAAAAAAAATCAATTTACTATTTTAACATGTTGCAGATAAAGATTATGTAAACAAATTAACGATGCCATAAAATTTTTTATTAATTATCAACGAACTAAATTTAAAAAAAACTTGTCTGTTTGACTATAACAACAATTCTCAATACTGTTAGATATAAAATTTTGTTAAACTTAAAACAATTTTAAAACCAATTTTGGATATTAGTGTATCAGTAAAAATAAAAAATAGGATTTTCGATTTTCTCTTTTTATTATTAAAGATTAAACCGATAAAAAATTCTATTCAAGATAAAATCTAATAAGTTATTAAAAATAATAATATTTTATACTTTCACAAAACAACATTTTTATTTGTGTTAAAAACAAAATCAATTTATCATTTTAATTCATTGCAGATAATGAATTAACAATCATGTAAGTAAATTAGTGATCACATAAAAAATTTGTATTAATTAATTGTCAGCAAATTAAATTAACAAAAAATCTATCTGTTTTATAGCAATAATTTTTATGACTTTTTAGATATAATATTTTGTTGTAACTAATATATTTGAATTGAAATTTTTTTAAAAATCAATTCAGAATATTAGTGTATCACCAAAAATATAGGAAGAGATCTCTTATTATTAAATTTTTAACCCACCAAATTTTAATTTACAATAAAATTTCTTATTCCAAAAATTTAATACATTTTTTAAAAATCTAATTCATTATTTTAACACATTGTAAATAATGATTATGTAAATAAATTGATGATCGCATAAAAATTTTTATTAATTGTCGGCAAACTAAATTTAGAAAAAATCTGTTCTGTTTGATAGTAACAATTATCAAGATTTTTTATTCATAAAATTTTGTTGAAATTGATTTTTTTTAAACAAATTTTCGATATTAGTATATAAGTGAAAATGTTTTAAAATGAAATAGTTATCAAAAGTGTTCTCAAGTAGTAAAGTTTATTCCAAGACAAATAATTTTTTAAAAATACTATCTTAAACTTTTATAAAATTACATTGTTTTCTGTGTTAAAAAAATCAACTTACTATTCTAACATGTTGCAGATAAAGATTATGTAAGTAAATTAACGATCTCATAAAAAATTTTATTAATTGTCGACAAACTAAATTTAAAAAAAACTTGTCTATTCGATGATAACAGCAATTCTCAATACTTTTTAGATATAAAATATTGTTAAACTTAAAAAAATTTAAAATTAATTTTGGATATTAGTGTATCAGTAAAAATAAAAAATAGGATTTCCTATTTTTTCTTCTTATTATTAAAGATTAAACCAATAAAAAATTCTATTCAAGATAAAATCTAATAAGTTATTAAAAATAATACTATTTTATACTTTCACAAAACAACATTGTTATTTGTGTTGAAAACAAATTCAATTTATTATTTTAACACATTGCAGATAACGATCATGTCAGTGAATTAGTGATCACATGAAAAAATTGTATTAATTGTAAGCAAATTAAATTAACAAAAAATCTATCTGTTTTATAGCAATAATTTTTATGACTTTTTAGATATAACATTTTATTAAAACTAATATATTTGAATTGAACATTTTTTAAAAATCAATTTAAAATATTAGTGTATCACCAAAAATATAAGTAGAGATATCTTATTATTAAATTTTTAACCTACCAAATTTTAATTTAAGATAATATCTTTTATTCAAAAAAACTAATATTTTTTAAAAAAAATCTAATTTATTATTTTAACGAATTGTAGATAACAATTATGTAAGCAAATTGATGATCACATAAAAAATTTTATTAATTGTCGGCAAACTAAATTTAGAAAAAATCTGTTCTGTTTGATAGCAACAATTATCCAAATTTTTTAGAGATAAATTTTTGTTGAAATTGAAATTTTTTTGAAACAAATTTTCGATATTAGTGTATCAGTGAAAATGTTTTAAAATAAAATAGTTATCAAGAGTGTACTCAAGTAAAGTTTACTCTTAGAAAAATAATATTTTTAAAATATTATTTTAACATGTTGCAGATAAAGATTATGTAAGCAAATTAACCATTGCACAAGAAATTTTATTAATTGTCGACAAACTAAATTTTAAAAAAAGTTGTCTATTCGACAATAACAGCAATTCTCAATACTTTTTAGATATAAAAATTTGTTAAATTTAAAAGAATTTTAGAACCAATTTTGAATATTAGTGTATCACTAAAAATAAAAAGTAGGATTTCTTATTATTCGATATAAAATTTTATTCAAGATAAATTCTATTTAAGTTTTTAAAAATAATATTATTTTATACATTCACAAAACAACATTGTTATTTGTATTAAAAACAAAATCAATTTTTCATTTTAATACCGATCATGCTAGTGATTTAGTGACCACATGAAAAACTGGTATATATTAATTGTCAGCAAATTAAATTAACAAAAAATTTATCTGTTGGATAGCAATATTTTTTATGATTTTTTAGATACAATGTTTTGTTGGAACTAATATATTCGAATTAAAAATTTTTTAAAAACCAATTATGAATATTAGTGTATCTCCAAAAATATAAGTAAAGATATATATCTTATTATTAAATTTTTGACCTTCCAAATTTTAATTTAAGATAAAATCTCTTATTCCAAAAAACTAATATCTTTTTTTGAAAATCTAATTCGTTATTTTAACACATTATAAATAATAATTATGTAAGTAAATTGATGATCATATAAAAAAATTTTATTAATTGTCGGCAAACAAATTAAAATTTAGAAAAAATATGTTCTGTTTGATGCAACAATTATCAAGATTTTTAGACATAAAATTTTGTTAAAATTGAATTTTTTTTGAAACAAATTTTCAATATTAGTGTATCAGTGAAAATGTTTTAAAATAAAATAGTTATTAAAAGTGTACTCAAGGAAGGTTTACTCTAAGACAAATAATTTTTTTAAAATACTATTTTAAACTTTCATAAAATTACATAATTTTTTGTGTTAAAAAAAATCAATTTACTATTGTAACATGCTACAGATAAAGATTATGTAAGCAAATTAATAATCGAATAAAAAAATTCATTAATTGTTGACAAACTAAATTTAGAAAAACTCGTTTGTTCGACAATAGCAGCAATTCTCAATATTTTTTAGATATAAATTTTGTTAAACTTAAAAATATTTAAAAACCAATTTTGGAGATTAGTGTATCAATAGAAATAAAAAATAGGATTTCCTATTTTCTCCTTTTATTATTAAAGATTAAACCGATTAAAAATTTTATTTAAGATAAAATCTAATATTAGTTATTGAAAATAATACTATTTTATATTTTCACAAAACAACATTGTTATTTGTGTTTAAAAACAAAATCAATTTATCATTTTAATACATCGCAGATAACGATAGCTTATTAATGATCACATAAAAAAATTGTATTAATTGTTAGCAAATTAATTTAACAAAAAATCTATCTGTTCAATAGCAATAATTTTTATGACTTTTTAGATATAACATTTTGTTTGAAGTAATATATTTGAATTGAAATTTTTTAAAAAATCAATTCAGAATATTAGTGTATCACCAAAAATATATGTTGGAAGTAATATATTTGAATTGAAAATTTTTAAAAAATCAATTCAGAATATTAATGTATCACCAAAAATATAAGTAGAGATCTTTTATTATTAAATTTTTAACCTACCAAATTTTAATTTAAGATAATATCTCTTATTCCAAAAAAACTAATATATTTTTTAAAAATCTAATATATTATTTTAACACATTGTTGATAATGATTATATAAGCCAATTGATGATTACATAAAAAAATTTATTAATTGTCAACAAACTCAATTTAGAAAAATTTTGTTCTGTTTGATAGCAACAATTATCAAGACTTTTTAGATATAAAATTTTGTTGAAGTTGAAATTTTGTTTGAAACAAATTTTTTATATTAGTGTATGAGTGAAAATGTTTTAAAATGAAATAGTTACCAAAAGTATACTCAAATAAAGTTTACTCTAAAATAAATAACCTTTTTAAAATATAATTTTATATTTTCATAAAATTATATTATTTTTTTGTTAAAAAATCAATTTACTATTTTAACATGTTGCAAATAAAGATCATGTAAGTAAATTAACGATCACATAAAATTTTTATTAATTGTCGACAAACTAAATTTAGAAAAAACTTATCTGTTCGACCATAACAGCAATTCTTAATACTTTGTAGATTTAAAATTTTGTTAAACTTAAAAAAAATGTATAACCAATTTTGGATATTAGTGCATCAGTAAAAATAAAAAATAGGATTTTCTATTTTCTCTTTTTATTATTAAAGATTAAATCGATGAAAAATTCTACTCCAGATAAAATCTAAAAAGTTATTAAAAATAACACTATTTTATACTTTCACAAAATAATATTGTTATTTGTGTTAAAAACAAAATCAATTTATCATTTTAACACATCCCAGATAACAATCATGTTAGCGAATTAGTGATCACATGAAAAACTATTATTCATTGTCAGCAAACGAAATTAACAAAAAATCTATCAGTATGATAGCAATAATTTTTATGACTTTTTAGATATAAAATTTTATTGGAACTAATATATTCGAATTGAAAATTTTATAAAAACCAATTCAGAATATAGATGTATTACCAAAAGTATAAGTAGAGATCTCTTATTATAAAATTTTAAAGCTACCAAATTTTAATTTAAGATAAAATCTCTTATCCAAAAAATTAATATCCTTTTTAAAAATCTAATTTATTATTTTAACACATTGTAGATAACGATTATGTTAGCAAATGGATGATCACATAAAATTTTTTATTAATTGTCGGCATCTAAATTCAAAACAAATTTGTTCTTTTTGATAGTAACAATTATCAAGACTTTATAGATATAAAATTTTGTTGAAATTGATTTTTTTTAAAAAAAAATTTATATTAGTGTATAGGAAAAATGTTTTAAAATGAAATAGTTACCAAAAATATACTCAAATAAAGTTTACTCTAAGACAAATAACTTTTTTAAAATACTATTTTATATTTAGTGAAAACTCAGCCGCAGTCAACTTTACGTAAAGTTGATAGTTAAGAGTCATTAAATGATTTAACTGATTTTATTAAATTTTCATCTAATGGCTATCAGGTGACTACATCTGAGTTTCTACCTTTATACTTTCATAAAATTACATTATTTTTTGTGTTAAGAAAAATCAATTTTCTATTTTAACATGTTACAGATAAAGATTATGTAAGCAAATTAATGATCACATAAAAATTTTTATTCATTGTCAACAAACTAAATTTAGAAAAAACTTTTTTGTTCGACGATAACATCAATTCTCAATACTTTTTAGATATAAAATTTTGTTGAAGTTAAAAATTTTTTAAAACCAATTTTGGATATTAGTGTATCACTAAAAATAAAAAGTAGGATTTCTTTTATCTCTTTTTCTTGATAAAAATTAAACCAATCAAAAATTTTATTGAAGATAAAATCTATTTAAGTTATTAAAAACAATATTATTTTATACTTTTACAAGAGAACATTGTTATTTGTGTTAAAAATATCATTTTAATATATCGTAGATAACGATCATGTTAGAAAATTGTTAATCACATGAAAAAACCTGTATTAGCAAATTAAATTAATAAAAAATTTTATCTATTTGATAGCAATAATTTTTATGACTTTCTAGATATAAGATTTTGTTGGAATTAATATATTTGAATTAAAAATTTTTAAAAACTAATTCTGAATATTAGTGTACCACTAAAAATATAAGAAGAAATCTCTTGTTATTAAATTTTTAACCTACCAAATTTTAATTTAAGATAAAATTTAAATTTAAGATAAATTTGTAATGTAAGATAAAATTTCTCATTCTAAAAAGTTGATTTTTTTAAAAATTTAATTTATTATTTTAATGCATTGTAGATAACGATTATGTAAATAGATTGACGATCATATAAAAAATATTATTTTTGTCAACATACTAAATTTGGAAAAAATCGGTCGTATATGATAACAACCATTCTCAAAATTTGTTGGATATAAAATTTTGTTGAAATTAAAATTTTTTTGAAACAAATTTTGGTATCATTAAAAATGTAAGTTAGAGATCTCTTATTATTATGAAAGATTAAACCGACCAAAATTTAATTCAAGATAAAATCTATTTAAGATAAATTTTCAATTCAAGAAAAAATTTTAATTTAAGATAAAATCTCTAGTCATTAAAAAATATTTTATTTTAAAAAAATAAAATAGTTACCGAGCATATCACTCAAGTGAAGTGAGAATTATTGTTCACAATCACACACAGAAACGTACAAGAAACAAAACTACTTATATAATAATTATTATTTAATAATAAACAAAATAAATAGAAATAATTATAATTATTTGTTATTTCATATGATCGAAGCAAGACGGCGTTGTTCTCTCTCTCTCTCCGCACATTTCAAGAGCTTAAAATCATTTATAAAAATTATTGCACACGTGCTAGCGATATTTTGGCCGGCTTCTTCTGGCTTTCTCCTTCAGCTTCGATTGCCTACGCTTCATAGCTAATGCTTCATTTTGTTCTTGAAGAATCGCCAAAATGTCCTCCTCATCACTGCATGGTATTGCCCCTGATTCAACCTCCAATTTCCAAGCTTCTTCATTTTCGGCCATTTATTCTTCCCGGCTCCAGATTTTGTTGCCTCTGCACAGCGCGGTACATTCGTCTGTATCCATCCCTGCTTCAGTCCCATCTCCGTCTTGGTCTTCTTGTTCTATTACTTGGCTATCACCATACATTGCTTCCAACCCTGTCGCCACAGTCCTGCCCATAGCGCCCAAGCAATCTGTTTCTTCATGGGGTTCTTCGAACGGACGTCTCCCATCCTTCTCGTTCCTCTTCAGATTCCTGCCCAAGCCTTCATGAAAATCAAGCCACTGCACGGGTGTGGTGCTTCTTGGGCCCTGGTCTTGCTTCTCGTTGCTGCGTCCATGGTCCTCATCTACAGTGTGCAAAATCGTGTCGTCAACCCCAGCTGCCTCCCCGTCGTTTGCTTCAACCGACCCGGAACCGTGCGTCGCCCAGTGCCGACGTTGCGCGGCTTCAATCTCTGGCGAACGCATCCCATCTTCTCTCCTCTGTAGCTGTTGAGAACCCTCTAGGAAGCAGGCTTCGTTCGCTGTGCCTTCATCTACCCGAGGCGGGCGCGCTCATATAGCTTCCTCATACAGCCGGGTCGGGTCGCCCACCAGGCCTGCCTTGACCGGTCTAGGGAGCCCAATATCTCCCTCCTTCAGCTGGCCTTTTTTATTTTTTGTATTCGCTATACCTACTTTTAAACACATAGGGCTAGCTTGCAATAAACCTAGTAACATTCTTTCCATAAGCATTTGAAATCTCATTATGGAGTCCCTCGTAATTGCATGACAACGTGCAATCGGAATCAATCTCCTGGATAATTGCAGCTGGCCCCGCCGAGATTTTTTTCCCCTTCGTTAGAGCGTTATCACAGCCTTCATAATGATAATTTGAATTTTGAATATTTTATTCATTCAATTCGAAGGCCAAAATTACTACTTTGCCCTTTTCCTATTCATCCTCCAATTATTTCTCCACCATAATCCCTGCCACCGGATCCACCTACCCACCGTCGACTCAGCGCCGTTACCGGCTACTGGCCTTATTCCAACCTGTTGCCTATCTTTCGTGGCCCCTGTCTTCTTACCTTGTTGGTCGATCTTGCTCTCTGGAAAGCATTCCTCCTGATATACCTCGCTACCTACCTCCTTCACTAGAACATCAAATTTGCTCGCTCCAATAGTGACATGAATCCACCCGTTGATCTTCTTGAACAAACACGTATTTATTAGGACGCGGCTAACGCTAAACGAGTTACACATTTTGGTTAAGGTATCGTACTTTTCCACCTCACCCCATTGACCTCCTAATCTTGTAAAAATCTCTGTTGAACAAGCGTGCAAAGGTACTCCATAGCATTCCAACCATATTCTTCTAGTCTCGCTCATCTCAGACTCGTTCCATTTCCATACCATATTGAACAATTTTAAAAGATCGTTCATTCTGAATGTGTATGCCTCCTCCGCATTAGCTAATGTGTCAAACGTTAGTATTGCTTTGTATTCTCCCATCTCCCTTACGTGCGTGACGCACAACCATTCATTATGAACCGTTTGACGTACTGCTTGAAAGTTGATCATCTTCTTTGTGCTCCCCACTATACTCCTTTGTAACCAAACAATATTTTCTTTTGCCACCGGTATTTCGATTTTCCTCGACCATCCATTGCTATTTGGGGCCTTGATCTGGGTTCCTACACTCCTTTTTTTCAGATGTCCTTCGGTTCATACTCAGATTTTCTTCTGTATTTTGCTTCTGATACAAATAATCTTTTACCTCTCAACACCATGTGGTTCATGTCTGTAACAGTCTTCAGTGCTTCCGCCTTTGTAGTGTACCGAATAAAAGCGAACAGATAGATCTATCCATTCTTGCTCTTCCGCGCAAGGTAAATGTCTATAATTCTGCCCATCCAATTGAACAAACTGAAAAGTTCATGTTTTGATATATATACCGGGAGATTATCAACAAAAACGGAGAAGGAATCTAACTCCAATCGATGATACTCTTCTTTGTTCCAAATCTTATGATCCTTACCTTGTTGGTTTGTTTGCCTATTGCTACCCCTCCTATTGTTTGCCCACCCAGTGTTTCCCCGCCTCTCTCTCTCTCTTCTCATCTCTCTCATTTCTCAATTGATACATAAAAGTCCAAATCCAAATGAATGCTATTCGATCATGCAGTGCGTCATGTTTTCATGCTATCAAAAATAATACTATTTTATACTTTCACAAAACAACATTGTTATTTGTGTTAAAAACAAAATCAATTTATCATTTTAACACATCGCAGATAACAATCATGTTAAAGAATTAGTGATCACATGAGAAATTTGTATTCATTGTCAGCAAATGAAATTAACAAAAAATCTATTTGTATGATAGCAATAATTTTTATGACTTTTTAGATATAATATTTTATTGGAACAAATATATTCGAATTGAAAATTTTTTAAAAACCAATTCAGAATATAGATGTATCACCAAAAATATAAGTAGAGATCTCTTATTATTAAATTTTTAACCTACCAAATTTTAATTTAAGATAAAATCCCTTTTCCTAAAAAACTAATATCCGTTTCAAAAATCTAATTTATTATTTTAACACATTGTAGATAACGAATATGTAAGCAAATTGATGATCACATAAAAATTTTATTAATTGTCGGCATCTAAATTCATAACAAATTTATTCTGTTTGATAGCAACAATTATCAAGACTTTTTATATATAAAATTTTGTTGAAATTGATTCTTTTTTTAAACAAATTTTTATATTAGTGTATTAGGAAAAATATTTTAAAATAAAATAGTTACCAAAAGTATACTCAAATAAAGTTTACTCTAAGACAAATAACCTTTTTAAAATACTATTTTATATTTGATGAAAATTCAGGTGCAGTCAACTTTACGTAAAATTGATAGCTAAGAGTCGTTAAATGATTTAACTTATTTGATTAAATTTTCATCTAACGGCTATCAAGTATCAACTTTACGTAAAGTTGACTGCATCTGAGTTTTCACATTTATACTTTCATAAAATTACATTGTTTTTTGTGTTAAAAAAATCAATTTTCTATTTTAACATATTGCAGATAAAGATTATGTAAGGAAATTAACGATTGTATAAAAAATTTTATTAATTATCAACAAATTAAATTTCGAAAAAATATTTTTTGTTCGACGATAACATCAATTCTCAATACTTTTTAGATATAAAATTTTGTGGAAGTTAAAAATTTTGAACACCAATTTTGGATATTAGTGTATCACGAAAAATAAAAAGTAGGATTTTTTTATCTTTTTTTATTGTTAAAAATTAAACCAATCCAAAATTTTATTGAAGATAAAATCTATTTAAGTTGTTAAAAACAATACTATTTTATACTTTTACAAAAGAACATTGTTATTTGTGTTAAAAACAAAATCAATTTATTATTTTAATACATCCTAGATAACGATTATGTCAGCAAATTGTTAATAAAAAATCTATCTAATAATAGCAATAATTTTTATGACTTTTTAGATATAAGATTTAGAGCTAATATATTTTAATTGAAAATTTTTAAAAACTAATTCAGAATATTAGTGTATCATTAAAAATATAAGTAGACATCACTTGTTATTAAATTTTTAACCTACCAACTTTTAATTTAAGATAAAATAAATTTAAGATAAAATTTAAATTTAAGATAAATTTGTAATGTAAGATAAAAATTTTTATTCCAAAAAGTTGATTTTTAAAAAAAAAATTAATTTATTATTTTAATTCATTGTAGATAACGATTATGTAAGTAGATTGACGGTTATATAAAAAATATTATTTTTGTCGGCATACTAAATTTAGAAAAAATCTGTTGTATTTGATAACAACCATTCTCAAAATTTTTTAGATATAAAATTTTGTTAAAATTAAATTTTTTTTGAAACAAATTTTGGTATCACTAAAAATGTAAGTTAGAGATCTCTTATTATTATTAAAGATTAAACTGACCAAAATTCAATTCAAGATCAAATCTATTTAAGATAAATTTTCATTTCAAGATAAAATTTTAATTTAAGATAAAATTTCTAGTCATTAAAAAATAAAAATAAAATAGTTACTAAGCGTATCACTCAAGTGAAGTGAGAATTATTGTTCACAATCACACAGACAAACGTACAAGAAACAAAACTACTTATATAATAATTATTATTTAATAATAAACAAAATAAATAGAAATAATTATAATTATTTGTTATTTCATACGATCGAAGCAAGATGGCGTTGTTCTTTCTCTCTCTCCGCACATTTCAAGAGCTTAAAATCATTTATAAAAATTATTGCACATCTGCTTGCGATATTTTGGCCGGCTTCTTCGGGCTTTCTCCTTCAGCTTCGATTGCCTGTGCTTCATAGCTAATGCTTCATTTTGTTCTTGAAGAATCGCCAAAATGTCCTCCTTATCACTGCATGGTATTGCCCCTGATTCGACCTCCAATTTCCAAGCTTCTTTATTTTCGGCCATTTCGTCTTCCCGGCTTCGGATATTGTTGCCTCTACACAGCGCGGTACCTACGTTTGTATCCATCCCTGCTTCAGTCCCATCTCCTTCTTGGTCTTCTTGTTCTGTTACTTGGCCATCACCATACATTGCTTCCAACCCTGCCGCCACAGTCCTGCCCATAGTGCCCAAGCAATCTGTTTCTTTATGGGGTTCTTCGAACGGACGTCTCCCATCCTTCTCGTTCCTTTTCAGATTTCTGCCCAATCCTTCATGGAAATCGAGCCGCTTCACGGGTGTGGCGCTTCCTGGGCCCTGGTCTTGCTTCTCATTGATGTGTCCATGGTCCTCATCTACAGTGTGCAAAACTGTGTCGTCAACCCCAGCTGTCTCCCTGTCGTTTGCCTCAACCGACCCGGAACCGTGCGTCGTCCAATGTCGACGTTGCGCGGCTTCAATCTCTGGCGAACGCATCCCATCTTCTTTCCTCCGCAGCTATTGAGAACCATCTAGGAAGCAGGCTTTGTTCGCTATTCCTTCGTCTACCCGAGGTGGGCGCGCTCTTGTAGCTTCCTCATTCAGCCGGGTCGGGTCGCCGACCAGGCCTGCCTTGACCGGTCTAGGGTGCCCAATATCTCCCTCCTTCAGCTGGCCTTTTTTGTTTTTGTATTCGCTATACCTACTTTTTAACACATAGGGCCTGCTTGCAATAAGCCTAGTAACATTATTTCCATAAGCATTTGAATTCTCATTATGGAGTCCCTCGTAATTGCATGACAACGTGCAATCGGAATCAATCTCCTGGATAATTGCAGTTGGCCCCGCCAAGATTTCCTTCCCCTTTGTTAGAGCATTATCACAGCCTTCATAATGATAATTTGAATTTTGAATATTCCATTCATTCAATTTGAAAGCCAAAATTACCACTTTGCCCTTTTCCTGTTCATCCTCCAATTGTTTCTCCACCATAATCCCTTCCACCGGATCCACCTACCCACCGTCGGCTCAGCACCGTTACTGGCTACTGGCCTTATTCCAACCTGTTGCCTATCTTCCGTGGCCCCTATCTTCTTACTTTGTTGGTCGATCTTCCTCTCCGAAAAGCATTCCTCCTGATATACCTCGCTACTTACCTCCTTCACTAGAACATCAAATCCGCTCGCTCCAATAGTGACATGAATCCACCCGTTGATCTTATTGAACATACACGTATCTATTAGGACGCGGCTAACACTAAACGAGTTACACATTTCTGTTAAGATATCACACTTTACCACCTCGCCCCATTGACCTCCTAATCTTGTAAAAGTCTCTGTTGAACAAGCGTGCAAAGGTACTCCATAGCAAAGGTACTCCCTTACGTGCGTGACGCACAGCCATTCATTATGAACCGTTTGACATAGTGCTTGAAAGTTGATCATCTTCTTTGTGCTCCCCACTATACTCCTTTGTAACCAAACAATATTTTCTTTTGCCACTGGTATTTCGATTTTCCTCGACCATCCATTGCTATTTGGGGCCTTGATCTAGGTACCTGCACTCCTTTTCCTCTGATGTTCTTCGGTTCATACTCAGATTTTTTTCTATATTTTGCTTCTGATACAAATAATCTTTTACCTCTCAACACCATGTGGTTCATGTCTGCAATAGCCTTCAGTGCTCCCGCCTTTGTAGTGTACCAAATAAAAACGAACAGATAGATCTATCCATTCTTGCTCTTCCACGCAAGGTAAATGTCTATAATTCGGCCCATCCAATTGAACAAATTGAAAAATTCACGTTTTGATATATATATATATATACCGGGAGATTATCAACAAAAACGGAGAAGGAATCTAACTCCAATTGATGATACTCTTCTTTGTTCCAAATCCTAGGATCCTTACCTTGTTGGTTTTTTTGCCTATTGCTACCCCTCCTAGTGTTTGTCCACCCAGTGTTTCCCTACCTTTCTCTTTCTCTTCTCATCTCTCTCATTTCTCAATTGATACATAAAAGTCCAAATCCAAATAAATGCTATTCGATCATGCAGTGCGTCATATTTGCATGCTATTAAAAATAATACTATTTTATTCTTTCATAAAACACCATTGTTATTTGTGTTAAAAACAAAATCAATTTATCATTTTAACACATCGCATATAACAATCATGTTAAGGAATTAGTAATCACATGAAAAATTTGTATTCATTGTCAGCAAATGAAATTAACAAAAAATCTATTTGTATGATAGCAATAATTTTTATGACTTTTTAGATATAACATTTTATTGGAACTAATATATTCGAATTGAAAATTTTTTAAAAACTAATTCAGAATATAGATGTATCACCAAAAATATAAGCAGAGATCTCTTATTATTAAATTTTTAACCTACCAAATTTTAATTTAAGATAAAACCCCTTTTCCTAAAAAACTAATATCCGTTTCAAAAATCTAATTTATTATTTTAACACATTGTAGATAACGATTATGTAAGCAAATTGATGATCACATAAAAATTTTTAGTAATTGTCGTCATCTAAATTCAGAACAAATTTATTCTTTTTTATAGCAACAATTATCAAGACTTTTTATATATAAAATTTTGTTAAAATTGATTTTTTTTAAACAAATTTTTATATTAGTGTATCAGGAAAAATATTTTAAAATAAAATAATTACCAAAAGTATACTCAAATAAAGTTTACTCTAAGACAAATAACCTTTTTAAAATACTATTTTATATTTGGTGAAAATTCAGGTGCAGTCAACTTTACGTAAAGTTGATAGTTAAGAGTCGTTAAATGATTTAACTGATTTGATTAAATTTTCATCTAACGACTATCATGTATCAACTTCACGTAAAGTTGACTGCATCTGAGTTTTCACCTTTGTACTTTCATAAAATTACATTGTTTTTTGTGTTAAAAAAATCAATTTTCTATTTTAACATGTTGCAGATAAAGATTATGTAAGGAAATTAACGATTGTATAAAAAATTTTATTAATTATCAACAAATTAAATTTCGAAAAAAAAATTTTGTTCGACGATAACATCAATTCTCAATACTTTTTAGATATAAAATTTTGTTGAAGTTAAAAATTTTTAACATCAATTCTGGATATTAGTGTATCACTAAAAATAAAAAGTAGGATTTGTTTTATCTCTTTTTATTGTTAAAAATTAAACCAACCAAAAATTCTATTGAAGATAAAATCTATTTAAGTTATTAAAAACAATACTATTTTATACTTTTACAAAAGAACATTGTTATTTGTGTTAAAAACAAAATCAATTTATTATTTTAATACATCGTAGATAACGATCTTGTCAGCAAATTGTTAATCACATGAAAAACTTGTAGTAATTACCAGCAAATTAAATTAATAAAAAATCTATTTAATAATAGCAATAATTTTTATGACTTTTTAGATATAAGAGTTAGAGCTAATATATTCGAATTGAAAATTTTTAAAAACTAATTCAAAATATTAGTGTATCATTAAACATATAAGTAGAGATCTCTTGTTATTAAATTTTTAACCTACCAAATTTTAATTTAAGATAAAATAAATTTAAGATAAAATTTAAATTTAAGATAAATTTGTAATGTAAGATAAAAAATTTTATTCCAAAAAGTTGATTTTAAAAATTTTTTTAATTTATTATTTTAATGCATTGTAGATAACGATTATGTAACTAGATTGACGGTCATATAAAAAAATATTATTTTTGTCGGCATACTAAATTTAGAAAAAATCTGTCGTATTTGATAACAACCATTCTCAAAATTTTTTGGATATAAAATTTTGTTGAAATTAAAATTTTTTTGAAACAAATTTTGGTATCACTAAAAATGTAAGTTAGAGATCTCTTATTATTATTAAAGATTAAACCGACCAAAATTCAATTCAAAATAAAATCTATTTAAGATAAATTTTTAATTCAAGATAAAATTTCAATTTAAGATAAAATCTCTAGTCATTAAAAAATATTTTATTTTAAAAAAATAAAATAGTTACCGAGCGTATCATTCAAGTGAAGTAAGAATTATTGTTCACAATCACACATAGAAATATACAAGAAACAAAACTACTTATATAATAATTATTATTTAATAATTAACAAAGTAAATAGAAATAATTATAATTATTTGTTATTTCATATGATCGAAGCAAGACGGTGTTGTTCTCTCTTTCTCTCTCTCTCCGCACATTTCAAGAGCTTAAAATCATTTATAAAAATTATTGCACACCTGCTTGTGATTTTTTGGCCGGCTTCTTCTGGCTTTCTCCTTCAGCTTCGATTGCCTGCGCTTCTTAGCTAGTGCTTCATTTTGTTCTTGAAGAATCGCCAAAATGTCCTCCTCATCACTGCATGGTATTTCCCCTGATTCGACCTCCAATTTCCAAGCTTTTTTATTTTCGGCCATTTCTTCTTTCCAGCTCTGGACATTGTTGCCTATGCACAGCGTGGTACCTTCGTCTGTATCCATCCCTACTTCAGTCCCATCTCCTTCTTGGTCTTCTTGTTCTGCTACTTGGCCATCACCATACATTGCTTCCAACCCTGCCGCCACAGTCCTGCCCATAGCGCCCAAGCAATCTGTTTCTTCATGGGGTTCTTCGAACGGACATCTCCCATCCTTCTCGTTCCTCTTTAGATTCCTGCCCAAGCCTTCATGAAAATCGAGCCGCTGCACGGGTGTGGTGCTTCCTGGGCCCTAGACTTGCTTCTCGTTGCTACGTCCATGGTCCTCATCTATAGTGTGCAAAACCGTGTCGTCAACCCCAGTTGCCTCCCCGTCGTTTGCCTCAACTGACCCGGAACCGTGCGTCGCCCAGTGCCGACGTTGCGCGGCTTCAATCTCTAGCGAACGCATCCCATCTTCTCGCCTCCACAGCCGTTGAGAACCCTCTAGGAAGCAGGCTTCATTCGCTGTGCCTTCGTCTACACGAGGCGAGCGCGCTCTTGTAGCTTCCTCATACAGCCGGGTCGGGTCGCCCACCAGGCCTGCCTTGACCGGTCTAGGGAGCCCAATATCTCCCTCCTTTAGCTGGCCTTTTTTGTTTTTGTATTCGCTATACCTACTTTTTAACACATAGGGCCTGCTTGCAATAAGCCTAGTAACATTCTTTCCATAAGCATTTGAAATCTCATTATGGAGTCCCTCGTAATTGCATGACAACGTGCAATCGGAATCAATCTCCTCGATAATTGCAGCTGGCCCCGCCGAGATTTCTTTTCCCTTCGTTAGAGCATTATCACATCCTTCATAATGATCATTTGAATTTTGAATATTCCATTCATTCAATTCAAAGGCCAAAATTACTACTTTTCCCTTTTCCTGTTCATCCTCCAATTGTTTCTCCACCATAATCCCTGCCACCGGATCCACCTACCCACCGTCAGCTCAGTGCCGTTACCGGCTACTGGCCTTATTCCAACCTGTTGCCTATCTTCCATGGCCCCTATCTTCTTACCTTGTTGGTCGATCTTCCTCTCCGGAAAGCATTCCTCCTGATATACCTCGCTACCTACCTCCTTCACTAGAACATCAAATCCGCTCGTTCCAATAGTGACATGAATCCACCCGTTGATCTTATTGAACATACATGTATCTATTAGGACGCGGCTAACACTAAATGAGTTACACATTTCTATTAAGGTATCACACTTTACCACTTCGCCCCATTGACCTCCTAATCTTGTAAAAGTCTATGTTGAACAAGCATGCAAAGGTACTCAATAGCATTCCAACCATATTCTTCTAGTCTCGCTCATCTCAAACTCGTCCCATCTCCATACCATATGGAACAATTTTAAAAGATCGTTCATTCTGAATGTGTAGGCCTCATCCGCATTAGCTAACGTGTAAAACGTTAGTATTGCTTTGTATTCTTCCATCTCCCTTACGTACGTGACGCACAGCCATTCATTATGAACCGTTTGACATAGTGCTTGAAAGTTGATCATTTTCTTTGTGCTCCCCACTATACTCCTTTGTAACCAAACAATATATTCTTTTGCCACCGGTATTTCGAATTTCCTCGACCATCCATTGCTATTTGGGGCCTTGATCTGGGTTCCTGCACTCCTTTTTCTTTGATGTTCTTCGGTTCATACTCAGATTTTCTTCTGTATTTTGCTTCTGATACAAATAATCTTTTACCTCTCAACACCATGTGGTTCATGTCTGCAATAGCCTTCAGTGCTCCCGCCTTTGTAGTGTACCGAATAAAAGCAAACAGATAGATCTATCCATTTTTGCTCTTCTGCGCAAGGTAAATGTCTATAATTCTGCCCATCCAATTGAACAAACTGAAAAGTTCGCGTTTTGATATATATACCGGGAGATTATCAACGAAAACGGAGAAGGAATCTAACTCCAATCGATGATACTCTTCTTTGTTCCAAATCCTAGGATCCTTACCTTGTTGGTTTGTTTGCCTATTGCTACCCCTCCTAGTGTTTGCACACCCAGTGTTTCCCCACCTCTCTCTCTCTCTTCTCATCTCTCGCATTTCTCAATTGATACATAAAAGTCCAAATCCAAATTAATGCTATTCGATCATGTAGTGCGTCATGTTTTCATGCTATTAAAAATAATACTATTTTATACTTTCATAAAACAACATTGTTATTTGTGTTAAAAACAAAATCAATTTATCATTTTAACACATCGCAGATAACAATCATGTTAAGGAATTAATGATCACGTGAAAATTTGTATTAATTGTCAGTAAATGCAATTAACAAAGATCTATTTGTATGATAGCAATAATTTTTATGACTTTTTAGATATAACATTTTATTGGAACTAATATATTCGAATTGAAATTTTTTTAAAAACCAATTCAGAATATAGATGTATCACCAAAAATATAAGTAGAGATATCTTATTATTAAATTTTTAACCTACCAAATTTTAATTTAAAATAAAATTTCTTATCCCAAAAAACTAATATCCGTTTTAAAAATTTATTTTATTATTTTAACACATTGTAGATAACGATTATGTAAGCAAATTGATGATCACATAAAAATTTTTATTAATTGTCGGCATCTAAATTCAGAACAAATTTATTCTTTTTGATAGCAACAATTATCAAGACTTTTTATATATAAAATTTTGTTGAAATTGATTTTTTTTAAACAAATTTTTATGTTAGTGTATTAGGAAAAATATTTTAAAATAAAATAGTTACCAAAAGTATACTCAAATAAAGTTTACTCTAAGACAAATAACCTTTTTAAAATACTATTTTATATTTGGTAAAAATTCACGTGCAGTCATCTTTATGTAAAGTTGATAGCTAAGAGTCCTTAAATGATTTAACTGATTTGATTAAATTTCATCTAACGGCTATCAGGTATCAACTTCACGTAAAATTGACTGCATCTGAGTTTTCACCTTTATACTTTCATAAAATTACATTGTTTTTTGTGTTAAAAAAATCAATTTTCTATTTTAACATGTTGCAGATAAAGATTATGTAAGCAAATTAACGATTGTATAAAATTTTTTACTAATTATCAACAAATTAAATTTAGAAAAAACTTTTTTGTTCGCCGATGACATCAATTCTCAATACTTTTTAAATATAAAATTTTGTTGAAGTTAAAAATTTTTTAACACCAATTTTGGATATTAGTGTATCACTAAAAATAAAAAGTAGGATTTCTTTTATCTCTTTTTATTGTTAAAAATTAAACCAATCAAAAATTCTGTTGAAGATAAAATCTATTTAAGTTATTAAAAACAATACTATTTTATACTTTTACAAAAGAACATTGTTATTTGTGTTAAAAATAAAATTAATTTATTATTTTAATACATCGTAGATAATGATCATGTCAGCAAATTGTTAATCACATGAAAAGCTTGTATTAATTATCAGCAAATTAAATTAATAAAAAATCTATCTAATAATACCAATAATTTTTATGACTTTTTAGATATGAGATTTAGAGCTAATATATTCAAATTGAAAATTTTTAAAAACTAATTCAGAATATTAATGTATCATTAAACATATAAGTAGAGATCGCTTGTTATTAAATTTTTAATTACCAAATTTTAATTTAAGATTAAATTTAAATTTAAGATAAATTTGTAATGTAACATAAAAATTTTTATGCCAAAAGTTGATTTTTTAAAAAAAATTTAATTTATTATTTTAATGCATTGTAGATAACGATTATGTAAGTAGATTGACGATCATATAAAAAATATTATTTTTGTTGGCATATTAAATTTAGAAAAAATTTGTAATATTTGATAACAATTATTCTCAAAATTTTTTGGATATAAAATTTTGTTGAAATTAAAATTTTTTTGAAACAAATTTTGGTATTACTAAAAATGTAAGTTAGAGATCTCTTATTATTATTAAAGATTAAACCTACCAAAATTCAATTGAAGATAAAATCTATGTAAGATAAAATTCCAATTCAAAATAAAATTTTAATTTAAGATAAAATCTCCAATCATTAAAAAATATTTTATTTAAAAAATAAAATAAAATAGTTATGGAGAATATCACTAAAGTGAAGTGAGAATTATTGTTCACAATCACACACAAAAACGTATAAGATACAAAAATACTTATATAATAATTATTATTTAATAATTAATAAAATAAATAGAAATAATTATAATTATTTGTTATTTCATATGATCGAAGCAAGACGGCGTTGTTCTCTCTCTCTCCGCACAGAGACACCAACGAAACAAAACATCCAATTTGCATCATCGTCATCATCATCATCATCATCATCATCATCAACCCTTTTATACCATTTACTCTCTTCTTTCCAAGCATACACCAAAACCACCCTTACACCAAAAACCACAAAAAATTGGGGCAAGAAAGGTGTCCCACTTTCGCGAGAACACTTCCGATCCAACGATTTCTCTTGTTGTTATCTTCATACCCAGAGAAAATAGTTTCTGTCTTCGCTTTTGTGTTGGATTCAATTGGAAAAATCCTTGAATGGATCTTGGGTATCTTGGCGTTCGGCGATGATTCGAGAAGGTTCTGTTTACGATGGGATTGAAATCCGTTGGTGGGTTCTTCGCTAAACACCGATTGTAGCACAAAAGGTGGGTGTTTTTGATTATTTGATTGGGGGTAATCTCTTTTCTTCTTTCCCTTTTGGGGATTGCCCTTTAGGTGTTTGATTTTATGTCTGTGTGATGTTGTGATTGGTGTGGTGATGATGCAATAGATATTAGAAGAGGAAGAGCAATGATGATGGTGGAAGTGGAATTGGAATTGGGGGAAGTGAATCTTTGAGTTTGGAGGAGCTTTTGTTCTTTAATCTTTGAGGGTGGTCTTTCTCTTGCTGTGTCATGGATGAGGCTAGGCCTCGGAATAATGAAACTGCTGCATCATCATCATCGCCTTCAGCTTCGCGGTTGCCGGTGTCTTCCGGATGGCGTCCGAGCCGGGCTGTGTTTGCTCCTTATGGGCCACCACAGGGTGAAGAAGCCACAGCTCAAAGGCCACAGAGATTGAGAGTGGCAGTGACAGTGAGGAAGCCTGTAAGTTTCTTTTTGGATTTTTTAAATGATTATGTTTGAAAGTTATTCCCTTATAATCATAGTTAGATGTCATAGATGTGCTTTGTTTGAATTAGCTTAGTAAACTGTTAACTTACACTCTGTATATCACTAGGTCAAAAGTTGCGACTTTTAGTTAAATTGTAAATACTTTTGGTTAAGAACATTATCAAGTAGATGCAATCTGACATTGACCATATCATGGACGTGAGTTTAGATGTTTGTCCATAACAGAAAATCCACTCTAACACCTACATTGCATAGTTAAGGGGTTTTTGAGAATCTACTATCCAATCAATCGGACTATTGTCCATTAGGCCTTGCGACTCCCACAGTAGAATGCTATAGGAATCAAACTCTTGAATGTAGCTTTAATACTTCTTGTTGGCCGTGTTAGGCCTTCCCAATGTAGAATGCTATAGGAATCAAACTCACAAATGCTACTAGACTAAGAGCTATAGCTTTTATTTAGGGTGCAAATCTTTGTACTCATGTTCATTATCAAGTGCCATGGTTTGATTACTCTAGTTCTCTTTGTGCATGCCAAGGCAAGATGCTGGCTCACAAGTAGCATCACATTGGGAAGCAAATTTGAAATGTTTATGAAGGATCCTTTAGGGGCCATGTAATTATTGAGTGAGGAATTGGAGGCTTTAGGTGGGGAGGAAGGAGACCTGCAATGTTTTGCAGCATCTTAGCCTTTCTTTTTTTTTTTTGTTCCACCTTTCTCATTTATGAGTATATACGCACCTTCCTCCTAAATTGAGTCTAGTATCCGTCAAATATCAACAGCAGCAGGTGTTTTAGTGTGATGTCAATGCAACAGTGTTTGCCAATTTGGTGCCATGTATAAATGGTATCAAAACTTTGATTTGGAATGATGGGGTTAATGGGGTGTCGCTGCAATTTCTTTCTAAGCTCACTGACAAGGAGAGCAGAAAATGTAGAAGGTTGAATACTCCAATGTTTGTAGGGGATCATGCCTATGTTTGGATGAGCAATGTCAGAAATATTGAGCTTTCATATGGAATTTGTGGGCTCTGCTAGCAGTTGTGTTAATTTTTGGGGTTGTGCTGTGGTATGGCCTATGGAAGAAGTAGTGGGATCTGCACAGTCCTAGTTCAATTTTAGTTTCCTTTTCAGTGACGGTGATTAAAAAATTCAACCTTAGTTTACTCTGTGTTTAATGTTTAGATTCTGGGAGAAAAAGAATTGCTTTCATCCAAAACAGGGCTTTTTGGTATCTTTGAGACTTGTTGGCTTGCCCTATAGACTTGCATAAGTTTCTCCTCACTAATTGAAGTTCTGGCCCGCATAAAAAAGTAAAGATTCTATGGTAGTCCGCAGTGTTTGCGGTGCTTTCATGCATATGATCAGAAAGAAATTCTAGGGTTTTTAATATTTTTTTAAATATTGATTTCATTTGGGATACGATTATATTTTTTGACTTCCTCTTGGTGCTCAGAACTTGGGCTGTTCAATGGCCATTGGAGTTTCTTTAGCTAATATGCAAAGAGACTAGCATACCTTATTACATGCTTTTTATGTTTTACCTTTACCTTTTGTATATATGCCATGATGGCTTATCTTTATATTCTCGTCTATTCTAATAATATTTCTTTTTCAATTTGTCTAGATAACTTATGGCATGATTTAGCAAGTGATTTCATTATCGTCACTCGTCAAGCTAGGCGATTAGAAATTACTAACTTGTGTTTTTTGTCATCAATTGATACATGATCTTGTGCCCAATAATATCTGACTGTTCGGAGCTTTGGCTTTGCTTGTATTTTGCAGTTGGTGGCAAGATTGACCAAGGAAATAGTTGAAACATATCAAACATGCAATCCAAAGTTTAAATATTCTGAAGATCTAAATCCAAAAAGATTTTTGACCAGTCCATCAATTGGAGTGCTTAATGATGGCTATGATAATGTAAACTCGGATCTTATTCTGACAGTGAATTTTGTCTTGGTCCATGTAGAGAAAAATAAAAGGTTTGTCATACATATTTCTTTCCTTTACGCTTTATGTTTATTTGAATATCAAAATCAATACAGAGTACAGACAGATTGGTAGTTGATAGCAAGTGTGTCATGTTGCCCTTCACCTAGTAATATCAGCATGTCTTTTATGAATTGGCTTTCTGATATTGCAGATATATTGTCAAAGATCTTCTTGGCCATGGGACATTTGGTCAAGTGGCGAAGTGCTGGGATTCAGATACCAACAGTTTTGTTGCTGTGAAGATCATTAAAAATCAACCTGCATACTATCAACAGGCACTGGTTGAAGTAACTATATTAACGACGGTAACGTATCTTATTATGATTTTCTTTTTTTAATTGTAATTATTTTCTTTAAATGCAACCAAGAGAAGTTAATTTGATATATCATTTCATTCTTGCAGTTAAATAAGAAGTATGATCCTGAGGATAAGCATCATATTGTTCGTATATATGATTATTTTGTGTATCAACGGCATTTGTGCATATGCTTTGAACTACTGGACACAAACTTGTAAGTTTTGGTCCTTTTGGACTTCTATTCCCATTAGTATCTGTCCTGCTATGATCATTGAAAATGCATGTAAAGCATGATTGGTGTTCAAGTTCCATTTGAAATTTTGGATTAAAATATTTGATGGATTTTGCAATCTTACAATTCTGGATTTGTTATCTCGTTGCATATTTTGGTATTGACATTGTAGCCATATAGGTATGAGCTTATCAAGATGAATCATTTTAGAGGATTATCACTTAGCATTGTTCAGCTATTCTCTAAGCAGGTATGTCAAATCTCTGAATGACCTTTATGCTTTATCTTCCGCTGGCTTTGATATCTTACCATAATCTTTTTTTTTTAATTTATATTTTTAAGATTTTATGTGGACTGGCTCTATTAAAGGATGCTGGCATTATTCATTGTGATCTGAAGCCAGAAAACATTCTTTTATGTACAAGGTTGGTTTTTTACGTGGTGTACATAATGAAATGAGTGTTGTAGCTATTTCATCTTGTGGTTTAATGAAATTGTGTCTCATGTGTAGCACTGTGAAGCCAGCAGAAATCAAAATTATTGACTTTGGATCAGCATGCATGGAAAACCGCACTGTTTACTCCTATATTCAGGTTTACATTTACTGTTGAACATAGCCTTTTTGATCCTTCCTGTTGTAATTATAGTTGTCTGGTACTTACAATCTTTCCCTTTTTATGCAGAGTCGATATTACAGATCCCCTGAGGTTCTTCTTGGATATCAGTATCCTAATCAATGAAATTTGTTGTTGAAACTTTTTTCCTCATGGTTTTTCAATTTTTGATGTTTCTTTTCACTGCTCTATCTTTTTTCTTTTGCTGCAGTGTGATACCTGTGTTTGATTGGCTAAGTATTTCCATTGAACGTTTTTAACTAAAGTCGAGGTTGTTCTTTAGCATTTGGAGCTATAGTTTGGTCTGTGTCGACGATGTCAAACTCGTGCATACTGTGGGATCAGATTGGGAAGCAATTGAACATTTTAGAGTTACAAGTTACATGTTTTCCTTCCTTTTTTACGGATGGGGTAGCCATAGTTGGGCCTTTGTTGGGGCAGGGTGTGTTAAAGAATTTGGCTAATTTGTTGATATCCGCAAGTGTTGTAATTCGTAATGGTAATTAGAACATGCAGTCCTTTGTACATGATGAGAGGCATGCTTTTGTTTAAATTGATTGCATGCCTGAAAACCTTATTGCATACTGTTTGGAAGAAGGTTGTTTTTTAATGATTACCTTGTCAGATTATTTTGAGATACTCTTCTTTGCTTCATATTTGTCCTTAACGCTTAAAAGGTACACAACAGCTATTGATATGTGGTCCTTTGGGTGCATAGTGGCTGAATTGTTTCTTGGATTACCATTATTTCCCGGGGCTTCAGAATTTGATCTTTTGAGGCGGATGATTGAAATACTTGGGTATGCTTCTATCTCTCAAGTTGGATGCATATTTTATATCTGGTGCTTCCAATATATGTGTAGAAAAATTATGATATCAACATAAACATATCTTCTTCCTTTGTCCGTCGAACTTATACTGTATATATATATATCCAGCCAAAAGATAAATGGTCAAAAATAAAATTCAAGTATTTATATTCATTTAACAGTGTCTTTTCAGCAATCATATGGAAACAGAATGGTCCTACATTTGAACACCAAATTGACAGCACACGGTAGCAATAAGGTTACTCTGAAATATAATTAGGTCTTCAAGATAGTGTGTAGGACTGAAAGGATTGATTAGGAACTCAAATTATAAAGGAATTACCCCATTTGAGATTCCGATTTCAGAAAATATCACTCTTTTTATTTATTCATTTATTTTTATTTTTATAAAAGAAGAATTTCATCGAGACTAAGAGAAGAATAATAAAAGATAGAGGATAAGAATTACTCTATACAAGAGCAAAAACAACCAACAGGGGTTATATATAACGCGTATCTTCCTCTCTAACCACTTTATACCTCTTTCTTCTTATTTGATCTTTTTTTTTTAATAGATATTTTCTCTCTTTGGTTCTCCTTACTTATCCTACTATATTCAATTTTTCTATGCCAAAAGCAAATGGGATGCTAGTAACATCTTACATAGTTACTGTCTCTCAACTATATAACAGCGCATGCCAATTTCTTTAAATAAAGAACAAGCCAGAATAAAGCCTAAACAATTTTATTTTGTTCTAGTATGCAAATCAGTTAGCTTCCTTTGTTTCCCTGCTTTGAATAAGATTTTAGATTTTGTGAATATATTGCAGAGGACAGCCACCTGATTATGTATTGAGGGAGGCAAAAAACACAACTAAATTCTTCAAGTGTATTGGAAGTCTCCAGAGCATAGAGATTAGTGAGGGTTCCAAAAATGGAAGAAGTGTTTATCAAGCATTGACGGAGGAAGAGTATGAAGTTGTAAGTTTTACATGCTTCTTTTTATCTATTTTAGGATGTTTTCTCCAAAACTAACATTGTCGCATCTCTCGTAGAAAATGGTTCTAATTGTTTTCACTTGCCTGCGCCTGCTCCCCCGCTTTTTCTTAAGGTTAGATGTTTATCATTACATTTCTGATTTTGTTCAGAGAGAATTGAAGAAGCCAACCGTTGGAAAGGAGTATTTTAATCATATGAACCTTGAAGCAATTGTTACAAACTATCCCTATAGGAAAAACCTGCCCAAGGAAGATATTGTCAAAGGTTAGCTTTTCCATAATTTGGTAAAAGCCATAGAGGCTGGAAATGCATGCACAGCATGATTTTGCTGTTTTGGTTTATTCAACCATATATGTCCATATTTTATATTTTATTTCTTGCATCAAAATTGACAGTACTAAGGGATGTTGTGCAAACTTGTTTCAGAAAGTCAAATAAGATTGGCTCTTATTGATTTTTTGAGAGGACTTGTTGAGTTCGATCCTGCGAAACGATGGTCACCTTTCCAGGTAAATTCCCTTTGTCCCATTACCCCTGCTTGACTCATTTTCAAACTAAAGTTTGGCTTGTATTGATGTGAAGTTTAATCTGTAAGTCCTTAGATTGTTAATTTATGTTCCTTTAGGCCTCAAAACACCCTTTTGTAACTGGAGAGCCTTTTACACAACCTTATCAGCCTCCCCCAGAGACTCCTCGTGTGGTAAGTAACTTCCAATTCTAGTGTCTATTTTTTCTCATAAGGTAGTAGGTTATACTTTTAATATTTGACTTAAATTAACTCTGCCATTTAATTTGTCTGGTTGTTACTATATTTTCATTCTAATATCTACCTCATGTAATATACATCTTATTTTTCTGTTTAGCCGGTTGTTCAAACTGTCAAGGTGGATAATCATCCAGGTGGAGGGCACTGGTTTGCTGCTGGCCTATCACCTAATGTGAGCCTGCTACTTTTGTAAATATTACTGCCTTAATATCTGTAGAGAAGTTGAGTGCATTTCATTGAAGAATACATTAATAGGGTGAAACACAATTATCGTCACCAACTTAAACAAAAGATTAGGCAGATGAAAGGAAAAAAAAAAAAAAAACCAATATAGCAAAGCTTCCATCTCTCTCCTCCCCGAGACATACTTCTCTAAAGTGGTCATGCAGCCTCTAATGGAAACTCCTATTTACTCTCTTCAATTCGGCTACTACAGAATTCGGAGTACATGTACATCATTTTCAGTTCAGAAATAATTATTTTTCATTTTTTACTTTTATTTTGTTATATGTAATCGATCCAGGTTCCAGGAAAAAATAGAGCTTCGATCTATAGCAACGCACATTTTCAGATGATGCAGTATCCTCCTTCTAATAGTTATGGTAGCGTAGGAAGCCATGGGAGCTATAATGAGAGCATTGGGCTTGGTAGCAGCTATGGAAGTTATGGAGACAATAGTAACATGTTTTCTTACTATTCACCGGTTGGTCCATCTGGTATGAACATGCATAACCAAGGTGGTATGGCAATGCTTGGAAATAGTCCTGATGCTCGGAGGAGAGTTAAGTATCAACCCGGGAGTGGGCTCGGTATAAGCCCTTCAGCAGGAAATTTTACCCCCATGCCTCTTGGTGCCAGCCCCTCTCAGTTCACTCCACCTAGTTCCTATGGTCAAGTTGGTTCTCCCGGACACTATGGACCTACATCTCCAGCGAGAGGAACCACTCATGGATCACCTTTGGGGAAGACACCTGCAGTTAGCCAATTTAATCGACGGAAAAACTGGGGATATTCGGGAAGTCCTCAACCTCAAGAAACAGTATTTTCTTCACATTGGCAAGGACAAGGTCCTGACAACTCAAGCCTTCCCGAGGGAACATCCCAAGCCCTTGGCAGCTCCCCATCTTACGTGCAGTCAAATATGAATCCTGGAACCTGGAAGCAGCGAGGAAGTGGAGGGATATCTTCGAATTTGGCAGTGCAGTCAACAGAGTTGGCTCATGACAATGCAGACTCAGGCATGCCTGATCCTGGAGATTGGGATCCTAATTATAGGTATACTTTTAGCTCCCTGACAGATATTTTGATTTGGTTTTTCTAAAAGAATTAAAATTGAAATGTAATTTTTTTTATAAAAATGTATGTTATTATTATTATTATTATTTTTTAACAGCAACACAAGATATTATAACATCAACTGAGCAACTTTAACTTAATTTCAGTGATGAACTACTTCTGCAAGATGATGGTGCAGATGAAAGTTCCTTGACAAATGATTTTTCTAGAAGCATGAGTCTTGGTTCCACGGAACCGTGGGTTGGATTGGGAAGGTTGAACCACGGAACCAGTACAAGCTCTCCAATGATCGTACAGAGGTGAGTTGTCTGCTGCAGAATGTTTCTCAGATTAGCTTTGCTTGCTCCTCAGTTTTTGTATTATCCCATGTACAGATTTTGTTTGACGTGCTGATGAGTGGTTCCATGGTCAAAGATTTGGTTGAAGGTTTTTTTATTGATCTAATTTCCTTATAACATTACTTTTAAGAGGGTAAACTCTTATGGTCATAAAACTATCAGAACATCAATATTTCTTGAAATTTTATTTGTAAACTTTTAGGGGGAAATCCATATAATATTGTCTTCTCTTGCAATTGCTATCGAGTTAAAATCTAAATATATTATATTATCTGTATGCCTCAGAATACCCGCATCAGGTCAAGCATTTTCTGGTGAGATGGGTAGCTCTCCAATGCATCATGATCTTCAATATATGTCAAAGCCTTTTCATTATATACCTCATGTTTTACAAAATTCTCCAAGCCGATTCGGTCACCAACCTACTCAAAGGTTTCCACATGGTAGACCTCCCCAGAGTGGCGACTGGAATCAGCTTAAGGTTGCACCTCCTCCTCCTAGTTTCGGTAGTGTAGGCCAACGCTCTCCCAGGAATAGCTCATTCTCCAACAACATGACATGGGGTATATAGTATGCTATTCTTATAGTAAGAGACTATTACCATGCAACTATATCTATAATCTCTAACTTGAGTTGAATCGTTATAGGTCGAAGAATGAATCCTCCGGTTTCAAGCATGCCGCCAACATCTCGCGCAAGAAAAGATTATGCAAGGATTGACTAAAGCTGAACAACACCACATATCTGGTGAAAGATCAGCATGCATGACGAGCCGAGTCTTAAAAGAAAGGCCCCCCAAAAAGTGAAAAAAGTGGTTGAAAGATTTGGAAAATACTAAAGAAAAGGAAAAAAAAAAAAGCCAGTACCCAAAAGTTGATTAGCGACCCCTTTTGTACCTTTGATTATTTATTGTGATTGCTGCATAAAAATAATTTATGCTTATATAGTTTGCAAATTGCATGCCATTGATCATTTATTTGGGTATTGGTGTTTGGTGAATGGTGCTTCAATCCGCACATGGCTTATACATTTTTGGTAAAAAAAGGGGTTTCTTGTGGTTAATTAATGATATATTTGTTAGTAGTGTGCAAAAGTTTTCAACTATTTTTGCTTCCAAATTTTCTCTTCTATTTATTATTATTGTATTCTTAAATGCTATTTTATTTGTTTCATTCTCATTCTGAGAACATGATTTAGATTAGAGAGTATTTCATATTTTGCAGGTCTCTAATACCATCTCTATTTGTTAAGGGAATTCATTCGTGTAGGAACAAGATTTTTTTTTCCTGAATTAGAAGTTATAACTCATTTATTGAAATCAATTACTGATTACTGATTGTACGATTACTGTCATTGTTTTGTTTTACAACATTTAAGAATGTTATCCAGCTTTAATGATCAGGTAAAGAATATTACCCCAAAAAAGTAATTATTGATGTATTTAATTATCATGCAAATAGATAATGTGAGATATGTAAACAAATATCACATGAAAATACAAAATATTATACGATATGTTAGTAGTATAATAAGTAAAATTGGTAAAATAATTAAAATACAAAATCTCAATAGTAATATATATATATATATATAACTAGAAGTATTTATTTAATTGTTTCCATGATGAATGATACACTAAAATAAGTGAAATGTACATCTAATAGAAATTGTTGATATTAAATTATGTTAAGACTTGGTGTTTATTATATAGCATTGTCTTATAGTGGAGAATAATGCTATGATGCATTGCATCTTTAAATAAAATGAAGATTGTATTTTTTTTTATTACAGAAAATATTATTCTCTACAAATTTAGTGAAAATTTAAATTCTTCATCCAATTCTACTCTTTAGGAAAAGAAATAAAAATAAAAAATCCTAAACTAAAATCTATTTGGAAAGGACAGAAGGATAAAATTTTCATTTCTAGATTGAGTGTGATTCAAGGAACTCCAACTTTAAGCAAGGCATCTTTAATATGACTATTAATGAGAACCTTAATTGTAGTGTAGGACTAGAGTATTGTTTTGGATAAATGTTTTGTGCTAAAAACAATTAACAATCAAAGTTTTTAGAGACTGTTAATAAAAGAAGAGTAGAGTTATGTCTCAAAGTTAAGTTGGTGGTTACAAAACGATGCAATGGAGAAGTTAAAGGATGAACAAATGGAGCATCATCAATTTTTTGAGGCCAATGATCCTTTAACTGAGTCCATTTATAGCCTTCAGATTGCAAAGGAAGCACTTGAACAAGGTTTGCTTCTCTTTTATTCTTACTACTATATAATTGCCATTGTAAAAATCTAGATTTGCATGCTTCTTAAGAAACATTCTTTTCTCCTTCAGAAGTGAAAAAATTTGGTGACATTTGGAACCAACCTCTGTTATCTGCTTCATCTTCCTTGGAACTCAAGGCATTGAGCAAATCAGAAGATTCCAAGGATGAGTACCTCGCCGATGCAAATTCAGTCTCTGTCAAGACACTGGAGAAGCAAGGATCACTATCTAGAATTCAAGTGCAAGTTCCTAACAAAATTGAAGATTTTGGTGACATCATAGCAGTTGTGGAAACTTGTATGATTGAGAGAAGTGTGTATAAGCTCACATTTTTATTTTCATTCCAGTTCATATTATTGATCTTGGTTTTTTTACTTTTCGACTCGCGGTTATCAGTTGATTCTGCCGTCGTTGCTCCGACATGAATCCGAGGAGTTACCTTCATTGTGTGCATTCTCAGAAGATTCTATGTTTGAATCTCACATTCCAGTATCATTATGTATGCTAATCTCATTTTGCTTACTGCTATAAACTATTCTTTGAATATCAAGTGTTTTTCTTTTCAGAACTTCGAATTTGTGCTGGAATAAATGCTTAACAGTTAACAACATAAAAGGGATTGTGAAAGAACTACATTGACATGAAAAAAATTGAGCTACTTCAAATGAAATAAGTTTTCACAAGTTTTTCATTTTTTTTTTCTTATATTTTTAACTTTGTACATTCAAATATGATGATGGAAACAAATTAAGTTACTTCCAAGAGGTTTCCATTTCTTTGCCTATAGTTTGGTTTATGTCTTGGAAATTACGAAAATAGGCTTAAATATCATCCATAAGAGTATAAGACATTTTTGTCCTATTCCTCTAATTTGAAAGTACAAAAGTTATGGTATTAATAATTAGGATAAATTTGAATGGACAAAAATTGACAATAAAAATTATTTCAAGTTGAGAATTGTTTATTTTTGTCTTCATCCTTTTTATAGACATTTTTATCCGCAAAATTTGAGTGGATATTAATCATCAAATAGTAAGAAGAAGAACAAGTCTAGGATAAACCCTTCATGTAATTTTATTTTTTCCTCCTACTTTTTGTTTTCTTCCTTTTATTGTCTTTATTTTTAAATATTAATGTGAAAATAAGAATGCCATTCAGGCACTAGAGAATTTAAAATGAAGTTAAACAAAGTTTAATTAGGCACTAATACAAAAAAAGGGGGCCACAAGTAAATAATCCACAAAGAAAGTGATAATAGTTAAATGGTTATCTAATAATTTGTAACAACGAAAAAGGTATTGTCAAATTGCATTTAAGCATTTAGGCCTATTTGGTTGTTTTCCTTCATAATAAACTTGCTGAAAACATCATGCTTCACATGAATGAAGTAAACACATAAAGACAAAGACCTTTAGGACCCTACCAAAAAACTAAAGAAACAACCATGATGGTTCCTTATCTACTATGACTAATGGTTTCACTTGCAAGTCTCCAAAGACTTAAGACTAAGACAAAAACCAATTGGAACATCAGAATCTAATACTTTAATCTTCAGAACATTGAAACATTAAACTCACCAATGAGTAACTGAACTTTGGGAAGAAGCATAACTAGATGATGATGATGATGATGCCATAAATAGCTCTGATTGAAAAGTAACACCTTCTTCTTCATCCATAGTTGGAACCTCATTAAGATCAAAACTCAAAATCTTGGGACAATTCTCATTCCCATTTCCATGAGATTCATCAACAACAACACTGACTTGATGTTCTTCCTTCACTACTAATCCTGCTACTTTCTCTGTGGCAGACACAAAACATGATTTAGATTCATTGTTCACAATCTTCTGAATGTTATTTGATTTTCTTAATTTCCTTTTTGCCGAGCCATTATCCAAATCCTTCTTCTTCTTCTTCTTCTCCTCAGCTGTTCTTAATTCAGTTAACTTCATTTTTTTTATCCCTTTCTTCTTCTTATTAATGCTAACAATGCTGCCATTAGAAGCCTGAGAACCCCAAACAGTTGCAAACCCCTCTTCATGACTTAATGGCTTCTTCTCTTCAATCTTCAGCTCCTTGATGCCAGAAACTGGCAACAACTCAACCTGATCAACACCAACCTTAGAGAAATCTTTGCAATCGTGCGTGAATCCGGCAGCTAAGAGCATTAGTTCATTGGCTGCTTGTTGCATCTCAATCTCATCATTGTCATATTCCAAATTGACACCAACAGAACCTGATTTTTCACCAAAAGATATACTTCTTCTGCTTCTCTTGGCTGTCACAGACCAACCCTTCAAAAGGGTAAGCGAAAGTTTGGAACTTTTTGAGTCCTTTGTTGGTCCTTGTTTAGCATCATCACAAACTAATTTCTTGGTGCTTAAGGCATGAACCCTCATGTGTCCAGCTAGAGCTTTACATGAACCAAATGATTTATAGCACAAAAGGCACACATTATGATCAAGATCGTGCTCATTCTTCCTGATCTTCTTGTTGTTATGAGCTTCTTCTTCTGTTGTGTTTGTGACCTTGAACTTGATGCATAACTTCTTGTTGCTATGCTTGAATTGATCATCATCAAAAGGGTTGTTTTGGTAATTGTCATCTTGTTGATGATGACCCTTTTGTGGGTGTGACTCTTGGTCTTCTTCCATGAAAGAATTTAGCTAAGAAAACAAAAAAGAAACTAATTTTATTGGTTTTTTTGGGGTGATCGATGGAGAGAGTAAGAGAGAAAGTGAATTATTTGAACCCAAAAAGCATAAATAGATTGAAGTTAAGGAAACAGAAGAGGGTAAACTAAGAGATTGAGTTAACTTGGCCACCAAGAAAAAAAAAGGAACAATTTCTGTTAATAGTTTGAAATTCTCTTTTGGTAATGACACAAAGAGAAGAACTTGATCTTGAAATTTTAATTTCAGAGGGAAATTAAGAATGCTCGCGAACAAGAAGTAAAAAGAAAGTAGAAGAAAAGAAGGAGAATAGAGATAGTTACCTCAAATTCAAAACAGAACACGAAGGATTGCGAAAAATTGGAGAGTTACTTTATTTATTTATTTTATTTATTTATTTGGTTTAATGCACAACTTGAAGTTATTAATTAATTTTTTTTATTTATTAAAATTAAAATTCTCAAAAACTTTTATTAGTAATAAGTAATAACTTTAATATATATTCTAATACATGATAGTTAAACTTTTTGTTTCTTCTTTACTTTTTTACAAAAATAGTAATAAATTAATATTAATATCGACAACAAAAGTTAAACTTCAATTTTTATCAAAGTTTATATAATTTAAGTAAAATTTTTATCATTTTCTATGGTTTGAGTGTTTTTAATCTCTAAAAACTATCATATCATTGTTATTAACCTAAGAGATTAAAATAATGCTACTAATGTGCATTCACTTGCACACACATTCTTTGATATTTAATACTTAATAGGTATAAAAGGATTATTTACATTATTTGATATTTAATACTTATAAAGTCAGATTGATATAATTATTATAATTTAAAAACTAAATTTTTTGCTTATAATTATCTACTATAAAAATTATTTTTTTGTTTATAAATTACTTTTTAGCTTAAACTTAATAGTTTCGAATTATAAACTAGTTTCATATGTTTTTCAGTTAAATATAATTACTCAAAAAGATTTTTTTTCAAAGTAAAACTTCATATGTAATTTTTTTTTGTAAAATTGATAATTAAGAATGATTATACAAATTATGGAACAATTCTAATTATTAATCTTCATTTGATGATATTTTATTGAATAAATAGTCAAATTACTACTTGAAAAATTATTCATTCTCTAAATTAAGTTTTAAAAGATTTTTTTTAATCAAATTCATCATTTAAAAATTTTAAATTAATTATGTTAATTCTTTTGTCACTCTTATTACTAACAGTATCAAAGTGTTAATGTGGTACGTTATGTAATATCACAACACATACTTAGTAGTTCTAATTGATTATTAATATAATTAATTTAAGAAATGAGTTCAAATCAACCCCAAATTAAAGAACTTTAATACTTCAAGTTCTCCTCTCAATTAAGTTTTGATTTGATTTACTTTCATAAATTTATTATGTTAATAGTCAACTAAAACTTCTAAAAATGTGTTGTAGTGTCATTTAATGTACTACCTTAACAAATTTTGATACCATAAAAAAAAGTGACAAAATAACTTAGATGACTAATTTAAAATATTTAAAAAATAAATTTAATTAAAAAAATATTTAGAAGACTAAGTTAAAAAATGAGTAATTTTTTAGAGATTAATTTGAGTATTTACTCATCATTTATTTCTGCAACGTGTTAAGCGAGGGGAGGAAGAAATAAAATGTAAGTACTCAAAGAGCTAACCGCTTTCATGATTTTTCGGAAGTTGCAAGTTGCAAGTCCACACTCCTTTGACTCTGAAACACAAACCATGATGGCAACACTCTTCAGAAAACTCTGCGTTTGCAGTGAAACGGCGTCGTATAACAACCACCGACCCTCATCCGAAGCTGCTGCTTCTTCAGGTTCGTTACTGGAATCACTTCCAAGCGAGATTGTGATGCAGATCGTACGGTTATTGGGCCCAAAGCAGGCCGCACAGCTCAGCGTGGTTAACAGAAAGTGGCGATCCCTCATCTCCGATAACGAACTCTGGGCCCACTTTCTTGAGGTCCACAATCCTCAGCCATGGGATTCAGTTCTTTTCTCCGAGACTTTTCTGGCCTCTGCTTACCCTCTTCTTCCTCTTCCGTGAGTAACGCACCTTCCATCTTGGAACTATGGATTACAAATCGTTTTGATTATCTTTGTTTGGTGATTTTGTATGCGCTGTTTTCCTCTGCGATAGTGATATGATTCATGCTTGGTTAGAGGTCAGGAAATGAGTTATCGTATCTTCATGTTGGCGTTGAATTCTAGATATTAGTGGGAGACTGATGTATTTGATAGAATTTGTTTTGGAATATTCAGATAATTAAATAGAAAGTACGATACTAAATTCGATTTCTTGAATTTTTTGCATTTTTATTCGTTTGAACAATAATATGATTTCTGGAGCATTGATCTCTCTATATTTGGTATATTTTGTCAAAAGACCGAGCTGCCATTTCTTAAGAAAAAAGAAACTAAGTGACGTAAAAGTGCTCATTTTAGTACATGATGATAAGTTTTACAAAAATACTGCGTACATACCAAAAATAGTCACCAAATTGTGTTTATATATTTGTGTTAGCACATGTGCTTATTAACTCATTTTCAAGGTGTATTTTATACTCGTTTAGTAACTACTTTTTGTGTACTATGGTTGTAATTTTTAACTATTATCCAAATGC
The DNA here is from genome assembly GCF_014773155.1 of Arachis stenosperma. NCBI lineage: Eukaryota > Viridiplantae > Streptophyta > Magnoliopsida > Fabales > Fabaceae > Arachis > Arachis stenosperma. The sequence goes on from NC_080377.1 coordinate 11,685,424, forward strand.
ATTTGCAACTGCAGAACCCCAGTTGCTGAGATGCCATCTGTGTCATTCAAGCAAGTTTATGGCCAGCGTGCAAAACTGCCTTGTTCTGTTATCATTGATGGTGAGTCTCGCAATTTGCTTGGGTGTATGCTTACTTTTTATTGTCATATTTAATGTGGTTAGTTAGTTGGTGTTCTTCTTTTTCTTCTTGTCCAGGTGGTTCTGGCTATTGCAAATATGGTTGGAGCACACTCCCTTGTCCATCATGGCGGTCGGCAACCTTTCTGGTAAGCCTATCTTGGTTTGAAAAAACAAATGATTGCAAGGTTCAACATTGCTGCTTACATGATATTTAAAAGGTTAATATATGTTTGGGAATTTGATATGCAGGAATTTGGTAATGTGGAAACGCCAATATACACCAGACTCAGACACTTTTTTTGGACTATTTATAGCAGGTGCAAGTCATTCTTGGTGCAATAATTCACTGCTGATAAATGAGTAATTTATTATGCTTCGGTGATGATTAGTATGCTGCTGATAGAAATATTGCTACTTATGTCTAATCTGTATAATATATTTGTTGCTTTCTCGCAGGATGAAGGCGAAACCAAGTTCTCAACCAGTTGTTGTTTCTATACCAATATGCCACTATGATGGTCAGTTACATTTTATGATTTTCTTCCATTGTTTTGGAATGTGAAAGAAAAATGAAAAATGGGCTGCAAACATGATATACTATTTTTTATGCTTTTATATTCAAAAGCTGTTATGAGTTGCAATCTATCCAGGTCAATATTGTAGATAAAGAAGAAGCTTATACAACACACTTTTTTATATGTCATCACCCAAGTGAAATATTTGTTATATATGTTTCTCATTGCAGATACTGAATCAGCCAAAGCCTCAAGGCGGCAGCTTAAGGAAGCAATCTATACTGCCCTGTTTGACATGAATGTTCCTGCTGTTTGTGCTCTAAATCAGGTAACTTTTGATAGTACTAAAATAAAGAATAAAAAAAAAATGAAAAGAACTGCAATCCGGTTCCATTTTACGATTAATGTTTTTAATTGTATATTTCGCTTTTGCAAATGTAGGCAGTTCTAGCTCTTTTTGCTGCCAAACAAACTTCTGGAATAGTTGTGAATATAGGTTTTCAAGTCACATCTGTTGTTCCAAGTATGTTCTGTAACTTCTTTCCCCATATCTCTCTCTCTAAATTTCTAGTTTATGCATAACAATGAATTTCTTGCATGAAGTACCTTTGAAATCTGCTGCCTTAGTGGCTTTAAGAGGTAATCAATTCTTAATAATCACCTCTTGCATCGTGATGCATAAAGTTTTTGTCCGAAGCATATCTAAATGGTTTGTTTTACAGTTTTAAATGGCAAAGTGATGCGAAAAGTGGGTGTGGAGGTTGTGGGGTTGGGAGCCCTAAAGCTCACTGGATTCCTTAGAGAACAAATGCAACAGAATAACATGAGTTTTGAATCAATGTACACTGTTCGAATGCTGAAAGAGGTACTAAACTATTAATACCATTCCTTTTTGTTTTTGCTTGAATTTTAGAAGAGCAATGTAATGTATTCCTATATATGATTCCATAAGACCAAGGTTAAATTAACAATTCAGGTGGAGTTGAGTTTTGTTTATGAATAATTAAATGCACGGAACAGGAATAGGATTGCTGATTTCTTTTGTGACTTTCATTATTCTTTCCCCCGTTCATATGATTTTTCTCTGCAGTGTGGTGAGAGGGACTACTTCTACATTGAAATAATCTCAGTGTTATTGTCTGATATTTTGTTGGTTGCATGGTAACAGAAGCTATGCTATGTTGCTATTGATTATGAAGCAGAGCTATCTAAAGATACACAAGCATCATTTGAAGCTGCAGGAGAAGGATGGTTTATACTTAAAAAAGAGCGCTTTCAAACCGGAGAGATCTTATTCCAGCCACGTCTTGCCGGAGTGTAAGTTTTTGTATTTCTTACAATACCGTTTCAACAGTTTCATTATAGGAAAAATGCATCTCAATCATCTAAAATAAAACTTAAATTGCAATTTATTTTTTCTTCGTTTTTTTGGTGCTTTGAATGAACTTGGGTTTTGTTACCTAAGCTTATAGTTGAGCCATTTGTTAGTGCCAATATTTTTTAATTTTAGTAGATATGTCAACAAATATCAACAAAGAAAAAGAGCACCATAAGCATCCCTCTGACTCTCTTTAATGTATAGTTCGAACGGCCGCATGCAAAGAGTGTAATCTAGGTAGCCTAATTGATAATTGTATCAGTGGCTGATTCCATAACTTGAATCGATGACCTTGAAGTCAAATAGAGACAACTCAATCATTGCTTCAAAGTCTCGAAAAAATGAATAGGATTTTGTTAAGCTTCTAATTTGATCCTTCATCTTTCTATCCAAAAAAGATTGATTCATCATGATGTTTTCTGAAAAGGATGAGGACATTTTGTTGGACAAATATGGGATTCAGTTTAAAATTCAAATGAAAATCTTCATCTACATTTATCTATGGACAAATATTTCATTCAACATCTAGAGAGTTCTTGGTCACTATCTTATTTATTTCTTCAAGATTTTTGCTCAATTGTAGCTTAAGCACATTTCGCACTTGTTTTACAGACGAGCAATGGGTTTGCACCAGGCCGTCGCTCTGTGCATCGACCATTGCCATTCTGCAGAATTAACCGCGGACACAAATTGGTTTAAGACCGTAGTCTTATGTGGGGGCAGTGCATGTTTACCAGGTTTGGCAGGTAAATATCCCTTTCATTGTTGCATTCTATCTTTTAAATCCTTATAACAGAGCTGAAAAATGAAATTGAACTAAAAACGTACTGAGAACACATGGTGATGAGATACTAGCAACAAGTTCTAATAATGCTACTTCTGTGATCACTCTGGTTCAGAAAGATTAGAGAAAGAACTTCATGCCTTGGTTGATCCCAACCTGTCAGACAGAATCACAGTCATACCTCCTCCATATGGCGCGGATACGGCATGGTTTGGAGCAAAGATGATTGGCAATGTGAGCTATTCACTAACATTGACAAACTTTTGTGTTTATCAATCCAATATATTTCATGTTGAATGTTTTATAAAGACTTAATTGTATTTTTATAATGTTTTGCTTTTTTCTTTTTTTATTACTATACTCATGTTTAATTTTCATTATTATCTTGATTACTCAATAATAGTAACTCTAATTTCTAACTGTTTATGGATTATGTACAGTTAAGTACCTTTCCTGGTCCATGGTGTATAACAAAGAAGCAGTTCCGTCAAAAGCATAAAACTAATCGGATATGGTGATTACTTGCATCTCAAGTTACTATTTTTCTCAATTATGTTGGCAATATGCACCAGCAACTGTATGATTCCCATCATGTAAATTTCTATGGGAAGGCATTAAATTCAAACATGTATATTAGTTTGTAATTTTCGTTAAGCATTACATGTATGTATTATTTGAAAAGAAAAATATCTAGTTAACATATTGAATTATCTTACAATTTTCAGTTATATTTTTATATAAAAAAATATCTTCATATGAATAATTACTTGTTTAAAATGATATCTTTATTGATAAGATCAATATAATAAAAAGATTAAAATGCACCAAAGAGAATTGTTCTTTGGTACTCGAAATATTATTGTTACGGTGGGTAACCGGAGATTAATAAGATGGATGGCTTTGGTTGGCCCAATCGTCCGCGGATGATGGCTTCCGAGCTAGTTTGCACGTTGGAGCCTCCTTCCGACTTGTGTTCGCGAGTGAATGGGGGGTGGTACCTGCAAAGACACTCCGATGCCTAAGTTAGCAAGGGTGTGATACCTGAGGGGTGTCAGTGTATTTATAGTGGTGAGCCAATAACCACCGTTGGAGTAGTGCCATATTTTTAGGGTGTTAACCGTCCCATTATCTTAGGGAGGTTAAGATATGGCTCGATAAAGTAGTTAGAGAGATTTTAGGGACAGTTATTCATTTGAATGAGTGCTTATCTGCCAACTATTCTCCGTCCCGACTTCTTGGGAGTAAGTCGGGTTTAACACCGACTTCTTAGTGTGAAGGTTGGTGCTTAGTAGGGCTCAATCCTCTGGATTAGGCCTTTTATTTGGACCTTGGGCCTTTATTATTGGGCCAGGGTATGAACAGTGCCCCTACTTGAGCCCAAGATCTTTATAAGACTTGGGTTCGAGTATTTTACTCGGGGTTGTAGTCGACTTGTTGGAGGACCGACGTGATTTTCTGAAACCGACGTGACTTTTCCGTGTCTTTTTTGTTCTGACAGTTACGTCTAATCAAGCGTCGTGTCCGTTAGGAATGTGCGTAGGCTTTGGTAACGGTGCATTCTCATTAATGACTGCCCCGCTTTGACCTTTATGCCCCTTAGCATGTTTATAAATACTTTCCCTCTCTTTCATTTTTTCGTTTCTGCGATTTTTCAAATTTCTTCTTTCTTTGTTCGTGCTTTGTTCTTGTATTCAGAGACCTCTGCTTCCTCCAACCTTCGCTTTTGGATAAAGGTTAGTGTTTTACTTTTATGTCATGCTTTGTGATTGCATGCTTTTATTTTCTTTGGAGAGGGAGAAGTGACGTTGTAGGCTTTCGTATCCCCTTAGGGACTCTCGTTTTTGATTCTTTTTCCGTTTTCCTTTGTAGGTTTTCATCGTATTTTTAGAAAAATGTCTTCTGTAGAAGCTCTTTCTCAATGGGTTGATGTCACGGTCCTAGGAGAGGAACCTTTGGTCGATACGGAGTTTATTACTCATCTTCGTACTCACCACAGGATTTGTGTTTCTGAGGATGACGAGCCAAAGTATGAGTTGGTAGTCCCGGGTCCAGAAGACCGGGTTTGCTTTAGGAGGGCCAATGAGGCGTCTTCTCATTTTTTCTTTATGTATGAATGTATGATCACCCGTCTGGGTGTCTTTCTTCCTTTTTCGGATTTTGAGATGTCTGTTTTGCACCACTGTCGAGTTGCCCCTACCCAACTTCACCCCAATTCTTGGGGTTTTCTGAAAATTTATCAATTTATTAGTCAAGCTTTGGACTTCCCGACCTCTTTGAGGATTTTCTTTTTTCTTTTCCACATGACTAAGCCCTTTAGTGGGCTAAACAACAAATAGCAATGGGTGTCCTTCCGAGCCATACAGGGTCGGAGAATTTTCACCCTTTTTGACGAATCCTTTCATGACTTCAAAAATTATTTTTTCAAAGTGCAAGCTGTAGAGGGTCACCACCCCTTTTTCCTGGATGATAACTCTTCTCCTCGCTTTCCCTTATACTGGCTGGAGGCCTCCCCTTGTGAGAAATATGGTCTGGATGACCTGGATGAAGTAGAGGCTGCCATTGTGGGGTTCCTCCGAGAAGTGTGGGGGAGGGCCCCATATTTGGATACTAAAAAGTTTCTCCAAGGGTCTCCGACCTTTGTCCAAGCGCAGCTAGGTAGCTTTTTCTTGTTTTAAATTTCCGACTTATCAGCTGATCATTCCGACTTGTTTGATTCCTTAGCTATTGTTTTTCTTTTTCAGAAATGGCAAAGACAAATGCTCAAGAATCTTTCCAGAGAGTCCAGGAGGCCAAAGCCAAGTCTCGCGCTCGGGCCGGTGGTGCCAGGGTTATCTCTCCTCCTCCTCCTCCTCGGAACATTGGGACTCTTTCCAAGCCCATTGTAATTTCTTCTTCAGCTCCCCCTCAGCCGCTCCCCGTCGTCCGACCTTCCCCTGATCCAAAGAAGGGCAAGACTTTAGAGTCTGGCTCTTCTGGTGAGGTTAAGGCGGATGCTATTGCGTTCGTCTGAAAGAATATCTATCCCCATGTTCGTATAAGCATGGATGATATGTCTGTTCGGAGCCACCTTACCACTATGGTCGAGGAGAGTCTCAAGGCGGCGGGGGTTTGTGGCAAACTCTTGGATATCTTTGAGAAGGCTCCTCTCAGCTCTTTAGGAACGACCTCGAAGGTCGAGGAGCTGGAAGGAAGGCTTCGCTCATATCAAGAGCATGAGGGAGAGTTGAAGAAGGAGATTGCCAAGCTGAGGGAGGAGAGAGATACCTTCCGGGAGAAAGGGAAGGTTTTGCAGGCCCAGTGCAACATGGAGATGGAGTTGAGAAAAACAGCGCAGGCCAGCTATCAAAGTTTATTCAATGATCTTGTGTCTGTGAAGAATGATCTGCTGAATTCTCGGAAGGCATATGATGAGTTGGAGGACTCTATTGCTGATGGCGCCGAGGAGTCTTGGAGGATTTTCTTGGAGCAAGTCAGGGTGATTGCTCCCGACTTGGATCTTTCTCCTTTACATCCTGACAAAGTTGTTATTGATGGTGCCATCGTGGATCCTCCTGCCCCCGTTATCGTTTCCGAGTCAGAATTGAAGACTCGGGGGCAGAGGATTATTGAGTCCCCTCCTCGTTCTAAAGACGCTCCGGGTTCTTCAGTAGATCCTTTTATCTCTTCATCTCCCATGGATGCCTCCGGTGGCGCTCCTCCTGACTCTGGTGGTGGTGATCCTTCTTCTAAAAAATGATTTGTGGCTATTTGGGGGTCCGGCCTGTGGGCCCCCCATTTTTAAACTCTTTACTTATTTCTGTTTGGTAGTGCTGTTTGAACAATTTTTCTTTGGACTTTCCAGGCCGTAAACAAAAATATTAAAAAATACCCCTTTTTTGATAAGGGGTTTTTAAGTTAACAAAATGAATACCCTTTTTTGGATAAGGGTTTAGCTTACCTTATGCGTGTATGCTTTAATTTTCTGAAGTCCCCTTGATATTTTCTTGAAAACCTTGGCCTGTTTGTTTTTCTGAGCCTTTTGTTTAAGGACTTTTTGAGACAGCCTTTAAACTTTTTCGTAAGTTTTTCAATCTCTTTTTGTTATTCCTCATGCTCGATTATGTTTTATTGAGTTTTTATGACTTAGGTTATTTTTGCGATGCATTTTTCTTCTGCTCGGTTCTTCACTCCGACTTTTGAGCCAAAGTGTTTTCGAGCTTCTCCGCTCGGAGTTTGTTTCAACTTTATGAGTCGAGTTGTTTCCGAGTTGTTTACGATCGACTTGTATAACCTCTTTACACCGACTTGTACCTCGTCGTTTTATCCTGACGACCATCTAGGTCGGTTCATGGGATTTTCACGTTTTTTCGAGCTTAAGTCGGCGCGTTTCGTAGAAAAGACTTAGAAAAACTAGAAAGGAATTTATAAGAGATATTGTAGATGAAAAATATCTTTATTAATTGGGGAGGTACCTTCTTGCTACTAAGAGTTTTAATAGCCTATTTTCCCTTAGCCTCTACTATGATGCCTCGTTAAAAACCCTTCTCCAGAAAAAACCCTTTTGGGAAAAAATCATGAAGTTGGGAAAAGAGTACATCAGGGAGTAGAGTTCGCTTTTAACTGTAGTACCTTTTCATATTACAAGCATGCCACGACCTTGGGAACTCAGTGCCGTTCAGGTCGGTTATTTTATAATAACCTTTTCCTAAAACTTCATTGACTTTGTATGGTCCCTTCCAATTTGCGGCGAGCTTTCCTTCTCCTGATTTGTTGACTCCGATGTCGTTTCTGATTAAGACCAAATCATCTGGAGCAAATGTTCTTCGAATGACTTTCTGTTGTACCTTGTAGTCATCCTTTGCTTCAACGCTGCCTCTCTTATCTGGGCATCTTCTCGGACTTCGGGGAGCAAGTCGAGCTCCTCTTTGTGCCCCTGTATGTTTCCGATCTCGTCATGGAGAATTACCCTTGGGCTTTGCTCACTGATTTCTATTGGTATCATTGCCTCTACACCATAGACTAGTCGGAAGGGTGTTTCTCCAGTGGCGGATTGAGGCGTTGTCCTGTAAGCCCATAATACTTGGGGGAGCTCTTCGGCCCAAGCTCCTTTTGCTTCTTGCAATCTTTTCTTTAGTCCTGCCAGTATGACTTTGTTGGCTGCCTCGGCTTGCCCATTGGCTTGTGGGTGCTCCACCGAGGTGAACTGATATTTGATTTTCATACTGGCTACTAGGCTTCTGAAGGTAGCATCGGTGAATTGGGTTCCATTATCCGTAGTGATGGAATAAGGTATCCCATATCTCGTGATGATATTTTTGTAGAGGAACCTCCGACTTCTTTGAGCGGTGATGGTGGCCAATGGTTCTGCTTCTATCTACTTTGTGAAATAATCTATTCCCACGATAAGGTATTTGACTTGTCCTGGCGCTTGGGGAAAAGGACCTAACAAATCCATTCCCCATTTTGCAAAAGGCCATGGAGAAGTGATACTGATGAGCTCTTCTGGTGGAGCTACGTGGAAATTTGCATGCATCTGACATGGTTGGCATTTTTTCACAAATTCTGTGGCATCTTTCTGCAAGGTCGGCCAATAGAATCCAGCTCGGATTACTTTCCTGGCTAGTGACCTTGCTCCGAGATGGTTTCCGCAGATTCCACTATGTACTTCCTCCAACACCTCGTCAGTTCTTGAGGTCGGTACACACTTTAATAGTGGTGTTGATATCCCCCTTCTGTAGAGGATATTTCTCACCAAGGTGTAGTGTTGTGCTTCCCTTCGGATCTTTTTAGCTTCTTTCTCCTCTTTAGGGAGGATGTCGAATTTCATGTATTCAACTAAGGGGTTCATCCATCCGAGGTCTAAACCGACTACCTCAAGTACTTCTTGCTTGTCTTTTATTACTGAGGGTTCCTGAAGGGTTTCTTGGATCAGGCTTCTGTTGTTCCCTCCTGGTTTGGTACTTGCTAACTTAGATAGGGCGTCTGCTCTGCTGTTTAGATCCCGAGTTATGTGTTTGACCTCGGTTTCTGCGAAGCGTCCAAGGTATTCCAAAGTTTTTTCCAAGTACCTCTTCATATTTGGGTCCTTTGCCTGATACTCTCCACTTATTTGGGAGGTTACCACTTGTGAGTCGCTGTATATCATCACCTTTGTAGCACCGACTTCTTCTGCTAGTTTTAGTCCAGCAATCAAGGCTTCATATTCTGCCTGATTATTTGAAGCCGGAAATTCAAATTTTAAGGAAACCTCTATCTGGGTTCCTCTTTCATCTACCAATATTATGCCTGCGCCGCTTCCCGTTTTGTTGGAGGATCCATCTACATAGAGTTCCCATGTAGTTGGTTTTTCCTCTTGATCCCCTGCGTATTCTGCAACGAAGTCGGCGAGGCATTGAGCTTTGATCGCTATCCGAGTTTCATATCTTAAGTCGAACTCGGAAAGCTCGATTGCCCATTGGACCATTCTCCCTGCAATATCCGTCTTTTGGAGGATTTGCTTCATGGGTTGGTTCGTACGGACTCTTATTGTATGGGCCTGAAAGTAGGGTCGTAGCCTTCGTGAGGCTATTACTAAGGAGTAGGCAAACTTTTCTAGCTTGTGGTACCTTAGTTCAGGGCCTTGTAGAACTCTACTGATGAAGTAGACTGGATGTTGTCCGACCTCGTCTTCTTTTATTAGGGCTGATGAGACAGCCTTGTTTGCTACGGATAAGTACAGGACGAGGTCTTTCCCAGGTACTGGTCGGGTTAGAATAGGAGGTTGGCTTAAAAACTTTTTGAACTCCTGGAATGCCTCCTCGCATTCAGGAGTCCATTCGAACTGACATCCCTTTCTTAATAAGGAGAATAGTGGAAGGGATTTCAGTGCCGATCCTGCCAAAAATCTGGAGAGGGCTGCAAGTCGGCCGTTTAGTTGCTGGACTTCTCTCAAACAAGTCGGACTTTTCATTTCTAGGATGGCTCTACACTTGTCGGGATTAGCTTCGATCCCTCTTTGTGTTAGCATAAATCCTAGAAATTTCCCAGCTTCCACCGCGAAGGCGCACTTTACGAGATTTAGTCTCATCCCGTGCAGCCTTATGGTGTCAAAGACTTGAGAGAGGTCTGACAAGAGGTCGACTTCCTTCTTGGTCTTTACCAGCATATCGTCGACGTATACTTCCATTAGACTCCCCAGATGAGGGGAAAATACTTTATTCATCAACCTTTGATATGTGGCCCCTGCATTCTTTAATCCGAATGGCATGACCACGTAGCAGAAATTAGCTCTGGGTGTGATGAATGATGTTTTCTCCTGGTCGGGCTCATACATCGGGATTTGATTATATCCTGAGTAGGCGTCCATGAACGATAAGTATTGGTACCCCGAGCTGGAATCCACTAGGGTATCAATACTTGGTAGGGGATAAGGGTCCTTGGGACATGCCTTATTTAAGTCGGTGTAGTCGACACACATTCTCCATTTGCCATTCTGTTTTTTGACTAGCACTGTATTGGCTAGCCATGTTGGGTACTTGACTTCTCTGATGAAGCCAGCTTCCAGGAGTGCCTGTACTTGTTCTTCTACTATTAGGGTTCGTTCTGGGCCGAGCTTCCGTCTTCTTTGCTGTACAGGTCGGGATCCCGGATAAACCGAGAGTTTGTGGGACATGAGCTCGGGATCTATCCCAGGCATGTCCGAGGCCTTCCAGGTAAAGAGGTCGGAGTTATCTCTTAGGAGCTTAGCCAATCCTTGTTTTAGGGTTTCCCCTAGATTGGCTCCTATATGAGTATTTTTCCCTTCCTCCTTACCGACCTGTATCTCCTCGGTTTTTCCTCCCGGTTGTGGTCGCAGCTCTTCTTTGGCCCTTGCGCCCCCGAGTTCTATCGTGTGAACTTCTCTGCCTTTTCCACTTAGATTTAGGCTTTCATTGTAGCACTTCCTTGCCAACTTTTGATCTCCCCTTACCGTTGCTATTCCCGCTGAGGTCGGGAATTTCATGCAGAGGTGAGGAGTAGATACCACTGCTCCGAGTCGATTGAGGGTAGCTCTGCCGATTAAAGCATTATACGCTGACCCTACATCAATGACTATGAAGTCTATACTCAGAGTCTTTGATTTTTCCCCTTTTCCAAAAGTAGTGTGAAGGGGCAAAAATCCTAGTGGTTTTATTGGCGTGTCCCCTAATCCGTATAGGGTGTCAGGGTAGGCTCTTAATTCTTTCTCATCTAACCCTAGCTTGTCGAAAGCGGGCTTAAAAAGGATGTCCGCCGAGCTTCCTTGGTCTACTAGGGTTCTGTGGAGATGGGCATTTGCTAGGATCATCATGTCCAGGGATTATTCCTTGCCCATCTTCTTTTGTGAATGAAATGGTAGGGAGGTCGGATGACTCTTCTCCGACCTGATAAACTCTTTTGAGATGTCTTTTGCGAGAGGATTTGGTGAGTCCCCCTCCCGCGAACCCTCCTGAGATCATATGGATATGTCTCTCTGGTGTCTGCGGTGGTGGGTCTCTTCTATCCATGTCGTCTCGCTTTCTCTTTCCGTTACCGTCCGACCTTTCTATGAGATATCTATCAAGCCGACCTTCTCTAGCCAGCTTTTCTATCACATTTTTAAGGTCGTAACAGTCGTTTGTGGAGTGACCATATATTTTATGGTACTCGCAGTAATCGTTGCGGCTTCCCCCTTTTTTGTTTTTAATGGGTCTAGGGGGTGGCAATCTCTCAGTGTTACAAATCTCTCTATATACGTCCACTATAGAAATTTTCAGAGGAGTATAAGAGTGATATTTTCTTGGCCTTTCGAGACCGAGTTCTTCCTTTTTCTTGGTTTCCCTTTCCCTCTCTTTTGTTGAGGGAGGGGGTCCGGGTCGCCAACTCAGGTCTCTTAATTTGGCATTTTTCTCCATGTTGATGTACTTTTCAGCTCTTTCCTGTACATCACTCAAAGAGGTGGGGTGTCTTTTGGATATGGACTGCGAGAAGGGACCTTCTCTAAGCCCATTGACTAACCCCATTATTACTGCCTCGGTGGGTAGGTCTTGAATCTCCAAACATGCTTTGTTGAATCTTTCCATATAGGCTCGCAAAGATTCTCCGACCTCCTGTTTTATTCCCAGGAGGCTCGGTGCATGTTTCACTTTGTCTTTCTGGATTGAGAACCTCATCAAAAACTTCCTTGAGAGGTCTTCAAAACTAGTAACCGACCTCGGGGGGAGGCTATCAAACCACTTCATCGCTGCTTTCGATAGAGTGGTCGGGAAGGCTTTGCATCGGGTAGCGTCGGAAGCATCAGCTAGATACATCCGACTTTTGAAGTTGCTCAGGTGATGCTTTGGATCCGTGGTTCTATCATAGAGGTCCATATCAGGGCTTTTGAAGTTTCTCGGGACTTTAGCCCTCATTATGTCCTCACTGAAGGGATCCTCCCCACCTAAGGGTGGTTCTTCTTGTTCGTCGCGGGAGTTGCGACTTTTGAGGGAGGATTCCAACTTTAAGAGTTTTCTTTCTAACTCTTTTCGTCGTTCCATCTCCTCTTTTAGGCTCTTTTCAGTTTCCTTTTGTCGCTCACGTTCCTGCTCTAACTGCTCCAGGCGGCTGTGGACTAATCCCATGAGTTCAGTTACATGGGGTGGTCCTTCTTTTTCTGACTCATGCCCTTCTGAGGAGTTTACCTTCGGGTTCTTTACTCCAGAAGTGCCTTCCCTGTGTTGATTGTCGATTTCCTGGTGGAGGGTGAGGTCCACATCGTTGTTGCCTGTGTCCAAATTCTCTTGTTCAGAATCTGTCTCTACATGGCCTTCTTCGTGGGATCTATCCGCCATCGATGGATGATCTCTCGGGTCCCCGGCAACGGCGCCAATGTTACGGTGGGTAACCGGAGATTAATAAGATGGATGGCTTTGGTTGGCCCAATCGTCCGCGGATGATGGCTTCCGAGCTAGTTTGCACGTTGGAGCCTCCTTCCGACTTGTGTTCGCGAGTGAATGGGGGGTGGTACCTGCAAAGACACTCCGATGCCTAAGTTAGCAAGGGTGTGAGTAGGTCTAGAGAGTATTGGGCTTAGAGATACCTGAGGGGTGTCAGTGTATTTATAGCGGTGAGCCAATAACCACCGTTGGAGTAGTGCCATATTTTTAGGGTGTTAACCGTCCCATTATCTTAGGGAGGTTAAGATATGGCTCGATAAAGTAGTTAGAGAGATTTTAGGGGCAGTTATTCATTTGAATGAGTGCTTATCTGCCAACTATTCTCCGTCCCGACTTCTTGGGAGTAAGTCGGGTTTAACACCGACTTCTTAGTGTGAAGGTTGGTGCTTAGTAGGGCTCAATCCTCTGGACTAGGCCTTTTATTTGGACCTTGGGCCTTTATTATTGGGTCAGGGTATGAATAATTATGCTACAGATAAAAAAAATCTTCAAAATATAAATAATAAATAAGTCTTTTGAATAATTTAAAAATATGACAAAAATAATCAATAAATATTACATTTTTATAAGTGATAAAAAAAATTTTGTATTTAACAAATGATTTATTTATTTGATCTAAATTTTTTGTGGTGATACTTGAATAATTATTTTGAAGGTGCATGCGAAAATCGAATCAAATTTTGATTTCTATAATTTTTAATTTTTCAATAAGATTTGGTCATTCACATTTGTTTTAAATTCACTTGTAATATTTGCAAAAATTTTCGTTAAATTCTAATCTCTAAAATATTATTTTAAGAATATATATTTAATATTTAATTATTTTTACTATGTTTTTAAATCTTTTGGCAAATTATTTATTATTCATATCTTTTAGAGTTATTTTTATTAACAACGGAGACTCTTGAGTATTACTTTAATAGTTTATCCCTTATCAATATTAAAACATGTGATTATGATTTATGAGACGGGTTTAATTTTGTTGAATGGGATTCAGCCAAGCCCCACCAACATTTTCTTGCAAGTTTACATGACATAAGGGACAAGCTACATTTTTCTTCTTCAAATAAAAAATTAATATTCTCATGAATAATGTACTACTTCTGCTTATGTTTCATGGAGAATAAATCTCACATTCACAAATCAAAATGTGTTCGTAAAAGAGTTATTCACATTAAAAAAAAGGTCATAATAGAATAAATGAAAACAGAGAGACCAAGAATATATACACATAATACATAGACTAAAAATTGATATCAATTACCATCATATAAGCATTAAAATATATGTTGTATTTTTATAAAGAGAGTATATGAAGTAGTATACAATATTCTTTTAAATCATCAAATTCATTAATAATAGAATTTTTATGAAATTTTACGAAGAATTTTCCTTTAAATCTTATTTCTAGAAATTTTTTAGCATTTTAGATGTTTTAAAAAGAAGTAAAATCAGTTCTCATCATAAATTATAATAAATTATTAAACATAACATATATGTCCTATATGTAATTATAAAAATATACAACGTATATATAATTTTTTGTCATTTTAATTTAATATGCATATATATAACATACCATTATTAACATACCTACTAGATCAATGAGAGAAGTTCCTCAATATATATAACTAAGAGTAAAGTATATTTTGTCTTAAAAGATTGTTAAAAGTTTTAAAAATATTCTTAAATTTTATTTTGTTTAAAAAATTTTTAATTTATGTCAAATATACCATTGATAGCTAAATTTTCAGAAAGTTTAAGACCAATCTAATAATAATGTATGACAATTATGTCTAGTTTGTTTATGTAAAAGATTGTTCTTGTGAAATTATTATTGCTGAATTGGTCATAAATTTTTTGAAAAATTAGCTGCCAAAAATATATTTGATGCAAATCGAAAACTTTTGGAATAAAATTGATACAAAATAAAACTTAGAAAATTTTTTTCAAATTTTGGATAATTTTAGAGACAAAATATGCTTTATCCTATGATGAGTTTGGAAAATTCCAAATTAATATTTATGATGAGCAAACATTATTAAAATATTTAATTGCAAAATTATTAATTAATTTTTATTTAACATATGTTAATTAATAATTTTGTGATGCAGGATTGTTACTGGACCGAAAAGAAAAGAAAAATATATCAAGCTCAATTGTATCAAAAATATTCAGCCTTGGTATTAAGACATTGTGATAATATTGGCTGAAATCATATTTGGGCTAGAAATTGTTACTTAAACCCAATTGGTTAAATCAATTCAGCATTGATTCAAAAATATTCAATGATGTATGGCTGAATTGATCATTATAATGTTGGGCCAAATTTAAATGTGCAAGCCCAAATTTATTGTTGGTAAATGACCAACTTGCTTGGACCGAAATCAAAAGGAGATGGGGCACACAATATTGCTTTATCCTTTTAACAAATAAAACCCATTTCTTTAATTATGCTGCACACTCCCAACGGACTCCACTCATACCATGTGATAGAATTCAAATCTCTTTGAAGTGGAGTTAATAAATGCATGGGAACTATGAGAGAGAAAATGTGATTGACATGATGGTGATCATCAATGCTACATGCTACTCAATCAAAGGGTAGTAAAAGCAACCCATTTTAATTAATTTATTCAAACACACTTTATTGCTTTTCTTCATCCTCTCTCTTCTCTCTCATCCCTTTCTCTCTTCTCTTCGGTCATGTCACAGCAACCATGGAAGCTACACTAAGCTACCAAAAAGAAAAAGAAGAAGTTGCATGCATCAAGGCCATCAAGTTAATGATGGCAAGAAAAAGAAAACTAAAAGTATGCTGTGGCTGAGATTATCACCTAATCTGGTAAGATTTGGTGAGGTAATCTCGGATCCTTCATACTCAAAAAGAAGGATGAAGATTCGGCCAGTAAGGAAGATCTTTGGAGGCATGGCTTGTCTTTGATTCTGCTCAACCACCACAGGAAGTAGCTAGAGTGGCGAAGTGATGGTTGAGGCAGAGATTGAAGCAGATGAAGTCATCATCATCATGAAGCATCAAGGGCCAGAAATCCATCTTGGAGAGGAAGCCAAGGATGGAGCGCTCGGATTGATGAAGA
The DNA here is from genome assembly GCF_014773155.1 of Arachis stenosperma. Taxonomy (NCBI): domain Eukaryota; kingdom Viridiplantae; phylum Streptophyta; class Magnoliopsida; order Fabales; family Fabaceae; genus Arachis; species Arachis stenosperma. The sequence goes on from NC_080377.1 coordinate 11,701,209, forward strand.
GTGATGACCAAGGAAGGACTAGAGGTATTTGCATGTTGGTTTTTGCATGAGTTACCTCTTCTCTCTGTGTGGCCGAACCGGTTTTGTTGTGAAGGAAAAGAAGCTGAGCTCGGGTTTGTGTTTCAACTGTGAAGGCTTCACTTCTCTATAAAAGAGGTGAACAGTCATGGTTTGATTCAAGGAGTTAGAAGTAAGCAGTGAGAGTGCAAGGCACAGGATTCACAGAGCTACCTAAGCTAGCAGTTCTTCTTCTCCTTCAATGTTTTCTGTTTAATTTTGTCATGTCTTGAGTCTCATGGAAAAAGGCAAACAGTGAGGTTTGTATGAAAAAGCCATAGAGCGAAAAAAGGCAGAGAGTGCAAATTAAAAGAAAAAGCCATAGATGTCTTAGAGTTCCTTTGTTCATCTATGTTGTGTTTCATGATTCTGTGGGAATCCCCTTGTAAGTTGGGTTAGCACTTTACAAGTTGTAATCTGGATGATTATAGTGAAATTCCATCATTGTTGTGATGGAGACTGGATGTAGGCTGCACTGCACTTAGCAGCTGAACCAGGATATATCTGGGTGTTATCTTCTCTCTCTTCCTACTTCAATTCTGTTTTTACTGTTCAAGATGAAAATAAAAAATGTCTCGTGTCAAATGACGAGACAAAATGAAAATGTCTCGTGACTAGGGACGAGCTAAAAACAGAAAAGCTTTCTCTAAGTCCAGCAAGTGTCAGCAAGCAAAAAAGGGGGCTAAGATTCAACCCCCCCTTCTCTTAGCCACTGAAACTATCAATTGGTATCAGAGCTTGGTCTCAAAGAGATCAAGCTTTGCAGCTTGGAGTAAAGATCCTCATGGCGGAAAACAGTGGCGCAAATGTGGTGTCCTATAATCTGACCGAAGGACAATCTAGCAACAGACCTCCTCTTTTCAGTGGGAAAAATTATACCTATTGGAAGGAGAGGATGAAGATATTTGTACAAGCTGTAGATTACAGACTTTGGAAGATTATCCTGGAAGGACCTCAATTTCCAACTACCACAAATGCTGAAGGAGTGGTCACCCTCAAATCAGAAGCAAGATGGACCGAGGAAGATAGGAAGAAGGAAGAGTTAAATGCCAAGGCAGTAAACCTACTCAACTGTGCTGTTAGCTTTGAGGAGTACCGACGGATATCACGATGCACAACAGCAAAGGAAATCTGGGACAAGCTACAAATCACTCATGAAGGAACCACCATTGTAAAGAAGACTCGAATAGACATGTTGAACAGAGAATATGAAATGTTTACAATGAAGGAAGGAGAGTCCATTGATGAACTGTTCGAATGGTTCAACACTATCATTGTTGGCTTAGAAGTTCTGGGAATTTCACATTCTGAATCTGTGCTAGTGAGAAGAGTGTTGAGGTGTCTTACAAAAGAGTGGGAAACAAAAGCCTTAATTATTTCTGAGAGTAGTAGCTTAGATTCCATGACACTTGATGATTTGAGAGGAAATCTACTTGCTTTTGAAAATTCCTATTTGAAAAAAGATTCAAAAAAGAAAGGAATTGCCTTTTCTTCTGTGACTAACCCTCTGGATGATGAATCCAATGATAACTCTTCTGAAAATGAGTTTGTGTTGTTTGCAAAAAAATTCAGGAAAATGATGAAACTCAAAGGCAAAGGCAGCAGCTCAAGAAGGATGAAGAATGATCTTAGCAAGGTAATCTGTTACAATTGCAAGGAAATAGGGCATTTTAAATCTGATTGTCCCAAGTTAAAGAAGGAGGAAAAGTCGAAAAAGGGAAAGAAGAAGGGACTGATGGCTTCATGGGAAGATTTGGAAAATGACTCAGATGATGATGATGAAGAATCTGAGACTAAGTCACAGCCTTGTCTCATGGCAAAAGAGGAAGATCAGGTATTCTTTCAAAACCCTAACACTGAAGACCTTCATCTTATGATAGATCACCTTTCTGAAAAAATAAGATGTTTTCTAACTGAGAATCAAGATCTTGAACAACAAAATATCATTCTTAAAGCTGAAAATGATTTTCTCAAAGAAAAACTAAGAGAGGTCGAAACTGCTTGTGATCTTGTGGAAGAAAATAAGCAGTTAAAAGCCCAAGTTAGAAGTTGTGAAAGTGACCATTCTGTCCTTGCATATGTAAATTGTTTTAAGCAAAATGAAGAGTTGCTTAAAGAGGTTAAAAGACTTAAGGAAGACTTAGCCAAGTTCACCCAAAGTTCTGAAAATCTGAATCAAATCTTGGCTAGTCAAAAACCTCTTTATGATAAAGCTGGGTTGGGTTTTTATAAATCTGAAAAATCACATTTTGAAAATATTGCTTCATCTTCAAATGATACTAAGTATCAAGACCCAACTTGCTTTAACAAAACAGCAACTCCAAGATTTTGTAGACTATGCAATCGAAGTGGACACTTTCCTATTCAATGTTTCTTTGGTGAAAGAATGATTGGTGATAAAGTTTGTAAAGTTGTTTTTGACTACAATGATTTGAGACATAAGAGATGGTTTAACGTGAAAGGATCCAAGAAAATTTGGATACCTAAGGTCACTTGAGCTTATTGTGTAGGTATGCCTAGCATCCAAGAAGAAAGAAAATATGTGGTACATGGATAGCGGATGCTCTAGGCATATGACCGGGAAGACAACCTTCTTCATAAAGCTTGATGAATATGATGGAGGATTTGTCACTTTCGGTGATGATGTAAAAGGAAAAATAGTGGCTGTTGGGAAAGTGGGTAAAAATCTCTCATCTTGTATAAATGATGTCCTTCTTGTACATGGCTTGAAACATAACTTACTTAGTGTTAGTCAATTGTGTGATTTGGGTTTTGAAGTTATTTTTAAGAAGCTTGTTTGCTTAGTTGTTTGTGAGAAAACTAGGAATGTTCTATTTGAAGCTAAAAGATGCAATAATGTGTATGGATTAACTCTTGAGGACTTAAAAGAACAAAATGTAACATGCTTTACCTCTCTTGAATCTGAAAAATGGCTTTGGCATAGAAAGTTGGGTCATGCTAGCATGTACCAAATTTCTAAGCTAGTCAAAAAGAATTTGGTTAGAGGAATTCCAAACATCAAGTTTGATAAGGATCTTACTTGTGATGCTTGCCAATTGGGCAAACAAGTAAAATCCTCTTTTAAATCAAAAGATGGAATCTCAACCAAAAGGCCATTGGAAATGCTACATATTGATCTTTTTGGTCCTACTAGAACTCAAAGCTTAGGAGGTAAACACTATGGTCTTGTGGTGGTAGATGATTACTCTAGATTTGGTTGGGTACTTTTTCTTGCTCATAAGAATGATGCATTTTATGCCTTCTCCACCCTTTGTAAGAAAATTCAAAATGAAAAGGATTTGAAAATTGCCCATTTGAGAAGTGATCACGGAAGAGAATTTGAAAATCAAGATTTTGAAAAATTATGTGATGACTTAGGGATTTCTCATAATTTTTCATGCCCTAGAACCCCCCAACAAAATGGGGTGGTTGAAAGAAGGAATCGAAGCCTTCAAGAAATGACTAGGGCCATGCTATGTGAGAATGAAATTCCCAAATTTTTATGGGCTGAAGCTGTGAACACAGCATGTTACATTTTGAATAGAACAATCATTAGAAAAGGGTTAAAGAAAACTCCTTATGAGCTGTGGAAAGGAACCCCTCCAAATCTTAAGTACTTTCATGTTTTTGGATGTAAATGTTTTGTACTTAACAATAAGGAAAACCTTGGAAAATTTGATCCAAAATCCTATGAAGGAATGTTTGTTGGATATTCCACCACAAGCAAGGCCTATAGAGTTTATCTCAAAGAGCATAGAACCATAGAGGAATCCATACATGTTACCTTTTGTGATTCTAACTTAATTCCCAGTATTGTAAAGGATAATGATTCAGATTGTGAAGAGGATGGAACAAGTAAAGAAAATTCCAAAACTGTGGAAAATGAAGAATCTGTCAGCCCTGCTTTATCTCGCCAGATTGAAGGAGAAACTTCCATTTTGTCTCCTGAGCAGACACGAGAAACTGAAACAGTGAGACCACCAGAAGTTCATCAAAGCTCAACACCTGTCTGAAAGCCTAGAGAATGGAAGTCCATGAGGGGTTATCCTCATGATTTCATCATTGGTGATCCCTCTCAAGGTGTAACCACAAGATTCTCCACCAAAAGGCAAACCGAACCTAGCAACTTTGCTCTCTTGTCACAAATGGAGCCCAACAATGTCAAACAAGCTCTTGAAGACCCATCATGGGTCAAGGCCATGCAAGAGGAGCTTGCTCAATTTGACAAGAATAAGGTTTGGACTTTAGTACCTCATCCGGATGGTAAGAAGGTAACGGGTACTAAGTGGGTATTCAAAAATAAACTTGGTGAGGATGGACAAGTTGTTCGTAACATGTCTAGATTAGTGGCCCAAGGTTACGATCAAGAAGAGGGAATAGATTTTGATGAGTCTTTTGCTCCGGTAGCTAGAATGGAAGCAATTAGGTTGCTTCTTGCCTATGCTGCCCATAAAGGTTTCAAAATGTTTCAAATGGATGTTAAATGTGCTTTCCTTAATGGCTTTATTGATAGAGAAGTGTATGTGGCTCAACCCCCCGGTTTTGAACATAAAGATTTTCCTAATTATGTGTTTGAACTTTCAAAGGCTCTTTATGGCCTTAGACAAGCTCCAAGAGCTTGGTATGAAAGGCTTAGTGCCTTCCTATTCGAAAATCATTTTCAAAGGGGAACCACCGACACTACTTTGTTCATTAAAGTTTCTAATGATGACATCCTTCTTGTTCAAGTTTATGTGGATGATATTGTGTTTGGATCTGCCAATGAGTCCTTGTGTGAAGAGTTTGGAAAACTCATGACTAGTGAGTTTGAAATGAGTTTAATGGGAGAACTAACTTTCTTTCTTGGCCTCCAAATTAAACAAACTCCTAGTGGTACCTTTATTCACCAAGGCAAGTATGCAAAAGAATTGATAAAGAAATTTGGCTTAGAGAATTCCAAACCAATGGGAACACCAATGCATCCTAACACTAAACTTGAAAAGGATGAGGATGGCCTAGATGTGGATGAGACACGGTATAGAGGAATGATTGGTTCACTAATGTATCTTACATCCTCTAGACCGGATATTGTTCAAAGTGTGGGTGTATGTTCAAGATTTCAATCTCACCCAAAAGAATCCCATTTAACGGCTGTTAAATGCATCATTAGGTACATTAAGGGAACATGTGATTATGGCTTGTGGTATCCAAAATCTGATGATTTTTGTGCAGTAGGGTTTATTGATGCAGATTATGCGGGAGATAGGGTGGATAGAAGGAGCACCTCCGGCATGTGTTGCTTCCTTGGAAGTTCACTCAACATGTGGTCAAGCAAGAAACAAGTCACAGTGGCTTTATCCACAGCTGAAGCTGAATATATATCCGCATCTGCTTGTTGTTCGCAATTAATTTGGTTAAAAACTCAATTGGAAGATTACAAATTAAAGATCAATAGTATACCCTTATTTTGTGATAACATGAGTGCAATAAATATTTCAAAAAATCCTGTTTTGTACTCAAGAACAAAGCACATTGAAATTAAATATCATTTCATTAGAGAACATGTGCAAAAGGGAACTATTGATATTCAATTTGCAAAATCCGAAGATCAACTTGCAGATATTTTCACTAAGCCCTTATGTGAAGACAGATTCTGCACCTTAAGAAACAGTTTGGGAATGATAGAATTAAGTTCTGTTGAAAATTTGTGAACTTTTTGATTCTGTTTGGTTTTGTCTCGTAGGAAAGCAGGAGACAAATTTCAGGATGTGTTGAATGGGCCATGATATAGGGGGAGACTGAACTGAAGTTAATTATTTTGGGCCCCACCAAATCTCTTTGACATCACTCTGACCCGTTCCTCATTTTTTTTGGAAGTTGTCAAATCAAATCTTTATCCTTTTCTCATCCCTTAGGAACTATTTTCACTTGTCTTGAATTAGTATGGACTGCATTGTTTTTTTCTCATTTTTTTTGCAGGGTCGCTCCTTGATGAAAAAAAAAGAAGGAGGCTGAATTGAAACTGTTATGTTGCACTATTTTGCAGACCTATTTTGCTCTATTTTATGCTCTGATCTGGCTCTGTTTTGAGCACTTTGTGTTAGTGGATTAATTTCGAGTTGAACTTTGATTGTCATTTGCTCAAATGCATGTGTGCTTACTGGACTATTGTGTTTTGGTGAACAGCAAATATTATGCCTCTTGTATGTTGTTTTCATTTATTTTGCAGTGACCCTTGATGCCAAAAGGGGGAGAAATGGTGCTAAAAATTGAAATTGAAAAATAGGGATGAAATTCTCTGTTGAGAATTCATGATCACTCCTGTTAAAAAGGATTGATGCTTGATTGATGAATCTGCTTTAATTGTGATCTGTTTTGATCATATTTTGATTATGATGCATCTGTTTGGTGATTTTGCTGCCATTATTTGATCTATATCTTGGTAAAATGTGTTTACTAAGTTGATGATATATTTTTCTTACCTTGATAAAATGATTTAAGTTTGGCAGTTCCTTTAGGCTTGTAATGGTGAAAGTTGTTGTGTTTGAAAGATTGTATCTTACTTGAAAAATATTTTTCATAACAAAACTGCTCTGATTTACTGGAAAATATTTTTTGAACAGCAACAGATTTTGATAGATTATGTTGTGTATATTGAGCAGAAAATCAGTTTATGATATCAAATGAGTTTTGATTATCAATTTAAAACTGCTCATAAATCAAGCATTTAGCATCATATAACATGCTAAATAACATTGTTCTTAAAGCTTGATTAAAATGTTACAGGTTAATGCTTCCCTTGGTAAAATAGCATATATTAAGGGGGAGCCATGTGACATTTAGAAAGGGGGAGAAATTCAAAATTCAAAGGGAGTATTCTTTACTCAATCTTTAAATTTCTTTCCATTTCAATTTTAATAATGTTTGTCATCAAGGGGGAGATTGATGAGTTTGGAAAACTCCAAATTAATATTTGTGATGAGCAAACATTATTAAAATATTTAATTGCAAAATTATTAATTAATTTTTATTTAACATATGTTAATTAATAATTTTGTGATGCAGGATTGTTACTGGACCGAAAAGAAAAGAAAAATATATCAAGCTCAATTGTATCAAAAATATTCAGCCTTGGTATTAAGACATTGTGATAATGTTGGCTGAAATCATATTTGGGCTAGAAATTGTTACTTAAGCCCAATTGGTTAAATCAATTCAGCATTGATTCAAAAATATTCAATGATGTATGGCTGAATTGATCATTATAATGTTGGGCCAAATTTAAATGTGCAAGCCCAAATTTATTGTTGGTAAATGACCAACTTGCTTGGACCGAAATCAAAAGGAGATGGGGCACACAATATTGCTTTATCCTTTTAACAAATAAAACCCATTTCTTTAATTATGCTGCACACTCCCAACGGACTCCACTCATACCATGTGATGGAATTCAAATCTCTTTGAAGTGGAGTTAATAAATGCATGGGAACTATGAGAGAGAAAGTGTGATTGACATGATGGTGATCATCAATGCTACACGCTACTCAATCAAAGGGAAGTAAAAGCAACCCATTTTAATTAATTTATTCAAACACACTTTATTGCTTTTCTTCATCCTCTCTCTTCTCTCTCATCCCTTTCTCTCTTCTCTTCGGTCATGTCACAGCAACCATGGAAGCTACACTAAGCTACCAAAAAGAAAAAGAAGAAGTTGCATGCATCAAGGCCATCAAGTTAATGATGGCAAGAAAAAGAAAACTAAAAGTATGCTGTGGCTGAGATTATCACCTAATCTGGTAAGATTTGGTGAGGTAATCTCGGATCCTTCATACTCAAAAAGAAGGATGAAGATTCGGCCAGTAAGGAAGATCTTTGGAGGCATGGCTTGTCTTTGATTCTGCTCAACCACCACAGGAAGTAGCTAGAGTGGCGAAGTGATGGTTGAGGCAGAGATTGAAGCAGATGAAGTCATCATCATCATGAAGCATCAAGGGCCAGAAATCCATCTTGGAGAGGAAGCCAAGGATGGAGCGCTCGGATTGATGAAGAGTGATGACCAAGGAAGGACTAGAGGTATTTGCATGTTGGTTTTTGCATGAGTTACCTCTTCTCTCTGTGTGGCCGAACCGGTTTTGTTGTGAAGGAAAAGAAGCTGAGCTCGGGTTTGTGTTTCAACTGTGAAGGCTTCACTTCTCTATAAAAGAGGTGAACAGTCATGGTTTGATTCAAGGAGTTAGAAGTAAGCAGTGAGAGTGCAAGGCACAGGATTCTCAGAGCTACCTAAGCTAGCAGTTCTTCTTCTCCTTCAATGTTTTCTGTTTGTAATTTTTCTGTTTAATTTTGTCATGTCTTGAGTCTCATGGAAAAAGGCAAACAGTGAGGTTTGTATGAAAAAGCCATAGAGCAAAAAAAGGCAGAGAGTGCAAAATTAAAAGAAAAAGTCATAGATGTCTTAGAGTTCCTTTGTTCATCTATGTTGTGTTTCATGATTCTGTGGGAATCCCCTTATAAGTTGGGTTAACACTTTACAAGTTGTAATCTGGATGATTATAGTGAAATTCCATCATTGTTGTGATGGAGACTGGATGTAGGCTGCACTGCACTTAGCAGCTGAACCAGGATATATCTAGGTGTTATCTTCTCTCTCTTCCTACTTCAATTCTGTTTTTACTGTTCAAGATGAAAATAAAAAATGTCTCGTGTCAAATGACGAGACAAAATGAAAATGTCTCGTGACTAGGGACGAGCTAAAAACAGAAAAGCTTTCTCTAAGTCCAGCAAGTGTCAGCAAGCAAAAAAGGGGGCTAAGATTCAACCCCCCCTTTTCTTAGCCACTGAAACCATCATCCTATAATTAATTTGTTTCAATACTGATTATATTGTAAAACAAAAAGTTAGAAAAAAAAAAGATTGGTATACTATGGTTAATGATATTTTTTAATTGCACCTAATATTATTGGATCTCCCCAAACAATAGCTATGTTTAGAAAGAGGTAAATTAAATTATGTCTGTCAAAGCCTACTAGTTTCAGAGATAATTACTCCTTCTCCATATTATTCTTCTTGGCACCAATTTACAAAACTAGTTCACCTAATATGATCTCTGAGGATTCCACAGTAGTTGCCCAACTCATCCGAAAAAAATATAAACAAGATCCATATAAATGCCATTCCATGTCTTGTACTTCTTCAAAACTTACCATTTGTGCCTTAATTTGCACTTTGTCATATATAGATATACGCTTCTATCAAGTGGGTGACCTTATTCTCAATAAGTCAATATAATATATATCATAAGATTATTAAACGAGAAATCTACCAAATGTTTGGGATGACAAAGACCCTACAAGAAAATTCATTGGATATATAAATAGAAAAAGGTTAGGGCAAGTTCCTTAGGCCTTATATATGTTTGGTGATTGCATTGTATGTTTTGGTTCAATTTTCACTTGAATTCATTATTTAATAATATTTTTACTGTTTATTGGTGGGTTATATTTGAGTAGCATGCATTTTGCTATTGGACATTTGGACTGAATGGCAAATAATCTCACCTATATATGTTCCTTACTAGTTTAATTAAGAATAATATTGATTTTTTAAAGAATGTTCTTTTTAATTGAAAAATTGAATTAAGGAATTCAAAATATCCTCATAAGAAAAGGAATTTTCAAATATTATTTATGTTCTCTTTATTTAAAACTTGATTGATAACTTATTTTTTTAACTCAAACTTAGTCACATATATTTTTATCCATTCTCTTACATATATATATAGACGATAGAGTATATATTTTAAAATTACATATATTTAAATTTTTGACCATTTATTTATTACTTAATCATGACCTATTACTAGCTTATAACGAATAATTTTTATTTAGTCAAATTTACTCTCAAACAATTTTTTTTCTTTTTAAAATAATATTTAAAAGTTGACAATTATATACGGACATTGCATTATGCTAGCATCAATGAATATGCTTTATGAGATATGTTTTTAAAATGGACATTATACGTTACATGGTAAAAGGATATAATAGTAAATGACAGCTAATGAAATTAGTTAAGTCTATGTATATAACACAAACTGTACTCTTATGTACTCTAATTTTAATACAATTTTCACTCATTCTTTTTTTCTTTTACATATCTCTGATATCTCTGTTTTGTGTTCTAATTCTCATTCTTCTGAACCTGAGTTTTGAAAAGTCAATACTTTTCGTATGGCATTAATTTTTAACATGGACTAAGACCAATATTATCATGGGATGGTTCTAATTAGCATCTTAAATATGATTTATTATAACCACTCTTTCTGTTCCTTTGGTGTTAAAAGAAGATCGAGCTGTGATTGATTATTTGTGTGAAACCTTTTTTTATGGGGGATAAAGTTATAGTGACATCAAACTAATATAACTATATATGCCTTAGGTTATATAGCGATCATGGAAATTTGGAATCATTTTAGGTTTAACAGTAGATCAGTTTTTAATTTAGTTGAGTTATGCATAGTTACACGGATTTAAATATTTCAATTTATGAAATAGTCTTGATTTAAATTGGTTTCTTAAACTTAATTTTGTTTTTAGTCTCGTTGGTGGGATAGTGACATGTTATATGATATATGTGACATATCATGGATTATTATGTGACATGTCACGTGATTATAATACTTCGTGATCCCTTACAACAAAAAATTATTTCAATAAGAGAATTAATTTCACTTCTAATCAACAACCATTTAAGAAATTAAAATAATAAAAAAATAGTATGTATATACTAAAAATTTAACCATCAAATCAATTATTAAGTATCATTTCTATATATATACATGTATTATATATATTTTTAATGTATATTTTATATTTTAATATGTATTTTATGTAGATGAGCGACTAATTTTTAGTACGCCTGTAATATAATAATTAAAATAATTTGTATAAAATGAGTTTTGTTTTAGCCTTTTAGGTTAAAATATCTGTGCTCTCATATATATTGCAACCACTTTGCAAGTGTGCAAAAAGATAAAAAAAAGACAAATCAATATGTGAATTTTTTTTGTTGTAATGTATATTCTTTTATATTTTATATATTATTTTATATAGAAAATCAGGTGCAGTCGACTTCACGTGATATCTGAGAACTGCTAGATGATTTAATTGATTTGACTAAATTTTCATCTAACGCTCTCAGATATCAATTTCACCTGAAGTCGACTTCCCCTGAGTTTTCACCGTTATTTTAATATGTATGTGAGTGTTTTCTTTAGACTAAATTTCGTGCATGAACCTCTTTCAATAACGTAGAACAAATAGAGGAGAATAACGTTTTACATGTGTTTCCATTTGATGATTCTTGGCTTTGTGCATGGAAGTAAAGAAAGGAAAAGGTTGACATAACTCGCAACAACTCTTAAATCCAAAATACAAGCTGAAAAGGGAGGTAAGTTGCAAGTAAAATCAAAAGTAAAAGCTCCGAACACGCTTGCTCCTTCAATCATCACTACTAGTAACCCACCATAATGTACAATAATGCTTCATACTTAATTTTCAAGTTGTGGCCCTTTTCCCAAAACCGGGACAGTAACCCACCATGTCTACCATTAGATCGTGGTCACCACTCACCACTCACTACAAGGATGAGATTGTAAATTCTCTACCTCGTTCCAGTTTACTTGTTATATCACTCTAAATGACCACTGTACTCTCCAAACACTGAAAAAAAAATATACATATTAAAATAGGTGTTTATGTTGGCACATTAAAAGTGTGTTGGAATATATATATTTTTTTCAATAACTGGCTTTTATTGAAAATATTATTCAATCTATCTTTTCACAGATATTAAGAATTAAAAGGAATAAGTTTCAATATTTGTAAATTAATTGAAAAGTAAAATTCATAATAAAATTTGTGCTGAAAGTCGAAACCCATTAGTATTTTACACCCATTTACAAGTCCACACGCATAGAAGTATAGGTACAGTTATGCATTTTACTCTTGATCAAAGTCAAATTTATTTATTTATTTCTAAAATCCTAATCCAGAGGCAGCGTTAGTGTTAAAGTGTTAAGGATTAAAAGGCATTATAGACAGGGTAGTTAGTTGGCAGGAGCGCGTGACAGTCACAGTGCGAGAGCTTCGTGTTTGATTTTGATTTTTCTGAATTATTGTTTGTTTATCCTTTCCCGCGGCTATTAAATGAGGGAAGGTCTAACTCGAGAGATAAAGAAAGACACCAGAGTGTTGTGCTCTTTATCGCAGTGCACCAACTCAAATCTCAATATATGTGGAGAGGGAAGAAATATTCAAGTCTCTATCATTTAATGCACACCTCAACTACCTGTCCAAACAACACTTAATCTACATTTGTAGCAGCAGTAATAGTAGTTGTATTGTTGTACCTTCTTCAGTTTTTCTCGTCATTTCTCATCTCTTTCTGTTTCTCACAAACTAACACCACCGTTGAACTGACCAGTAACAACCCTCACACCACCACTAACATACGTTATTATTGTTATTATATTCTATTTTGTTCGAGTTTGTTAGACAGTTAGGGGTTCGTGAGCTGTCCGCTGGCAGAGAAGGTGGCGAAGGGGCACAATGTGGAATTCCACGGATAATGCATTTGCGAGATCGACGTCGTTTCGGAAGGAAGGGGAGGATGAGGAGGCGCTGCGGTGGGCCGCGCTTGAGAGGCTCCCTACCTACAGGCGAGCGCGGAGGGGGATCTTTAAGAATCTCAGCGGCGACAAGAGGGAGGTCAACGTCGCAGACCTCGGCACACAGGAGCATCGGATCCTTCTCGAGAGGCTCGTCGATGCACTCGATGATGATCCTGAGACGTTCTTTCAGCTCATGAGAAACCGATTCGACGCGTAATGATAACTTCTTTTCTGTGCATCCACAGGGGAAATGTAGAATCTAGTAAACTTATAATTCAGAGTTCTAAAATCAGAAGTAGTATTTTTCAAAATAAAAATCTAAAAAAAATATTTGTTAGTTGTTACATTTGATGTACTTGTTATGTACTCTTACTATAAAATTAATTATAATTGAGTCTATATTATTGTTAATAGAAAATGATGTAGGTAACAAGTACCTTCTTTACTCTGTTTCTTCCATGTGTAGTTGGAAATAGTGTTTGTGATTTGTTGTATACTTCTTATTTTGACTGGATCTTTCATTTTTGCTTTGAATGTAGCTAATAATGCTTTTATTTTTTTATGTGTCCGCAGAGTAGATTTGGAGTTTCCGAAGATTGAAGTTCGGTTTCAAAACTTAACGATAGAGACTTTTGTCCACGTAGGAAGTAGAGCATTGCCTACAATTTCTAATTTTATTTGCAATATGAGTGAGGTAATATACAGTACTCAGGTTGACTTCAATCAACGATTTTTTTCGTTTTTTTATATAGTTTTTTAATTTGATTTCGGTTTGTATTATTAGGCTCTTCTACGACAAATGAGGATATTAAGAAGGAAGAGAAGTAAATTGACGATTATTGCTAACATTAGTGGGATTATAAGACCTTCAAGGTCAGTGATCAAAGTTATTATTCACTTAATTATAATATTTTATTAGATTCATACTGGCCTTAATGTCTTATTGAGAACCATAAGAAATAGTTTGAGTATTTTTTATCGCAAATTTGTGTAACATTGGAGATTTCAAAAATTGAAAGATAAAGTTGTTATTACAGTCGGCTGTATCTTTCATAAATAAAAATCCTAAATGTTTAATTTCTGTCCTTTTTGAAGTGCTGATATTGTCCCAATTTGTTGGATGCAAACATTGTTAGATAATGTATACAATTATTAGCGATGATCATTTTTTAAAAAAATTAATGAGTACATAATTGGTGGGAACAGAGAGTATTCCTTCTTGTTTGTTAAAACTTTTTGGTTTAAGTTTTAATGTGTTTTTTTTTTTCTTGTCTATTTTAATACATGGTTATATCTAATTGCTTATAGATTTGCATTGGCCAAATAGAATATTCTTCAATAGAAAAATGGCTATTATTATTTTTTAAAGTTTTTCTTCTCAATTTTTGTTAAGTTTAATTTTATCAGTAATATAAAAAATTTTATATGGTCATTCAATCAATTAGATTCATGTTTAAATAATTTTTTAAGTAATGAATTTAAGAATTTATTACTTACATGGTAATACACATCTATACAAAATTCTTTTACAATTGACAGTAAATAATTTAGGAAAAAAAAAACTAAAATATTATTATCATCGTACTTCATCACACAATCCCGTTAAGTATTTTCCTTCAAATTTTTATTTGCTATCAATCATTTTCCCTTTTTGTTTTTGGGTATATAATAATGCCTCCTTTGGTAGAGTCGTTGTCCTTATATTACATTGATATGTGCCGAACAATAGAAAAAAAAATTTTGTTTAATTTTTAGTTGTCACAACTTGTTATGATTCATGTGTTAAACAGTATTGGCTAAAGTTTTCTATTCAAAATTTATTTATAATGTGTTATATGAAAAACAATAAAAATATTGATAAATTAAATTAAAATATGATTGTTATTAATTAATTATGTATGTAAATTATTTTTTAATCAATAAAATAAAAAAATATTGGTTGTCAGGTGTCAAATGGTATTTACAATAAAAAAATTACAGACGTAACAATATTGTTTAAAATAACCATTAATAAATTAATTTTTTCATGTATATGATAAGATATTGTTTTGTCATTGTTGCAGACTATCGCTGCTGTTGGGTCCACCAAGCTCTGGAAAAACGACACTTCTATTAGCTCTTGCTGGTAGGCTAAGACCTGGTTTACAGGTATACTAATTAAGTAGACTGCAATTACACTCACATTGAACAACAGTATAAGAATCCCTGCTAGAGTCTTGTTTTAACTTGATAACATGAGCCAACAAGCTCTAGTTAAAATAACATAATTTCGTTTGAGTCTTACTCCTAATTTAAAAAAAAAAAATTGATAACATGAATCATTATGTGAATGGAGCAATAGGTTGTTTGGGTTTTGAAATTGATAATAACCCAAGGCAATAAGCACTGGTAGGTAGGAGTTATATCTACATTCTATTTTGGACTTGTATCTTTGTTTTCTCTTCTTTTTGTCACCACCTCATTTTTGTTCTTATATCATCCACAGATGTCAGGGAACATTACTTACAATGGACATGGTTTGAATGAATTTATTCCTCAGAGAACGTCTGCTTATGTCAGTCAACAAGACTGGCATGTGGCAGAAATGACCGTGAGGGAAACTCTCCAGTTTGCAGGCCGTTGTCAAGGCGTCGGATTTAAATTTGGTAATGTGTTATGATAAACAAGTTACGTTGAATAGTTGATTTTACGATTCTGAGTACTAAAGTCTTGAGCGTTAACAGATATGCTACTAGAGCTTGCTAGGAGAGAAAAGAGTGCTGGAATAAAACCAGATGTTGATCTTGATCTCTTCATGAAGGTATGCTCTTCATTAATTACGAAAACTTGTTACACAAACTAATAATCGAATCTATTTTCTTTTGTAGTCAATTGCTCTTGGAGGACAGGAAATCGATCTTGTGGTAGAGTACATCATAAAGGTATTCATTATGCAAATTGCGAAATAGTTTAGTATTTGTTGAGTTGATAAAAGCGTAAAAATAGAGCTAAGACATTTCTCACAAAGATATTAGGTTTGGACATATGTGGAGACACATTAGTGGGAGATGAAATGCTCAAGGGAATCTCAGGGGGACAAAAGAAGCGACTTACAACAGGTTTATCATAACATTGACATATAATTTGTCTTGCATTTTAGTATGTGTTATGCTAACCAAATGATGTGTGAGATTTGCAGGAGAGTTACTAATTGGTCCAGCAAGAGTTCTGTACATGGACGAGATATCAACCGGGCTCGATAGTGCAACCACTTACCAAATCATCAGATATCTTAAACATTCTACCCGTGCACTTGATACAACCACTATCATATCTCTTCTCCAACCAGCTCCTGAGACCTATGAATTGTTTGATGATGTCATTCTATTGTGCGAGGGTCAGATTGTTTATCAAGGGCCCCGTGAATCTGCTCTTGAGTTTTTCAAAATGATGGGGTTCACTTGTCCTGAGCGAAAGAATGTAGCAGATTTCTTACAAGAAGTAAGTGGTAGCAATATTTGATTCTTTATTTTAATAAAAGTGCTGGCCTCTAAGACTTTCTGACTAATTTTTTGTTAACAGGTTACGTCAAAGAAGGACCAGGAGCAGTACTGGTCTGCTCTGGACCAGCCTTATCGGTACATACCTGTTGGGAAGTTTGCCCAAGCGTTTTCATTGCATCGCGAGGGAAAGAACTTATCAGAGGAACTAAGAGCTCCTTTTGATAAACGCTACAATCATCCCGCAGCCTTGGCTACTTGTACCTATGGCGCCACCAGGCTTGACCTTCTCAGGACAAATTACCAGTGGCAGAAGCTTCTTATGAAACGGAATTCATTCATTTATGTTTTCAAATTTGTTCAGGTATATAGTTAAAAGATTTTAGATTTTAATTTTATTGAATCAACCACCTTCAGAAGCCTATGAAGAACGATGATCTACCTATGTATTTATTCTTTGCAGCTGTTTTTGGTTGCTTTAATTACAATGAGTGTATTTTTTCGGACAACGATGCACCATAATACAATTGACGACGGGGGATTATATCTTGGTTCACTGTATTTTTCGATGGTTATTATTCTCTTCAATGGTTTTACGGAGGTGTCAATGTTGGTTGCAAAGCTTCCAGTTTTGTACAAGCATAGAGATTTGCACTTCTATCCTAGCTGGGCATATACAATCCCTTCTTGGTTCCTTAGCATCCCAACTTCTCTCATGGAAGCTGGTTGCTGGGTTGCTGTATCTTACTATACAATTGGATATGATCCTTCAATTATCAGGTAACTCTCAATTCTAACTGGACTTTTGTGTATTCTTAAGTTTCTCTTGAGCCATTTTTGTGTTTCTTGATTTTGCAGATTTTTTCGGCAGTTCTTGCTTTATTTCTTTCTGCACCAGATGTCTCTAGGCCTATTTCGTCTGATAGGATCCTTGGGGCGGAACATGATAGTGGCCAATACTTTTGGATCCTTTGCCATGTTGATTGTGATGGCTCTTGGCGGATACATCATTTCAAGAGGTTATATAGGAATTGCACTCTGCATTCTCCTAGTTTGATTTATTTATTGAACTATGTTTTATCATTTTTTGATAGATCGGATTCCAAGTTGGTGGATATGGGGTTTTTGGATTTCTCCTTTAATGTATGCACAAAATTCGGCTTCCGTAAATGAGTTCCTTGGGCATTCCTGGGATAAGGTATCATTTACACCGTTTTCATCATAACTTTGAGAGCTATGTAACAGTATTTATTCACAGGTTAATGCTGTAAAGTGATGATCTCTATTTAGTATGCATTCAATCAAACAATTTCCTTACTGCCTCGAAATTCTTCTCTTTATTACAGACAGTACAAAATCAGATCACCAACTATCCCTTGGGTAAGCTAGTGTTGAAACAGCGAAGTTTGTATCAAGAGAGCTATTGGTATTGGATTGGTCTTGGAGCAATGGTTGGATATACAATTTTGTTCAACACATTATTTACTATCTTCTTAGCTTACCTTAATCGTAAGACAAATTCCTCTGTATAGTTTAATTGTTTAAATGTTTAATATTTAATAGGACAATTTAAGATCTTGTTCTGCTTATTTTCTTCAGCTTTGGGAAAACAACAAGCTGTAGTTTCAAAGAGTGAGCTACAAGAAAGAGAAAAGAGTAGGAAAGGTGAAAGTGTTATTGTTGAGTTGAGAGAGTACTTGCAGCATTCAGCATCCAGTGGTTTGTAAAATGTCTATACATATGTTCTTTGCCCATTTCTGTTCAGCTGGGAAATGACATTCATTTTATTGTATTGTCATCCCAGGAAAGCATTTCAAACAAAGAGGAATGGTTCTCCCATTTCAACCTCTATACATGGCTTTCAGCAATATCAATTACTATGTGGATGTCCCTTTGGTGCGTAAAAACAAACTCCCGGTCGAACCCTAAAAAGTATTCTTAAAGATATTTGATTCATTATTTCTTCAGGAACTGAAACAAGAAGGGATACAAGAAGAAAGGCTGCAGCTGCTTGTTAATGTTACTGGAGCTTTTAGGCCTGGAGTGTTGACAGCATTGGTTGGAGTAAGCGGGGCTGGAAAAACCACGCTAATGGATGTCTTGGCTGGAAGAAAAACTGGAGGTGTTATAGAAGGGAACATATACATATCTGGTTATCCCAAAAGGCAAGACAGTTTTGCAAGAATTTCTGGTTATTGTGAGCAGACAGATGTTCATTCCCCTTGCTTGATTGTCTGGGAGTCCTTATTGTTCTCTGCTTGGCTCCGGTTATCTTCAGATGTTGACTTTGAAACGCAAAAGGTAAAGAGTTATATTATTTGAACTCAGTCTTTGTTTAGACATTAGACAATGCAGTTACCAAAATCATATGAACTTGTCATTACTATTTCATTTTTGAAAGTATGCATTATTGCTTTTGAAGTTTAAGTTTGGAGAGTTTGATTGGCATGGCAGGCCTTTGTTGAGGAGGTAATGGAACTGGTGGAACTCACTCCATTGAAAGGGGCACTAGTTGGTCTACCTGGAATTGATGGCTTGTCAACAGAACAACGAAAAAGATTAACAATAGCAGTTGAACTGGTTGCAAACCCCTCTATAGTTTTCATGGATGAGCCCACTTCTGGATTGGATGCCAGGGCTGCAGCCATTGTAATGAGAACTGTTAGGAATATAGTGAATACTGGCCGAACCATTGTGTGCACAATCCATCAGCCTAGCATAGACATATTCGAATCGTTTGATGAGGTATATATTCTCCTTACTACATGCAACATATGCTAGTTTCTGTTATATAAATATATAGTTTATACTTTATAGTTTAGCGTCACGGCCTTGGACACATTAGTCTAACAAAAACCCAATTCCTTTTATAGCTTCTGTTTATGAAGCGTGGAGGAGAGCTCATATATGCTGGTCCACTTGGCCCTAAATCTACTGAACTTGTCAATTATTTCGAGGTTAGCTAATTGATGCTTAGCTTTCACTTATTTATGTGATATATGAATGGTGATGAAACAATCCTCAACTACTTATCTATGTGATTGTAGGCAGTGGAAGGGGTTCCGAAGATCAGGTCTGGATATAACCCTGCAACATGGATGTTGGAGGTTACTTCTTCAACAGAAGAAAACCGTTTAGGAGTGGACTTTGCAGAAATATACCGAAGATCAAGTTTATACCAGTGCGTATAAATTTCAAATTACTACTAAATAAATAACCAGTTTCTGTATACTAATTAATACACCATTCATGTAAAGGTATAATAAAGAATTGGTTGAAAGCTTGAGCAAGCCGAGCAATAATTCAAAAGAGTTACATTTTCCAACCAAGTATTGTCGGTCATATTTTGATCAGTTCCTAACTTGTCTTTGGAAGCAAAATCTATCTTACTGGCGTAACCCACACTACACTGCTGTTCGCTTCTTTTACACTGTCATCATCTCCTTGATGCTTGGGACAATATGCTGGAGATTTGGTGCTAAAAGGTCTTTTTCTTTTTCATGCTAATTTTAGCTGAATCACATGAATTTCTCAACATGTTTTACTCTTGCTTACCATTTTCAGAGACACGCAGCAAGATCTATTCAATGCCATGGGATCCATGTATTCTGCAATCCTCTTCATTGGCATAACAAATGGCACAGCGGTTCAACCGGTTGTTTCGGTTGAAAGATTTGTTTCATATAGAGAAAGAGCTGCTGGGATGTATTCGGCCTTACCATTTGCTTTTGCTCAGGTATCTTACATTTCAGATGAGAAAGATTTATTTTGTAATAAGTAATTAATATGTTGTACTTCTTGGATGTGCAGGTTGTTATTGAGTTTCCTTATGTGTTGGCACAGGCTATGATATACTCCACAATTTTCTATTCTATGGCTTCCTTTGCCTGGAGTGTGGATAGGTTCATATGGTACTTGTTCTTCATGTATGTTACTATGCTGTATTTTACCTTCTATGGAATGATGACAACGGCTGTCACACCAAATCATAATGTTGCTGCCATTATCGCTGCTCCATTTTATATGTTATGGAACCTTTTCAGTGGTTTTATGATTACTCATAAGGTATGGAAACCTCAACCTCACTCTTTAATTCATTTATTCTGCTTTATTTGCCAAGGTCTTGAGTAACTATTTGGTGTTAACAGAATGATTTGATGATGTAGCATTCTTTCAAGGATTTAATTAATGAAGAAAGTCTTGATGAATATAATAATAGTTTACTCAGCAGCCAGTAATTATCATTTAATTGCTTGTTTGAGTGTTATTAAATTGATAAAAAAAATAATAAACTTTTTTATTATTTAGTGTGTTTATTAAATTTTTAGTATTAAAAAAATAAAAAAAAACATCTTTTTTGATAAATTACAATTTATATTTTTTTAAAATAAATATTTTTCACATAATAAATAAATAAAAAGATACTTTTTTATGGTTATTATACTCAACCATAATTGATAACTAAAAAAATTTTTTTGCATGAAATATCCAAACATAAAATTATTTTTATTTTTTTATAATTTTTGTTTAAATTAATTAAAAAAAATAAAAGCTCATCCGAAGAAGCTTATATTTTAGTTTGATTTTTCGGTTAAATTTCACAACAAAGTGTTCATTTTACTCTAAATCTAAGGAATCAACTATATCGTGAACCAACTCGAGCCAATTCCTTGTATTTAGTTTTAAAATTTGAAAAATTAAAAATAGTGAGGGTTGTTTTTTTTTTTTTATAACAAACCTCCTATTTTAAAAGGTGAAAATTCATATGGAGTCAACTTTATGTAAAATTGATAACTGAGAACCATTAAATGATTTGAATAGTTTGATTAAATTTTCATCTAACGATTCTCAGTTATCATCGTGAAGTTGACTCTAGCTAAGTTTCCACAATTGTAAAATTAGTTGGCTATACCCTAGTTGATTCTGTAACTTAAACTGCGGTGGCAAAGTGCTAAAGACACCAATTATTATTGTTCATGATAAACTTAAGGCTTTTAAGAGAGGCACATCTGAACAAAAGATTCATACATTACGTTAAAATTATCCATTTAAGAACTTTTTATCTGGATGTTGCTTTAATTTTCTCAGAGAATCCCTGTTTGGTGGAGATGGTATTACTGGGCGAACCCTGTAGCCTGGAGTCTTTATGGTCTCCTGACTTCACAGTATGGTGGTGATGAAAAATCTGTGAAGCTATCTAATGGGAATTCCATGGCTATTTCGCAAGTACTCAGAGTTGTGTTTGGGTACAGGCATGATTTCTTGTGCGTTGCCGCTATTATGGTTGCTGGCTTCTGCCTATTTTTTGCAATAATATTTGCCTTTGCAATTAAATCCTTCAATTTCCAAAGGAGATGATGGTATTTATATGCACTTGCAAATAAAGCCCCCAAAATTATGTACTCAATTGTTGTATGTCGGATTCTCCGCGCCTCATAAAATAAGTGTGTATAGCGGTATTGTCAAATTTTTATTGGTTGAGTATAATTTATTGTAAATTTATATATTCTTGGTTTGTAGGATTTGTTGGATGAAAATTCACATATTCTTGATTCATATAAAGCATACTTATAAGGTGCTATCTATGGTGGCAGTAAAGGTTGAATAGCTACAATGGCTAAGCCGGTTGAACCAACCAGTGCCTGACACTTGGGGAGTTTGGAGATTGTTTGACTCTCGGGTGCACTATATTAATGACGATAAAATTGTTAATGAAACACAATAAATATATGTTGCTGTGGTTAAAACTGAATTAACAAAAATTTCACAAAATTTTTTTTAAAAAATTAAAATTTTATTCAGTATTTGATTTGGGAAAAAATAAATTATGCTTCTGTTGTACTTTTCTTGAGTCTATCACTGTAGGGTCCTTCTTTTTTGTGAACGACTTGGTGAGTGTGTGGTGGAGAAGTTGTCGTTGATAGTGTAACGTCGTGGAGAGTATCTTCGAAACCATGACTGGAATGTTGTAGGTGGAACAAGTTGGTGTTCCCTTCATACATCACCGGGGGAGGAGCGCCTCATCCAAGTTACTACCTTGTGCTCCGGAGGCTGAAGCAAACCTAGTGACTATAATAAACTGGTCCTGTAACGAACGACATTATCAAACGTTATTGACGCAAACATCAATGTCGCCTTAGTCTCGTCTTCAGTCTTCACCATTAAACATGCCAATAACTTCAAAATCAACGTTTCGCATTCTACCATGCCTCCGGCCAATAATAGATCCAACACCATCGATACAAACCTACTATTGCTTCATCAACTCTCGAGCTCATTTTCTGGAACGACGTCCGCCGCAACCTACCCCATTTCTTGAGGCTGCCGGCGACGCCGTCTCTCGCCGATATCCATTGAACCCTTGACCTTCATACCCTTGCTAAAGGATAGCAATTTCTACTAATACCCCCGGTAAAAGAGACAAGAGTTACCGTAATTAATTTCTTAAATAAAGATTAACCGAACTAACTATGATGCCACTTGTCATCTTCTCATTGGATGGTCAATGAATAGCCACCACTAGTCACCAAAATTGTGGCCACCAGAGACGTGGCCTACTTGGTATAAATCTTGTGTGTATTGAATTGCAGCTACAGTTTACCTAAAAGAGCCAAATAGTCAATTAGTATATGAAATGTTATGCAATTTTTTTTGGATGGTAATGAACAAACCTTATCCCTTGGGAGAAATACAAAATTGGTCATCTAGAAAGGTGAATATGGATATAATAATTGAGTCTCAACTGTTTATCTTTTAAAATGCGACGGAAGTGAGGAAACATATTGCTGGCGGAAATAACCCCGACGATATAACATGCTACAATTTTATTAGGACAATTTGAAAGGAATTAGTACTGCTAAAAGTTGAACTGTTTGTCTGATAGGTCAATACAAAGGAGAAACTGAGCCGGATTGGGGTTATCAACCAGAAAGATATTGTATGTGTATTATGTAACAAAGATGTGAAAAATGAACACTATTTGTTTTTTTTATTATGATTTTTTTTGATAGGTTTGGTGTGTTTGGCTATCATTTTTTAGTAGGCAATGATCGTTTCCAAGGACGTTGAAGGAACATTTTCTGAGTTGGATTGAGATATCCATTAGTAAAGAGGTGCGTAAAAAATGGATGGTATGTTTCTGTGCGATTATTTGAAACATCTGGCTAGAAAGAAATAGAAGAATTTTCCAGCACAAAGAAAAAGGAATTGACAAAATTATCCATTTGTCCTTTACAAACTACAAGAAGTGGTTAGGTGTGGATCCTTTCTATTGTTGATGGCAATGCTGGAAATGACAAAGAATAAAATTTAGCGTTCTTTGTATTGCCTAATTCTTTTTTATATAGTTTGTGCTGATCTTATTATTGTCTTTGTATGCTCCACTTGTTGTGTTGAGCTAGTTTCTTTAAAAAAAAGTGAGAAAACATATTATTAATTATTATAATGTCCTAAAGTCATTTTAGTATTAATATAAATGACTTACTCGAACTATTACTCAACCAAAAAATCAAAGCGTTGGTTTCGACTAATAGGGATAGAGATAGAAAAAAAAAAGAGAATTTTGCGATTTATAGACTCAAATGATAAATATATCATTATACACTAGATAGGCGTTGATTCATCTCCGAGCTGGAGACCTCCCCACATCCCACGCCGGTTCCAGTCCCAGGTGGAGGCTCTCCTCCACGGTGGCACCTCCTCCACCTAGCCCCTTTCTTTCGGTGATGCATGTGCTCCTCTGACAGTAGTCGTCAGCCATCCCTTTCAGCTTCTCTCTCACGCAACCTCGCATCCTTTTCACCGAATCACTGAGGTAACCTTCCTTCTTGATGGATCTGTTTGAATAGGTAATGATTTCTTTGAACCCTAGGAGCTTTGCTTTCTTCTTCAAATTTCGTTTCGTCTGCCGTACAAAACTCTGTCTACGAGCTGTGTTCTCCTGGGAGTTTGTTCGTCGCCGTTCATCCGGGTTATTGATTTTCCAATTTTTTGCTCAGATTCAAGATCTCAGATCAATCAATCAGGTGCATCCAAACCTATTTTCCTCTTCATCCTTTTTCTTTTTCCTTCATTGTGTCGATCCTTGTGATGAATTTGGGCATCTGTTCCACGATTGACCCAGTTTTTATTGTCTATAGTTTGTGAAATCCCTAATTGTGCAAATTTTGATCATTTTTGGTATCTGTTCTATGGTTAAGCGACATTTTATTCTCTAGGGTTTGTGAAATTCCTAATCTTGCAAATTGTGATCGTTTTGGGTATCTGTTCGATGTTTCACGCACATGTTATTGTGTAGGGTTTGTGAAATTTCTAATTTGCAAATTGTGTTTGTGAGTTGGTTTTTTTGTGGGTTCATGTTCTTGGTTACATTTTGTTGGGATTTGCTGTTAACCTTCATTTTGAACTCATTATCAGATCTCTTTTTGTTACTTGCTGAATTGTTTGTCGCATGTGTGTTGTGTTTTTCATGAATATATTTTTAATTTTTTACTTTGTGTACATTCAACAAATCCCTTGAGTTTTTAAACTGTTTTCTGTATTCAGAAATATGTTCTGTTATCTATGTTTCATGTAATATTCGCATGAAAATGTGGTCTGGATACATAATAAGGTTGTGTTGTATATTCTTCATTGGAAATTCAAAATTTGGGAATCATTATCAAGGTATGAGGTTTCAATCTCATCCCTTTCATGAATGTTGATGTCATTGAGAGATTTTTACTCATGTTTGTCTATACTTTTCTTTTCCACTCATCTCCTGTTTTCAATGTATCCTTACGTAACAGATTTACCAACTCTCATTGTGATGAGTAGAATCATTGTTTGGGGTAGTTGATTACTGCCTTCCCTATGGTCTTATGGCGTGTACATGCACTGTAGTAGGTATTGTCTCATACTCTCAATTTCTGGTCCCTATTTCTTGATTTCTTGAAAGTTTCACTTGTATTTCCTGTTTTTGTGTTGGTTCATGTTTTGCTCCTATGATTAGTTGTCTCTATGCCATTGAATGGAGATGAGAATGTGGGAATGCCTATCAAGGTATGGGCTTTCTATCTAACCTATTTGGTGAGTATTGATGTGATTGATATGAATTGATTCCTAGCATCATCCTCATTGAATGAAAGATTTTTTTTTTCAACTCAATTGCATTCTCAGTTTTTTTTAATTATTTATGTAAAAATTATTTTGTATTTCATCTCTTGAAAAGACATGGGAGTCTTTTCCTAATTTTGAGATGTCATTCACAAAGGAAGTGGCTTTGTTAGAATAAGATGGCATCACTGCACTATTTGTGTTACTAGGTCTGCCCCAAAGTTTAACTAATTTTCATAATTTTTTTCTATTCTTATTTTCTATTGATAATTAGAGAAAAAAAATATGGCATCACTCCACTATTTGTGTTTCTGGTTGCATGTGGGTTGTGTGGGTGATTATGAAGTAATCGGTGTTGTACCTAATCTATTTTATCAGTGGTGATGTGATTAACAAAAATTGATGTATAGCCTGTTGTTTATTTTTTTTTTTAAGTTCAACTGAATTGGATTACATTTTTCTGTTGATTGTGTTAAATTTGTTTTATATTTCAGCTGTTGGATGGACATACATCTCCTTGGCCTCAAGTTAAGAGGTTCATTGAGAAAAGAATGGCCTTGTGCCAGTAAAATGGCTTCATGGTGTTCTTTGTCTAACTAGCACATGTCTTTAGCCAAAGAAAAAACTATCCAGCAGCTGGTCTTCCCATGAAAATGTGTTCTCCACACGTAATAAGGTTGTGCTATATATTCTTTATTGGAAATTGGAAATTTTGG
Source organism: Arachis stenosperma (assembly GCF_014773155.1). Taxonomy (NCBI): domain Eukaryota; kingdom Viridiplantae; phylum Streptophyta; class Magnoliopsida; order Fabales; family Fabaceae; genus Arachis; species Arachis stenosperma. The sequence continues at coordinate 11,727,200 of NC_080377.1, forward strand.
AATCATTATCAAGGTATGAGGTTTCAGTCTCATTCTTTTAATGAATGTTGATGTAATTGACAGATTTTTATTCATGTTTGTGTATACTTTTGTTCCCATTTCTCTACTCTTTCGAATGTATCCCTACCTAACACATTTACCAACTTTGATTGCCATCACTGGAATCATTGTTTGGGGTAGTTGGTGACTACCTTCCCTGTGGTCTAATGACATGTAGCTACACTGTAGTAGGTGTGGTGTGATATCTCAATTTTTGGTCCCTATTTTTTTATTTCTCCAAAGGTTCACTTCTTTTTCCTGTTTTTGTGTTGGTTCAGCTTTTGCTGCTATGATTAGTTGTCTATGTGCCATTGAATGGAGAAGAGAATGTGGGAATGCCTATCAAGGTATGGGCTTTCTATCTAACATATTTGGTGAGTGGTGATGTGATTGATATGAATTGATTCATAGCTTCTTCCTCATTAAATAAAAGATTTGGTTATTCAATTTGTTTGTGGCTTCATCTTCTTGGTTACAATTTTTGGGAGTTGCTGTTAACCTTGAGTTTGAACTCATTATTAGATCTCCATTTGTTACCTGTTGAATTTTTTGTTGCATGTGTTTTGTGTTTTTCATGAATATATTTTTAATATTTTACTTTGTGTACATTCAACAAATGCCTTGAGTTTTTCAACTATTTTTTATATTCAGAAACATGTTCTGTTATCTATGTTTGATGTAATATTCGCATGAAAATGTGGTCTAGATACACAATAAGTTTGTGCTGTATATTCTTCATTGGAAATTCGAAATTTGGGAATCATTATCAAGGTATGAGGTTTCAATCTCATCACTTCCATGAATGTTGATGTCATTGAGAGATTTTTACTCATGTTTAATTTGTCTATACTTTTTTCCCACTCATCTGTTGTTTTGAATGTATCCTTACCTACCCAATTTATACTAACTCTCATTGACATGAGTAGAATCATTGTTTGGGGTAGTTGATTACTGCCTTCTCTATGGTCTTATGACGTGTAGGTGCATTGTAGTAGGTATGGTCTCATATCTCAATTTCTGGTCCCTATTTCTTGATTTCTTGAAAGTTTCACTTGTTTTTCTTGTTTTTGTGTTGGTTCAGGTTTTGCTCCTATAATTAGTTGTCTCTATGCTATTTAATGGAGATGAGAATGTAGGAATGCTTATCAAGGTATGGGCTTTCTATCTAACCTATTTGATTAGTGGTGATGTGATTGATATGAATTGATTCATAGCTTTTTCCTCATTGAATGAAAGATTTGGTTATTCAACTCAATTTTATCCTCATATTTTTTTATTATTTATGTAAAAATTATTTTGTATTTCATCTCTTGAAAATACATGGGGTCTTTGTCCTGAATTTGAGATGTCATTCACAAAGGAAATGGCTTTGTTAGAATAAGATGGTATCACTCCACTATTTGTGTTACTAGGTCTGTCCCAAAGTTTAACTAATTTTCACAATTTTTTCTATTTTTATTTTCTATTGATAATTAGAGAAAAAAATGATGGCATCACTCCACTATTTGTGTTTCTGTTTGCATATGGGTTGTGTGGATGATTATGAAGGAATGGGTTTTGTACCTAATGTATTCTATCAGTGGTGATGTGATTCACAAAAATTGATGTATGGCCTGTTGTTTATTTATTTATTTTTTAAGTTCAACTAAATTGGATTACATTTTTCTGTTGATTGTCTTAAATTTTGGTTTATATTTCAGCTGTTGGATGGACATACACCTCCTTGGCCTCAAGTTAAGAGGTTCATTGAGAAAAGAATGGCCTTGTGCGAGTAAAATGGGTTCATGGTATTCTTTGTCTAACTAGCACATGTCCTTAGCCAAAGAAAAAACTATCCAGCAGCTGGTCTTCCCATGAAAATGTGTTCTCCACACATAATAAGGTATATATTCTTTATTGGAAATTAGAAATTTGGGAATCATTATGAAGGTATGAGGTTTCATTATCATCCATTTCATGAATGTTGATGTGATTGACAGATTTTTATTCATGTTTGTCTATACTTTTGTTCCCATTTATCTGCTGTTTCGAATGTATCCCTACCTAACACATTTAACAACTCTCATTGCCATCACTAGAATCATTGTTTGTGGTAGTTGGTGACTGCCTTCCCTATGGTCTAATGACATGTGGCTGCACTGTAGTAGGTGTGGTGTGATATCTCAATTTTTGGCCCCTATTTTTTGATTTCTCGAAAGTATCACTTCTTTTTCCTGTTTTTGTTTTGTTTCAGCTTTTGCTGCTATGATTAGTTGTCTATGTGCCATTTAATGGAGATGAGAATGTGGGAATACCTATCAAGGTATGGGCTTTCTATCTAACCTATTTGGTGAGTGGTGATGTGATTGATATCAATTGATTCATAGCTTCTTCCTCATTAAATGAAAAATTTGGTTATTCAACTCAATTACCCTCCATTTCCCTCCTGAATTTGAATTAAAAAAGGTGAGATTGTGTCCTGGATTTTTTCTATAAAAGGATGGTTGGTGAAGCACATTGAATGCACAAACATTCTGCTGTGTTGTATTTGCTCCTAAGCTATATTTATTTTAGAATTTTTCTATTTACATTTTGATCTATTTCATCAACTCTCTTTATCTCCTTTCTTTTTACTGCAATGCCTCCTCCATTTGATATGATTTCTAAGATGCATCCTCCTAGAGAGACTTGGAGGCTGAAACTTAGGGTTCTAAGGCTTTGGGTTGTATCCTCTTTTGGTAACCATGAGGTTCCTAACTCAATGGAGATGATTTTCCTTGATGAGCATGTTAGCCCCTCTTAGCTTCTCTTTTAAATATGGTTTTACTTATTGTTTTTTAAGTTTTCAACTTTAAATTATCTATTTTGTTAATCTGATTTTGTTCTTTTGTTCAATTTCTAGTGTGGAAAAATTCAAGCTACAGTCAAGAAACCACTTCTTAATAGGTTTAGGGATCATATAGTTGAAGGACAAGTTTATAGAATGGCATATTTTACTATTGTGTCAAATCATGATAGTTATACAGCAACTTCTCATGAATTCAAGTTGGTTTTCTTTCACCGAACCACTGTTGTAGCTGTTGATGAAGATGTTATCCCTAAGAGTTGTTTCAACATGTTTCCTTTTTCTGAGCTGCTGAACATGACCCAAGATTATGATTTTTTAGTTGGTGTGTATATCTTCCTGCTTTTCTGTTATTGAAGTTTTTTTTAACAAATCCTTTGAATAGTTAATAGGTTGTCTTTATTTGGAATAGATGTCATTGGTCTTTTAACTTCAGTCGGAGAAGAGAAAGAATATGCAAAAGAGGAGAAAATTGTGAAAATTATTGCATTGGAATTAACTTCAAAAGAGTATGTTGATTAAGTCATTTCTGGTGCTTTTTCTTTATCTTTTAATGATCTTTTTTGCTTATTTTCTATTTGATTCTTTGTCATGCTTTGAGTTTCAGTCTTACAGTGCGATGTGCATTGTTTGGGGATTATGTTAATCAAGTAAATCATTTCCTTACCTCTGGCTATGTGGAGCAGCCTGTTGTAGTCATTCAACTTGCAAAAGTCAAGTTCTTTAGGGGTATATTTTTTTTTCTGTACATCTCATGGCTGTTCTAGGTATTGTTTCCAATAAAGTTTGCTAGACTCTTTCTTTGTTGCTGTGCAGGTCAAGTAAGTCTTCAAAATGTGATGTATGCCACTCAAATATTATTTAATCCTGATATTCCTGAAGTTGTTCAATTCAGGCAGAGGTTAGCATGCTTTATTTTGTTGATGTTTATTGTATTCTTTATTTACAAGAATCTGGAGTAACAAGTACAAGTATTTGTATTAATTTTTTTAGTATGATTGAGCAAGGTGTCAATGGTACCCAACCACTTTTTATTGCAAATGAGGATAAAGTTCTCTCCTTGGAAGATGATTTCATGCGTTTAACTAGAAAATGCACTATTGAAGAGCTTCAGGATAACAATCAGGTTGTTTTCTTTTGAGTTAGTTATGTTTCTGTTTCTTTTATACACAAATGAATCGAAAAAGAAAATCAAACAAGAATTTCCATATCTGTTTTTTCATTCATGTTGTTAATTAACTCTGAAATGCCCATTGGATAGGAGGGTTCTTTTTATCATTTTTGGTGCAATCTAAGGTATTGTTGAGGATGGAGGTTGGTGGTATTCTGCTTGTGTGTGTGGAAAGGGTATCTATCCTCAAAATGGTGCATATTACTATGATTTTTGTTTGAAGCACATAACCAATGTCACTCCAAGGTAAGAAATTTTGTTGAAAATGTCTTCTCATATTGTAGAGTGGATTGTTTATAAAAATAAGGTTTCTTGGTATTATTTATCTGAATGATTGTGTTCTTTTTTATTTTTTTCTCTATGCAAATTTAAAATTAAAATAACAGTTGAAGATCATATTGGGGAGGGTATTTTCCTTCTCTTTGATCGTGAGGCATCTTATTTGCTTAAGAAATTATGTGTTGACTTGTTTACTGAGGTTCAAAGAGATGCAAGTGTATGTTTTAGTTTTCTTTTATGTGTTGTTCACTTTATGGTTTGCCATATTTATTATTCAAACTCTATATTTCTTATGTATTACTTTCAAAATAGCTTATATGTGGGGATACTTATCCTCCCATATTCCAAGGGCTCATTGGAAAGAAGTTGCTGCTCAAGGTTGATACCAAAGGTGTCCCATATGATACATTTTATGGGACTTTCTGAGTTAGGAGAATTTGTGATGATTCCACCATTATTGCGATGTTTGAACTTCCCGATTATGATGCTGATGACGAGTCTACTCCAAAAAAGGTTAGATATACATACAAATATTTTTAGATCGTGTTAATTCATCATTAATTTGTTATTTTTTATTTATTTATCTTACTGTAGTGAATTTCTGTTATGGTCTTATGTATTTTTAAACTCTTATGGCATATGAATAGGAGCATGATTTACACAAATCTGTTCCTTGTGGAAAAGGGGATGTTGGTATTAAGAAGGAGTCTTCAGATAGTTTTATCAAAAGTGAGAAAGATGCTAGTGAGTGTTCTGGGATTTTGTGTAAATCCTCTATTCTTATAGATTTTTTAGCTGAAAAACAGCATGTTGTTTTTGGAGGGACTGAGTTTATTGGCTTAAATGATGGTAAACATGGAAAAGAAGAGAAAACACCCAGCAATGATACTGTTAGTGATGATCTTTCTGCTGAACTGGATATATTGCTTAGCTCAGCAGAAAAAGAAACTCAGGTGCTAATGGATAATAATTTTTTTCTCATTCCTATGTGTGCTGTTTCTAATTGTATTTTGTATTCTTTAGTGAGTTTCATGCCTTTTTTTAATTTCTTTGTGATAGGAGGTGTTGTCCCATGTTCTTGAAGCACCTTCGCAATATAGAGAGAAGCTTATTCAAGAAAATCATGTTGTCACCTCCAAGGGTAAGAGGAATTTAAATCCTCAATTTGAAGAGGCTGCTGTTGATGTAGATGGGCGTGGGTTCAAGGTTGCCAAGGTTAATGAGTTTGATTGAAGGTGTGGAATTGAGCTGCTGTGTCTAGGTGTAGGTGTTTTATATAGTGTATCTATAAGTATTTAGGAAGACTTGTGATTCCAAATAGATGGACATGTAATCATGTTGGCTGGATGCTATTTTGATTTGACTTTTTTGGATTGTGTCCAACAAATAGGATTGTCAGATATAGGGGTTTTCCTTTTGTGATGGCTCGGGTAATGTGCAAAGTTGGTCTATTCTCAACTCCTCCTTTTGTAATAGTGACTCTGCTAGGAATTGGACACATTTTCAATGTTGTACTGATAAACGAAATTTATCATGCCGATATAGAATTCAATAATGGATACAATCGTGAGTATAGTCTAATCGACATTCAAACTTCGCATCAAACAATCCTACAATCTATAACCGAGAGTGCTAGTCTCCCGAGTCGTCCTCCCTTGGAATTGCTAGAGAATGCATCTTATTGATTAGGAAGCCTTGTTATGATTCTTTGAAGTTTTAGCAAAATGGATGACAAACAATCAATTTTAGAAGACTTGGCTTAGGGTCGGCATTAGAAATTCTATCCTTATAGTTTCTTCAATGATGATAACAATTAGGCCTTGCTTCATTTAGTTAACCCCTAGGTATAGAGGAAAGTCAAATGAGAATAGCTAACTTGAGTCACAAGTCCTAGTTTTACCCTAGGGAAATCTAGCTTTAGTGCACTCCAAGTTAACTAGCATTTCCTAATTCCAAATCAACAATTGACATAAACTATTCAACTCTTTCTAATGGTCCAAACCTTATGCCAAGTAAGAAACTTTTACTCCATAACTAGTATTGGCATTTTATCAAACAATTGATGAGCAAGGATGAAAGGCATAATAAGAATGAGAATGAATTAGAATTAAAAGTGCTTCAACACAAGAAATTAACAACAATCAACAAAGAACAACAATAGAAGTGAACTTCTCAAGAAATTGATAAAATCCAAATCTACAAAGTTGAATCTAGGATCTATGAGAATTGAGCAATTACAAGCACTAATTGAGATTAGAGAAGAAGATCTATAACATGAACAAAGTAAATTGAGAAGAGAATTGCAATAGATCTCACCAAAGAGTGATTGAAAATTTAGAAAATGGATGAAGATGAACCCTAATGTGAGCTTGGAATTTCTCTCTCTACCCCAAAAGTGTAACTACCAATAGCAAAATATCTAGAACCATCTAAAAATGAACCAAAAGTCCCTTAACCATTCAACCCTTGGTCTCCTTAAGCTCTTCCCGCCAAGGCACTTCCCCAAGATGGGATCTCCAACTGTCTCCACGCCCAGGTCACTTGACTCTTTAAAAAATCATATTCGAGCATCGGCGCGCACGCGCAAAGCACGCATGCGCGCCACTGGGGCATCTTGCAATGCGAGCGAAAGCGCAACATACGCGTGCGCGCCACTGGGGATTATGGCTTAGCCGCTGCGCATGCCGGCTCGTAGCTTGGCTTCCAACTTTGGCTTCTAGCTTCGCAATCCACGCGGGCGCGCCAAGTGCGCGCACGCGCCCTTGCTAAAGTTCCCAAGGCTTCAATTTCTCATGCTCCCTTCCTTTGCACTCATTCCCCTTCTCTTTTCCGGTTCATCCTTGTCCTATATTCTGAAACCACTTAACACACAGGTCACGGCATCGAATGGCACCAAGAGAGTATTAGAAATGTATCTAATTTAGTGCAAAATAAGCATGTTTTCATCCATGAGGCAAAAGTTAGGAAAGGAACACAAAATCTTGTATTTTCATATGAAAAGCGTGTGGAATCATTGATAAAACCCCTGAAATCAATACAAGATAAACCCTCAAAATGGGGTTTATCATGTACCCTTTTTAGGTTACATACTAGGATATGTGGTCAGATGTTGGAATACTCCTTATCATAGGGGAGATAGCCATATGTAATTGTGTATATCACTATCAATCAATATTTTAATGAAATGCAACAGTTCTTATTTGTATCTCTTTATTGTTGTACAACTTTATCTTTTCATGTTGATTAGTTATTGGTGTTCATTATAATACTCTATTTCTTTCATTTTCTGTGTTATCAAAGGTGTGAATGGTTATATGAGTTCTTTGTTGGTGTGTTTGACAACTTTTGATGCCAGCCATCCCCCTTCCCCCCTCCTTTTGTTTTTCACCTGTTGCTTATAGGAACTTAATGATGTGCATGTCTTTTTGGCAATGAATTAGGCGTACTTCTTGTCTTTTATGTTTCAACCTCTTGTTTTGTTTAATAAGAGTAACATAGATGTCTCATAACTCTGTTCGTGAGAATATAAGCGAAATTCTTTGAAAAGAAAGCGAACAAAAAGTCACCATCAAAATGCAAGAGGTCAGTATTGAATTGACTTTCATGATCTTTTTAGTGATTTGATATCTATGCGAGTGTTTGTAATTTTTCTTCGTTTTGTAATGCTTTAGAGGTCCTTGATTCCTCGATGCCTGCTCTCTCATTGAATGATTATATGGGTAATTTTTATTGCTCTCTTTATATTTTTGTAGTTAATCTTTGTGTTTATAATAATCTATCTGTTTATTTTATATGTTTTCAATGTTTCTATTTCTTCTTATGTTTTAGAAAATTTATTTGAGGTGTCCCAGAATGTTAATCAGAGTTCAAATCTTATTTTGTCAAGTATAATAATATCTTTAAGTATTTTATCCCCGTCTAATTTTTTCCTGTTAACTTATATTTTAAGCTTCTTTGATTTATATCTAATAGCAAATGTATTTAAGTCATTTATTATTGTTTTTTTTTTTGTTGTTACACCTAAAAGGGTTACTTTAACTATTAGTAACCCAGGGAATTTATAATTAAACATATGACTAGACTTCTGTACTTGGTCTCTTTTTAATTTGACAACTCAATTAATATTTCTAGAATCAGTCATGATTTAATAATTCTAGATATAATTTAAAGTAATTATAATAACCCTAAATTGTGATAACTTGTTATTAAATTAGGTAACATAATCGTGAAATTGTTTAGTTGTTGTTGTTTACATGGCTGAAAGTTATTCAAATAGTTAATAATTGATTCAGAGCATACAGTTATTGAAGGTAATTAGATTAGCTAGCGTTAGCCTGACCAGTTGTTGCATGTGAAAAACATAATTAATGCCATTATAAAATTCTTTATTGAATTGTTTAGATCAATAGATAGGTTTAATTTATATAGTTCTTTCAAATATAGACAATGACTAGAGGTTATTAAATTGTTTAATTAGTGTTTATTTTTGTCTTGAAGAGTATGAAAATTTTGTTGGTTATGTGATTGGAATCACGTAATTAGTTAATTAGTTAACTTTTCTAGCTAAATAATAGACCAAGGGTATTTGTTGAAAGTTTCTTAGTTTTATGTATAGTTCTCAGAATTGAACTGGTGATCGAACCATTCAGGTTACTGGGTCACTGGTTCATTGGTTCAACCGGTGAGTCACTGGTTGAACCGATAGAACCGGTTGTACGTCAATAAAAGATATAAAATAGTAAAAAATTGAATAAAGTGACAATTAGGTCCATCCTTAAATTTTTCTACTTCAGATTAATTAGCCCTTGAAAAAAAATAAATATGAATTTGGTCCTTCAAGATAGTAAACCATGAACAGATTACGTCTCTCCATTAATTTATCATGTGAAATTTAGTGGTGATGCTTAGATGTTCTTACTAATTTGTCCTAGGGCAAAATCTTCGAAGACTTATTAACTCAATACTCTAAAAAATTTCACATAGATATCTTTACTAAGATTTTAATGTGTAAATATAAATATTAAAATATTTTATACTTATTTTAATAATTCTATAAATTCTAAAGAATTAAAAAAAATTGAGTATAAAACTAAAATTAAATTAAATAAAAATAAAATAATTCAGTTGTGTATGTATATAATATATAGAATAATCAGGATGTAGATTTACAAATGAACACAACAACTTGGTGGTATTCTTTATCCTTGCCTAGCAAGGAGACATGGGTTCAATACCCATTGGAAGCATTTTTGAATATTGGATCCAATATTCAAATGTTGTTGGAGCATCCAAGACTTGCATTTGTTGTGAGCACAACCTGTTCATGGATTGCATCGAACTAGCCAGTTTTGGCCGGTTTCGTCCGGTTTGTGAGGAACCAGCCGGTTTTAAGCGGTTGACATCCTTTTTCCGTTAAAATCTAAAGCCAGACTGCCGGTTCGATTGATTCATCGGTTTTCTGGTTGAACCGGCAGGTCCGGTCCGATTCTTACAGCTATGATTTTATGTCATAATCAGTAGTTGTACATTAAAAAAAGGTTTAATTATTCTGTCCATTCCTTTAATTTCTGCAAATCTTCTATTAGTTCCATATAAATATTTTTTCTTTTTGTTCTCTTTGTCAAAAATTATTTTTTTTCAGTTTCTTCAATTATGCCTCTCTCGATAGTGATTTAGTCAATTGTATGACGAGCTATTTACAAAAAATAATGTGGTTCATGGATTGAAGTAAGAGAAAAAGAAGGCCTTCGTAGCCAATTAAGAAAAAAAATTGTGCAATGACTCAATTAAAGTTAAAAACAAAAATATAGGCACTTGTTTTAAAATTTTACAAAATTCTAAGGACCAATTGAGTCATTAGCGTCTAAAAAAACAAAATGATTCTAATAGTAATTTAGATTATTTAATTTGAACGTTCATAGTTAGTATCAGTGATTAAAATAATAAAACAAAGTCTATTCTAATGTTATTAAAAGTGAAACTCTTCTTGAATGTGCATTTAGTTTTATTTATATTTACTTAGTTCATAAATGAATGTTTAATTTTTATTGATTTTCATACTTTATTATATTTGTAGTGTTCAGCTTGCATGTTCATTATTAGATAATTAATTGATTTCTTATTGCATGATTAATTTTTGTTTATATTTGGTTGTCGAATATATCTTTACATAAGTTTGTCTTATTTTAAATCAAAATGGATGATATAGACCAATCAGAAATATATGATCCTTCCATAAATTTATTCAGTCAAGTTGGTTCTGTTATTGATCATCCTCTGTTCTTGCAAAGTGAGATACAAGGTACGCTCTCTTTCTTAAATTATATATTATTCAAGAATAGTAAAATAGAACCCTTATTTACTTAGTTCTAAAACATTCGATTGTGATTATGTCATGAGATATTATTCAATTAGTGTAAAATAGAAATAGTGTTTTGTGATATATTTTTCTCACAACATTCAAATGAGTCAAGTATTTAGTCTATATTATATCTTTATACTAATGGTTTATTCATTTAATATTGAATCTATTTCGTGTCATATAATTCAGATAAAATTCTTTTATTGTTGTGTATATTTTTCTCGATTTTATGTTTACCAAGTTGTCTTGATGTTGGTGACCCTAACTATGAATGTTCAATTTGTGGCGCGTGTTTCTGGTTATTAGAACGTGTTGAAAGAGATTCTACAGTTAATCGTCCTATTTTTACTGTTTGTTACTCAAAGGGAAAAATTCAGTTACCTTATCTCCAAAAGCCCCCAAATCTGTTATATGATTTGATCAATGGACATGATAACAAGAGTTTGTACTTCCAAAAAATATTCGATCTTATAACAGTATGTTAGCCTTCACGTCTCTTGGCAGTAAGGTATTGGATTCAGTGAATGATGGGAGGGGTCCACCGCAGTTTATAATAAGTGGTCAAAATTATCATCGGATTGGAAGTTTGCTCCCAGATGCTGGTGAGAAGCCTAAATTTGCGCAGTTATACATATACGACACTCAACATGAGATAATGCATAGGCAGCGAATCTTTGGGTATGTGTGTTTGAAACATTGTTGTTTAGCCTTTTTGTTGTATTTTCCTGATGTTTTAGTGTTATCTGTATTGTAAAACAGGTTTATAGCTGTGACTTCATAGTTATACTGTGTTTTGTTTCATTTATAATATGCTATTAGTCATTTTTCGCTAATAATTATATATCAAAATATGTTACAATTGTATTCTGTGTGGTTTTCAAATATATTTTTTGTGGTTAATATATATTTGTTTTAGGCAAACATCTGAGATAGATAAAGAATTGATAACTGAGTTGTTGCAAATGATCGATACTCATAATGTCATAGCACAGTCATTTCGAAGAGTTAGAGAATTCTATCAGTGTCATCCATATGAGATTTTCTCATTGAAGTTGTATTCGTAACGGAACGTTGATCGAAGAATGTACAGTGCTCCCTCTTGTGATGAAGTTACTGCTTTGATTGTTAGAGATTTTGATTCATCGGACCATGGTTGTGACATTATTGTTCGATCTACTGGTGGTCGGTTGCAACGTATACATGAAACTCATGCTCTATATTGGCCCTTACAGTATCCTCTGTTGTTTCCATATGGCGAGGATGGTTATCAGCTGAACATTGGTTATCGAGGTGAACAGCCTGGATATGTTCCTGGAAGGAGAACAAGAGTTTCCCTCAGGAAATTCATATGTTTTTGTCTCTAGATTAGGGAGCACGAAGATGGAATTATTCACAAGTGTAGGCGGTTGTTTCAACAATTTGTTGTTGATTATTTAACGATGATTGAGTCCCAAAGGTTGTATGAGATTAGAATGAAGCAAAGTACAATTAGAGGAGAAGTCCTTCAAGGAATAGAGGAGGCTATGCGTCGTGGCGATGATGATGCTTCTTCAATTGGGACACGAATCATTTTGTCTTCCTCCTTCACTGGTGGTAGACGTTATATGTTTAACCGTTGTCAGGATGCCATGGAAATTTGTAAACATTTTGGCTATCCAGATTTATTCCTCACTATTACATGTAATCCAAATTGGCCTGAATTTCAGCGGTTCACGGAGCGAGAGTGAATTCCCATCGCTGATCGTCTTAATATCTCTTGTCGTGTCTTTCATGCCAAGTTGAAGTGCCTCCTTAGCGATCTCAAGGAAGGTGTGGTTTTTGGTCCACTTAATGCAGGTATGTTCTTTTCTTGCTTAGCATTTCAATTTCTATCTGTTGTTGTCGGACATGTAGTTGTTTGGTTCTTTAGTATGTTTTTTGTATTTTTTAGGTATGTATACTATTGAGTTCCAAAAAAGAGGTCTACCGCATACACACATGTTACTCTGGCTTAATGGGGAAAGCAACTTACAAAGTGTTGAAATTGTTGATGAATTCATCTGTGTCGAGCTATCCAATCCACAGAAATTTCCATCTCTTTATAATGTCGTCACCAAGTACATGATCCATGGTCCCTGTGGTCGACTTAGACCGAGTTCTCCTTGCATGAAAGATGGTAAGTGCTCAGAACTTTATCCAAAAAGATTCATTGACCAAGCGAGTTTTGATGAAGATGGGTATCCAATATATAGACGTCATAATATGGGTGTCACAGTGAAGATTAACGATGTCGATATTGACAACAGATTTGTTGTGCCATATAATCCACTGTTGTTAATGAGATATCAAGCTCACATAAATCTCGAGTTCTGTAACAAGTCAAACGTCATTAAGTATCTTTTTAAGTATGTTAATAAGGGTCCGGATCGGGTGACTGCAACTGTTGGAGAAAGATATAATGTTGGTGAATCTTCTCAGGTGGTAGATGAGATCAAACAGTATTATGATTGTCGTTATTTGTCACCGTCTGAATCCATGTGGAGAATTTTTGCTTACGATATTCATCAAAGATGGCCGTCGGTACAGAGGTTGACTTTTCACTTGCCGAACCAGTAACATGTTGTATTCGATGATGCTGATAGCACTACTCATGTTTATTTGTGCAACAAAGATTTGCTGACGATATTTACGGGTTGGATGATGGCCAACAGGCAGTTCCCGGAGAGGCGGTCTCTAACATATGTTGAATATCCAAGTAAATTTGTCTACTGTTTGAAGAGTAGGGAGTGGAAGCCAAGATAGAGGCGATTCTCAATTGGAAGATTGAGTTTTGCTCATCCCTCATCCGGTGAACTTTTCTACATGCGGATGCTTTTGAATGTGCAGAGAAGTTGTACCAGTTTTCGAAGTATAAGAACTGTGAATGGTGTTACTTATAATACATTTCAAGAGGCATGTTCTACCATGGGTTTCTTGATAGATGATAAGGAGTATGTTTCTGCTATTAAGGAAGTCACCGAGTTAGCGTCAGCTGCACAGCTAAGGAGGCTTTTTGTGATGTTGCTGCTATCTGGTTCCATGGGAAGACCTCTGTCAGTTTGGGAGCAAACTTGGGCTTATTTGTTTGATGATATTCTTTATTGCAGTAGACATGAGCTGCAATATCCTGGTAAGATTTTTGTTCATCGTGAATTTATTACATGACAGGTGGGCACACACGCATGCACACAGTAGAAAAGTGATATTATGGTGCTAATATTTATTAATTATTGTTAAACGTAGATCTAACTATGAGTCTGGATGAGTTACAAACGTTTTGTTTGTTGGAGATTGAGAAACTATTACAGAGTAATGGAAAATCATTGAGAAATTATGCTGGCATGCCGGTTCCTGATAACTCTTTAGTCTCTCAATTTAGCAATTTGATGCTACTGCGTGAGTTGCAGTATGATACTGTTTCTTTGTCTCGTGAGCACGATGCAAATATCTTAAAGTTAAATGAAGAACAGAGGGTGGTCTACGATAAAATTATTGACTGTGTTTTGAGTAAGAGGCATGGATTCTTTTTTGTGTACGAATTTGGTGGCACTGGAAAAACTTTTTTATACAGAGTTTTGTCAGCTAGATTGCGATCTGAGAAAAAGATTGTTATAAATGTTGCTTCTAGTGGTATTGCTTCTCTGTTGTTAGCTGGTGGTAAGACGACGCATTCTATGTTCAATATTCCTGTTGAGCTGACTGCAGATACTGTTTGCCGGATTAAGAAGGATAGTCCAAAAGCTGAGGTATTTCGATTGGCCGATTTGATTATTTGGGATGAGGCACTGATGACTAACAAATTAGCATTTGAAGCGCTCAATAGGACGTTGCGTGATATAATAGTTTCGGTCTGTAATAGGAATAAAGATTTACCTTTTGGTGGGAAGGTGGTCGTTCTGGGTGGTGATTTTAGGCAGGTCTTGCCAGTTATTCCAAAAGGTTCGCGTACCGAGATTGTGATAGCTTCCATAAATTCTTCTGTCGTTTGGAAATATTGCAAAGTTTTGCGACTGACAAAAAATGTGAGGTTAGCAATCGGATCGAAACAATCAACTGCTCAGGAGTTAAGGTCGTTTTCAGATTGGATACTTCAAATCGGTGAAGGTCGATGTGGAACAGTGGTCAACGATAAACTTTTTGTTGATATTCCTTCTGATCTAATCATTTCTGTCTTGGAAAATCCAGTGGAAGATATTGTAAATACAATCCATCCGAATTTGGTTAAGAATTTTCGTGATCCAAGTTTTTTCCAAGATAGGCCAATACTCGCTCCGACTGTCGACAATGTTGAAGAGATAAACAATTATATAGTTGACTTGTTTCCCGGTGAAGAGAAAAATTATCTCAGCTGATTCGATATGTGGTAGTGATGCCTATTCTGATGTTGATGTCGATTGGATAACTGTTGAATTCTTGAATCAGATTAGGTGTTCTGGTCTACCTAATCATTCGTTGAAGTTGAAAATAGGCGTGCCTATTATTTTGTTGAGGAATATTGATCCGGCTGGGGGTTTGTGTAATGGGACTCGACTTGTTGTGCAAGATCTAGGGACAAATGTGATCGGTGCAGATATTGTTTCTGGTAGCAATGTTGGGGACAAAGTTTTTATCACCAGAATGAATATGATTCCCAGTGATACGGTTATACCGTTTAAATTCCAACGCCGTCAATTTCCAGTTTCTCTGTCATTTGTGATGACAATCAACAAAAGCCAGGGTCAGACATTATCAACAGTCGGTTTGTTCTTGCGTCGTTATGTGTTTTCTCACGATAAACTTTATGTAGCTCTTTCCCAAGTTAGGAATAGAAATAGTCTTAAGATTTTACTTTGTGATGAAGGATTAGTTGATGCAGCTAGGACTGAAAACATTGTATTTAAGGAAGTTTTTTATAAGATATAATGTAGTTTGTTGTTATATCTTTCAATCTTATCTCTGTAATTTATAGTTTTGTTTTGGTGTATGTCTTCTTTAGAGAGGGACATTTTCATTGGGGTATGTGTAAAATTGTCTCAAGCATTTCTGTGCATTAGATGCATCATTTTTTATGAACGATTAGGTTCTATTAAATGAAAATTAAAGGATGTTATGAAAAAAGAGTATTCATACGCTTTATAAATATACCATTTTAATACATAATATTTTAAAAATGGCAAGTATAATCTTTTACTTTAAAATGAATATAAAACATATCAATACATATAAAAATATTTTTCATTTATTAAAATTAAATATTATACTATACTATTTTGAATGACATGATGTAAGGATATAAAATATATCAATACATATAAAAATATTTTTTGTTTATCAAAATTAGTTATTATTATAGTATACTATACTATTTTTAATAACATGTCATTCTCAATGATTACAAAGATGAAATTTCTACTTATGTTTTCTTATATTTATGGATCATGGTTTGGTTTTGTGAATCATTATCTACGTATGGGGCTTGTAGCTAATCTACTTTCTCAGTGGTGATGTGGTTGGCAGAGTTTTTCCAACAAAATGGGTTTATAGATCCATCCTCTCCTATTCGAGTTTTGCATTCCCTTTTTCATTCTCATTCACTAATCCATTTGAATTGTTTGTTATATTGTTTAATTTTATTTTTGTATTTTTTTATTCAAAACTATTTTATATTTCATCTTTTTATTTCATAGACGTAAAGTTGTTTGCGCTGAATTTAATAAATTTATTGAAAAAGGAATGGGTGTTGTGACACTGACAAACCCCAATTTGACGGTTTATTTGGTACTGAATTTAGAGTATTTTGATAACCTTTTGTCACATTTAGCCTATAAATTAGCATGGTTTTGTTATCTCTCCCGTATTTGTGCCTAAGTGTAAAAACATGCTTTTTAAGCCTTATTTTGATGAATTCTAGTTCTTCTTTGATTCCATAAGATGCCTTGATGTGTTTGTTAGTAATCTCAGGATGAAATAGGCTAAGCATGGATCAAAAGAAGCAAGGAAGGAAGCATGCAAGTGGAGAGAAGCACAAAAAGCCAAAGAATTGATCTCGGCCAAGCACGCGTACGCGCACAAGGCGCTCGCGCGCACATTGCGATACAGGCCAAGGACGCGCACGCGTACCGTGCGCGCACGCGTCGTAGCCCGCACGTGATTCTTCTATTACAACACGTGCCTGGCGATTTTGGAAGGTTTTAGTAACCAACTTTGGCGCCAAAATGCACATAAGAGCCAAGGATTGAAGGGGATTAACACACATTCACATCCATAGACTAATTTTAGATCCTTAGGTAGATATTTTAGTTAGTTACATTTGTAGAGGGAGAAACTCCAACTTCTCTCTAGGATTCATCTTCATTTTCTCAATTCTCAACCATTCCTTGGTGAGATCTAGTACAACACTCAATTTACTTTGTTCATGTTGTAGATCCTCTTCTCTAATCTCAATTAGTGTTTGTAATTGTTCAATTCTTATAGATCTTTAGGTTTAACTTTGTTGTTTTGGATTCTATTGATCCATTGAAGATCTCATTTTCATTGTTGTTCATTGTTGATTGTTGTTAATCTTTTGTGTTGAATTGCTTTAATTCTAAATCTCTTCTCAATTTTACTATGTCTTTCATTCTTGCTCTCCAAGTGTTTGAGAAAATGCCAACTTTAGATATGGAGTAGCATTCCCTCACTTGGCCGAGTGGTTGAGTCATTGGAGACACTTGAATAATGGATGTCAATTGTTGATTAAGAATTGAGGATTGCTAATTGACTTAGAGTGCACTAAAGCTAGACTTCCCTAGGGTAAGACTAGGACTTGTGACTTGAGTTAATTACTTTTACTTGACTTTCCTCTATAATTAGGGGTTAACTAAGTGAAGCAATACTCTTTTGTTATCACAATTGAAGGAAGCTATAGTGATGGAACTTCCAATGTTCAACCTTGGCCAAGGCTTTTAATATAGATTGATTGTTGTTTTCTTTTATTAGCACTCTCCTCAAGCCACCAAAGACCACTTAACCAATAACATGCATCCTTGTAGCATTCCTAGGGAAGAACGACTCGGGACTAATACTCTCGATTATAGATTGTAGATTTGTTTGATGATGGATTTTGCGTCGGTTTAGACTATACTACGATTGATCACTTGATAATTTCTACACCGGCAAAAATTCATTCGTCAAAATGGCACCGTTGCCGGGGAATGCGCATGAGTGCCATGTTTTTGGTTAATGTAAATATGTGAATATTGTGAATATGTTTGTTTTTTGTTTGTTTGTTGGTTTTTGTTAGCTTTAGATCCCTATTGGTTTTGTTTCTATTTGCCACTATGAATTCTCATCCTTGTGGTTTTGGATATGACTATGACTATTTTGTAGGCGATGAAAACTTGAATGATGGCTCACAGTATGGGATAGATGAATTCTCAGGAGGGTAGCCATATCCATATGAGCAATCATCATGGCAACCTTCCCCTTCAAGTTACTATGATGGTAATCCTTCCTAAAATGCATATCATTCCTATGGATATGATGATTCTTATCATGGTTATACCTCTCAACCACCACCATTCTATGCACCATATTCTCAACCCACATCTTATTTCCACCAATTACCTACATATGATCCAAATTCATATTCCCCCTATGCATACCCTTGTGACGATTATGAACAAGCAACTCTTGAATCACCACCACTCCAACATTTTTACCCTCCAACCCAAGCTCCCATGGATGATACACTTAGTATCATTCTTCAAGAGCAAGAAGAGATCCAAGCTGCCTTCACTAGTTTCACCTCCACCCTCCAAGAATTTACGTCCCGCATAATTCCACCTTCCACCAATAACCAAAATAACTTCCCACCCCAAAGCTTTGATGAATCTCCTTTCCAACCATATCATGATTTCCCCTCTCCGCCACAAACCTCCATGGAAGCATATCAATGTCCATTAATCCAAGAGCAATACGATCCTACTTATGTTAGTAAAGCGGAACGAGAATCAAGGGATCGTTTCAAAGAAGAAATGGATCGACTTCAAGAAACCATCCGTCAAAAGATAGATTCTTGGGATTCATATCACAAGCGAAATGAGTTCACAGATGATTGTGAGAAAGCAACCAAAGAGGGAGGTATGAGGGAGACTTTAGAGTCTCGAGTTGAGCACAAGGAAATGGAGTGTGTGTTGCAACAAGCGGAGGAAATGAAGATTGTTGAAGATAAAGAAGTGGAAGAAGACCTAGAGGAGGTTAAACAAGAAGGAAGTTTCATCCACGAAAATAACTCTACATCAAATGACAATGGTGATCTTGTTGAAGCTTCCCCCTTCAAATGTGAAACCAATGTTGAGGAGGGTGCGCAACCTCCAACACATAACTTGATCAATGATAAAGGGTTGAAGGAAGTTAGCAAACAAGAAGAATTTAAAAAGAGTTATCAAAAGATGAAAATCATCATGGAGGAGCCAAAGGAAGTGGAACCTACAATGTCAAGATCATTGAATATCTTCCTTGCTAAGTCGCCGTCCCAATCACAAATTGAGTGGGTAATCATCTCATCCTTTAATTTTCTTGGCCCATATCAATATGCGTTGTTAGAAACGGACGGTCAACTTAGAACTCTTTGTGGGTTAGAGAGTAAGAACGGATTAGATGTTGGTGGACAATGTGAAACAAGGTGCATAAAGGATGGGAGATCAAACTTTGAGTTTCAAAGGTTGAGTGAAGCCAAATTCAATGGGTTTAAGAGGATGAGTACGAGTTACAAAGAGAATTCAATAAGTTTGTCACCCTATTGGAAGCACGAAGATCAAGAAGAAAAGGGGTTGACAAACAAAGTATGGGACCCCGGAACATACATAGATCACTATCAACTTAGGGGCCTTGTTACTTGCTTAGGCCCCCTTGAAAGCCTTGTACGTTTAAACTGGGATCCCGGAGGCTATTGGAAGAGCAAACACTGGTGGGGATTCGAAGAAGAGTTTAAGCATAAGCCACCCTAGCAAGGACTCCATCAAAATGTCCAACTTAAGGACTTAAACTAAAAGTGCTAGGTGGGAGACACCCCACCATGGTAAACTCTTTCCACGCTCTTCTAATTTTGTTTAATAAGTGATTTGAGTTACCATTGTAGGTAGGTTTTCATCTCATAATTAGCCTGTTTGTGTACATTAGTTGCTAGCATATTGACATGTATGTTGTGCTTAGTAGAAATAGAATAAATCTCAAAACCAACTTGCATTTTAGAAAGAGTATGATTTTGACTAAATAAGGAGTTGTAGGCACCATGGGGAGTCTTGGGCAATTAGAGCTCTTAGGCATTTCAAAAAAAAAAAAAGGGGTGGACGCGCGCGCACCATGTACGCGCACGCGTCCATGAGCGGATGCATCATCACCCATATTCCAGAGAGTTGGGCCTCTCATAGGCCAGTGTTGTGCCTCAAGCCCAACTCACTCCACGCTGATGCGCACTACGTGCGTGCGCGTCCATACAACTATAAGGAAACGCACGCGTACGCGTCAATTGGCTGCTGCAACTTCTGGGCCAACACCCAGAGAGTTGAGCCGGCTCTGGGCAAACAATAAGCCCCTGGCCCAACTCAACTCGCGCGGACGCGTACATGCCGCATGCGCGTCCATAAGCCAAGAGAAGAAAAGGACGCGAGCGCACGTATCGCGCTTGCACGCCCTATGGCAAACTGCCAATTGTACGCGGACGCGCACATACCGCGTACGCGCAGGCCTGGTAGTGCAACCCCAGGCCATTGACCAGAGAGTTAGGCCTCATATGGGCCAACCTTAAGCCTTCAGCCCAACACCTTGCACGCGTGCGCGCACGGTACGCGCACGCACCCTTGCCTATTTTGATCGTCCACGCGTGAGCGCATTTTGCGCGCTCGCGTAGGTCCCTAGATTCCTTAATGCGCACGGACGCGCAAGTGGCGCGCGCGCGTCCATTCAAAATGATGATGACCTAATGCGCGACGCGCACTGCGCAGTCGCGCAAAAACCCCCCCTTCTAACCCCATTTCCATCTTCTTCTTCTTCTAACCCCCTCCGCCACTGTTGCTCCGCCGGCAGCCACCACCGGACGGGCGACCTCTCTCTTTATCTCATCACCACCCACTCCCCTACCTTTCCTCTCCTCCCTCTTCTTCTCCCTGTCACTACCTTCCCATCTCCGATTCCCCTCTCACTCCACCACTCCGCGGCAGCAGCACCGGCGACCACCACTAACGGCCGCCGGCCACCACCGTTCACTATCAACCCTCTCTCTCTCATCCATTCACTTCCTTCTCCCTCTCTGCTAGCCACTCACCCTCTCTCCTCCTCGGTTGAACTTCCACCACCGCGGCCACCATCCTCTCCGCCACCACCTACGGCGGTGCAAGCTTCTGCCTCTGCTGCCCTTACCCCTATCCCAACTCTACTTCCCATTCTCGGTTCTCCTCCGCCCCCAGGTTCCTGCTCCAAATTCTGTCCTCTTTAATTGTTCATTTCTGTTAATTACTGTATATTTCTGTTAGTTAGTCTAATTTCAAATGTTGTATGTTAGGATTAGTTAGAAATAATTGCGGTTAGGTAGCTAGGGCTGGATAGAGGATTCTAGGCCTAATAAGTGCTCCGTTTGTGTTTATTTTCTGTTTGTTTGCTTGTTTGCTACGTGCCAAATTTGAGTTGCTCTGTATGCAATTTGTGCTGCCTGGATGCCTTCTTATTGCTACTGTGATTGGTTGATATTGTAATCATGCTGCTTGTGCTATGTTGCAACCCGGGAACGTCCAATTTTAAGCCGGAGTGCTGCCCAATTTTCAAGAATTATTTTCTTTCTAGTTTTTATTGACAAATTGAACTTGGCATATTAATTCTCTAAAACTTTGCATAATGCACACAAGTTCATAATTGGGCTAATTTCCGTTTTTATTTGACTCCTGGAATTGACATTCACTTGCATTTTTAACCCTTTTGACCATTACTTTGAGTCATGATGATGAACATAACTATCCATTATGAATTGTGCACATTGTTTGAAACATTGAATTCTTGGTTATGGCTATGTTCTCTGATTCTTACTTGATGTCCATGTTTCAAGTTTAATTCACATCATGATTGCTTGCCATCTATTTTACATCCTGAAAATGTTTTACTTGCTTCGTGCTAAATGTTTAATTGCCTATATTCTATTCTATTTTTTTTAGGATGTCGGATAAAGGGAAAGGAAAAGCATCATCTTCCAAAAAGAGGAAGAAAACACCAAACCCCACTTTTGCTTCACTGCTTGCCTATGCTCAAAACCCTCTACATGACATGGATAAAGCAAACCAATTACTACCGGCTCAGGATACGGTCAAATTTCCCAATCTCTACTGTGAACTCAGATTCCCAAGCTACAACTCAAAGAATCTGAATACTGAGAAGAAGCTGGTTATTCCATCAGATTTGACCGACATCATCCACCAGCGTATTGACCGGATGGGTTTGGCCTTTCTGGATAGGAAATTGAGCCGGGTGAACCGATCTTGGGTGCAGGAGTTCTACTGCAATTTCTTCCGCCACACCCTTGATTCGGTATTTGTTAGGGGGATTGAGGTACCCATCACAGAGCAGGCCATAGAGGACGCCCTTACTTGCCGGCCTAGGACCAGTGACACTGATGCATTCATGCAGGCCGAGATAGACCTTCACTGCATGACTTTTGATTTTGAGGCATTGAGGGTAGTGGTAGCTACTCCGGATGCTCCTTGGGTTATGGATGCCGATAACACGGCACCCAAGGGGATGCACTTTAGTTATCTGAGCCGAGAGGCCAAGACTTGGCAGCAGATTTTCGCTCATTACGTCATGCCTACGACTCATTTCACAGAGATCCCAGTTGCCATGTTGATCTTGATCAGCTGTGTGATGGAGGGGAGAGATGTTTATTACCCCCAGCTGATCAGGCGGTTCATGTGGAGGGCCCACATCCGAGGTCTCTTTCCTTTTCCGGTCTTGGTCACTCAGATGATTCAGCGGGCCGAAGTTTCGTGGCACCAGGATGATGTATCACCACCTCCACCGCTCCCTCAGAAGGAGCCAGTTACTATTCCGTGGGGATCCTGGGTGCACGAAAGGCCCGCCTCGCGCCGTCGATCTCGAGCCAGAGCAGCAGTTGAGGGAGTTGGACCCTCTTCATCCTCAGCCCCTGCAGGAGCATCTACCGCAGCCGCACCTCAGCCGCTTTACCTGTTAGTTCAGCGTCTCTTCCGGTACATGGAGCGCAGCCAGCGCCAGATCATGCGTCGCCTAGATCGGATTGACCAGATGTTTGTGGCCCAGGGCCTTGAGTTGCCACCTCTACCAAAGTCTTCC
Organism: Arachis stenosperma; assembly: GCF_014773155.1. Taxonomy (NCBI): domain Eukaryota; kingdom Viridiplantae; phylum Streptophyta; class Magnoliopsida; order Fabales; family Fabaceae; genus Arachis; species Arachis stenosperma. The sequence continues at coordinate 11,750,207 of NC_080377.1, forward strand.
GGTTCCGATGAGGAGACCCATGAGGAGGAGCACGCAGATTTACAGACTGAGGGTATTCATGTGGCTGAGCCAGCACATATGGAGGCACCACCTCAGACACAGGAGTCTCAGCCGGTACCACCACCACAGCCAGAGCCTATCGGTGTACCTATCCCTGATCCTCAGGATTAGCATCGAGGACGATGCTTGATCTTAAGTGTGGGGAGGTAGCCGGTGGCATCATTAGATACCGGTGAACATTTTGGCCACTTTTCTAGCTATTTTACTTTGCACACCCTTGTATATATTTGATGTATTTTGATACTTTTACTGCTTGATACTTTTACTGCTTAGTTTGGATTTATGCTTATGGATATCCTTAGATGTTTTGGATGATAGATTCCATACTTTAGTTGGATTGTCTTTATGCATTTTGCATATTTTCTTTTGAATATTTTTTTCTTTTTAGTTTGTGGTTGTGATTAAAAATCATGTTTTAAGTGAAACCTAATCACCCTTTTTGCATAAGAAATTGGTTTTAAGTGAAAAAGGAAAGGGTGAACTAAGGAAATTTTTGGATTTTTCAATCACAACAATGCTTAGTCAAACATTGAGATTTTTCAAGAAGTTTAATTGTAGGGCATTAATCCAATTGATTGGAAGAAAAATTTTTGGTGAAACTTGCTTGAATTTCATACCTTGTGAAGCATGTATTGAATTGAGAACACAAGCTTGTGAGACTTGAGCCTATTGATGTGGTTGCATTTTATAACCACTTATCTTCCATTCTTGTGTGAAATTGTTCTCTTTCTATGATTGTAATCCTCGATTTGCTTGATTCTATATATCTATTTATTTCTTGTATTTATGCATTTATATGATTGAGGCCATTGTTTCATTAGCCACTTACCAAATAGCCAACCTTTTATTCTCCATTGTTAGCCAATCTTGAGCCTATGCTTAACCTACTTGTTCTTATTTTAGCACATTACAAGCCCAAGGCGGAAAACCAATGAAAAGCCCTTGTTTGGATCCTTGATTAGCCTAGGCTAGTGAGAGTGTTTATTATTCAAGTTTGGTGAGGCTTGGGAACATTGGATGGGATAAAAGGGGTAGTACACTTTCATGTTTAGGAATTGGGCACATATTCATGTATTGATTAAATGTAGAGACCTTATGCATTGATGTTCTTGTATATAGTTTGAAAGAAGAAAAAAAAAGAAAAAAATATATAAAGAAAAGAAAAAAAATGAAAAAAAGAAAAAAAAAAGAAGAAAAAAAAATATGATGATGAAAAAGAAAAAATATATAATAAAGAGGGGACAAAATGCCCCAAAGTGAAGTCAATAAAAAGGAATCAATGCATAGGTGTTATGAATCAAATAAGAATGCATGAGTATGTAAGAAAAAGTGAAGAATGGGTGGTTAGAATAGTTTGAATTTGTATAGGTCATTATGTAGGTTAGTGGGAAAGTCTATGCTAATCAAAGATTCAAATCCTAGTCCACTTAACCATAAATGATCCTACCTTGACCCTAACCCCATTACAACCTAAATGAAAGACCTCATGATGAATGTATGCATGCATTAAATAAGTGTTGATTGTTAGAAGAAAATCAAATTTTGGAAAACATGATTAGAAGAGAATTGAGCGGATTGACCCTTAAACACTTGAGTGAATAGAGCGGATACACATCCGGTGAGGGTTCAAAAGTTCAATCACATGTATTCACCCATATTGTCTATATTCTCGCAAGTTTGAACTCTTTTTGATAATTCAATATAATTGTGGTTTGGACTTAGTTCCTATATGCCTAGCTCTTGTGCTCATGCATGTCTCTTGGAAATTGATTTGTTTGAACTAAGCATTTCCAATTGCTTTAGATAATTGCATTTAGATAGGATTCATATAGTTTAGTTGCATTCAATAAATGTCATAACCCTTAGTTCCCTCTTATTTTAGCATGAGGACATGCTAAGGTCTAAGTGTGGGGAGGTTGACAAACCCCAATTTAACAGTTTATTTGGTACTGAATTTAGAGTATTTTGATAACCTTTTGTCACATTTAGCCTATAAATTAGCATGGTTTTGTTATCTCTCCTGTATTTGTGCCTAAGTGTAAAAACATGCTTTTTAAGCCTTATTTTGATGAATTCTAGTTCTTCTTTGATTCCATAAGATGCCTTGATGTGTTTGTTAGTAATCTCAGGATGAAATAGGCTAAGCATGGATCAAAAGAAGCAAGGAAGGAAGCATGCAAGTGGAGAGAAGCACAAAAAGCCAAAGAATTGATCTCGGCCAAGCACGCGTACGCGCACAAGGCGCTCGCGCACATTGCGATACAGGCCAAGGACGCGCACGCGTACCGTGCGCGCACGCGTCGTAGCCCGCACGTGATTCTTCTATTACAACACGTGCCTGCGTTTTGGAAGGTTTAGTAACCAACTTTGGCGCCAAAATGCACATAAGAGCCAAGGATTGAAGGGGATTAACACATTCACATCCAGACTAATTTTAGATCCTTAGGTAGATATTTTAGTTACATTTGTAGAGGGAGAAACTCCAACTTCTCTCTAGGATTCATCTTCATTTTCTCAATTCTCAACCATTCCTTGGTGAGATCTAGTACAACACTCAATTTACTTTGTTCATGTTGTAGATCCTCTTCTCTAATCTCAATTAGTGTTTGTAATTGTTCAATTCTTATAGATCTTTAGGTTTAACTTTGTTGTTTGGATTCTATTGATCCATCGAAGATCTCATTTTCATTGTTGTTCATTGTTGATTGTTGTTATTTTTGTGTTGAATTGCTTTAATTCTAAATCTCTTCTCAATTTTACTATGTCTTTCATTCTTGCTCTCCAAGTGTTTGAGAAAATGCCAACTTTAGATATGGAGTAGCATTCCTCACTTGGCCGAGTGGAGTCATTGGAGAACTTCCCTAGGGTAAGACTAGGACTTGTGACTTGAGTTAATTACTTTTACTTGACTTTCCTCTATAAGGGGTTAACTAAGTGAAGCAATACCTTTTGTTCACAATTGAAGAAGCTATAGTGATGGAACTTCCAATGTTCAACCTTGGCCAAGGCTTTTAATATAGATTGATTGTTGTTTTCTTTTATTAGTGGTGCACGAAATTGCAATAACACTTTTGCAATCCCGCACAACTAACCAGCAAGTGCACTGGGTCGTCCAAGTAATACCTTGCGTGAGCAAGGGTCGATCCCACGGAGATTGTCGGCTTGAAGCAAGCTATGGTTACCTTGTAAGTCTTAGTCAGGATATCAGAAATTATCGGATTGATTGTGAAAAGCAAAAGAACATGAAAAGGTACTTGTTTTGCAGTAATGGAGAATAGGCTGAGGCTTTGGAGATGCCCCATCTTCCGAATCTCTGCTTTCCTACTGTCATCTTCATCAAACACGCAAGACTCCTTCCATGGCAAGCTGTATGTAGGGTTTCACCGTTGTCAATGGCTACCTCCCATCCTCTCAGTGAAAATACGTCCCTGATGCTGTCACAGCATAGGCTAATCATCTGTCGGTTCTCAATCAGGCCGGAATAGAATCCAGTGATCTTTTGCGTGTCACTAACGCCCCCTTCAGGAGTTTGAAGCACGTCACAGTCATTCAATCATGAGTCCTACTCAGAATACCACAGACAAGGTTTAGACCTTCCAGACTCTCTTGAATGCCGCCATCAGTTTAGCTTATACCACGAAGATTCCGATTAAAGAATCCAAGAGATATCTACTCAATCTAAGGTAGAACAGAGGGGTTGTCAGGCACATGTCATAGTTGAGAATGATGATGAGTGTCACGGATCATCACATTCATCCGGGTTAAGAACAAGTGATATCTTAGAATGGAGGCAAGCATGATTGAATAAGAAACAGTAGTAATTGCATTAATCCATCAAGACACAGCAAAGCTCCTCACCCCCAACCATGGGGTTTAGAGACTCATGCTGTGGAAGGTACAAGAAACGTGTAAAAAGTATTATGAGGTCGTAAGGTACCGATTACAATGTCAAAAGATCCTATATGTAGTAAACTAGTATCCTAAGGTTTACAGAAATGAGTAAATGACAGAAAAATCCACTTCCGGGCCCACTTGGTGTGTGCTTGGGCTGAGCATTGAAGCTTTTATGTGTAGAGACGTTTTCTGGAGTTAAACGCCAGCTTTCATGCCAGTTTGGGCGTTTAACTCCAAGTTTTATGCCAGTTCCGGCGTTTAACGCTGGAATTTCTGAGGCCGGATTGCTACGCAAGTTTGGGCCATCAAATCTTGGGCAAAGTATGGACTATTATATATTGCTGGAAAGCCCAGGATGTCTACTTTCCAACGCCATTGAGAGCGCGCCAATTGGGCTTCTGTAGCTCCAGAAAATCCACTTCGAGTGCTGGGAGGTCAGAATCCAACAGCATCTGCAGTCCTTTTTGGTCTCTGGATCAGATTTTTGCTCAGAACCTTCAATTTCAGTCAGAAAATACCTGAAATCACAGAAAAACACACAAACTCATAGTAAAGTCTAGAAAAGTGAATTTTAACTAAAAACTAATAAAAATCTACTAAGAACTCAACTAAAACTACCAAAAACATACTAAAAATAATGCCAAAAAGCGTATAAATTATCCGCTCATCACAACACCAAACTTAAATTGTTGCTTGTCCCCAAGCAACTGAAAATCGAAATAGGATAAAAAGAAGAGAATATACTATAGACTCCAAAATATCAAAGAAACATAGCTCCAATTAGATGAGCGGGACTAGTAGCTTTTTTGCCTCTGAACAGTTTTGGCATCTCACTCTATCCTTTGAAGTTCAGAATGATTGGCATCCATGAGAACTCAGAACTCATATAGTGTTATTGATTCTCCTAGTTAAGTGTAATGATTCTTGATCATAGCTAGTGTATGAGTCTTGGCTGTGGCCCAAAGCACTCTGTCTTCCAGTATTACCACCGGATACATACATGCCACAGACACATAATTGGGTGAACCTTTTTAGATTGTGACTCAGCTTTGCTAAAGTCCCCAATTAGAGGTGTCCAACGTTCTTAAGCACACTCTTTTTGCCTTGGTTCACAACTTTATTTCTTTCTTTTTCTTTTCCTTCTCCTTTTCTTTTTTTTCGAATTGTTTTTTTGATTCACTGCTTTTTTTTCTTGCTTCAAGAATCATTTTGATGATTTTTCAAATCCTCAATAACAGTTCTCTTTTCTCCTCATTCTTTCAAGAGCCAACAATTTTAACATTCTTAAAACAGCAAATTCAAAAGACATATGCACTGTTCATGCATTCATTCAGAAAACAAAAAGTATTATCACCACATCAAACTAATTCAAACTAGTTTCAGAGATAAATTTCGAAATCTTGTACTTCTTGTTCTTTTGTGATTAAAGCATTTTTCTTTTAAGAGAGGTGATGGATTCATAGGACATTCATAGCTTTAAGGCATAAACTTTAAATTTTATTAATTATGAATTAAGAATAAGACTCAGAAAATAAATATAAGATGAAACTAAAAGGTAAAAATAGAGAACAAGATAAAAAAAACGCAAAAATAGGCTCCTAATGATAGAGGTTTTCACAGAGTTAGGACTCAACAACCTTGATTTTGAGAAGTGGATGCTCCCTCAGCTTGGGAGGAGAGCTTTTGGCGTTTCAATTCTTGGATTTCACGCCCCTGCTTCTCTTGTTCCTTCAGCAATTTGCAGATCATGCAGTTCTGATTCTGCTGTTCTTCCTTCAGTTGCTCCATAGTCTCTTGCAACTTGTTAATGGATGCTTCTAGGCTGGCCCAGTAGCCAATTTCAGGGAATTCAGGGAGGAACTCATGCGCCCTCCTCTTGATAGAGTTGTCTTGCACTTGTCCTTCCATTGACTTCTTGGTGATTGGATGTTCAATGGGTATGAACTCATCTACTCCCATCTTTACCCCAGCCTCTTTACAGAGCAAGGAGATCAAGCTTGGGTAGGCCAATTTGGCTTCAGTGGAATTCTTATTTGCAATTGTGTAGATCTCACAAGCAATCACATGATGCACCTCCACTGCTTTTCCAAGCATAATGCAATGAATCATCACTGCTCTCTTGCTAGTACCTCAGAACGGTTGCTAGTGGGTATGGAACGCCCAATAAGTCTAGCCAACCTCTTGCAATTGGTTTGAGGTCTCCCCTCTTGAGTTGGTTAGGGACACCTTTAGAATTGGTTATCCACTTAGTTCCAGGGAGGCATATTCCTCTAGAACTTGATCCAACCCTTTATCTACTCTCACCATCCTCCTATTAAAGGAGTCAGATCATCTTGCAGTTGAGGCAACTTGAAGATTTCTCTTATTTTGTCCAGATGGAAGTATATAACTTTCCTTCTGACCATGGTTCTGTAGGTATGGTAAGCGGTTCCAGTCATTGTCTGCTTATCTGTCAGCCACAGATTTGAGTAGAATTCCTGAACCATGTTCCTTCCAACCTTTGTCTCAGGATTGGTTAGAACTTCTGTTTCGAATTTGCTCTTGGATCCCCGGATATTCATCTTCTTTCAGATCAATTTTACTTCCGGGATCACTGACCTCAGACCCATTATTTTGTGATAATGTCTTCATGTTCTTTGGTTAAGACTTCTCTTGATTCCAAAGATTCTTTGGATTAGTCTCTTTCTTTCCCTTAAATTGGTTTGTTTTCCCTTAGGAGCCATGATCTTGATGAATCTTGGCTTAGTGATCACGGAAAAGCACACCAAACTTAGAGGTTTGCTTGTCCTCAAGCAAAAGAAAAGAGAGAAGAGAGGAGGAAGAGAAATTCGAATGGTGTGATGGAATGAGGAGCCAAACTGTATTTATAAAGTGGGGAGGGGTTTTCGAAAAAGAAGAGAGAAATTTGAAAGGAGATTTGAGAAGATATGGAAAAATTGAGAAAAGGGTGAAATTTTTGAACAATGTTTGTAATTGATTTGAAATAAATTTGAAGAGTGGTTTTGATTTTTGAAGATTTGAAAGTGAATGATGATGATGAAGTTTTTTGTAGAAAGTATGGTAAAAAGAGGAAAGTTTGAAAAAATTGAGTTGAAACAAATTGTGGTCCCCCCACCAAGCTGGCGTTAAACGCCCAGAATGGCACCCATTCTGGCGTTTAACGCCCATTTGCTACCCATTTTGGGCGTTTAACGCCCAGCCAGGTGCCCTGGCTGCGTTAAACGCCAGAATCCTTTGTCACTGGGCGTTTTTCAGAACGCCCAGGATGCTGCACCCTGGCGTTAAACGCCCAGAATGGTGCCCATTCTGGCGTTTAACGCCCAAAATGGCACCATTCCTGGCGTTAAACGCCCAGAATGGTACCCATTATGGCGTTTAACGCCCAAATGCCCCTTACTGGCATTTTTTTCGCCAGTAACTCTTTTCTCTGCTTTTTGAGCTGAATCTTTCTGTAACTCTGTGAATTCCTTCATTTTGATGCTTGCCTCTGTAAGAACATTCATACAACTTCCAATGACTGGGTTGCCTCCCAGCAGCGCTTCTTTACTGTCTTTAGCTGGACTTCTGCTAAGAATCACTCAAGTCTCAGTTTTGAGCATTCCTGCTCAAATTTCCTTCAAGATAGTGCTTGATTCTCTGTCCATTAACAATGAACTTCTTGTCAGAATCAATATCCTGAAGCTCACATATCCATATGGTGATACTCTTGTAATCACATACGGACCCCTCCACCGGGATTTGAGTTTTCCTGGAAACAATTTGAGCCTGGAGTTGAAGAGCAGAACTTTTTGTCCTGCTCAAAGACTCTGGTTGACAATCTCTTGTCATGCCACTTCTTTGCCTTTTCCTTATAAATTTTTGCATTTTCAAAGGCATTGAGTCTGAACTCCTCTAGCTCATTTAGCTGGAGCAGTCTTTTCTCACCAGCTAATTGAGCATCCATGTTTAGGAATCTGGTTGCCCAATAGGCTTTATGTTCCAGTTCCACAGGCAAATGACAGGCCTTCCCATACACCAGTTGGTATGGAGAGGTTCCTATAGGAGTCTTGAATGCTGTTCTGTATGCCCACAGAGCATCATCCAAGCTCTTTGCCCAATCCTTTCTTCGGGCTATCACAGTCCGTTCTAGGATTCTTTTTAGCTCTCTGTTAGAGACTTCAGCTTGCCCATTTGTCTGTGATGATACGGAGTTGCCACTTTATGGCTGATTCCATATCTAACCATAGCAGAGTATAGCTGTTTGTTGCAGAAATGAGAGCCCCCATCACTGATTAGTATTCTGGGAACACCAAATCTGCTGAAGATGTTTTTCTGGAGGAACTTTAGCACGGTCTTGGTATCATTAGTGGGTGTAGCAATTGCTTCTACCCACTTAGATACATAGTCCACGCCACCAGAATGTAAGTGTTTGAGTATGATGGTGGGAATGGCCCCATGAAGTCAATTCCCCATACATCAAACAATTCTATCTCTAATTCCCTTGTTGAGGCATGGCATATCCGTGAGGCAGGTTACCAGCTCTTTGGCAACTGTCACAGTTACGCACAAACTCTCGGGAATCTTTATAGAGAGTAGGCCAGTAGAAGCCACACTGGAGACTTTAGTGGCTGTTCGCTCACTTCCAAATGTCCTCCATATTGTGATCCATGGCAGTGCCATAGGATCCTTTGTGCTTCTTCTCTGGTACAACCTGCGGATCTCCGTCAGCACATCTCTAAGAGATATGGTTCATCCCAGAGGTAGTACTTGGCATCTGAAATTAATTTCTTTCTTTGCACATTGCTGTACTCCTTGGGTATGAACCTCACAGCTTTATAGTTTGCCATATCTGCAAACCATGGAGCTTCCTGAATGGCAAAGAGTTGCTCATCTGGGAAGGTCTCAGAGATCTCAGTAGAAGGGAGGGACGCCCCAGCTGCTGGTTCTATTCGGGACAGATGATCAGCCACTTGGTTTTCTGTCCCTTTTCTGTCTCTTATTTCTATATCAAACTCTTGCAGAAGCAACACCCATCTTATAAGCCTGGGTTTTGAATCCTGCTTTGTGAGTAAGTACTTAAGAGCAGCATGGTCAGTGTACACAATCACCTTTGATCCCACTAGGTAGGATCTAAACTTGTCAATGGCATAAACCACTGCAAGTAACTCTTTCTCTGTGGTTGTGTAGTTCTTTTGTGCGTCATTTAGAACACGGCTGGCATATAAATGACGTACAAAGCTTGTTATGCCTCTGTCCCAACACTGCACCAATGGCATGATCACTGGCATCACACATTTTCAATGGCAATGTCCAATCTGGTGCAGAGATAACTGGTGCTGTGACCAGCTTAGCTTTCAGGGTCTCAAATGCCTGCAGGCACTCATTATCAAAGATAAATGGAGTGTCAGCAGCTAGCAGATTACTTAGAGTTTGGCAATTTTTGAAAAATCCTTTATAAACCTTCTGTAAAATCCTGCATGCCCCAGAAAGCTTCTAATTGCCTTAACATTGGCAGGTGGTGGTAATTTTTCAATTACCTCTACCTTTGCCTTATCCACCTCTATTCCCCTGCTTGAATTTTGTGCCCAAGGACAATTCCTTCAGTCACCATAAGTGACATTTCTCCCAGTTTAAAACCAGGTTAGTCTCTTGGCATCTTTCAGGACAAGTGATAGGTGTTAAGACAGGAGCTGAATGAGTCTCCATATACTGAAAAGTCATCCATGAAGACTTCCAGAAATTTCTCTACCATGTCTGAGAAGATAGAGAGCATGCACCTCTGAAAGGTTGCAGGTGCATTGCACAGACCAAAAGGCATTCTCCTATAGGCAAACACGCCAGAAGGGCAGGTAATGCCGTTTTCTCTTGGTCTTGGGGATCTACTGCAATTTGGTTGTAGCCTGAATAGCCATCCAAAAAGCAGTAATAGTCATGACCAACTAGTCTTTCTAGCATTTGGTCTATGAATGGTAAAGGAAAATGATCCTTTCTGGTGGCTGTATTGAGCCTTCTGTAGTCAATACACATACGCCACCCTGTGACTGTCCTTGTAGGAACCAGTTCATTTTTTTCATTATGAACCACTGTCATGCCTCCCTTTTTGGGAACAACTTGGACAGGGCTCACCCAGGGGCTATCAGAAATGGGATAAATAATCCCAGCCTCTAGTAATTTAGTGACCTCTTTCTGCACTACCTCCTTCATGGCTGGATTTAGCCTCCTTTGTGGTTGTACCACTGGTTTGGCATTATCCTCCAACAGGATCTTGTGCATGCATCTAGCTGGGCTAATGCCCTTAAGATCACTTATGGACCACCCAAGAGCTGTCTTGTGTGTCCTAAGCACTTGAATCAGTGCCTCCTCTTCCTGTGGATTTAAAGCAGAGCTTATAATCACTGGAAAAGTGTCACCCTCTCCTAGAAATGCATATTTCAGAGATGGTGGTAGAGGTTTGTTCAGGTTTGGGAGGTTTATCCTCCTCCTGAGGAATTTTCGAAAATTCCTTTACTTCCTCTAGTTCTTCTTGATCAGGTTGAGCATCTTTGAAGATGTCCTCAAGCTCTGATTCTAGGCTTTCAGTCATATTGATCTCTTCTACCAGAGAGTCAATAATGTCAGCGCCCATGCAGTCTTCTGGTGTCTGGATGCTGCATTGCTTTCACAGCATTCAACTTGAACTCATCCTCATTGACTCTCAGGGTTACTTCCCCTTTTTGTACATCAATGAGAGTTCGTCCAGTTGCTAGGAATGGTCTTCCTAGAATGAGAGTTGCACTTTTGTGCTCCTCCATTTCTAGCACCACAAAGTCAGTGGGAAAGGCAAATGGCCCAACCTTGACAATCATGTCCTCTATTATGCCTGATGGTGTTTAATGGAGCCATCAGCAAGTTGGAGGCATATCCTGGTTGGTTTGACTTCTCCAGCCAACCAAGCTTTCTGATAGTGGATGCAGGTATTAGATTGATGCTTGCTCCAAGATCACATAGGGCTGTCTTGGTGCAAGCACCTTCTAATGTGCATGGTATTATAAAGCTTCCAGGATCTTGAAGCTTTTCTGGTAAGCTTTTTAGTATGACTGCACTGCATTCTTCAGTGAGAACACTTTTTCAGTTTCTCTCCAATCCTTCTTATGACTTAAGATCTCTTTCATGAACTTAGCATAAGAAGGTATTTGCTCAAGTGCCTCGCAAACGGAATCTTTTTCAAGAGTCCTTAGATAGTCTGCAAGCGGCAAATTGCTTATCCTGTTCCGCTTTGCGGAGTTTCTGAGGATAAGGCATCTTGGCTTGATATTCTTCAACCTTAGATGCTGCAGGTTTATTCCTTACAGAAGTGGTTGAAGATGCCTTGTTAGAAGGATTATCAGCACTCTCAAGTGTCTGATTCCCCTTGGCGTTTGAACGCCAGATTGGGAGGAAAATGGCGTTTAACGCCAACTTTTCCCCCTTTCTGGCGTTTGAACACCAGACTGGGTAGGAATGGGGTTACCCAGCTTTTCCTTTTTGGCTTTTTGCTCCTTTGAGCAGTGGTGTTTAGTGTTTTCCCACTCCTTAGCTGAACTGCTTGACATCCTTCTGTTATCTGTTTATATATTTGCTGTTTTGCTTGATTCAATTGCAGTTCTATGTTCTTGTTAGCAACTTTAGTATCATGGAGCATTTCTTTATAACTGTTCTGTCATCAGGAGCATTGTTGATTAAGCTCATTCATCTGTTCTTGAGGATTAGGATCAGTGACTAATGCCATGACCTCCTCTTTTGGAACGAACTCATTGCTAGAATATAAGTATTGGTTTCTAGCAACAGTGTCTATAAGCTCTTTAGCTTCTTCAATTGTCTTCCTCATGTGGATAGATCCACCAGCTGAGTGGTCTAAAGACATCTGAGCTTTTCTGTGAGCCCATAGTAGAAGATGTCTAACTGTACCCACTCTGAAACATTTCAGAGGGGCATTTCTTTCTAGCAACAGTGTCTATAGCTCTTTAGCTTCTTCAATTGTCTTCCTCATGTGTATAGATCCACCAGCTGAGTGGTCTAAAGACATCTGAGCTTTTCTGTGAGCCCATAGTAGAAGATGTCTAACTGTACCCACTCTGAAACATTTCAGAGGGGCATTTCTAAGCATACCTCTATACCTCTCCCAGGCATTATAAAGGGATTCTTTATCCTCTTGTTAAAGCCTTGGATGTCTAGCCTTAGCTGTGTCATCCTCTTTGGAGGGTAGAAATGATTCAGGAATTTGTCTGATAACTGTTTCCATGTCTTTATGCTTGCTGTAGGTTGGTTTTCAACCCCTTTAGCTTGATCTTTTACAGCAAATGGAAACAGTAATAGTCTGTAGACATCCTGATCTACCTCTTTATCATGTACTGTGTCAGCAATTTGTAAGAACTGTGCCAGAAACTCAGTAGGTTCTTCCTGTGGAAGACCGGAATATGGCAATTTGCTGCACTATGATAATGAGTTGAGGGTTAGCTCAAAGCTGCTTGCTTTGATGGGAGGTATACAGATGCTACTCCCATATGCAGCTGTAATGGGGTTAGCATATGACCCAGAGTCTCTTGGACTGATTAATTCCACTTGAGTCCATAATGGACAAAAGGAAATGAGAATGATTGCAAAGAGATAAATTTTGTTTTGGTTTTTTTTTTTTGAATTTTAAACGAAAAATTAAAATAAAACAAAAGGAAATAAAAATAAATTCGAAAATCAAAAAGAAAATAAAATCAAAGCAAATTGAGAACTAAATCAATCAGTTAATTAAAAAGATTTTGAAAACAGCAATTAAGAAGATATGATTGAAAAAATTTTTATGAAAAAGATTTGATTTTTAAAAAGAGGAAAGAGAAAAACAACAAAAAGACACCAAACTTAAAATTTTTAGAAAATCAAACACTAATTTTCGAAAATTTTAAAGGAAAAACACAAAGAGGACACCAAACTTAGAATTTTTATGAATCAAAAAGGGACTAAGAACATGCAATTTCGAAAAACTAGAAGAAAAAAAAGCATGCAATGGACACCAAACTTAAAATATGAAACTAGACTCAACTAAAAGACTCTAAACCAACAAAAATAAAACAGTCCTAATCTAAGCAACAAGATAAACCGTCAGTTGTCCAAACTCGAACAATCCCCGGCGACGGCGCCAAAAACTTGGTGCACGAAATTGCAATAACACTTTTGCAATCCCGCACAACTAACCAGCAAGTGCACTGGGTCGTCCAAGTAATACCTTGCGTGAGCAAGGGTCGATCCCACGGAGATTGTCGGCTTGAAGCAAGCTATGGTTACCTTGTAAGTCTTAGTCAGGATATCAGAAATTATCAGGATTGATTGTGAAAAGCAAAAGAACATGAAAAAGGTACTTGTTTTGCAGTAATGGAGAATAGGCTGAGGCTTTGGAGATGCCCCATCTTCCGAATCTCTGCTTTCCTACTGTCATCTTCATCAAACACGCAAGACTCCTTCCATGGCAAGCTGTATGTAGGGTTTCACCGTTGTCAATGGCTCTCCATCTCTCAGTGAAAATACGTCCCTGATGCTCTGTCACAGCATAGGCTAATCATCTGTCGGTTCTCAATCAGGCCGGAATAGAATCCAGTGATTCTTTGCGTCTGTCACTAACGCCCCGCCTTCAGGAGTTGAAGCACGTCACAGTCATTCAATCATTGAGTCCTACTCAGAATACCACAGACAAGGTTAGACTTCCAGACTCTCTTGAATGCGCCATCAGTTCTAGCTTATACCACGAAGATTCCGATTAAAGAATCTAAGAGATATCTACTCAATCTAAGGTAGAACAGAGGTGGTTGTCAGGCACATGTTCATAGTTGAGAATGATGATGAGTGTCACGGATCATCACATTCATCCGGGTTAAGAACAAGTGATATCTTAGAATGGAGGCAAGCATGATTGAATAAGAAACAGTAGTAATTGCATTAATCCATCAAGACACAGCAGAGCTCTCACCCCAACCAGGGGTTTAGAGACTCATGCTGTGGAAGGTACAAGAAACGTGTAAAAAGTATTATGAGGTCGTAAGGTACCGATTACAATGTCAAAAGATCCTATATGTAGTAAACTAGTATCCTAAGGTTTACAGAAATGAGTAAATGACAGAAAAATCCACTTCCGGGCCCACTTGGTGTGTGCTTGGGCTGAGCATTGAAGCTTTTATGTGTAGAGACGTTTTCTGGAGTTAAACGCCAGCTTTCATGCCAGTTTGGGCGTTTAACTCCAAGTTTTATGCCAGTTCCGGCGTTTAACGCTGGAATTTCTGAGGCCGGATTGCTACGCAAGTTTGGGCCATCAAATCTTGGGCAAAGTATGGAATATTATATATTTCTGGAAAGCCCAGGATGTCTACTTTCCAACGCCGTGAGCGCGCCAATTGGGCTTCTAGCTCCAGCGAGTGCAGGGAGGTCAGAAAACGCATCTGCAGTCCTTTTGGTCTCTGGATCAGATTTTTGCTCAGAACCTTCAATTTCAGTCAGAAAATACCTGAAATCACAGAAAAATACACAAACTCATAGTAAAGTCCAGAAAAGTGAATTTTAACTAAAAACTAATAAAAATCTACTAAGAACTCAACTAAAACTACCAAAAACATACTAAAAATAATGCCAAAAAGCGTATAAATTATCCGCTCATCAATTAGCACTCTCCTCAAGCCACCAAAGACCACTTAACCAATAACATGCATCCTTGTAGCATTCCTAGGGAAGAACGACTCGGGACTAATACTCTCGATTATAGATTGTAGATTTGTTTGATGATGGATTTTGCGTCGGTTTAGACTATACTACGATTGATCACTTGATAATTTCTACACCGGCAAAAATTCATTCGTCAGACACCGAGTTGGCATGATAGTCCTGCGTTATCTTCCATTGAAAATTTAGTTTTTTTTTTTACAATTTTACATGTTATGTAACCACTGACTACTGAGACTGGATGTGATTGAAAGTTCGAAAATTGAAACACACAAATCTATTGATGACGATGATGATGTAAGACAGTATAGGGGGAGAAAATGACGTATACGTTACCAATAAATATATAAATAAATAAATTGCAGAATATATAATGTATTTAAAAGGAAAAAAGAAAGAATACTCCGAATAAATAAATTTCAGCCGGCTCATCATGAGTATCGAAATAAATGGCTTAAAGTTGTTTTGTTAGATTGTTGATATACCTAGATAAAAAAATTTAATAATAAAATATGACCATTTTATTAATGAAAAACAATTATTTATCTTTTGTTAGAAGGAAAAGTCAGATGATATCAATGCAAATTTGATTTTAATCTAAATTATATTTTTTGTTAGAAAAAGAATTTCTTGGTGCTTCTGTCTTCTATTTTTTATTATTATTTTAGTTCTAATATTTAGATCAAATTCTAATTTGTTGTCTGATATTTTAAATATTTTATTTTAGTACAGAATAATCTTGTACGAGTTTAATATTTTTTCACTCTTAAATTTGATACAAATTCTTTGTATCAGGAAATATTTTGTATTAGACTATTGAGATTTAAAGTACTTAATTATGCACTAAAATGTTATGCATTTATTAGAGTCTATCAGTATTCTTCTTTTATATTAACCTTTGATTTCTATATAATATAATCAAATGGTCTATATAAATATGGGATGTTCTATAAGCAGATAATTGTTGTTCTCATTTAAAAGATACCATCTTTTTTAGTGGATAAATTTGATGATTCGTATTTTCGTATTTTATTTTGCTTCTTTTTTTTTCTTTTAAAAAGCCATTTTTTAAATACAGTTATTTTGTTTGATATGAAAAAGCCATTTTTTTAGCATACGCGTGGTTTCATCTCTGATGTGGAGAGCTATCCGCGTTTCAGGCCCGCAAACATCCAAGCTGGACGTTTTTCTCCAGCGTGGCTTCTCCTCAGGAAGGGTGCATGTGCTACTCTTTGCTTTAGCCATCAACAGTCTTTTCTCGCGATTCCTTCACGCAAGCCCCTTTTTTGCGGACTTAGTTGATCAGATAATCATCAAATTGAACCCAAGCTCCTATTAGAGTTTTGCATTTCGATTTTCCTTCTCATTCAATAATTCATTTAAATTGTTTATTAAAGTGTTTAATTTCATTTTTTTTATTTTTTAATAAAAACTATTTATTTTTCATTTGTTGCATTTCGTAGACATAAAGTTGTTTGCGCTGAATTTAATAGCTTTATTGAAAAAGGAATGGGTGTTGTGACACCAAGTTGGCATCATGGTCTTTTGTTATCTTTACCTAAAAATGACTTTTGCACATATAATGATGTTCTTTCATATATTATGTGTCTTTTTGAAAATATTGAATTTTATTCAAAAATTTGATTATTTACTTTTTTAATTCTAATATTATTTTTTCCAAAAAATAGAAAGAAATTATATTGTTAATATATTAATAAAAAAATATGACCATCTTATTAATGAAAAATAATTATTTATTTTCTTACAGCAAGAAAAGTCATATGATACCAATGCAAGTTTTATTTTAATGTTATAAACAAAAAATTTATTTTAATTTTAATTAGACTTGGTCCATACAATTTTATTTTATTTTTGTTATTTCTAAGATATATATTTAGGTAATATATATTATTAGTAGTAACTTTTTTATAATGTATGTATCAATTATTCTTGGTGCCTTTTGTCTTCTATTTTTTTATTATTTTGATTTTAATATTTAGTAAAAATTCTAATTTGATGTCTGATATTTTAAATATTTTGTTTTAGTTCAAAAAAATTTTGTACGAATTTAAATATTGTTATTTAACGTACTTAATTATGCACTAAGATATTATGTATCTATTACAGTCTATCAATGTTCTTCTTTTATATTAACATTTGATCTCTATGTAATATAATCTAATGGTCTAAAAGTGCTTAATAGAAATGTGATGAAAAGTAAATGTATTATGAGAGAAGTCACTTTTTTTAACTTCTTAATTTCTTGGTGCTTTCTGTCTTCTATTTTTTTATTATTATTTTGGTAAAAATAATTTCTTGGTGCTTTCTGTCTTCTATTTTTTATTATTATTTTGGTTCTAATATTTAGGTCAAATTCTAATTTGATATTTGATATTTTAAACATTTTATTTTAGTGCAGAATAATTTTGCACGAATTTAATATTATTTCACTTTTAAATTTGATACAAATTCTTTATATCAGGAAATATTTTGTATTAGACTATTGAGATTTATAGTACTTAATTATGCACTAAAATGTTATGCATTTATTAGAGTCTATTAGTGTTCTTCTTTTATATTAATCTTTTATTTCTATATAATATAATCAAATGGTCTATATAAATATGGGATGTTTTATAAGCAGATAATTGTTGTTCTCATTCAAAAGATACCATCTTCTTTAGTGAATAAATTTGATGATTCGTATTTTCGTATTTTATTTTGCTTCTTTTTTTTTTAGTTTAAAAAGCCATTTTTTTAAATACCGTTATTTTGTTTGATATGAAAAAGCCATTTTTTTTAAGATACGCGTGGTTTCATCTCCGATGTGGAGAGCTATCCGCGTTTCAGGCCCGCACACATCCAAGTTGGACGTTCTTCTCCAGCGTGGCTTCTCCTCAGGAAGGGTGCATGTGCTACTCTTTGCTTTAGCCGTCAACAGTCTTTTCTCGCGATTCCTTCACGCAAGCCCCTTTTTTGCGGACTTAGTTGATTAGATAATCATCAAATTGAACCCAAGCTCCTATTAGAGTTTTGCATTTCGATTTTCCTTCTCATTCAATAATTCATTTAAATTGTTTGTTAAAGTGTTTAATTTCATTTTTTTATTTTTTAATAAAAAATATTTATTTTTCATCTGTTGCATTTCGTAGACATAAAGTTGTTTGCGCTGAATTTAATAGCTTCATTGAGAAAGGAATGGGTGTTGTGACACCAAGTTGGCATCATGATCTTCTGTTATCTTTACCTAAAAATGACTTCTGCACATATAATGATGTTCTTTCATATATTATGTGTCTTTTTGAAAATATTAAATTTTATTCAAAAATTTGATTATTTACTTTTTTAATTCTAATATTATTTTTTCCAAAAAAAGAAAAAAATTATATTGTTAATATATTAATAAAAAAATATGACCATCTTATTAATGAAAAATAATTATTTATCTTCTTACAGCAAGAAAAGTCATATGATACCAATGTAAGTTTTATTTTAATGTTATAAACAAAAAATTTATTTTAATCTTAATTAGACTTGGTACATACAATTTTATTTTATTTTTGTTATTTCTAAGATATATATTTAGGTAATATATATTATTAGTAGTAACTTTTTTATAATGTATGTATCAATTATTCTTGGTGCCTTCTGTCTTCTATTTTTTTTATTATTTTGGTTTTAATATTTAGTAAAAATTCTAATTTGATGTCTAATATTTTAAATATTTTGTTTTAGTTCAAAATAATTTTGTACGAATTTAAATATTGTTATAGTATTGTTATTTAACGTACTTAATTATGCACTAAGATATTATGTATCTATTACAGTCTATCAATGTTCTTCTTTTATATTAACCTTTGATCTCTATGTAATATAATCTAATGGTCTAAAAGTGCTTATTTTATAAAAATGTGATGAAAAGTAAATGTATTATGAGAGAAGTCACTTTTTTTAACTTCTTGATTTCTTAGTGCCTTCTGTCTTCTATTTTTTATTATTATTTTGGTAAAAATAATTTTTTTGTGCTTTCTGTCTTCTATTTTTTATTATTATTTTAGTTCTAATATTTAGGTCAAATTCTAATTTGATATTTGATATTTTAAACATTTTATTTTAGTGCAGAATAATTTTGCACGAGTTTAATATTATTTCACTTTTAAATTTGATACAAATTCTTTGTATCAGGAAATATTTTGTATTAGACTATTGAGATTTCAAGTACTTAATTATGCACTAAAATGTTATGCATTTATTAGAGTCTATCAGTGTTCTTCTTTTATATTAATCTTTGATTTCTATATAATATAATCAAATGGTCTATATAAATATGGGATGTTTTATAAGCAGATAATTGTTGTTCTCATTTAAAAGATACCATCTTCTTTAGTGGATAAATTTGATGATTCGTATTTTCGTATTTTATTTTGCTTCTTTTTTTTTTAGTTTAAAAAGCCTTTTTTTAAATACCATTATTTTGTTTGATATGAAAAAGCCATTTTTTTATATACGCGTGGTTTCATCTCCGATGTGGAGAGCTATTCGCGTTTCAGGCCCGTACACATCCAAGCTGGACGTTCTTCTCCAGTGTGGCTTCTCCTTAGGAACGGTGCATGTGCTCCTCTTTGCTTTCGCTGTCAGCTGTCTTTTCTCGCGATTCCTTCACGCAAGCCCCTTTTATTGTGGATTTAGTTTATCAGGTAATTATCAAATTGAACCCAAGTCCCTTTGTTTTCATCTCCTGATCTGCTTCCCTCTACCCTACCAAACGTTGTCTACAGCTTCTGTTTCTTCGGTCTTTGGTTTCTTGTCATTCATTGCATGTTAATGATTTTCCCATAGAGTCTCAAATTGAAGATCTGCAACCAATCAACCAGGTACACTCTTCTGGTCCCTTTACTTCCAAACCTGTTTTCGTCTTCATCGTTTTCCTTTTTGTTCATTGTGTATATCCTTCTGATCAAATTTCGTATCTCTTATAATGTCAATCCAGGTTTTACTGTCTAAGGTTTGTGAATCTGCTAATTTGCGAATTGTCTATCTGGCTTCGTATGTTTCTGGGTTCATGTTCTTTTTTACATTCTTTGGAAGTTGATGTTAATTTGAATATGGTCTATCAATTGGATTCATCTTCTTCACCTTCATTGTCTGCAATTTCGTGTTAATTTGATTATCATTTCTCCTTTTGTTAGCTCTTGAGGTTTTTTTTTTATGTGGTTTGTCTATTTTATTGATATTTTGGTTTCTATAATGATTAGAAAGATGAAATTTCTACTTATGTTTTCTTATATTTATGGATCATGGTTTGGTTTTGTCAGGTCATTGTCTAGGTATCGGGTTTCTACTTAATCTACTACGTCAGCGGTGATATAATTGGCAGAGTTTTTTTAACAAAGTGAGTTTATAGATCCATCCTCTCCTATTGGAGTTTTGCATTTCGATTTTCCTTCTCATTCAATAATCCATTAAAATTGTTTGTTAAATTGTTTAATTTCATTTTTTTATTTTTTTAATAAAAACTATTTTATATTTCATCTGTTGCATTTCGTAGACATAAAGTTGTTTGCGCTGAATTTAATAGCTTCATTGAGAAAGGAATGGGTGTTGTGACACCAAGTTGGCATCATGGTCCTCTGTTATCTTTCCCTAAAAATGTCTTTCGCACATATAATAATGTTTTTCCATATATTATGTGTCTTTTTGAGAATATTAAATTTTATTCAAAAATTTGATTATTTACTTTTTTAATTCTAATATTATTTTTTCCAAAAAGATAGAAAGAAATTATATTGTTAATATATTAATAAAAAAATATGACCATCTTATTAATGAAAAATAATTATTTATCTTCTTACAGCAAGAAAAGTCATATGATACCAATACAAGTTTCATTTTAATGTTATATACAAAAAATTTATTTTAATCTTAATTAGACTCAGTCCATACAATTATATTTTATTTTTGTTATTTCTAAGATATATATTTAGGTAATATATATTATTAGTAGTAAATGTATTATGAGAGAAGTCACTTTTTTTTAACTTCTTAATTTTTTGGTGCTTTTTGTCTTCTATTTTTTTATTATTATTTTGGTAAGAATAATTTCTTGGTGCCTTATGTGTTCTATTTTTTTATTATTATTTTGATTCTAATATTTGGGTCAAATTCTAATTTGATGTCTGATATTTGAAATATTTTATTTTAGTGCAGAATAATTTTGCAAGAGTTTAGTATTATTTCACTCTTAAATTTAGTACAAATTCTTTGTATTAGGAAATATTTTGTATTAGAGTATTGAGATTTAAAGTACTTAATTATGCACTAAAATGTTATGCATTTATTAAAGTCTATCAATGTTCTTCTTTTATATTAACCTTTGATTTCTATATAATATAATCAAATGTTCTATATAAATATGGGATATTCTATAAGCAGATAATTGTTGTGCTCATTTAAAAGATACCCTCTTCTTTAGTGGATAAATTTGATGATTCATATTTTCATATTTTATTTTTATTCTTTTTTTTAGTTTAAAAAGCCATTTTTTAAATACAGTTATTTTGTTTGATATGAAAAAGTTATTTCATTACGTGGTTTTGAAAATATTCAATTTTATTAAAAACTTAGTTATTTACTTTTTTTAATTTGATATTATTTTTTCCAAAAAAAAAAGATAAAGAAAGTGTATCCTTAATATATTAATAAGAATAAAATATGACCATTTATTAATAAAAAATAATTATTTATCTTTTTTTAGAAAGAAAAGTCAGATGATATCAATGCAAATTTGATTTTAATCTGTCAACAAAATTTGATTTTAATCCATATTATATCTTTTGTTAGAAAAAAAATTTCTTGGTGCCTTCTGTCTTCTATTTTTTATTATTATTTTTGTTCTAATATTTGGGTCAAATTCTAATTTGATGTCTGATATTTTAAATATTTTATTTTAGTGCAGAATAATTTTGCACGAGTTTAATATTATTTCACTCTTAAATTTGGTACAAATTCTTTGTATTAGAAAATATTTTGTATTAGACTATTGAGATTTAAAGTACTTAATTATGCACTAAAGTGTTATGCATTTATTATAGTCTATCAATGTTGTTCTTTTATATTAACCTTTGATTTCTATATAATATAATCAAATGGTCTATATAAATATGGAATATTTTATAAGCAGATAATTGTTGTGCTCATTTAAAAGATACCTTCTTCTTAATTTATTATGTGGTTTTGATGGTATTAAAATTTATTAAAAAACTTGATTATTTAACTTTTTAAATCTGATATTATTTTTTCCAAATAAATTGAAAGAAACTGTATTGTTAATATATCAATGAAAATAAAATATCATAATTTTATTAATGAAAAATAATTATTTATCTTTTTATAATAAGAATAGTCACATCATACCACTGCAAAATTGATTTTAATTTGCCATACAAAAATTTGATGAAAATCTAAATTATACTCTATTCATACAATTTTATTTTATTTTTGCTATTTCTAACATATATATTTAAATAATAAATATATTATTAATAATAAATTTTTTATAATGTCATATGTCAATTTTTTCTTGGCACCTCTTAACATAATTTAGTTAATTTATCCAGATCTCAATTGATTTTGTTTTTTTCTTTTGTTAGTTAAAACGTATCTTTTTTAATAGATAAACCAGATTTTTATTTCTTAAAAAAATCAATTCAAATTATTTTTTTAATATATTGAATTTCCATAAAATTCAAAAATTAAATATCTAAAATGATTGATATTTTTTTTACTATCAGTCTAAAAATACTTGGTTGCAGAATTTTGTTTTTATTAATATAATCCTCTCAATTTAACCATAACCCTAATTAAAGTCAGATCATGTGAGTTTAACTAATTTTGTTTTGCCAAATTCATTACTTTTAGTTCATTAGGATCCCTAAAAGACCTTTCGACCTCAGCCCGTCTTCTTTATCCCTAAGCTCACTCCATCCGTCGCACCATCTCCGTACCGCCTCCCTGGGCTGAGGTTTCTACTTCTTCCTGGGTTTTGGCCACATGCAGAGAAGGTATGGGTATCTCTGTGATTCCATTTGATTCCACCACGAGGGTGTTCTTCTCTTCGTTGCGTCTATTCTTTCTCCACCACGAGGGTTCCTCTGTCTCTCTCTGTAGATCATATATCATGCTCCATCTCTATTTCTCTATTTTGGATAGCAGATGTCGCCACTGTGGTTCAAGAGGTATATGTGGTCTATGGGTCCATCTCCTCCTTTTCAATCTTTCTGGTTTCTTTCTCCAGTTTCAATTTTTTTCTATTAATTGTTACTGTTTTCTTTATCCATCGTTTAATTTTGAGTTGTTTGGTTTCTGATTTAATCATGGTGATTGTTACTTGTTTTTCTAAATCAATGGTTCTCTCCTATGTTTGTGCTTTTGGTGTTTCTGTGAAAAATTTTCTTCTTGGGGGTTTTGCTGATTATAATTTATATAATTTTCTTTCTCCTATTGGACTGAAGTTAACTGTAGTGTTAGGTATAGTTGACTGATGAAATTTTGTTTTTGCTTTATTGTGAATTGTCAAATCAACTATATGTAGTAGGTATTTGGTAATTTGTAACAGGCCTCTTCCCATATTTTTTTTGCTCTTTTCCGATGAGTATTTGGTTACTTGTGATATCTTCCTAAATGATGTGTGTAGGGATATCAATCTATATATGCCTATTAGTCTATCTCTATCTCATATGTGAAGCTTTCATTGTAAGCTTTAGTGTTTCTTAACTTTAGGAGTTTATAACTCCAACTCATCTGTTTATCTTCTCATCTTAGTGCTGAAATTTTCTCTGTATATTTTCTCCTTTTGGTGTTCTTATCCTATATATGTTGGGAATGAATAACCGTGTTGATCTGGTGGAGAAAATCACTCCCTGGAGAGAATCATGAAAAGTGCATGTTAAAGTTGTGAAGTTGTGGTACCACAAGAATCCTGCTTTGGATGCTTCTCAAAATCTGTTGCATATGGTCTTAATGGATAAGAAGGTCAGTTTTATTTTATGTTAGTATTTCCCTAAGTTGTTGCCATTTTTTTTTAAATATGCAGAAGGGAATTTTTTTGGTTGCAAAGTGATGTGTTTTTGTTGTTTTAATTTTTTAATCAATTTTTTTATGCTGTTTGGATACCTATAATACCCTAACCACCAAAATACACGCTTCCGGCTGCGCGACTGTGATAGCTCGGACATTACGATGACACTTATACTATTTAATACTAAAATATGAGCCTGTTTAAAATTTTAAACCGCAATACTGCTCCCAAAAATACTTTTGCTATACAACGCACATCCATACTTTCAAAATGCTTACAACAACTCATAAGAGTACATCCATATATACATATATATATATTTATTATATATATATATATATATATATATATATATATATATATATATATATATATATATATATATATATAACATTACAAACATTAACCAATACAATTCCTATCCCTCTTACAGAATATATTAAGATAAAGGCGAGGGTACGATAAACCATAACTAAAATAATATAGAGCACCACAACAATATATAAATAAACTCTTCGTGACTTCTGCGCCCACATCCTGAAAGGGGAAAAATGTAGGGGGTGAGAACATCATCCTCGAAAGGGTTCTCAGTAGAGGATTTTTGGGAATTACTGTAATAGGATACATGAAGATAAACCGTACTAGTGATTAATAACCGTCTTATACCTCTTTTAAAAAACAACGGTTTACAATAAAAGAGAAATCTGGAATCCTTTTCCGAAAGAGGAACCATTCAATTCTCAAAACTCAAAAATCTTTCAAAACGGTTTATCCATGTCGAACCAAAATAGCCTTTCTTATTTTATTCCGAACCGGAAACATAAAACCGGAATCAACCATCGGTCCATCTCAATTCAACCACGGCCCTAGGCCCAAACAATCCAATCCAACAACCAATCACCACAAACCAACAGAGTCCCAATTGCAAACACAGATAGGAAGTTCATGCACAAACAAATAGTTACAGCAAGTAGAACAAGTAGCAGGTAATCACAAGTAATCACATAGGCAAACCAAGTACAATATACACACCCAAACAATGTCACATAGATGCATATGATGCATGCCTGTCCTAGTGGCTGATGATATCATCTGTCGGTTATATAGCCAACCCGACACGTCCTGGTAGCTAACCATGGACAGAAACACCCATCGTGGAGCAAATAGGTTTAAGCTACAACCCCATTGCTATTATCCGCTCAACCCAGAGCCAGTGGAATAACCACTACTGCGGCTACTACCCAGGCGGGTATTTAAAAGCTCGACATGGAGCGAGTGGAATCAACACTACTACCGCTACTACCCAAGCGTCACAGTCTCTGACCTGGAGCAAGTGAGACGAACCACAACCCTTGCTACTACCCAGGTATCTCAAGCATATATTCATTCAGTCCCAACCATGGATCAACATCCATCTCAACCATTCGGCTTAAATTCATAATTCATAGTCAGCCATACGGCCCATAACTCATTCGGCAATCAGCCATAAATTAATATCATACACAGTCATTCCGGCTCACGGTTCAATCCAGAACTGGCCAATATTCATAATCATACACAGCCATTCCGGCCCATAACAAACGGCACTTCCACCATTCAACATCATCAAATTCATAAAACTGGCATTTAAGCCATAAATTATTTTTCTCAAGCCATTTCACTTTGAAATCAAGTTTCAACTCTTTTCAGCCTTGGCTTTAGAAATCTCGTTTCTCAAATCATCTCATGCTCATAAGCCAAATTTGCTCAAAGTGAGTTCCCATTTTAAAACAAAGCCACTCTCGGCATTCTCTTTCCAAAACTTCCAAAACCATGACAAGTTAAGGATTTATTTCAAAGTATTCAAAATCACCCATCCAACAATGGGATTTTATAACAAAAGTTTCTCGACAGAGTCCCAAGTCTTTAGGGGAGAATATCATAGCTCATTTTGCCAAATTTACTTAAAATCATTAAAACCATGGCTTTCCGCTTTGAGTAATAAAATAGGATCTAAGCCAAACCGAGTCATGAAATCAATTACTCCTTTCAA
Organism: Arachis stenosperma; assembly: GCF_014773155.1. Classification (NCBI taxonomy): domain Eukaryota; kingdom Viridiplantae; phylum Streptophyta; class Magnoliopsida; order Fabales; family Fabaceae; genus Arachis; species Arachis stenosperma. The sequence continues at coordinate 11,775,964 of NC_080377.1, forward strand.
AGTCATTTCCTTTTACTTAACAAAACCGGCTTCAATTCCACGATTAAATCTAAAGCGTTTCAAACTACCAAGAGAATCATTTTCATTGTGTTAAACTAGAGTTCAAAAGATACTTTGGATCTTATTTAAAACGTCAAAATAATGAGGCTCATCAATCGAAATCCAATTCTTTTTAAAATCACAAAAACTCTTCCAAGGGACAATCTTTATGTTTAATAAAGAAAAACATAAACCCGTTTTACCTTTTAAAACAGCCCCAAAGCAAAATTCTCTTTCGAATGACTTGTACCCAAAGACATACTGTTCTTCTTGGAAAATAAGGAGAAATCATGATTCTCTTTTCAACAATTCTTTTAAAGCATAACTTCATTGCTTTCTCAACTGTTCTAAGTAAAGGTAATAAAAGAAGCCATAATTTCACAATCCTCGAAATAAATAGGAAATGCATTAAACTCAAAATTCTCCAAATAACATTTCAAATAAGGACTCGGACTCTATATAAATTTCAGCAACATCTCCCCTAAAACTTGGACTTTGCCACCCGGTTTGGGTCCCAACTAAACCGTTCATCAATCCCTTTCAACAATCCAAAAATCCGAAAATCAATTCCAATTCAAGCTAAATCCAACAGTCGCCTCATTGGCATATCTCAAGGAAACCATTTCAAAATCAAATTAACATCAACTGATTTAACTCATTTCCAAAGCTTTAAAGAAACGGCTCAGTAATAAAGCATTTGTCCCAAAACCAAGTCAATTAAAGTAATTCAGGCTGAATTCAAAAGTGTATTCGACTTTTCACATCATCAAAATAATTGACTCAATTCAAACCAATCCTCAACGGACTAAACTCAGATTTCAAATCTTTTAAAGAATCAACTTCAAAGCATTACATTTCACAAAGCCACACAACAATTCAGCAAAATAAACATCCATAATCATTCGAGACAATCGAATAATACATAAGGCAGATACAATCATTAAATACACAATGTCTCACATCAGAATTCATATGTAATAATTCCAATACATAAAACATAGTTTTTGGAAAGCGCCCCTACCTCGACAAATTGAAACTATAACCCAAGCTCGTTAACTGATTCCTTTTTGCTCAGCCCGAAATCACCGGCAATCAGAACCTCGGCTCCACTTGCTTTCTCAACAACCACGACTCTAATCGCAACACATAATAATTAGGACTCGACCCCACGTTATCAAAACTCATATTCATTAACTGAACACAGCAAAATACTAACGCGAGGCTTTCGAAATAGAAATACTCACTAAGTTAACAAAACGAAGCAACCGAAACTCTGAATTGACCCGACAACAATTGTGGCATCAGATCTCTCAGAGCAAGAACAACAACGACCTCAACATCAATTATGCCACTTTCGAATGATAAACCAGCAACAACTAAAATAGTAATCCATAGTCCTATAATTAGGCCAGGAAGAAGACAGAGGAACAAAACTGAAACTAGAGCAGGGTTTAAAGCGTTACTGTTCCAAGAATGGAGTTTGGGAACGCAGGGGAGCTACTGTCGGGTGGTATCACTGGTGTTCCCCTTCAGGCTCGGTGGCGACTGAATTGTGACGGCAAGCTTTCTTCGATGGCAGCAGCGACGGTGGTGCACGGTGCTGGCGGCGACGACTCCAGCGTGGTAACAGGATGGAGCTTCTTCTCGGTCAGTGGTTCACAGCTCACAGTGACGTGCGCAACTCCTCCTGTGTTAGTGACTGCTCTACTTTCCTCACCAGCAGCTAAAACCCACGGCGGCAACCATGGCGAAGTGGCCTGGCTGGTCAGTGATGGCAGCGGAGATGCACGGCGGCGCAACTCCACGCAGTGGGTCGCACTCCCCTCGCATGACAGAGACGCGACGTCTTTGATGGCGAGCTCGAAGGGTGACCAGGCGTGACGTCGGTGATCACGAGACGCGGTGGGACGAGGCTGGACGGTGACCCAGCAATGGCAGCTCTGTCTTGCATGCCCTGGCTCGTGCTCTCTCTTTTGACCGTGACCATGGTCCGCAGCTTCCTCTCCTTCGGCGGCAACACGACGGCGCGGCGGCAGTGATGCCCGCCAGTGCCGTCCTTCCTCTTCTCCTCTCCACTTCTCCGATCCCCCGTTTCTCTTCTCCCTTTCTCTTTTCTTTCTTTCTTTGATTTACTGAAGTTGAGGAAAAGGGTATGGCGGCGTGAGACAATGGGGAAAGGCTAGGGTTTCATTTTCTGAAAACTAGGGTTAGGGTTTTATTTTAAAAAATTAGGGTTATGGGCATTTTAGTAATTTCACTTAAAACTAGGGATAATATGGTAATTAAAACCCAAATTAAATCCAACACTAGATGTATATAGAAAATACTATTTGTTCATCAATTTTTACAAATTACTTTCAATAAAATGCCCAAATCAAATAATTAGAAATAATATACTTAATTTCTTTATTTTTCCAAAATAGCAATAGTAATATTTAAAATATTACTTACCTAATCCAAATCATATAAAATCCTTATTATTTTATAACTATCAACTTTATAATTTAAATATAGAAAATAATCCAATAATTATAAAATTGGATAATAATCATAACTCGTCTCAAATTCAATAAATCAAAACTTGCCTTAATTTTCTTTAATAAAATGATTTCTGAAATTAAGGCTATAAATAACTATATGATTTGAAATTTGATCATAATAAGACTTTTCAAAGGTTCTGGGTCTTACAATACCTAAATATGTTAATAAATTCAAAATATGAACTATTTTTTTTCAATTGCAGTTACATAAGATCCAAGCAACGATTAGAGATCAACTTATATCAAAGTTTGCTGTGTCTCTACACGAAGGAGATCTGTATTTGATGACCCATTTTACAATTGTACCAAACACTGGTTTGAACAGAATGACCAAACATCAGTTCAGAATTTTGTTCCAATACAAGACCTCTGTTGTTTCTATGGTATCTCCAAGGATACCTCATTCTGGTTTGTGTTTTACATCAATAGATGGAATTGATCAAATGACAAAGGACCACAATTTCCTCATTGGTTTGTACAAGTTTCTTGCTCTACCTTTTTAGGATCATAGTATTATGTTTTAACAAGTGTGGTTTCTGATTCAAATTTGTATATGTTTCAATCTAATTATTAGACTTTGTTGAGATTATTACTAGTGTTCGAAAAGAAAGAGATGTAGCATCATATGGGAAGCTGATCAAAGCAGTTGTGCTAGAAGTTTTTACTCATGGGTAATATGTCTCTTACTTTCTCCCATATCAGTAGTTATCTTCTATTCATTCAATTTTTTTTGTTCCAGCCTTTATGTTTATAACAATAAATATATAGTTAGATCCTTTTGATCTTTTGAAACTTATTTCTCCAGCAAAAAGGTCCAATGCAATGTGTTTGGAAATGCTTGTGGTCTGTTGGAATATGATAACTTACAAAAATATCTAAGATATCCGCTGATTGTCCTCGAGTCTTTTAAAATCAAAGCAATTGAAAGTTAGTTTCAGGCATATTCAGCAAATTTTTACTATAATAATTACTTTTTTTATTTTTGACCTTTTAAGTTAAATATGGTTTGAGGCTAATAGAGTAGGATTCTTGCATGCAGGTGGAGTAATTCTATAGAATGTGATAAATGTCTCTAGGTTATTCATTAATCCCGACATTCTTGAGTCTGTTGAGTTCCTACGCAGGTTAGTTGTGAAAAAAATATTGTAAAGGTACAAGCTGCTATGCTTATTTTCTTGGTATTCATGTATATGTTTTGTGTCATGAAGATTATTTATTGTATCTTTTATGTAGATTTAGTGTAGCCAGTTATGGATTCTTAAGACTTGTGACCAATGACCTTGGATACTTAATTTCTAAAGTTGATGGTGATTATTTCAATCCCAAAGAGATCAGTAATATTCAAGATCTTCATGTAGATAACGGGGTACTATTTTAGATTGGTAAACTCTCCATTTAATACTTAAACTTCAATTTCTTAAACATGTGTGTTGGGTTTATATCATTGTTTTTAAAATTTTACAGGATGTTCATTACTTTGTTATTGGGACAATTAAGAAAGTTATGGATGAACCAGATTGGTGGTACTACTCATGTGTATGTGGTCATGCTGTTGTTGACCATGAGGATCTCTACCTTTGTGATGCTTATGGTTCATGTGTTGAACATGTGATGGTCAAGTAAGGTTCATATGTAACTCTACTATGTAATAGATTAATTATCAATCTTTTAGATTTTTGGTTAGTTCTTTGTTATGCTTCACTCTATGTATTTTTAAGCAGATTTAATTTATTGGTTTTAGTTATCATTCTTGGTTGTTAATTGTGTTAGATATAGGATTCGGATAAAGATTCACCATGCTGAGTGTGCTGTTTTGTTTGTTCTACTTGATAATGCGGCAACAAAACTATTTGAAAAAACTTGTTCTGAAGCATTTCTTAGGATAGACGAAGAATTCCTTGTTGATCCTAGTGTGCTTGCAGTATGAACTCTTTCATGCATATTGAACCTCATTTAATTTTTGTTATTTTTTTGTGTTCAACTTTACTGATTCTTTTATATTAAACTTCCAAGGTCTGTCGGTCATATTCTCCACAAATATTTGGTGATGTTGTTGGAGAGGAGAAAGTTTTCAAGGTTGAAATTCTTTTTGCAGTTGATCCAGATTACTCCGGGTCCTTTAAAATTGTAAATGTCTTTAGTGATAATCCGAAACCAGCTGCAACCGATGATTATATGAATGTATGATTTCTCACCCTATGTTGCAACATGTTCATGCATTTTTCTTTTTTCTGAATCAATGCATTCGATACTTATTCTAACCAAATTATCCCAGCAAGGCTTCACGATCCGATTTTTCCACCAATCTATGATGCCTATTTGCAGTATGCAACTGGGAAAGATTACAAGACTCAAGTAGTGTGTGTGAATTCTATTCAATCAGAAACTATTGAAGATATTATTACTGATCTTATTTTACCCAATCACTGCTATTCTGATGTTGAAAACGTATATTTTTTTCTCATCTGTGATAAAATCTCTTTGTTCTTTCTTTTTTGTTATTCTTGTTATATCATATGCTGAAAAGTTAGTAATTGATAGTTTTGTAAATTATTTGAAATTTGAAATGCTGTATTATTTTTTTCTTTGCTGGCAGGGTGGTTTCGTTTTTATTCTGGGAACTATATCATCTGTTTTCAAGAAACATAAGTGGTGGTTCTCAACTTGTTTGTGTGATTCTCTTGTGTCAGCTAATAAACAAATTTTATCATGTGATATATGTCAACTTCAATGCATTGATGCTGTCCCAAGGTGTTTTGTTCTTTAGTTTTATTCTGTTTTTGTAACTAATTATTATTTCAATGTTAACTTAAAATTTCCTTGTTTTCTCCTGGTTTTCAAGATTCTGCTTGAAGATTGTAGTGTCTCATGCAAATGGCAATAATATATTTGTTCTTAAAGATCGTGAGATTGTGCAACTAATAAAGACAAGGTGCTTGAACTTTTTGGATAATCACCCAGAGTTGAATCAGGTTGTCATCCAGCTGTGGTTTTAATTAGTATATAGATATATAGATATAGATATAGTTAGTTTGTATCTATTGACATTCCTAAGGAAAACCTAAATTATTATTATGCTATTTTTTAACTATTTTGTTTTTTTTTTAGGAATCTTATTGCAAAGTTGTTCCATTGAAACTCATTTCAAGTCTTTTGCACAAAAAAGTTGTATTCATGGTTGATGCTAGGCCTGTGGGTTATGAGATGAATCGATCTGTGTATATTGTTCAACAAATTTGGAATGATGCCTCCGTTATTAATGTTTTTGAGGCTGCTGCTGAGATGAATGAGCATAAGGTTTGGTTGTATAGTTTTTATAATTTGTTCGATTATTAGTATTTAAAAATATCAATAACTGAGAGAATTTCAATTTTTTTTCAGATTCATGTTTTGGTTGATTCTATGCCTGAAGTTGAAGATGCTTTCAGCCAATGTGGAAGCGATCATGAAGCTGTGGAGGATCTAGATGCTTTTTAGTTTAATATGTTAAGATACTATTTTAAGTTGTTGTTGTGGAGGATCTTCATGCTTTTTAGTTTAATATGTTCAGATACTAATTTAAATTGTTGTTTGATTTGTAATACAATGTTAGTCTCTTTTGAATTCTAATGTGGATATAACTATGATATTTATATATTTAATCAAATTTCTTTTTTAATTACAACAAAAAAATATGTGTTTATTTTACCAGTTTCAAATAAACTCGTGCAATAATTAATCAATTATTAATCAGTATTAAAAAAATGATAATTGTGGAAAAAATATATATACTGGTTAATAAAATGGTTTTCATTACCATTTTTAAATGTATTCAACCTAAGGTTAAATTTAATTGTTATTAAAAATATATCTCTCTTTAGTTTTTTTATTTATTTAATCAAATCCCTTTTTAATTACAAAAAAATATGCGTTTATTTTACCAGTTTCAGATAAACCCATGCAATAATTAATTAATTATTAATCAATATTAAAAAAGAAATTGATAATTGGGAAAAAATATAGATACTGGTTAATAAAATGGTTTTCATTACTATTTTTAAATGCATTCAACTTAAGATTAAATTTAATTGTTATTAAAAAATATATATCTCATCAGTTTTTTTATTTCCTTTTTTGGCAAAAAAATGTCAATTCAAGGTTGCCATACTCCCATTAACACATAAATCATGTTGTTCCTTTTCTTCATTTTGTTTATTTACGGGTCCTTTTCTCTCTTTTTCTTTCTCACTTTGAAACCCGATTTCGTTTCCGTCAGCTCAACGATCACTCCCTCGCACTCATCCTCTCCAGAATCAGAAAGCCAAGTACCCAGAGCTGGGAACCATTCTCTTGAGGTCATCAATTTTGTTTGTTGGGTGTGTGATTCAATGAAAGTCGCGATGGATGCTGTTCATCAATCAGGGGTCTTCTGTCTCTTCCAATTATCCCAAAAACAGGTTTTTATACTTGTCACAAGGCTTAAAGCACGTTACCTAATATTTCTCATGGGTTATTATTTCCCAAACTGATTAATGGGTTTCCCGCAGAATCTAACGTTTATCATGGGTTCTCCTAAAATAAAAAAAAATTTGCTCCTTTGCAAAGGTGAGGCTTTTTCTTCTGTTGCTGATGGGTTTGCCAAAGGCTTGATGAGTCTTATTGTATCTACTATTTGAGGATTGGATTCGGTGGCTATGGTTCTCGCTGCCATTTCAATCATCCGCATGATCGTACGGCGGTAAAAAATTTTGTTCGTTTCATTTTTTAAGTTTGGAGAGGGTTTTTTGTTGTGTTATTTTTGTGCTTGATGTCATTAATTATTCATGGTTGTACTTTGGATCTGTTAGTTAATTTTGTACATCCTCTAATTCAGTGCTACTTTGGTTTCATTTTGTAGGTTTAATTGATTCGTTTGGATAGAATATTTTTGCTATTCTTTATCTGAGTTAATCTTCTTGGTTTCTTATTGTTGTCTTCTTGATTTAATGATTGGGCTTAAGAATTGATTATCAATTTTCACTTTCAATAATGGAATCTATGTTTCTGATTGGCAATAACTTGACATGTCTTCTATTTCACCAGTCATACTTATTGGGAATAGTATTATTATATAGTCAAAGATAGGATCAATTAGTAGGTATGGTTTCTTTATAGATTTATAGATAGATAGATAGATCTATATAGATTCATAGATAGGTTGATATGACATATCTATATTATATAGAGGTATGAGTATATCTAATTTAATTACTTATGGGCACATTGAATGTCATATGTCAATCAATCAATCAATCTAGCCAAGGAGTCTAAGAGAAACGTATTCTACAAGCTTTGCCTTACAAACTTGCTCATTCCTCTGGTATAAGTAGTAATGAGGTAATGGAGTATTGTGGAGATTTTTCAAGAGCTATCAGTTGTTCCTTACTTGTCTTTTTTCCCTTGCATTCCTTTCTGTTGAGAAAAATCCAAATCCCACACAGTTTTATGTTGCCGATATTTTATTCTTTAATTTGTTTTTTTCATCTATATTCTTTCATCTTTACTATTTATTTATTGATAAGATAAGTCTTAGTATTGATCCTCTTCAGAAAATCTCTCCATGGAAGGAAACTTGGAGTATTGAGGCTAAGACCTTGACCATTTGAGAAGATGCTTTCATTGTTAATGAAAATATGCAGAAACTCTTACATGTGGTCTTGATAGATAAGCAGTTGAGAGTGTGTGTGTGTGTGTGTGTGTGTGTGTGTGCGCGCGCTATCAAAAACTCAGTTTTTACTTAACTAAGTTGTGTATTTTAAAATTGTGATTGTGATCAGTTTTAGCATGTAATATTTCATGGTATGATATTTAGAAATTGTCAGATTATTTTTTTCCTCTTTTTTAATTTCCAGCACGACAAGGTCCAAGCAACTGTTGAGGATGATTTGATCACAACTTTTATTCATCAGTTAAAAGAAGGACATGTATGCATTATTTCCGACTTCAAAGTGATACCTAATGGTGGATTGGTTAGGGTTACAAGACATCGATTCCGCATCCTTTTCAAGTGTAGTACCTCTGTTGTTGCAGCTACAAATAGAGTCATACCTAATCCTGGTTTAAGTTTAACCTTTATGGACAAGATTCTTCAAAAGCGCACTGATTATGAGTACTTAATAGGTAAGTTTCGCTTTTTCAAAATTGATCTGGAATAAAGGTGTTTTAAAGTAAGATTAATAATAGCTCAATGAAATGTCTTGTGGTATTGTATCCGGCAGTTTAATCTTTTTTGCTATAATTTGACTAAACAGATTTTGTTGGGGTGCTGTGCGGATTGAAAAGGAAAATGGATGTTGAGTGTAATGGAAAGATATTGAAAGTTATTGTCCTTGAGGTTTTTGCTGATGGGTATCCTTTGCCTTTCTATTTTTCATTCTATTTTTAAATTATGTTATGCCTGTTTTTCATTTTTTTTATTACTCTTGAATTGTTCTATTGTTGTATCTCATTTATTATAATGATTACCCAGGAAGAAAATACCCTGCAATCTTGTTGGTGACTGTTCTGCTCTTATAGACATCGATAGTTTGCAAAAGTATCACAGACCACCAGTTCTTATTTTGCAATCTTTCAAGATCAAAATCAATAGAGGTGAAAAGTTGTCCATGTTGCACACATGTCTGAGTTTGATCTATTTATATATTTTTGTTTACCAATAAATTGTTTCTTTATGAATTAATTTCTTCTTATTGTATTTTGTGATTTGTAGATAAAGTTAGTCTCCAAAATGTGATCAATGTTTCTCGGGTTTCAATCAACCCTGATATGCAGGAAACTGTGAATTTTCTCGATGAGTTAGTTCGATTCAATTGTTCTCAAATCTTGTTCCAGTGAACTGAAAATTTCTGCCTTTTTCTTCATCTCTCACTTGCTCACTCTCTCTCTCTATTGCTCAGTTGCTTATTCTCTCTCTCTCTCTATTGCTCACTCACTCACACTCTTTCTCTCTCACACTCTCTCTCTCTGTCTCTAGCTGTTTTCCTAAAATTCTTTTACTCTAATATTATTTTTTTTCATAGATACCATATCGCAAGCCACCATTTCAGTAGACTGCGTAGTAATGAGATTGGGGATTTAGTATCTGTAATTGATGATGAATCTTTTGACTGGAAACTAATACGGACTATTGCTAATCTTAAGGGAAACAATGAGGTGTGTACTATTAGGTTTTTAACATGTTTTAGTGCTATGTAAGAAGTACTCATGTTAATTGATTTTTTCATATTGTAGACATGCTTTGTCCATTTAATTCATAAAATTTTTGTTTTAATAGGATGGACAATTCTTTGTGGTTGGAAAAATTAAAGAGATTGTTGAAAATCCAGAGTGGTGGGTCTTTTTTTGTGTTTGTGGTCATCCAATTGTAGGTGATGATAATGTGTTTCATTGTCAGCTGTGCGGCAGAGAGGTCCAGCATTTTATGATAAGGTAAATCCACGTTATGATTTAAAAATTTTCTTTCATCTGTTCTGATTCAATAATATAAGTAAGCTTCACATATCAACTTATTGTGAGACTCACAAATAGATTAATCTGATATTTACTTTCTTGGTTATAGTTACAGGATTAAGATACTTGTTGAAGATGGGACTTCTTGTGGAATGTTTGTCTTGTTAGACAGTGCAGCCACTAAGCTATTGGGGAGAACCTGTTCTGATGTGTTTTTGTTGTTAGAAGATGAACATGAGGTATGGTTAATTCTCTTAAATTTTATTTCTGTATACTGTATCAATAACTATTTTTTATTCTTCAATTTCGTCCATTAATTAGTGATCACTTTTCAATTTCTATGACAGAAAATTGAGCACCAATACTGTCCACAGTTTTTTCATCAACTCATTGGGAAAGAGATTGTTTTCAAAATTCAAGCAAAGAGGATTAACACTCGCGGTTATTGCGCTACCTTTAAAATCATCAATGTCATTAGTGATGCATGTTTTTTCAACAAACTTTAGGCTGATTAGTGCATCAATGTTAGTACTCTTTCTTTCTGTTAGATATTAATGAATTGGAGGAATCATTTTTAGATATAATTTGTTGATCCCCAGTTTCTAATTCTTTGGCTGTTGTTTTTAATGGTTTCCTTTACATGCCAATATGATTTTTACTCATACTTTACAAAGTTGGCTGCGTTTTGTAATTCATGCTTTGCTTCCAAATTTTAAGGATGTTAGTTCTGATTCGGCCTTTAGCCCAATAGTTGAAGACTTCTCTCAGTGTGGACAACTTAGAAGTTATGACAACCAAGTCATATCTGGTGTTCCAATACAACTGCATATCATTAAAGAGATGCTTGCTGATATTCTTTGTGCTAAAATATATTCTTCTGCATCAAGAAATGTTAGTATTTATTTTTATGTTCTCAACCGTCTGAACTGTGTTTCAGCATGTGTAGTATGATAAAAACATGTATCATAATATACCAATTACTGTTTCTCTACAGGATCAGATTTGTTTTTTGATCGGTGAGATTATTGATGTGCTGAAACATCAGAAGTGATGGTACTATTGCTATTTGTGTAATGCACATGTTTCTCATGTTGGGAATTTATTTTATTGTTATCTGTGTAGAGTTGAGTGTCTTGATGCCATAAGAAGGTATCTATTTTATCTCTCGGAATTGTTGGTACCAATTTTCTTTTTGCTTTATTGCATCTTCTACACCTGTCTCTCAGTGTATATTTTGCTTTTGTTTACATTATTTATGTATCGCATCAAAATTATTGTTTCCCATTCAAATGGCAGCAGTATTTTCATACTTGAGGATGATAAGGTGATGCAAATACTCAAAAAGAGTTGCTCAAAATTTTTGATAGACGATGGAAATTCCTCCCAAGTAATCATTTTTGTTTTAATTTAATTTAATTATCCTTGTTTTCAGTTTAGTGTTTATGGTTCAGGTATGTGAATTTTGCTAATGTACCTCTTCTTTTTTTTCCTTAGTCAAAGAATGATTACACTGTTCCGAATAGCATGATTTCTCAGTTGATGAACAAGAAAATTGTCTTCATAGTGGATCCTAGACCCATTGGATATGAATTGAATAAATCTCTTCATGTTGTTCGTGCAATATGTGATGATATTGATATTGTGAGGTTTTTGGAGGATTCCACCCATGATAATCAACAGCAGGTGATAACATTATTATGTAAATCTGATGTTGAGTTAGTCCACTTTGTTTTTGATCAAGTTAAACTCAATTGGTTATATTGTTTTGTGTTTTTTCATGGGTGATGTTTTAAGTGTTACTGATGTTATTACTCTCTTGTTCCATTAAGAAATTTCATCTGGATTCCTTTGTTCCTCATTTTTCTTTTGAATTTAAGAATCCAGTTGAGTTTCACTCCAATGCAAGCATTCAATGTTCGTCGAGCTCAGGTGCTCCAGTGCATCAGGCTTCACCGATTTCTGTTCTGAACTGGAATTGTTGGGTATTTCTTGATCTAATGGACTTTGATGCTTTATCTCTTAATAAACTATGTTTATAGTAATATGTATATGCATACATGTATATCGCTTAACTTTTGTTTCTTTATTTGTTTAATATTTCTTTTATTAGTTTCCAAATTTTTATCATACTTGATTTCTTTATCATCTCAATTTTTTTTTCTTCTGCATTCCTTGTTCTTATATTTTGCTGTGTTCTCTGTAGACTGTTAACTATGATTTTCATGCAAGAATCTCATCCTCACAAGGTTCCAATTTAGTTGGGAATCATCAGCCTCTCACTATTAGGGAGGAGTTTTGGAGGGCCTTTGGACAATGTGAAAATACTGGCGAAACTGTTGAAAGGATGAATGAGTGTAGTGGCTAATCATTTGTTACATTACAATATATATATACATTACAAAATTCTAAATAATTGTTAGAATTTTGCTTAGTTGTGTTAAGTAGTTGAAAAATTGGTAAAGTATGTTGTCAACAGATCTATTTTGGTATGTAATTATCAACTCATTCTCTAGAGTTGTGATCTTTATAAAACTTATTGTTCTCTTTCTTATGCTTAAATTTGTATGTGTGGGTATGTTTCTCTGTGTTTTTGAATAAAGCATGGTTATTATATATAGACTTGGGTTTTGTTTGGTGTATATATATATATATATATATATATATATATATATATATATATATATATATTTGTTTTGTTACAAGTTATTAAAATGTATGCAATAATTTAAATAATGAACCCCAAAATTATTTAAAAAATGTATTTTTTTTCAATCGTGTTATAATTTTATATTTAGATATCTCATATAAAAATATATTTTTAAGTAAAATTGGTTACAGGTATTTTTTATTTATTTATCATGTGAAAATATATATTTTAAAAAATATATAAATTTGAACTTCTCAAAAAAAATTATAATGAATTTTTTAGTAATTTTACTTTTATTATTAGAAATTTATCAACTCCAGTAAAAAGTAAGTAAAAATATATTTTTCATCCATTTTTTTTTTCGATTTAGTCATGCCTAATCAAATACTTAGTTGCTTTTATTAATTTATTGATATATTTAACATAGTTATCTATCTTAATACTTTAATAGTGTAGAGATAGATAATTTTTCGTAAAAAAGGTTAAAAATTTCTAGGATACTAGATGCATTAGATCAATAGATGTGGACCGCAGGATGGAGTTAGAATGAATCTGATTGGGGAACAGGGGTGTTCCATTGGAAAGACATTATGTCTTCCTCACTACTTTCTTTTTCGTCATGCCGATTCTGATTCGGAGCCTTCTCAGTCACATATCTCTTCTCACTCTCTCTGGAATTCCGGCGAAGATAGACTCCGATCGGAAGAGGAAGAAGTCTTTGATGGTGCTGGCGGAGCAGAAGGAGAAGCATAAGCTGGATTTGAACAAGACAAAGAAGATGTCTTACTGTGGCAATAGCCACGGTGGTGATGGAGCTGAGGTTAGGGCATCGCACATACTGGTGAAGCACCAAGGTTCCTCACTACTTTCCTTTTTGTGAAGCTGATTCTGATTCGGAGTCCTCTCAGTGACACATCTCTTCTCACTCTCTATGGAATTCTGGCGAAGATAGATTCGGATTGGAAGAGGACGAAGTCTCTGGTGGTGCTGGCGGAGCAGAAGGAGAAGCATAAGCAGCATTTGAACAAGACGAACAAGATGTCCTACTATGGCGGCAGTGACGGTCATGATGGAGGTGAGGTTAGGTATCACAAAAATATCTATTTACTGAGTAGAGGAAGTGAAAAAGTGTTGTTAAGGTTTCCTATTATGTTTAGATCTTGCTTGAACAATTAGATATCATTATGAATTGTCGTTGTTCACTTTGGAATTTCTTATTTGTTAGGAACTTATCATGATAAATAGGTCACTCCCAATTTGTTTTGCAGAATACTTCAAATACTGCTAGAGGATGGGAACCATCTTGATAAATTTGGTTGTTAAAGGGGTGTTTTCATTTGCACTGGTATATGATCAATTGAGATTTGTGTTGGAATTATTCCAAAATTTCAAAGGGCATTGTGTTTGAATTTGGATGGCTTCATTTGTTAGTTTGTTACCTTTTGGATTGATGCTTTTTTTTAACTTCTAGTTGTGAGTTAATTGTGTGTATTGAGAATCAGTTTTATGCTTATTAATTATTGAGATGAAATACTGGTTTATGAATTCAAGGAGTCAAGTAGAGGATATGGGAACTAAAGCTGCTGGATATAACAGAGTAGTAGAAGAGAATGGGAAATTATTTATCATGGTTCAAGATCTGAAAGGTTGAATTTGTAATTGTTTATTTAATTAATGGCCACTTTCTCTTTATATATTATTGAACAAAGTTAATTTTGTGAAACTTTTCAGATCCAAATTATAGGTAATATTCGAGTTTATTGCAGAATCAGGCCCGCATTCCAGGCTGAATCCAAGAATATTATTGATTTCATTGGGGAGGATGGTTCTGTATTCAGTTTATATCCATCCAAAACATTGAAAGATGGAAGGGAAGTTTTTCACTTCAATCGGGTTTTTGGTGCAAAGGCTGGCTAAGGTAGAGTTCCACATGCTGATTACAAAAATTTTTCCTTCCATTCCCTCTCTTTTACATCATCTTATTGAAATTTATTCTAACTTTGTACACAGATGAGGTTTTTAAGGACACAGACCCATTAATTAGATCTCTGATGGATGGATATAATGTTTGTATTTTCGCATATGGTGAAACTAGATCTGGGAAGACATACACCATGGTAAGATAAAAGAAGTATGACGCGGACACAAACCAATGAAATAAGAAGCAATGTTTGCTTACTATATATGCAAACTTAAACCAATTATATATCCATCTAATGTTTTTTTTCTTATTTCTTCTGGCAGAGTGGTCCATCAGGTTGAACCTCTAAGGATATGAGGATCAATTATGTTCCTCTTAACTATTTATTCAAGTTTATTCTGTTCCGTGATGCTCTCTATTTAGTTTTCTGGCTAGATGAGGTTGCTTTCATATGGTTAGACAGCAAAAGAAGAAAATGAAATAAATGAGTTTGTAGCTCTATGCGAATTTGCTTATGAATTTGCTTATGAATATAACTATTTCATATCAACCGATCATTACAAAAGAGGTTCAACCTTTTAATCAGTTGAAGATATGGTATTATAAAGATCGACAGGGAAATGTACAAGGACCATTTTACCTAATTTCCCTAAAATGTTGGAGTGATGCTAATTACTTTCCTTCTGATTTCAAGGTTTGGAAGGAAGGTGAAAGTCCTAGTGATGGTGGACTATTGGTGAAAATTCTTCAATTTTTACCACCTTTCCACATTTAATCGAGGTAAAAATTGTACATTATGATGAATTTTTAATACCGGTCAATAAATTATGTTTTATTATTCATACTTGAATTTAAATGTTTAACGCATCCACTGATAATAAAGGCTGTTTAATTCAGTTGGCTCACCGTGCATGTTCACAGAAAAGATACATCCGGTTATAACACCATTTGCAGTTGTCTGCATTTGATATAGCTTTCTGGAAGTGAATGAGTAGACAAGTCTTAAGTCACAGGGGAAAGACTAAAGGAAGTGCAATTCATTAACAAGTCTCCTTCTTGTTTGGGAGATGTGATCGCAGCACTAGCTCAAAAGAATTCTGATATTCCATATACAAATAGCAAACGCAGACTTCTTTTGCAATTCTCCTTAGGTACACACTATTGAATTTTATCTTGAATTCTATTGCTACAAGATTCTGTCTTGAATTCTTTTACCTTATAGAGTCTCTGTCTCTTTCTCTCACTTTTCCTTTAGTAATAAAAGTTATCTTATGTTTGGTATAGTAGGATAAAAATTCACTTATGTTGATCTATTTTGAGGAGGTTGGTAAAGTGATGAACTAAGACTTTAATCACCTTGAAATAAGATACTAGGGCTCACAAATAATAAAACTTACAAATTCAAAGGTGATTAGCAATTTACTTTTCCAGTTTTCCAAACCTCTACATTTTAGATGATCTTTTTTCCCTTTCATGACCAGAACTGTTTTACTTTTTTCGTGAACTGTTTCGGTTATAAATTCTAATTTAGGATACAAAAAGATTGGAGCAACTTTACTCTGACCCATTCCTCGGGTTAATTTAAGATTGCGTTGTTATGGATGCTGAAATGGGTATTGGCTGTCGTTTCTGATATTAAAGGAAGCATTTCTATTTTATGTTCAGATAATTTTGAAAGCTAGCCTTCTTTTAAACCAGCTTCTACTTAATGATTTTGTATCACATGCTTTGATGGAGTTTGTTTTTTTTTAATTCCTAATTCCTATACCATTATTATAACTATATATTTTCTTTAGACTAAATTATAATTTTACTTCTCACAAGATTCAATTTATTTATAAAATTATTTTTGAAAAAATAGATATTTTAAGTTTTCAAATGTCATGTTAATTTGATAGAAGTTTGAGATTTCATTTTGTACTTGAAGATAATTGATATATTTAATATTTAATTTTCTTCTTCTTTTTTTCTTGGTTTGTGGGTTAATTAGAAACATTATTCTACAGTACATATAAACAATTAATATCTACACAAAGTTTACTTTTTTATGTTATAAAAGTTATTGATTCGGTCGATATAAGAAAAAAGGAAATATTAGTTTAAAAAATTGTTAGGAAGATTTTATTACTAAAAAAAATTTTTACGGATAAAATTATTAACAATAATTAACTTTTCTTTTAACAAGTTTCATATTTAAGAGGAAGAACCATATTTTTTTATAAAAAAATAAATACATTCTTACTTATTTTTTTTACTTATATTTGTTAATTTGTATGTTAATCTGTTTTATATTGCATAGAATTTTCGTTAAGTAATTATTTCTTTCATTTTTTTCTGTGACTTTCCATCATTTTTTTCTCTACTTATCAATAGAAAATAAAAATGAAAAAAATTGTGAAAATTAGTTAAACTTTAGGACACATAAAATTTATTGATATCAAAAATTCTGAAATGAATAGAAAAAATTATATTACGATATATTTTTCTCAATATTTAGTTATTTTTAGCTATCATAAATATTAAAAAATCTTTTGATTAATAATTTTGAAATTAATTGTATTGTCTAATGATTCATTTCTCATAACCGTTCTTTTAGTGTCATTTATTTTTAATGAATTATCTACATTATTTTAATTATAATCTTATATATTCTATTAGTGTTTTTAGTTGTTTAACGTTACCAAGGAAAGACTAAAAGACCAAAGGTGTCTCTCTCTTCTCCCACCCCTCCCTACCCCAACGCACACGCAATAAAAAAATAAAGTTCACAAACAAGACACACACGCGATAAAAAAAAAGGTCAGAAAGAAGACCTAACGTCGTCACCGTCCATCCTCTCCCTCTGGGGTCTCAGCTCACTCAAACCAGAAAGACACCACCCTACTTTTTGCAGCGTTAAACCTCAATAATCCTACAAGATACAAACTTGTCTTCATCTCCAGTGGTCCCAGTGTCTCCATTTCTTTGAACAGGTAAATTTTCTGACAATCGAATAACAAGTTAAGGTTTCACCCTAACTGTTGTAGTCCCAACATAATCTTCTCTTCACTTTTTTTTCTTTTGTTTTTCTTTTCATTTTTCGTATCTTTCCTTTCGGTGATTTTATCAACTAAAATTTTGTTTTCTGAAAATATCCAGTTAATACCTTTATGTGAATAGCCTCAGTTTAGGTATCCTTTCTGATTATTTTTTTACTGATACTCAAATTTTTGTTGCTCTCCCATCTTGCTGAGTCTTAATTTGAACCAATGTAAGAGATTATCATATATTTTGGCATGCATGTATCATTCAAGGAGACGTTCTTCCCCGATTTAAAAAGAAAGAAAGAAATTTTTTATTTTTGAAACAACTGATCTCTGATACTTGGATATGTCCAACATCTGATTCTTATTACGTTCTTTTTTTATTCTTTTTGTTAGCAGGTTGTCACACGTGGGTAGCTGCTATTTTTGTTAATCATCTTAATTAGGAAGCTACATTTAAGGTAACATACTATAATGTAAGTTATTAACATGAGAGAAGTTCAAAGGATAATAACAAGAAGCTATTTTTTTGGTAATTTCTTTTTAGCAAGTTAATTAATTCAGTTTTAGTGAGGTTGTATTGGCCGTGTGAAATTCGGTAATTTTGGTATTACTATATTGTATCGAATAAAAAAATATTAAGTAGATAATTTAAAATATTTTTAACAGTAAAAAAAAAAAGAAAATCGTATTTATAATTTTTTAATATTGATTCTGGTCTTTTATATTTTAATATTGATCTTATTTTGGTATATTTTCTTCTTTTTTTTTCATATCGTTTGTAATGCATATTCTAATTAAAAATTTCATAATTCATGATTGTTTCATTAAATTATTATTAGTAGTAGTGGTTAGCTTTCTGAAACTTCTCAAGATTATAATTAGCATTAGTAGAAATTTAATTTACTAGAATAAATAACAATATTTTTATTCGTCTATTTCTTCTTTTGTTTATGAATGGTTGCTGTTGCTTCTTTATGTTTGTTCTTTATGTTTCTCGATTCAATTTTATCACCTGTTTTTTTTTTGAATTTTTTGAAATCTCCTATTAGGGTTTACTTTATTATAATGCTCTCTTTTGCAGTAAGAGACGAGATCTTTTTTTTTTCTTGAATCTTTATACTAAGTCTCTCTATTTGATAAGTCTGAATGGCCATGGATGCCAATAGAGAAGATCCAAACAGGTATGCTGCTGAGCATTAGAGAAGATGTTTTCTTTGCTGCATTTTCAATTCCATTGAAGTCTCATTTACTTTTCCATTCAATATATTTCAGATTAACTTTTGAAAATTTTAATGTCAATTAAATATCAATGTTATGCCATCTATAGGTTTTTTTAAATTCTCTCTCAGATATTTTTCATGTTGTAATTTAATTTTATTGGTTTCTCATTTATATGTAGGCCAGATTTCAGAAGTTTTTGTAATCTGTAAAATATGTTGTGTAGTAGTTTTCCAACGTGGTCTCTTGGGTATTTTTCATTAATGTGCTTTTAGTTTGTTACTTTTTTTTTGTATACTTAGTTAGTTGATTTCTTGGTTAAAAGTCTCCGTCTTAAATTCTAATAGTACCATTATGTGCTAATAGGAGGTTTTTAGCAACCCAGCAATACTGGTCCAACGAAAAAGAACTGGTTTTTAGATTTCGCCTTTTCAGTAAGCAGGTAACGAAATATATTATGGAATATTATATCATGCATGTTAACCGATTAAAGAGGTGGGTTAAATCTTTAACTTCAAATGGTTTGTTTTTAATTTATATTCAGTTAGTGGTTTTTTCTACTTTCCTTCTCTTGATAGTTTCTTTTCCCTGTTAGATGAGTTTGATTAGCTAATTCTGAGTTCCTGATCTTTCTAATCTCAAATGGGTGTAGACTACAATAACTCTAAAAAGATTAGTTTTGATAAATTATTAATGTCCATTCAAAATAAATAATATAATGTTTACTAATCATATATATATATATTGATACTGACTTTAAAGATTCAATATTTATTAATACCTGAAAAGATGATTCGAAGTTCATGTACATGATTTGGTTTCAGAATCAATCAAGATAACAGAAATTTGTTTTTCATTGTTGAAATCTCTCAGTTTTCTCTTTGATTCTTAAGAAGCTTGATGGCCAATGTGCAGTTTTGGCCAATAGTATCAATCTCAATTAATTAGATTCCTGATTTGACTTTATGTTCTTTAATTTATTATTTTCTACTATTTTCTGCATGTCTGAGAGTGATTGCTTTGTCCCTTTGTCCCTTTCTATGGATATTTTGTTTAAATTCATTTAGGTGTTTACTCAACTAGAATCTTCTCAATTATTTATGTTAAATGTTTCTTCTTATGATAATGTTAGTTCATTTATATGATTATTGTTCTCTTGTGTTGCTCAGTTGGTAATAATGGTAGATTTAAAATACTTGTCTTTGCTAAATAATTAGGTAAAATTATGTGAAGGTTTTTTAGCATGTTTTGTTACACATGAATTAACTTTGAGAAGAAATTTGAATATAGGGTGACAGAGCTCTTCCACCAACTTTTGTTTCAACTCATGGGGAACGATTAGGTCCAATATTCTATGTTATTGACGAGCTAGATAATTGTTTAGTCCAGGAGGTGATAAGAAAGAATGATCAGTTGCTCATAACTGACTACTCATTTGAACATATTAGAACTTTCTATCTTATCGATAGAGAGGCATCTGTTCAATTTAGGTATGTCGGTTTTGGATTTTTTTTAATTTTATTGTGGGATAAGGACAACCAACCCATCCAAGTTCACCTTGATCCTAATGCATATGTGCCTGAGCTAATGGACCCAGAGACACTTGATAATATATCAAGAGTGTTCCACATCAAGTATACCAGGATTGCTGAGGAGTCATCAGTTGATGTGATGGTTCTATTTGGGTCTGAACCATCTGATGATCAGTTTTCATCAGATGGTGATGAAAACAATGATCAAGATGGGAGACTGGTAGGGGATAATCAGCATAATTCGATAGATTTGTCTAGTGAAAGCAGTTTATCATTGGAGGTCAACGAACAAAGTAACGCGGCAAACGAATTGGCTGATCCTAGGTAATGCTAGATGTAACTTTTTTCCTTGTGTTTTGGATTTTAATATCATGGGATAGCTTACTATTTTTTAGTGTGGTGACTAACATATTCATATTATCCTGAATTAGATATGCTCCAGAGGTTTCTTATGAAAAGATCATTACAGCTTCGGATGTCGGACAATCTAGATTGGTAACTTGATCTCAAAAGAGTGTTTTCTTTTGTTTTTTTTATTGCAAGCTTATTGGATGTTCTTCCTAAATCTGTTATTCATTGTATATGAAAATATTATGTTTGTGTTAACTATGAATTATTCGTTGCAGTATTTGGCTTCAAAATTTGCTGCGTATCTTAAACTATCTGGAGATGGTTCGATTTGGACGATCACCGATCCAGATTCTAATGTAGAGAATAATGTGTTCTTTTTCCACTTACTGAAAAGTGGAGGAAGAGGTCGAGAATAAAAATTTGGGGTCGGATGGAGTGAGTGTTGTAGAATATACAACTTAAAGGAGGGTGATATCATTACTTTGAAACTCGGCTCGATAGCTAACCGCCAGATAGAGTTATCGATTCAGCGACGTTAGGCCTCCTATGTACAACTCTATTTGATGGACATTTTGAATTATATGTTAAGTTGTCTTGGACATATTTTATTTTTTGTTTAATGAACACATTTATATATGTTGTATATATTTTATTTTGCTATCAGTAGGTATCTTGACGTTATGTGTTTTTAAGATAATACGTAATAGTAAACTACATCTCTGTTGGACTTCTTTTTTCTGTTTTTTTAGTGTCTAACAATTGTTTGAATATTTTATTATCTTTTATTATCTTAGAAAATAGTTATGCCATTTATTGACATATTGAATGATTGTTGTATTTTATTTTTTTTATTTTAGTGTAGTGATAATTTTGCAATTATCCAAAATTAATACAACATATCTATTTTTATAGAATACATTTTAGTTATATTCTTAATATTTTTCTTTTAAAAGGGTTTAAATTTCGTGAATCCCGTGCATTGCACGGGTTATCACGCTAGTAAGTATAATATATGCTGTTCTATATCTCTATGAATCTAAAAATTTGCTTATATTATATTATTTGGTCTACGTACCAAAACTGATAATATTTGAGATTATGCAGGATTATACACGAAAAATCCTTTTTAATTCTCTCTTAGTCCTATATCTTTTTATCCTTAGGATGTCTTCCTCCATTAACAGATTTTTTTCGAGAAATTTTATTTATTGTGGTGTGGATGGTAGGCAGGCTATATTTCTTTACAATCTTATCAACTATTATCTAAAAATAATCAAGTTATTAATGATAGAACAGAATCAAAAAATAATTCCTCAAATACGAAATTATAGAGGATCCCCTTTAAGATTAAACAATTCCATCGAATTGAGTATAATTGTATGTGTGATAGTATTAAAGTAAATTAAGTAGATCATTCACATCTAATAAACTATACACTAAAAATCTAATAATATAACTAAATATCACTTAATTAGTATTTATTGTTTATGTGAATACAATATAAACTATTTTTGTCAATTTTTTGTTTGATTATATAATAGTAACAGAGTGTAACAACTATTTAAATATACAAACATGATAGTTTTTATATTTAAGTAGAATCTACTAATATATACTAAAAAATAATAAAATTATTTTGACTAATTTTTATACACACAGATTTTTTTAAGTTAAAAATAATAATTACTAGTATTAATAGATAAATACTAATAAACTTTTATAATAAAATATTATATTTATACATAAATATATTAATGACTGATTTTATTATACAAATAGTATTTTTATATATTAATATAATAAAAAGAAATTAATCTCTCATTTTATATAACATGTAAAAAATTTTATTGTGCATGTATAAAATTCTTTATTTATAGAAAATTAAACGATAAATACATAGTTATGAATACATGTATTAATTTATTAATTATTAATTAAATAATTAAATAGGATCTTGATTTTTGGCATGATTAATGTACTGGCCTATGGAATCATTGCCACTTAGCAGCACATTCAATTGAAAGTTGAAACACAAACAAATCGTTTCTCCGTCTCCAACAACACAAAATACCTCTCTCTGAGTTCCAATTTGGCGCTATCTCCCTGCCAACTGAAAACCCTAGATCTTCATTTTGGGCACCTGAATCGCGGTATCCGACTTAATCTTACCAAACCTATCCTATCATCGGTAAAAACCCTAACTATTCTGGCCTTTGATTTTCATATGATAATTGGAAACAATATATTCATTGTTTTTTTGTGATTATGCTGATTTCGTTACTGTCGATTGGACTTGTTCATATTTGATGGTTGTTTAAATGTTAAAGCTCAATTTGTTATGTGATTTAATATTAAATTAGTTGTAGAGCTGATGAATTTTGTTGTGTGGTATACCTAAGGGGAGGATTTGGAAGAAGGTAATTATGTTTTTGAGGATTGCAAATTCCTATTCGAGTTATGAAAGAAGAGAGGGCCAACAAAAGGTCATGGGAATTATTGGTTGTTGGTTCAATGGTGGATAACTCTATCTGTTTGTATGCATATTACAGGGGAGAGAGGTTTTGAGACCCAATTTTGCATTCTCGAATTCGAAATCCATCTTGAGAGAGTTTCTCGCCTCGGGGGGCTATTGGCTCGGCAAGAAATGGATCCTGGTCGCTATGGTCTTCATCAAGGCTGGGATAATAACAGCGTAATTGTGGTTTCCTCCTTAAATAAATTCACCTATAGTGGGGATGATTATTCAAAGAAACTATTAGGGGGTTTCAATGTGATTGAATTTTTTACGGGGGAAAATGTCATGTCATCCTTAGAGAAATTATGAAAGAAAGCTAGCTGTGGGGGCAGTGAGGATAAGGACTGGATTTGCCTAACACTCCTCTCATCATTGATTATTTGTTGCTGACATAGCTTATTCTCTTGAATCCACAGGCTCTTGAGGGTTATGGTGCGGTGCATGAGCCAAATTATCGGTGAGTGCAACTGCTTGTTGCTTATCATCACTACGGTAATATAAAACCTTGGGCAAATTTGTATATGTAATGTATATTATTTTATACTTTATAGATAGAAATGCTTCTTATGGTATAATATGGTACATGATTGTCTCAAGATCTTCTGTTCATCTTTGTGCTGCATAATGTATTTGTTTGGATGCATATTATCGAGTTTTATCTTTTCCTTCCTCCCATTTTATCCATTTGTTTGGCAGGGTTGGGGGTGCTTATGAGGATAGACGCTTTGTAGATGAAAGATATCCAAGGGATGCCATATACCAGAGAAATGCTTTCCATCGTGACATTTTGGATAGGGAGGGCTATATGCCACCAGGACCTCCTGTTGGCCACTGGAATCAATCCAAAAGGAGAGGTTATGAGGAAGATTATCCAATTGACAGAGAATCTAGACGTTTTCAAAGGCCTTATCATGAGCCGTATAATCAGATTGATGCCTACAGGGAAGCTGATATTGACACGTTCCCAGAATATGATAAGTTTCGAGATGGTTATGGCAGCATTGAAAATTATGGTGATCGAGGATATGATAAACCTGCCAGGTTTGGAGGACATGACCGTGATGATTATGCATATGATGACTATGGCTACAAGTCCCGTGCTTCTCATCATCGTAGGGAGGATAGCCATGAGAGGGATTATGATCATGGCCGCCATAGTTATGATTCTGATTATGAAAGAGGCAGTAGAAGAGATAGTAACTGGAGGCGACGTGGATCACGTGATCGAGAACATGATAGAAGAGATCTTAGTCGGGAAAGAGATGTAAGCCCGCGTAAGAGGCGTGAGCATTCTCATTCTAGGTCCCGGTCCCGTTCCCGGTCCCGGTCCAAATCTCAGTCCCATTCCCGATCCCGCTCCCAGTCTCGTGGATACGACGATCATCCAAGATCAAGGTCCCCTCGAGGTCGAAGCCATAGTCGGAGTTATAGAGAAGATAGCTATAGTGACAGTCGATACGATAGAAGTGAAAGACGCAGGGATCGTGAGGAAAAACGTCAGCGTGAACATTATTCAGTGGTATGCGCCCAATGTAACTTGTATGTTTTAAGTGAGTATCTTACAAATTCTGGACGATCTGATGTAAAAAGCTATTCTACCAGGCCCCATCTGCAACTATTGTTGTGAAAGGTCTCTCACAGAAAACTACTGAGGAGGATCTGTACCAAATACTTGTATGTGCCCCTGAATTTGCTTCAGCATTATTATGTACTTATGTGGCTTTTGTGGTCTTATTTTACTGACATTGTCATGGATCTCTTTAGGCGGAGTGGGGACCCCTTCGTCATGTTCGTGTTATAAAGGAAAGAAATTCTGGCATTTCTCGGGGATTTGCGTTTATCGATTTTCCTTCTGTGGTAATAATCATGTCTGGTTTCCAATATCATTTTTATGTCAGTTTCAAGAATGTTGAAATGAGAATAATATTATGATTAGGGAGCTGCACAAGCAATGATGGACAAGCTAGGAGATGATGGTCTTGTTGTGGATGGCAGAAAGCTTTTCTTTGAATATAGGTATTTTTTTATTTCATTCTCAAATTCTGTAATATTGCCTTTTTATGAGCATCTGTAATATGACAGCCGTACTTTGTTGCAGTAGTAAACCTACTGGTGGTCCAGGTCCTGATGGAGGTATGAAATCAGGCCATAATCATAAGAGCATTACAATACCATCTGATTGGATGTGCACTATATGTGGCTACATCAATTTTGCACGTCGTACCTCCTGTTATCAGGTTCATACTTTCCCTTGCATTGGTTCAGTAATTGGTTTTGCTATCTTGAAGCTTAGTATTAATTCTTGGATATTGCTTTGAACTTTGGCGATGCCTAAATTAGTTTTTGGTGCTAATAATAAGCCATTTTCTCCCTGATTTATATGCTCCCCATACAAACTGGACCATACTAGATCAATAGCAGCATGAAAATGGGCTTCTATTATTAAATAATTTTTTCACTATAACGATTGCAGTGTAATGAGCCACGAACTGAGGATGCTCCTGCAGCAGATATTTCATTAACAAATTCATCAGCCATGGGGAAGAAGGGTCTGGAGGCAGGTTAGTATAACACTCTTATTTGAGATTAATATAAATTGTGTGTGTGTGTGGATGCATTTTTTGGACAAATAAAAGTCACCTTTTTCAATTTTTTTTTTTAAAATCAATGTTCAACATTTTCCGTTAAATAGAAAATTTAAGTTGTGGAATCACTTGTTTCAGAACTAGAAACAAATGCACCCTAAATTTATCTGTTATTAATGAAGTTTCTATGTAATCAGGTCCAACTCATGTTTTGGTTGTTCGTGGATTGGATGAAAATGCTGATGAGGAAATGCTCCGCTATGAGTTTTCTAAACATGCTCCAATTAAGGTTCTATTGATAAATAATTTTATTAAAATGATTCATCCTTCTTCTAGATTGGGATGTTACGAGTCTTGTTTTGCATCTGCTTTTATCATCTATGTGCTAAGAGTAATTTTATCATCAATTACAGGATCTGCGTCTTGTGAGAGACAAGTTTACACATGTCTCAAGGGGATTTGCATTTGTACACTTTTATTCGGTGGGTACAAGTTATGATGAATGCTTGAGAATTATTTTTGCATGCTCTCCTCATGACCTCACCTATTCCTTCTTTTTTCTCCATTAAAAAGTAATATCTTTGCCGTGAATTGGTCAGTAAGAACTTAATTTTAATAAATTGTATGCATTTGATTTCCTAGCGCAACCTAGTGCCATAAGAACAAGTCCAAACCCATTGAATTGACTCATTTTGGTTATTAAGTGGTTACATGAGAGGATCCATTGCTTAAACTTGTTAGGTTAACTCATTTAACATCCTTATTAAATGTCATGTCACTGTTACACTTTAGGGTAATAGTAGAGTTTTTTCTTTTTTCTATGGTGGTGAAAACTGAAAAAGGTTAATAATCTGACAAGATACTTACTTTTAGGTGGAGGATGCTACCAAAGCTCTTGAGGCAACAAATGGGACTACTCTTGAGAAGAATGGACAAATTCTAAGAGTGGCATATGCTAAAAGTATCTTGGGCCCTGGATCAGGAGCACCAGGAACTTCCCAATCAAGCAGCCTTGCAGCAGCTGCTATTGAGGCTGCGACATTTGCTCAACAGGTGTTCTATTCTTTATATATATATTATTGGAATTTATAAATGACTAAGATATATTTTGTATTGTTGAAGTGATTATTGTCGATTTCAAATGATGATTAAAAAAAATTACAAAACATTTTAATTTTAAAAGATTTTATGCAATGTGAGCATTATCCAAAGTTGTTGAATCCTTAATATTTTAAGAATAATATGTGTAGTTAAATAGTTCTGAGCTCATTTCCTAATTTGACATAGAGCTACTTAGGCCTTTTTTCCCCCCTTTTGTTGGAAGTTTCACTCTGTTTTCGGCAGTTTTCTTTGATTTTAGGTATGGTGTAGAATTTCAAGCAGTAATGTTTCATTGATAATATTGCCTCATTTTCGTGTACTTAATGAATTTCAGTGTTCTTAATTGTCAACTTGTCCTGAATATGATTGTTGTGTTGTACTTTTCCTACTGTTCAGTATGATTCTGTGGGGTGGGCTCCAAAAGAATACAATCCCGATGATAAGCAAGCTACTGCTCCTGAGCAAAGCACCACAGGTGGTGCTCCACAATCAGGCTTTGTTTGGGATGAAGCATCTGGTTATTACTATGATGCAGCATCTGGGTTTTACTACGATGGAAATACTGGTGCGTATGTTGCTATTCGATACAAAACTCATACTGAAGTTTCTCAAAAAAGCAATTTTCTGAAGTAGTTCTTGAGTTACTTTCTCAATTTTAGGATTTTAGTTTATTGTTTGGGCCTTTATTTTTTTGTTCTCGGCATAGTTTGGGCAGCATTATGATTTAGAAACACTAAAATACTTGTCAAACGATATTACCTTATATTTTATTTTCATTTTCTGCATT
Organism: Arachis stenosperma; assembly: GCF_014773155.1. Classification (NCBI taxonomy): domain Eukaryota; kingdom Viridiplantae; phylum Streptophyta; class Magnoliopsida; order Fabales; family Fabaceae; genus Arachis; species Arachis stenosperma. Next base: position 11,803,693 of record NC_080377.1, read on the forward strand.
TTATGGTATGTAGGTCTTTACTACGATGGTAATAATGGGATATGGTATACGTATGACCACCAAACTCAACAGTACATCCCTTGCACTGAACAAAATCAAAACAACACAGCTAACCAGCAGTCTGAACCTTCCAAGGCATCTGATGGTGCCAGTAGTAAAAAGGTGGTAATTTCTGCACCGGCTTCTACTGTTGCATCAGTTGAGAAGCCTGCATCATTGGCAGATGCTGTGCAGGCTGCTGCAACGGCTGCTTTAGCTGCTGAGAAGAAAGAAAAAGAGAAGGCAAAGGAGATAAAACTTGCCTCAAAAAGCAGTATTCTAGCAAACAAGAAAAAAATGAACAATGTGTTGTCAATGTGGAAGCAGAGGAGCCATGAAGGGCAGGCTACTCGAGTAGCCTTGGAGGACAATCAACTCTCTGTTTCCACCGACGATAGGTCATACCCTACAAAGAACAAGTTAAAAGGTGAATCTATGCCTAGGGAAACCAACGTATCTAGCTTGGGAACACATACAACTGTTATCCAGGCTGCTGGTTTGGACTCTCAGGCGCAGGCACGGCCTGTTAGTAATAGTCTTGGTGGAACTATTATGGGAGTTATAAGGGGTTCAGGAAGAGGGGTTGTCAAATCAGATACCTACCCTGGTTCTACAGCTTCTCCATCATCATTTTCAAGTTCTTCAGCTGCAAGTGTCGATGCACAGATAAGTTCAACTCCTTTTAGAACAGATGTCTCTGCCTTGGGTTCATATACACCATCAGTGGCTGCTGGAAGTGGCAGAAGAAGGTTTTCAGAAGCGCCTAGTTCCGCTTCAATTCATAAGGAGCAACCTCAAACAACCTATAGGGATCGTGCAGCCGAGAGGAGAAGTTTGTATGGCTCATCATCATCGGGTGGGAATGATTTGGCTGATTATGAAATTGGGGATTCAAGTAAGACTGCTTAAATTATTTTTTATTATTTCTTGAGTTCAACTACTTTTGAAAAATAACTGAGGTGAATAGAAAGTATTTGCTTAATGGAGCAATTATTTCCTCATATTTGAAATCATTGTCCTCTGCCTTTTGAAAGGCTCTGGTAGAAGAGGAAGCTTTAACTTCACATTAGGTGCTAAGTAAGGCCTTGCTCTTCTACTTGTATTTTTGAGAATCAGATATGTAGGCCCGTAAATATGTAGGATTGTCTCTTATTTTTGTGATAATTCTCAAGGGGAATTTCAGAAATCTTCAAGGCAAGGAAATCAAACTTTAGTAGGGTTGTATGTGAAATATATTTTAATATATTTATGATTTAGGATATATGTTTTGTACAAATATAAATTAACCATTATTTCTATTAAGTCTCTAAGTGCTGATCAATTCCAGCCAGTAGAAAGGGATTTGCATTTTCATTTTTATTTTATTTTTTCTGAGGCTTGGGTGGCGCATTAGAAAAAAATTTCTTGTATCAAATTGTTGATGCTTCGTATGATATTACTATTTGATATTTGGAGTTTTGAGTAACGGAATAGTAATCAAGAAGCCATTAGGTTCACTGGTAACTTTATATCCTGGACACATGGACTGACTTTTAAGAAACAATTGTTTCTACCTTATGTGACCCTGAAGATCGAGATTTTGTGTCGAGGAAGGGTGATCCTATGCCTTTTCCTCCTGGGGTTGGTGGAGGACGTGCAGTTGGAGAAGTCAACCTTGATACTTTTGAGGTGATTACAGCAGAAAAAGCACTTGATGAAAACAATGTTGGCAATCGTATGCTTCGCAACATGGGATGGCAGGAAGGCTTGGTATCATTTCATTCTCTCTGCACTACATTAGTTTATTATTGATATTAAGGATATGCTTTGTTGCAAGGTTAAAAATGAGGGTGGAAATTCCATGAATGAGCTTCTTGGGTAAATTACATATGGAGCTCATCCATGTAAATTTTTCCTCCCCATTTTCACCCTCCGGCAAAACACATCCTAAAGGCATTAGTTGTCTCCGTGTGACCACAAGGTCACGGGTTCAAGCCGTGGAAACAGCCACTGATGTAATTTATCAGATTGGGCTGCATACATTACACCCTTTAGGCGCAGTATTTTCCCAGATCCTTAGTTAACATGGGATGCTTGTGCACTGAGCTGCCCTTTTTATTTTATTTTATCAAATTGCACCTGTAGACTTGGATGGGATATCCCTGGAAATTTGATGTTCTCTCACAACATATCTACGATTTGAAGGATTCTAGGATTTTAATATTGTGCTTGTTTGTTCTTGAATGTATAATTTGATGTACAGGGACTTGGAAAGGATGGGAGTGGAATGGTAGAGCCAGTGCAGGCACAAGCCATGGAGAATAGAGCAGGACTTGGAAGTCAGCAGAAGAAGTTAGATCCTAGCCTTGAGGTGCAGGCAGGGGACAGTTATAAGATGCTTATTCATAAAAAGGCACTTGCCAGGTTCCGGGAAATGAATGACAGTTAAAGGTTTGAAGTTGAACCCTCCAAAATTTAATATTTAAGCCTTGAGAAATGAGAAACATATAATATTAAAATCTGTAGGTTTTTTTTTTTAATGTTTTCCTAGTGTAGTGACAGTGACATAAAATATTGTCAGTTTTGAAATCTAGTGATTAAGTCAGCTTTCTTTTGCATTGGTTGAACTCAAGTGTATTAGAATGTCATTTAATTTGTGTTTGCCTTGGTGAGCCAAGAAAAAACTTGTGATGGATTTGTATTTTTTTTATTGGTTTTTCTTTCTTATGTTTGGAAGATGTGTGATACTGTGGCCAAGAACAAAGTTTGTCTGCCACGTACTCAACAAACTAAACAAATAATTTATAAAAAGGCATTATAATATGGATCCTTGTGACTCTCCCACTTGTCATTTTACCTGCAAACAAGAATCATTCTTCCCAACTAACTTGTCTGTTTTAAATCGTTGTTGTTTGTAATCAAAATTGTTGTCTGCACAATTTCAACTCCAAATTATATTATTTCTAAACCAATTTACCGGTGATTTCAAAGGTTCTGGTTGTGGATATTCATTCAGGACACCATTTAGGAACTGAGGTTAAAAAAGAGAGAAAAGCAATGCACAATTACTAAGAGCCAAAATAAAGTTCATTTATAAATCGTTCGTAACATTAAATTTTTATTTTTGAGAACTATTGTTAAACTAGGAATCATAAGTTTTTACATTATTAAGAGTATTTAAATATTTATTTTGTTCTATTTGTCATCAAGAAAATGGACCTTTCTCACTAGGGCAAAGTTTATAGGTTTTTTAGTTTAAATAAAATTTAATATTTACAAACATTCACGAATCTACAAACTTCAAAAATGAGGCACACTATTGGTGTTATGCATAGCATGATTGATACATATTATAGGAAAATTATCAAATGTACCCCGGAACATCGGTGTTCTAGTTGTTTTAACCGTTGATTTTAATTAATATATATTATATATATATTTTTTAATTCAGATCAACGGTTAAAACAACTAAAACACCGATGTTCCTGGTACAACTGATAACCTTCCCATATTATATAGCATTTTAATATTGGACTGGAGAACAATCTCACGATTTTTTATAGGATCCTTTTTTTTCCGGATTTTATTTTTCCTTTTGATATTGCATAAGAATGGCTCGAACTAAATATTAAGATTGTGATTTTGCCCATTTGAAGTGGTAGTTTCCTCATTAAACTGAAAACCCAGAATACAGGAGCATTTCCATCTAAGCATAACTAAAATTTTGCCATCTATTTACCATGAAAATGCTATTCAAGATAGAATATTACAAAAACTAATCTTCTGAGCGGCTAACCAACTTGGTTCCAACTGTTTAACAGAAAAGCCTTCTTTTCTGCAATAATGATTGTTAATCAGTCAACACCAATAAAAAATAATAATTGCAAGAAGTGATTTAAGTTACTTAAACATCCTCCTCCTAACTACTGAAAGAAAGAACATTTCAAAACATGGAGTATATCTACTTAGTATTTAATTGGATATCTTGGAACATGTTTAAGATGTTGTACCATTACTCTTTTTAAGATTAAATATATGGCACGACACATAAAGACGAAAAGCAACTCACTCGACATTTGGACACCTGAAACTTCTCGAGCAGATCTGAAATCTCAAGTTGCTTCATCACCATAGCATGTAGTACCTGAATGATTTAACAGCACAAACTATTAAGTATCATATTGTCAACTAAAAGATGTAGCTGATTTAAGAAAGTAAGAGAGATATAATACCCTCTTAGTCTTTTCAAGATCAAACTCAACAGATTTAATCCTATCCAACGAACCCTTAAGCATTTGATCCTTTTCAAGAGGTATACTTGCTGGTTTATCGCGAAGTTCCTCAACAGCATTCTCTAGTCTCTGAAGGCGTTGTAAACATGGTAGAATATGATCCCTTTCGGACACAACTTCACTAGTTGCCAAAATGTTATCAGTGTTAGGTTCGATGGGGATAGACGGCAAAACATCGTTCTGTATTCTACCAAATTCAAATCTTAAACTGCAGAAGAATGTAACTAGTCTTTGCAATACATATGTAAGCACTCTTGACACATTTAAGAACTTAGTTTTCGCCACCATTGCTTTGACAAGACTGAACCAATTGCTGATGCCAAAAAAGGTTTCTGAAAATTATGTAAATTTGTAATAAGCCCATAAGATTATGCAATACTGAAATACTTGCTAGTGATATAACCATGGTAACTTCCTAACTTCCACACAAAGTACCTTGACAGTTTTCGCTAGAAACAATTTTCCCCACATCATTGTGCAATGACTGTTTGTTAGGACGATGAAATTCATCACTTGTGGGCACTTTCTCAGCTTTAGGTGTGCTACCATTACAACTGAAGTAGCTATCTGATACCCTGATCTGCAGAACAACCAGCTTTTGTATGATAAAAAGCTCAATGACACCCACATAACATGAAAACAGTATGTAAAGACAACAAAGTGATCATAAGCTGAATCAGATTGAACGGTATCAAATTGAAAACTCACTTCTTCAAGAACTGGGGCTAACCGAGGAAAGGTAAAGCTTCTTTGTATGTATGGTGAGCAACAATCATCAATATCAGACCCTGATTCTACCAGTGATGCATCACCCCATTGCTCCTGGAAGATGAGAGAAGATAAGGTAAAACACATACTAGTGCAAACCATTTCTGCTAAGAACATCGGCCAACATATCAAGGACGGGATGTAATGTTAGGTCATGTCCGATTGATACTAGCTCATCTCTAAGCCCACTAAACAATAAGATTAACAACCTAATTTATGGAAACAAAAAAGAAATATAAAGAGATCGTTCTAAGATGTTTCTATTGATTCAAGAATATGATGAAATACCCAAACAATATCCTACAAAAAATTGTAACATCCTAGTTATCCATTGCCAAGACTTACCTTATGTGAGTGAATCCAAAAAGAGTCCGATTTCCCTTGTTCACCGGGTAGTCCAGTGATTTGTCTCACAACAGTTGCCTCCACACTATGTACCACCTACAATCAAAACATTTATTAGTCGTGAACAAGGCAATTCTGAGAAGGAAAAAAACCCTCAAAATGTAAAGGACATAAAGAGAAAAAAATTCCAATACCTTCATGACATCAGGATCTTTCCATGGACCCATGCTAGACCTTAGACATCCACCTTCTCCAGGACATGTACATGAACCACCCAAAAAATCTGGCAACTGACTGTATGGATGCATTTACATATTACAAGTGACTCAATTACAATGAACAGAAAATTCGAGGCAATATAAAGGAACAAATGCATACCTTGAGTCAATAACATCCAGTAACTTGCATAAAGACTTGGGTTCATAAACCTGGAAATTTGGGAATTTATGTAGTATCAAAGGGACTTCAGGAAAAACATTGAACAATATTCATAACAGAAATAAAAGTTATATCCATTACCTGTATCTTTGCGATAGTTTTGGGATCAAGAAACTTCTGTGCAGCAGGCCAAAGCATCTTCTTGAAGCCAGTACCAGCATTTACTATATACATCCGATGTAATGTCTGTAAATATATCAAGGGAGTGTTTTATACAAAGAGAAAGGACTAAATAACATGTTACTTTGAGAAGGTATACGGACGAAACCTCAGGATAGTAATTGTTATCTATTCTTGTCATAGCAGCCAAGAGATTTGCAGCAGTAGGTGAGAAATTTTTCATTCCCTGAATCATACACAATCAAGAGCCAGCTAAGGTTCAGAAAAAGTAGCACCAAAACTCAGGGGAGCTCCTAACTTTGAAATCTAGCTAACTAAGAACACCCTTCCAAATAGGAGTTTAGCACACAGAATGTGACTACCAGAATTGATACATTGCTACAGAACAGGTGAATGACTAATCAGCTACCTCAAATCAGAACAAACTATAAGACATGCAAAGAGTGAAAAGCTGAAAACCCGCAGAACCACATCAAAGCTTTAGTGTTTTGGAAATCGGATAATTTTTTTTCAGTGTAATGCAACATACCAAGCCCTGCACGTCCAAAATTGTTGTGGTTGAAGAAATCCGTCTCTTTGCGGCAACAGAACATGCTGGAAATTTCTCCTGTAGAGCTCTCTCAAACTCCTGAACATGGTACTTCAAATATCTATCTATTGTGGTAATGCGCATCAAGCGGCTCGGATGAGCTTTCCCAAGCCTCTCAATGTAAACTGGCCTACCTTCTTTGTCAACTCCATGATACCCTTGAGGATAATGCTGCAGTACTTCTTCCAACTCTTCAAATTCAAAATCCTTCAAAACACCATGGCATCACACTTAGCTGACTAATACATGAAACAAGTGTATCCAATCCAAGCACAGAATCCATGCTAATGCTAAAATATACAAATCATACAAAGAGTATATGAATCTGTATAACAGTAAAAACTTACACTATCCTATTTTACTTCATCAACCAAAAAAATTGTTGTATAGCACAAGTTTTCTGTCATAAAAGTTGGTGGGATCTGTGAATGGGTGAGGAGTATCTTGAATAAAATTAGTACCCACTTTCATGTACTCATTTAAGAATCCCTCTATCATCTAATCTAGAGAGGTCAATCCCTTCAATTCATGAATCAATATATGATTCAGATTCACAGATTCAGTGAATGTTATCTTGTATTCATTTTGTACCAACTTTAGAGATGATATTTATTTAAGTCAAACATTTATACTAAGATGATATATATAAGTCAAACATTTATACTAAGGTTCACAACCCAAGATTAGATAATTGTAAGAAATATTTTAAAACTAACAGTGTAACAAATAAGTTATTTTTTTAAGTGTTTTTACTCCTACCTTATATAAATTTATTCTTTCCTCCCTTAACAGAAACCCAGGAATATTTAACCGACACCTTGGAAAAAGAGAAAAAAAATTGGCAGTACCGAAGTAATGAATCTCCAACACTTTGAAGCATCCATTGAAAGTTGAAACTTTTACTAAGTTTTCTACATTCATAAAGTCGCAGCATTAACCTGAAGGATGGTATCAGTTCCATATTCTTTTCTCCAGCTTAACATGTCTTCCCACATCTGAATAGTCTTCTCAATGTCAAAGTCCCTTGCTTTCAGAAACCTACCACACCCACATATTAATGAAAACCACAAGAGTGAATGAGAAGAAATCTACAACACAACTAAGAACAAACAATAAATAAATCAATGACACTATCTACTATACATTAGATATAACATAACATTATAGTCACTCAGTTTCAAAAGAACTGTCATTTTCACTAAATTAGGATGATACTTTTTCACTTGAACTAATGTGAGTATATAGAGGTGAAAAGAAGGGGAAAAATAACCAAAAGAAGAACAGATTACCTTAACAATGCATGATAATCATCATGAGTTGGACGCAAAGAACACCTTTGTAGCAGTTTCAGACGCAATTTTTGCACAGCTGATTCCTCTTGTGCATTTCTCACATCTTCAATGTGAACCCTGTTGTTGTTGTTACTGTTAGAATCTACAATTCTGCTTTTCCCCCCTCTCTTCTTCAGAGAATGAGTGAACCTGCATGAAGCACTTATGGCCTTCTTCTTCAAGCTCCCAATCTTTGATCTCTTCCTTTCCTCTTCACAGGTCTCACCATCAACACCAACACCAAAACCAAACCCATCTTCAAAAACCCCTTTTTTTTTCACACCACATTTCAACAATTACCACATTATTTATTTATATACCCAATAAAGGAATAATAATTTATTTAACTCAATTAGCATAACATACCTGAAACTTGATTTGAGTCCATTTCAGTGACTGTTTAAATGGAAAAGAAAAATTAGTACTTGTTTTTGTATATGTAGATGAAGTGTTTGTGTAAATGTGAATGTTAAAAATGGGAAGCATTTATGTAAATTCCAGTACCAGTGGAGGGAATCTTTTCAGTTTTCTGGTTCAATGGATCCAATGCAGCATTGTTGTTGAGTTTTCGTTGCAATGCAATGTAATGAGAGGAATGTGCAGTAACAATAACAATAGCATAGAGAGAGTTATGAAGGCTAAGCTCAGAGAAAAAGAATCTCTTGGGAAATGAAGAACAAAAGGAGGAAAAACGATGAAACAGTTAGTTAGTTGGGGTAATAAAGGAGCCACCTTTAGCGGTTTTTCGGTTTAGGGGGTTGTGGCTTCTTCAGCTGAGCAGTGAGAAAAAATGGAGAATCTCTGAGCAGAGAGAGAGTGAGAGAGAGAGAATAAAACTGCAATGCAAATGCAAATGCAATTGGAATTGGAATTGAAGTGGAATGTGAATGTGAACAGGGATGCAATGAATCTCTCTCTCTCTCTTCTCTGTTAAGCTCTGGTTAGTATTAAACTATTAATAGTGTTTTTTTATTAGAATTTAATTTTATTTGTTTAACTTGAAAATTTATCTATTTCTTTTAGTAGAAATATTTTAATAATTTAATTAATTTGTGTGTTAAAAGTATATTTTAAAAATATAATAATAAAATTATTTTAACGTTTTCGATGTATTTAATGTATTAAAAACGTAAAAATTAATTTTTACAATAATTTTTATAAAATATTTTATTTTATAGTATATTTAACTTCTACTTTTATGGCACAAGTTAACAAAATCTAAATATTAAAATTATTATAAATTGTATGATATGTATTGTAAAGAATTTTCTAAATACAGTTAAATAAAAATATATAAATAATTATACATTGAATATATTCTCTTTGTGAGTGTGAATTATAAATAAATTCAATATAATTTTGATATTATTCACAAAATTACTTATTTTAAAAACTATTATTATTATTATATGCACACACATGACACAACTCTACAGTTGATGAGAAATGTTTTAGGCAAACAAGATTTTTAATGGTAATTTTTTGGAGAATTCATGTCTTGACCCAAGTTTGTTGACATGTTGATGGAAGTTGCTGTAGATGAGAGAGGTGATGGATTGGATTTTGCAGCAACTTCTGATTTAGAAGTTCTGGACAGGGTGCAAGGATTAATTACATCTTTGAAAACAAAGACACTCATAGTACTTTTCTCCATAGTACTTTTCTTCTTCTTTTATTACAATTATTTTTTTTTTTAGTTACTTTTTTGTATTCTGTTGAAGAGTTATTTTTTAGTTATTATTATTATTTAATCCAAGTGATCATATTTGTATTCTTTATTCATTTTGATAACACATATTTTAGTAAATAGACCATGACATAAATATAAATGAAATTGCATAATTTCTATGGATATAATATTCACTTTATATTTGTAATCAACTAAGATGATAATTATGTTATACTAAAATAAAAAACATAGATTTAAATATCAAAATTTAAAAAATAATTTTTATAAATTATATATAATAAAAAGTATTTTTTAAAAAAAATATACACCAAATTCTTTATATATTATTTACATAATAGATAAATAAACAACTAATTACTTGAAGACAAAAATGTTTTTTTACAAAATATGATAACTAAACATTGTTAAATAATTTAACAAAATTAATTAATATATTTAATATAATATATAATAATATCTTAATTATAATATTTACATAGAGATATTTATATAAGTAATTATCGTATTTACATAATTACATCATATATGAATTTAATTTTGATATATGATTAATATAAAATAATTTTATACGTGTATTTAATTATATAATATTATATTATTAAAAAAATAAATATAATTACATAATTACGTAAAACACTTTGTCCTGCACGTCAAAATTAAATTCATTTTAATTAGCAATAAGCTAATAACATGTTTTTACTTTTTATAGAATAGGAGTAGGGAAATAATAAGGAAGAAAAGAAGGTGGAAACGGAAACAGTGAAATAGTTAGCGGAAGCAAAGGCATTGGATGTGGCGGTGGTGGTGCTGACTCTGACTCTGACACTGTTTTTTTCTGATGCCAACAACACACAGGTCACTGGCGTAGCCGGTAGTCCCATCTACCTACATACCTTCCCTCTTGCCACGTGTCCTCTTCCTCCGACACCATTTGTCCTTTCTCACTTCTTTATACTCTCCATGTTTTAAGCTAACTAATAAGCCTATAAAAAAACAAAAACCTTCTTCATACAGGATTGAGCAACAAATGCTGTTAATCATTATTCAATTATTTCAAGAAAAATATACAAATAAATAAACAGCTACTACCATTTATTATAAATAATAGTGTCTATCAATTTTTTTTATATATACAAATTACTCTGAAAATGGATATTTTTTAATTATTTTATTTTTTAAATCAATTATATTTTTATTTAGTATATTTCATATTAATTATTCAAATTTATTATTTAGAATTATAAATTTCGCTCATGTAGATATAAAAATTAACTCAAAAGTAATTGGGGTTATGTGTTCTCAAGATCGATTAAACTTCATTTTTTAGATTTTTTGGTATTGACTATCCTAAACTTTTATGACACCTTAGAAAATTAATATCTCTATTATGAGTTTAGAAAAAATAAATTTTTATGCGAATAAATTAGTCTTACACGCGTATGATTTATAATACAGTTGTTATATATATATATATATATATATATATATATATATATATATATATATATATATATATATATATACATATTATTTTGCTTAGTTTTTTTATAGATTTAGTTGGATCTATATTTTTTTTAAATAATGACCGTGTAATTTGTTTTTTCCCTTGATTTTTTTGTCTTGTTACTTATTAAGATTTAAGAGAGAGTTTATAATTTAGAATTTAAAATTTAAAATTTATAATATTTTGTTTTTGTTTTTTTATATAATTCAAATTAATTTTAAAAAATTAGACTTTTTAAGGAGCACATTAATATTTGTCTAGAAATGATCTATTAAATTAGGTAAATTAATTTATATATCTATGAAAATTAAATAATTTTTTATTATTTAAACATTACTATATATTCAAATGTCTTGTCACGAACACGACATTCATCTGTTGGTCCTGATATGAAGAATAGTCATCTTTCAATGTGCAAACGTGATGAGACATTCATGAAAAGTTGAAAAGCAGAATTAGACCTCTATCAATGCTTTATTTTTAGATTGCACTCATAATTACCAATTACTGGTAATTTTAATTTTTCTTTTTTTGTCAGGTCAAGTATGGTATAGCCCTATAGCACAGTAGCCCACCAATTTTGTTTTTAACTGTTTATTCATTTCTACACTTCAATGTGACACACTGACACTGCTCCAAAAAGGGTATGTTAATTCACAAGAAATATTTGGCACAAATTATCTAAATATTGTAATTAAGGTATGGGGTTACCTAGCTATCTTATGTCCTAATAAGGGCACATATTAAATTTATAAATTAATAAAATTTTTATTAAAAATATAAAATATTTACAATTTTTTATTAATAATAAACTTATCATGTGATCATATGTTAACTAACCCGTAAAATATTCATAGTTATAAAACAAGTAGTAAATAACTTATTCAATTTTCTCCTCAAAATTCATAGTACAAATTTAACTTCAAAACATAATCAAAATCTGATTTCTAAACTATTTTTTGAGGATATATATCTAATATCTATTTTTTATTATTTTTAAACATTTTATATAAGTATTTATTTGTCGTTCGATTTTTTAAGTTATTTTTATCAATGACATAAATTTTTAATATTATTTTAATAGTTTATTTTATTTTTAAAAAAATTTACAAAACCAAATTTTTAATTTAATATTTAAGATCTCTTTGATATCCAAAACTTAATGCAAAGATAAATTATGATGGTACGAATTTGTTCTTCAAAAATTAGATATTTTAAATTAATTTCTAAAAGAAATAAGTTAAATAACAATCAATTAAATTAGTTTTTCATCAGTTAGACAATAATATATGACAGAATAATTATATTATCTATCGTAATTTAATTTATAAAAAATTAATTTCACTGACAATTATATCTTTTAATTAAAAATTATTTTCACTATCAACCCATAAAAATCTTATAAGAGTGAATCACCCTCATTTTTATTCATATATTTTTTACCTTATATATTTCAAATTTCATCCTTGTTGGAAATGATAGACGAGTACATCACCACCGGAGAATAAAACAAAGTAGACAGCTATATATTTTGAATATACTCCAAGAGTTTATGTAAATATCAAAAGGGCATGTGCATACACATACAAATAGAAAGGAAAAACAAGATTTTGTCTTCTGTAATAAATGGTAGCATTTCAGAACAGAACACAGAACTAAGAGAAGGGTGAAAGTGAAACTTCAATGTCTCCATGCATGAAAGCTCCATTTCAATTACCATCCTTAATGCCTCAAGAATAATGTTACATCAAATGACGAAATTGCATATGCATACAAATATGTATGAACCATACACACATAGCAACTTGAATTTTCATTAAAAAATATTATTCGTATACTAAAATTAGTTACTAATATATTTATATAAATATATGTGTAATTTAATCTAATTTTAATGTGTATTTATATTTTAACATGTATTTTATAATAATAATTGATTTTAATAACTGATTTTAATATAATACAGCATAATCGTTTTTATTTAGTAGAAAAAAAAATTAAAAGCTTTATGTATAACTACAAAAGAACAAATACTAGTACAATATTGTGATCAAGTACTTCATTATTCCCAAACCGGATAAATAATAATTTCTAGTATAAATCATAATTAGAATTATTAGAATAAGAAAAAAGAGAAAGCAAAGCGGTATAAATTATTTTTTGAGATCTTCTCCATCTCTTGTCCTTTGGGTCCATGTCTTTCAATAATTATTTTCTGCTAGTACTCTAGTTGAAATAATGTATGTTGTGCAAGGAGATCGAAAAATGTTGGAAAATGACTATAATAATGTTGTTGTATTCTTTAAATTATTTTCTTTTTAAATTATCAACACATAAATGCATAAAATATTGTAAAAAAATAAAGAAAAGTTATATCTATTTTTTTTAATTTATTAATGAACTATATTATGTATGCACTAAAGTCAGTCACTAAAATTAATCATTAGTATATATAAATATATATTGAAAATAAGTTAAACAACACATATTTTCATATAAAAATATATATATAAATTAATTTTAGTGATTAATTTTAATATATAAATAATATTTTTATTTATTAATACTTGATTTTAACTCTCTTATTTTTATTATCATTTTTGTAACATTTAGATCTTATACTAGTAATATATTAAATTTAATTATGTATTTGCGATGTAAAATAGTTTTATAATATTAAAAAATTAAATTTAATCAAATATATTATTTATACATAAAAAGTATAGTTATCAAATTTATTATCATATATTCATGTATAAATTTACTATCATATATTTACTATCATATTTTATCATTTATTTTAACAAGTATTATTTTCTATAAATATTTAGTTTAATTACTGATTTGTTGTAAATAAATAAGATGATTGAAATTTTTAACTCAAATAGTTGGTAAAAAAATTACTATAATAATTATAATAAATTAATATATCAATATATATTACCAAAAAAATATTAACATAGAAATAGAAGTTGGGAAAGTTAAAAATGCAGAGGTAGAATTTATTGATAGAAAAGTCATTTTCATTGCAGGAAAAAGGGGTAGGAAGGCCCATTGTCAACCCCCAAAGCCCAAGAAAATAGCAGTTAGTAGTCACATTAAATTAGAGGTTGAAGCTCAACTAAACTGTGCTCAATATATTTATAGGACTGAACATAGCTGTGTGCTTCATTTATAGTTGTGCCAATTATGCTAATCCTTAGCCCTTAGGCCTCACACAAACATAGACTTGCTCACTGTTAGGAATGTCATTGGGTAAAACCCTAAATCCTTAAAGGTCGTTTACACTGGTCACTTTCATATACAGTGATCATCGGAACCCAAAAAATAAAAAAATTCAAATAAACAAATAAAGTGAAAAATCAGGTACAGTCAACTTTACGTGAAGTTTATAATTGAGAGCCGTTAGATGATTTGATTGATTTGACTAAATTTTTATTTAACGACTCTTAACTATCAACTTCACGTGAAGTCGACTGTACTTGAGTTTTCACCAATAAATAAATAACAGTGATTAAAGTAATTTACTTTTTTTTTTTTTGTTGCATGTAAGATTGGCCTGGGTGTTTTGGGTTTCTTTAAGTATGAGATTTTGAATTCATTTTAGATACTGTTAGACAATAGAATATATCTCATTTACGTTCAAAATAGAACATTTACAGGTTATTTTTTTTAACAGAAATATAGAAAAATATTTTAACATTATATTAGAGTTGTCTGAATTTCATCAATCCTAGATATTGGTTCATTCAATGAAAAGAAAAAAAAGGACAAAATCTATCAACAAGTAAACCTTTCTTTGAAGTTGTTGAGGAATTCTTAAGTTTATCGGCAAAATATGAGATAATATTTAATTTGGTCTGAATTTATATATAAATTTTAATTTAATTTATAAAATTTTAATTGTCTATATTTAATTTTTAAATTTTGTAAATGTGATTTATGTTAGTTTTTAGAATAATTTTTAATGCATAAATATTAATAAAATATTAAAAAAATAATTAAATATTATACTAAATTTTATAAAATGATGTTATTTTGGTCTTGATATTTAAATAATTCAAAAATAATATTATAAGCGATATTAATTAAAATTTTTCTTCTTACTCCAAGTGATATAGTGATATTTTTAGACTATTTAGACGTCAGAACCAAAACAACATTATTTTATAAATTTTATAATTTGCAAGTTCATATCAGCATTTTATTAGACATCCCAAAAAAATCAATATTTTATTAATATTTATATGTCAAAAATTATTTTAGAAATTAATGTTTATCATGTTTACAAAATTTAATAACTAAATGAAAATAATTAAAATTTTTAGAGATTAAATTAAATATTAATTCAACAAAATACCTGTTACGGTGGGTAACCGGAGATTAATGGATTAGATGACGTTGGTTGGCCCAATCGTTGGAAAGAGGAGGCCTTCGTGTGGATCGGCACCTGGAGGGCCTCCGTCCGACTTGTGCACGTGAAAGAATGGGGGGTGGTACCTGCAAAGACACTCCAATGCCTAAATCAGCAAGAGCGTAAGCAGGTCTGGAGAGTATTGGGACTTAGAGATACCTGAGGAATGTCAGTGTATTTATAGTGGTGAACCAATAACCACCATTGAAGTAGTGCCACTTTTTTAGGGTGTTAACCGTCCCTTTATCTTGGGGAGGTTAAGATATGGATACTGGAAGTGGTTAGAGAGATTTTAGGGGCAGTTACTCATCTGAATGAGTGCTTATCTGCCAGCTAACCCTCGTTTCCGACTTCTTTAGAACAAGTCGTGGTGAGCACCGACTTCGTAAGACGAAGGTCGGTGCTGAGTGAGGCTCAATTCCGTGGGATTAGGCCTTTTATTTGGACCTGGGCCTTTACTGTTGGGCCAGGGTATGAACAGTGCCCCTACTCGAGCCCAATTTTCTTTTTAAAATTTGGGTTCGAGTATTCTACTCGGGGTCATAGCCGACTTGTTGGAGGACCGACGTGATGGTCTGAAATCGACGTGACTTTTCGTAACCTTTTGGTTCTGACAGTTACGTCTAATCAAGCGTCGTGTCTGTTAGGGATGTGCGTAGGGATTGATGGTCTTGGTAACGGTGCATTCTCATTAATGACTGCCCCGCTTTTACCATTGTACCCCTAGCATGTTTATAAATACTTTCCCTCTCTTCGTTGTTTCGTTTATGTGGTTTTTCAAATTTCTTCTTCCTTTGTTCGTGCTGCACTCTTGTGTTCGAAGGCTTTTACTTCCTCCAATCCTGATTTTCAGATAAAGGTTAGCTTTTTCTTCTTTTGTAACATGCCTTATATTTGCATGCCTTTATTTTGTAGATAAGTAGGTTGGTTTGTAGATTTCTGTTTGGCTCCGTATTCCCTCCCTTTAGAGGCCATATTTTTTTTATTTTTCTTTTCTTTTTTTTCTTGTAGGTTTTTGTCATCTTTTTTAAGAAAAGAAATGGCTTCCGTAGATATTCTTTCCCAGTGGGTTGATGTTATAGTTTTAGGGGAGGAATCTTCGGTCGATACTGAGCTTATCACCCACCTTCGTACTCGCCATAGAATTTGTACTTCTGAGGAGGATGAGCCGAAGTATGAGTTGGTAGTCCTGGGCCCAGAAGACCAGGTTTACTTTGGGAGGATCAATGAAGCGGCGCCTCATTTTTTCTTTATGTATGATTGTATGATCACCCGTTTGGGTATTTTCTTCCTTTTTCAAATTTTGAGATGTCTGTGTTGCGTCACTGCCGAGTTGCCCCTACTCAGCTTCACCCTAACTCTTGGAGTTTTTTGAAAATTTATCAATTTATCAGCCAGGCTTTGGAGTTCCCGACCTCTCTGAGGATTTTTTTTCTATCTTTTTCATATGACCAAACCCTTTAGTGGGCTAAATAATAAGCAACAGTGGGTGTCTTTCCGGGCCATACAAGGTCGGAGAGTTTTCACCCTCTTTGACGAATCCTTTCATGACTTCGAAATTATTTTTTCAAAGTTCAAGCTGTAGAGGGTCACCACCCCTTTTTCTTGGATGAGAGTTCTTCATCTCGCTTTCCCCTGTATTGGTTGGAGGCCTCCCTCTGTGAGAAATATGGTCTGGACGACCTAGACGAAGTGGAGGCGGCCGTTGTGGGGTTCCTCCGAGAAGTGTGGGGGAGGGCCCCATATCTGTACACTAAGAAATTCCTCCAGGGGTCTCCGACTTTTATCCAGGCGCAACTAGGTAGCTTTTGTTTTTCTAATTTGTTTCCGACTCGTGATTTCTTGTACCGACTTGTTTGATTTTTAGTTACTACCTGTTTTTGCAGAAATGGCGAAGAAGAACGCTCAGGAATCTTACCAGAGAGTCCAGGAGGCCAAGGCAAGGTCTCGAGCCAGGACTGGTGGCACCAAGGCGATTGTCTCTCCTCCTCCTCCTCCTCCCCAGAACACGGGGACTCCTTCTCAGCCCATTGTGATTTCTTCTTCAGCTTCATCTCGGCCACCCCCTCCGCCCAACCTCTTCTTGAGCCAGAGAAGAAGAAGTGTAAGACTTTAGAGTCTGGCTCTTCTTTTGAAGGTGAGGTTAAAGCGGATGCTCTTGCATTCGTCCGAAAGTACATCTACCCCCATGCTCGTATAAGTATGGATGATGTTTCTGTTCGGAACCACCTTACCACTCTGGCTGAGGAGGGTCTCAGGGCGGCGGGCGTTTGTGGTAAACTCTTAGATATTTTTGAGAAGACTCATCTCAGCTCTTTGGGTTTAACCTCCAAGGTTGAAGAGCTGGAAGGAAGGCTTCTTATATATCAAGAGCATGAGAGGGAGTTGAAGGAGGAAGTCGCCAAGCTGAGGGAGGAGAGAGATAGCCTCCGGGAGAAGGAGAGTAAGTTGCAAGCTCAACGCAACATGGAGATGGGCTTGAGAAAAACAGCACAGGAGAGTTATCAAAGTTTATTTGAAGATTTTGTGTCTGTGAGGAAGGATCTGCTGAATTCTCGGAACGCATATGCCAAGTTGGAGGACTCGATTGCTGACGGGGCCGAGGAAGCTTGGAGGATTTTTAAGGAGCAAGTCGGAGTCATCGCTCCTGACTTGGATCTTTCTCTTTTGAATCCTGATAAGGTCATTATCGATGGTGCCATAGTGGATCCCCCTGCTCCCGTGATCATTTTCGAGTCAGAATTGAAGACTCGGGGGGCAAAGGATTATTGAGTCCCCTCCTCGCCCAAAGGATGCTCCGAGCACTTCCGTAGTTCCTCCGACTTCCTCTTCATCTCCTATGGATGCCTCTCTCCCTGGTCCCGATGCTGCTCCTACTACTCCTTCTGGCGGTGATCCGTCTATTCCTTTGAAAAAATGATTTTGTTGGCTATATGGGGGCCCGGCCTGTGGGTCCCCCCTTTTTAAACTCTTTTATTTGTTGTTTGTTGGTGGTTTACTGAACAATTTTCTTTTTGGCCTTTTAAGGCTGTAAACAAAACATTTGATAATACCCCTTTTTAATAAGGGTTTTAAGTTAACAAAAAATAAATACCCTTTTTTTGGATAAGGGTTTAAGTTACCTTTCGTGTGCATGCTTTTCTTTTTTTGTTTGGTACTTTAGAGAATTTTCCCGACCTTTTTCTTGGGAAACCTTTTCTTTGGCTCGTCTTTATGAGCTTGACAGTCTTTTGGGCTTAGGTTTTTTCGATCTCTCTTTTCCACTATTCCTTTATGCTCAACTTTGTGGTTTATTGAGCTTTTATGTCTTAGGTTATTTTTGCGATGCGTTTTTCTTCTACTCGGTTCTTCATTCCGATTTACAGGTCGAAGTGTTTCCGAGCTTTTCTACTCGGGTTTTCATTTCGACTTATGAGTCGGATTGTCTCCGAGTTTCTTACGATCAACTCATATAATGATAAGAGAGAGAACAGCGGAAACATAAGAAATAAATAAGGTTTTCCTACTAGACCTCTAAGATACCTGTTCTTAGCAACCTAGGTCACCGGAAAGGATTCTCTACTAGACCTTCAAGGAACTTGTCCTTGACAACCTAGATCAGAGGGGCGAAAACTGAAAGAAACCACCACGCAGATCACCTTAGTGTTGGATCCTCTAATCTTCCTCATGCAACAAATGAAGCAAATCACTCACCTCACTTCTCACACAATAAAAGTGGTTAAAAGCAACTGAAATTTATTCATCAAAAGTTATCCCAAATGGTCTCACCAGAGGTGTATAAATAGGCCCCTAACAAACTAACAAACAGATAAGATTTTTTTTTTGAAATTTAAATCCGATCTGATCTTAATGGATTAGATCAGATTTGATTTTAAATTTAAAATTCCTAAAAACACTACTAAACAAATCAAATTTAAAACAAATCTTCTAACAAACTTTAACCGCATAACAACTAAACAAAATTCTAAAATTTTCGAAATTTAATGATAAATTATGTCTTCCACTGAATTCGAGAAGTATTATTGGATTTCTTGCTGTTCTGACTTAGCCCAATGGGCCTTGCCCATTCTTCTTTGGTTAGGACTTGATGTAACTCCATATGCGTAAGCGCTGCCAAGTTCCCAAAGCTCTCCTTGAGCTTCTTTGCACGTGCTCTAGTGATGGGGCCCTCTGAAAGTGTGAAATTCTCATTCTGCCCTTTTGTCTTAGAGTGCTCCAGTTGTCTTTTCGAGCATGTATCATTCCCTCCTTCCTAAAAAAGATTCGTCCTCGAATCTGTGTCCATATCAAAGGGAGAGAGATCAGAAACATTGAAAGTAGCAGAGATATTATACTCACCTGGTAGGTCAATCTTGTAGGCGTTATCATTGATCTTCTCAAGCACTTGGAATGGGCCATCCCCTCTAGCGTCAAGTTTAGTCTTTCTCTGATTAGGAAATCTCTCCTTCCTCAAATGTACCCAAACCCAATCTCCTGGTTCGAAGACTATATGCTTTCGGCCCTTGTTAATCCTTTCAGCCGTGGCTTTGTTCTTCCTCTCAATTAGGTCACGAGCCTTTGCATGTATTAATTTAACTTTTTCAGCCTTGCTTGCTCCATCTAAACTAATAAGATCACTCAAAGGTAAAGGCATTAAATCTAAGACAGTTAGAGGATTAAAACCATAGACAAGTTCAAAGGGTGAAAACCCAGTGGAAGAATGGATTATCCTATTATAAGCAAATTCAATAAAAGGTAAACAATCTTCCCAGGTTTTCAAATTCTTACCAACAACAGCACGCAGTAAGGTTCCTAATGTCCTATTTACGACTTCAGTTTGACCATCAGTTTGAAGGTGACAAGTAGTGGAGTACAACAATTTTGTTCCCAACTTACTTCACAAAACTTTCCAAAAATGACTTAAGAATTTGACATCACGATCAGAAACAATAGTTTGGGGAACACCATGTAAGCGCACAACTTCTCGAAAGAATAGGTCAGCAATATTTGTGGCATCATCAGTTTTATGGCAAGCAATGAAATGAGCCATTTTACTAAATCTATCTACCACAACAAAAATACTATCTCGGCCTCTCCTAGTTCTAGGCAAACCAAGAACAAAATCCATAGAGATGTCAACCCATGGGTGCACAGGAACAGGTAAAGGAGTATACAAACCATGTGGTAAAGACTTAGATTTAGCTTGTTTACATGCAATGCATTTAGCACAAAATTTTTCAACATCTTTACGCATGTGGGGCCAGTAAAAATGCTCAGATAAAACATCCAAAGTCTTATGCACACCAAAATGACCCATCAAACCCCCACTATGTGATTCTAGAACAAGTAACTCCCTAATAGAACAAGTCGGGACACAAATTCTATTACCCCGAAAAAGAAAGCCATCATGCTTATAGAACTTGTTATATGCACCATGTTCACATGCAGCATAGAAAGAAGCAAAAGCAGAATCAGTTGCATATAATTCCTTCATACACTCAAAGCCTAACAGCTTAGAAGTAAGGGTTGTGATTAAGGAATACCTTCTAGATAGTGCATCAGCAACCACATTCTCTTTACCTTGCTTATAGGCGATTACATATGGAAAGGATTCAAGGAATTCTATCCATTTTGCATGTCGCTTGTTCAGCTTCCCTTGGCCCTTCAAGTGTTTGAGAGATTCATGGTCAGTATGTACCACAAATTCCTTAGGTAGCAAATAATGCTGCCACACTTCCAAAGCTCGCACCAAGGCATAAAGCTCTTTATCATAAGTGGAGTAGTTGAGACGGGCCCCATTCAACTTCTCATTGAAATAGGCGATTGCTCGCTTTTCCTGCATCAAAACAGCACCTATACCAATTCCGGAAGCATCACATTCGATTTCAAAGGTTTTAGAAAAATCTGGTAAAATAAGAATGGGGGCAGAACACAATAATTCTTTTAAGGTGTTAAAGGCAAGTTCTTGTTCCTTATCCCATTTAAAGGTGACATGTTTCTTGATGATTTCAGTTAAAGGTGCAGCAATAGTAGAAAAATCTTTAACAAACCTCCGATAAAAACCCGCAAGACCATGAAAACTTCTAACATCAGAGACACTCTGAGGTGTGGGCCATTCTCTAATAGCCTTCACCTTCTCGTCATCTACCTCAATTCCTGCAGAACTTATCACAAAACCTAGGAATACGACTTTACTCAGACAAAATGAGCACTTTTGGAGATTAGCATACAATTTTTCCTTTCGAAGTACCTCTAAAACAGAATGAACATGCAAAATATGATCATCAAGACACTTACTATAGATAAGGATATCATCAAAATAAACAACCACAAATTTACCTAGAAACTCTCGCAAAACATGATTCATTAGTCTCATGAAGGTACTAGGTGCATTAGTCAAACCAAATGGCATAACTAACCACTCATACAAACCATATTTAGTTTTGAAAGCTATTTTCCATTCATCACCAAGTTTCATTCGTATTTGATGATAACCACTCCTTAAATCTATTTTAGTAAAAATAACAGAACCATGCAATTCATCAAGCATATCATCAAGTCTAGGAATAGGATGGCGATACTTTACTGTAATCTTATTTACAGCTCTGCAGTCAACACACATCCTCCATGAGCCATCCTTCTTGGGCACCAATAGTACCGGAACAGCACAAGGACTCATGCTTTCTCTCACAAAACCCTTAGCCAAAAGGTCCTCGACTTGCCGTTGCAGTTCCTTCGTCTCCTCAGGATTGGTCCGGTAAGCTGGCCGGTTAGGAATGCTTGATCCGGGGACAAAGTCAATCTGATATTCAATGCCTCGTAATGGAGGTAAACCTGAGGGCATCTCATCCGGAAATACATCGCCAAATTCCTGCAAGAGTGAAAGAAAAGTACTAGGTAGGTTATGGTTAGTTTCAATGGTAGAAAGTAAAGACTCTCTAAATCGTACTAATACCAATGCTTTTTTTCCTAAACTAGCATGCTTCAGATCCCTCTCTTTGGCATAAAAACATATTTTGTGAGCACTCTCACTCTCCACAGATGCTTCTCTTTTAGAACTCTCTTTTTCACTTAGACCCTGACTCTTTTTCTCACACGTTTCATCTCTCAAAGCCCTCTCTTTACCCTCTTGTTTTTCAATTTTATCACATCCTAAAGACTCTTTAGTAGATTTGCACATGCTCAGTTGCTCCAGGTACACTTCTTTAGGTGTCAAAGGTGCAAGAGTAATCTTCTTCCCAAGATAAGTGAAGGAGTATCGGTTTGTGAAACCATCATGGACCACCTTCCTATCATACTGCCATGGACGGCCTAGGAGTAGATGACAAGCCTGCATGGGAACCACGTCATAAAGTACCTCGTCACTGTATCTCCCAATAGAGAATTGTATGCGGGCTTGCTTCATAACCTTCAACTCACCAACATCACTTAGCCACTCCAGTTTGTAAGGGTTAGGGTGTTTGGTGCATTTCAACCCCAATTTTGTGATCAAAGTAGAGCTAGCAACGTTTGTATGACTTCCAGCATCAATGATCATGAGTCCAACCTTACCTCCCAATAAAACTTTTGTATGAAAGATGTTCTCTCGCTGTTCTAGACGATCATCCTTGGCTCGTACATTTAAGATCCGCCTAGTAACAAGGGTCTCGCCACTAATAGCATACTCAACTATATCTTCATTATCTGTAGCATCATCCGCATATGGCATGTCTTCATACCCATCTGAATTATCAGATTCTGAGAAAATATCATTTTTCTTAATTACCATGGTCCTTTTATTTGGACACTCAGAAGCATAATGGCCTAGTCCGCGGCACTTAAAGCAGGTAATATCACGATGCCGTGTAGGAGGTTTAGAAGTGGAATTAGGTGTGTGCGGCTTCCTGTGCTGCTCTGTGGGCTTCTCCTTTGATTTGGTAGGTTTGGATCCAATCTTCTCCCTGAAATTAGCACCTCTCGAATCCCACCTTGAAGTAGAATTTCGTAGCCCTTTCGCCTTTTGCTGTTTTTCCACTTTGATAGCTAGGTTCACCAAGTCTTCTATAGTCACAAATGGAAGATGTTCTACAGTATTTGCAATGTCTCGGTTCAGCCCACCCAAGAAACGTGCCATAGTAGCCTCAGACTCCTCCTCAATGTTTGCTTGGATTAGCAGCATCTCCATCTCCTTATGATACTCATCTACAGACTTAGAACCTTGGTATAACCGTTGGAGCCGTTGATGTAGTTCCCTGTAATAGTAAGAAGGGACAAACCGTTGTCGCATGACCTTTTTCATCTTTTCCCAAGACAGAATTGGTGGTTTTCCATTCCTCCTCCTCTGTTTGTCCAGCTCGGCCCACCAAACAAGGGCATAATCTGAGAATTCTACAGCCGCTAGTCTTACCTTTTTGACATCAGAGTAGTTATGACATTGAAATAAGAGCTCTACCTTGCGTTCCCATTCCAGGTACGCCGCAGGATCACTTCTACCTTTAAATTCTGGGATGCACATCTTGATAGCATTAAGGTTATTGTCAACATCAACCGGTTGTCTATGATGCCGGGATCTGGATGAAGTCTCCTTCTCAGACTCCGTAGAATCATTATTAATAGATTCTCGTGACCGTGCTTTTCGCCTAGGGGTAAAAGAGTTAATTCGAGAATCCATGTCATCAAGATGTTGTTGAATCCCTGTAAGGATGCTGGCAAATGCGTCGAGACGGAAAGTTAGTTGTGGATCGGGGTTCTCTTCAGTGTTAGCCATCAATGAACCTGAAAAAAAAAGACCTTACAGCACTCTTCTCACGTGTATCACTCGGAATAGGACACTCGTATTTCACTCAATACGTGGCTTTTACCCTCTGATGAGCTTACCACTCTTGCCTTTTTCCACTCTTGGATTGTCTTAACAAGTTGCACTTCGGAAGATGAGGAATTGAGACACCAAACTAAGATAAGCTGAATGATAGAAACTTCAACTTGACAAGAAGACAATTAAAGTATGTGAAAAAAAAGGAAACAAGGAGTGATACTAGGATGAAAAAAAAAGAAAAAAAATTAGCAAAATTGAATTCTAAGTGGAACCCAAGGAAAAATCTGAAAAGATAAAAACAATGGAAAATTTTAGAATTTCGTTTTTTTTGTTTCTTTTTTTTGTTTTTTTTTTTGCTTTTTTTTTTCTACGTTTCTTTTTTTTTTTTGTTAACTGGATGAAACAGAAATTGCAGTAATAAAATTTAAGGAAGATTTTTTTTTTTGAATATAAAGTAAATTTGCAGAAAAATAAAGAGATTAAACAAAAATCTTGGAACGTGCAGATAAATAGGAATTTACCTACAACCCGGCTCTGATACCAGATGATAAGAGAGAGAACAGCGGAAACATAAGAAATAAATAAGGTTTTCCTACTAGACCTCTAAGATACCTGTTCTTAGCAACCTAGGTCACTGGAAAGGATTCCCTACTAGACCTTCAAGGAACTTGTCCTTGACAACCTAGATCAGAGGGGCGAAAACTGAAAGAAACCACCACGCAGATCACCTTAGTGTTGGATCCTCTAATCTTCCTCATGCAACAAATGAAGCAAATCACTCACCTCACTTCTCACACAATAAAAGTGCTTAAAAGCAACTGAAATTTATTCATCAAAAGTTATCCCAAATGGTCTCACCAGAGGTGTATAAATAGGCCCCTAACAAACTAACAAACAGATAAGATTTTTTTTTTTTGAAATTTAAATCCGATCTGATCTTAATGGATTAGATCATATTTGATTTTAAATTTAAAATTCCTAAAAACACTACTAAACAAATCAAATTTAAAACAAATCTTCTAACAAACTTTAACCGCATAACAACTAAACAAAATTCTAAAATTTTCGAAATTTAATGATAAATTATGTCTTCCACTGAATTCGAGAAGTATTATTGGACTTCTTGCTGGCCTGACTTAGCCCAATGGGCCTTGCCCATTCTTCTTTGGTTAGGACTTGATCTAACTCCATATGCGTAAGCGCTGCCAAGTTCCCAAAGCTCTCCTTGAGCTTATTTGCACGTGCTCTAGTGATGGGGCCCTCTGAAAGTGTGAAATTCTCATTCTGCCCTTTTGTCTTAGAGTGCTCCAGTTGTCTTTTCGAGCATGTATCATATAACCTCTTTACACCGACTTGTACCTCGTCGTTTTATCCTGACAACCATCTAGGTCGGTTCATGGGATTTTCACGTTTTGTCGAGCTTAAGTCGGCGCGTTTCGTAGAAAAAGAGAAAACAAGAAGGAATTTATAAGAGATATTTGTAAAAAGATCTTTTATTATTGGGGGGGGGGGGTACCTTACTACTACTAAGGGCTTTTGAATACCTATTTCCCTTAGCCTCTACTATGATGCCTCGTTAAAAACCCTTCTCCAGAAAAAACCCTTTTATTTTGGGAAAAAATCATGAAGTTGGGAAAAAGAGTACATCAGGGAGTAGAGTTCGCTTTTAACTGTAATACCTTTTCATATTACAAGCATGCCACGACCTCGGTAGCTCGGTGCCGTTCAGGTCGGTCACTTTATAATAACCTTTTCCTAAGACCTCATTGACTTTGTATGGTCCCTTCCAATTAGCAGCGAGTTTTCCTTCCCCTGATTTGTTGACTCCAATGTCGTTTCTGATCAAGACCAAGTCATTTGGGGCAAATGTTCTTCGAATGACTTTTTTGTTGTACCTCGTAGTCATCCTTTGCTTCAACGCTGCTTCTCTTATCTGGGCTTCTTCTCAGACTTTGGGGAGCAAATCGAGCTCCTCTTTGTGCCCCTGTATGTTTCCGATATCGTCATGGATAATCATCCTTGGGCTTTGTTCATTAATTTCTATTGGTATCATGGCTTCTATGCCATGGACTAGTCGGAAGGGCGTTTCTCCAGTGGCGGATTGGGGGGTTGTCCTGTAAGCCCATAGCACTTGTGGGAGCTCCTCAATCCAGGCACCTTTTGCATTTTGTAATCTTTTCTTCAGTCCTGCCAGTATGACTTTGTTGGCTGCCTCGGCTTGTCCATTGACTTGCGGATGTTCTACCGAGGTGAACTGGTGTTTGATTTTCATACTGGCTACTAGGCTTCTAAAGGTAGAGTCGGTGAACTGGGTTCCATTATCTGTAGTAATGGAATAAGGTATCCCATATCTTGTGATGATATTTTTGTAGAGGAACCTCCGACTTCTTTGAGCGGTGATGGTGGCCAATGGTTCCGCTTCTATCCACTTTGTGAAGTAATCTATTCCCACAATCAGGTATTTGACTTGTCCTGGCACTTGGGAAAAAGGACCTAACAAATCCATTCCCCATTTTGCAAAGGGCCATGGAGAAGTGATACTGATGAGCTCTTTCGGGGGAGCCACATGGAAATTTGCATGCATCTGACATGGTTGACACTTTTTCACAAATTCTGTGGCATCTTTCTGCAAGGTCGGCCAGTAGAATCTAGCTCGGATCACTTTCCTGGCTAGTGACCTTGCTCCGAGATGATTTCTGCAGATCCCACTGTGAACTTCCTCTAACACCTCGGTGGCCCTTGAGGTCGGTACGCACTTTAACAATGGCGTTGATATCCCCCTTCTGTAGAGAATATTTCTCACCAAAATGTAATGTTGTGCTTCCCTCTGGATTTTCTTAGCCTCTTTTTCCTCTTTGGGAAGGATGTCGAATTTCATGTATTCGACCAAGGGGTTCATCCATCCGAGGTTTAAACCGGCTAACTCAAGGACCTCTTGTTTGTCTTCTACTTTTACCATGGAGGGTTCCTGGAGAGTTTCCTGGATCAGGCTTCTGTTATTCCCTCCTGGCTTGGTACTTGCCAGTTTGGATAGGGCGTCTGCTCTGCTATTAAGATCCCGAGTTATGTGTTTGACCTCAGTTTCTGCAAAGCGCCCAAGGTGTTCCAGAGTTTTTTCCAAGTACCTCTTCATATTTGGGTCCTTTGCTTGATACTCTCCACTTATCTGGGAGGTCACCACTTGTGAGTCGCTGTATACCATCACCTTGGTAGTACCGACTTCTTCTGCCAGCTTCAATCCAGCAATCAGGGCTTCATACTCTGCCTGATTATTTGAAGCTGGGAATTCAAACTTGAGGGAAACCTCTATTTGGGTTCCTCTTTCATCCACTAATATTATGCCTGCACCATTTCCTGTCTTATTTGGGGATCCATCTACATAGAATTCCCATGTAGTTGGCTTTTCCTCTTGATCTCCTGCGTATTCTGCGATGAAGTCGGTGAGGCACTGGGCTTTAATCGCCGTCCGAGTTTCATACATCAAGTCGAACTCGGAGAGCTCTATTGCCCATTGAACCATTCTCCCTGCGACATCCATTTTTTGGAGGATTTGCTTCATTGGTTGGTTCGTGCGGATTCTTACTGTATGAGCTTGAAAGTAAGGTCGTAGCCTTCGTGAGGCTACTACTAAGGAGTAGGCAAACTTCTCTAGTTTGTGGTATCTTAGCTCGGGTCCTTGTAGAACTTTGCTGATGAAATATACTGGATGCTGGCCGACCTCGTCTTCTCTTATCAGGGCTGACGCGACAGCCTTGTCTGCTACAGATAAATATAGGACGAGGTATTCTCCAGCTACAGGTCGGGTCAGAATCGGAGGTTGGCTCAAGAATCTTTTGAACTCCTGAAATGCCTCCTCGCATTCAGGAGTCCATTTGAACTGACATCCCTTTCTCAATAAGGAAAACAGTGGAAGGGATTTTAGTGCTGATCCTACCAAGAATCTGGAGAGGGCTGCAAGTCGGCCATTTAGCTGCTGGACCTCTCTTAAACAGGTCGGGCTTTTCATTTCCAGGATAGCTCTACATTTATCGGGATTGGCTTCAATCCCTCTTTGTGTCAGCATGAACCCTAGAAATTTTCCCGCCTCTACCGCGAAGGCACACTTTGCGGGATTTAATCTCATCCCGTGTAACCTTATGGTGTCGAAGACTCGCGAGAGGTCTAACAAGAGGTCGACTTCTTTCTTGGTTTTCACCAGCATGTCGTCGACGTATACTTCCATTAGGCTCCCAAGGTGGGGGGCAAACACTTTGTTCATCAGCCTTTGGTATGTGGCCCCTGCATTTTTTAATCCAAATGGCATGACCACGTAGCAAAAATTTGCTCTGGGCGTGATGAAGGATGTCTTTTCCTGGTCCGGCTCATACATCGGAATTTGGTTATACCCCGAGTAGGCATCCATGAACGACAAGTATTGATACCCCGAGCTGGAGTCTACTAGGGTATCAATACTTGGTAGCGGATAAGGGTCCTTGGGACATGCCTTATTTAAGTCGGTATAGTCGACGCACATTTTCTATTTGCCATTTTGTTTTTTGACTAGCACTACATTGGCTAGCCATGTTGGGTACTTTACTTCTCTGATGAAGCCGGCTTCTAGGAGCGCCTGTACTTGTTCTTCTACTATCAGGGCTCGTTCTGGGCCGAGCTTGCGTCTTCTTTGTTGTACAGGTCGGGACCCCGGGTAGACCGAGAGCTTGTGGGACATGAGCTCGGGGTCTATCCCAGGCATATCGGAGGCCTTCCAGGCAAAGAGGTCGGAGTTTTTTCTTAGGAGCTTAGTCAATCCTTGTTTTAGGGTTTCCCCTGGGTTGACTCCTATGTGAGTGTTTTTTCCTTCCTCTTTACCGACCTGTATCTCCTCGGTTTTTCCTCCCGGTTGTGGTCGCATCTCTTCTCTAGCCCTTGCGCCACCTTGCAAATTTCTCTGTATACATCCACTATAGAAACCTTTAGAGGAGTATAAGAGTGATATTTCCTCGGTCTATCGAGACCGAGTTCTTCCTTTTTCTTGGTTTCCCTCTCCCTTTCTTTTGTTGAGGGGAGGTGCCCAGGTCGCCAACTCAGATCTCTTAGCTTAGCATTTTCCTTCATGTTGATGTACTTTTCAGCTCTTTCCTGCACATCACTTAAGGAGATGGGGTTTTTTTTGGATATGGACTGTGAGAAGGGACCTTCTCTAAACCCATTGACTAACCCCATTATGACTGCCTCGGTGGGCAGGTCTTGGATCTCTAAACATGCTTTGTTGAACTTTTCCATATAAGCTCGTAAGGATTCTCCGACCTCCTGCTTTATTCCTAGAAGGCTCGGCGCATGTTTCACTTTGTCTTTCTGGATAGAGAACCTCATCAAAAACTTTCTTGAGAGGTCTTCAAAACTGGTGACCGACCTCGGAGGGAGGCTGTCGAACCACTTCATCGCCGCTTTCGATAGGGTCGTCGGGAAAGCTTTGCATCGCGTAGCGTCGGAAGCATCTGCCAGGTACATCCGACTTTTGAAATTGCTTAAGTGATGCTTCGGATCCGTAGTTCCGTCATAGAGGTCCGTATCGGGGCTTTTGAAGTTCCTCGGAACTTTTGCCCTCATTATGTCCTCGATGAAAGGATCCTCCCCTCCTAAGGGCGGTTCTTCTCGTTCGTCATGAGAGTTCCGACCTTTGAAGAAGGATTCTAACTTCAAGAGTTTCCTTTCTAACTCTTTTCGTCGTTCCATCTCCTCTTTTAGGTTCTTCTCAGTCTCCCTTTGTCGCTCCCGTTCTTGTTCTAACTGTTCCAGGCGACTTTGGTGGACGTGGACTAATCCCATGAGTTCAGTTGCATGGGATGGTCCATCTTTCTCCGATTCGCGCCCTTCTGAAGAATTCACCTTCGGATTTTTGATTCCGGAGGTACCTTCTCTGTGCTGATCGTTGGTTCCCTGGTGAAGGGTCAAGTCTGCGTCATTATTTCCGGTGTCCAGATTCTCTTGTTCAGAATCTGATTCTAGATGACCCTCTTCGGGGGATCTGTCCGCCATCACTGGTTGATCTCTCGGGTCCCCGGCAACGGCGCCAATGTTACGGTGGGTAACCGGAGATTAATGGATTGGATGACGTTGGTTGGCCCAATCGTTGGAAAGAGGAGGCCTTCGTGTGGATCGTCACCTGGAGGGCCTCCGTCCGACTTGTGCACGTGAAAGAATGGGGGTGGTACCTGCAAAGACACTCCAATGCCTAAATCAGCAAGAGCGTAAGCAGGTCTGGAGAGTATTGGGACTTAGAGATACCTGAGGAATGTCAGTGTATTTATAGTGGTGAACCAATAACCACCGTTGAAGTAGTGCCACTTTTTTAGGGTGTTAACCGTCCATTTATCTTAGGGATGTTAAGATACGGATACTGGAAATGGTTAGAGAGATTTTAGGGGTAGTTACTCATCTGAATGAGTGCTTATCTGCCAGCTAACCCTCGTTCCCGACTTCTTTAGAACAAGTCGTGGTGAACACCAACTTCGTAAGACGAAGGTCGGTGCCGAGTAAGGCTCAATCCGTAAGATTATGCCTTTTGTTTGGACCTAAATCTTTACTGTTGGGCCAGAGTATGAACAATACCCTTCTCAATAAACAAATACTTTTTATTTATAAAAAATAAGGCATCAAATTCTCATTACTTAATTAATAGACTAAATAGAATAATTACGAGTGGGAAATATATTCTCAAGTGCTTTTACATGAGGATATATATCACAAATTCACAATCAACCGCATATGCCATATAGTATGGTGATACCGCTAAAAGCCTAATAAAGTAAAACCAAATCAAGCGTCGGTTCACACAGATTTTGTGAAATATTATTTTATTCCATCTGGTTATCATTTAAAAACCAATACGATTATTATTATTTTCGTGAAAAATATCTTCCTTCTTCTAAACTTGAAAAATCGAATGGACACCTGTAGCCCACGCATCAATTATATTCAATGAGCTTAATAAAATTATTGGTGATCACTTGTATCAAAATAAAATTTAATTTTGATTCGGTATAAACTTTTACATGCATTTAATTATATAACATTATATTAATACAAATATTATCTTTTATATTCATGACAATGTAAATTAATTTATTTTATTAATATATTAAAATTAAACACATCAAAATATCGATAATAATTAAAATTGGTTAAAAATTTTATATATCTAATTAAATGATCTAATATAACATGTGTCTGTATCTTATTTTTTTTTTCATGTTGATGTGAGTACCAAAATTATTATCCCCTTTTAATCTTATTGCTATCTTTCATTTATTGTTTTTTGAGTATATAACAAGACTAGTAAGATTATCTCATCTCACTTCACCGTAGCCATAAGATTATTATAATTAAGATCCCACAAAGCACTTCACAGATAAGAGAGAAGGGATGGGAGTGGTGGTTATTGACGGCACGACCGTTAGGGATTTCGTTAACGACGATGCACACTTCAACAAGAGCGTTGATGAACAATTCACGGCGCTTGATACCAACAACGACGGCGTTTTGTCACGCTCCGAGCTCCGCACCGCCTTCGAGTCCATGAGGCTCATCGAGACGCACTTCGGCATCGATGTTGCTACTTCGCCGGAGGAACTCAAGAAACTCTACGATTCCATCTTCGAGAGGTTCGATGGTGATGGAAGCGGCGACGTCGACAAGAACGAATTCCGATCCGAGATGAAGAAGATCATGCTCGCAATCGCTGACGGTTTGGGATCTTTTCCGATCCAGATGGTTCTCGAAGATGATGACAACAGCTTGCTCCAGAAAGCTGCAGATCTCGAAGCTTCTAAGACCGCCACTGCTTGATTTCCGCCGTCATCGGCGGTGGCGGTGGCGGTGGCTCCGCCTTCCTTCTTTTGTTACTTATCTTGGTATCACGTTGTCGTTTTGTGTTGTTTTCAGTTGTCGTTTTGGTTATGTGGAAATAATGAGTGGCGACTGGTACGGGAATTAACTTTGTAGTTTGTATATGTCTTTTTTTTGTTTTGTTTTATTGGGCCTTTTTTATATGTAAGATGAATAATAAATAAGCGGGCCTAGTAACATGAAAATGGGCCCAATGTGAATCCAAAGTAGTGAATAATGTAGCTACAAAAAGTAGAAAGAAAAACGCCTACAAAAACTTCACATGTAGAGCTCAATCTGTGGACAAAAACATAGTCACTTCATTTTAGCTTTGGGTTTGAAACTAGGAAAGTACCGAAATTAACAGTTATTGTGATTTGCGTGATTGGTGATATGATCGTAAAGCGAAGTGGTGTATTTACACTTTCATTTCATATAATGTGTTACTTTAATTCCTTGTGTCACTGGCACCAAGGTAATCCTAAATATTATTTGTTCCGCAAATCATGTTCAAAGTGCAATGCATGAGGAAATATACTTTAGGCGAAAACATGGAACAACGCGAGTATGACAAAACTACTCTTCCCCACATGTAATGTCATCCAATTCTCCGAGTGTGATTAAATTAGGCCAGACGAAAAGAGAATAGTGATTCATGAGGCACATTTTCGCATATGCACGTTGAATCTACTACGAAGATCGTGATCTTCTTATTTTGGATAGAAACTTTTGTCTCATACATACGATTTTTTTTAAAGTAACTTGATTTTACGATTTTTTGTGTTATAATCTATAGTGTCAAAATAAAACTAACGTAATTTTAAAAAAGTTATATTATCAGAATGTTATTATGAGTAACAATATTAGTTTGGAGAAAGTATTTTCACCCAAAAAAAAATTATTTATGTCGGTTTGATGATTTGTTCCTGATACGTAGCCTACAACCTCGGTCGTTAAACCTTATCTTATCAACACAAACCTCGGTCAAACAAATGCATATCTCAACAAAATCAAATAAATAACACACACCACTAAATCCGAGGACTAAAACAGAACTCAGAATCTCAACTGACTAGGATTAACGTCATCAAGATATCCTCGGTAAACAAGGAAAATTTCTAAACAAACGCCAACTAAACAATTTTCGAGGCCTATATAAACAGAGACATAACCTCGGAATAGAAGAGGTCACAGAACTTACTCTGATTTATTCCTCTCATTTTCTTATAACTCACATTTTTACTTGAGCGTCGGAGTCCTTTTTGCAGGTGCTCCCGCCGCGATGTTCCAACTCAGTCGACGTATACCTCTCCCACCTGAGCACAGCAGCAGGCAGTAGGAGTTACTATACCTCGGCCCCATACGCACGGAACATTTGGCGCCCACAGTAGGGACCTGAGTTGATCTAACCCTACTTTTACTCTTAGATATTCTCCGTTTCTTTTCTTGTGTGCAGGGATTCTGACCTCCCAGACATGGCTGAAAATGGAGCTCAATCCTTCAACCAAGCCGAGCTGCTAGCCCAGATGGCCGAACTCCAGGCGGAAGTCCGTAGGCTAGCCGAGCTCTCCACACAGAATAACACAGGCAAACATGAGGAAAGTAGCTCCAAGAACGCGGCCTTGGGAAACTCAGACCCCTTAAGCATCACCCCACCAAAGGAGAAGTTGACGCTAAACAATCCCTTCTCTAAAGAAATCACAAACTTCAAGATGCCTAAGAATTTCGTTCTGCCTAACTCCCTGGAACCTTACAAGGGGATTGGTGACCCCCGATCTCACGTTAAAAATTCCAATCCATGATGTTCTTTAACGGCCCTAATAATGAACCTATACTATGTCGTTCTTTTCTTACTTACCTTGATGGTGCTACTTTATTGTGGTTTTCTAAATTATCTGCAGGATCAATTTCATGTTTCGAGGATTTGGCGAGGTCTTTTATTGACTACTTCGCCGCCTCGAGGATCTATGTCCACGGCTCAGATTACCTGGGGAAAATCAAACAGGGACAACATGAGAGTCTGAAGGATTACTTAACCCGGTTCGCTGATGCTACCATGGAGATTCCGGACTTGGACCCTAACATCCACCTACACGCACTCAAGGCCGGACTCAGGCCTGGGAAGTTTAGAGAAACAATAGCAATAACCAAACCCAAAACATTGGAAGAATTCCGAGAAAGAGCTGCAGGCCAAATGAAGATCGAGGAATTGCGAGAAGCACAAAAGATGGACAAACAGCCGACCAGAAAGGAGGACGAAAAGACATTCAGACCACCGAGCAGGAAAGATCAGAAGAAACCCTTCAGGCTCACTCCAAAGTTCGATACCTACATCAGATTCAACACAAAAAGGGAGAACATAATTAAGGTGATCCTCAACGCCAAAATAGTCAAACCTCCCACCAGAGCAGAAAGCTATCAAGATCAATGGTTTGTAGACAGAAGCAAGCATTGTGCCTTCCATCAGAAGTATGGACATACAACGGAAGAATGTGTGATAGCCAAGGACCTATTAGAAAGATTAGCTCGGCAGGGCCTCTTAGACAAATATGTCGAAGGTCAGAAAAGCAGAGAAACCAAGAAAGAGTCAGAGGAGCGGTCAACAGAGAGAAAAAAAGGAAAATGGACAACAACAGATCCTCCCAGGGGAATCATAAACTGCATATCAGGAGGATATGGAGGAGGAGGCGAAACAAGCTCGGCCCGAAAGAGGAGCTACCGAGCAATGCTGGCAATCGAAGGAACAAATCCTACAACAAAGCACAAGATGACAGAGCCAGAGATAACCTTCTGCCAGGACGACCTAACAGGCCTAAACCTTAATGACCCAGTCGTGATCTCCATCCACAGGAGAGTTATTGGTAAGAAAAGTCCTTCTGGACCCAGGTAGTAGCGCTGATGTATTATTTTATTCAACTTTCGTAAAAATGCAACTATCTAAAAAAGCCATGCAGCCCTCATCCGGAGAACTTGTTGGGTTCTCCGGAGAAAGGATCCCGATAAAAGGGCACATATGGTTGAAAACAACTATGGGTGACCCCCCATTATAGAAAACTATTGACGTCCAATACCTCATAGTTGACTGCTCTAGTCCTTATAACATTATTCTTGGAAGGCCCGCCCTGAATAATTTCAGAGCGGTAGTATTAACGTTACACTTGTGTGTTATGTTTCAGGTACAAAGCAATAAGGTAGCAACCGTACATTCAGATCGACAACAAGCTCGGCAATACTACAATGCCAGCTTAAAGAAAGCCAGCAACGAACCTAAGACTAACCAAAGGGCGGGAGTAACGCATACCGCATCTGAGGTATTGTCCCTAGCGGAACTGGATCCAAGGGAGGATTTTCAAGAAAGGCCAGAACCAACGGACGAGCTTGAGAAGATCCCCCTGACGCCAAAAGCCGAACAGTTTACCTATCTCGGCCGAGCTCTAGAGGGAGAGGAGCGAGCAAGGCTAATAAGAGTACTCCAAGACAACGCTGACTTATTTGCCTGGACACCAACAGACATGCCAGGGATAGATCCGAATATAATCTGCCACAAACTCGCCATAAACAAAACAAGCAAGCCAATTGCCCAGAAAAAGAGGAACCTCGGAGCAGAAAAAATAAAGGCAGCCCTTGAAGAGACAAAGAAACTTCTCAACGCCGGCTTCATAAAAGAGCTTCGCTTCACCACATGGCTCTCAAATGTGGTAATGGTAAGAAAACAATCAGGTAAATGGCACATGTGCGTCGACTTCACAAATCTAAATAAAGCTTGTCCAAAATATGCGTATCCTTTACCTTGCATTGACAAATTAGTAGATAACACTTCTGGATTTAAAAGTTTAAGCTTCATGGATGCATACTCTGGATACAACCAGATCCTCATGCACCCAGAAGATCAAAACAAAACAGCCTTTATAACAGAACACAGAAATTTTTGCTAAAAGTTATGCCATTTGGTCTTAAGAACGCAGGAGCAACAGACCAGCGGCTCATGGACAAGGTTTTCCAACAACAAATAGGAAGGAACATGAAGATCTATGTAGATGATATGGTAGAAAAATCTCGGAACAAGGATCACACTGTGATGATCTAGAAGAGGTCTTCCAACAAATCCGAGCATATAACATGAAACTAAACCCAGAAAAATGTGCATTCGGAGTTCAAGGAGGAAAATTCCTCGGATTTATGCTGACCTCACGAGGAATTGAAGCAAACCCAAAAAAATGTGAAGCTATTCTCAAAATGAACAGTCCAAAAACAATAAAAGAAGTACAACAACTAGCAGGACGAGTTGCCGCACTATCACGTTTTCTACAGGCAGTAGCAAACCGATCATACCATTTTTTTCCAAACAATCTCTAAGAATAAAAAGTTCAACTGGACAGAAGAATGCGAACGATCTTTCACAGAACTTAAGCAAATACTATCATCGCCACCAATCCTTCAAAAACCGGAGCTTGGTAAACCACTATATTTATACTTATCAGTTTCTAACCATGCCATTAGCTCGGTGCTAGTTTCTGAAACAGGGAAAACATAAAGCCCGGTGTACTACGTCAGCAGAATTCTACAACCGGCAGAAACCAGATACCCAAGAATAGAACAGCTCACCCTAGCCCTGGTCACAACAGCACAAAGACTAAGGCAATACTTCCAAAGCCACAGTATAATAGTCAAAACAAATCAACCACTTCGACAGATTCTAACCAAACCCGAGCTAGCTGGACGCCTAACAAAATGGTCCGTCGAGCTCTCCGAATACGACGTACAATACCAACCTTGGAAGACTCAAAAGCTACAAATACTAGCCGACTTTATCTCAGAGCTGACAACCGAGGACAAGGAAAAAGAATATAAACTTTATGTAGACGGCGCATCGAACAAAACCGAAAACGGAGCAGGCGTAACACTTAATGAAGGAGAACAAGTCATAGTCGAGCAGTCATTACAATTCTCATTTCCAGCAAGCAATAACCAGGCAGAGTACGATGCTCTTCTAGCCGGATTAAAGCTTGCCCAGGACTTACAAATACATCATCTCACCGTATACTGTGACTCACTACTCGTTGTCCAGCAAATCAAAGGCGACTTCCAGGTAAAAGATCCTTTGTTAGAGAGATACTGACTCATAACAAAGGATCTTATTTCAAAATTTCATGGGTTTAAAATAGTACATGTGAACCGGGAACAAAACACAAGAGCTGATGTTTTATCTAAATTAGCAACAACAAGGCCACATTCACACACACCAACACTTTCACAATTAACACTTGAAAAACCAAGCTTTGAATTAAATGGCATATTGAGCATTACACAGGATAAGGATTGGAGGACACCGTTTCTCGAATACATCTAAACGGGAGTTATCCCAACAAACGAGCAAAACCAATAACTCTTTCGAAGAAGAGCAAGCTACTACGCAGTAGTTGGAGAAAGCCTATACAGGAGAGGACTCTCACAACCTCTCCTAAAATGCCTAAACAAAAGCAAAGCCGAGATAGTAATGGCGGAGACATACGAAGGGGTGTGTGGAAATCACATTGGAGGCCGAGCATTATCCACCAAGATATTACGAGCAGGATACTATTGGCCAACAATGAAGAGAGACTGCATAGCCAAAGTAAAAAAATGTGACAATTGCCAAAAGCACGCCATGATATCCACAACACCAGCATAGAAGCTACACACTCTAGAGGTAAGTTGGCCTTTCGATAGATGGGGGTTGGATATCCTCGGCCCCTTTCCGAAAGCGCCAGGACAGGTAAAATTTCTTTTAGTATCAATAGATTATTTCTCAAAATGGATTGAAACACAACCCTTGGCGCGGATAACAGCAGAAAATGTGAGATCTTTCCTTTGGAAAAATATCATCTGCCGCTATGGTATACCTAGAGAAATAATCTCCGACAATGGCCAACAATTTACAGATCAACACCTCACCTTATTTTCACAAAACTTCAATATAAAACATCATTTCAGCTCGGTTGAGCATCCAGAGACAAACGGCCAGGTAGAATCAGCTAACCGAGTCATTTTGCAGGCCTTGAAGAAAAAATTGGACGATGCTAAAGGCGAATGGGCCGACCTTGTCCCAGAAGTCTTATGGGGCTACAACACGACAATTCAATCATCAACCGGAGAGACCCCCTTCAAATTGGTTTATGGGGCAGGAAGCCCTTATACCTGTAGAAATCAGAGTGCCAACCCTCCGAACCGAGCTATATGATCAGAACAAAAACAACAAAGAGAGAACAGCCGACCTAGAACTCGTGGATGAAGAAAGAGAAATAGCAACGATAAAACACCTAGCGATGAAACAGTTCTTACAAAAACGACATAACAAAAAGATCGTCCCAAGAACATTCGAAAGTGGAGAGCTCATCCTCAGAAAAACAGAGGAGGCAAGAAAGCCCAAAGCCCACGGGAAGTTAGCAGCAAACTGGGAGGGGCCATTCCGAATTTACAAAGTGCTCGGCAAGGTAGCATATCAACTGGAGACCTTACTAGGAGAACCAATATTAGGCAATTGGAATGTATCCTCTTTAAAGAAGTATCAATCATAATGTATACAAAGCAGATGAAGGTACTCTTTTTCCCATTTGAGGTTTTTATCCCAAGTAGGGTTTTACTCAATGGGTTTTAACGAGGCCGGACGCCAT
The DNA here is from genome assembly GCF_014773155.1 of Arachis stenosperma. NCBI lineage: Eukaryota > Viridiplantae > Streptophyta > Magnoliopsida > Fabales > Fabaceae > Arachis > Arachis stenosperma. Next base: position 11,842,494 of record NC_080377.1, read on the forward strand.
ATCTAAATTTTCTTTCAAAACAAGATATCCGTATCCTGCTACTCATCATACTTTACTTTTTCAAATATTTCCAAACAAACGAAAACGGCCAGTAAAGACTACCAAATTAGTTATACAAAGAGACGTCTAGCCAAAAACAAACATACATGTATGCATATCAAAACAAACAAATCCGAGCTTCATACTCGGACGCATCTTAACAGCCAAACAGCAAAGTCAAATATTACAAAGACCATTGTAACATTTCAAAATAACATAAAAAAAAAATTCAAAAAACCTAGCCAAATCATCATTCTATTTTATTACCAATACTAGAGCTGTCGCTTCACTTATCAACCTCATTGTCAATCAGCTCTCCGTTCACAATGATCTTCGTCGCATCCAACTTATCGGCATTAACCTCAGGAAACAAAACACAAACTTGAGAAATAGCCCTCTCAAAACCTTGTGCAAAACCCTCGTAAACCTCGGTTTCCAACTCCTTCACTCGAGCTGCCAATTGATCATTCTCAGATTTCAAAACCTTGTTATTTTCAGCAACCAATGAGTGAAGACGCTTCTCTTCAATAAGCTCATCCTCTTTCGCCTTTAAAGACGACGAAAGTTCAATAATCATCTTATCCTTTTTCTGAATAGCAGAAGACAGCTCAGCAATGTTAACAGAATCCTTCACCTCAGACTCAACAACAAGCTCCTGAGCCCTCCCAATAGCAACAATCCGAGCTCCAATAACCTGCAATAAAGAAGGTTCAGTAAAGAAAGTAAAGATAGAAAGCAAACAAAGAAAGAGAAGATACCTGAAGAAAATGGCTAGTTCCGGCCCGACCAACCTCTTCAATCATCTTAGAGTCCTCGGGAAAATGACACAGTTCATCAGCAAGGGTGGCAAAGGGAAAGAACCTTGACCATAAGGATCTCATGTTGTCATCCTCCCGATAGGCATGAAGCCTCTTTTGAGATCCATATGCAGCTTCAACAATTGGTAACACCGAAGAGTTCTCCTCTTTACTCTCAACTACCTCGGCGCGAGTCTTCACCCTTTTTCTTTTTGAACGAGGATTAACATCGGCCTGAACAGCAGCACCACCTTCTTTACCCGCATCGGTGGTCGATCCTTCTTTCTCATTCTTTTTCCTCTGGCTAAAAAAGGACTTTAACCCAGCAGTAGTGATGGTGGGGGGTTTTCAGTTGCAAACAAAATCACAAAAGCCAAATATCAATACTAACAATACCAATACATCAACAAACCATACCAGGAGCGATTACCTAAATAATCCAAAACCGCCTCCTTATCTGACTCCCACTTCAACAACTCAGCAACAGACAACAACCCAACCGACTCCAACGCCTCTAACAAAAATTCCAGCACAGCGTTATCATTAGAAACCCTATCATCAACGTCAAGCACCTGGACTGGTTCGGGAGACCAGGAGAGAGGAAATCTAGCCTCTAAGAATTCATCAAGATAAAAAGGAAATTCATCATCGACACTTCTAACCTTGACAAACATTGTCTTAAAATCCTTATATGAAGATTTATACAAAGAAAATACTGAACGACGAGGATGGCTACTAAGATTCACCCATAATCCCCGCCTGACCCCCTTGGACTGAAACAAGGAAAAGAAGACCCTAAGGGAAGGAGGCCGCTCTAAAATATCCATTAAAATTTCAAAAGCACGAACAAAGCCCCAAGAGTTAGGATGTAATTGAGAAGGAGCGCAATTCAACCAGAATAAGACACCACACTCAAAATCTGTAAAGGAAAATCGGACACCCAGCTCAATTAGCAGACATGAATACAGATAGAAGTAGGACCAACCATCAATCCGCTCACACACACGATCTCCCTCCTCACAAGGTAAAAGTTTTATCCTGATCCTATGTCCCTTCCTAACCCATACATTTGAACCTAGTACCCTCATGGACTCAAGATCATTAAACATAGACACACACTGCTTCACCTGCTCACTAACCCAGTTACAAGGATCGCCCTCTTCTACAGTAACCTTACCCTTTTCCATGACAGTAGAACAAACAAAAAATAAGGAAGAAGATAAGAGGGGGAAACTGGAGTCCTTTAAAACAAACCTTTGGTACTCATTCTTTTTCTCCTCTGATAGTAAAAACTCAGACTAACATCAAGCAGGAGTTACCTATAACAAATCCAATAATAAAGCATGGGGTAACGAAACGGTTTACAAGCGACAACTTAAAACCGCCCCAATCTTAACCGTCCAAAAGCCACAATAAAGATCAACGACCAAGATTGCACAGGAAACTGCACCATGAACTCACATCAATCATTTCAGCGCGGGAAACAAAACGGCAATTAAATGCTCACTTTTCTCTTTCCCAAGGAAGCCAAGACAAACGCAAAACGCAAAGTCACGATAGCAAATCCAAATACTAATGAAGAAAAAAGTTCGCCCTTGTTCCCTTAAGGACACAAGGCGACCTTGGGGGCTATGATACGTAGCCTACAACTTCGGTCGTCAAACCTTATCTCATCAACACAAACCTCGGTCAAACAAATACATATCTCAACAAAATCAAATAAATAACAAACACCACCAAATCCGAGGACTAAAACAGAACTCAGAATCTCAACTGACTAGGATTAACGTCATCAAGATATCCTCAGTAAACAAGGAAAATCCTTAAACAAACGCCAACTAAACAATTCCCGAGGCCTATATAAACAGATACATAACCTCGAAATAGAAGAGGTCACAAAACTCACTCTGATTTATTCCTCTCATTTTCTTATAACTCAGATTCTTATTTGAGCGTCGGAGTTATTTTTGCAGGTGTTCTCGCCGCGATGTTTCAACTCAGCCGACGTATACCTCTCCTACCTGAACACAGCAGCAGGCAGTAGGAGTTACTATATCTCGACCCCATACGCACGGAACAGTTCCCATTACTATAATTTCAAGAAGCTAGCTGTTGTGTCTTGTGTGCATGTTTACATACAAGTTTACGTTTCCCCAATAAGACTTCACCAAAATTTGAGTTTCGTTCCACAGTTGATTTCTCTTTTAGAAGACTTTCTTAATTCGACTAAATTATAAAAGTTTTAATCATGATCAATCAATTTCTCTCATCCAAAGTAGAAGTTATTGTCATATGCAAAATAGGGAAAAATAAAAATTTTAACATGAAAAAAAAAATAAAGTGTTTAAAATTATAATTTAAAAAAAATTTAAATTGTAAAATTATTAAATTTAGTATAAATTTTATAAAATTAATAGACTCATTTAAAATTATAAAATTAAAATATTTTAAAAATTAAATTAACATTCTTGTATTATAATTATATTATTATATTACGTATATATTAAAATTAGTTATTAATATAAAATATATAATAAATAAATTAAATTATACATATATTTATATATAAATATACTAATAATTAATTTTAATGTATAAATAATATTTTTAATAATTATACGACTCAATAAATAGGAATTACTCCATATGCAAGATAGGATAAGCCGATAAGGTGTACACTCATGGTGTGAGTCAGCACGGATAAAGAATTAAAAAAAAAGCTGAAATCTGATTTGTATTGGATAAATTAACACTGGGACCAGCCAATGAAATAGTCAATTTACTAATTAACTTAAACAAATATCAACAATTTGAATGTTATTTTATATACGTATTAATTTATTAGTTAATAATAAATGAATAAATGAAATTTTAATTCGTAACAGCGAGAGTTCGATTTAAAAAAGAAAAACGGGAAACAACAGCGGGACCCATCACTTTCCCACTCTTACTCTTGAGAGTTCACGTATCACACAATTCACTTTTTCTTGGTTTCGTTATATATGGCACCGCAAATTCCTCTTCTTCCATTCCTCTAAAACTCTTCAACGTAACGAAAGGAAACGAAACGAAACGGTGTCGTATCATGCTATCCTCATCTTTCTCTTCGCTGCGCCACGTCAGATCCCGGCCAACATTCGCTGCCGGGGCCACTACTTCCCCGACGTCGGAGAATCAACAATCATCGAGTCTTTCTCTCCACGCAACAGCGTCATTTTACGAGATCCTCGGGATCCCCGCCTCCGCGTCGATCCTCGAGATCAAGACTGCGTACCGCCGACTAGCCAGGGTTTGCCATCCCGACGCCGCGACTGTGACCGGCGGTCGGAACGTATCGTCGGACGAGTTCATGAAGATCCATGCTGCTTACTCTACGTTATCGGATCCTGAGAAGCGCTCCAGCTATGATAGGAGCTTGCATCAGCGACGGCGGATTCCACTGACCGCGACGACGCCGGAGTCAAGGTTTCCCGGTTACGGTGGGCGAAGATGGGAAACGGATCAGTGCTGGTAGCGAGCTGACTCGGTGAGTTAAGGAAGAACGAGTTAGTTAGCTGAACTTTGGGTCTTAAACTCAATTCTTAGGCGTAGTTATTAAATTAGCCTTTGATTGTGTGTAATTACTAATTAGTAGTTAATTAGTAGTTAATTACGTTGGTGCGTGCAACCTGTGTTATATTCTACATGTCATTACTATTCCATACAAAAGAAAGAAGCACCTCTCTATTTATTAGTAAACTTCTTTGAAGTATTCTACTTATTACAACTACGGTATAAAACTGCGTAGAAAAAGAGTGCCGCTAAATTTTAATAGGTTAAAAATCTTTAGAAAGTTGATTCTCTTGTAATTAATCTCCCAATGTTTTTAGTTTTATCTTTTGTATAATACCTTTAATTAATTTCTATTTTTATATTAATAAAATAACTAATTTTTATATTTGTTATAAAAACAATATTTAAATATATAAATTTAATTAGATGATTGTATAAAATTTTTTAGTCTTCATATATTAATACATCAAAATGAAACTCTAATAATAATATGAGTGGGACAAAGTCTAGGTGAAGAACTAACCAAAAAGTCAACAATTAGAACCGTTAATTGGTTTTTTTGTGTGGAAATGAAATGTAAAAGTAATAAGTAATAACATTACATTGGTGCAATCTACAAGTTTAATTAGAATCCTTTTATTGCACCCAAAGTCAACTCCTTCTAGCTAGGGCTATAAGTAACGAATTCACGTGTAATTGTATTGATTGGATTAATTCAATTTGAAAATGTCTTTAGAAGAAAATGGATACACTTCAATTTCAGTCTCCATTGATATTGATTAAGGATATCTGGTTATAAAAGATTGAAAATTCGATTATTATTCTCAATCTTACAATACGTGTTTGGATGGAAAGTTAACACTTTAGTGCTTGAAAGGGAAAGGCCAGAATATAGATAGCGATGAAAAACATTTATGTAATATATATATATATATATATATATATATATATATATATATATATATATGATGTAGTCAATTTTATATAAAATTAATAATTAAAAATTATTAAATAAAAATTTAGTTAAATTAATTAAATTATTTAATTAATTTTAACTATTAATTTTACATAAAATTAATTGGATCTAAATTTTTACTATACATTATATACACACAAAACTCTTGAGGATTTTATTTGATATAACATGTAGTGTATAACTAATAAACAACTTAAATAAGAGTGCACGTATTCTCATTTTTATTCATTTTATTAATTTAAAATTTAAATGATTATATTATACCTATTTCTTTTATTCCATCTCTTTACCCAAATATTCTCATTCCCTTCATCCGTTTATTATCAATCATCAATGATAATACAATTAATGTACACACAAACGTAATCTTTTGATTTCTATAACTAATAAACTATGCTCGTATTTAATTCATATCTCTTTACGTCAATATAACTCCACTTTTTTTTTTTTGATATTTTTTCATTTAATTTTATATTTATAGAATTTCTTTACAAATAATAACATTATTTATGCATGTCCAATTGACCCATTTAGGTTTTCGGACTGAGAAAAAAAAAAATTTTAATCACAAAACAGAGATCAATCATAAATTTTTTGACACAGGAAACACGCATAAAATCCAACCTTTTTTACCTTTTAGGCATAGATATACGAACATTTTAGTATTGTTCATCTTTGAAATTTACTTTACCAAATTTAGATAATTATGTATATATTATAAACTATATAATTTTGATTTTGAGAATTAATAGTGTTCATACCCTGATCCAATAATGAAGGCCCATGATCAAGCAAAAGACCTAATCCAAAGGGTTGGGCCTCACCAGTACCAATCTTCATCCTACGAAGTCGGTACTCACCACGACTTATTCTAAAGAAGTCGGGCACGAGGATTAGTTGACGGATAAACACTCATTCAAATGAGTAACTGCCTCTAGAATCTCTCTAACCACTTCCACGAGCCATATCCTAACCTCCCTAAGATAATGGGACGGTTAACACCCTAAAAATATGGCACTACTCCAGCGGTGGTTATTGGTTCACCACTATTACACTGACACCCCTCAGGTATCTCTAAGTTCCAATATATTCTAAACCTGCTTAATCCTTTGCTGACTTAAGCATGGAGTGTCTTTGCAGGTATCACCCCCCATTCCTTCACGAGCACAAGTCGGACGGAGGCCCCCGAGTTGCAGACCCACTTGAAAGCCTCCTCCTTCATACGTTTGGGCCAACCAACTCCATCCATCCCATCAATCTCCTGTTACCCACCGTAACATTGGCGTCGTTGCCAGAGACCCGAGAGATCAACCAGTGATGGCGGACAGATCCCCCGAAGAGGGTCATGTGGAGTCAGATTCTGAACAAGAGAATCTGGACACAGGTAATAATGATGCAGACTTCACCCTCCACCAGGGAACCAACGATCAACACAAGGAAGGTAACTCCGGAGTAAAAAATCCGAAGGTAAACTCTTCAGAAGGGCGCGAATCAGAGAAAGAGGGACCATCCCATGCAACTGAACTCATGGGATTAGTCCACAGTCACCTGGAACAGCTAGAACAAGAACGGGAGCGACAAAAGAAGACTGAAAAGAACCTAAAAGAGGAGATGGAATGACGAAAAGAGTTAGAAAGAAAACTCTTGAAGATAGAATCCTCCCTCAAAGGTCGCAACTCCCGTGACGAGCGAGAAGAACCGCCCCTAGGAGGGGAGGATCCTTTCAGCGAGGACATAATGAGGGCAAAAGTTCCGAGGAACTTCAAAAGCCCCGATATGGACCTCTACGATGGAACCACGGATCTAAAGCATCACTTAAGCAATTTCAAAAGTCGGATGTACCTAGCTGATGCTTCCGACGCTACGCGATGCAAAGCCTTCCCGACCACTCTATCGAAAGCAGCGATGAAGTGGTTCGACAGCCTCCCCCCGAGGTCGATCACCAGTTTTGAAGACCTCTCAAGGAAGTTTTTGATGAGGTTCTTTATCCAAAAAGACAAAGTGAAACATGCACTGAGCCTCCTGGGAATAAAACAGGAGGTCAGAGAATCCTTACGAGCCTATATGGAAAGGTTCAACAAAGCATGTTTAGAGATTCAAGACCTGTCCACAGAGGCAGTCATAATGGGGTTAGTCAATGGACTTAGAGAAGGTCCCTTCTCACAGTCCATATCTAAAAGATACCCCGTCTCTCTAAGTGATGTATAGGAAAGAGCTGAAAAGTACATGAACATGGAGGAAAATGCTAAGCTGAGAGACCTGAGTTGGCGACCTGGGCACCCTCCCTCAACAAAAGAGAGGGAGAGGGAAACCAAGAAAAAGGAAGAACTCGGTCTCGAGAGGCCAAGAAAATACCACTCTTATACTCCTCTGAAAGTTTCTATAGTGGATGTATACAGAGAGATTTGTAATACTGAAAGGCTGCCGCCCCCCAGACCCATTAAAAATAAGAAAGGGGGGAGCCGTAGCGACTACTGTGAGTACCATAAAATATATGGTCACTCCACAAATGACTGCTACGACCTTAAAAATGTGATAGAAAAGCTGGCTAGAGAAGGTCGGCTTGACAGGTATCTCATAGAAAGGTCGGACAGTCATGGAAAGAGAAAGCGAGATGATATGGATAGAAGAGACCCACCACCGCAGACTCCAGAGAGACATATCCATATGATCTCAGGGGGGTTCGCGGGAGGGGGACTCACCAAATCCTCTCGCAAAAGACATCTCAAAAGAGTTTACCAGGTCGGAGAGGAGTCATCCGACCTCCCTACCATTTCATTCACAAAAGAAGATGGGCAAGGAATAATTCCTGGACACGATGATCCAGTGGTAATAACTATGATCCTGGCAAATGCCCATCTCCACAGAACCCTAGTAGACCAAGGAAGCTCAGCGGACATCCTTTTTAAGCTCGCTTTTGACAAACTAGGGTTGGATGAGAAAGAATTAAAAGCCTACCCCGACACCTTATACGGGTTAGGGGATACGCCAATAAAACCACTGGGATTTTTGCCCCTCTACACCACTTTTGGAAAGGGGAAAAAATCAAAGACTCTGAGTATAGACTTCATAGTCATCGATGTGGGGTCAGCATATAACGCTTTAATCGGCAGAGCTACTCTTAATCGACTCGGAGCAGTGGTATCCACCCCCCACCTTTGCATGAAATTTTCGACCTCAGCGGGGATGGCAACGGTAAGGGGAGATCAAAAGTTGGCACGGAAATGCTACAATGAAAGCCTAAATCTGAGAGGAAAGGGCAGAGAAGTTCACACAATAGAGCTCGGTGGTGCAAGGGCCAGAGAAGAGTTGCGACCACAACCGGGAGGAAAAACCGAGGAGATACAGGTCGGCAAAGAGGAAGGGAAAAATACTCATATAGGAGCCAACCTAGGGGAAACCCTAAAACAAGGGTTGACTAAGCTCCTAAGAGATAACTCCGATCTCTTCGCCTGGAAGGCCTCCGACATGCCTGGGATAGACCCCGAGCTCATGTCCCACAAACTCTCGGTTTACCCGGGATCCCGACCTGTACAACAAAGAAGACGCAAGCTCGGTCCAGAACGAGCCCTAATAGTAGAAGAGCAAGTACAGGCGCTCCTGGAAGCTGGCTTCATCAGAGAAGTCAACTACCCAACATGGCTAGCCAATGTAGTGCTAGTCAAAAAACAAAATGGCAAATGGAGAATGTGTGTCGACTATACTGACTTGAATAAGGCATGTCCCAAGGACCCTTATCCACTGCCAAGTAATGATACCCTAGTGGACTCCAGCTCGAGGTATCAATACTTATCATTCATGGACGCCTACTCGGGATATAATCAAATCCCAATGTATGAGCCAGACCAGGAGAAGACATCATTCATCACACCCAGAGCTAATTTCTGCTACGTGGTCATGCCATTCGGATTGAAAAATGCAGGAGCCACATATCAAAGGTTGATGAATAAGGTGTTTGCCTCTCACCTTGGGAGCCTAATGGAAGTATACATCGACGACATGCTAGTAAAGACCAAGAAAGAAGTCGACCTCTTGTCAGACCTCTCACAAGTCTTTGACACCATAAGGCTGCACGGGATGAGACTAAATCCCGCAAAGTGCGCCTTCGCGGTAGAGGCATGGAAATTTCTAGGATTTATGCTAACACAAAGAGGGATCAAAGCCAATCTCGATAAGTGTAGAGCCATCCTAGAGATGAAAAGCCCGACTTGTTTGAGAGATGTCCAGCAGCTGAATGGCCGACTTGCAGCCCTCTCCAGATTTTTGGCAGGATCAGCACTAAAATCCCTTCCACTGTTCTCCTTATTGAGAAAGGGATGTCAGTTTGAATGGACCCCTGAATGCGAGGAGGCATTCCAGGAGTTCAAAAAGTTCTTAAGCCAACCTCCTATTTTGACCCGACCCGTAGCTGGAAAAGACCTCGTCCTATACTTATCTGTAGCAGACAAGGCTGTCTCATCAGCCCTGATAAGAGAAGATGAGGTCGGACAACATCCAATATATTTCATCAGTAAAGTTCTACAAGGCCCTGAGCTAAGGTACCACAAACTAGAGAAGTTTGCCTACTCCTTAGTAGTAACCTCACGAAGGCTACGGCCTTACTTTCAAGCTCACACAATAAGAGTCCGTACGAACCAACCCATGAAGCAAATCCTCCAAAAGACGGATGTTGCAGGGAGAATGGTTCAATGGGCAATAGAGCTCTCCGAGTTCGACTTAAGATATGAAACTCGGACGGCGATTAAAGCTCAATGCCTCACCGATTTCGTTGCAGAATACACAGGGGATCAGGAGAAAAAACCAACTACATGGGAACTCTATGTAGATGGATCCTCCAACAAAACAGGAAGCGGTGCAGGCATAATATTGGTAGATAAAAGAGGAACCCAGATAGAGGTTTCCCTAAAATTTGAATTCCCAGCTTCAAATAATCAGGCAGAGTATGAAGCCTTGATTGCTGGATTAAAGCTGGCAGAAGAAGTCGGTGCTACAAAGGTGATGATATACAGCGACTCACAAGTGGTGACCTCCCAGATAAGCGGAGAGTATCAGGCAAAGGACCCAAATATGAAGAGGTACTTGGAGAAAACTCTGGATCACCTTAGGCGCTTTGCAGAAACCGAGGTTAAACACATAACTCGGGATCTAAACAGCAGAGCGGATGCCCTATCCAAGTTAGCAAGTACCAAGCTAGGAGGGAACAACAGAAGCCTGATCCAAGAAACCCTCCAGGAACCCTCAGTGGTAAAAATAGAAGACAAACAAAAAGTCCTTGAGGTAGTCGGTTTAAACCTCGGATGGATGAACCCCTTGGTCGAATACATAAAATTTGACATCCTTCTAAAAGATGAAAAAGAGGCCAAAAAAATTCGGAGGGAAGCACAACATTACACTTTGGTGAGAAATATTCTCTACAGAAGAGGGATATCAACACCATTATTAAAGTGCGTACCGACCTCAAGAACCACCGAGGTGTTAGAGGAAATTCGCAGTGGAATCTGCGGAAATCATCTCGGAGCAAGGTCACTAGCCAAGAAAGTAATCCGAGCTGGATTCTACTGGCCGACCTTGCAGAAAGATGCCACAGAATTTGTGAAAAAGTGCCAACCATGTCAGATGCATGCAAATTTCCACGTGGCTCCCTCAGAGGAGCTCATCAGTATCACTTCTCCATGGCCCTTTGCAAAATGGGGAATGGATTTGTTAGGTCCTTTTCCCCAAGTGCTAGGACAAGTCAAATACCTGATCGTGGGAATAGATTACTTCACAAAGTGGATAGAAGCAGAACCATTGGCCACCATCACCGCTCAAAGAAGTCGGAGGTTCCTCTACAAAAATATCATCACAAGGTATGGGATACCTTATTCCATTACTACAGACAATGGAACCCAACTCACCGATTCTACCTTCAGAAGCCTAGTAGCCAGTATGAAAATAAAACACCAGTTCACCTCGGTGGAGCACCCGCAAGCCAATGGGCAAGCCGAGGCAGCCAACAAAGTCATACTGGCAGGGCTAAAGAGAAGATTACAAGAAGCAAAAGGAGCCTGGGCTGAAGAACTCCCCCAAGTACTATGGGCTTACAGGACAACGCCCCAATCCTCCACTGGAGAAACGCCCTTCCGACTAGTCTATGGCGTAGAAGCAATGATACCAATAGAAATCAATGAACAAAGCCCAAGGGTAATTCTCCATGACGAGATCGGGAACATACAGGGGCACAAAGAGGAGCTCGACTTGCTCCCCGAAGTCCGAGAAGAAGCCCAGATAAGAGAAGCAGCGTTGAAGCAAAGGATGACTACAAGATACAACAAAAAATTTATTCGAAGAACATTTGCCCCAAATGACTTGGTCTTGATCAGAAACGACATTGGAGTCAACAAGTCAGGGGAAGGAAAACTCACTGCTAATTGGAAGGGACCATACAAAGTTAATGAGGTCTTAGAAAAAGGTTATTATAAAGTGACCGACCTGAACGGTACCGAGTTACCAAGGTCATGGCATGCTTGTAATATGAAAAGGTACTACAGTTAAAAGCGAACTCTACTCCCTGATGTACTCTTTTTCCAACTTCATGATTTTTTCCCCAAAATCAAAGGGTTTTTTCTAGAGAAGGGTTTTTAACGAGGCATCATAGTAGGGGATAAGGGAAAATAGGCTATTAAAAACCCTTAGTAGCAAGAAGGTACCTCCCCAATCAATAAAGATCTTTTTCATTTACAATATCTCTTATAAACTCCTTTCTGTTTTCTAAGTCTTTCTACGAAACGCGCCGACTTAAGCTCGACAAAACGTGAAAATCCCATGAACCGACCTAGATGGTCGTCAGGATAAAACGACGAGGTACAAGTCGGTGTAAAGAGGTTATAAAAGTCGATCGTGAGAAACTTGGAGACATCCCGACTCATAAGTCGAAAGGAAAAACCGAGTAGAAAAGAAAACGAGTCGCAAAAAATAACCTAAGTCATAAAAACTCAATAAAACAAAGTTGAGTATAAGGAATAACAAAAAAGAGATCGAAAAAACCTAGGAAAAAGCTTAAAGGCTGTCCTAAAGTCCTTAAAGCAAAAAGGCTCAGAAAAACAGACAAGTCAAAGGAAAAGTTTTCAGAAAAAGATCAAGGGGACTTCGAAAAATCAAAATCAGAAAAGCATGCACGCATAAGGTAACTTAAACCCTTACCCAAAAAAAGGGTATTTATTTTGTTAATTTAAACCCTTATTAAGAAAGGGTATTTTTAAATGTTTTGTTTACGGCCTTAAAAGGCCAAAAGAAATTGTTCAACAAACGCCACCACCAACAAACAGATATAAAGAGTTTAAAAAAAAAGGGGGGACCCACAGGCCGGGCCCCCAAATAGCCAATAAAATTTACTTTTTTGGAGGAGGAGTAGACGGATCACCACCACCAGAGTCAGGAAGAGCGCCACCAGAACCGGGAAGAGAGGCATCCATAGGAGATGAAGAGGAAGTCGGAGGAACGATAGAAGAGCTCAGAGCGTCCTTAGGGCGAGGAGGGGACTCGATGATCCTCTGTCCCCGAGTCTTCAATTCTGACTTGGAAACGATCACGGGGGCAGGAGGATCCACAATGGCACCATCAATAACAACTTTGTCAGGATCCAAAGGAGAAAGATCCAAGTCAGGAGCAATGACTCCAACTTGCTCCTTAAAAATCCTCCAAGCCTCCTCGGCCCCATCAGCAATAGAGTCCTCCAACTCGGTATAGGCCTTCCGAGAATTCAACAAATCATTCTTCACAGACACAAGATCTTCAAATAAACTTTGATAGCTGGCCTGCGTTGTCTTCCTCAAGTCCATCTCCATGTTGCATCGGGCTTGCAACTTCCTCTCCTTTTCCCGGAGGTTATCTCTCTCCCCCTTCAACTTGGCGACTTCCTCCTTCAACTCCCTCTCATGCTCTTGAAACATAAGAAGCCTCCCTTCCAGCTCTTCGACCTTTGAGGTCATTCCCAAAGAGCTGAGGGGAACCTTCTCAAAAATGTCTAAGAGTTTGCCGCAAACCCCCGCCGCCTTAAGGCTCTCCTCAACCAGAGTGGTAAGGTGGCTCCGAACAGAAACATCATCCATGCTTATGCGAACATGGGGGTAGATGTTCTTTCGGACGAATGCAAGAGCATCCGCCTTAACCTTGGAAGAGCCAGACTCTAAGGTCTTGCGCTTCTTCTTCTCTGGCTCAGGAGAAGGCCGGGCGGAGGGGGGCGACTGAGAGGAAACCGAAGAAGAAATCACAATGGGCTGGGAAGGAGTCCCAACGTTTCGAGGAGGAGGAGGGGGAGAGATAACCGCCTTAGCACCACCAGTCCTGGCGCGGGACCTTGCTCTGGCCTTCTGAACTCTCTGATAAGACTCTTGAGCATTTGTCTTCGCCATCTCTGAAAAAACAATAGATGATAGATTAAGCCAAGTCGAAAAAGTCAGTCAGACAAGTCGAAACCCTAACAAACAAATGAAAGCTACCTAGCTGTGCCTGAACAAAGGTCGGAGACCCCTGGAGAAACTTTTTAGTGTCCAAATATGGGGCCCTCCCCCACGCTTCTCGGAGGAACCCCACAATGGCTGCTTCTACCTCATCCAGGTTGTCCAGACCATATTTCTCGCAGAGGGAGGCCTCCAGCCAGTATAAAGGAAAGCGGGGAGAAGAATTATCATCCAGAAAAAAGGGGTGGTGACCCTCTACAGCTTGCACTTTGAAAAAATAATTTTTGAAGTCATGGAAAGATTCATCAAAAAGGGTGAAAACTCTCCGACCTTGTATGGCTCGGAAAGACACCCACTGTTGCTTATTGTTTAGCCCACTAAAGGGTTTGGTCATATGAAAAAGATAGAAAAAAATCTTCAAAGAGGTCGGGAACTCCAAAGCATGGCTAATAAATTGATAAATTTTCAAAAAACCTAAGAGTTGGGGTGAAGTTGAGTAGGGGCAACTCGACAGTGATGCAAAACAGACATCTCAAAATCTGAAAAAGGAAGAAAAACACCCAAACGGGTGATCATACACTCATATATAAAGAAAAAATGAGGGGCCGCCTCGTCGCCCCTCCCAAAACAAACCCGGTCTTCTGGACCCGGGACCACCAACTCATACTTCGGCTCGTCCTCCTCAGAAGTACAAATTCTGTGGCGAGTGCGAAGGTGGGTGATAAACTCAGTATCGACCAAGGGTTCCTCCCCTAGGACCGTGACATCAACCCACTGAGAAAGAACATCTACGGAAGCCATTTCTTTTCTTAAAAAGGGTGACAAAAAACCTACAAGGGAAAAGAAAAGGAAAATAAAAAACACGGTCTCTAAAGGGAGGGCACACGGAACTAAAGTCTACAAACCAACCTATCTATCTACAAAATAAAAGCATGCAAATAAAAGGCATGTTACAGAAGAAGAAAAAGCTAACCTTTATCTGAAAATGAAGGTTGGAAGAAGCGAAAATCTTCGGAACACAAGAGTGCAGCATAAACCAATGAAGAGGAGATTTGAAAAATCGCAGAAACGAAACAATGAGAGAGAGGGAAAGTATTTATAAGTACGTTAGGGGCACAATGGTAAAAGCGAGGCAGTCATTAATAAGAATGCACCGTTACCAAGACCATCAATCCCTACGCACATCCCTAATGGACACGACGCTTGATTAGACGTAACCGTCAGAACCAAAAGGCTACGAAAAGTCACGTCGGTTTCAGACCATCACGTCGGTCCTCCTACAAGTTGGCTACGACCCCGAGTAGAATACTCGAACCCAAATCTTGAAAAAATTGGGCTCGAGTAGGGGCACTGTTCATACCCTGGCCCAATAATGAAGGCCCATGATCAAGCAAAAGACCTAATCCAAAGGGTTGGACCTCACCAGTACCAATCTTCATCCTACGAAGTCGGTACTCACCACGACTTGTTCTAAAGAAGTCGGGCACGAGGATTAGTTGGCGGATAAACACTCATTCAAATGAGTAACTGCCCCTAGAATCTCTCTAACCACTTCCACGAGCCATATCCTAACCTCCCTAAGATAATGGGACGGTTAACACCCTAAAAATATGGCACTACTCCAGCGGTGGTTATTGGTTCACCACTATAAATACACTGACACCCCTAAGGTATCTCTAAGTTCCAATACATTCTAAACCTACTTAATCCTTTGCTGACTTAAGCATCGGAGTGTCTTTGCAGGTACCACCCCCCATTCCTTCACGAGCACAAGTCGGACGGAGGCCCCCGAGTTGCAGACCCACTTGAAAGCCTCCTCCTTCATACGTTTGGGCCAACCAACTCCATCCAACCCATCAATCTCCGGTTACCCACCGTAACAAATAGCCTTAATTTTTTATGTTTTATATTTAATGTAAGAATTCAAGCATTCTTTCTATATATATATTAAATCATATGTTATGAATAAATATACCTTACATTATTCCAAGTTGACCTCATACTCTCAGAAAAATTTAGAATGGTGTATTATTATTTCATGAAAAGTTACGATCGACACGTTAAAGGTAGGAATTATTTTGGTAAATAGGAGAAAATAAAAATAAATAAATAAAAAATTGTGGAACTAGGTTTTTTGTTAAGAGGGATTGAACAACAACCTCTTAATCCTAAGCATTATAATAAATCCAGTATAGGATCTCTTTTTTTTTTGTGTGTCAGGTGGATATAACATCTTAAGAGACACCAAAATTTACGACTAAATTAAAAGTCTCATGAACTAGGTTCTTAAACTTTTCTGTTTTGGTCAGAAGATTTTTTTTTTATTTGTCACGGTTCAGAAGATGAGAAGATCCTTAAATTCTTTTTAAGATAAATATTTTTTCTCATTGCACAAAAAAGGGTTACGAAAACCCTATAGGCGAATAATTGTAATGGGCTGAAAACAATGCAACATGCTACAAACCAGGGTGCGTTTTCGAGGCTTCGGCCCAGCCAAGACCAAAAAGAGAAAAGGTAAGGAAGAATATGTTGGTTTTCGATTTCATTTAATCATGTGTGAATTTTAAAGTCTCATATAATTTAAATTGAGATTAATTAAAATGTATATTTATTTTTTTCCCCTCTTAATTCGTTAATTTGAATCATCTTGATCTTGGAGGATTTTTTAAGAACTTTAAACCCAACATGCATGTAAGGATTGAGCATTTGGAATCCATATAAGGGGAGAAAGAAAAAGAATATATACAATTTTCTCTTATTTATAGTTTCAAAATTATCTACACCAAGTTTTACTAAAACCTTATTTCAGTAATTTTAACTTACAATACAATATGAAAATTTTTTATCATTTTAATTTATTTTTGAAGGTGTAAGGAGCAACTAATAAACTCAAGAAATACTTTTGTACTTGTTGGTTAATGCTCATTTCACAAATTTAATAACTTCGTGATATCACTTTTTTTTATAAGAAAAGACAATATAAATAGATATATTTCTAATATTTTTTTTAAGTAAAAGTTTATTTTGAATTTGTTTGATTTTTTATAGACTTTTTTTTATTTTTTTATTTATCTTGTGTTATTTTTTTTATATTTTTGGAGTTCACCAAAGATCAAATTTTAAATTTGTCAAACATAAAATTATAATACCATATTATAATACCAATTCTCCTAAAATTTTAAACTTATAAAAAGAGATAACTAGTACTCCATTACCAACTAATTACGAATTAAGATGTGGCGAATTCATACACATAATTCTTGTGAGAAACAAAGTAATCTGTCACATAGTTAATAAGTTAATAGGAAACTTCAATGGTGTTTATATGCAATGTTCTAATGATAGCATATATTATAAGTACTAAGAAATTAAATTAAACATAATGAGAGTAGACATAACATGTCTATATGTAGTTATGTACCATTACTATGGCCAAGATGCTACCAATGTGCAAACATCACAATATTGAAAGCTATAACTTTTTTTCATTGTAGTTTGTGCATAGATATATAGTCCAAAACCATGATGCTTCCACGATACAACATTTGATGTTAGGAAAAATAGGGTACACAAAAAAAGCAACATAATATATTAGTGAAATTTCAATTTGCTTATATAGTTTCCATTGGTGGTTGGTGTTGTTGCCACTAAAATTTAAAGATGCAAATTGTTCTTATTGAACATTGTTCGATGCAGATTTCTTTTCAAGCAATCTTGTATAAAATAACAATGGGGTCCCAAGAATCTTTAGTACAAAATTTTGCTTCGACTTTTTAGGGTTAACCATTTATCAATCATAAAATGTACTATATTTGTAGCAAGGTTTCAAGATTAACCAACCCAAACTATATTTATTTATCAGTAATACTACATATACACTAAAATCAGCCACTAAAATCAGTCATTAGTATAAAATACATGTTAGAATATAAATACACATTGAAAATAAATTAAATTACGCATATATTTATACACAAATATATTAGTAGCTGATTTTAGTAGTTGATTTTGGGTACAAATAATATTTTTATTATTTATTTTATTCTTTTGGTGAGTTCTTATTGGGAGATAGAAGTATTGCATATGGGTATTGAATTGATTGATTTAAATTATTAAATCTATAATTGTTACACAATCACACTTTAGTTAAATTAATATAATTTAGTATAAATTTTCAAAACATTGAATTATGACTGTCAAGTATATAAGAATAAGATTAAAGCACCAAAATGATTGTGCAAGACACGTTGCATAGGCTAGATTGGTGAGTATTCCGTAGTATATTATCATATATAATTTTGCTGGTAACAAAAATTAATATGAACAACCTAACATCTTCTTCATTGCTTTCACATGGTTAATTGAATTATACTTATGTGCTAGCTAACAATTTTGCCAAGCTAGAAACATTGTTGCATATGGTAAATAAAAACAATTATAGGACCACAAATTAAATACCATTGATCTTTGGAAAGTTCTAGTTAGTAAAAAACAATTCCCGGGGGAGGAGGATGAATTAAATAATTGATTATTCATTTGATCTAAATAATTAGCTGTTCAACTAATGGATACTAGTACATAAACATAAGTAGTTTACTATTTTTCAGAATTGAATTTGTTCAAACAGAGGAGAAGGCCTTGGTGGAATTGTCGTTCAGAACAAAATGCACCTTAAACAAATTATTATTATTATTATTATTTTGATATTAGGATATAATTAGAATCAATTAAATTAATTAGCATTATTTAACATATTTATATGTTTATTATAGGATATTATGTTTTTATGGTTTTGATTCTTCTACTACTTATATATATTATTGTACAATGTATCATTCTGAACTGACTCAATAATACATTATACTTTTTTTAGTTTAGTCCCTTATTTCTAACATAGCATCAATTTTTTTCCAAGAAAAATCGTTTCTTTCATATTTTCTTCTTCCAACAGCCTCTTTGTATTTGTTTTTTTTATCTCTTTCTCGACGTTTTTCTTTGTGAGTGACCACACCATTCTCTTCGTCTTGTCGTCTTGAGTCCAACTACGTCGCCAGAAATGCTCTGACGTGCTGTCGTAAGCTCCCTGCCCGCCATCACCGTTTCTCCTTTCCAGATACATCCAGAACCGTTGATCTGCATCCAAGATCAACGCTCCCGAACCGTCCATGTGTCAAACACGCGTTGCCTCAGTCAACCCGCACGTCGTCCTGACCCGACCTGACGGCAGCTCCGTGATCCATTTCACCGTCATGTCATCCTTTACATGTCCTCTTCCTCTAATCCGGCCTCGCCACGTGTCATCCCCTACTGACGTGGTTGCTGACGATGCAGATAGTGGGACTCTTCCTAATTTTTTTTGTGAGCTTTTTCTGATTCTGCCCTCCATTTTTTCGATTTCTGTTCCGATGCCTCCAATCGTTCTTCTAGGGTAAGAAATTCACCTCCTCATCTTTTTTATTATAATTGTTTTTCTACTATTCTTCATTATCATGAGCCTCAGTCATTTCGAGAAGCCTCCATAAATCCAAATTGGCAGCAGTAATGCAAGAAGAAATTTAAGCACTTGAAAAAGCACACACTTGCAACTTGGTTGATCCTCCTTCTGATCACGAAATTGTGAGTAGTAGAGGGGTATACAAGATCAAGACTCGCTTTTCTGGTTCTACTGATTGTTATTAAAGCACAATTGGTTGCTCAAGGATGTACGCAAGAGTATGGTATTGATTATGAAGAGACTTTTGCTCCTATTGCTCGTCTCATATCTGTTCGCGTTCTTCTTGCTATTGCTGAGGTCAGAAAATGGTCTCTCAGTCAGATGGATGTGAAGAATACATTTCTTATGGGGATTTGAAAAAGAAGGTTTATATGAAACCACCCTTGAAATATTCTTGTCCTTCTAGCAAAGTCATCCTTCGTAAGACACTTTATGGTCTTAAGCAAGTCCCTCGTGAATGGTTTGAAAAGTTCAGTACCACTATATACAATCTCGGTTTCACTTGCAATCCTTATGAAAGTGCTCTCTTTATTTATAAAAGTGAACATGGGGTTATTCTTCTAATTTTATATGTTGATGGTATCTTTGATTTTAAAGCATCCCTTCACCACACTTTTGAGATAAAAGATCTTGATTCTCTAAGTTATTTTCTTGGCCTTGAAGTTATATCCTCAGATGATGACATCTATCTCTCTCAAGTTAAGTATGTTTCTGATCTTCTTGCTCGAGTCACAATTACAGATAGTCGCACTAAGTCTATCCCTCTTGAACTTAATATTCGGTTTACTCCTATGGATGGCACTGTTTTAGATAACCATACTCTTTATCGACAGTTAGTTGGAGATCTCATCTACTTGACCATCACACGACCAGATATCGCCTATCCAGTTAATGTTCTTAGCCAGTTCTTGTCAGCTCATCGTACTACTCACTATGCTATAGTTTTTTTGCATTTTTCGCTACATCAAAGGTTCTCTGTTTCAGGGTCTTCATTTTTCTGCCCATTTTTTCTTAATTCTTCAGGCGTACTTGAGCTGGTGATCCCACTGATTGTCATTCTACTATTGGTTATTGTTTGTTTCTTGGTGACCCTTTTATTTCCTGGCGAGCTAAGAAATAAACGTTCACTACTCGATCAAGTACCGAAGATGAATACAGTGCTCTCGCTGATACTACTGCTGAAATTCTCTCGATGTGTTAGCTTCTCAAAGACTTGGGTGCCCCTCAATCGTCCCTAACGGATGTTTATTGTGACAAGCGCAGTGCTATTCAGATTGCTCATAATAACGTTTTTCATGAACACACTAAATATATTAAAATTAATTGTTATTTTGTCTAGCAATGCCTTCTTTTTAATGCTGTTCGTCTCGTAACTGCTGAAACTCTGAATCAGACTATTGATATCTTCACAAAGGCTCTTTATTTTACTCATTTTTTGACTCTAGTGTCCAAATTTAAGATGATATCTTTAACTCCCACTTGAGTTTGAAAAAGATATTAGAATATAATTAAGATTAATTAGCATTATTTAGCATATCTGTATATTTATCATAGAATATTACAATTTTATTATTTTAATTCTTTTAACATCTATATATATTCTTATATATTATATTATTTTAGATTGATTCAATAATATACCATATTTTTTTCAGTTTAATTTTTTATTTCTAATATGATTTATTTGTATGAACCACAATTGTGTTTGATTTGGTCTTGAGGGCTCATGAAATATACCATTCGGCGATTTATTAAAGGCTGGTGATCATCATTTTTTTTTCTATATATATAAAACAGAACTAGAACAAAATCATCCACACATAAATGTGTGGGAATATAAGATCTACGTGTAAATATTAAATATATGCGTTGACAGATACACATATGAGAATATTAAAACAATCGCTTTGAGTGAGAACAAAGAAGAACGAAAAGAAAATTTAATATGTAAAACAAAAAAAAAAAGAAAAAAACGAAAGGAAACAGCACATATATACAAATCATAGTATTTGAGTACATTCTTCCACACCACCAGTCCACCACACCATTATATGACATTTATTTTATCTTGTTGCCAGTTTGCAGAATCGCTATGATATCAAAATAAAAATAATTTGTTTTTCTTCCTTTTTTAGGTGTCTTTCTTCCTTTTAACTATATGTAAATACCACTTCACACTTCCCTTTTATTTTTTACTAATCATAGTTTCTTAAACCATTCCAAATGTCATAATTCATTTTGTGTTATCTAATACTTACTGTTTTGTGCGTGTGCTATTGTCCTTTATGTGTATACTCAATAAAACACTATTGAATCTTATTCACCAATCTTGCACAAAATGTAAATAAGATTATGTTATAATTTTTGTGTTTCCTAATTTTGTTCTAAGAATTAAGAACCTGTTATATTTCCTCTAACTTTAAACGTGTGTATACACTATTTAAAATACTTTTCTTTCCATTGATACTAGTGGCGGATTTTAAAACAAAATTTTGGGGAGTCAGATAGAGGATAATTACTAAGATATTTTTTATATGAACCTATTTAAGATAAGTTCGTCTAACCTCATCTTTCTGATTTGGGTGATATTGTCAAATTTAAAGCTATTTTCCAAAGTCTTGTTCTAAAGAATTAAGGCCAAAATAATCAGATTCAACTTTTTGAATTTTTAAAAGTTGTATCTCACTTTTTTTGTGATTCATTAAAGTAAAAGAACTATCTACATGTGTTGATATTGTAAAAGTTATATGTTCACTTTCTTAAATATTAGCCTTCCTCTTAAAAATTCATCAATTTTTTTTTTTTACTTTTTATGATTATTTTATATAAAAATTTGAATATATATCCTGTAAAATATGTAAAAAAGAAGTTAGAAGGACAAATATTAAAATTTATAATATTTATTGATTTTTTTTATCAATTTATACAAATACAATAATATCAATACTTAGTGAATATTCTAATATTTTTTATCATATAAAAAATTAAATTAAATAAACAATAAAATATAAAATAATATTAAATTAAATAAATAAATAATACTTAATTTTTTATATTTGAACTCAAAGGTAGAGAGAGTGTTGCTTATTGAATAGAGAGCTGCGAAATGCGAATACACTCAGTTCAGTCCAAATCCATCATGTTTTGAATATTTAAAATTAAAAATTATTGTACAATAAAAGTAAAAGATAAAGATTGAACTTGGATACTTTAAGTCATAGTAAAATATTTGAACCAACAAAACTCTTTTTTATTTTTTGAAAAAATACTACTAATTTTTTTAAGAGTAAAGGACATTTTCATCCCTGACATTTTTTTTTTCGCGGACATTTTCGTCCTCAAGGAATGGAAAATACACTAAAGCCCCTGACCTCTGAAAAAAAACGTGGACATTTATGTCCTTCCGTTGAATTTAGCCGTTTGCACTGGACGGAAAATGATGAGCTGGCAGAGGTGGCGTTGAGGTGGCCACAACGGAGGCCAGGTGGCATGGAGCATTTCGTAACAGGACATATAAGTCCTTGGAGACGAAAACGACGCCGTTTTTGTAACCTCCCCCAATCCTGTTTCGAATTTCTCTGCCTTTTCTTCTTCCTTCGTCCTTTTTCCCTTCCATTCTTCTTCCTTGGCCCCTGCCTCCATTACCGCCGCACAACGGCGCCTCCGTCAGCCACCATCAACGCCGGTGACCTCCTTCTTCCTTTCTTTTCGCGTCTTCTTCCCTTTCTCACTCCCTTACTCCCATTAGTCTCTCTCTCTTCTCACCCTCCTTCCACCCACCGTTCGTCCGCGACAACCTTCTCGGTGACCCACTGCCGCCGCGCCGCCGCCTATCTACCGGCGCACCACCGTCGCTACTAGTGCCCAACCATCATTTTCTCTCTCTCATTACCACCCCTGTGCTTCCCAAGTCTTCTTTCTCTCTGTTTAATTCACTCTGTTATTGTAATTAGTTAATTAATATTGTTTAGTTAGTTTTGTTTAGCTAATTTCAATTTGGTTAGATTAGTTAGTTACATTAGGTTGTTAGAGAATCTGGAGTGGATAGTGGATTAGGTCTTGCTTGTTTAATGCTACTGTCTGTGTAATCACTGTTTGTAGTTCATTATATTTAGTTTGTTCAATTGTTCTTGAGTTGTTAGGATTAGGGTTGGTTAATGGAAATTGCTGAGGCTGATATTTTACACTGCTGTTGTGTAAATTCTCATTGCCTGTTTTGGTTAACAATGAACTCTTATGTGCTCATTTTGCTGTCTGATGCCACACCTCTGTTTTAAAATCTGCTAATTCCTTTGATTCAATGATGCACTTTTGTTAGGTTTCATGTAGCTTACTTTTGATATAATTGTTGAACTCGATGAGAATTGCTGCTTGAATCTGGTGCTTTTGTTCTCTATGTTGTATTTCAAGCCATTGTGCTGTACTTATGTTGATTGTGCTACTTGATTTTTACTATGCTTGATTATGGTTCATGTTACTTGTTTTTGTTCTTGCTTAGTGATACTGAGTTCTTAATGCATATTGAACTTCAATTTTGATTCTAGTGAGACTTGATTATTTGATTTACACTCTCTACCTATAATTGATTGTTGAATTCATTGTTTGTTTGACTTTGGGAAATATACTATGTACTACCGAGATGCTGCCGAATTTTAGAAAAGTTTTGTTTGCTGCATTGGGAAGGGGATGTTGTGATGTTGCTAGCTGTTATACTAAATATTTCAACTATACATATGACCCTTACAGCTTGACTTGGTCAATTCCCTTCACCTATTGCAATTTTCCTATAATTTGAGAATTCTTCTGTAGGTTATGTTTACACAATTTGAGTAGATTAGAATTTAATTGAACACAGTTGAAAAAAATAATTAAGCCTTATTCTAGTGGATTAGGCAATGCTACAGTATTCTATTAAAATAGAACATAGTAGTTGAATGGCACAAAAATTTGTGCTGGACGTTTTGTCCTTTGGTCAACATAGGTGAATGCAATCCTTAAAGAAAAAGATTTTAAACAAGCTCTTTCCTTCAAGAATGGAATAGTTTCATTTACTTCCAAATCCCTCTCCTTATACAATGCTTCTCTATTGAAAGAACACCTCGACCTTTCCATGACAACCACCAAATTTATAGACAAGTATCATTGTATTTTCATGCAATTCCAACCAGATCGTGGCTTCCTTCCACATGTTAAGCTCACACCTTATGCTTTATGCCTACACAAAGAAGAAATAGATATCCACAAATGTCTCATTAACCGTATAGGCATTGTTCATAGGATTGCAAGGCTTCTGATGCTTGCTGGTATGGGAAAATTGCCACTTTATGTAATTGAGAAGCTAAAATGGGATCTAGGTCTTCCTCATGATTATGTGAAGACTCTTTTGGCCAATTACCCTGATTATTTTGATATTTGTAGCATCGAAGATCCATTATCCGAAAAGGTTGTCCTGATTAAGAAGCATCCATTAACGGGTATGAGATTGAGGATCGCTCACAAGACCAACAGCTACTCAAAAGAGAGGAAGGAGGAGGTCGTCGGCGTTGATGGTGGCTGACGGAGGTGCCGCTGTACGGCGGTGATGGAGGCAGAGGCCAAGGAAGAAGAATGGAAGGAAAAAAAGACGAAGGAATAAGAAAAGGCAAAGAAATTCGAAACAGGATTGGGGGAGGTTACAAAAACGGCGTCGTTTTCGTCTCCAGGGACTTATATGTCCTGTTACGAAATGCTCTATGCCACCTGGCCTCCATTGCGGCCACCTCTGCTAGCTCATCCTTTTCTGTCCAGTGCAAACAGCTGAATTCAACGGAAGGACATAAATGTCCACATTTTTCAGGGGTCAGGGACTTTAATGTATTTTTCATTCCTTGAGGACGAAAATATCCGCAAAAAAAAGGTCAAAGACAAAAATGTCCTTTACTCTAAAAATATAAAAAATTTGGGGGCCATAGACCCATTTGTATCAACTAAGCTCCGCCCTGATTGATACGTAGCGCTCCGTTAATATTAGTTTTTTTGCGATTTGCTTTTTCTTTTCTACAAAAAGAAAACAACTCTTTCTACATCCAAAACCATTCAAGGATTTTCTTTTTTTTTCTTTTACTAAAAATATATTTTTTTTAAATAAGACATAAGCTACACATAAAATAAATTAAACTTCTTTAGTTCTTTGCTTTTTGGAGTAGGTGTTTTGAATCGCTTTAAAGAAAAGGCAAGAGTAGGAAAAAGCATAGATGGTAACATTTATACTTTTATAATTCTCCAAGCGCACGATTTCAATTCATTGCTTTCTTATAGTAATTAAACTAAGAAAATTGGAAAGATAATATGTGGACTAGTAAAATTAGTTGTTCAGAATACTACACTTCACATAAATTTATTACCAAAAGAAGATGGAGCATGTAGTTAAATAGCTTAAGATCTACTTGATATAGAATTTGATTCCTAAATGGTTCAAACTTAAAGGAAAAAAAAAAAAAAAGAAACGGAGGGAGATATGAAATGATATTTGATTTAACATTATTATTCATGTAAAAATCATTTTAATTTTAGAAAATTATTTTACAAATAGGTTTATTCTTTAAATGTTAGTAATTCTCTATGAAGAATGAACACTTCATTAAGCTGCTGTATCCGTATATTGGACACATTTTAGATATGACATTCACCGACATGCGTATTTGTTGTGTTCAACCGTATCTTAATAAAAAAATTTCGAATACGCTTTGACACATCTAAATAGTAAATACCATTACGTGTCAGTGTGTCTAATTTTATTGTTAATATATATTCTTGAAATAAATTTAGATATAGTATATATTATTATTTATTAAAACAAAAAATATTTTAAATACTTAATATAAATAAAATATCAAAATATCATTATAATTTATCTAAAATAACTTTATATTTTATATGTATACAGCGGATTCCGTACCTAAGAGTGTCCATGCATCATCGAAATTAATTCTCTTATAATAATATCCACAAGCAAGATTAGTTTTGCGTGTAAATTCATCTAATATGGAAAGTTTTTTTTTTTAACATAGAAAGTTACGTGAAAACAAATTTTGACGGTGAATGGTATACTTGGTAATATGTTGAGATAAAAATGAAATTTTCTCATTATACACTCTTAAAAAAGAAAGAAAACATATGCACATTAAGTTGCAAAAGAAAGTGAACCAAATAATAAGTTTCAAAAATAATATAGTTGTTTGTCAACAGATTTTTCATTTTTATTTTACAAGTCAAAATGATGATTTTCATAAAACTAATACAAAACATAAGAGTTTATAGTAATCACAAGTTAATTATCTATGAGTAATTATTCAGATAAAATTATTTCTATATAAAAGTGATAATTAAAACTGTTAAATAGTTTAATATATTTAATTATATTATCTAATATAATAGTACTAATATTTTAACTATTGCTTTTATATAAAATCAAGTAACCACTTTATCAATTTTGAAGTAAGTATCTTACCACAAGCCTAAAAACTTAGAGATTAATAAATGGAATTTTTTTTAAATAGTATCACTCATCTCAACTGACCAAAAACTAATCAATAAATTATCGTGTACATCAAATAAAACTCGAATACTTGATATTTATTTAAGTGAGTTGCCGTTAAATCAACTAAGTTAATTATAAATAAGAGATTTGAATCATTTAAGTTTTAAATTTTATTTTAGAAGATAAAAAATAATTTTTATTATTTATTTTATAAATAAGAATAAAAAAATATAAATAAATTATTAAAAAAATAAAAATTATATTTTATTTTTTAAAATAAAAATTTAAAATTTCGAGGATGTAAATTTATAAGTACGTGGATTTAACCATTTATTAAAATGAGTCAAATATAGTCTCCTAAATTCGAAGAGTCCTAAATTTTGGCCAAAGTTTACTCAAGAGAGAGAAAGAAGAAACCGCGTTTGGTTTGTTGTAAACCCCGTCGAACACCACAGCACCATGGGTATACACTTCTTCAGTCTTGAGATTCGTCTGTTTAATACATTCTCCTTTCACTCACCAAACCTATAAGCCCCACCTCCCTCACCACCCTCTTCACCTTTCTCACTCCATTATCATAACCAATCATTCATTCATTTAATCAATCATTTCTTCACAATTCCAATCTTCTTTCATCTAAACCTTTTGCTTTTTATAAAACAAATTCCGATCCTTCATCAAAGCAGCAATCAAAGAATTCCCAGGGCCAAATAAGTAGTCAACTGTAAGTCTCATCAAGTTTTGACTTTTGAGATCAGAGATCGATCCAATGGGAGACTCAGTGAAGCAGTTACTGGCAAGGCCGATCCAACTGGCAGACCAAGTAACCAAGGCGGCCGATGAGGCCAGCGCATCTTTCAAGAACGATTGTCAGGAGCTCAAATCCAAGGCGGAGAAGCTCGCCGCCCTCCTCCGCCAGGCCGCAAGAGTAAGCGGCGACCTCTACGACCGACCCACGCGCCGCATCGTCGCCGATACCGATATAGTTCTCGACAAGGCACTCTCGTTAGTCCTCAAGTGCCGTAACAACGGCCTCGTAAAGCGCGTCTTCACCATCATCCCCACCGCCGCGTTTCGCAAGATGTCGTCACAGCTTGAGAATTCCATCGGGGATGTGTCGTGGCTTCTCCGCGTCTCCGCCCCCGCCGACGACCGCGCGGACGAGTATCTCGGCCTTCCTCCAATCGCCGCCAACGAGCCAATACTCGGCCTAATCTGGGAATACATCGCGACGCTCCACACGAGCTCCGTGGATGAACGCGCCGATGCTGCGGCGCAGCTTGTTTCTTTGGCACGTGATAATGACCGTTACGGGAAGCTCATAATTGAAGAAGGTGGCGTTGGTCCGTTACTGAAGCTTGTGAAAGAAGGGAAGATGGAAGGTCAGGAAAACGCTGCAAGAGCGATTGGGTTGTTGGCGCGTGATCCCGAGAGCGTGGAGCATATGATCCATTCTGGTGTTTGTTCTGTTTTTGCTAAGATCCTTAAAGAAGGACCTATGAAGGTTCAAGCAGTGGTAGCTTGGGCTGTTTCTGAGCTTGCAGGTAACTACCCTAAATGCCAAGATCTTTTTGCTCAGCATAATATCATAAGATTGTTAGTTGGTCATCTTGCTTTTGAGACTGTTCAGGAGCATAGTAAGTATGCTATTGTTAGTAATAAGCCAAATTCGATTCACGCTGTTGTGATGGCGAATAATACCAATAATGTTAATGGGAATGGGAATGGTTTGAAGAAGATTAATGGGAATGAAGATGAGGATAAGAGTAGAGTGCAGCATCCTTTGGGTGATCGTTCTACAAACCAGATGCATAGAGTGGTTACTAGTACTATGGCTATGCATGCTGCTTCCAAGCAGCAGCAGCAACAGCAGCAACAGCAGCCGTCCCAGCAGCAAGTGAATCAAGGGAATGATGTGAATCAGAATCATGGGAAGCAGAGTCATCAGCAAAGCTATTCGTATTCAGGCATTAACATGAAGGGGAGGGAGCTTGAGGATCCTGAGACTAAGGCTTATATGAAGGCCATGGCTGCCAGAGCCTTATGGCACTTGGCCAAGGAAAACTCGGCTATTTGTCGTAGCATCACGGAATCAAGGGCGTTGCTTTGTTTTGCTGTTTTGCTCGAGAGAGGGCGCGAAGATGTGCAGTACAATTCTGCCATGGCCGTGATGGAGATAACGGCTGTGGCAGAGAAAGATGCAGAGTTAAGGAGGTCTGCCTTCAAGCCTAACTCCCCTGCTTGCAAGGCAGTTGTTGATCAAGTGCTCAAGATCATAGATAAAGGCGATTCAGACCTCCTCATTCCTTGTGTCAAGGCTATTGGGAATCTGGCAAGGACATTCAGGGCGACGGAGACAAGGATAATTGGTCCCTTGGTGCGGCTTCTGGACGAAAGGGAGGCCGAGATATCAAGAGAGGCATCAATTTCGCTCACAAAGTTCGCTGGCAAAGACAACTACCTCCATGTTGATCACTCTAAGGCAATTATAAGCGCTGGTGGCGCTAAACACTTGGTTCAGCTTGTGTATCTAGGAGAACAAATTGTTCAAAAATCAGCACTGGTATTGCTATCTTACATTGCACTGCACGTGCCGGATAGCGAAGAGCTAGCCCAAGCCGAGGTTCTTGGAGTGCTTGAATGGGCATCCAAACAACCTAATGTGACTCAAGATGAGGCGCTGGAAGCCTTGTTGCAAGAATCCAAGAGTAGGCTAGAGCTTTACCAGTCTAGAGGTTCTAGAGGGTTCCATAAACTACATCAATAGCAAGACAAATGCGTTATTGTTGTTATTTATTCTGTAAGTTTTCATTATTCAATCAATTTATTGTTCTTGTGAGTGTATATACAATCAAATGTAATGCCTTCTTAAATTGATAAGATTTAGTTTTCAGTTATCTGCAGAGTTGTTTGGTGTAGAAAGCTATAACCTACACATACGTTTAGGTAAAAGTTTTCTTTATTGTAACTTGTCAATTTATAGTTTGCGACCCTGAAAACAGAAACAAATCCAATTATGCATTGGCAATTGTAGCAGAATGTAAAGACCCCACACGTCAATATCAAGTTATAGATTTTGTGTAAATCAACTCGTAATATCAAACAGATGGAAACACTTCACTTTAGGTAGTTTTAGTTACATGGACAACAACTGACACGTACCACATGAAATTATATCATTTCCCTCACTTTCTTTTTCCTTTTCTTTTTTTGTTTTTCTTCTTTTTTATTTTTTTTATTTATCATCATCATCATTTGCTATTTTTAGTCTTTAACCCATCTTATTTGATGTTTCTATTTCCCTTTTAACTATGGCACCGATATTTTTCCCGCATTCTAGTTGAAAAGATTTTGGGGGAAGGGATGATGACCAACATGGAATGTTTGCAGAGTCTAATGGAATGATCTTTTGCTGTAGCTAATCTTTCTTGGTCAAGGATTCGATAACCGGTAGTCTACTATTAAATATTTATGAAATATATATATATAAAAGAAATTGTAACACATCCCAATTTTTTTCATTGTTTATTTTTGAACTAATTTCTATTAACCGAAGAAAGTAAGAAACTAATTTCTATTAATATGAAAAAGGGCTCATACGGAAGAAAGTAAGAAACACAAAGGTATACCGTGAGAATAATACTCCCTCATCTGTTCATAATTTCATACGCAGATTAACAAGAAAAAATTATTTGATCCAAAGGCCCCAACTGTTTTATTATTTTGATATATCATGCACTGAGATAAACTAATGCTATAAATTTTAATATAACTTCGTATAAATAATTTGTAATATATCTAAACATTTGAATAATGTTGATTCATGATGCACCATGTGTAATTCAGTAAATCAACTTATTCTCATTTGACATGTACTCTAATCTCTTTCATTTTGGTTGAAGTAACTATCAGTCACACATGGCCACACCAATTTTGACCAAGAAAAAAAATACTATGCAAACATGCAAGTAACTCACTCGTTTTCTAAAACAATATCATCCCTCATCATGCACTAATAAAGGCGAAATTGACTATACTTTTTAAAAGGATAAAAGTGGAACCATGATTAAGGTATGCCACTAGTGTCAAGTGTCAACTAATTGCAACTTGCAAAGGCATACAGTCTGTCATAACAACCAAGACCATAAACTTGTGTATCTGTCTATGCAAAGTGAAAACAACCTCCCAATTGCTCGCTAACAACCATTTAAAAGGTAAAAAAAAGTAGTTATCTATATTCTTACAAATCACAATTCTTCTTTTCTTAGGAAACTAATAATATGGTAGGAATAGGTAAAAAACAAGAACTCAGAATCAAATGCAATATCAAAAGAAAGAACTCTATGGACCTTAGGACAGTCAAAGCACGTGGCTTGCAAACGGTAAAGTCATTGGCATGGGTCAATTATTGAATAAGATCACATTTGTGGTATGCATTTAGAGATTCTAATAACCAATCAATTGACGAATATAGAATTTTGAATATTTTTATCATTATCCACACGGCACTTGGTCAAAAGATAAACCCTAAAAAAGTATTAAATAGTCAAAATAATGTGTTTAAATTTTGATGGGTGATGGCTTAAGGATTTATCTTGTTAAGGTAAATAGAACATGAGCATTCCAAATGCAATGGTTAATGAATGCGCTTTTCTCATTGGCCTTGAGATCGAGTTTCTGTAAATGAAAAGAACTCATTTAAGAGACATTGTCACAATTTTTCGGATCGAATTAGTCAAACTCCTGATAAAAGAATCTAGACACTAGCTAAAAAAATGGAATGGTTAATGCACATAAGCTGGTGTTGTAAAAAAGTTTTCCAATCCCATATGAATGAATATTAACATGAATGGTGCTTCATCTAAACTACTAACAAGGAATAAATGACTATACAATTCAGATCCTATCTTTTATAAAAAACTATCCATTAAGAAATAAAATACAAAGACTAAGAAACTGATATGTATCTTTCTACCATGACAAGAAACCAAACAAGATATCAAAGAGAATCAATTCAACCAAACAAGAGAATCCCTCTATTCACAATAGATAAAACAGAAAGCAAGAAATGAAAAAAAGAAAAGAAAAATCCTAAAGCTTGAAATGAAGATCCAAATCAGAGCATTGCAAGAGAAAAAGTTGGGTTTTTTCTTTCCTATTGTCCAAAGAATAATTGGGCATATAATAGTAACATCCACAAAAGTTTCCTATGCCACCAAGTAGCTAAATGAATTATTCGATGCCATGTATGTACCCATGTTACTCTATCAAAAACGACATTTTTTAGTAAAAACATTTTAGAGTATTAGCATCTTTTAAATGGTTTCTCCAAATGTTTGTTTATATTTGTCTTCCATTGCCCCTTTTTGAGAAGACTATATCTTCTATTTGATTCACTTTTATCAACCGAGTATCTATCATTGTTCTTCTTCTCACGTGATAGGTATTACTTCAAATCTTCAGTAATCTCTTGCTATTTTTTTATTGTAAACCAGAATTCAGAATAATATGTAAATCTTATATCCTCTCTCTCAAACTATTTAAGGAACTCTCAGCCACATCATAACCAATCTAATATTCCATTTTCACATAACATAGACAGAAAAGGAGGGAAATAAATCAAATAACAAATGAACATTGATTAAAGTATTAAACAACAAGTGCAGACTGCAGACCACATATATTTATACAGTAACTCAAGTTTCATGAAAATCTTACAATAATAATTGACTTGCTATATTCAGTCGACATGAGAGCAGAACCAGCAGAATGCTGATTCTACATAAATCACATCAAAATCCTCTCCATATCTACCAGATAACTTTCAATTAACTTATAATTTATAATTTATGAATCTCCAAGACATTGCAATCACTATTGGCTAATTAAAAATGTAACATATCTAATTCAGCAATTCTCATAAAAATTTCTTGAGTGCAATGCACACAAATCTAAGTTCTAGAAAATATAAATTAATAAATCTGAACGACAAAAAAAAGGAGAGCCAGCAGCTGGCGACTAAAGAAACACAAATGCTGCATCTACTGATCTATTCTCTAGTCTCTGCCAAGAAACAAAAATCGAAAATAAAATTACCTAATTGGATCAGATTCTCGCAATGGTTAATCAGAAACATAATCATCAAAATTGCAGCATACATAATAATAGCATCAAATCAAGGTCCAAACGGAGAAATCGGCGTACCTGAAATCTGAATCCAACGAGGAGAAAAGGACACTCGAATCGACGCTCGATTCTTCAATTCTTTCTTCCTCATGCATGTAGTTTCTGAGAGAAACAAATTTCAGTCATGTATGCACATTAAATATATTTTTTTATTTAAATTCAAATTACAGCTGAAGCAATGTGAGTCGGTAGAGTTAATGGCGTTTTGTTAATGTGAAAGGAGTGACCAGATTTATTCAGAATAGTCAAAATTCAAGCTTCTGCTCCGTAGCGCCTAAAGGCGCCATTTTCTAACGTTTTTAGCCCAACTCCCGCGTAATCTGATTCTGGGCATAGTATTGGGCCCAAATTGGGCCTAGAGTTGGGCCTGCCTACAGTGGACTTTTTACTTCACATTTTATTTTGTGCTGTTTATTTTTGTTTGGACAAAAATAAAATCCGAGATTCCAGCGACATTTGGCTTCATACCAAAATGAAAATGAACTGAACATTTGTTTCCATATGCAAATTATTAAAAACCAAAATGTTCTGAAATTTGTTAAGATTAATTTGAGTGTATAATTTTATTGAAACAAATAAGTAATTTTCAGAAATTCTAAAATAACAAAAAATTATTAAAAGCTAAAATATCTCATAAAAAATTCATTGGACTAACTTAAATGATTATTCAAAGGTTCACCAAAAGGGAAAAAAAATTATTCAAATATTTATTATTTTGGGAAATCATATGGCACCTGTTAATAATGAAAATATCACATAATAATTTATGAGTGTCATAGATTCCACACTAGAACGTACATTTTATCCTCATGTCATATCCTCCACTGCATTGCTTTCCAATT
This sequence comes from Arachis stenosperma, assembly GCF_014773155.1. Taxonomy (NCBI): domain Eukaryota; kingdom Viridiplantae; phylum Streptophyta; class Magnoliopsida; order Fabales; family Fabaceae; genus Arachis; species Arachis stenosperma. The sequence goes on from NC_080377.1 coordinate 11,876,340, forward strand.
CTCGTCCACTCAATCAATTAATAATCGCCAATCCATCCTTTCTCTCTTTCTCTGCAAAAACCAAAACAAAAAATAACACAACATAACAACCTTTCAAGTTTAAACTACATTCACTTGACACCACCACTTCTTTTGTACATTGCTCTCTCTCACTCTTTTCTGCTCAAAAAATGGCTGCCGCCGTTACGGCCTCAGTCTCCTTCCCATCTACCAAGTCTGCCTCTCTCTCGAGCCGCACCTCCATCGTCGCCCCGGAGAGAGTCGTATTCAAAAAGGTACAAATATTTTTGGAATAGTTAAAAACTGTTAGATGATAATTTAATTGTATTTTTAATTTAACGTGGAGATATGATGTAATGGTTTTGATCAATCTTTAATTTTTCAGGTTCATTGCAATGGAGAGATGTTTCGGTTTCAATAAGAGCTCAAGTTACAACCACGGAGACAGAGACGACTCAGACACCAACAAAGGTGGAGAAGGAGCACAAGAAGCAGGAAGAAGGTGTGGTTGTGAACAAGTTCAAGCCTAAGAACCCATACATTGGAAGGTGCTTGCTCAACACTAAGATCACTGGTGATGATGCTCCTGGTGAAACTTGGCACATGGTCTTCAGCACTGAGGTAATACATTTTCATTTTTCTTAATTCAATTTCTAAAAATTTTAGGGAGAAACTCAGGTGCAGATAACTTCATAGTCATTAAATAATTTGATATGTTTGACTAAATTTTTATGTACCAACTCTCCATTATCAACTTTACATGAAATTAACTACACCTAAGTTTCTACCAAAATTTTATTATGTTAATCTATCATCTAATCTAACCCTCGTAAGGGCTACTTATACAAAAATATTTTCTTGCGAATATGACAGCTGATATATAGATATTTATTGTCAAATTATTTAATGGTTCTCAACTATCGTATTTATATAAAAACAATTAATGTTTATGAAATATTTTCATTAGGCCAATTGAACATATCCTTTATCTAAACATTTATACAAGATTTCTATTAGAAGTTATTGTTTTGAGCAAAAAAGCTGAGTATATTATATATTTCAGGAGAGGTTCCATACAGAGAAGGGCAATCAATTGGGGTAATTCCAGAGGGAGTTGACAAGAATGGGAAGCCTCATAAACTCAGATTGTATTCCATTGCCAGCAGTGCCCTTGGTGACTTTGGAGACTCCAAAACTGTGAGTCATTGTTAGAGTTTAATTGCATAAATTAATTCATAGAGCCTTTATCAACTTTTGTGCCAAATTAATTAGAGTTCAGAAAGTGCATGCTAACATTCATCAGTGACATCAACATTGAGTTGTATATGCTTTCATGCAGGTTTCACTATGTGTGAAGAGGCTTGTTTACACAAATGAAAATGGAGAGATTGTCAAAGGAGTTTGCTCAAATTTCTTGTGTGAGAATCAATAGTTTTAGAAGAAATTTATATTCTTTTATAATCAAGAAATTGTTTTCATTTTCTTTTGTTCCAGTCACTAACAATGGTCCTGTTGATGCAGGTGACTTGAAGCCTGGAGCTGAAGTAACAATTACAGGACCTGTTGGGAAAGAAATGCTTATGCCAAAAGATCCTAATGCCACCATCGTCATGGTACATTATCGCTCATTTTACCATCTTAATCAGTAGATAAAAAGGAATATCATATGTATGTGATGATCATCACTGCTGTTTTGATTTTTAGTACCATTAAATCATTGAGATTTCGTTTACAGTTGGCAACTGGAACTGGAATTGCCCCATTCCGCTCATTTTTATGGAAAATGTTCTTCGAAAAGCACGACGATTACAAGGTAAGTATTCACAGAAACTAGCATCTTTCTTGAGAGTATCTAGCATGAACATTAACATGGACAATATATGCTATAGAATTCCTAGAATATCAATCAGTACCATAAAACAAATTTGAAGACCAGACACTGATAACTGATATGTATTCATAGTTCTTAGCTCTAAGGTATTGCTGAATTAGCAAAAAAAAAATTTCTATTAGCATATGCCAACTAAAATTTGACTGCTATTAAAGATAATAGAGAATTATGACAGTTGTTTGATCTATATAGTCGATCCTTCTTTGTTGTCAATTGTTAAAATAGAATGTGATTGTAGTGATCACGTTTGATTATTAACCATGTTTTAATATATTTACACATATGTGTAGTTCAATGGTTTGGCATGGCTCTTCTTGGGTGTTCCCACAAGCAGCTCACTGCTTTACAAGGAGGTAAGAAGAATCAAAGCATTTTCATTCATTCATGAAGCCAGTTATTCCAAAAGTTTAATCTGATATAGAAAGTGATATATAAATAGTTATATCTTTAATAAAACAATTCACGCTTCAAATATAAAAAGAGTAGACATGTTAGAGATATAATCATTTATGTATGTTTTTATATCAGCTTAAATTTTTAGGATAAGTAGTTTCATGACACTGATTAATCATTACTCGAAAAGTTGAGTTATATATTTGGTGATTGAACTCCAATTACATGGATTTTGGGGGGCAGGAATTTGAGAAGATGAAGGAGAAAGCACCTGAGAACTTCAGGCTTGACTTTGCTGTGAGCAGAGAGCAAACAAATGAGAAAGGAGAGAAGATGTACATCCAAACCAGAATGGCTGAGTATGCAGAAGAGCTCTGGGAGTTGCTCAAGAAAGATAACACTTTTGTTTACATGTGTGGACTTAAAGGAATGGAGAAAGGAATTGATGACATTATGGTCTCTTTGGCTGCTAGAGATGGTAACAATTTTTTCTAAAAAAAGAAAAAATCATTTTTCTTTTGCCATGTTAGCATTTTAGAGCACCTCTAGCATCTTAACCACCACCTTTTTCTCTATTGAATTCTTGTCTCACTTAGAAGTCATTTTCTTATTAGAGTCTTCAATCAATTAGAAATAAAGATAACCTCAAATAGTTTTGAGTCTTTGACAATATTTATTGAGTTAGTTCATGTATTTGTCAAGTTAATCAATTTCAAATTCTAATTCATTATCTAATTTTGAGGGTAAAATAATGTACTGCTAAAGTCTTACACTACTTAGAAATAAGGTGTAAATAACTTTTATAAATCTTATACATTTCTGCTCTATGAAGTAACTTTTAATATTATAAGACTAAGAGTGTTCATAACAAAATTTCAATTTACTTTATACATTTTTATGTATTGTGTTTCATTATATATTGTAGGAATTGACTGGATTGAGTACAAGAGACAATTGAAGAAAGCAGAGCAATGGAATGTGGAAGTGTACTAAGTTCAGTTGATTAGATATATCAACTCATGCTTTATGATGAAACAAAATAGTCACTACCCTTTCTCTGCATTCTGTAGATAAATTACCAACTTGTAATTTTTCTTTCATGATTTGTTTTTACCATGTTTATGTAACAACTTCGTTGGAAAAAAAGGCCTTAATTTTTGAGGGATGATGCAGTATAGACAAAATTCACACCTTCATATTTGTACCAATTTTCCTAATTTCATGCCTTTTGTTGAAGATTAGTAAATTATACATATCATACTTCAAATTAAACACCTTGGTGAATAGTGAAAGTTTTCTATTTTAAATGATTTAAGCATGTTATTAGCGGTACTTATAAACAATCTTTGGTAAATCGTTTCAGTGTTAATGGGTAAAAAGTTAATCTCTTTGGAAAACAATATTTAATATGATGTTGGGGAACGGGAAACTATATTAAAAAAATGATATTAAGTAATAAAATGAATTAACTATACTTGACTTTTAGGATATAAATGTCAATTTTTTTTTTTTGAAAAATTATTTCATTGGAAAATATATTTTTTGAGTGTTAAAATAGTCATTTATTCCTAAAATTTTCATAAACATCTTCTCATTTGAAAGGATCAAAATTTTAAAAAAAAAATTCGGTTCTTAGAATGTAAACCAATATTAATTAAATCTAGAGTTTAGTTATCATATGTCTTTAGAACATATGTTAAGATTATTATTAATAAAAATTTTTAATTTTTTTATTTTAATAAATATACAATAAATACATTATGAATTAAATTTTGTATTTTGTTTATTTTTTTAATTAATAACATTAATTTATGTTCTTAAGATATATGTTAATTAAATCCTTAAATTTATTTAAAAATAATAAATATGTTTGATGAAATATAAAATAAAATTATACAAATTTATAAGTACTAAATTAAGATTTAATTTTCACGTATTTTTAATATAAAAAAAGTTAAAAATAATTATTCTTCAATTCCACTAATTACACAATTAATAAGTGACTTTGGATGAGAAGTTAGGCATGCAAGTCCTTTTTTTTTATAGATTTATCATTAACTAATGACTTGTTACATATATAATGTAAAATTCAAACTTTCAACACTTAAATAATCTAGTAACCTAATTACTAAATTGACCTAACTTAATTATCCATACAAATCTTTCAGCTCCATAAATGATTTGATTAATAACTAGGGCCCAAGTGAACCCATCTAACTTAAGTTAGACCAAACCTAAGTTTAGTTCACCAAAAATTTATTAACTGGCCTGAACTTACGAAGTTTAGCAAAAAATAATGAGCATGTAATTTATAATTTACCATTCTCTAACAATAAATTAACCTATATAAAAATATTATTCATATTTATTATTTATCTATTAATTATGATTTATATCTTTTATTAAAGTTATATATAAAAAGATGACTATAATGTTTTATAAACATCAATATATAAATATATTGCTTTTTTTTCACAAATAATTTAATTAAATTTATTAGGTTATAATTTATTATCTAACCTACAATAAAATAAATAAATATATTATAATTTTGATATGACAAGAAAACAATATCTTTTCTTATATTTAACAAACATAAATATACATATTACAATTATGTGTGTGTTTGTAATAATCAATTCATGAATCAATGAATTGAGTTTATTCAAGCTTAAATTTCACACATATTCATAAATTAAACTGATCGAATTGTTAATGAACTAAATTTGAGATGAGTTGTGCTTTAATTTACTTCTAATCCAGCTAATAATTTACTAATTAAATCATTAATTTAGTTATTTAAAACTTGTTTAAAATATTAGGAATTAGAATTTATTCAAGAACTGATTTTTTTTATTTTAAAACAATTAAAAATAAATAATTTGAATTCTTTTAAAAATTATAATTTTCATTTTTTTCGTTTATAAATCAAATTAAAAGAAATTTGATTTTCGAATCAATTTTTATATTTTTAAAAGTTAAATTTTATTCTATTAATATATTATAATTATTTTAAATAATATAATTGAGTTTTAAATAAAAATACTTTTCTTTCTTAAAAAAAATAAAATTATTTGCTTATGTCAAAATAAAATTATTTTCTTATGATAATGATATTTTGGTGGTTATTTTGCTTTTTCACCTATCACAAGTGGCGTCACTATATATATAAACAGATTCTGTTACAAACTCTTACTGCGTTCGCAAATCCAACACTGTTTAGGGTTTGCTCTCACAGAAGAAAAAGAAGAAAAAAAATTTTCTCCGATGGCGGAAGAGAGGTTCACCGGCGTTGTTATGTGGTTCAACAACACCAAGGGCTTCGGCTTCATCAAGCCCGACGATGGCGGCGAAGATCTCTTCGTCCACCAGTCTTCCATCAGATCCGACGGTTACCGCACTCTCCATGAAGGCGATCGCGTCCAGTTCTCCATCGCCACCGGCGACAACCACAAGACCAAGGCCGTTGATGTAACTGCTCCCGATGGCAATCCCCTACACTCTCGTCCCAAGGAATCCGGCGGATCCGGATTTGGCGCCGGATGGAGGCGAAACGGCGGCGCCGGTGGAGGTGGAGGTGGTGCTGCGGGATCAGGTGGCGCCGGGTGCTACCACTGCGGCGAAGTCGGACACCTGGCTAGGGATTGCAACCGGAGCAACAATTCTGGTGGCGCTGGTGGCGGTAGTGGTGGTGCATGTTTTAATTGCGGCGGATTTGGGCATCTCGCTAGGGATTGCTTGCGAGGAAGCGGTGGCGGTAACGGTAATGGTCACGGTGGTGGTGGTGGTGGTGGTGGAGGTGTCGGTGGTGTTTCGTGCTTTAGATGCGGTGGATTTGGTCACATGGCGAGGGACTGTGCTACCGCGAGAACTGGCGGCGGTGCAGGTGGCGGCGCTGGTGGTGGTGGTTGCTATAGGTGCGGTGAGGTTGGTCACTTGGCTAGGGATTGCAGCAATGAAGGTGGAAGGTATGGTGGCGGAGGCGGCGGTGGCAATGGTAATGGTTCTAGAAGCACTTGCTTCAATTGTGGTAAGCCTGGGCATTTTGCAAGGGAGTGCGTTGAAGCCTCTGGTTGAAGTGAAAAGAAAAACATAAAATAAAAAAAAATAAAAAATAGTGATGAATATGGAGCAGAGGGGTTAGTACATTAAAAAGGTTGAATGGTACATAACTCTTTTTGTTTTTCTTTTGGCTACTCTTTTAACAGTTAACCTATTTATTATTGTTATTACTATTGTTATTAGTTTCTTATTAATCTCTTTTTGGCGATGTTTATAGATAGAATCTTAATCTTAATTTTGACTATTAATAAGTACTAGTTCATAGGCAATTTTGCCTTGATTTGTACTTGTTAATTTATATTTTATATTTATGCATTATTGGTGTGTCTTGTCATTAACAGACATGTGTTAATACCTTGTTCTGATTTTATAGTCTGCAATGTTAGGTTGAGTTGTAGAAAAAAAAAAATTATCCTAGTTTTTTTGTGTGAGAAGGGGTTAGCCTTGGCCCAAGAAGGATGTTGATGCCTTGTGGCATAGAGTTCATTGACATTGTTAGTGTAAACTGAAAGGTTTCACCACTTCGGAGTGTAATTTGTAGGTTTGACTGAAATTCATGGGACATTGTGAATGTGAAGTTTTTCCCTTTTATAAGCAGAACGAAAATTTGATATTAGTCCTGGTAGAGTCTTTCTTATGTTGGAATATTAAGGCACTATGACTTTATCTTTTCAAATATGCATGTCTTGTGAAGTTGGATTTGATCACAGGTTATTCATTTATCAATTAGAATAGTTGGATTGAGATTTGTAACAATGGGAGCTTGCATTAACTAACTCAGAAGTCAGAACAGCAGATGAAAAAGATGACTAACTCCATCTGCAATTCTGCGTTACTATTATGTCCAACTCCACTTGATGTTGCCTTTAATCTTAGTGCAGCCATTTGACCTGATATTTAGATTGGATTTAATCCTAGTACTTTGGCAAATATTACCAGTTTCTTATATTTTCAGTTCTGCATTGACATAGAAGTGATTCTCTTCTGATGACCTTTCCTTTGGGTCTTGGGAACTTTTGGTGTTTGGTAACTTCCAATTCTAGATGGTTGTCAATACCAAATAATCTTAGATGGTTTTGGTCATTCGATCGAATTGTTATTACTTGCCCCAAAGAAAATCTGGTTATTTCTGGTGTAGTTGTGTGTATTTTCACAACTAAATAGGATATGCTACAGAGACATCTCTAAGGACACCCTTTTTCATTGAAGATCATATCTGCTTGAAGAATAAGCATCGTTTTTATATGGTGCTATTCACATGAAAATATTTTTGTATAAAGATAAATGGTTAAAATGTTGATATGTGTCAATATTATGTTAAGTAATTTTGTAAAATATGTTAAATCACTTTATTCACCTAACAATTTTGAACTATTATTTTTATATAAAGATATTTTCATATAGTTATCTTTTTGTAGTCTTACGTAAAAGAATCAAATTCTATTTGAAGATAGCCAACTCTGATATAAATTTAGAATCAAAGTTAACTTTTTCATTGGAGAAGTCACAAGTATTTTGATTATTTTTTCATATAACCACTGTATTATGTTCTAACAACCATTGAGAATGTGATGTTCATAGTTCTGATGATAATGCTGGTCAGTTTCTTACTCATCAAAAAAGGTGAATTTTGATGAGGCTAAAAATTAGAATTGGTTCTCAATTGATGGATATATGTGAATTAGTCACCAAAAAAATTGATGGATATATGTGAATTAAAATCCATCAAAAAATAGTTCCTCATAGTAGTATTCATGTTTTTGCCCAATAGACTAATCAAGGGGCATTTAAGTGATGCATCAACTTGCATTAGGATGAGTCATCTAGCTACATGATGATTCTTATGTACAATTGGTTACTTGTGTTAGTAAAAAAATATTAACCTTTCTAATCTCTAACATCCATCTAAAGCTCAATTATTTTAAATAGGATGGAGTAATTTATTGTGGTAGCGTTGAATATTCCTTGAAGCTACAATTGATTATTGATTAATAAATTAATTAAAAAAATATTTGTAATCTTCTTCTACTTAGTTAATATGTTCACTGAGAGCTGCTTTTAGAAGACAAATGGAATCTGATATATTTTTTTAAACAAAAGCTTTTAAGCCAATTATTCTGTTTGAACTTTGAAGTGAAAATAAAACATCTATAATTGCAAAATGCATCGTATTGCATATGGGTTTATGGGATTCATAGTAGGAAGCATGTGATCACAAGTAGCTGACAACTTTTGATGACAGTATCAAGATTCAAGAGGGACAAAAGTCACATTGAAACTACAATACTTTAACCACAAAAAGTACCACTACTACTGCTACTTCCACTGCTCAATCCTAAAGTGACCTCAAATATTTGTTCATAATTGCTCCTTCTGGTTAACTATCGTTCATTCATTCTAAACAGACAATATAGTTCTAAGGGTGAATTAAATATAATTCTTTTAATATTTGGTAAAATTCTACCAAATTTTCTTTGTTTCTTAAAAAAAAATATTTCATCTTATTGCATTAAGTAATATTATATTTAATATGCTTATATTTTGTAAAATATGACACTAAGACATTTATAAATAATATAGGTGATACATTCCCTAAAAGAATATTTACGAGAAATTATAACTTATATCATAGACAGGATTTTATCATTCATGAAAAGAGTGTACGATAAATGACTTAGTGCACCAAGTCCTTTTAACCTAGTACATTTAACACATTATATGTCATTGCGTCTAATTTGAGATATTCATTTTATACCCCTAAATATGGTGTAAAATTGGTAGCTATCCATCCTTAATCCCATTGGACCGCTTTCAATAAGAAGGGTCCACAGTACACTGAACAAAACAACTACTCTTGATTTATTCGAAAAGCCTGATCATCTCCATGTTTTAATATGCATAGGTTCTTTGGATCTGGATCTTATATGCTGAAAGGAAAAAACAGACACACTTTGTCAAACCTAGCTAGAGTATGACGGATAATGCATACATGTGCATTGCATAAACATACCCATATTCTGCCCTTATTCACATGTTCCCCACACAAATATTCTCTCTATATAATACAATACCCCTTTCACTTCACTCATTCATATATAATATATAGAGATTAATACTCCATTCTCATTTCACATTTCACATTTCACATTTCACATTTTATGCTGCATTAGTTCATCAATTTGCTAATTCATTTTCAGCAATGGCAGTTGCTATTCTACTTTTCATCTCACTCTCCCACTTCGTCACAGGTGATTTTTCCATATCATGGCATGTTTTAAACATTTCTAAGTATACATTAATCATTTTATGTTATTCATTTTGGATTCATCATCACTTAATGAATCTTATTCATTTTTATGCAGTTTTAGTTGTCTTAGAAATGACATTCGATCAATTGCGGTTATACATTTATTATACAACAAAATTCACTCATACATACGTGTATATATATATATATATATATATATATATATATATATATAATTGAATGTTAATATAAAAATTGAACTACTAAAACTCAGGTCAAAGTCAGTGGTTCATTGTATATTTCCATGCAACATGAGGTACAACTTAATTATTTTTAGCCACATTAATTTAGTAGAGTATATAGGTGACATTCATGGAGTACATATTAGGGTTACAAAAATGGGTGATAACTAAAAAAAATAGTTAAAATTAATTAAAAATTTATTATTAATTAATAAATACTAAATAAAGTAAGTTTTGGTTTTTTTTTTTGTCCTCTAACACATAGTTATAACCTCTTATGCGTCTATGATTAAGGATACGAAAACCCTTTTAAATTTATACAATTATATTTAATCTTATATACATAAAAATTAATTATTAAATCAATTATTAATATAAAATAATATTAAAATATAATTTGTATTAAAAAAATATAAAATAAAACATATATATATTGATTAATTTGATGAGTAACTAATGCAACATGCATTTTTATTAATTAGTTTTTTTAACGAACACGATGCACATTATAATTGGCTTGAAATATGCAACCTCAAATTAAATGATGAAATCAGAAGTTAGTTAAACATTGTGGTTGTTTTACAGGTGCAAATTCAGCCACATTCAATATTGTAAACAAGTGCAGCTACCCAGTCTGGCCGGGACTTTTGTCCGGCGCCGGAACACCACAACTCTCCACTACCGGATTCGCCCTTCAACCTGGCGAATCTAATGTGGTGTCCATCCCAGCCGGATGGTCCGGCCGTGTATGGGGCCGGACCCTTTGCTCCACAGACTCCGTCGGAAAATTCTCATGTCTCACCGGAGACTGCGGTTCTTCCGCCGTAGAATGTGGTGGCGCCGGCGCCGTACCTCCGGCGACTCTGGCGGAATTCACCCTAAACGGCGCCGGAGGACTAGATTTCTATGACGTGAGCCTGGTTGACGGTTACAACCTCCCGATGATGGTGGTGCCTCACGGCGGCGGAAACTGTACGGCGACGGGATGCGTGGCGGATTTGAATGGTGGGTGTCCATCAGAGCTGAAGGTGAAGGCGGGAAGAGAGGAAGCGCGTAACGAGGGCGTGGCTTGCAAGAGCGCGTGTGAAGCGTTCGGTGATCCGAAGTACTGTTGCAGTGGAGATTACGCGACGCCACAGAGTTGCAAGCCCACTTCGTACTCGCAGTTCTTCAAGAGCGCGTGCCCACGCGCTTATAGCTACGCCTATGACGATGGCACCAGCACCTTCACTTGTGCTTCTGCGGATTATCTCATCACTTTCTGTCCCAAACCTCCCAAAAGGTACTAAAATTCTTGGCATTCATCATTTTGTTACATGTTATTTAATTAACATATCTATATCTTAAATTTTTTTTCCAATCTTAAAAACTAGAGATAAAATTCAACAGCTTTGGCCAAGTAAAGTATGTGATACATATCTAAATTAAATCAACTATATGTGGTATATACTACACTCAGTGACTAGATTAGTTATTAATATAAATTCAAAAATACTATTTATACATTAAAATCAACTACTAAAATCAGTCACTAATATATTTATGTATAAATATATGTAATTTAATTTATTTTTAATGTGTATTTATATTCCAATATGTATTTTATACTTATGACTAGATTTAATAGCTAATTTTATTATATACGTAGCATAGTCGATATAAAATATATGTTAAACATCACATACATACATTTATACAATAGTGACTATTCTTTTATGTACAGGTAATATTCTGTGACATTTTATTTTAAAAATAAATAAATTATCAATTTTGAAAGACTAATTTATTTTTATATATTTTGAACGAATAAACTTAAAATATATTATATTTTAAAAAGTAATGGATATTTTTATATTTTTAATTAGTTAAATTTATGTGTCTTTAAATTAAAAAATTATATATTTATTTATCTTTTTTAATTTTTTTTATGATCAAATAACAACTGAAAATTGACCCAAGGATTAACTGATGCAGTTCAATGAAGGTTGTGAATGGAAAATTTCCAACGGCAGCAGATATCTCTAGAGGCCACAAGCTCAAACATGAATCAGCCACTTACATGACAATAGCTATTACTGCAATTTTAGTTTCAATTTGGTGGAGATTCAATTAAATGAATGTTTAATGAGAAGAACAACCAATGGAACACACCTCATTAGCATGGTGAAATTGAATATTAATTGTACAAGAAAGTAATGTTATTTTTGTAGGTTAAAATTTAATATTTATTAAGAATGTACATTTGAGAGAGAAATTTAAAAATTTTGACATATATATCTCATCTACATACATCTTTTTTAAAAAATGTTTTAATCCGTTACTATCATATTTTGCTATATTATTATTAAATTAATAACAGAAATTAAAAAATGACGGATAAACAAAAGTGAAATATTTAGTGGGCTTCACAAAAGTGTTCAAATAATCAGCCCATAACTTTGCCTTTAACTTATGGGCCGTTTATTTTTTTTTCTGCCACAAACTAGTGTTGTAGTTTTTTCAAAAAAAAAAAAGAAAAGCTATTATATTTGTGTCATTGTGAGATATCATGTTAGTATACTCTTCTCTACGTCAGATGTAGGACCAAACTAAATAGTGTTTTACACCCGAATAACTTCATGACACAATTAATTGTGGTTAATAGTGTATTAAGATATTCTCAAACAAATATTATATACAAATTATATTCTTAACAATATTTAAATTCATAAGTACATAGGTCAATTGGTATGGGAGGCTAAGGGTGGGTCACTATATAATATTATCCTAAATTCTTAATAGAGGTTTGAGCTTTCAAGTTTTAAATGTACAACTCTGTTAAAGCTTGGAGGAAACAAATTTTTAATAAAAATACTATTAAAATTTTTTAATTATTTTATTTTATAAATTTTATTATATATTTTATATTTTAATAGAGTAATGTTACGTGTATACCAAAATCAGTCATCAAATTCAGCTATTAATATAAAATACATGTTAGAATATAAATACACATTAAAAATAAATTAAACTACACATATATTTATACATAAATATATTGATGACTAATTTTAGTGATTGGTTTTAGTATATAAATAGTATTTTTAATTTGGATATATATTCTATAGAAATAGTTGATTAGTTGTTAATTTTTATATACACTGTGACATAATCTATATCTAAAACATTTTACTTGAATTGAGTATAATTGTCTGTAACTAACCATAAAACCCTTTTGCATGTTAATGATATTTATTAGGATTAATTATCATAAAACACTTTTTTTTCTAGACTTTATATATAAAAAAAAACTAGGATAATAATTGAGTTATTTTTGTAAAACTTTAAAATTACATATTCAAATTGTAAATTCAACCACCAAAATATTTATAGGTTAAACAATGTATATTATTTTATTAGAGAAAAAAATTTAAAACGGCTCCTGACAATAATATCAAAAGACAACGAGGCTCCTAAAAAAAAATTCTATCCGGTCTCTATTTTTTAACTCCATTAGACAAGTTAGTCCTTCCGTTAATAATTTATCTCTAGAGTTGATTGACCATACTTACGTGACACGTTAAGTTAATGATGTGTCAGTTAAATGCCAACCTGAATGGATAGATTAATGGGCCATCCAACCTGACTTTTAACAATTGCATTAAAAATAAACAAGTTTCATATGTGATGATACAGAACCCCTCTTTTACTCTCTAAAATTACAAAAAATCCTAATCTCTCCCTTCCAAAATTCATTGAAGACGCTTTACTTGGAGGAAGACGTTGGTCTCGACGGAACTATTGACGGTATTTTGACGGCGCCATAACGGAAGAACTGTCTATTAAGAGGTAAGCTTCGTTACTCACTCTCTCTACCATTGCAAGTGTATGATCAAGTTGAAGGTGGTTTTATTCACACTCTCTGCCATTGAACATGCTTTGAAACCTATGATTTTGAGTATTATTTATATTCAAATTTTGCATGAAGAGTTGAATTAGAACATGGCTTAGGATTCAATAACAACAAATATGGTCTGTATATTTTGACCGAAAAGTTTATGTGTTTTGTTGAGGTTGATGCTTCAATTCCTTTTTATTCATAAGTTTGCATTTTAGTCTACTGCAATGTAATACTGTGTCTGTTCTGAATCTTACATGTTCTTCTTGAAAATGATATTTTGCTTTGCTCCATCACATATACGCACACACAAAAATATTCTATTGATATGAACTAATCTATCTGAATTTTAGATAAATTGATATATAATTTACATTGTCCTATTTAGTGAATAATCTACATTAAAATTTGTCTATCTATGTATTAAAATTTGATAAATTGCTATATAATCTATATTAAAATTTGATATATCAATCATTAAAATTACTAAATAATCTTCATTACTTTCAAATATATTTATCTATTACCTATTCTTATTGTTGTTAAATTTGTCTTTTATTAGTGGAGTTAATACTCAAATTAGCCCCTAAAATTTCACCCCCGACTCAATTTAGCCCTCAAGGTTTCAATTGACTCTAATTGTACCCTGAAATTTTGACCCGCGCCTCAATTTGGCCCTTCTGTCGGTATCCGTTACCGAAAAGTTGACCTGGCAATTTTGGTTGACACCTGACACTCTAGCAGTTAGATGACGTGGCAAAATATTTGAAGGCATCAATTTAACCCCTAAAAATTTTAAATAAAACCTAGAAGTCCCAATTTCCCCAAATTGCAGGAGTGTCTCCAAGAGTTGAGAAGAATGTTGGGAAGCAACAGCCAAGACTCAGATAGCTCTAGTAGAGCTCGTTCGCATGGTGGCTGGGCAAAGAACGCACACCGTGACAGAGGTGGAAAGGTTTCGCATTGGTACGGTTGTGGGTTGCATCCTATTCATCGATGGTCTAGGGCGGATTTCAATCCAGAAAGACCATTCTATGAATGCTCTAACTATAATGTGAGTTGGTTGAATTGTTGCAAGTTGATTGTGTGTCTTATTTCTTAAACGCTTATTGGTTTTGTTGTTGTTCTTCCTCTCAATTTTTTTTTTTGGATTTTTGGTGTTGTAGATTACCGGTAAGAGATTGTGTGGCTTTTTTAAATAGGCAGATATTGAAGAAGAATAAGCCATAGTTGACAGAAATGAAAGTTCAGTTAGTGAAGATCATTGGAAAATATCTCTGGGATGAAAAATTAATGTAGTTGAAGCTGAAATTAGAATATTAAAAATATGGAATATTATGTTGTCTGTGTTTGTTATTATTTTTGGAATTGTGATTGTAGCTTATAGATTAGGTGGAATGAAATATATGTAACTGTGATATCAGTTATGTGAATGAAGCATTGTTATGTATTTAATGACAAAATAGAAATAGAATTTTATGTTCTCTTGGTAATGATATATCTTGTAAAAATTATTTAAAACCAAGATTATATAAAAGAGGAGGTATAACTTATGACCAAATAAGTATTAGAAGAGCATAATTTTATCAAATTGGTCAAGCTGTTATGAGTCTTTATATGAAGACAAGATCAGGAGCTAACTCTAATAACTATATATGTAGTATGCACTTCCATTAGTGAATAAATTTAAGTGTATAGTTCATTTTGTGAAAACATTGAATACAAAATAATAACTTCGACTCTCAATGATTATCTTCTTTATTCCCATGAAAACAAAAATAGATGAGATGTTATGACAAAAAAAATCTAATAGAATCTTTTGAGGACCCACAAATAAGTAATTCATTAAGTAATTCATAGTCATTAATCATTGTCAATATCACAGCATTAACAATAGCAGTATCTGTATCACACTTTAAATACCCTAGATAACATATTTTCAAATATCCTAAACCAAAACAAATTACTCTACATAACATAGTAACAAAATTTCAAAAGAACATAGTTTGATCAAATTGGGGATGTCAAAACTCTCCGAGACGCGGGGATCCCTGCGGGGACTGCCCCGAATAGGGATCCGATTGTAGAAAATTTTTTCCGCGGGGATGGGGATGGGGACAAAATTCCTCCGAAGTAGGCGCGGGGATCCCCGCCCTGTCCCGCTATTCCCCGAAATTTATGAATTTCCTAAATTATCCTTAATAGTTTATTTCTCGCATATGTTTTTTAGTCATTTCTCACACACACATATATATAGAAACTCAAAACTCCTAATCTTTATTTGCATAACCCTTCTTCAATTTAGAGATCCCTAACGCTGTCCATACTCCATCCAACTTCTCTGCAGCCACCTTTCTCACCGCATCGTCACACCTCACTGTGTCATCACCCTTACCGCGTCGTGATTTCTATTTGTGGCGTTCCTTTTTGTAATTTTGCCGTCGTGTTCATTCTCCTCTCTGTTGCCACGTCTCCCACCTCGTCTACTGCTTTGTCCTTTGGCTCGTCGTTGCGTCCCCCCCTCTTGTGTCATTTCGAAAGAAGTCACAATCGTGTCATTTAGACTTTTTGTATAAAATCTTGCAATTTTTGTATAAGATAGATACTTGCAGCTCTATTCATATAGAAATTAATAATTAGTTAGAACTCTTATGTAGATGGGGAATGGGGTCCCCGCGGGGAATGGAGTCCCATGGGGAATGGGGATGGGGAGCAATATTCTCCCACGACGGGAAATGGGGACGGGGATGGGGAGTAAATCTGAGGGCGGGGGTGGGGAGCAGAGAGGCTTCCCCCGCTCCCACCCTGCCCCATTGACATCCCTAGATCAAATGTTCTTTACAAAATATGTTCTACAAAACTTCCAGTCAATATTGCAAATCATTTTCTATTTTGTTGTTGGTGGTTTGAAGCCCGGAGTAGAGACGAATGTTATAAACTCTGCCAAGCGTGCAGCTGTCCCAGAACTTGCTCATTGCATTGGGTTCACATTGAAAGTTGTTTTCCTCTTAGATTGCAGCTTGTCAGGCCTTGTCACCTGTTGTGGAGGTGGAGGTAGATCTGATGGAGGGACCTAGTGAAATTGTTAATAGAATTAGTGCTAAATACAACCCAATAAAAATCAATCAATATATTATGAAATAGTATCAATCAATTAGATCTACCCAATATTTACTCGTGTATTATAAACCAATACAAATCAGTTAACATTAATCAAATATTAGAAACCAATCACTACCTGTTCCTGATTTTCTGGCTGTGAGTAAGTGGGTTGAGTGAGTACAATCTCTGAAGCATTTACATCATCAACAGTTTGCCCTGGTGCTAATGGAGTATTTTCACTAATCTCAGCAGCTTGGATATTAGTAGTAGCAGTATTTGCTGGATCTGTAGTCTCTCCAACCTTAGAACCTTTTTCTTTTACAACAACAGCTGCTGCTACATTAACAAGGGCACTAGCAAGGTCATCAGCTTTCCTACGAGCGCAACTCCTCTTTGTATGCCCTCTCGTATTACAGTAAGTACATGTGAATTCTTTGTACCAAAAGAACACATTTTTCCATTTAACAAATTGATATGTCAAGAGTTGAAGTCAACTAATGTTAATGAAGCACATATTAGAACAAACACAAGATTCATGCAGAAAATTTAAGACATGTGAATTCTTTGTACAAAAGAACACATTTTTCCATTTAACAAATTGATATGTCAAGAGTTGAAGTCAACTAATGTTAATGAAGCACATATTAGAACAAACACAAGATTCATGCAGAAAATTTAAGGGAATGGTTCTTGAGAAATAAAATAGACTCCAGTTTAATCATGAAGTCATTCTTTCGCTCGAAGATTTCAACTAGTAATCACACCCTTAAAGTTCGTGTATAAAAGTAGGATTCTTTTATCAAAATTATATTCTTGTTATGATCATTACATAATATAGTACTCCTTTTTCACTATATCAGCACTCTTGTAAATAATAGTACAACAAGGAACAAGGAAACACATGAAAGTAAAATTGTCATGTGTGTTTATTAGTGGAGGGACGGGAATTCAAGGATCCCATTTTAATATATAAATGTACTAAAATCTTGAATATGATCATCTACGACATCTCCAAGCCATAGTACTAATGTCAATGTCTAAGGAAAATCAAGTAGTTCAGTTCATGATTATCACTTAATTTTAAATGTATAATAAAACACTCAAGGTGGTCATTGATGCAGATAATGTTTAGCACAGAAAATACTTTATTTTTACAAGAAATTACCTAGTCAACAATTAAATTAAAATGGGATATGAAGGAGTAAAATTGTTATTTTAAAATGGAATATGAAGAATCAAAGATTGCTCAAACGGACAAAGAATTGAACGATTCAGTTGATCACAACCATACACATGCAAAAAAATTAAACCCCAACATACAAAAACTCTATCATTATCAACAACCATAATCAACCACATTTTTTCAAAGTTTCACTGATGAAATAGAGTAAAAAAAATGAAACACAACCCACAACTAACATTTTGAGAAAAACAGAGCATGGTAGTTGAGAGCAACGATTTTGTTACTGACCTGCTTTTTAAAAAAATGACTCCCAGGTAATTAATCTTCACAATGGGGGGGGTGAAACAAGTAAGAAAAGTTTCAAACCTCCATTACTGCGACACCCATAGTGCTTCTCTGACGGGAACGTATATGAGGGAAAGAGGAGGAAGAGAAAGGGTCAATTGGGTTTTACTTTTAAAGTGGTTAATGTTTGGATTTTCATTTAACTCCTTTCTCATGTCAACGACGTCGTTTCTAAAGATTTCGGCGCCAACAGTAAAATGGCGTCATTTTGAGACTGTCATGTGTCATTTAAAATTGTCAGATCAACTCTCCAGTAACGGAAAATGATAGAAATGCCAATTTGAGGTGCAAGTCAAAATTTGAGGATACAATTAGAGTCAATTGAAACTTTGAGGGCTAAATTGAGTCGGGGTCAAATTTCAGGGCCAATTCGAGTATTAACTCTTTATTGGTGCTACAGATGTCTAACTTTGCAGTACCCGTGTTTCACCATGGTGGGAGACTTGGGAAGGATTGTAATGGGGTGTTGAAGTATATATTTGGATGAAAAGGTACATAAATTTTCTCCAATGAACTTAGATTTAGTGAACTTTGTTTATCTAGAAGAACTATTAAAGAGTTTAGGATATGTTGATTATGCTTTAATGTACTGGTACCCACAGCTCAAAATTTAGAATTTAGTCTGCATGTGATTAAGGGAGATTTTGAGATAAATAATTTGAGAAACAGTTTATTGGCGAATGACTGTTTAGAATTTAATTTATACTTTGAACACCCAGTTGGTGAGCCTTGCTATGTTAACGAGGATTTAGGTTAGGCTGTCACTCAAGTTAAGGATTCTTCCTACTCATCCTCATCTGATGAAGATAATGGAAGTTCAGAGGATGAGGCATACAATCCTCCTTCAGATGCATATGATGAGAGTAGTGACACTGATAGTAACGAAGACAGAATAAAGATGAGGACACATACTAATTATAAGAAGGCTGCTGATGAGAAAGATGATTGTGATAATGGGAAAGATGGTGCTGACGGAAAGGCTGCTAGAAATGTGAATACGAACAAGAAGAAGGCTAATTCAAGGAAGTATACAGGAAAAAGAAAAAAACATGCTTGACCTAACTTTAGTCGTAATGGAAGAGGTAATGTTAGATTTGGTTCACGGGGCAATATAGGTGGACAATACTGGGCTTAGTGCTTCTAAGGCCCAACCTGGTTCTAGACAAGATAAAAGTGAGTCAAGTCACATTAAGAATTTCGAGCCCATTATAAAAGAAGTTGATTCTGAAGAAGAGAGAGTGAAACATTTGTGTTTCTTATTTCATCAGATGATGAAGGAGGTAATAAACACCAATGGCCAGAGCACAAAACTGATTATGGCTATGGAGAAGTGTACTTTAATTTGAGTTGAGTATGGAGTTTGACGCAATGCTCCCTATTTCGATCATGTCTCTCCAATGCTCCCTTCGCTGGTTGCTTCCCTGCTGACTAGGTAAGAGCTTTCTTGCTGTGAAATTAGTTGATTGGACGGCTATTATATAATAGTAGATTCTAGCCTTTCATCTCGTCTCACCCCCCTCCGCATATAGATCCACCTGATCGATGAAGACTCGACACCATGGCTCATTGAGAATGCCATTGACTGTAGGAAGTGAGTTGTTATGAAGTGTCAGGTCATGGCTCATGGTGGTAGACAGTTAGGGTTCTACATAAAAAGGAAGGATGAAGAGGCGTTTAGGGTTGATCATGTTCTGTGAAGTGCAGATAAAACACAAAATTATATTTTTAAAAAATTGTCAGGGATCAGGTTGGGTAATTCATTAATATACCAATCCAAGTTAGCACTTAACAGACACATCACCATCTTAATTACTTACCACGTATTCACGTTCCGTTAACTCCAAAAATAGATTATTAACGTAGAAACTAATTTGTCTCACAAAAAAAATTTTCAGAAACCGAAAAGTGATATTTTTTTTCTAAAAATTTCGTTGTCTTTCGCAAAAATTGTCAAGATCAGATCGAGTATTCATTATTATTATTATTATTATTATTATTATTATTATTATTATTATAAAATGAGAAAGTAACGTATATGAAGAACCGCAACCATGTTATCTTGGCATCTTTCGGTGTGGTATAGTTGACAATTCTATATTCCATATTTAGAAAAGTTTGTACTTATTATATTTATATATAGTATTAAAATTTCGGTACCATATGAAAAAGTTTGGGTATTTATAATCGACCAAAACTATAATTTTAAACAAAATTAGATAGTGGAAGTCATTTTTATTATAAATGTATTTAAAGAAATAATAATATTTTTATTTTTAAAATTTGTGTGTTACTTTATACATCTTAATATATAATGAAGCTCAAAAAGTTACTACCAAAATTAAAGTTGGATAGGTATAGAATTAATTAGATCCTTTTCACTTTACCTACTATTGCTTAGGTATAAAACTCTATTTGTGATCATGATGTAAGATTTTTCATTGTCTATCAACAAATTATATAGAATATGTGTTCAGACACACACATATATATAGCTTTAATTAATTAATTAATTAATAAGTAATGCTAGGAACCAAAAGGGTATTATCCAAAAATCAGTCAAATATTTTTGGGTGAATCCAAAATCTCTACGAATTAATATATATGGATGTTTCTTCTGCTCAGTATCAAAATATTTCTTTTTCATACTAAATAGATGTTCTTTTATATATTTTTCGAACTTTTTTGTATTGCAAATGTGAATGTCTCTATTTCTTTAAAAATTTCATTTTTTTAATTTTATAGATATTTAATTATTTTTGTTAAAATATAATTAGATGTTTCTTTTGTCAAGTATTAAGATGTTTTTTTCAAATGAGTATTTTTTTATAATTAATACTGACAAATAGCAATTCTTTTCCAAGTTCATTCTTCCAAGATGTAACCTGACCTCCGTATAAATATACCTGCATCATCATCAAGATCCATATTGTATTATATTAAAAAAAAATACACACAATGCATGTGAGAATGGATTGGATTGATGAAAATGAATTATGACCTCCGCAGAGAAGCCACAAACTTCTCTCTTCTCGAGGCCATTAACGCCAAGCGTGGACATGAAATCTACCACGCGCCGCGCGTGGTCTATGGCTTTCTGGCGCATTAGGATGTTTAGGATGGGGTAGAAGGTGGTTGCATTGGGGTGGCAGTCTCCGGCGTCGGTGCGCTTGTTGAGGGCATCGCGGAAAGTATGGAAGTCGCTGGCGCTTCCAGCAGCATTAGTGAGAGAGAGATCTCTGTGTGTGATTGTTGAAGGTGGGTAGGTTAATGTGAGAAAGAAGAGAAAGGCTTTTATAGGTTTTAATTAGGTTTACTAAATTAATTTTAAATTTTTTAAATTTAAAAAATTTAAAATTAATTATTAATATAAATTAATGTAATTTTATTTAATTTTTTGCTGATAACCTTTTGGTTCATATACTTTTTCTTAATTAATTTATATTGTTTAATACCGGAGACAAATATTAATTTGGAATTCATCGTCTCATAAATGTACAATTTTAGTGTTACTAATATAATTCTAAACAATATATTGCCATATTAAGTAATTAAAAATGATTAGCTAGGTAATAACAAAAATATTAAATTAATATAATTACTTAAATTTGTCCTATCCATATACCCATGTATGATAACATACAGTAATGACAGAGATACATGTGCAATTTCTATGTTAGTATACATACATATGATTGAATTGGCACATATAATCTCAAAGATTTCATAATTTAAACTAAGGATTGGTGTTGTAATGTACAATTGGGCAATAGGCACATATAATCTCAAAGATTCTTAAACACATATGCAATTCCTGTGTTACTAATTGATCATTATTCACCGGAGAAAAGTAACTAATAAAAATTAAAATTTAGTGAAATTTATATGCAGTTACTTTTATAAAAGGTTAATAGTTAAAAATTATTAGACAATGATTTAGTTAAATTTATTAAATTATTTAATATTTTTTAGATATCAATTTTATGTACTGCATATGATCGAATTCTCAAAGAATGTTTGAAAATACTAATAATATTGTTGTTTACCAACTTTTGCATTTGCAAGAATCACTTTTGGTTGCCCTTCAAAGCTTTCTAATTCAGCAATACATTTGAAGTACAAGGTTTATTAATTAATAACTATATTATGTCAAATTAAATGAGTTTCTTAAAGTTATTATTATACATTATTTAATATATTATATTTATAAAGTCTCTAATTGGTTAGAGAAAAAACAGAACATACTTTTTTTTACATGTTTTGATGTGTTGAATAGTTTTAAGGTTGTTTCAAAGGTTAAAAATTAAAACTCAAATATATACTATGCTAAAATAATACACCCTAAAATACAATAGTAATAAAACATTTATGAAACAATAGAATTTGCAAAGAAAAAGGAGATTCATCAAATTAATGAAAGGCACACTTTAAAGAGGAAACAATATCTTGAAATTTTTTTACAACGTGAAAAGCCAATCCTTGTTACTTTTTTCATATCCTCTCTCTCTCTCTCTCTCTCTCTCTCTCTCTCTATATATATATATATATATATATATATATATATATATATATA
Organism: Arachis stenosperma; assembly: GCF_014773155.1. Lineage (NCBI taxonomy): Eukaryota > Viridiplantae > Streptophyta > Magnoliopsida > Fabales > Fabaceae > Arachis > Arachis stenosperma. The sequence goes on from NC_080377.1 coordinate 11,899,252, forward strand.
TATATATTGCTTTTTAACTTTTTCGGTATTTCCTTCCTTTGACTCTACTTTTCATCTTGTTTGTTCTTTTCTTACACTACCCTTCTTTTATATATATAAAATCATTTAGTATTTTTGTAATGTTATCGCTTTCATATTAAAATCCCCTCATTGTTCTTCTTGGTATATTCGTCTCGTCCCCATCCTCATTATGTCATCTTTCCAGATTCAACCATATATATGATAAATGGAAAGAAAAATGATATTGGTGTTATTTTTTAAAAACTTTGTTAACATTAATTTAGATGTAAGTTAGTTAGTTACTCAAAAATATTGCGTGCATATATACTAAAAATCAATCATTAAAATAGCTACTAAGCAAATATTGGGCATTTAAATTTTGCCTTGTGCATGCAGCAATTCATTGGCCAGCGACAGACATTTAAATGGAGTTCAGATCCGCGACGAATTAGTCATTAACCTGTCGAGTTGAGAGATACCGTGTGCAAAAAAAAAAACTACTATGTATTTATATATAAATACATGTAGCGTTTAATTTATTTTTAATATATATTTTGTATATTTTCTAACATATATTTTATACAAATAATTTATATTATAGTTAATTTTTTGTATACATATAACATGATTAATAATTATTTATTTGTCTTACTAATCAACTTAATTTTTGGGATAAATATATAATATCAGAATTATATTTTTTTGTAACCAAAATATTTAAGTTTTATTTTGTTTCTAAAAAAATTCAACATTATATTCATAACACAATTAGCCAAACACAAAAGAAAAAGGTTTTTAACTTTTTATACACAATTCATTCTTCAAATTTAAAAAGAGCCATTGTATGTGAAAATATGTATTAATTAAATACATAATAACTCATGTATTATTATTATTATCAATTTAATTTTCTAGAATAAATAATTTTATGATATTAACTAAATGATCAAATTAAAGCAAAATATTAGAAAACAAATTGAAAAGCATTATTGCATAATGCATGCATATATATGAATAATAATATTTTTGCTACGAAACATGGTGATGCAAATCTTTAATAAAGGAAGAAAGAGTGCATGCAAAACGGGAAGAAAAAGGAAGGATATGACGACGATGACGATAAGAAAAAAGAAAAGTTTAGAAATGAAATCCTTATCCACATCATTTAAATTTACTTTACACGCCATGTGAACGAATCATTTCATGGACCAATGCATCAACACTGTCGTGACATTCAACTAACTACTCTCACCCATCTCACATGCACAAATCTTCTACTTACATTCTATTCCATGATAACACCTTTCAACAGGTTATCATGCATATTTATTCCTTCATTTCTTCAATTTTCTTTAGCAATCTTAAAAATACTAACAAAATATACTAGATGCTCCTATATAGTAAATCTTAGGTGATGTATAACTCGTCCTATTTAAGGTTGAGCTCCTCTTTGTGTTGGGATAGATGAAATATATGTCAACTTCAAGAAAAGCGGTAGCTGTGGACACCTGTAAAGATATTTTGACGATCAAGTATAAAAGAATGTGAAATGGGTATAAAATGTATTTAGAATAAATAGTATACTTTCTTTTGTTTAGGGTTATCTTTTTTATAAACTTACTTAAGTGAAAAAATGTTATAGTATCATCAATTTCGATTCACCTTATCTTTTGGTAACTGTCAAGGAGGGTTGACAATGGATAGAATAGAGTAGGGTTTGGATACTATCATAATCTTAACTTATTTGGAGGTTGAAAAATTTTTAAAAATTCTATCATATCCTACCCAAACGGATTAAGAATTTCTTAACCTTAACTCTATCTACACTCTAAAATTCTAAATCCTATTCTACCGGTGAAAAATCAATTTTTTTTAAATAAATATAAAATTCAATCATTTTAAATTTCATACATATTAATAAAAAATTGAATAAACCTAATTTAAGAAACGGTATTAGGATTTTTGAATTAACTTAGTGTAATATATAATATTTTAATTTGAATTTTATTTTTAAATTTTATTTTTATTTTAGACTAACTTTATAAAAATAATAAATATACTAAATTAGTAAATTAAACAGCTAGTTTAATAGTTATTACAAATTTTTATAAAAAAGAGATTGTGAATTTAACATCTACTTTTTTTTATTATATATATAATTTATATATATATATATATATATATATAATATTAGGAGTATGAATAAAATATATATGATAGAATTGTATATCTTAAATTCTCTATAATCAAGCTCATATCTAGTCAATTTAACCATCCACAATAAATGGTCATCAAGAACATCATATATAAAACAAAATAATAAAAAATATTATTTTAATTTTAATAATATTATTTAAAATATTATACTTATATTATTGTAATTACTGTAACATAGACGCACTAATATATATATGCGCGCGAGACATGTCACATGTGACTGTACATATGATGAAATTCCCCACTCTTCTCTTACCCTACATTTTTATTGACATTTTGGGTTTAGAATTTCATCATATAATTTTAAGTAAATTATATTGATCTGATTTTGCTTGATCCGTAATATAATATTTGACATCCTTTTATCTAACTCTTAATATTTGAGGTGATGAATTAAAGACAAAATTCTCCCAACTTCTGAACTTTCTAGATAGATTTTAGTTGAGAAATAGAAACAAATAAATCAAGAAATTAAACTCATCTCATCAATATATAGCTAGGTTTAATTTCTTGGTGTAGTGTGACAGCAAATCATGACGTGAATGGCACAAAGCAACTTAAAGTTAACATCTATATCTATGTATAGATATTATTAGAATCAATTTTGAGGTCTAACTTATTATTACTAGGATATAATCTTAATTTTCAGCCACACACAAAACAAGAACACAATTAGGTGCTGAATTTTGATTGCATCTAAATACGTACATAATATAAAAAATTTTGGTGCTATGCATAGTCACAAATCATAGCATATTCATAGAGCTATTATCTAGGGTTTGTTAGATTTCAACACCTAGCTAGCTATTAATTAGGGTTACTACTCCCGTCTTAATCGTTATCCACGCAATATTTTAAATCAAACCGCGTAAGTTTTGGCATTTAGCACACATCACCTTGGTGTCTTTCCACATGTTTATAGATCACTTTTTTGGGGACAAATTAGAGCTTCAATTGGAGCGAGCTAGGGTTTTATTTTGGTGTTACTAACATCCCAAAGGTCAGTTCTTATTTCTTGATTATGGCTTCTCAATTCTTGTAGTAGACTAGCTAGTAGAGTTCATCAAAAAAATTAAATTTATATATTATAATACATGAGTTCATTACCTATATATAATGTAGTCATCAATTCTCTTTTTAGTTATTTATGATTCTTTTCCACTTTAATTTCGCTCTAGTTCTTAGATTTTAACAAAGTTATATTTTTTGGGGTTATTTTTTTTATAATTTTTTGGACTTTTTACCCCGATGATAATAAAAAAATGAAATAAAAGAAGATAAAAATTTATCCTTTATATATACCAATAGAAAAATATAAAAGAAATAACTAGAGTTAATTTAGTAGTTAGTTTATCGATTTATTTAAAAGGGTATTGGAATTTAAATTTTACTTTATGTATGTAATAATTTATTAGTCAACGATAAATTTTTAAATAGAGTTTAAATGAGACGGGTTAATGTTTTACTTGCCGGGTTCGAAATACTATACAAAAAAAATACTGTATCCTGATGATAATGATAAAAAAAGAAATGAAAGAAGATAAAAATTTATCTTTTACATACTAATAAAAAATATAAAAAACCTGGAATTAGTTTAGTAGTTAGTTTACTAGTCTGTTTAAAAAAATGTCGATATTTAAATTTTATTTTGTACATATAACAATCTATTAGTCAATAATAAATTTTTAAATAAAATTCAGATAACACAGATTAATTCTTAACTCGTCGTTCTCATTATACCGTGCAAAAAAATATTTTAAAAAAGATGAAAAAAGTATATATAGAAATATCATTTTTTTAACTAACCACTAAGTTGTTATGGCATTGTTATCCATTTGCTGGCACAGAAAGTGATCGTTATTAATTAATTCCACGTAATGCAAAAATTGCTTTTGACGAACATTTCAACCATTAAGATTTCAATTGGATACATTTTTTCAAACAAAAAATAAAAACGATAAATAGATATAAAGAAAAAAAGAGATTCTATTACCACCTTTAAAGAATAAAAAAGTATATGATATATTTTTACGACAAAAAATTTACTGTTAAACATAGTGATTAATTTATTAATATTAAATTTAGTCAGTTTAATTTGATTAATAATTATTGATTAACCTAATATATATATTGTTTTTTAAATTCATACTCAAATAAGGGTCAAACAATATCGATATACTTAATTAAAGAAAGATAAATGCTTTTCACTGAGCATGATCCGAATTGACATTATAGATATTCCATTTGAAAATTAAACAATGTAGAGGTGCCACTGCATGCATTGTTGTAAAGTAGGTTTGAAGCTTTGGCATTTGGCAATGAAATCCATTTTCGGACATTTGGATGAGAATTCACACGTCAACCATGTGCCATTGTTTTATCTTTTCAAATTCAAACTGAAATTTCAATTCAAATTCTTTCTTTTATTTTTTTAATATCTTCTAATTCGATAAATTAATGACTAATTTATCATAAATATGTGTTAGATTTTTTTAGCATATATAGTATTAAATTTTATTTGAAAAGTTTCTAAAAACAAAATATTTAATAAAAAATTATCAAATTTTATTATTTTTAATTTTATTTAATATATAATATAATAAAAAATATTAAATAAGATAAATTTAAAGTATTGACATTAATTTCTTTTTATCCTTAACATTATTCTTCTATTTATCTCGTCAACACGTGATGTTTGGTTTATAAAAGTAGTAATAATCACTTTAACTGAATTCCATTTTCTTTTTAAATAGCATAAGAAACTAAATTTTATTATAAAATTATTTTTTAAAAGATTTAAAATTAAAAATTAAAAATTAAAATTTAAAGTTTAAAATTTTAAAAATTAATTAATATTAACTTTAAAAATGAATTTGCTAGTTAATTCGTTAATTAACTGCTCAACGTGCATCATGAAATGATAGATGAAAGATCATAAGATGAAATAATATTATGTATTAGAATTTCATATTTTATATTCAGTTTTATTTTTTATATTTATATATTAATTTATTAATATGTTTTATAAGAGTTTTGACAATTGCATTAATTAGTAGTTAAGTATTATAACAGTTGTTCTCAATTAATTAAGTGAAGTAGAATACCTGGATTCCCAAATTCTAAGTATTACTATTAGAAACACCCTATCATTATTATATTTTATATATTATATTTAATAGTATTATCACAATGAATAATTAAATTTCACAAATGTTTCTTAACATCAAAGTTTTGATGTATCATGTACTAATTTTTCTCAAAAGCTCAAAAATTAAAATTAAATCATACAATAATCCCCCTTTTTTATATGAACCACACAAATTTTGATTCTATAAATGGAACTTAGGTCTTTTAATTTGAACTTAGTGTCTACCTAACAATGACTTTGAATTTGTGGTCTTTGTGAATATGACAAATATAGCATAGCATGTGTACTGAGATTAGTTTCTATTCCCAGTTAAACATCAAATTAAGGCAACTCTACAACCACATAAGATTCTTCTTAATTATTGCCAAAAAAAATGTCCCTAACAATTTCTTTAATTTGTCTTTCATTTTTGACAAGGTCATTGTGCTTGTTTTTTAAATAATAATAATAATAATAATAATAATAATAATAATAATAATAATAAAGTAAGGTAACAATTAACAAATACAACATATAATTTATACATCCTCACATATATTTTTAATTTTTTTTCTTTATATGTATGTTAAATAAGTATTTTTCAATAATATAATATAAGGCTTTTGTTTATTGATTATGAAAATTTCAGTTACATCAAATTGACCTACTCATAAGTGGTAGGCAAAGTTTCCTTTCTCATATCTAATGTTTCAAATTCAAAAGTTGGAAATAAAAAGAATAAAATATAAAAACTTGTATTTAACGAAAACTATAGTTTTATAGGCATGACAAAAATAATCAAATTTTTAATTACATAAAGTATATCTAACTGTATCATATTATTATTATGTTTTTAATTTTCAGGATATTTTTCAATTCATCAAATCAACAATTAATTTATTAAATTCTATTTAAAAATTTATGATTAGTCAATAATAAATAACTGTAAATACAAAATAAAATTTAAAATCTTTTGACATTTTTTAAGTAAATGAATAAATAGATCTAAAGCTCGAAGATTGGCATTTCATTGCTGTCATCTTATATGTATATGGTTACAATTATCTACGTTCCTAATGTGCCTATGATGTAGCACCTCAAGTTGATTTGATAAAATTATAATTAATTTTAAAAAATATTAGATAAATAAGTTTTTTTTTAGTTAAATTTAATAAAGTTTTTTCCGTCTTCTTTTTTTTTACCTGATTTTTATTATGTAAATATAAATTATTGAATCAATTTTGTTGAATTTAATTACTAAAATATAAATTGGTTATGCAATATCACCGACCGAGTTTTTATTTTGGTGAAAACTCAGGTGAAGTCGATTTCACGTGAAATTTATATCTAAAAATCGTTAGATAAAAATTTAGTTAAATCAGTCAAATTATCTAACGATTTTTAAGTATCAACTTGACATAAAATTGACTGTACCTGAGTTTTCACCATTTATTTTTTATTCTCATCAAATTAATAATCTCCTTTCGAATACATATAATCTAATTTGCTTTTTCAATTAGTTTCTTTTCTTAGCTAGAGTAATATGATTATCTTTAAAATTATAATGTCTTTATTATTAGTTTCTATCGTATGTAATTGAGTTCATCAATAATTATGCAAACTTTTATTTTTTTAAACAAAAATAATGAACAACTAAATCTATATTAGATTATATTTTTGTATAATTTACATAATGAAGGAACAAAGCACACGTAGATGATGTGTTTTTGCATGGAAGAAGATAGCTTTCTTAATTGGCAGACACGTGGAGCCTTTTCATGGCTTTGCTCCAATTATATGTGAACACCATTTAGTTTTTATTGCTTCTCATGCAATGGTTTTTCTCCAACACATTTTTCCTTCTTTTATTTTGGGCATTGAAAACAAAATATTTATCCCTTTTTAGTTCATTATTAATCCCTTTATGTTCTCATAATGAAAAATTAAAGTGATGTTACGTGTTTTTCAGAAAAGGAAAATTAATCCCCCCGAAAAAAAAGGTTGTGTGTTTTTTAGGAAAGGATAGACTCTAATAGGAAAGAGATATAGATCCTCTTTTATTATTGTTTGTAACTTAATCAATTGATTAGAATCCTTTTGATTTAAATTAGCCCAAGAGAACAAGTAGTTTTATTTTAAATTCGATAAAATAATGATTAATTTATTGTAATTTAAATTTTATTTAAAAGTTGTCGTTGATTAATTAATAAGTTATTATATATATAAATTAAATAAAATTAAAATTTTTTATATTTATTTAAGTTGACGAATAAGTTGACTATTTAACTATTTTAAATTGGTTATTTTTTTTGTGACTGAGAGAAAAAACAAACAACAACTAAGAATAAAAAAATCAAACAAAAAACTGCTTAAGAAAGATAGTTTCGATCTGCTAAATACTACTTTCAAACTCTTTTTAAGACAACGGAAGTCCTACTTAGGGAGAAAGATGTTCTCATTGCAGTTTTTGCCATGATATCTGCTACTGTATTTACATTTCTCAAGATCAATCGAAAATCAGCACACCATTTTCAAGACATGATATTTCAAATTTTTAACACTAAAGGATCAATAAACTTAAACCAGAGCAATCCTGTAAATTATTGACAATAGTAAAGGCCTCCACACAGTCTGACTCACATATAATATTTCTTCAGCCCAACCCAAGCTAAAAAAAAGTCTCTCCAAATAGCAAACAATTCTCCTTGCAGAATACTATGACTCTCAATTGTTCTCCGACAATCTCATTGCCACCTTTCCTTCCAATCTCTACTAATACAGGCAAAACCAACCCGAGCACCATTGCCAAGATAGCTAGCATCACAATTAATCTTAAAGGTACCCACCGAAAAAAGAATCTAAGAGCCACTAATGGTGGAGGGGATAGACACTCGTTGCAACTCAAAAATATTTCAGAGCTCCTTTTCTAAGAATAAAGCTATACTAGTTACCTTGTCCGTGGTCCAAGGCTCGTGGAGATGAAAGATCTCGTTATTCCTCGAACGCGAAATCCACCAGAGACCGTAAAAGAATTTAAAGGGGCATTATTTGCTATTATGTAAGAACCAACTCATCAAATCCAGTGGTTGACCAGAGATCCCAAAATTTGCCAAACTAGCTGGACTTTTGGACAATCCCAAATGCAATGTAAAATTGATTCCTGATATGAGAAATATGATGGACAACTATCTGTGTGCAAAATGCCCCTCCTAAAACGAAATGTAGTAGTAGGAAGACGCTCCTGATCGAAGACATAGCCAGGCCAAGAATTTGTGCTTTTTCGGAACATGTTGATGCCAAAGCCAAAGCCAATTCTTCCTATCCACCCAACTAAACATCTTCTTACTGAATCACAAATAACCACTACGAGTGTCATAAACCTTTAAAACCGCACCAATCCAACACCAACCGATCTCTGAACCAATTTGAACATCCGGGTTGTAAGAGTTAATGTTGTTCTGCAGAGATTAATTCAGAGGAGAATATATATTCTCAAAGTTCCACTATCCAGATGACCAAAGGTCCAAGATCCGGAGATCAAAATCAGAAATGTGAACATAATTCATCTCATGACACAATCGCCCCCTCTCTTCTCCATTTAGAAAAACAAAAGTTCTGTTCCAAATCCCCAATGCATTAAATAAAACATTCTTTTAAGATATCCCAAACTCGACATATTCTCTTCCAAACATAAAATCTTCTGTCTCAAGACTGACTGAAACAATCATCGTCCTTAGAGGAATAGTATTTTTTCGTCAACAATTGAACTCATAGCTTGTCAGGATGGTGAAAAAGTTGCCAAACTAGCTTTTCAAGAAGAGCAATATTAGCACAAAAAAGATCTCTAATTTTCAGACTACCAAATTTTTTAGGGATGACCAACACCTTCCAGTTAACTAGATTCAGACCTCTACCATCAGCTTAACCTTTTCATAGAAAGTTCCGCATCATGGATTCTATCTTATTAGTTACCTCTTTAAGAAAGTTAAGAGAGATACCTGCATACGGTAAATAAAAATTGCAATCACTATCGAATTAAGCAAACAAAATTTATCCGCCTTATTAGTATTTAGTAAGCAATCTCCCTTTTCAACTAGTTAATCTTTCTCAAATTTTATTCAAAATATCGTTAAAAGTTATGCATGTAATTTGAGAATAATTAAAGTTTACTCCTAAATATTTGTCCAAATTCTGAAAAAGTTTAATAGAGGACATTCCAATAAAAATAAAAGCTATATATATAACCTTTCAACTTCTAAGGTAATTTGTTCACATACACAACTATATATATGAGGAGGAGGTGTATGTGTGTACATTTTCTCATTTCTTTTCATGAAATATAAGCTTAAGTCTCTGGTTTCAATTTTTCATCTTAGTTGCGAAAATATTTCAAATAGATTATATCAATAAATAAATAAATAATAATATTATTAGCCATAGCCTTACAGTTAAGTTAACAATAACGATATCATTAATTTCGTAACTGAAACATACTATGATACTATATCAGTATATTGTGATTATTTAAAGTGAATGATAGGAGGAATTCTGATAAATACTCAATCTGATTTTGTAATAGGAAAAGACTGACAACTAATTTTTTTCAACTAACAATGAGTTAATTTTTTTTTATAAAACTTCTTCTTTTCCCTTAATATTTATTTATTTATTTATTACTTTACTGAGTGATTATTGATTTAAGAAAAATTAGTTCCTTAATAAAACCGATCATATATAATACTATGTTGTATACTGTTAGTTTTCAAATAATAGAGAGTACTAATAACTTAATAACTTAATGATCACTACAACAAAATAGTATTTTGGTGGCGGTTTTTTTAATGTTTGGAGATGGTTTTAACTGTCACTAAATGATTTTGCAACGGTTAAAAGAAGTGTCACAGATTTGAGGGTCGCCAGCTGACATAGTGACGGTTTTGGACCACCGTTTGTAAGGAGTGTCACTAAATTGTTTGTGATAGTTTTTAAAATATAAAACCGTCACTAATTTGTATCACTTGTAAATGTGTTTTTTATACTATATTTTGCGACGTTTTGAAACTGTCGTTAAATTACTAAGTCCTGTGATAGCTTTTCCTTATATTTCATGACTATTTTAAACCGTCACAATATTTAGCGACGATTTGAACCGTCACTAAGTTACTTGTTCTTATGATAGTTTTTAGGCATATTTAGTGACTACTTAAACCGTCACAATATTTTTAGTGACAGTTTTTCGATTTAAAACCGTTACTAAGTTACTTATTCCTATGACAAATTTTTCCTGTATTTAGTGACTGTTTTAAACTGTTATAATCTCTCCAACATAAAAGATTTTTATTATCAAAAGTTGAATTCTCCAAAAATGACATTGTATTTCAACAAACCCAAATTCAATCCCACAAATTTTACAAAAAATAACAACAATGTTAGGCTGCCTGTATCTCTGATGTAGTCCCACTTATTTCAACAGTCATCTTTCCTGACACGCCCCTTGTCTCCTGAACCGTAACACTTGCTCCACTAGCACGACGAATGTAACTGATATTTGAACCTGATGCTCCAATAACCGCATTTGCATATGATAGAGGAATTCGCATGTGCTGCGTAACCTATGCAGCAGAAACGAAATTACATAAAATCAAGATACGATGCTTCATCAAATGAATATCACTCTCCACAAAAATTCTCAAATTAGGCAAAAGAAGACACCTTAATTGCAGCAGATTGTTATGGTTGTGCACTTGGTGGATGAGTTCCAGCGGAAGGATCTCTGCCATAAGCATATAGTGGAGCCTGATGGAATTGTTTGTCCATAGGAGACAGGTCGGCTGTTAGGTAATAATTATCATAGGGATGTGATGGTGGCATATATTACTGACTAGGGGGTGCAAAAGCAGGTCCACCACCACCAGGAGCTGGAAACCTTTGAGGAAGAGGAACCTAAGGTTGGTGTGGGGGTGCATTGTGGTTGACTCGAACATCTGGCATTTGCATCTGATAATGAAAAAAAAAAGACAACAGAATTGTTAGCAAAGATGGTTGGTGCATGTGTAACTTCGAAACAACATATAAAATTGCTACATCACAAACAATATACATTTAGAAAAGGTCCAAGACATTGTAAAATTGTAAAAGAAACTTCATAGCCATTTTTTGGTCTTCGCATTCGCACCTTTTAGCTTCATGGAAAGAAAAGGAGGGGGAGGTAAAAGGACTTGCCTTTGTTTCAAATACTCCAACTATGCTGCGGTCAACCAATAACTTACGGAAATGAACTGCAATAAGTTCAACTGCCTTATGAATTCCAGCAGGATCACCTTGTACTTCAATAACACTATCGTCTCTCAAAGCAAACACAGGCAGATTTTCTGTTTTAAATAATACATTATTCAAGAAAATTAAAACTCAGTAACCAAAATCTTTTAAGATTAAATATCATAAATAGTTCTTGCATATTTTTTTATCAAGTGAAAGTAACATATAATTGCCATTTCTAACAAGAAATTAGTGAACTCTCTAAACAATTATATTACAATAGTCTGATCACTAATGCAGTAGGGAAAGGGGAAAAAGAGGGGGGAGATTGAATGTAAATTGGGAGAATATATAAGATCAACTAAAAGACCACTTGATAAATAATTCTGAAAAAATTAAGTGTACTGGTTTCCAAATATAAGCAAGGTATCCTAATATAATAAAAAATAGATGAGAACAAACCTAGCAAGGTATCCTAATATAATAAAAGATAGCTGGGAACAAACCTGATTTAAGAACATGTATAATGCAACCATAGCCATCTTGAATGGATTTTATGGTGGAACCCTGCTTCCCAATCAGACTTCCTACTTGAGTATCTGCAACTAGAAGGAAAATATTGTGGCCAAGTTCTTTCTCTGGCCAACTTTGTTCATAAATTATTGTTAATAAATAATAGTCTAAAAGAGTCAACTGGGCAACACCATTCACCTAACAACATTCGGGCACCAAGTAGCAAACAGATTTCAAATAAAATAAAATGCACAAGTATGAAAAAAATGTCACAGAAAATAAAAACTAGAGAGTCCTGTAGAATATAAATGAAAGGATAGGATATCAATAAAAGGACTGAAGACAAGGATTTATTAAAAATTATGAGGCATTTTCTTCAAATGAGTAAACCACTTACTGTATGAGAAGAAACCACACACAAATTAGCCATCCGAACTACTGGCTTCTGGGGATTATTATCCAATATGCGCATGTTGGAAAGCTCACTCTCAATGTTGAACCGTGTGAAAGTTATCATCGCAGTGAACTGAAAGCATTTTATCATTTCCACATTGAAATATAACTGTTACACATTTTACTAGTGAGGAATACACTATAGGCATTAACGGATTATGGCTGAAAAAAAAAGTTACACATCATTCCATGCAAGAAATTTTATAATTTACTGACTTTGATGTCAGATCCCATGCTTCATCCCATTCAAGTTTTTCATCATCCACAAGTAATCGCATTAGCTCAGGTATTGCAAGGGTAGGGTGAGTATCATTCAATTGTACAACAACCTTTGTTGGGAATTCGGCCTAGTTCCATGGTCCCTTTCCTTGTCTTCGCTCCTTGAAAAGGGCAATTATGTCCTGTAATAGGTCCAAAATGGGAATGGAAATAGTAATACTGACATGTCAAATGAACAAGGTAAAGAAACCAGAAATGCATTCTTAAAATATAAATATGGTAGTTAGCTAAGGCATAAAGAAAAACCACAATAGAAACTAGGACATTTTTGTTTCTTGCATCCATCAAATCAGGGGAATTATGAATTGGAAATCAACTGATATATCTCTTAGACTCGACGAAAATGATCTGAGGCTTTAAATTAAGAAAATGTGAATATATGATCTGTGGCTCCCACTAACAGTGACACCATCAAAGGGTTTAATCCTAACTTTCTACTAGAAAGTAGCACAAATATATTAAAGAAAACATGAAAAAGGAAAAAGAGAATTTTTTAACTTACTTGGAGTGAAGCACTGCAGAAAAAGAACTGCTGCTTCAGCTGTAAAAGTTTTCCATCTTCCGTGGCATCACCGGGATATAAAACCACACAGATCTACATATACATTATTAAATATATGTTTAATTTTTTCTTTACAATTTATTGACCCAACTACCATTGTCATTACTCATGAACTCCCATAACTCCTAAAACACTCTCAACCAGTACATTCTCTTTTTGCTGACCAGATATAGGAGGCAAGAAACAAGTTCTATATATGCGATAACTTCGAATTCTATCATAGTTGATTTTTATCCAAGGACAGCTAACATATAAAGTGTTTTCAATACAAATCATGTTATTATCATTAAGCTGGTGATTATGAAATATATTTAGTTTAAGAAGAAAGCATCACCTGTATGAGTAGTTCAGTTTTTAGTCGTCTACTTGCTTCATGTTCACTGCGTGCTTCACCGCATTGACTAATGATTGCATCAATTTCATCAAGAAATATGGTTGAGGGGGCATGGTGTCTTGCAAGCTCAAATAACACCTTTATCAACTTCTCGGAATCACCTGCAATCTAGAATAAATTCTGTAAAAGTGCAGGCTCAGTTGCCCACTATATTATAAACTAAACAGAGAAGAACAAGGAGCTCTTTGAAAGCTCTTTCTCTTCCTTACAAGATAAACGCAATTTAATCCAAACAAATGAGGAATTTAGGCATTCAAATGAAGCAATGTCATCTAAAATACAAGAATAATTCTAGATCCTCCTAAGGAATTCTTCCAACAGTCCTCATAATTGCCAAACAAAAAAAATATTTGAATGCTCTGAAAATGCATTTAGTAACTTCTGAAAAACTTCAATGTATTTTACATAAGCATATCCCCATTCTCATCATAGTTTTCATTGATTATTGGAAGATCATCATCTACAACTATCCTCTCCAATTTTATATTTGTATTTTTATCTGGAAAAAGAGACTCTAAGTCTTGTGGTGGATAATTATCATTGGATACTGTAATTTCGTCATCTTCACCCATATTATCTCCACCCATGTTATACAAATCTCCTGACTTCAAGTGAATTGGTATGCACCATCCTTTTTCCTTCTCATCATCCACATAATATACCATCTGGGTTTCAGAAGCTTTAATATATGGCTCGTCATCTTCATGTTCACCAGTATGTATGAGCCTTGTAAAGTTCACAGATAAAAAATCCAAATTGTCCTTTTTGATTCCTCTAGGACTAGTTGTGTTTGTCTATTGACATTTAAACAAGAGAACTGTAAAGTCATTGTAGAAAAGCTCAATGGTGTCTACCAACTTTTCATAATAAGGTACCACACCAAAGTTCATTCGGGTATCTTTACTACTTGAGTAATTTCTTGTTTCAAATGTACCGAAGACTCCGCTATTCTGAGTTTTTAATCCATTATCCCTTGCCAAAGTTTGAAATCTATATCCGTTAACATCATATGAAGAGAACTTTCTTGCTTGGTCATATGGTCCTTGAGAAATACTGATAAGAATGTCTTTATCCACATCAGAAAGTTTGTTGAGATTAGTACAAATCTAAAAGCACATTAACATATTTGTGTTAGTCATAGACATATTGCAAAAATAGAAAATGAAATAAGTGAAATTTCTCTTACATGATTAGAGAACTAATCAACAAATTCTCTATGAACCTTTTTGTCTATCTCAGTAGTATCCATTGTTTGGCTTCTTAATCTTTTCTTCACAATATCTCTATAATCCCTAAGATAGTTATCAACTGCACGACAATTTATCAAAACATGCCTATGAGCCTGCCTCTTCTCAATTGGTGATAAAGTAAAATATGTGAAACCAGTATTTGATTCTCCAACTTAAGAAAACAGCTTAGATATTCGTAAATTGGGATCTATCTGGGTAGGCTCATTACCAACATGCTTACGTCGATTCCATATTGTCTCAATATTGTCCAGGTATCTTGAACAAAATGCAAGGATCTCTTGCATAAGATAACCTTCAGTAATAGAGCCCTCTGGTTGTGCTATATTACGCACATAAGATTTAAGTTGTCCCAAGTACCTATTAATTAAGCCAAAACTATTAATATTAATAGGAAACTTATACACTATTTTAAAATTAAGGTAAAGAAATTTATTCTTTGTTACCTTTCTATCGGATACATCCACCAGTAGTGTACAGGACCTCCAAGCTTAACTTCTTCAACAAGGTGAACCACCAAATGAATCATAACTGTAAAAAAGGATGGAGGAAATAACATCTCCATGTGGCATAGAGTGAGCACAATTTGATCTTGTAACTTGTCTAAATCCTTAATAATCAATCTTTTATCACATAACTTCCTAAAGAACGAGCACAATTCAATCAAGATTGCTGAAACTTCACTAGGCAAACTCGTTTGCATGGTTAATGGTAGCAATTGTTGCATCAATATGTGATTATCATGACTTTTTAGCATCCCATTGATCTTAAGATTGTCAACATCAATGCACCTAGATATGTTACTTAAATACCCCTCTAGCACACTAATATTTTTTAAAGTTGACAGAAAAGCCTTCTTGCTTTTATTAGTCAGTGTAAAGATAGCTGAAGCGTACTTTTCATTCTCATCTGGCCAAAGATCTTGTTTACAGCCTAAAGCTTTAAGATCTTTTCGAGTATTGAGGTGGTCTTTTGATTTGGTGCTGTCATTTAGCAACGTGTATATCACATTATCACATATATTTTTTTCTATATGCATTACATCAAGATTGTGACGCAATAGGTTATACTTCCAATAGGAAAGTTAAAAAAATGCTTTTCTTCCTCCATTGCTTAGCACCTTCTGTAGCACGCTCACCACGTCTTCTTTTCTCCCTAACTTTTGCCTTTTCTTTTCTACCAAATGTGACATTGATGTCCTTGACTTGCTCAAGTATATCAAGATCAGATAACCTCTTCGGTGGATTGTGAAATTCTTGCTCTCCATTAAATCGAACCCTATTCAATCTAAACCGATGCCTTTGATTAAGAAAACGACGATGTCCTATGAAACATGATTTTTTACTATAAAGAAGTTGAAAAGGAACAGAGTCGAAGTTACAAGATGGACAAGCAAGTCCAGTGTACGTGTTCCACCCGGAGAGAATTTTTAACCCAGGAAAGTCACTTATAGTCCACATCAACGCCGCATGCAATTTGAACACCTTTTTCTCAAAAGAATCATATGCATCGACGCCCTCATTCCATAACTCTTTTAGCTCTTTGATCAACGGTTGTAAGTAGACATCTATATTATTTTCTGACATCTTTTTTCCAGGAATTATCATTGAAAGAATAAAATACGTCCGTTTCATACAAATCTAAGGAGGAGTGTTGTAAGGAATGAGAATAACTGGCCAGGTACTAGAATTTGCATTCATACTACGATAGGGATTAATACCATCAGTAGCTAATGCCAAACGTATATTTCGTGGATCCTCTGTGAATGAAGTGTTTTTTAAATCAAACATCTTCCAAGCTTCTGCATCTCTAGGATGCGTCATTACACCATCTTCCTTAGGAGCAACATCATGCCATCTTATGGCCTCAGCTGTCTTTGAAAACAAAAATAACCTTTGCAAAAGAGGTTTTAGTGAAAAGTAACGAAGAACTTTAGCAAGCACCTTCTTCCTAATATTCCCATCATTTAATTCTTGAATCTCACCACCCTTTGTATCTAGTTTTCGTTTAGATCTGTTGCAAACTTTACACATTTCTTTCTCCTTGTCTTCACCCCAATACATCATGTAATTGTTCGGGCATGCATGTATCTTCTCATAATTCATACCAAGCTTCAAGATAGTTTTCTTTGCTTCATAAAATGAATTCGGAATCTCTGCATGTTCAAATACATCATGTAAGAGTTCAAATATCATCGACATTGCCTTGTCAGTCATCCCACATATACACTTAATATGATACATCTTCACCAAAAAGGACAATCTTAAATATCTTGTACACCCTTCATACAAAGATAGTTCTGCATGACTTGCTAATTCTTCAAACTCCGTTGCATCACCTACATCTGGCATCACTCTTTCAACTCCATCAATGTCTTCATCTGACTCTAATGAGACTTTATTTACCCAGTGCATATCAGTTCCAAGAGCATCTCCAAGCATGTCATGAATAGATCAGAATCTTGATTAAACAAATCATCAAAAGCATTTGAAGCATCACTATTTGAGACATTACTACTGGGATCCCCTACCTCAATCTTTCCGTGATAAAACCAAAGTGTATATTATTTCGAAAATTGGGTACATATCAAGTGATCGTACATCTCACCCTTTGTCAATTTTTTTCTAAAACCGCACTTCAAACAAGCGCATACAGTTGCTTCAGCTAAATTATTTTCGAAGGAAAAATCAATAAACCTCCTAACCCCTCGCTCATATTCTATTGAGTTTCGTGGAACATACATATATAATCAATAGTATAATTCAATGTGATGATTTGATGAAGGTCTTTGAGGGGAAGATAAGGAACCACACGAACTTTAAACTGCAAACTGTGATGCGAACAACAAATGCTAACTTTTTAGAGATTCAGATTCAAATATGTGAACGCCATCTTTCATCTTATTTCTACAATAGTAGTACTGAACGGCGAAGAAAGCTGAACCGCGAAGAACGCGAACTGCGAAGAGCACAAATGGCGAAGAACGCGAACACCGTTATTACCTTTTCATCTCTTCTCTTCTAATCTCAACACCAATTACTACGATACTAATTGAATTAGTTAGGGTTTTGAAAAATAAAAATGGCTATGAGAAATAGAAAATAAGAAAAGAAAAGAGGGAAAGGAATAGATTGATATATTTCTTATTAATGGGACACTTAAAATTTTAATGACGCTAAAAAAATTATATAAATAAGTATTACCATTTTATTTAATAGCGACTGTTTAAATAAGGGTTATAAAATAAGTGTAGTTATTCATCTAATTTGATATAGTGGATCAAGTAACATATTAGTTAACAGAAACTGTTATTATAACCTATCTTGTTTTAGCTAAATTCACATTTTGTATACATAAAAAACTTTAATAAATACATAAAAGACCCGTTCACTATTTAAAAAATTCAAAGTCTAATGACTAATAACAAATAAAAACTAAAGTCGTTTACTAAAAAAATTTAGAAACTAATTTAAAATTATTCTCCAAATAATTATTTTAGTACACTCCAAAATGAAAATAGTGTAATGGTGATTTTATAGAGACTTTCCCTTATTAAGGAAAATCTCTTTGTGCTTGATCTTTCTCTGAACTAAAGGAAGAAAAATCTTTGAAAGACTCTCATTATCATACTAGCTTAGTGTTTAAATCTAGACAAATATATTAGAGATAATATTTTGCTTAATTGAAATATTTTTAGATTGAAAAAAGAAAAATAATATTTTATAATATTACAGTATTTTTTGTGTAGTTTTAGAAACAAATAAGATTAGAATCTATTTTTATTTCTATATATTAAAATTCTACAAGATCAAATATTAAATTTATTTTTTTATTTTAATTCGACATAAAAAATATATAAAATTTCTTAATTTAGATTTAGATTTAATACTTTTTTTTATTCTAAAAAAAAGTCGTATAACTATTTTGGTGACCACTCACATAAAGACGCATATTTTATCTTTTGCTAAAGATGTTTTCATATTATATTTTAATTGATTTTTGTATAATTTATTCGTTATTTTTCATCACATATTATTAAATTTCTCAAAAATTTTCTTTCCAAAAATAATAAAAAATATTTAATTTGGACTAAAATAAAAAAGATAATAGATTAACTATTAGATTTTTTTAAATTATTTATATAAAAAATATATCACATTTATCAAAAAATATATATATATATAAAACAAGCTCTAAAAATTTTTACAAATAAAAAAATAATTAATTTATATTCATACAATATATAAAATAATTACTATATTATTATTATATTATAGATTAAAGTTCATTAATTTAAATTTTATTTTCATTTTTAATATAAGCATTAGAAATAAATAAATTTTTTATAATAAGATGTAGTGTAACAAAATATATATAATATTAATTAGTTTTTAAAAAATTCTAAAAAAATGGTTTTTTTCTAATAAAGTGTTATTAGAAAATTAACATTATATATAAAAGCTAATTTCAACTAATATGATATAATAGGTTATTAAATATATTTAATACAAAACACATTGAATATAACTTTTTATTGAGTTTAAATTTTAAATAATTTTTAATTGAATTTCCAATATTTTTATTTTAAAGAGTTAGAATATTTTAACGTCATCTTTTTTGTATTTTTTTAATTGAGTTTTTTATTTTTTAAATTATGAACCTTATTTATAATTAAGAGTAATGTTTTAACACCACCGATTAGTCACACATATAAAAATACCTGAACAATTCTATTGTCATAATTATAATCTAACTTTATAAGTAATACAATACAATAAAACTATATATAAGTAATATAACTAAATTTTATCTACATCTATAGTCACATTTCATAAATAATATAATCAAATTATTTTTATGTTTATAATTAAAATATGAATAAAAATACAAAAAATTATCATGATGGTTAATTTTCTTCGTTCATAATTTTTTTATTATTTTAGTTGTGAAAAGTTTAATTATTTTAATAATTAATAATTTTTAAAAAAAGATCATTGAATAACACAAAAAAGTCTTATTAAGAGTAATTTATTTATATATGATTAAAAAATAATTGAATAATTATATACGGTAAAAATTAATATTATTAAAATATAAAATTAAAATTTATTTTAAAATTAAAAATAATTATATACGGTAAAAAATTAATATTATTTAAAGATAAAATTAAAATTTATTTTAAAATTAAAAATAAAGTTTATTTAAAAATAAAATTAAAAATCATGATTTTTTTTCTAATAAAATTTATCTATGTGTAATTCTATAAATATTTTATGATGAATAAAAATATTAAATTCGTACTAAAATTTATTCTAATAAAATTTATTTTTATTCTACTAAACGTTAAATAAACTATTGAAAAGAATTTTGTTTCCTCCATTAGAGGAGAATGATAAATTTCCATACTTCTATTATGTTATGACAATAATTTGGTCTGTTATTTTTTAATGTACAAAATAATAATAATAATAATAATAATAATAATAATAATAATAAACAAGTATGTCACAGTAAAAAAGGAAGCACGTCACCAAATAATTTATCATCCGAATTATATATGAATCAAATTGATAATACGAGGGCTAACACTACAAAAATCGATAACAAGGTTAGGGACTTACAAAACCTTTTCGTAGGCTCATAGAAAAAACGTTTATATTTGTGTGATATATAAAATAATTATCATATTATTATTAAAGTCCAACTGTTTAAAAGTAAAATTTTCTTTTAATATTTGATTAAATGTTCTTGTATTTAGTACTTTTTTTTTGCACTTCCTCTTAGTTAAAAATATAATCATTATAATTTTTTAGTTATTATTGTTAGGGTTGTTCACAGATTGGATATGGTTGAAATTTCGATCTAATCCGCACTAAACTTATTAGATCAAATTCGATATTTGCACTTTTTTATGTTTGGATCAGATATCAAATATATCAATAAAATAAAAAATATTAAAAAAATTTATTTTTATAAAAAAGTCAATAATTTTTTTGTTTACTTTTTTAAACATATTTACTTCTATCTGATTAGAGTGTGGATCCGATTCGACCCAATCCGATCATCTTACAGATCAAATCATATCCACAAATTACAGATTAGATATGGATAAATACGGTGGATTATATTTATGGATATGATCTAATCTATGAACACCCTAACTATTACTATAGGTTCATTTTTGCAAAAGAATATTTTTTTATTATAAATCATTATTAGATCTTAATTACCATTAAAACAACTTCATTGTCAATAAAGAGATAATATTTATTGGTCTTTGAAATTATGTTCGTATTTTAATCTAATTTCAAAAATTTTGATTTACTCAATTTAGGCTCCCAACGTAATAGTTATGACTCACATTGGTTTTTTGTCACAGTCTCACAAAATTATTAATGACATGCTGAGATAGACTAACGACTGCTACATTATACGTTCTAGCGACTATTTGATGTGACAATTGAATTTTTTTTATCTTAATTTTTTTCAACTAAACACTTAAAACCCAAATATGAGTCATGGATACCTAAGTTAAAAAATCAAACTAAGTAAATTGAAACTTTAAAATTTAGATTAAAGCTTGAATATAACTTCAAAATAGAACTTTAACTTATGTAGTGATCAATTTAAATGAGAATAAAATAAATCAAAATTCAACATAACTTTTATCAATGTTTTCAAATTCAAAATTTCTATACCAAAATTAACTAGGATTTCTCTTTAAATTAAAAATTTAATGAAATAGTAATTTTAATTATCTTAACCAATGTCCTAATTAATTATTTTTATGTCTTAAAAAAACTGTATATTAGAAAAAATAATTAATTTGTTTATTTTAATAAATAGTTATTTTACTAAAATGAAAGAAACTATTTTTTAAAATTTTTTAAGAACTAATTAATATTATATATACTTTGTTTCACTATATTTAGTTATAAAAATTTTATTTATTTCTAATGCTTATATTAAAAATAAAAAATTAAATTAATAATTTTAATCTATAATAATAATAAATATAATTATTTTTATATTATGAATATAAATTAATTATTTTTATTTATAAAAATTTTAAGAGATTTGAACTTGTTTATATATATATATATATCTATATATATATATTATTATATATATATGAATGTGATATTTTTTTATATAAATAATTTAAAAAAATATAATAGTTAATTTATTATTTTTTTGGTTTTAGTTCAAATTAAATATTTTTTTATTGTTTTTGAAAAGAAAATTTTTTGAGAAATTTAATAATATGTGATGAAAAATACCGAATATACAAAAATTAATTAAAACACAATATAAAAACACATTTAACAAAAAATTAAATAGACGTTTTTATTTGAATACTCACCAACTAATTTATGAATGAAATGTTTGTTTTTATGTTAAAAAAAAGAATGGTTTAATATTGTTCTTTTTATATATTATATATAGTAGAGAGTTGAAAAGATATGGGGGAGAATGGGATGAGTCCACGCTATAATGGTGAAATCCATGCATCTGTCGATTAATGAACTCACAACATTTTGCCATCTCAACACTCATCATCACTTGAGACAAAATTATTAACCCACCATGGCCACCACACAAGATTTTCCTTAATAAATTTCACACCTAAATTTTTATCTTCAGTTGAAAAATATTTATTTAAAATATATTTTTTCTTTTATACACTACTAATATATTATTTTATTATTTTTAATATTAATTATGATTAATTAATTTTTTAAGTATGATTTCTTCTGTTTTAAAATTCAATTTTTTTTCTTTTAAATTGGAGTTTGGTCTTAACATACATCACCAACCGAGTTATTATAAAACACACACCAATCATTTTAGTAGATAAATTTATATAAGTTTAAATTTTTAAAATAAGTAATTTCATATATTATTAATCACTAATTAATTATGAATTTATAGAAAAAATATATAATAAATAAAATTGGAAAAAATTATATATATATTGAATATGTATGTAAGATATTGTTTCGTTTATATATTTAAAATTGACCAATAAAATAAAATATTGAACTCACTCAAACTAGTTAAATTACATTTCCACTTTATTTATTATTTAATATGAACCGATATCATATAATATTATGTCAAAGTATATTTCCGGTTTTTTTAACTTTTTGTGTGCAGCTTAACTTTATTTTGAGCTGATAAAGTTATAATAAACCATTAGCAGATAAAGTTATAATAAAAAAAAATTAAAAAACAATGGGCATAGGAGGTGGGGTGGAAACTTCACCTTTTTTTTTTCTCTCACTCTTATCAAATCATCACAAAACCGAACACCAACTGTTTAATTTTTGTGGCATTTTCCCCTTATAAATAGCAATGAATGTCTTAGCATTCAAACTCCCCCCCCCCCCCCCCCCCCCACCACTACTCTCTATTTCTCTTCATTTCATTCTTCTCCAAAATTAAGTGTAGAAAACCACATACATATATACATTATTCCTTTCATTTTCTTCTTTATTTTGAACTTGAAATTAAACAAGATTTCAATTTCAATCTATAACCAAGTAGTAGTACTACTATTAATTAATATGTCTCTGCTACTCTCACATTATTATTATCACCAACAACATTATTATTCTTCTAAATCACTCTTCATTTTCCTACATCTACTTGCTTCCACAGGTACATATTATACACATATATAGTAACATAATACGTTGTTATGTTAGTAATTTAATCAAATATATATTAAAATATTTAATAAATTTTTACTATTAATTTTACGTAAGAATATTTATATCATGTAAGTAGCCACCATATTGAACATGGCTCTTCTAAACTCCTTATTGTCAAAGAAACTAATAAGCATTTCCAAGGTTTATCATGTATGTTCATTAATAAAAAAAGTAGTTCAGATGCACCAGAAACCTTTATTATGGTGGAGTCCAAAGAGGCTACATACATTTATGCATGCAACTTTTTTACTTTTGTAAAACAATGCTTTTAATTTTGGTTCATATAACATTATAATATGGTGAAAACTTAGGTAAACTCAACTTCACGTGAAATTGATATCTGTCGTTAGATAAAAATTTAACTAAATCAGTTAAATTATCTAATAGCTCTTAAGTATCAACTTCACATAAAGTCGACTGCATCTGAATTTTCACCTTATAATATAATGACTATATCTACATTACATTATTATAACTGACTTTCATTAGTCCTAATTCATAACACATTTAATGTTGACTTTTTTTTTAATATTATTTGATTGTTAAACTAATTAATGTTAATTTCTCTATAATTTCAATGTAGGGTTATGGGTGTCAGCAACAACATTCACATTTGAGAACAAATGTGAACACACAGTTTGGCCCGGCATTCTTGGAAAGCCTGATCTCGGAGCCACAGGCTGCGAGCTCAGGAGTGGAGACACGCGCTCTTTCGACGCGCCTCCAGCCTGGTCGGGTCGATTCTGGGCTCGAACAGGCTGTAAGTTCGATGACTCAGGACACGGCGCGTGTTCCACGGGTGACTGTGGATCCGGAGAGGTCAACTGCAACGGCAATGGCGCCGCACCGCCGGCTACTCTTGCCGAGTTCACACTTGGCGGCGGCGCCGGCGGCGCCCAGGACTACTACGACGTAAGCCTTGTCGACGGCTACAACGTGCCGATGGTGGTGGAGGCGAGTGGCGGAACAGGCGCGTGCGCCGCGACGGGGTGCGGCGCGGATCTGAACCGGCGATGTCCGGAGGAACTTAGGGTGGATGGAGGAGACGCGTGTAACAGCGCGTGCCGCGCGTTTGGGAAAGCGGAGTATTGCTGCGACGGGGAGTTTGGTTCGCCGGCGGCATGTAAACCGTCGGTGTATTCGGAGATATTCAAATCGGCGTGTCCAAAAGCGTATAGCTACGCTTTTGATGACGCAACGAGCACGTTTACGTGTTCTGGTGCTGATTACACTATCACATTTTGTCCTACTTCTTTACCAAGGTAAATATATTTTTCTTTTTCTTAAAAATAATATTAGTATATTACATGTTATAATAACTTTTTCTAAAGGTGTCTAAAATACTAATATTGAGTTTAAGGAAACATAGAAAAAAAGCAAAAAATAAAGAGGAGTTTGATTTGTAATTTAAAAAAATAATAAAAAATAATTTTTAATTAGTCAATAGTAACTAATTTTAACGTTTAGATTTATAATTTAGAATATAAAATTAAGAGCGTATGATTTAGGACATAAGAATTTAATATAAACAAAATAATTTTAAAAAAATTGGCTGATATTATGTGATTGAATCTGCAGTTTGAAATCATTGATGGATTCTGGGGCAGGATCATCAGTTGAGCAAGCAGCCGTAGCTACAAAATCATGGATAGCAAATTTAGCAACAGGAGCTTCCACAAGAACTCAACATTTTGCACCTTTCATTTCTGCATTTTTTGTAGCTCTTACTTTCATTATTCTTTCTAATTTAATCTCTTAGCTTCTCTACCTATGTGTCTATGTAATGTCCCTTTAGGAAGTAACATCTCAATTGCATTGATTTGCACCATCCTCTCACCTTTTCTAATTTCCAACATATATAGAAACAGGATTAATTAACAACATTTGTTTGTTGTTAAATTATATATAGATAGTATATATTGTTATTATTGTTGAATTCAATGTAAATTATATATAATATTAGTAAGCAGTTTATTAATTAATCATTCAACAATAATCAGTAGTATATATTATCATACCTTTTTGGCTGACTTGATCTTATTAACAAATTGCAAGAAATTAAAGATTATACATAAAACGTAATCTAATGTAACCCCATAAATGTCAAAGGATTATTCCAAAAAAAAAGGAAAAAATTATGATAAAGTAGAGGCCATGCATGCTTGGCTTGCTAAGATTTTTCAACATTAAAAATAGTTTGAGTGATGAGATCCTGAAATTTTAAGGATCTATGTTATGACTCAACACATGTTAAAGCACTTAACAATTACAAATTATTGATCAATGAAAGTGACTAGTCTTATGTGTGGACTAAAAAATCATCAACTATATATGATATGATGCTCAATAATGTGGTTAAATGCTACTTAAACACATGTATTTCCTCTGTGTATATAGAGTGTTAATTACTAAGGTTAACCATCAATTTAATTTGGTCATTATTATTGTACGTATATTATTATTATTATTATTATTATTATTATTATTATTATTATTATTATTATTATTATTATCTACTCACACATTGTACCTCTCTAATTTTAGATATATAAAGTTTTATAAATATTTTATAACAAAAAATATGAATTAAAAATGATCAAAATTTATTATTTTTAACTTTATTTAATATATTTTATAAAAAATAAATATTAAATAAAATAAATTTAAATTGTTTAGATCGATTATTTTTTGTTTTTCTAATATTACTGATCTTCTTTTCATACTAGCTATGATATTTAAAGAGAGTAACAATGTTATTACTAATTAATAATACTAGATAAGTATTAGTGTATCAATAAGAAAATATTATATATCCTTAAATTAGACTTGAGTTACGTGATGAATAAATCTATTAACTATTAAGTCACTAGTATTTAAAAGATATTTATTTATTTATAGATATTTTCAGAGAATATTGGTTGAATAATGGCTTTCAACTTTGGGATGAATACAATGTTGGATTGATATTCCACATGAAAATAAAGCAAACATGGCCTAATTGGCAGGGAAAGATATGTGATAATTACAAACAAATTGGAATAATGCTTAAATGTATTTTCAAACACTTTTGTGAAATGTTGTCCTCATATATATATATATTCTTTTAAGTGGAATCCATAAGAGAGAGATTGGTTTCTAATTAATGAAAGGAAAAAAGTGATGATGATAAAATTGATGAGATGAAAGAACATAAAAATGACAATTTAAGATGTTAAAGCTTTGATGAAATGTTATTATCGATATTAACATCATATGAGTCATCCATCTATATTGTGATCAAATTGCACCTTCTGTTTAATTATTATCGTCATGCCTCCAAAATCATATTAAAGATGTAAAATAATATACTAGCTTTAATTAATTAGTGACAATGCAAGTATGAAATTATTATATTACATCATAATTGAAACATCGGGCATACTTTAATTGCATCATATTTATTTAACTTATTATTTTGTTAGTTAGCTCAAGGGACAATAATAAGGGGTCAATGCTCGAACTAAATAATATGGTTTCTAAAAAATTGTTTATAAATTAATTTGATCTCTAAAAATTAAATACGAAAAATAAGTCAAGTGGATTCTTTTATTAAATTATGAAAATTTTTTTTACGATAACTTCTACTTCAACAAATTAATGATTAATTATCGTCGCAGATTAGAAATGTATTTAAGAGTTTGTCGCTAACCAATAAATTACTAGATGTGCAAGACAGAATTCGAACACCAATACTTACTTAAATTGACGAATTAACTAAATATTCGACCATTCTAAATTAGTTAAAAAAAACTATTAGTTAGAATTAATAATATATTAATTTGGTAAGCAAACCTTGTTACGTGACATGGTCTTTATTAACGTGCCGCGTAAAACTTATTACACTACAACAAAAATTATTCGTCCAATGATACATTACTAATAAAATTTATTATTTTTAGTTAATATTTAATCTATTTTAAATATTAAAAATTAAATTTTAAATCATAAATTTTAATAGTTATAAGAGTAAGATATTGGTCCAAAATATTGGCTAATATTAATAAAAATATTAACACCTTAATATTTAACAAACGGTGTCAATTTTAATATCTATAAAATATATTTAATTAAATACTCTTTTATATAATTTGTGTCGTTGGGAAATTAATTCTTTTTTAACCAACAATCAACAAAATGGAAAATAAGTAATTAAAAACTAATGGTCTAGATTGTTATGGTAAAGAAAGAAGGAGAAATTTAAAAACAAATATTGATAAAAAATAGTTTACCATATAACCTTTTGCCTTCTGCTAATATATAATTATCAAATACCAATTAAAAAAAAACGAGAAATAGTATTAAATAATAACCATACATAACACATAAGGTCTCTTCAATTACTTTCATCATCTCATCTCATCACATCAAAGGATAGGGTCTGAAAAAGTCTAACATATAATTTAATCACTCTACTTTCCTATTGTGAACGCAGCATACGAATAAGGTAATGCAATTTGGTAGTAGTATTATTATATGCGTAAATGAGCTATAGCTAGGTTAAATTATTATTATTATTACTATTTTTAATAAAGTGCTTATGATGGATAAACCCAATCCTTTGTGTGAATATAAAATACAATGCTCTCACATTATTCCCCATTTATTGGGAGTGAATCGTGCATGGTTAGTAGTATTTGGGTGTATGTGATTGTGATTAATACAGCTTTAACAATTAGACAAAACTTTTGCCTGCTTATTTATATCCACACAATCACACTTGTCATTTTAATAATTTAATATATTTATTTGATTTTTGACGGTATATCTAAGTTCAGGACTAATTGGTAAGATAAAATTTAAATCAAAGATACTTAATTAATTAAGCGGAAGAAATGGATTCTCTCAATTTTTTAAACAATTAAGAGAGTAAAGTGTGATTTTTAATTCTTCAATATTTTTTTTGTTTTTACTTATAAAATTAATAGTAAGAGATTACACTTTATTTTTTCGATTATTAAAAAAATTAAAAGAAATTTTTTACGAACAAATAAACTAACCACTTGAGTGACCAATCTAAGTTGGAGAGTAATTTAACATATTTATATTTCAATATATTTAGGAATTTAGATACATTTTAGAAGATCTCAATGCAAGGAGTTATGAATTTGTCAAATTTTAAAAATGATATATTTTTAAAGGGTTATGCTAAGTGTACAATAATATATGCTAGAATATAAATACACATTGAAAATAAATTAAACTACACATGTATTTATACACAAATACATTGATGACTGATTTTGGTATACAAATAGCATTTTTTATTTTTAAACGTCAAATATATAAATTAGGGGCATTATATATGAGATAATTAAAAGTAACAATAAATAGGCACATTTTACCATATTAAACTTTAAATTTTCAATAAACAACTAATTCAAGCTTAGTTAAGTAGTATAGCTAAATTCATTTTAGTTAGAAAGGTTTCAATATATATACACCCCAATGCAAAAATCAAATTAAATCAAATGAAAGTAGGCTATATAAAACGTGAGAAAGTTAAAAAAGAAGCTTTACCCTAATAATGAGATCCCAATTGAGAAGACACAAAGAGAACAAGTACAATTGATTCTTTCACCAAGTTGAGGGGGTTTTGGAGAAAGAAGAACATGATCACAATTTAGTACAAAGAAATGAAACAACCCACTTTTGGCCTCAAGATAAGATAACAACTTGAAGCTAAGACCTTTTCTCAATGGTTTATTACTTTGCAACTTGAACCTTTTTCCTTGTTTCTACACAACAAGCTAAGGGCAATGGGAATTGGAAAATGTACATATAATTTAACGCAATACCCACCGTTGGTTAGATAGATAGAAAAAATGTACAATAAAAATGGAACATGAATTGTATTGAAATCAAACCAGCCTATAAAGGAAGTGAAAATTGCTTAATGGTATGTAAAGTAGTCATAAAAATAGTGTACAAGAAGTGGATAGCAAAAATAAAAGTAGGGTTTTGTAAAGGGTTTGTTTTTCCCGTTTTCTTTCTACTTTTAAAACAAATCATTGCTTGATTGGTTGTTACATTATTGTACTCCATTCTTCATACTAAATAATATTACTATGAGAAAGTAAGTGGAAAATAAATAAAACAACTTAAAAGTAGACCTAGTGTTAGCAAAAATAATATATGTATTATTTTTTCGAGTTTTGAATATTATTTAGTTGCAATTAAATTTTATCATATTCATCCGTAAATTTTATAAAAATCATGCTCGTTTATTATTGACTTAAAATTTATCGTAAATTTTGTTGATAATTTTGACAGATAAATTTTGTTAGTAATTTTGACAAATCATTTTCACCGATAAATTTTGTCGATAATAGATATTTTTTTTATATAAACTTTATATAAAATAGAAAAATACTTGTCATTTTGATTTCCGGAATTAAGGGGAAAAAAAACCCTCCAATTCATATAACCATAACTGAAAATAAAATATTATTTTCTCATTTGTTATTTTTATTGATTTCTTCACAGTATCTCAATCACACAAGAAACAAAAACCAAACCTAATAATAAACCAAATAACGGTGTGAAAACAAAGTATGAACTCAAAGGTATTTTCCACAATCTTAATTAGCTGTTTAGAACTTTAGATGTACATTAAGATTAATTAAAGTGGGACAGAGTGCACAAAATGAAAATGCAAATATAACGAAGCATGAAATGTCATAGGCTTGTCTCTAATAAATATAGCCCCCACTCCTTTTTCTGGCAAAGACACTTGCCATCAGCAAAATCATCCTTATTTTAGAAAGTTGGAGGAAGATTGGACAAAGGGTAAAAAAAATCAATTATGTTACGTATACACTAAAATCAGTCATCAAATTCAGTTATCAGTATAAAATATATCTTAGAATATAAATATACGTTAAAAATAAATTAAATTACATATATATTTATATAAAAATATATTGGTAACTAATTTTAGTAGCTGATTTTAATGTACAAATAACATTTAATACTACTAGTCGCTTCCGTAAGAGCTAAGTATCCTAGGTCATGTTATTAACAATATAATCTCAAAGACAAAGCATATCATATTATCATGATTCTGTTAATGTACAATAATATAGGAAAAGGAAAGCATGAATTCCCCACTTGGTCTAAAATCTAAATTCTAGTTTAATTGAACCCGTTGATATAGCTTTTGACACACTGCAACTTCATCAAAATGGTGGAGTTGCTTTGTTTACACTCTGAACAAATCTTCTAAAAGCTTCTTACTCGTTTAATATGATTCTTGAACCCAGTATGTGGGAACAAAAATTTATGTATTCATATTTGGTATATTTGTCATGATTTTCAAATCAAAATTCTTTGTTTAGAATATAAAATTAATTTGATTTGTTATAACTGATATAATTTTTTTTAGATGAGTTGAGTGGAATTAGAATGATTTAATAGGTTAAAAATAAAAGTTATTTTTTAATTTTTAGATATTAATATAAAAGAAAATTGTTTGGAGAGCAAAAGAGATGATGAACGTCTAATATATAAGAGTTTAAATTCAAGCTTAAATTTGACTCACAACCTCATGACCTCTAAACCTCTACTTATTGAATTGTTAACGAGTCAACGAGTCAAGTTCGAATTAATTTACAAACTAACTTGACTCACCTCTAACATTAATGACAGTCCAGCCACTGTCCAACAGCTTTTTGACCACATGTGAATATGTGATGAAGAATTATTTTATAAATAAAAGATAAAAAGGTAAAATTAGTTATTCAAATTGAAATATTTATCATTAAATTACAATTTAAATATAAATATAGATTTGTAAATCATTTTAATTCCTATTTTAAACTATTCATTCTAAAAACAATAATTGAATTTCCATTTTATTCATTTGAGATCAAATCAAACATTTATAAAAATAATTAATTCCATATACATATGTAAACTATAATATTAAATATTATGTTGACTCACACTTTTTCTTATTATTAATGAGACGTGGACTAATCAGATCCACGTCTCAACAATGAATATGAACACGGTGTGAGTCAACATCGTCCCACACACCCCATGTGTATATAGAGAAATTCTCCGTATACAAGCATTTTTTTATACAAGTCTTTACAAGTTATTATATTAGCGCGCTTGAACGTTACTGCACGTTCTTCTTCCTCTTCCTCTTCTTCTTCTTTTCTTTCGTTTCTTACTTTCTCTTTCTCCTTCTTCAACCGTTACTGCACAATTTCACTGCACCGTCTTCTTCTTCTTGCTGCACATTCTTCTTCCTCTTCCTCTTCTTCTTCTTCTTTTCTTTCGTTTTTTGCCTTCTCTTTCTCCTTCTTCATTTACGTGCTTTTCTCTTTGTTTTCTTTTTTCGTTATTCTTGATTTCCATTATTTTTTGATATCAAGCTCTGGAATCATTTTTGAAGAAGAAGAAGCAGCAGAATATGAGGAGGAGAAAGAGAAAGAGTTCTGAATTATACATAAAGTGTCCTTTGGGTGTATTTTCTATAATCGTTTGGGTGTATTTCTGAAGTTTCATTATTTTCAAAACGATTTCAAAGCTTGATTTCAGAAACCATGAAAATCGAAAAAAAAGAAGTAAGAATACCAGTAATAAACGAGTAAACAACTAATGAAAAGGCAAAGAGAATAACGAAGAAATATCGTTTGGGTGTATTTTCTATAATCGTTTGGGTGTATTTTCTATAATCGTTTGGGTGTATTTCTGAAGTTCTATTATTTTCAAAACGATTTCAAAGTTTGATTTCAGAAACCATGAAAATCGAAAAAAAAGAAGTAATAATACCAGTAATAAACGAGTAAAACAACTAATGAAAAGGCAAAGAGAATAACGAAGAAATATCGTTTGGGTGTATTTTCTATAATCGTTTGGGTGTATTTCTGAAGTTCTATTATTTTCAAAACGATTTCAAAGTTTGATTTCAGAAACCATGAAAATCGAAAAAAAAGAAGCAAGAATACCAGTAATAAATGTTCAAAGTTTGATTTCAGAAACCATGAAAATCGAAAAAAAAGAAGCAAGAATACCAGTAATAAATGCAAGTAAAACAACTAATGAAAAGGCAAAGAGAATAACGAAGAAATATCGTTTGGGTGTATTTTCTATAATCGTTTGGGTGTATTTTCTATAATCGTTTGGGTGTATTTCTGAAGTTCCATTATCTTCAAAACGATTTCAAAGCTTGATTTCAGAAACCATGAAAATCGAAAAAAAACGAAGCAAGAATACCAGTAATAAACGCAAATAAAACAACTAATGAAAAGGCAAAGAGAATAACGAAGAAATACATGGAGGAGGAGGAGGAAGAAGAAGAAGAAGGAGAAGAAGAGGAAGAGGAAGAGGAAGAGGAAGATGAGTTGTTCATAATCCACGGTGAGTGAAGAAGAAGAAGAAGAAGAAGAGGAAGAGGAAGAGGAAGAGGAAGATGAGTTGTTCATAATCCACGGTGAGTGAAGAAGAAGAAGAAGAAGAAGAGGAAGAGGAAGAGGAAGAGGAAGATGAGTTGTTCATAATCCACGGTGAGTGAAGAAGAAGAGGAAGAGGAAGAGGAAGAGGAAGAGGAGTCGTTCATAATTCACGGTGAGTGTAGCGCTTTGGAAACTAAATAACGCATTAAAAGACTCTAATGTGTAGCAACTTGTAAAACTTGTAAGTCAAAAAGACTTGTATGTGTAGCAAGCCTCGTGTATATATCCCAATAAAATACTAACAAATCCACACATGATTCATCTAAATTGTATATTTAAATCATAAATGGGAGACAACAATAGTGCAAATATTCAATCACTAAATAGCAAATATTATCTATCAAATACAGAGCTTTTGATAAGTTTCTTCTTTTCCCCCTTTTTTTGGGTTGCAAAGACTAATAAGATTCAAGGAAACCATATTTTGATATATCTACTGCTTCGGAGGCCCCAAATTTTAATATTCTTCACTTTAAAGATGAGCCACCGAATATGCTTCAGATTTCATTTGAGAATAGTACTGTCTATTGAAGATATGACCCCAACAAATTGAAGCATGCATCAACAGCATATTTACTGTGTTGGAAGAATAGCTTTGTACCGTATCCATGACTTAATAAGAGTCAACCAACAATGGAGTGAGTCCCCATTTGAAACATTTGGAAGTTTAAGTTCATAGGGTAATTCTGATTAATAGTGGATAGCAGTGATCTTTCTCATAACTTGGCCAAGAGTCCCTATTTTCACCATTCAAGAACCCCTCATGGCGTTTCCATACTTCTGTATCATATTTCTCTGTGACACTGAAATTCAAACCATTTTCTTCAACCACCCCCAAGAACAGGTCCAATGAGTTGCCTCTTTTAGGACTTAAAAATATAGCCTCTGAAGATGCTGATTTGGACAATAGCCGTTTGACAATTCGAACAAGGCCTCCGTGGAAATCCTTAAAGAAAGTGCTTTAGAAAAGAACAAATTAAGCCGTAAATATAAGATAAGAGTAGCATAAAGATGGAAACAAAAAGCAAGTCAAGCTACATGTATGTGAATCTGTTTTGGAATTATGCGTGAGACACGTAATGCCTTTCATCCCACTGGAGAATAAATTTGAATATCTGCATATCTCCAAGTTTAAAAATTGAAACTGATAGAAAAGTTAACAAAGGAAACAAAGAAAAGCAACCCCATTTGCCAGCCAACCATTACATTAATGTAAAATTTTATTCATCAGAAAAGAACAAATCTTCCATCATAAAAACAAGAGATTTGGAGCCTTATGACTACCAACTCATGCTGATCTATTGTTTAACTGTTATCCTTATCCAATATGACAAAACAAATGCTATAGTCATAAAATAACATTTCCCATTAAGTAATAAGCTAAAGGCTTCCAATGATACCACTACAACTGTAAATAAGACGTTTAAGTAGAAATGGAAAAAAGAGGCACAGAAACCAGCTATACAGCAGAGAACAACTCAAAAGAAGAAAGTCTCACCAATCACTTGCAACAATGATATCGAAAGTGTCTGCAATATTATCCTCCTGATCCCAATGGAGCCGCATAGACTTCACAACTGTATCCCCAAATGCTCTAGAGTTGGCTTCAATGTTACGCTGAGTATCTGATTGTCATGGACAAGCAATTACATTCAAGAAAGTATTAAATGACGACTGTATTTCTGGGAAGAGAACAAAGAACTGAGATGTAGACTAATTGTAAAACTTTTTTTTTCCCAAATTAAAGAGTAACCAGCCAAATTGGTCTCTAAGGAATTTCTGATTGGGTCACTTTGGTCTTCAACACATTTTTATTACTCTAGAAGTTTTCGAAACAGATTGGTAACTCTATAAAAGAGACTAATTTGTCTTACAATAATGTTTTCTTTAAACCTAATTGTCTTATAATGAAACTTGTTAGGAATTTATTTGTCCAATACGCATATTAAAAATTTATTGACAGCATCGGAGAGTCTAATCTATCTGATGGAAGTAATTTTTGGGGACTTCCAGAGTAATAAAAATTTATTAGAAATCACAATGTCGAATCTGAAATTCCTTGGGACCAATTTGAGTGCTTATTTAAAGAAATTTCATTAGAAAAGAAAGAGATTGCAAAGGAGGATCAGAAATCCTCATGCATTCTATGCTGACAAATCATATTTCTTTGTACATTGGATAAAGAAACACCATGAAACAGACCATGAGAAAAGCACCAAAGGGATGCCCAAAAATTAGTCATCATTTTTCACACATTTGATTACTTTCACATTGTAAAAAGTAAGTCTACACTTCTACAATGCACAACAAAATGTCCCAAACATGCTGCAACTCGTCTCAGTTGTCAACTTCTACTCTCGAATAAAATGTTCAAAGTTCTCACTAATTTCAGGAATCACTGAACATGTTGCAGTTAATACCACAACTGTTAATGAGTTCAGCCAACATTTATTAGAGAAAAAAGATATCAAGTAACCATGGCAACATAGCTATTATCAATTTTGATTTGATGTATATAACAGTTATTCTCCTTTACAAACAAAATTTTAAAACAAGATCACCAGAAGAAAGCCCTGTTATCCATATCCTCAACGCACCATAGTATCCTTATTTAGATAAGCTTAAAGTGAAAACGTATTGACTTCGGAAAATACAATCTTTTCAAAATATAAGAAGAAGAGGAACTTTTGTCATTATATATAACAAAACCAAAAGGATACAATAAACCACTTGGGGATTTCCATCTGAGATTACAACCTCTGATGCCTCAGTAACAGCTGCAATAACAAACCCAGCCAAGCCATAGCCAGAACCAAGTTCAATAACTTTTTTAGACCTAAGATAATTTAAATTCATACATAAACATCATAACAGAGCAAAGTGAGAAAAAGATGCTAGTAAATAGAGCAACAAAATTCAAAGTAAACTTGAATAAAATCTTCAAGAAAGAAATATAGTTTTTTGAACCTGAATATATCTGCTTGCGACAAGCAAAAGTGAGCAAGAACATCTTCCGAAGGCCAATTACCTGCAGAAGACATCATGATTTATAGGTACAAACTGTATCAATAAAAGACCAATATCATGTTTTATAATTATTCAAAAGTAATTAGTTGTCTAGCGAATTCAAACACACACTAAGTATTTTGAGGATGATATAAAAGGAACCTACAGACAAGGCCAGTGTTGTCAATGTTGTATCTGTTGCATATCTCAAAATCACTGAGCTGTGCATGATTTTCCACTCTTTGTCTGCACAACCAAAATGTGCCGCATTTTCATTCAAGCAAATTAAATATTCAACCAAGAAAGTCACATGGGAATGAGATTGACATTGACTTCTATAAAAACAACATACACACCACAAGAAGAATCAATTCAAACAAACGAATCCTTGACACAATTTAACTTTTAAGAAACAATTTTCTATGATTCACAGAAAGCAAGCAATCTCACTAATTGAAACAAAAGCCTGATACATATGAGCTCAACTAAACTAAATATTACTACTACATTGTGAACATAACTAAATTAACAAATTTTCCAGCAAACAACAACACTAAGAACTCACGTCAAAAACAGTTGCGGAGAGCCAGGGACAGGAAGAGTGTAACAAACTCGCATATCCATGGTGGAACCGTTGCTTTTATTGGAGTCACATTCATCATCAGCATTCACTTTCACTTCATGACAGTGTATCAAATTGAATCCATGCGTTGTTCTTCTCGAAATTCTCTTAATACGCGTTTCAGATTCCTCATCTGCCAGGAATTGAAAAAAATTGAAGCATTTTGGCGATGAAAGGGGGAAAGAGTAAAAATGGAATTAGTGAAGTAAGTCGGAAGAGTTGAATTACGTGGCTTAGGATGAGAATTGCGAGGGAGAAGAGCGTGGCGGAGGATCTGCCATCTCAAAGAGGAAGCTTTCTCCTTTGTTCTGCTACTTTCCATCGAACTGGGAACCAAAGAATGTCGTTTTGGTTTCACAACGCGTCGTTTTGAGGCAGAGTACCAAAACGACGATGAAGAGTAAGGTGGGCTGGTTAACTGAAACTGAAGTGTGAAATACTGAACTAGTTTTGTATTAATTACTAATTAAAACCTTTTTGGATAAAAGAAAATTAAGTATCAATAATAATAATAATAATAATAATAATAATAAGTGCACATTTTTTGTTTTTTTTTTTAATTTTTATCATAAGATTTTGATTTCTAATGTAGGTTAATTTACATGCATTGACAACAAAAGTCAAACAACTTTAAAATCCAAAGGGACATGAATTGCTGGACATATTTGATAATAGAATTGAAATTTACATGAATGTTCATAATAATCCAACATTTTTTTTTTTCATTTCATTCAAATGAAACTATTACAAAAGTCATACAACATTGGTTGAAGCATCAAGAATGATATGTAAACAGCTATATACAACCTTGAACCTAGTAACAACAAATTACAACAATGGTGTAATTTACAAACTTAGTATAGAGGACACCCTTGAGCTGTGACACCTTGAGCAGTTGGACATGAAGCTAAAGGGCAACCATCCACTTCACTCCCCCACCAGTTTAAGTTAACATTTTCCATCCCTAAACACAAGTAAAGCAGCACTCCCATGAATGCTAATCCGGCATCAAGTCCTCCGGACAAGGCATAATTGTGTCGGCTCCACCACCCGCGATAGTATCGGTAGGCCACAAATCCTGAGAGGAATCCAACAAGAATCCAACTAGTGTAGTTCACTGGTGTGCCCGGAGGCATTTCGGCTACCGCGGCCAAGATAACTGGCATGGTTATAAGTCTAATCCAATGTTTGTTTGGGAAGGTTTTGTGTGCTAGCCATACTAATAAAGGAGCAATAGCACCAGCCAAGAAGAACCAGTTTATGGCTGAGTAGTGTCCAAGATCTCCAAAGATTCTGTGAGGACCTATCAAACCCCATATGACAGATGCATCATAGAATACATGATCAGTGGGACAAGTCCATGGACTACTAGCTGGAAGCAATTCTCTATCACATATGTCTGGAATAGTGCTCATGAGCCACCATGCTGTTGTTAAATGGACCAAAGCGGATATAGTAGTGCCAAGTATCTAACAGAGTAATGCAACACCGCCCAAAACTATTCAGAATTGGAAGGAAAAAAGAAGAAATAGCATAAAATCATGCAACATATACTCACTTATTTTTGGGTCACGTGTAATTTTTTTGCAAATGTGTTTAATTCTTAGACTTGTGTTCATGTAAGAATTTCTCTTAAGGTAAGTGGATATGCATGAGAGTGGGTAATGTGAGTGTAAATTTCAAATTTGTAGTGTGATATTACTTAAACATTATAAAGCAAGGATGAATAAAAAGAATTTGTATGATATTCTAGGGCCAGATCAAAATTCAAGAGTATACGAAGAATTGAATATTCAAGAATCATTTTCCATGTACAAGCATAAATATAAGAAGTTACACTGATCTTTCTCTCAACTTCTATGAATAATGAGGTAGATTGTGTGTGCAAACCTGTGCAACAAACATTGATCTAGGAGGGATCTTCATGTAATGGCCAAGCTTGAAGTCTTGCAAAAAGGAAATCCCCAGTTTCATACTTCCATTCCCATATGTCTTAAACAAAATGTTTGCAATGGGATACCCTGGATAGATGTATCCAATTATGTATTCTGTGATAACATTCAAAGCCGGTGCCTTCATCAGGAGCCAAAACAGAATTGTTATCCATTTGATATTACAACGGTAAAAAGATTACGAGACAGCACCTATAAGTTTTCAAATTAAATAATTTTAAATTCAATTATTTAGCAGGTTATATTGTCATCTAATTGTAGCATAAGTGCAATTTTGTGCCACAAGTTTTGTCAATTCAGCATTATGATAGCATAGGTAATTGTCATAAATGATCATAAATGCAATGCTCTTATACCTGATTTGTTGTAGCTCTGATGATTCCAATTGGAAGAGTGAATGATAGAGCAACAACACATGCTAACACCACACCCCACCATGGAAGCTGGAGTTGATCGTTATAATATCTGCATATTAACATAATTGCAGTGATGTTGAACAATAGAATGCAAATAAACCACCATTCAGGAACTTGTTTATAATTTTTTCTCATCAGCTTAGTGTGTATATCAATCTTCTTCTCTTGGAACGCAGACTTGCTTAGTTGTAATATGTCCCTGCTCCATTGAAAGACATACTTCAATCACATTGACAGACCCATAGTTACAAAAGTTAATGAAAAATAAAAGGTAAATCAGTTGGTTAGAGTCTTATTCATAAATGAAATGGTATCATGCATAACATACTAATATTACTTTCCAAAGAAAAACTTTTAAAGCTTGTACCTTCCATGGAAGAGGAGTACATGAACAAGGGTTGCAGAAAGGCAAGCAAAAGCAAAGCCATATGCCATTGCAAAGCTTATGCTAAGATAAAGAGGGCCGTCCCGCTCGTATGCCTCTAGGTCGAGGTGAAAGTTAGGGTCTATAATATCTGATATGTTGTATTTCTGGCCATTGGACATGAATAGTTCATCTGAAAGTATAGGAAATTTTCTTGCGTTGTAGATGTTCAGCCAATAAGCAGAGGGAATGAGGACATAGACAAAAATGGCAAAACCAGCAGCAACATTAGCGGTAGCAAACCAAGGACTAGCCAAAGGGCTACCAAGATAAGCACATATGCTAGACCAGTCAAAACCAACAACACCAAGTCCAAGACCATGTAATCCTGAACCCATTTGATGTGCTACAATGGAGTTGGGAAACATCCAACACATCCAAGAAAGTGAAGTTAACATTGGGAATAGGTAGCCTGGTAAGACATAATAAGCAAAACTGCAAACAAATGCCATGAAGAAGAACTGATTCCGAGTTAACCCTCCTTTTGGCCTCTCCTCCTTCTCATGCAGTGCCCTGAAAAGTGAAAACCATTATTACATCAACTTAGTAGTTAGAAGAGTGATCTTTTCCTATTTATCAGTGAATATACTTGCTATGAACATTTTGGTGATTTCGATTCACAGTTGTGTTGGAAATTCTAAATGCTTATGGCTGAAAATGGGTACATGTGACAGTGACACTGATCACTATTCTTTCTCCAAATTCAATTTTGGTGCAAGCTAATCATGTTTGCCATTTTAGTTGTACATTTTCCTTTTCTTTTTCTTCTTGACTTGATTGTTGTTTTGGTTTCTCTGTTTTCCAGTGAGTCCCTTATTTATGCATCAAATTATTTTCATTTAACAAAAAAATTTATATTTTTGTCGTTATAAATAGTAATATTGATCTAAATTTAATGGATAGTCAATATAAATTGTTTATTTTTTTTACAAATATATAGCATATATTGTCATATTACACAAATATTTACTTTGCTTAAGATTACACTCATGTTATATTTTTAGAATTTGATTTGTGTATTCAATTTATATAATTTGAAGAAGAAAAAATTACTAAACTATGATTGATAAATTCAGTATTATACTATTATTTTTTAGTTCCTCAAATTCTGCTAAGTATTATAAAGGTTTTAGATTGATTAAAATTCAAAGCTTAAAATGATTTTATATTATCAATCCATAAAGCTTAATCTTTTTTTTTTTTATCGGATGTCCCCGAAGGGACCATAAAGCTTAATCTTAAAAACTCTCAGCATTGGTCTAAATAACGAAACGTTATTTTTATTTATTTTTTTGTAAATTTTTTTGGGTCATTTGTTGACTCTATTTTTTTTTTTGTCATTGTCCAACGTCATTGTTTGGAGACGAAGCGTGGTGAAAGAAACAGTGAGTACCTGAAAAGAGAGACCTGGACAAGATTTTGTGGCCACCACATACCAGCAGGTTCAACCAAGTACCTCCTTAGAAGACCGGCCCAACAAAAGCCCAACAAATGAGTCGTTATAACCACCAAAAAGCCCATCAATACAGTAACCTCTTTCCGGTAAAACACCTTAACGGCACTCACAAAATGAATCGCATAAACACTCGCCGCGCCGGAGTTCGCGAAAATCGTGATAAGCACGTGCTCCTTCACGCTGAACTTCCCCGGATTCATCGTGAACTCGAACCTCGTTCCCTTCCAGAACCTTCGATCCGTCACCGTCGCCGCCAGCAGGTGCCCCGCCGGAACCACCGCTATCTGCGCCGATATCGCCGTCAGGGATAGCGGCTCCCTCCGGTACCAGAAGAACTGGTTCAGGAACGAGAGAAGCACGCATGCTAGGGTTCCTAGTATCCATGTCCTGAAGGTGAATACCGGTAGGAAGGGATCGTCGGTGACCGGGACTGTCAGCGAAACTTGCTCAATCGGAGAGTCTTCGTAGTCCTCCTCCGCCGGCGAGTTTTCCGGCACAATCAATGGTGGTTCTGTGTGAACTGAAACAAAAGAGACAGGAAAAC
Source organism: Arachis stenosperma (assembly GCF_014773155.1). Classification (NCBI taxonomy): domain Eukaryota; kingdom Viridiplantae; phylum Streptophyta; class Magnoliopsida; order Fabales; family Fabaceae; genus Arachis; species Arachis stenosperma. Next base: position 11,940,936 of record NC_080377.1, read on the forward strand.
ACAGCGTTTTAGTGTAGCTGAAAACCATACTATAGTAGAAGAGAAAGTGTGAAACTGTGCGTTACGGAGTGGCGCGTGGATTTCGTGGCGGTTAGCCATAGAGCTCCGGCGAAGTTGGACAAGGTATGAAACTGAAACCAGATTTTTCTGTTTTTTTTTTTTTTTTTTTTTGGTTAAACTAACTTTTCTCTCATTAAATATTGAGATTATTCATTGTTGTGCGATTTTGAAATTTTGAATATTCGAGTGGAATATTGTTTGTCTTATTAATTTATTTACTATTGTTAATAGTGAATTTATTATCCGGTTTGAGGAATGCTTTTCTTTGGGTTAAGTCATGAGATTGAAAAGATGAGGATCCAGGGAGAACGACATGTGAGGACTGTGTGTGGAGTTCAACGCTTGCAGCTGGATTGTGTTGCAAGTTGCAACTATATGAAATCATAGAACTGGATAACTAATTCTTGTTGTTGAAAAAGTATAGGTAACCAACAATATTGGTGAACAATGTGAACAATAGATATATTAGATGTTCACAGATGGTTATTCTAATATTAAAATTTAGGTGAATAATTTAAAAATATAATATATTTTTATTTTATTGATAATTGTTCATATTGTTCAAAAAAATCATTTGTTCGGTAACATTATCCAATGAAATGAGGAGCTTTCTTTGTCGCATGTATGGAGAGAAAATCACGGATGATATGATAGCTGGAGTTGATCATTACTCATTAGAATACTCACATATGAATATAGTGAGGTTCCATATAGAGATAATAATGTTTATCAAAATAATGCAAATAAATCACCATTGAGGAACTTGTTTATAAATATATATTCTCATGAGCTTCGTATGCACGTCTATTTTAACTTGTTTATTATAATCGGGAACCATAAATATACCATCATTGAAGTATTAATTAAACATTTTTTTGGCGGATCTATGAAATAAACAATTAAATCACGTCAATTCATAGAAATCAGATCTGAATCAGTTCATATTAGAGCATGTATATTTTACTGAATAAAATGTCTTTGCAAAATATTTCCCCCTTGTAGAAATAACACTAGAAAGAGCATTGTCATAAACATGCCAAAAGAACTATCAATAGTTCATATGCGCACAGCTAGAGAGCACCAACTACACATCCATTAAATATGATAGAGTATTTGATTTCTATCTTGAATCTTAATACCTTATTTCTATCCCCATTGTCTCTCAGAAACTAAACGCTACCTATCAGAACAGAATCTTCCCATTAAGATTAATAGAAAACTTAACACGAACATTCTCAGTCAAAATATCAAATCTGGATCATCTTCATAATCGAAGTCTTGATCACTTGAATGCCTTAGTCTCTTTGCATCTCTTGGTCCGCCTCTTCCCCTCTTTGGTTTACCCCTATGGATTACATGTACATATATTAGCTCATCCAACATATAACTATTTGCCAGGACTTGCAACAAATTTCTATAATTCTAAAAGAAAATAGCAAAATACTTAATTCAATAAGATCGAGATCAAAGATAAACTGGTTAAGTGCTTACGGTCCATGCGCATAAATTCCTCCGCCTTTTGAACGACCAGGACCAAAATCAGATCTCCCATCTGCCACCAACAGAATACAGTGAATAGGAAATAAAATTCATGCTGGGAAGTTATTGACATGAACATTTATATGAACTCACCATCTCGTCCAGCTGCAAGCTCTTCTGCCTATAATACACCAAATGAAAATAGAATTCACCTCAGAAAATAACCTATTTGTAAAAGGTTGCCGACACTTAAAAAGAAAAAAAAAATGAACCAAGCTTCAAATTCATTTATTGTTTCCATAAATATTGCCTCTGAGATAGTTTTTTTGGGTCTCAAATTGATAAGAATGGTACCATAAGATTAGGCTCATTAGCTAAACTTCTTAATCATATATGAAATAGGTTTAATGTAGAATAGAGCAAGGTAGAGTCCTTTTTCTCTATTCGTGAAGAATCCTTTTTCTCTATTCGTGAATTGCTAATCACTAAATATCAGAAACACACCGCTTGTGAGGTTACTGAGGACAATGAAAAGAGCCTATCTTCAGGATGAAACTTTCTAGACCGCTTCAAGCTGTAATGAAGAAAAATAGATTCAACAATGTCATACAAACATTACGTCAACAAGCAAAAGCCAAAATACTTTATATATCTCAAAAAGAAGGGAAAATGAAAAAAAAATAGGAGCACAAGCAAGTGTACACATTAACTCATCCGTGATAAAAAGTTCTAAATGCACAGCCACAGACTTTGGTCAAAAGAGTATAATCCTGAATTAAAAATGGCATGCCATATACTACAGGATACAGATGGAGATGTGCAACAGATCCCTCAATAAAATTCATTACTACATAGAAGTTAGAACTCAGATATATAAGACAACACCTATGAATGAAACTCCATTGCGTGTAATTTTAACATTCAATATACAAACATGGAAAATAAACCTTGTTCAAGGCGGGATTTTCAGCAGTTAGTAACAGAATTCATGAGTTAGTCTTTCTAATAGGTTCCTGAATCCTGATAGACACAACTATTAATTATGCACAAAAGATCGTTCACTCTAGGGCACACATTACCCATCCTATTTTCCTACGGATTATTAGAATCAAAGATTGTAATATAAAATATGGAAGCTACTACTGCTCAGGAGAAATGAAATAAACTTCATAAGGTAAGAGACTGAAGAATAGGTTTCTTGATAATGACATTAACTATTTCAAAACAAAATTTAAAAGGAAAGCCAAATAGAAGAAACTCCGTACAGTGCAGTGTTCTTTGAGGAAGACAAGAATCCCTCAAATCCTTTCAATACATTTCCACACTGCCCAGGATCCTGTAAGTAACTTGTCTCCATATCATAGACCTATGTTAATGGCAAAATGTTAGCCCGTTATGGCTAGAAACCATGTAAAAGGTCCTTCAAAGAGCTTAACTTCATTAAATCATTTCATGTTAGTGAAGACAAGCATCCAATTTGAGCATCCAATGATCTAAGATACTGCACCTGAGTGCATCATTGCATGCCAACTCAACAAGAAACTTACAATAAAATTGGAATTAACTGCACAGCGTGAACAAGAAATTGCTGGACAAGTGATGGGATATATATTCTGTAATGTATCCCGCTAGCACTAGTGTCTATCATGAGAATAAAGACAGGGTGCTGCATATAAATGATGGCGGATCATATTACAACAAACTTTGTGTCTTCTTGCATTAGCGAGGAACCTTAGCCAGCGTAAGTATCCAATTTTAGGATAGATGCCATTTTTTCCAATTGATATCATAGAACTTTTATATACACTTCAAATAACAAAGCGACCATATATCTTGAGAAATAGTTTCCTTTACCCGTGTTTTGAAGCAACGAAAAAACCCCAGAAGCAACCATTGAAAATTTTACCTGTTTTTCAATGCTGCGAAGCTCATCGTGGAGCTTGGCTCTCCTACTAAGCAGCGAGGCCAGCATTGCAGATGGGTTTACAGTACCCTTTTGTGCTATAACATAAGTTCAGGCAAAAAAAAAACAACATTGTTGCAACTTTAAGAACTCAAAACAAAAAATCAAGGGTAAAGGAAAATATGAAGGGTTACCTTCGGATTCCATTTTCAAGCAACCAAATCAATTAGGGGCTTGAGAATTGAAGAAGGAATGTGCATATTCTGGTTTCTACATCTCTTATAGTCAAAACTTCGGTCTTGATATTTACCTTATGCCATCATACTCTACATAAGTAAATAACTTCGTAATTAAAAAGAAAAAAGAGAGAAAAATCTGCATGTAGAATTTCAAATATTCAAGTTATGGATACACCATCATATTTGGCATAGAAAAAATAACACAGTGTTCTTAATAGAACGAATACAAATTATATGCAGATGGTTATATCAAAATATTCAGCTAGTATCTAATTTCAAGGTCCCTAGAAAGCAAAGAAATCTATCACTAACCATGAAACATTATCAAGTATTCAAGTAACATGATACAAGCTACTAAATCAGATCCAACTTTGAACTTATGCATTAAAAATGTAACAGCTATAGATATTCAGTACATATAATTAAAAACCCTAGTGCCTTGAAACACAAGAAATTTTTCTTCCTTTTTTTTTTAATTTTTAGTTTTTTATTTGGCTGCATTTCATTGCACTATAAGTACCTTAAAACCATCAACCATATGATAGAATAATCCTAATAATGCAACAGAAGAAAGGGAAAATGGGAAAACGAAGTCATGAAACAGAATCCCGGCTAGTACGACAATGACGAGGTGGCGGCAACGGTGAATCGGCGATGGAATATCAACCGCGAACCTGATGATGGACGAGAATGAGATCTGAATTGTGAATTTGAGAATTTGGGGACCTTAGGGTTTCGATCTTTCGATGCTTTGAAACAAAAGAGCTGAGACTGTTTCTCAGGTTTCAGCTATTTCGCATTGGGGACGAGAATGAGATTCGAAATCATTTCTTCTGTTTTTTTTTTTACATAAAAAAGATTGTGGGCCCGCTAACATAGGAGATTGGGTTCTTAATATAAAAGTCAAAAGAAAAGTTTGAAAAGGGTTAAATTTACAAGAAGTTTGATCACATTTAATTATTTTTGGATTTGTAACTTTTATTGAATAAGATGAATTTACAATAAAAGTTCTTAATCTAATAGTAACTAGAATTCGTGTTTGTTAGACCATTATATTCTATATGATACAATAAACAAAAAAATATTTATAATTTAATGGTTAAACAAGTAAACTTGTATCAAGTTTGAATCCTAACAAAAATTATATATATGTACTCTATAGATATATAGCTAGATATAGAAAAAAATTGAGGAAAAAATGGCTTACAAAAGTGTAACAATTTAGTTCTTAATGAATTCTCACATGAGTTCAAGCTTTAGAAATGGAAGAAAAATTATTGTCTTTTAGTATATAGTAAACGAAGATGAAAACATAAGCTATTTTGTTTAGCTTTCAGGGAAATATTGAAGTTTTTTATTTTAATAATTTTATAGAATTTATACAAATATATGACAAATGATTATTTTTAAATAAAAAAAAACTCGAAATACTAAAACCCTAAGACGAATTCATCTTGTATCAAGTTCTATGTAAATAACAATAGCTTTTTGCCTTCCATTTTAATTAATAAAAATAATGTTGGAAATACAAGTTTGGTGGCTTAAATAGATTAGGCCTATTGTTTTAAAATAACACTAGACAAAAATATATTATTTGACATATATCCCTCACTTTCTATATATGTCTAAGGTGATGGCATAATAAAGTGAAAACCTTAATCTAATAGTAGTAGTGACACTGTTTTTAGGATTTTTCACATTCATAAAATTAAAATAAAAAATTCAATTTTGTACCTCTATTTAAAAATATTAATCTTTACATCATGTTTTCATTACAGATAAATTGCAGCAATTAGATTTGATTACTGCTACAACACTTAGTAAATAGGACACCCTTTAACTTGAACACCTTGAGCAGTTGGGCATGAAGCTAACGAGCATCCATCAGAATTACCACCCCACCAATTCAAGCTTATATCTTCCATTCCCAAACACAAATACAACAAAACCCCCATGAATGCTAACCCAGCATCAAGTGCACCAGACAACACATAATTATGTTTGATCCACCATCCACGGTGGTACCTATATGCAACAAACCCAGATGCAAATCCAACAAGAACCCAACTAGAATAATTCACTGTTGTAGCTGGTGGCATGTCATTTAGTGATCCTAAAATCACTGGCATAGTTATGAGTCTAATCCATTGTTTACTTGGAAATGCCTTGTGTGATAACCAAACTAAAAAAGGAGCAATTGCACCAAACAAGAAGAACCAGTTTATGGCTGAGTAGTGTCCAAGATCTCCAAAGATTCTCCGAGGTCCTATTAAGCCCCAGATCACGGATGCGTCATAGAATACGTGATCACTGGGGCATGTCCATGGATTGCCTGATGGAAGAAGCTCTCTGTTGCAAATGTTTGGAACAGAGTTCATAAGCCACCATGCGGTTACTAAGTGCACCAATGCTGCTATGATGGTGCCAAGTACCTAAGAAAGACATATAAGGCAGTCACAGAATAGGGATCAGAATTACATGAAAAGATTATTAGAATAGAAGGGTAATATTGTAAGAAATATGGCTTGCATTTTCAGCAAAAGTGGACAAATAATGCATTCAGTTTTGTTAAAAATATACAAGCCAAATTTCTTATAAATATGAGGTTGAAAGCTCACTCATTCTATTGAATAAGTGTAATTTCAACAAAAACTTTTGTTAATAGAAAAACATGCAGTTAGTCAGTTATTCAATATCAGAGTATTAGTTGTCTATTTTGTTTAGGTTAAGAAGATTGGGTGTGCAAACCTGTGCAAAAAACATAGCTCTAGGAGGAATCTTCATGTAATGACCAAGCTTAAAGTCTTGGAGGAAGAAAATTGCTTGCTTCATACTAACATTGCCATACACTTTAAACAGCATGTTAGCAATAGGATATCCCGGGTAAATGTATCCAATTATGTACTCTGTTATCACATTCAAAGCAGGTGCCTTCTCAGCAAAAAGAAAAGGTAGTTGCTATTAGGGAATGAAATGCACAATACAATAGAAAATATCATCATCCTATTTTTTGTTCATAATATAACTATATATGGAAGTTAAATAAGGGATAGAAACTATTATTAATCTGTTGAATGCTTCACATTAATAATGACCAATAGATTGAATTTCAAGCAACAAAGCAAAGAATTATAGAATAATGAAATACAATAGTGAAATGTGTATGAGGTAAGTAGGGAAAAAAAATGTAGAATAAGGATGTACCTGATTTGTTGTGGCTCTAATGACTCCAACTGGAAGTGTGAATGATATGGCAACAACACAGGCTAACACCACACCCCACCATGGCAGCTGGAGTTGATCATTGTAATACTCACATACAAATATAGTGACAACAATGTTGATGCCAAGAATGCAAATAAACCACCACTCAGGTACTTGTTTATAGTATTTCCTCATGAGCTTAGTATGTATATCTATCTTCTTCTCTTGAAAGGCAGACTTACTTAGCTGCAATATTTCCCTGCATCAATTATAATACATATCTTTATTTATTTAAATGAGTAAAAACTAAAAAGACACTTGTTTCAGTAATTACTAATAAAATGTTTTAAGGACTAACGTATTCATTTTTATTTAATATTTTTTTGACTGAAGTGTTAAAACAAAATTTTTACGGACTAAAAAGTGTATGTATTTATTCAATCTTTCAAGAACTAAAATATTATTAAAACAGAAATCTTTCATAATAACTAAGTGTAGTAATTTTAAACAAAATAAAATTGTGAAACTATTTATTAGCACATGCATGATTTGATACGTACCTCCCATGGAAGAGCAACACATGAACAAGAGTTGCACTAAGGCAAGCAAAACCAATTCCATATGACATGGCAAAAAGGGTGCTAAGATAAAGAGGACCCTCACTCTCGTAGGCCTCCATATCAAGATGAAAATTGGAGTCAATAATAGTTGAGATGTTATATTCTTGACCATTAGACATGAACAAACCATCAGAAAATATAGGAAACATTCTTGCATTGTAAAGATCCATCCAATAAGCAATGGGCACAATGACATAAACGAAGATGGCAAAACCAAAAGCAACATTGGCAGTTGCAAACCATGGACTAGCCAGAGGACTACCAAGATAAGCACATATGCTGGACCAATCAAAACCAATGGCACCAACTCCAAGACCATGTAATCCTGAACCTATTTGTTGTGCTATAATGGAGTTGGGAAAAATCCAACACATCCATGAAAGTGAAGTTAACATTGGGAATAAGTAGCCTGGTAAGACATAATAAGCAAAACTGCAAATAAATGCTATGAGGAAGAACTGGTTCCGGGTTAAACCGCCTTTCGGTCTCTCTTCTTTCTCATGCAGCGCCCTGAAAAGTGAAAACCATAATAAGGTTATGCACTAGTCGATTGTAGTATTTCATTATTGATCAAGTAAGATGTAATAAGAATTATTCAAATGACACATATTACATATGCATTTGATACGATTATTACTTGAGCTGAAATTTCTTAGCTGGTAACATTCATTACCTTGGTGAATCCAGTACCCCAAAAAAAAAAAAAAAAAAAAACACGTTAAGTGTAAAAAAAAAATCGTATAAAATAAATACATACATATATATATGTATATATTGGATATTTGATAAATATGTTTACACTTTACACCATGAAAAAAGGTTGCTCGCTATTAATAATAGAATTTGTTTACCTTTTTAAAAAAACTAAGTTGCTTATAATTATCCTTATTATATTATGATAAATTATAATAATTGTAATAATATAATAATCTATTTTTTTGTGACTAATATAATAATCTATTACTATGGCATTAATAATTATACTTATTATATTATGATAAATTATAATAATTGTAATAATATAATAATCTATTACTATGGCATTAATAATGATAGTATATAAGCCAATGAGTTATAGTTCAAATGGCATAATCTCCCCATATTCATCTAAAAGGTTGTGAGTTTGAGTCTCTCTATTTTTAGTAAAAAAAAAAAAACAATAATAGTATATAAAAACAAGTCTTAAATATTTTAAGAAACCATAAAAATTAAAAAAAAATACAATTTTACTAATTAATCATTGAATAAATATAATTGTTGAAATACTTGAATATTTAATTGCAATAACATTCAAACACGTGTTAAAACTTTTCATTAAACTATATAGTTAACTTAATTGGGATTCTCAACATTATTGTTTAGTGAGCAATTTATAACATGTATTGAAAATATATTTATATGTATAAATAAATATTGCACTTTGTTTTACCAACAGATTAAAGTCGGCTTCTATCCATACGGTTCGAATTTCGCTTTGTGCATGTAATAATCTATTAATCAACGATAAATCTTTAAATAAAGTTCATGGTAAATTAATCTTTGACCTACTAAATTGAAAAATAACATAAAAAAAAAAAATCAATTCCATACTCTCAATTACTATTATTTTTATCTTTTTTTTTATGAAGCAAATTTAAGTGGTCAATAGTATTTTAGCCAGCATATAATTAATAATTACATTTTCATTGGTTGATTTATTTCTGTTTTTCTAAAAAAACCTAGCTAAATTCAAAATAATTGACCATGCTAGATACAAAACTATTAACTATATATGGTATACATATGATTTTTATGGTGAGTTCTATGGTGTAGAAAAAAGATTCTTTCTATACCTATATATTTGTGTTGTCAAAAGAATTATGAGACAAGTGTCTAAAAAGAGATTGTAGTTAAAGACAATATTTATTCATGGTAACTGACATACTTTATATATGTTACATCAATATCACGTGATGATGGACTGATGGTATATAGAATAAGCTGGTTAATGGTATTTGTTATGATTAATTATTAAAAATGATATTGGATCTAGTTATAGTTGTATATTTTATTTAAACTATTTTGAGAAAGTAAAAATAAATTTTGATTGTGGACTACCTTATTGATCCTAATATTTTTTTATCCTATCAAATTTTAAACTGTGTTTTGTGAATTATTAAGCTTATAAAAGGATTATATGTACTCATCAAAGTAACCTCACTAAACTTATATAAAATTCAGACTCTCTTTCTTCATAAATTAATTTCTTTTATTCACACATAAAAAATTAAACTAAACTCCCAAATATTTATTAATAACTACTTATTTTAATATGTTTATATAATTATATATCCATATATAAATATATATTTAATTATTTATATATAAATAAATTAATATCTTTTTCAAATTATATATTACTAACTAAAATTTTTATTATTAGGTAATTATATTCTAACGGTATTTTTAATAAGTTTCAACAATTATTTTTAAAAAATTATTTAAATTAGTACTTTAAATACTAAACACATACAGCCTAAACGGTAAACATTCATTTATAAATATTTAACGTTAAATTTTACACCGTACATTCTAAATTTTAAATCATACTTTTTAAATCCTAATTCATAAATCTTAAACCTTAAACTTAAATTCTAAATTGTAAACCCATAAATTTTAAATCCCTAAATTTTTAACCTTAAATTCTAAATCTTGTAGTTAAAGTCAAATTGTGACTCTAAAAATAATAATTCGAACAAATCTTATTACTTTCATATATTTTCATGTAGAAAAATATTGTTTATACCATTAATTATATCTATATAATAAAGAAAAAATTTAGGACACCAACACTTAACCAATAAAAAAAAGTAAGTAATTCAACACTATTAAATATAATCTTACACTATTAAAAATATTAATAATAATTAATTAATAATTACAAATCACAAAATTTAATGTATTTGGCACTCGTCTCTAATAAAACTGTTTGATATATTCCATTCAAATTACATATCATAATTGCTAAATTGGTATATAAAAAATTTGATATCATCATATTTTAATGAGGTATATAAATATATTTCATTGATATATTAATCAACTGGCATGTTTCTTATATTAACTCAATCAATAGTTGAAATTCATTCAACTTGTTTTATAGCTTCTTGAAAAGAAAAAATATTATTATTATTATTATTATTAAATGTCATTGTGTTTGTGTCACGTTAATAAAATTGGTACATGTAAAAATAATATACTAGAAAAATATATTACATGTATCATAGTTAACCACCAAAAAGTCATCGAATTATTTAAATTTTGATAAAAATGTATCCAGACAAAAATACCTTTAAATAATTTAAAAACGTGATAAAATGTTCAACAATAAATATGTATTTTCAAAAAATTCTTTAGAGATTGAATTTAGATGCGATTTTTTGCAATCATAATTAGAAAATTGAGATATTATTATTCTTAAAATTTGGTGACTTTTTTGCTAAGTATATATTTTCTTGTGATTTTTTAAAAATATTATTAGTTATTAACGAAAAAAAATTACAAAAAAAAATATATACTTAAAAAATGTCAAATTTTAAGAATAATAATATCTCATTTTTATAATTTTACTTACAAAAAATCACGTCAAAATTCAATCTCTAAAATATTTTTTAAAAATATATATTTATTGTTGGGCATTTTTTTCGTATTTTGAAAATATATATTTTTCAAATAGTTTCATTATAGAGGAGTGCTAAGGGTAGTAAATTTTGTGATTTGTAATTATTAATTAATAATTATTATTATTTTTAATAGTGTGAGATTACGTTTAATGATTAAATTACTTATTTTTTTATTAGTTAAGTGCTGGTCCTAAACTTTTTTTTATTATATAGATATATAATTAATGGTATAATAAACAACATTTTTTCATATGAAAATACATGAAAATAATAAGACTTTTTTAAAGTATTGCTTCTAGGATCATAATTTGATTTTAACTACAAGATTTAGAATTTAAGGTTAAAAATTTAGGAGTTTAAAATTTATGGTTTACAATTTAAAATTTAGGTTTAAAATTTAAAATTTATGGACTAAAATTTAAAAGGTATAATTTAATATTTAGAGAGTACGATGTAAGATTTAACTAAATATTTATAAATGAATATTTACCGTTTAAGCTACATGTGTTTAGTATTTAAAGTACTAATTTAAATATTTTTTTTGAAATAATTGTTAAAACTTATTAAAGATACAGTTAAAATATAATTACTTAATAATAAAAATTTTAATTAGTAATATATATTTTGAAAAAGATATTAATTTATTTATATATGTTAATGTATATACATAATTTAATTTATTTATATATAAATAATTAAATATATATTTATATACGAATATATAATTATATATGCATATTAAAATAAGTAGTTATTAATAAATGTTTGGGAGTTAAGTTTAATTTTTCATGTGTGAAGAAAATAAATTAATTCATGAAAAAAGAGAGTCTGAATTTTATGCGAGTTTAGTGGAATTACTTTGATGAGTACATATAGTCTTTTTACAAGTTTAACAATTCACAAAAATACACGCTCAAAATTCTATAGGACAAAAAAATATTGGGATCAATAAATCAGTCTATAATCAAAATTTATTTTTATTTTTTCAAAATAGTTTAAACAAAAAATACAACTATAACCAAGTCCAATATCATTTTTAATAATTACTCATAATAAATACAATTAACCAACTTACTTTATATACCAACATCAGGTGATATTAATATCAATATGAAACATGTCAGTTATCATGGACAGAATTTGTCTTTAGCTACACTCTTTCTCTCTACACTTGTTTCATAATCCTATTGACAACACAAATATATAGATATAGAAGGAATCTTCTTTCTACATCATAGAACTCACCTATTTTTATTAGCCAGGTATTAAAATGTGAAAATGAAATATTTCAGCATAGCTGGCATAATAGTGATATTTCACAAAAAAAAAAAAAAAAGAATTGCGTGGAAGTAAAATGATCATATAAGCGGGTATGGAATTTTGAATATCCAATGTGCATGGTTGGAAAATCAATAATTGAATTCATTTTAATTTATTTTATTTTATTTTAATTTTCCGTTAACGTGATAGGTGTGCGAGTGAAGCAAGTAACGCACCTGAAGAGCGATACCTGAACAAGGTTCTGCGGCCACCACATAGCAGCGGGCTCAACCAGGTACCTTCTAAAAATCCCGGCCCAACCGAAGCCCAATACCTGCGTCGTCAAAACCACCATCATCGCCACCACCACCGAAACCTCTTTCTTGTAGAACACGATCGTTGAACTCACCATATGAATCGCATAAACGCTCGCAGCTCCAGAACTCGCGAAGATCGTGATTAGCACGTGCTCTTTCACGTTGAACTTCCCTGGATTCATCGTGAACTCGAATCTCGTTCCCTTCCAGAACTTCCGATCCGTCAACGTTGCCGCCATTAAGTGCCCCGCCGGAACCACCGCGATCTGCGCCGAAATCGCCGTCACCGATAGCGGTTCTTTTCTGTAACCGAAGAACTGGTTCAGGAACGAGAGGAGAACGCACGCTAGAGTTCCGAGGATCCATGTACGGAACGTGAAGACTGGTAGGGAGGGATCGTCTGTGATTGGAACCGTCAGCGCCACCTGTTCGATTGGAGAATTCTCGCCGTCCGGCGAAGTATCCGGTGATATTTCCGGCCATGAGGAACCGGAGCCGCCATGGTAACTCGGCTTCTGTTTCTGAACTGAAAAAAAATAAATAATAATAAAATAAAATAAAATAATTGAGAAGGAATCTCTAATATTTAGAACTTAATTAAGGAGCTTCTATATATATACACTCTGATTAAAGTGTTTTAAAAAATAATTAAAAAAGGTTACAAATGATAAATACATAAAAATGCAATTTAAAAAGCTGTCGAAGAAATCATTAAATTTAGGGATACATTTCTTAGTCTTAGTGGACAATGGACTGACCAATAATAAACTCAGCAGAAGTTTTATAAGTAAATTAAACGGAAAAAAATAAAACAAAATTAAGAGAAGAATTTGGAAATAGAGTTATTAAGCTAAGGTGCATACTAAGAGGCTCGTTGATTTCCTGATATTCACTACTAGCCATAGTGTTTTTTGTGTCTCTTTATTTGGTAGGAAGTAGGAACTAGGGACATGGAGTTTGAAAACTAACAAGGGATCTGATTTTGTTAATGGTGGGATGCTTTTTTTTGTTTATATTAATTATGAATCTTTTGTTTATATATATGTTTGCATGATTGGTAGATAAGACATGAGCTAGAAGCCTAGAACACAAAATGGTTGGGACACTGATGACGTTATCTGCTTGTTGGCTATGCTAATTATATTATTCATTCATAATAACGAGTAATTTTAGTAAATGAACGAGATATATAATCTTATTATATGTTGTATATTTTTTATTTTAATTTCTGTGTATCAGTTTGAATCTTGATGGAGAATAAAGGAAAATTCATTTCCATATGGTAGGCCGTAGGGGGCAATTCATCGCATTTGGACTGGTTTATGGGCAGGATACATTATATTGCATGAGAAGATATTTTTATATGTTCTCTTGTTTGATTAGAGACTGAAATTAAAAATGTTAATTTTAAAATATAAAATTTTAATTTTTTTAATATTTTTAAAAAGTAGAAATGACTGAAAATTTTAGAAATAAAAACTAAAATTTTAATAATATATATTTTTAAATACTATGATTTAATTTTAAATTTGATCTAAATTTATTATTTATTTTTTATATTTATTTTAAATTTAATATAAAACTAAAATATAATTTAATTTTATATATTTTATATCAAATATAATATAAAAATTTAATTTAATCTCTATTTTTTAATTTCAGTTTTAATTTTCCTTCCAACTGTAGCCTAAATAAGGTAATCTATGTATTCTCCAAACATGATAATAAATACTAGTAGTATAGTATTATTTATTCACTCGCACAAAGGGGAAAAAATTAAAAATATTTATTTGAATATTACGGTTACGGTTTGGCCTACAATCTATAATTACATTTTCTTATTTTATTTGAATATTAGCTGGTGTGTTTTTTTATTGCTTTTGTTAAAAAAAAAAAATTGAACACTCCGTTTGTTATTATATTCTCCTTTAATAATCGTTTCAATTTAATAAATAAGAGATGATAAGATTTTAATTAATGCAATAATTAAATTTAAAAGCAAATGATAAGAGTATCAATATCTTATTTCTTAGGTGATGAAATATTTTACAATTATATTATGTATTTATAAAAAATTAGTCATCAAATTAGTTATAATTCATATAAATTATATATTAAGATATAAAATATATATTAAATAAATTTAATTTAGTGGCTAATTTTGTGTGTGAATATAACATTTGTAAGGATCTTAATACATACTCTTCTAGTCTTATGCTTAAAAATGAAAAAGAATTCGGAGCAAAAAATTCAATTAGCTAAGCTATGTGTAAAAAACAATTTAATAACAAATGATATATAAAGATCGATGATAATTGAGATACAGATATATCATAATCATTTATCATAATTTTTCAAAGTATTCCCTAACTCATCGGAGGGAAGTTAAAATTTAAATTCTGACACTTATTTAAATAAATAAATAAATTAACTATTTTATTAATTCAAATTGATTACAACTCTTTTTATTGATATTTTTAAAATGATGATTCTTAAAATTTGAGTCTAGGCTGAGAATTAATTAATTTTTGACTAAAAGACAAATAGGTTTCTGACCTTTTAAAATGGGGATATTTTCATTCCTCAAGATTGGAAAATACATTTCGATCTCCCACGTTTTAAAACAGGAGACAATTATACCCTTCCGTCTGTTTTGGACCAAAAACGGCAACGGAGCCAACTGACATGGAGGGGCAGTGAATGACGTGGCCGTTATGCTCGCTGAGGTGGATTGGGACGAAATTTAACTGGACAAATTCGTCCCTGAAGTGCCAAACGACGCCGTTTCCACCAGTGAGCCCTATTTCATCCAAACGCAAGGTGAAAATCATGGTCGCTGCTTGTGCGATCGTCCATGATGAGCGAGGGGGGTTCTTCATACACAAGATCTCTCACAATAAGAAACAGTTCAAAGGGGTTTGATCCTCCTCCACCTCCTAGATAATACTCATTGGTTTTCTTCACAAGCTCCATGATCCTAAGGTGTTCATCTTTCACAACTTTAAGCTCCTCCTCACATTTCTCTACAAACCCTTTCATTTCCTTAACAAATCCACCTCTCTCATTGTTCTCGCCACAACATTTGGTTACAATCTCTCGAATTTTGCTAACACAAGCATTGAAAATGTATAACATCCTAATGAAATTCTGATGATCAATTGTTGCTGCTTTCTTTACTTAAGATAATTCATCCTTTATACCTCCCAATAACACTTGTAAACCAAGCATCAGATACTCTTTCTCTGTCTCATGTTGCACAAGGCTATTATTGTTTTCATTGGAGCTGCTTATATCACCGTTGATTTTGGGAATGTTATGCTTTTGATTCATAGCTTCTCTTCTTCCTTCTGACTGAGCCACCTGCTCTACAATAAAGTGTAGCAAACTAGTCTTCCCATCAATGCTTTTCACATCAGGAAGCTTCCTAAGAGCACTTAGGTTGAAACCTTGTGCATAGGGGAGAAGTTTCGGCATTCATCTGGTTTCCAGCTTTGAGAATTGCCTCAAGAAACTTTAGTAATAGGCCACTAGCCCTCATCTCCTTGCAACCCTTTTCAAGAACTTTGGCTTCAATTGGTTCTTATGACTTCCATGAAGCGCACAAGCTCCAAAGGTGCGTGAAGGATGGTGACATTGCAAGATAACTTAGAGAGCAACCAAACTCTCAAACAGAAAGATAAAATAAACACAACTTTACTAAATCACCAAATCATGAAGAAGATCAACATCAATAAAATGAACTCAAATTCATCATATTCAACAAAGATCCATCAAATTCTAAGTCAAAATAACGAATCAAACAACCCCAAATCAAAACAAAAACTTCTTTTTTTTATCTATTTTGGGAAAAGATTAATAGAAAACTGACCCTATAGAGTGTGTTCAAGCACTTGGAGCAGCCACCAAAACCAGGGAAACCATTGACATTGTTGGTTCTACTGATGCAATTCTTCTCTAACCTTCTCACAGTTTTATCCCCAACAAGTTCACCATTTTCATTAACTGAAAATGCATCTGGCCAACTCAGAGGGTGAAGCCTTATCCCACAGAAGCAGAACACAACATCACATGTCTCATTGGGTCTTTTCAGCTGAATCCCTCTCACTTTCAGTGTATTCTCTAAGTCATTCACATATGTTTCTGAGTCATCTGGTAACAATGGCATCTCATATGACAATGATGATGTGTGGGTATGGCTATGGGTTAATGCAGTGGAAGAATATGCAGAGTATAACCATGATGCAAGAACAGGGCAGCATCGTGTGCGGTGGAGCTCCATGTCAGAACCACCACCACCACTGCCTCCACAAGCATTCTTTATACCGTCAAAGAGTTCATCTGAGAGTGTCAAGGGGCAACCTTTGACATCAGATTGTTTAGGAAATGCAGAGATGGTTGCTGTTGATGGATGAGATGGGCCTGGACCTGGGCTTTTGTTTGGGAGGATGGGCTTAAGGGTTTGAAGGGTTGTTGTTGATGATGAGTCATTGCACATGCAGCAATGGAAGAAGAAGATGATAATGCAGAAGAGGAAAAGGGTTAGTGGTAGTGGAGCTGACATGGTGTTTGATGAAATGTTTATGAGAGAAAAAGAAAGAAAGGGTATAATTGTCCACTAAAATTTCGTCCCAATCCACCTCACCAACTGTAACGGCCACGTCATTCATTGCCCCTCCATGTCAGCTGGTTCCGTTGTCGTTTTTGGCCCAAAACGGACGGAAGGGTATAATTGTCTTCCGTTTTAAAACATGGGGATCGAAATGTATTTTTCAATCTTGAGGGACGAAAATGTTCCTGTTTTAAAAGGCCAAGGACCTATTTATCTTTTAGTCTTAATTTTTTATAACTTCAAGCCTTCAAACTAATTCTTGTCATCTTTCTTCTTTTTCTCCTTAATAATACTATTGATACTATTGCAATTTCATCCTTTGTTTGTTGTCCTTCGATATCGTTGTTGGTTATTATTCTAAATTCTAAATTAAATTAAAAAATCTAAATTTTAAACTCTCGAAAAATAAAAGTAAAAGAAAAAACAATTTTAATAATAAAAAAAGTGATATTCACTAAATTTAAAGTAAAGTTTCTGTACATTTTCTTAAAATTTACGGCATGAAATGCACAATAAAATAGACATACAGTCATACAATATCAATCATCCTATATATTTCTTGTTCATAACATAAATATATATGGAAATTAAATAAGGAGTAAAAACCATTATTAATCTGTTGAATGCTTCACATTAATAATGACCAATAGATTAAAGTTCAAGCAACTAAGTATATATATGGTTCTTTGAAAACATATTCACAATATAAAATGACAAAAAATAACAAAGCTAGCAAAGAAATGTAGAATAATGAAATACAGTAGTAATATGTATGAAGTAAATGAAAGGGCAAAATACTTATATAAACCAAAGACAACTTAATATTACATGAATTTTTTAAAACAAATAACGTTACGTGCATATCTTTTTTCTTAGTTTTATATAAATTAAATTCGAATTAATTGATGTGTAATTCGAATTCAAGTAATTCGATTTATATAAAATTATATATAAATAAAGACATGTATGTAACGTTATTTGTTTTGGAAGATTCATATAATATTAAATTACTTTTTATTTATATAAGTATTTTATCCTAAAAAAAAATTGTAGAATAAACTGGCATACCTAATTTGTTATGGCTCTAATGATTCCAATTCAAAGTGTGAATGATACGGCAACAACACAAGCTAATATTGAATATAGTTAAAATTTTGATTTAATTAATATTAAAATTATTATATTAGATTCGATTTGATCTGTTCTATACATTTATGAATTAGATATTAGATATATTTGTAAAACATAAAAATATTTTAAAAAGTTTACTTTTATTAAAAAATATCAATAATTTTTTTTTTTTTAAATATATTTATTTTTAAAATATTATTAAATATATTTTTTTTAAATAATAAAAAAAATACAATGATAATCATTAATTAAAATTAATCATAAAAAAATATTTATTTATTTAGTTTTATGAATTTGTAGATATGCAAATACTTACATAAAATTTATAATTAGATTCTATTTATATGCAGATCAAATCTAATTTTATTAGTGTGCGGATCAAATTTATCAATATACAAATCAAATCCGATCTATAAATGCTTCTAACAATATGTTAATGCCAAGAATGCAAATAAACCACCACTCAGGTACTTGTTTATAGTATTTCCTCATGAGCTTAGTATGTATATCTATCTTCTTCTCTTGAAAGGCAGACTTACTTAGCTGCAATATTTCCCTGCGTCAATTATAATACACATCTTTATTTAAGTGAAGCAATTTAATAGCTCACAAAATTTAACAATTTTGCCTCTAAAAGGTTAAATGTAGACATACTTAATTATTAAAAGAGGTAAAAGACTTTTGTTTCAACAATTCTGTTCCTAAATTATTAAACATACATATATCAGTCTGAAGTATTGTTTAGTTTTAATACTCTCTCTCTCTCTCTCTCTCTATATATATATATATATATATATATATGTTTAATTTTAATATTTCATTTATTAAAAGACAAAATTAAACCTCTTGAGAACTAAAAGGTATATATACCTTAATTTTTTAAAGAAATAAAATATTGAGACTAAAATGTTTCAAGGAGTAAAGTATTTATATTTAATACTTTATTGACTGAAGTGTTAAAACAAAATCTTTCTACGGACTAATGTATATGTATTTAATTATTTATTCAAGAACTAAAATATGATTAGAACAGAAATATTTTTACGTAAAAAAATTGTTTTGAAAAAGCTATAAATTATAATTTTTTAAAAGATATTTTTATTTTTTATTATTAAAAATTTGTTAAATATACTGAAAAATAATTTTTTTATTAAAAAATATAAATTTTGACGGTTTAAAGACGCTCAAACAAATTTTAATTCTACTTCGATAATTTAACACGTGAATTTCACGCATGACAAAAAAACCAGTAATAGGACATTGTACAGCAGCAAAGTATTCAATGAGATGTCAATAGCCTCAGGAAATGGATCATCTTCAGTTTTTTTAACATTTGAGAAAATGCAGTGTGATTTTTTACCGTTAACTTTATAAGTGGGGCCTAAATTAAATATAAAAAAGAAAGCATTGAAGGGTGAGAGATCACAATTGACACCATCCAATTTTTTTTTTACTGGAGAGGATCCACTCCCGATGGTTTAGAGAGTATTAGAGATATGATTATTAGTATTACATTGTCTTGTCAGGTTATGCTTTTGAAATGAGTGATTTCAAGACATGGTATTAGAGTTCTAGATCTGAAAGGTTAAGAATTCAAACCTTGATGAACCCTAGCACTCCTCTATGCAAAATATAAGACAGTTTTACCGGGGACTTGTAAGTAATTTTCTTCACCACCTCTCATCAATGAGGTTTACCAACCCAACCTCATTGATCTGAATACTTTGCCTATATAGTACTGACTTACCGGTTGAGGGGTTCCACGTACTTCCTGATTTCCATGCTCAGAGCTGAATCAATAACCATGGTTACTTTTTATTGAATACAGCTCATAATGTAACCATAGTTTAGTAGTTGACGGATGACCATAAAGACCAAAAAGAAAGCACAGTAGTCTTGTATTGCATTATTGGCTCCTCTATCTTCTAGTTCGAGTTGAATCGAAGCAAAGCTAAGGAAAGAGAAATGGCTACTGTAGTGGGTGAAGCGTTGCTCTCAGCCGTTGTGGAAGCGTTGGCTAGAAAGATCTCCACTACTGAGATACGGGAGTTGTATCGGAGCAAGAATCTTGATGAATCGCTGCTTGAGAAGCTGAGACCGACGCTGCTAAGCCTTCAAGCTTTTCTGTGTGATGCTGAGGAGAAGCAGATCAGCAACGCTGCTGCGAAGAGATGGCTTGATGATCTCACTCAAGCTCTCTTTGACGCCGATGACTTGATCGATGACATCGCCACCGAAGCTCTCCGTCGCAAAGTGGAAGCCCGCTATCATCAAAGTGTCGCTGCTAAGGTAACACTTATATCATAAAAACAAAAGAGATTCATTCAATATAATTACGATACAACTTGCTAGAGAGGGTATTCTTTAAACTATCTTTTAGCTAATTTTTTATTATATTAATTTTAAAAAAATTAAAACAAACATATTTAAACAGATTTAATATTGTTTTTTTAAAATTCAGAAATTTAATTTTAAATATCCAATTTTATTTTTAACACTTAAACACTAATATGTTAAAAAAAAAATCTTAAAATCCTAAAACATATTTCAATTCTAAAACAACAAAACACATTAGCAGAATCTTGGGCTTACTCCTCTACACTGCTTCCTTCTCCGCACGGTGCTCATCATCCTTGTCGCTGTTACCTCTTCTGCGCCGCCTTCCTACTCATCGTCACGCTTCTCCTCCATGCTGCGCTCATCCTAGTCGCCGCAGTCTTCCTCCGCGCGACGCTACTCCTCCATAAAAAGTTCAATCTTTCCAAAGTCTATATTTTTTATTAATAAAAAAAATAAAAAAGAGAATATTAAACACTATAATAACCTAGAGAATGAGTTTATTTGGATGAATTTTGAAGATAATATATTTTGTTGAGTTATTTTTTTAAAATATCTCATAAAAAAAATAAAAGTAATTTTATATTTGAATATTTTATATAAAATTTTTTTTATTAATTAATTATGTTTGAATATAATAATATAAAAATATTTATTTATTTATTATATAAAAAATATGTATTTTAAAAAAAATATTTTAAAAACATAAATTATAACTTCTCAAAAAATATATATATTTTTTAATTTTTGTAGTGTTTTTATTTTTTATTTTTATTATTAAAAATTTATCAAATACGATAAAAAATAAAAAATATTTTTTATTAAAAAAATATATTTTTTATCAACTTAATAACATTCAAACAAACACAGTACAAAGGAGGTAACAAATTCTAAATCAAACAGAATAGTAAAAAAAAATTATTAATACAGACACATCCAAATTCGCGAGACGCATTTCCGACTCAAAAGAAGCGACAACGAGAAAGAGCGTAGAGGAGGAGCGCGGCGCGGAGAAAGAGCACGGCGCGGGGACGACGAGGATGATGAGGCAACGCGGAGGAGGAAGCAGCAATGGGGATGATGAGCGCAAAGCCGAGGAGGAAGCAACAACAGAGATAATGAGCGACATGGAGGAGGAAGCGACGACGATGAGGAGTTCGAAGACGAAGATTCCTCTTGTTTTGTTGTTTTAGCCTTTTAGGATTGTCATGTGTCTTAGAGATTTTAGGAGTTTTTTTTATGTGTAAATGTTTAAGAATTTAAAATAGATTTGGATATTTAAATTGAATTTCTAAATTTTACATATTATTTGAATTAAGAGAAGGAAAAGTCTAGGAGGCCAGCAATTTCTGTATTTTTTTGTCAGTATTTAACCATCAAAATAAAAGTGATAGATCTCCTATCATTAGATACTATTAGATGTAATTTCACACCATTAAGAATACTATTGATGGCCAATTGATGGTTACAAAATACCAAAATTGCTGGCCCCTAGCATTCCTCTTAAGAGAATATGAAAGGAGAGAAAATGTGAAAAAAAAATTGAAAATGTAAGTTTGTTGTTATTTGGATGAGAAAGAATAATTGAGTATAAGGAAAAAAAAAAGTGGGATCCACTAAAATTTTTTCTTCCCAAAGATAATATGAAAATGAAGGAAAAATGTATAAATAAAAATAAAATTATTAATTTATCCTTTGATTAATAAAAAAATGAAAGATCTAAGAGTATTAATATAATTTTTTTTTATTATAATTTTTTTTTATTTTTTTATCCAAAAAAAATTATCTCTATTTTTTTACTCATTTTTACTTTATCCAAACAAAATATTAGTCTTACTTAAATTATTTTTTGAATTTATATTTTAAATTTAAAAAATACTAAATCTATTTAGATTTGTTTGTTTTATTTTTTTAAAATTGATATAATAAAATGATAACTAAAGAAATAATTTAAAAGATACCTAATTACATTATTAATTTGCAGCTAATAATTAAATAATGTTAGGTAAAACTTTTTTCAGTCAATCTTTTTTTAAAGTATCTTAAATTTTTTATTTTAAATCTTATGTTATAAATTTAAACACTAAAGATAATTAATATTAATTTTTTAATTTTTTATACTTTTTCTGATAAATTATAATTTTCAATTTCTAAGTCTCAACTTAGAGCCTATATTCACCATTAAGTATTTATCAAAAACAAAAATAATAAATATATATAAAAAATTATTTAATAAATTATTTTATATATTATTTAATTTAAAGCACATAATAATTAAATTTTTTAATTTATTCTCAATATATTTTACTATAATAATATGGTTATTATTTCTTGGTGTACGCATAATTTATAAAAAGAATATGAGAATATAAGTATCTTAAAGTTACGACGGTTTTATCCTGATATTATAGATTATGATACAAAAGATTTACAAAAAAATTGTGGAAGATAAAAGTTTTCATTGGCTAAAGACGAGGGTCTTTATAGATAAAAAATAAATAATAAAATTTTTAGTTATTATTTTTATGTGAAAAAATTTAATTTTTTACTAATAATTAATTTTAACATTATTTATTATCTAAAACTTGAAAGAATTTAATATATATATTTTTACATTTGATTAGATATTATTTTTGTTGAACAAATAAAAATAATATTATCTCTCTTCTTCCCTCTTTCTCTCTCTCTCTATATATATATATATTATAAGATATTAGTATAAAAAAATTATATTGATAATTAAAAAATTTACTCAAAATTAATTTTTTTGAAACAATTGAATCTTGATTTAAATTATTAATCACCACTAGGGCTGGAAGTGAGCCGAGCTGAGCCGAGCTAGACCAAGCTCAAGCTCGGCTCACAAAAATTGAGCTTGGCTCATGGCTTGACTCATTAATAATCGAGCCTATTTCTTAAGCTCAAGATTGGCTCACCAAAAGCTCACGAGCTGGCTCGAGCTCATGAGCTGGCTCAAATAATAGAAACATAAATACATAATATATAATTCTATATCAATAAATTATAACTTATATATTTTATAAAATATTTAAAAAGATCAATTTTATATATTGTTATCTATCATTAAATTATAAATTTTTTATTTATGTCCTACATCAAAATATATGTAAAAACTAAATATAAAATTTTAAATAATTAAGATCTTATATATAATTATATAGTACTATTTCATATGTATATATATAATATTAAAAGTATAGATTAAATGCATATATATATATAATCGAGTTAGCTCACGAGCTAATGAGCTGAGCTTATCAAAGCTCAAGCTCGGCTCATTTAAATTATGAGCTCAATTCCAAGCTCAAGCTCGGCTCACTAGCTCACGAGCTATTAACGAGTCGAGTTCAAGCTAACTCATGAGCTGACTTGACTCACTTCCAGCCCTAATCACCACATTAGTATTCTCTCCAAATTATAATTATATGTAATAAATATTTGAAGAAAGAGAAGTGACAATATATTAAAAAGATAAGCGGTGAAAATTTATAACTAAATAAAAAAGCTAAAAAAGTATGCATATAATAATAATATATTATTTTATGTGAATAATATTATGAGATTATTTTTTAGTTATATTTAATTATAAATTTAATGTATTTTTTAATTTTATGAATTTATTTAAATTATATTATTTTATTAATTTTATTTTTTTATAGAATAGAAAGGTAGAGAGAAAAAAAAGAGAAAGATAAAGAAGAAAAAAGAGAGTTTGTTAATTTTAAAAAAATTAATTTTATTTAATTGTAATAAAAATATATATTGTGACACATTTTAGTTTATCAAGTTAGTAATATAAAATATAAAATATAAATTATATATAGAATGGAAAGGATAAAAAGAGATACAAAAAGAGAGAGAGGTAAATAAGAGAATGGAAGGGAGGTTATTAATTTTAGAAATGAATATTTTAAATTTTAATTAGAGAGTGTTATGTGATATATTTTAGATTTTTGGTTGTTAAATTAGTAATATAATATAGTTATATTTTAATTTTAATTTTAATATTTTAATTTAATTTTAATGTATAATTAAAAAAATTATATTGTATATTTTGATTGTCAAATTTATAATTAGTCATTAATAATGATATATATAAAAAAAT
Organism: Arachis stenosperma; assembly: GCF_014773155.1. Taxonomy (NCBI): domain Eukaryota; kingdom Viridiplantae; phylum Streptophyta; class Magnoliopsida; order Fabales; family Fabaceae; genus Arachis; species Arachis stenosperma. The sequence continues at coordinate 11,965,883 of NC_080377.1, forward strand.
ATAATGGGTGAAGGAATGAGAGATAGAAAAAAGGAAAGAAAGTGGAAGAAATAACTCTTTAATTTAAAAAAAAAATTTGTTTTTAATTATAATAAAAAAGTAAGATATAATACATATTGATAATAAAATTAGTAATATATAATAGAATATATAATAGATTACTAGTTAAAAATTAATATTATTTCTTAATTTTGGGAGTGTAGCCACTCCCTATTAGTTACATTCTTATATCTTCTTCTAGAACAAAAATCGATCATTTTATTTTTTTGTTAATTGATGTTATAAAATGTTATTTTTTATCATATATTTTCTAGTGAGACTAACAAAAATCATATAAAAAATATGTTGTAGAGTAAAAAATCATACTTCATAAAACAAATTAAAAAGAGTCATTCATTGTTTCTAAAACTACTCTCATATCTCATAACACAAACATTTAGGATATTTTGGAATTGAACAAATTAAGTTAGCACGTGAATTCTTGTTTTCCTAAACATGTCTATTTTTATTGGTTTTCGGTTGTGGTTGATTATTGTTACTCTATATTGGATAACTTACCTTTTAAGGATTTTATTTTGTGGTTGGATTGGTAAACTACTAAATATGGATAAAAGTAAGAATAAAGACTCAACTCGATTTTTCTCCCCCAAAAAAAAAAAGACGTTTCGATTTTTAATCTTTTTATTTTAGGATAATACGATTATTTTGTGAAAATTTTATTCGTAAACTTGTGGGAGTTTAAAATTTTTACAAATTTTTTTTAATAATATAACCAATCATGACTATTACTACCATCATTTTTTTGGTCTTTATCGTTATCACTTCTATCTTTACTATTTCTATTGTGTAACTATACTTTATCATCATCGTTATCTCTTCTACTGTTATCATCACTAATACAAATATCATTAACATTAATGTTATCTTATTTCATTTTTTATTCGATGTCATTTTTTTCCATTTAAAAAGTCTTTGTATTGTAATTATTTTTTTTCTGTGTTATCATTTTTAGTGATGGTCTTTTTCTATTTAACCATCACCCTAATTTTTTTTTTAAAAAAAATAAACTTATTAATAATTTATGAAAATTTAAAATTTTTACAAATTACAATAAATTTTTCATAAACTAATTTTTCGTTACTATTAAATGAATTTTTTAATAGAAGAGTCGTATTATCTTAAAATAAAAAATATTATTCTAAAATAAAAAGTTAAAGATCCAAATATCCTTAGCCGGATTGAATCTTTTCTTGTATAACATCGATGAGATGAGATCAATTCAACCTAAAGAATTGAATACTATAACGGTTGTGCAAAACTCTTTTATCCACGCCAAATTTCAAAAATGTTGTTTATGATACCAAAAGAAATTTCTCACCTTTTTTTCTTTTAAAGTCTTGTAAACAAATGTCTCATTCAAATACAACAATAAAATATTTTAATTATATTTACAATTTAATTTTAGAATTTAATTTTATATATTAATAATAAAAAACATTTTACATATTAGTCTAATATTCAAATTATATTTATTTTTAAATAATTATTTATACAATTAATATAAAAAATAATTATTTTAATTGACATAATATATATAATAGTATTTTACATTAAATCGTGCCTTAAAATTAAACTCTTATATTTGTATAAAAAAAATCAGGGGAATATATAGATAATGTCACCATCAAATTGATAAAACTCTCTCTTCTTATTTACACTTCAAAAATACTATTTGTACACCAAAATTAGCCACTAATGTATTTATGTATAAATACATGTGTGGCTTAATTTATTTTCAATATGTATTTGTATTCCAGCATATATTTTATTTTATATTGGTGGTTGACTTTGGTAGTTAATTTTAGTGTACACGTAGCATAACTCTTTCCACTCTCATATCTTATCCAAAATTATCCTCAACTCTTATTTTCTTAATTAAATATATGAAAAAAAAGAAATAACTAATGGTTAAAAAGTTTAAGAACTAATCAAATCAAAATAAAACCTTTTTTTCTTTTTCTATGTCTGTGATAAGATTGCTACATACACATCGCTAAAGAAAACTATATATCAAAATCTAGTGTCATAAATCTAGTGTCATAAGCATAATGTATCTAGTTTTCATGTTATTTAGATATTAGTTCTTCCATTGAATTTGTTTATCAAGGATTATAGCGACTAAATGAGTTATTTATTGGAAAGTTAAAGAAGCAAGTGTAGAGCTTAGGAAAGTAAATATTCGAGTTTTTACTGTGATGATGAGAAATTGTATTTGTACCACTCTTTAATATATCATTAGTGTACACTTCACTTATTTAATCTTATTTAAAAGATACTTTTTATGTTTACATTCTCTCACTGTATATCAATTCTTTTAAATGCAAAGGAATTCGATAATCATGTTTTTGTGCAACTTAGGCGCGGAAGGTCCTCTCCTCTCCTTTCAAGTGGCCTTACCGAAAGATTAATTCTAAGATGCAGAAATTGTTTGAAAGATTAAAGCACTTTGAAGAGGCAGCACACAACCTTCCATTGGAAAAAGGTGTCTCTGGCAATGTTTGGCGTGCAACACCTACAAATTCTGCTATTGATGATTCTGCTATTTGTGGAAGAGATGATGAAAAACAGAATCTGAAAGAGTATTTACTGTCAGAAGACGCTGTTACTGATGGTTGCAGTAAAATAGGAGTGCTTGCCATTGTTGGCATGGGAGGAGTTGGAAAAACAACCCTTGCTAAACTCCTATACAATGATGCTCAAGTTAAAGATAAGTTTGATGTGAAAGCATGGGCATCTGTTTCCAAAGATTTTGATGTTTTCAAGCTGGCAAAATCTCTTCTTGAATCTATCACATCTGCAGCAACAAATTTGGATAACTTCGATGCTTTGCGAGCAGAATTGCAAAAGAACTTGTCTGGTAAAAGATTCCTGCTTGTGTTGGATGATATATGGAATGCAGGATATGTTGATTGGACCAATTTGATGCTCATTTTAAATGTTGGGCAAATGGGGAGCAAAATCATTGTTACAACACGACATCAAGATGTTGTGGATATTGTAAAAGCTATGCGGACCTGCCGTCTGGAACCATTGGCCAATGAAGATTGTTGGAGTTTACTTTCCAAACATGCATTTGGAGCACACAAATGCAATGAACTGTCATCCAACCTTGAAGAAATTGGTAGAAAAATTGCCGAAAAGTGTGGTGGCTTGCCATTAGCTGCGGTTGCATTGGGGGGTCTTCTTGGCACAAAGTTATCAAGCGAGGACTGGACTAAGGTGTTAAACAGCAACATTTGGCATCTTACAGTGAAAGACGTGCAACCAGCTCTTCTATTGAGCTATCATTTCCTCCCAGCTTCTTTGAAACAATGCTTTGCTTATTGTGCAATTTTCTCAAAAAACTCGAAGCTGCAAAAAGAGGCGTTAGTTGAGCTATGGATGGCGCAAGGCTTTGTCAATGTGTCCCAAAATGAGAAGAGCATTGAAGAAGTAGGCGGTGAATACTTTGATGAACTAGTAGCAAGGTCTTTGATACGACGTTCTGCGGATGGGGAACACTTTGAAATGCATGACCTCATCAAGGATTTGGCAACAATGGTTTCTTCCCCATATTGTAAGAGGCATGACAATGAAATGCAACTTGGAAATCTAACTGAAATTCGTCATTTATCTTATGATAAAAGTATGTTTAACCATTTTGGCGAACTTGATTCCCTTCATGGATTGAAAGGCTTACGTACACTCGTAGCATTACCATTATCATTTGATAACCCGAATTGGAGCCATTACCTAGCGAATGGGGTATTGCATGAGCTGTTACTAGCATTGAAACAATTGCGGGTGTTATCTTTGTCAAACTACTGTAATGTCACTGATTTGCCGAATTCTATTGGCGATTTAAAGCATTTGCGATACCTAGATCTATCTTGCACTCAAATTGAAAGGTTGCCTCCTGCAATATGCAAGCTCTACAATCTACAGACCTTGTTGTTGTCTAATTGTAGAGGTCTTACTGAGTTGCCTGAGGGGATGGGAAAATTGGTGAATCTACGCCGCCTTGATATTGATGGTACTAAATTGCAGGAGATGCCCGCAGAAATAGCCAAACTAGAAAATCTGCAAAGTCTGAGTTGTTTTATTGTCAGCAAACAACAAAGCGGACTGAAGCTTGCAGAAATGAGAAAATTTGCCCATTTACAAGGTAAACTCTGCATCTCAAAACTAGAAAATGTTATTGATCCGTCTGATGCTTGTCAAGCCAATTTGAAGGAGAAAAAGCAAATTGAGGAGTTATCATTGGAATGGAGTCATTCCATTTTGGAAGACTCCCATCAAGTTGTACTACTTGAACATCTGCAGCCCTCAACAAATTTGAAGAAATTGACTGTTAAATGCTATGGTGGAACTTGTTTCCCAAATTGGTTGGGTGATTCCTCATTTGGCAACATAGTGAGATTGTGGATTCATGATTGTCGTCATTGTTCTTTACTGCCGCCTCTTGGACGACTACATAGTCTAAAAGAACTATTCATTTCAGGTATGAGATCAGTGAAGACTATTGGGTTTGAATTTTATGGAAGTAATTCCCCTTCATTCCAACCGTTTCCCTCCTTGGAGACTTTGATATTTGTGTGGATGGAAGAGTGGGAGGAATGGAACATGATAGATGGTATAACTACCGAGTTTCCCCGTCTATCAAAGCTACATCTGGTTAGCTGTCCGAAGCTGAAAGGAAATTTACCCACCAATCTTCCTTGCTTAATTGAACTATTTGTACAGGACTGTTGTCTACTTGAATCAGAGTTTTCAGGAGAAGTGGATAACGGAAACATAATGAGACCATTGAATGTATTCAATTTTAACTCTCTTCAACAATTATCTCTCCATCGAATTCCTTCTCTGACGTCCTTCCCGAGCAATGGTCTACCCAAAGCGTTAAAGTCACTTTGTCTCCAAGAGTGTGAGAACCTTGAATTCCCAAGTCATGAGTTCCTTCATGGTTGCAAGGCACTTGAGTATCTGGACATAAGGAGAAGCTGTTGCTCGCTGACGTCATTTCCCTTAGGTTCTCTCCCTGTGCTCAAGCGTCTTTGGCTTCTTAACTGTAAAAAATTGAAATCAATTTCAATTTTGGAAGAAGAAGCAGCACGCCAGTCTCTCATATTTCTTGAAGATCTCCAAGTATATGAGTGTCCTGAACTGGAGTCGATTTCCCTACTCGATTTTTCCCTTCCTAACCTGAGTTCATTTCAGGTAGAGAGATGCGACAAGATTAATTCATTACCAGAAACAATTAGTAATCTCACTGGCCTCCAAACATTATGTATTAGTCAGCTTCCGAGTTTGGAATCCATTGGAGAAGAAGGTTTGCCTATCAATTTAAGGACACTAGCTGTGGGCAAGGAAGGGGTTTACAGCAATACAGATATCACCAAGTGGGGCTTGGACCGACTCACTTCTCTTTCAATCTTGAGTATTCAAGGTGACTATCTGGTTAAGAAGCTGATGGAAATACAAGTGCCCCTGTTGCCCAATTCTCTTCAGAACCTAATCATATGGAGTGCACGTGAAATACAACATTTGGATGGGAAGTGGCTTCAGCATCTCACCTCTCTCAAAAGCCTTCATTTTGATAAGTGTGACAAGTTGAACTCATTGCCAAAAGAAGGGTTGCCTTCCTCAATTTCATATCTAAGAATGAGAAGATGCCCAATGTTGAAAGAAAGTTGCCAGAGAAACAGAGGGGAAGAGTGGCCTAAGATTGCTCACATCTCATGCATAATTTATGAATATAAATTCTCAACCCATTATTTATGGTCACAATGATCAAATACACATATTATGCCTTCTTCCACAATAACCATTTAGATGAATTTTATGATCTTCTCAGCATGTTGTATGAGTTTGTTAGCATGGCTTATTTCTCTTCGTTGTTTTACATCATTCACGCACACCTGAGTTTATGCCTCCTGAAGTATATGAAGAGGGTTATAATGAATCGGTTGACATATACTCTTTTGGAATGTGCATCTTGGAGATTCTCACCTCTGAATATCCTTATAGTGAATGCAACCATCTTGCTCAAATTTACAAGAAAGTTATCTTTGTACGAAGCTGATGGAAACATATCTATTAATTGTATTGTTATATTCTGTTACTAGATTCTATATATTACCAGCTAATTAAGTCTTGTATAAATGTGATTTTGTATTTGTAGCTTAGTTGGAAACATTTTAGAGCAAAGCAGTTTCATCTAATTCCAATTTAATGAATAAAAACTATTAGTTGTGTATATAATATTGGATAGCTAGAGGCACATTTTTAATTTGATGAGGATGAGATTGGTTTCATGTTCAATAACTCTATGAAGTTTCTGTTATATCATTCTCTTGTAATTTTCAATTGGCGCAAAATTCAGAATCTGTTATATCATTTTGGATCGTAAAGGAAGTGCCACTCTGAGCTGAATTGCTAGTTTAACACAATAAAATTTCTTTACATTCTTAATATTTAGAAGGAAAAAAAAGTACACTTTTCAAATATTTGCATTACGGTGTTAAACAAAATTTTTCATATATGTCAACAGACGTGGTTATATGTACGACCTTTTTTGTCTCTTTATTGGATTTTTTTAGTATTAAAAGTATTTGATAAGAAAAGAAAAAATGAAATATGTATCTTTTATTATTTAAAAAAAATTAATACAACAAATTAGTTTCTAGCAATTTTTACTTTAAATAGATTAGTCTCCAGAAAAAAATTGACAAATTCAAAACCATTTAGGATATTAAACAAATCTATTCTATCTATTCTATTATATAAAAATCGGATGTCTGCACTTAATGATGGAGCTGATGTGGCATGTTCCGGAGAGTGTTTCCTGATTTAATTATTTTAACTCATTCAATACAATTTATTACCATGACTTAATTATATCAGCTAATTGATTTGATTAGATAATTAATATAATTCATTATAATTAATATAATTCATATTATTTATTATAATTTATATTGCTTAATTAATTATACTATATTAATTATAATTCGTTATATTAGTAATTAAATTAGTCTTTTCATTTATAAAATTTAAAATAAAATAATACATTAATTTATAATACGTTAATTTGTTATTTATTCTAAATAATTTTGCTTATATACTACATATGAATTAATATTAATTTATAATAATACATTAATTTATAATCCAACTAATTCTACTGTTTTGACTTAAAAACAAAAATAAAAGCCCAACGGCTTAACATTAATTTATAATCCAACAAATTGTGCTATTTTGACTTTTAATAAAAAAATGAAAGCCCAACGGCTTAAGCCCATAACCCGTAACCCATTTTCCCTCCCACACTTGACACTCCTTGCTTCTCCTTTTTGGAACTAACTTGAAATTCTGATATTGTTTATATACTACATATGAATTAACTTATAATCCAACTAATTGGATCGGACCGGTATCCATCCGGTTTGCCTAATGCGACGTCGTTTCGAGGGGTGAAAGGAATAACGCGTTACTGCTTCTTGGTCTCCTCTTCTTTTGCGACTTTCATTCTTTCCTTCATTCAAAGAAAAACAAAAAGAAAAAACCATAGCTAGCCTCCATCGCCGTCGAACGGAGTGACGGTTGCCGCCGTCTGTGGCTGTCCGATAAGTCTCTTTGTACTCTCGGTATTTTTCAAGTCAAATCCCCTGTTCGATGTTTTCTTCCTCACTCGGTGCCCATTCTCCGTCGGATTCTTTCTACTCGCGGTCGTCTTGTCGCCGTCGTCTCGGTATCATTGTCTCGAAGGTCAGTGGCTTTGGTGTGCACCTGTTCTTTGATTTTTATTTTATTCTCTGAATCTCTGTTCTGAAATCAACAAATTATTGAATGATTATAGGATTTTGTGTTTTGTTGAAATCGTTGAACGATTATTTGATTTTTGGGTTCTGACTGCTTTGTGTTTTTGTTAAATTTGTATATGATTATTTGATTATTCAGGGTTGTGTGTTTGTGTTTTAGATTACACATAAAAAAACCAATTACTTGGAACACTTGCACACAAACATGTCCAGTCCTAGCAGCAGCTTCCCAATGGATCCTTCGTTGGGTCCTTTCCCTGGTCTCAGAACCTTAGTTGTAATCATGGTAAGTCTCTAAACTAATTCATTAATATATGTAATTTAAAACCCTAATCCCAAATTGCATACGACCCATATATAATTAATTTTATCATACAATTTATCCTATTTTTAATACCTCTTTTCACGTAATTTTTTGTATTTTGTCTAAATCTTTTATATATATATATATATATATATATATATATATATATATATATATATATATATATATATATTAATTTGTCTTATGTTGCAATATTTTTTTTTTGGAGTCAATAAAAATCAATGCCTCAAATTTTAATTTATGAAAAATATGATACTATGCTCTCAACACAATCTTTGGTCATATTGAAGGTACTGTTAACAAACTTTTTGGAAATTATATCAGATTAGGAAACAAAAAATTAGTGCTATATATCAAATTTAATTCTCATACCTCCTTTATTCTGTACCTCTTGAAATGTCAATACTTATGATATAGAATAATTTGACAACATACAAAAATAAAACAATTTCATACCTTTTCTGATTTACAGTACCTAATTAGTTTATGTAAATATGGTGATTTTCTCTTCAGCATATATTACTTCTTATTTTGATTTTTCAAAATTAAACTCAATGGAACACAATAAATATTGACCGTTAATTTTTATCCTAATTTTCATAATTATTTTATTGATATTATTCAGATTCTTTAATTCTGAATAGTCCAAAAACTTTCCCTTTTTTTTAGTTGGATTTTTTATCCTAATTTTCATAATTATTTTATTGATATTATTCAGATTCTTTAATTCTGAATATTCCAAAAACTTTTCCTTTTTTAGTTGGATTTTAATAGAAACGTAAAGATTCTTGCAATCCTTGTCAATACTGGGGCTGAACAGTGCTGTGACTCTCTATAAGTATAGCATAGGTGATCACCACACTTACTCTTACTCTATACAGAAATTCATAATATTTGAGTAATTTTGTGGTGACAGGTAGCAATGGCAGCTAGGTGAGTTCATATTCCATGTGGATTGTTTCACAATAAATTTTTTTAATCTTTCACTAAATATGAGGTCCTTGATTTTTAGGTATGATCTCATCAAGTGTATCAATGCTAGTGCAGTGCATAAGGTGTGGAAGCTCAAAGTACGTGTCATTAGACTTTGGATCGTTTCTCAATTTGCAAAATCTGGAATGAAGGCACCTATTGAGATGGTTGTCCTTGATGAAGAGGTAAAATTTTCTCTTTGCATTTCAGATTTATTTTGGTAATGTTTGAGCAATAAACCTCATTTATCTATGACTCTATAAAATTAATACATTTAGGGGGATACAATTCAATGCACTGTAAAAGACATATTTGTTCCTATGTTCGAGGGCTTACTCGCTAAGGGCAATGTGTATGTGGTCACTAATTTTGGAGTTGCTTTGAATACCATCAAGTTCAAGCCTACTCGACACGAATTTAGAATCCACTTCAAGAGGAATACGATTGTGCGTCCGGTACAAGATTCTTCATTTTCATTGAACGGATTCAATTTTATTCCGTTCAAAACAATTCAATCAGAGTCTAAAAAAGATGGTTATTTAGTTGATAAGTACTTTGTTAGATTAATCTATAATGTATGTGTTGTTTAATTTTTTTAGGTCTAATTTTTTAATCCTATATTGTTTTGCACTATTTGCTGTCTTTTTTATTATGAGCATATAATGGACAGATATGGATTCAATTGATGGTTGTTGCTATTCCTCTCAAGTCTCAAGTATTATCGATTCATAATTTTCGTGAAATTTATTTAAGTAAAATTTGCTTCTCTTTTTATCTTTTAACCAAATATACACCCCAAGAGCTTATAGAGTCTAACCCATAAGAAATTAGTTATTACCCATGGAAAAGAGTTAGGCTTTATTTTAGGTTTTTACCGTAAATTTTAGCTTTGTATCCTTTGAATTAATTGAAAATTTTTACATAATATAATATAATATATTATGATGGAGCATGTCTTATTTTTTAAATTTGATGCATTAAGAAATTATATTAAGGAAGAATTTTTTTATTATTCCCTACCTGTAACAATTATTCCCTTAATATAATTTTATATTAAGAAATAATATAATTTTCTAACTCAGTTAAATATTGTTTCATTTAAATTTTGTTTAATAAAAAAATTTATATAATTTTCTGTATTATTCTTATAATGTCCTATAAGGATTAAATAATACTTTAAAAATTAATGTGTCTTATTTTTATTTATATTTTGTATTAAAAAATTTCATTAAGGTAATATAACTTTTTTAGGCAAAATAATTTATCAATCTGATTTTATTACATAATGTCTATATTTAATGTATGTCATTTGAATTGGCTGATGCGTCATTTTTTGTTATAGGTATAGGACTAAAAAAATTGTATTATTTAGTTAAATTTTTCTTCAATTTGTTATTGACTTTGTTTTCTATTAGTATGCGTTTTATTTTAACACATCTAAATACAGATTTCATATATATATAGTAACTAAAGAATTAGTACCCTTAAAGGTATCGTTGGTAAGGAGTACTAATCTATTTATTTTTTATTTTTTCACGAACTTTGATTTCTAGGCCCTAACTATTTATTAACAGTCTTTTATATTTTTATTTTTAAGAAAATTAAAAAAATCTGATTTCAACATGGATGAAACTTTGGAAAAAAATGTGTCATTTTTTGAGTTATATCTGAGTAGATAGAGTTTTGTTAATGGAAAGATTGGTGCCTTTATTTTGTAGATGTGATAGGTCAGCTTGTCTCTAAGGGTAATTTGGTCGAATTCACCTGGGACGGGAAGCCGTCAAGTTATATCACCATAGAACTTAATGATATTGAGTAATGCTTAATATCTTTTTTGATAGTGGCTTTTGTTTTAAAATCTTATTTTGAAATTTTGTGCCTCTCTTTACTCTACAAGAATTGCTATTTCTTATAGGGGTGGACAGAAATTAATGGTAACGTTTTGGCAGTCTTTTGCTTCTGATTTGCTCAAATATCTAGAGGAACACCCGTGTCTTACCTATGTGGTTATTCTCCAAATGGGCAAGATAAAATTTTATAGTGGTTTGTTTATTTTACTGCTATTTGAATGCATGTTTTGTGTCATCGTATGCTTCTGGTATTTTCTTTAATTTGTTATGTCTTTTTGTAGGGGTCATGGGTGTTTCCAACACAAACTACAATTCGAAACTGTTTATTAATGTTGAGTTTCCAGCTGCCAGGGATTTCTTTGCGAGGTACAGTATATAGATCAGTAGTGTGGCCAGCAAAATATTTATACAAGGCTTTTGATTATTTAACTATTAGTAAATTTCATAAATTCTTATTTAAAAATGCAAGGGTGAACAAATTGGATCCTGTTGATGGACAAGGCATAATGCCGCTGGTCTGTGATCAACCTATTTCAGTTGAGAAAGATTTTTTGCGTCTGTCAGTCTACAAAACAATTGCCGAGATAAAGGAGCATAATCAGGTAAAATCCTTTCTTTATTACTCTTCCTTTTTTTTCATTATATTAGTTCTAATGTTTGTTGGATCATAATCTCAATTGTTGTGTTGTACCCTTGCATCCATCGATTTTAGGATGCTGTATTTGTTACAGCCGGGACGATTAAAGAAGTTAAGACCGAGTTTGGTTGGTGGTACAAAGGATATAAGAAGTGTCGTCGTGGCTTAAGGGAACTTGAGAAAAGATATTTCTGTCCCAATTGCATTAGAGACTACGGGTTCTATGAGCCAAGGTATGACTCACGATACTTCTTTAACATAAGGATTATTTTAAACTATTCAACCGTGTGGGATGGAGACTCTTGGATAAGCCATTAAAAAACTATTTGCGTCCAATTCAATAATAACATAGTATAGACACTCTGACTATTGGTATAATTTATGTAGTGTGTTGTTCTTGGATTGTATATTTTCTGGTGAATAATAGGTACAACATCCACATAAGGGTGATAGACCACACTGATGCTGCCTCTTTTGTTTTGTTCGATGGAGAAGCTGTAAAGTTTCTTGGAGTTTCTGCTAATGACCTTAGGCAGTCTTGTGTGACTAAGGTTTGATGTCATATTCATTTTTTTGTGTTAATTTTTTTGGACTATACCTTAATTTTTATTATTTATGAGAGCATGAATGAACTTTTTTCAGTTAAATTTGAAGGGTGTTGAGAAAAATTCCTGTCCTGAAGAGATTAATAAGCTTAGGAATATTAAGTTCATCTTCAAAGTGCAACTCAAGATGAGGAATCTGAACTCTTATGAACCATATGTGATGGTCTAATAGGTGACAATATAAATGGTGAATCTGAGATATGTCTTCCAGAAGATATTGTTATTCCTTCTTCGGACCAGGCATTTGATGAGTTGGTTCATTTTTCTTATCCAAATATTTTGGAAAACATGTCCTCAAAGGATTTTTTTAAAGCAAGAACTATACTGGCTCCCACACTAGACATTGTTGAAGAGGTCAACAACCATCTGATGGCTATCATTCCTGGAGGGAAAAAATTATATCTTAGTTCGGATTCTATTTGTATGGATGAAGGAAATATGGAGAGTCAACTAGATCTCTATGGTCCTGAATTACTGAATAGCATAAATTATTTTGGTTTGCCTCTACATAAATTAGTACTCAAGGTTAGTGTTCCGGTGATGTTACTAAGGAATATTGACCAATCCAATGGTATTTGTAATGGTACAAGACTACAAGTTAGGAAGCTTGGAAATCATGTCATAGAATGTGAAGTCTTAACGGATAAAAAATGTTGGTCATATTGCTTTGATTCCAAGAATGAATATGGTACTAACAAATAAAACCGTCCCAGTTAGATTCCAACGAAGACAGTTTCCCATAATAGTATCGTTTGCCATGAAAATTAATAAGTCTCAGGGACAAACTTTATCTCACGTTGGATTGTACTTGCCCAGACCAGTTTTTACACATGGCCAACTATATGTGGCACTTTCAAGAGTTAAGAATAAGAGAGGTTTAAAAGTTTTACTTATGAATCATGTAGGAATGTCTGCAAATTCAACCATCAATGTTGTTTATAGAGAAGTCTTTGAAAAAATAGTATTCTAATGTAAATATGTTAATTTTATTTTAAATTCTGTATTAGTGTATAATTATTTTATTTTAAAAGATATAAAATAATTATTACTCCCTTTTTTAAGTTAAAGTTTGATTTTGATAATAATTTTATATATTTTTTAAAATAATAATTATTTTGTATTTTTGTTTTAAATATCGAAACATATAATTTTTTTTTACTTTTATAAATTTTTCCGTGCTGAGCACGGGTTTATACACTAGTTAATTCCTAATAAAAGAAAAAAAATAGTCTTTTATCATTAAGACTTTCAAACAATTTAGTGTGTGTTTGGATTACAGTTTGTAAACTGAGGTTTGTATAAAATTGATTTTGTAAAATTGATTTTGATCAAAAGTGAGTTAGTGTTAACGTGGTTTATGTTTGACAATTTTTATTCAAAATAGATTATAGTAAACTAAATATTGTTTGGATTACATTATTCAAAATCACTTTTAGATGAAAAATTACGGAAAAGGACATAAATTTAAATAATTATTTTATATTATTTTATAATTTTATTTTAAATATTTAAATAAATTTTAATATTTTTTTAGTATTTTCAATATTCCTTAGTACTCTAATAAGATTAATAGAATCATAATACAAAGTAAAAAAATATTTCATGTAAAAAAAATAACAATAACAATAAAAAAACTCATATAATAAAAAAAACAGAAATTTTATAAAAAACAATAATATGCATAAGAGAGTATTAGAAAAAATATTATAAAAAAAACAAACATATGAATAATGAAGGACATAATTGGTACATACAACATAATTTTTAATCCAACGTGAAAAGCTAAACGGAAAAGCTAGAATTTATAGCTTCTGGTAAAAGTTGGTTTAACATAGAAATCACTTCTGCGTTTAGAAGATAAAAATGTTGCCAAACACAAAAGTGAAGCATTCAAGAAGCTCAAACGCGCTTCTCTCTTCTCCAACGTAAATCCAAACACACCCTTAATACCTTGTTTCTTTGGTATTTAAAAGGCCAAGCACCAATTTGTTTTTTTTTAGAAATTAGTTTATCTAAAAGATAATTTGTACTGTTGAAGTAAAAATAATACTTTAATTGATAAAATAATAAAATAATACTTTAATTGAATTAAAATAATAAAACTTATATATAATAAAAGTTATAAATTCAAAAATAATTAAAATATTATTTTACTAGTTTCCCAACTTCTTTATCTTAGGAGATTTTTTTTTTTTCCAAATGAAGAGAATAACAACCAATCAACCCCAAGCACTACCCTTTGGGGTTGGTTAAGACTTAAGATGATTCTATAATAACATATCATAAGCCAAAGTTTATATTCTTTTAGAGATTAAAATTAATTCAATAGTTATCAATAGGAGTTTGTGTTAAAAGAAGAATGCCACATGAAAATCCAAGAACAAGAAAATAGTCAAATAGATATCAATAAGGAGTACAAGAAAAGATTAGGTGTTCAAAAAATAAAGAAAAAGTATAGGTGAACAATGAAAATATTAAACAATGTAAATTGGATGTTCATTTTACTAGTGTACGGATGGTTATTTTAATATTAAAATTTAGAGGGTTAATTTAAAAGTATAGTGTGTTTTTATTTGATTGGTGGTTGTTCATATTGTTTACCAAACTCATTGTCCCCCTAGCATTCCCCAAAAATAAATATGCATAGCAAACTGCTAATCATCATATATAAAAAGATTATTAGTAATATATGATTGAATCTTTCTAAAAACGAACAAAAAAAAAAGACCTCAACAATATCACATCTTAGATTATTAGTAATATATGTTGATGTTGCAGACATAATCTTTGTGCAGAAAAATAAATAGAAGCATGAAACCGTTACTGAGAAGATTCAACTGTGGCAAGAAACAAAAGGTATCTGACTGTTAAAATTAAAGAAGGGTATGTAAAATAATCCACGTAAATGTTATTATAATGCTTTAAAGGACTGATTTATTTTACTTAGTCCAGGCCTTACAATAATGCTTTCACTGTAAGTCTGTAACACACTAGAAACACAACAAAACAGCTCCTAGTTTTTTAGTCACCATTTGTAAGTATTCCTTGTTATCTCTATTGGATTCTTTATGATATGATAAGTTCCACTGTGATAATTTCTTAGAGCATAGAGGGTTTTCAATCATGATGATATAATATGTGATAACTGGAAATCAAAGTTAACAATTCCAGTTAAATTTTCTATAATAGAAGAGATGTATTATGGATCAAGGGAATAATGACGAGTCATTTGCCTGTAGAACATGCAAGTTATAAAGTTCCCAGCCCCAATTTTCAAACTTGTGAATATACATGTTTAACTGCCCTGCCCATTCCTAACCTTAATTCATTCCGGGTTTCGCATTGCAACAACCTTAATTCACTACCGAACCAATCTATATATCAATCAATCTCAATTTATAATTTATAATATATTTAAAAAAATACAAGGTAATTTCACAATCATTTTTAGACACATTTGATTTTATTCTACGTTAATAGAAAAAATTTTTTTAGATGGCATAATCTTCTATCTTTGTATTATGTTAAAGAATTTTCATTATATTTTTATCTCTTCATAATAATCTATCTTTATATAATGTTATAAGATGTCATAGGATTCTTTTTTTAATCTTAACTTTTCATATTCTCTTAACCTTTATTTTTTTGTAAGTTACATTGTTACTTTTAATATTAGTGTTAATTTTTTTAGGTTTAATTACTCTGTTAGTCCTTATAGTTTCATGAAATTTTTAATTAGGTCCTTATACTTTTTTTCCTTTTAATTGGGTCTTTGCACCAATTTTATTTTCAATTAGGTCTTTGTTGGCAGTAATTGATTTAATTTTATAGGGATCCAACTAAAAAAAAAAATTGATGTAGGGACCCAAATAAAAAGAAAAAAAAGTATAGAGACCCAATTAAAAAAAATTTAGTGCAAGGACTTAATTAAAAGGAAAAAAATACAGGGACCTAATTAAAAATTTCGCAAAACAATAGGGAGCAACAGAGTAATTAATAATAGATATAAATTTAATTAATTCTTTCTCTTCTCATACTCATCCCTCATTCTTATATTTATTATATAAATCAACATTTACTTCATACATTTTTTTTATCTCTTCTCACATAATTTTATACCTCTTTTTCTTTTTATTTATCCATTTTTACTCATTTTTAGCACCATTAGAATTTAGTTGATGACTATAGTTCTTATTTTTATTTTCTTAATTTGCTAAAAAAAGATTAAAAAATAAACAAAAATAACTATTTAAAAAATAAAAATAAAAAATAATTATATGAAATCACCTGAATAAATTTTAATTGAATATTTTTATTATTTATAGTCTAATTTATGTATAATTTTATTATTTTATAATTATTAAATTTTGAATTTTTTAATTTTAAATTAGTATTTATTTTTAACCGCGTTATATGTAACACTCTACCACACAAAACTTTACATCTAGGATGTGAAATAGAGGTGGCGAGGTGCTACGACTTCTAAAATAAAATGTGTACATGTAATAGCAGAAGGGTTATAATAAACTAGAGGCCTTGAAAAAATGGGTATAACAAAAACACGAAATGAAAAGCGCAACGCTCCGGAAATGAAATAACTTGCGTGTGAAGAAAACTATAACTATCAAACATAAGATAATAAAAGTAGGAATAGAGAGCCAAGAATACAAAATAACAAGCTCTTAACTCAGTCCGCGAAGTCAAGACTGGCTGGAGAATACACACAAATCATGTCTCTCCATAAACCTCTAAGAGGATAAAAAAGAATAAGTTATGCGAAGAGAAAGCTATATATATATATATATATATATATATATCAGTACAACAAAATAACCCAGTAACCACTTCGCCTCAGGAGTTCAGACGCCTAACGAGATGCCTCTTGACCTGTATCTGAAAAATAACAACATAGTATGGGGTGAGAACTAGAGATTCTCAGTATGGTAAAGATGACACACACATAAGATATAAGGTATTGGGAATGCTAGAGGCAATCCTAAAACGCCGACACTCAGATTATAGAGTTTAAAGTATTAAACAGAAGTCATAAAAGGTGGTTTACTAAAAGTATCTAAACCTAACTTAACTTAATCTTAAATCTATGTCTCGTACTACCATTCCTTTATACCTCTATCTCCGTTAGCGTTTCACAGACAAATAAACAAATAAAGGCAAGCACAAGAAAGTTATAAATACTGCAGTTAACAAATATACATTTAGCATGACAAGTACACTTAGGCACACCCAGTCAATGCACAAACAATAATTCAAGTAGTATGCATATGATGCATGCCTGTCCTATGACTTATGAGGCTCATCTGTCAGTTATTCAGCCAACCCGACAAGTCCGAAAACCTTAGACTATCCCTCGATGTGCATCCCCAAGAGTCTATGCATAGCTTTTTTCTCAAATAATCAATATTGCTCAATGGGGGTTAACATTCTCAGGAATTTATAAGTGTCTGGTCACCCTTACGTCGTAGGGTCAAAAGAGCATCGAGTTCTCAACCTGGTACACGTGGTGGCAAGTCACGGTACTTTGTAATACCCGGTCTAACCGAAATTTAATTAAATAATGAGTTAAGTAGGAGCGAATATGGTTGGAAGATTTGGCGATTGGAATTTGATGATTTCAATGTGATATTTGGATTCAGTGAATTTTTCTGAGTCGGAAGACATAGTTTCCTGTGTAAAAGCGCGCAGTAGAATTTTGACCGGCAGTACCGGCTGAGACCTGTCTGGTACTGCAGCTGAGAAAATTGATTATGAGTAAATGAGATTAAGAAATGAGGAATTATAATTAGGGGAGGTAGAAATATTTGAAGTGCGATTTAGAGCGCTAATCTTAAAAGTTTTGGTCCAAAATTGGGCCAACGGACAAAAATAAGTGAACCGGGCCTAAGTGGGCCCAAGACCCAACATATATAAACATTAGTTATGAGCATTTCAGCTCATTTTGCCCTAAAGAAGGTGTGTGGGGCGCTGAATTGAGAAGAGAGAAGAGAAGAGAGAAAACCTAACTCTCTTTGATCTTCAAACCACCATAACTTGAGCTACGGAGCTCCGATTGACGAGCCGTTTGCGACCACGCGTCGCTCTTCTCATCCTCTACATTTCTATCTAAGTTTTGTGGTGAGTATTCCATTCATCTCTGTCCCGTTTTCGAAATTCCCCTCTGTTACACGTTTTTGGGTAGTTAGTGTTGAAATCTTATGATTTTGGGTGTTTAGGGATACTCCAACATGGATTCCAAGTGGGTTCTATCCCTACTTTATATGGGCTGAGGTAAGAAGTGCTCAAACCCTTGTGATTTGTGATTTTTATGAGCCCTAGGTTGATGTATGTATGTGATATTGGTTATGTTAGTGTATTTGATGATCTTGGTGCACAATTGGGAGATTGGTGTTGCTTGAGGAGCTTTGGTGAGGCTTGGGGCTAAGTTTGGTGGAGACTTCCAAAGAAGAGACTCAATTGATTTGGCTATAAGAGGTACGGTTTAAGTTTCATTTAAGTACCGTGTGGTGTGATGAGAATTCCTAGGCTAGATGCCCCTAGGATTAAGTTTGGATTGTGTAAATGGTTGATGCTAATATGCATAGTTGGTATGTAATGTGAATTGATGATTGGGTTGAGAATTGTATGGCCTTGTATGCTTGGTGTATTGAAAATTTGATGTATTGGGTAATGAGTATTAATTTGTGGTTTATGCATTTAAATTGTGAAATTGGGCCGGAGGCCATAAATTTTGGGCCGGAGGCCGGAAAGAGGTAAGGGAGGTAAGTTGATGTGTGCATTGTATGATGACACAAGTGATTGGATGAATTTCATATAATGAATATGCGAATGATTGGGTTGATTGTTGAATAATAAGGTTTGAGGAGTTGAATGGTGAAATTATGTAGATGAAGTATGTTTGGTTTTGGGTTGAGAAATATTATGTGGTCATATATGTGATTATGATTATTGATGTCTTGATGGTATGATGATGCATGAGAGGTATATATTGTGATATATGCTTGAGGAATGATTAAGGTTGATTTGTGGGTGAAACCACGTGATAGTGATTATGATATTGATTATGTATAATGATGGTTGATTGGAGATAGTATTGTTGGAAATTGAGATGAGGAAGGATGTATGACATGTTGATATGTTTGTAATTTAGCCATTTGCTTGAAATGGGTAAAGATGGTTATATGATGGTTTTGTGATTCGTGGTAAAATGTTAATGTATGAGTTGAGGAGGCTTGATGTTGATTTTGGTATATTTTGATTGGTTTCAAAAAGGGTTGAAATTGGCATATTTTGGTTGATTTTGAAAGGAGTTGAAAATGGCTTGTTTTGAAAATGGCACTTTGTGGTTTTATATGAAAAACATGGTTTTTGGGTATACTTTGACGGGACATAACTTGGACTACGGATCTTTGTTTTGTGCCAAATCTGTTTAGAAATGAAATTGGATCCGGGATGTCCATGCCGTTCGAAGAACGGGTGAAAAACGATTTAAAATGAGAAAGTTATGTCCGTCGGAAGATTGGGGGTTGAATTTGTGAATTCTGCAGCTTTTAACTTAGAAAATTTTTAGCAGAATGACCCTCCACGCGTAGGCGCACTTGGCGCGTACGCGTCGTTCTTCGAGAAGGCACCATCCACGCGTGCGCGTGGTGTGCGCGTGCGCGTCGATGCGCTGCACCCAATGCCCAGCCATTTTCCCGAGAGTTGTGCCAGTTTTGTGCCTGGGGCGCAAATGCACCCACGCGTACGCGTGGCTGACGCTTATGCGTCGTCTGGCTGTGTTTCAATCCGCGCGTCCGCGTGTATGACGCATACGCGTCGATGAGCTTTGTGGACATCCACGCATGCGCGTGGAGTACGCGTACGCGTGGCCCTGCTTTCATGCCAAAGTTGATTTTTGAGTTCTAAGAGCCAAATCTCATACTTCTAAGCCTCCGATCTCACCCCTTATGTATTAAATCATTATGATATGCTTAGTAATGAGAAAGGAACTAGGGGATGTGGTAACTTGCGAGTGAAGCAAGGGGAAAAGTTATGATCAATGGTGATCAACGATGATTATATGAGATATGGAGGATGACGGTAGGAGTACCGTGTATGCCATGAGCCGAAGGGCTATATCTATTGATAAATGGCTGGTTCTTGATTGAACCATGAGCCGGATGGCTGAGTTATTGCCGGGTCACGGCAAAGCCATTATTGATTATGGCTGAGTATAAATGCATATATGATTAATGAATGAATGTGTTGAATGGATAATAATGGAAAATGTTGAAATGTGATGTGTAACCCCGGGTAGTAGGCAGTGGCGTTGTCCACTTGCTCCGGGTATGAGACGAAAAAGGATGTTTATGATAAATGAGTTTAATTATGGAGTTTTGAATGAATGTATTTGTGATACCTGGGTAGTAGTAAGGGTTGTGGTTCGTCCCACTTGCTCCAGGTTAATGTTTGAGATTTGATAACAATGAGGATTGATAATATGAATTGAGATTGATTGAATATATGCTTGAGATACCTGGGCAGTAGCAAGGGTTGTGGTTCGTCCCGCTTGCTCCGGGTTAATGCTTAAGATACCTAGGCAGTAGCAAGGGTTGTGGTTCGTCCCACTTGCTCCAGGTCAGAGATTGTGACGCTTGGGTAGTAGCGGCAGTAGTGGTGAATCCACTCGCTCCAGGTTGAGCTGTTAAACACCCGCCTGGGTAGTAGCCGCAGTAGTGGTTGTTCCACTGGCTCTGGGCTGAGCGGGTAGTAGCAAGGGGGTTGTAGCTCAAACCTACTTGCTCCGCAAGGGGTGTTTCTGTCCATGGTTAGCTACCAAGACATGTCGGGTTGGCTATATAACCGACAGATGATATCATCAGCCATAGGGCAGGCATACATCATTTGCATATGTTTGAATTGTTTGGGTTTGCCTATTTGTTTTGGATTTCTATATCATACATGCTATGTTACCTGATTACGTGCTACTTGTTCTACTTGTACCTTATTTGTGTATTACTTGTCTGTATTGTTTGTGTTTGTACAACTGAGAGATCCCTCATGTTGGTGTCGGTGGATGTTGGGGGCTATTTTTTATGAGATGAATTGATAATGCGATTGCATGATGATGATGATTTTTGAATGAGATAATTTGAGCCCCCTGGATAGACGCAGTGATGTGATTTCACTAGCTCCAGGCGAGGGTATGATGTATTGATATAGAGTTGCTGAGGCAGAACAACTGGTGATGGTTTTGCTTATGATTCTGAGTCTGATTCGTGGAAGAATCAGCGAGTTGGGAAACATGTGTAACATGAACTAGATTTAGTATCCCCTTACAACAGTTGCCTATTCATGGATTAGTGAGAATCTAGGCTGGATACTTGGTGAAAAGGAGTTTAGGATGCTTAGTGAGTTTTTATTGCAGTGCATTGTATTTATTTGGCACTTTTACCGTATTGGGAACCCATGGGCCCGGGGTTCTCATTCCGTATATATCTCTTGTTTTTCAGATACAGGTTCAGATGCTCAGAAGTGAGCTGCGGTTCGTCTGAGAGACGGCGAAGATATTTATTTTCTCTACTTTGTGTTTTCCTTAGAATCTCTCCACCTTTGTTTTGAAAAGATTATATTATGTGTTGAACTCTTTTGGAATTTGCCTATAGAGGCTCTAATGTTTCCTTTGGGAGAGATTAGGATGTACTGTTGTCAGTTACTTTCATACTGTACCCTAGCCGGCCTAAACTTCGCGGGTCGCGACTAGTGGCTATTACTTATGTATATATATCTATCTGTTGTCTATCTCTTTATCTCCTTTATGCCCTGTCCGTATATCGCTTTCGGCTTCACAGTTTAACTTTTCGTTGTCGAAACGTGAGTGATACGTCTTCGCGATTTTATTTCTACTATTTTCAGGCTTCTCGATTAATACTCCTTTCGAAATTAACTATATTTATATATTAAAAATCCACCTGAGAGTCGTACCACCGTAATATCATTGACTTATGACTCGAGCATAAGGATTTGAATATTAGGGTGTTACATACTTTACCCAGGAAATCTCGTATCTCTGATCATTTAATCATTCAAGCCAAGTATCATACATGATCATCCATAATATTTCATAATCAATTTATCACTTTTCAGCTTTACTTCACCTCCAAATTATCCCCATTTCCTAACTTCATCTGATTATCAGGTTTAACACTATTACTAATGACTAAAGGAATGTAAATAGAGGTTTAGAAGTTTGAAATATAGTTTAAAATGCTGAAAACCATGTTTGCTGAAATAGGGGTCACGTGTACGCGTGAGCCGTGTACGCGTACGCGCGGGAGTGTGAAGGTGCAGCTCGCGCGCGCATCCCTTATCATGCGTACGCGTAGGTGAAAACTTCATGTCACGCGTGCGAGTGGGTCACGCGTACGTGTGAACATGATTAATAGCTCCTTATGCGTACGCATCGCCAAAATTTCATGCCACGCGTATGCGTGGACGTACGTTCTTTTAAAAGAAGGATCAACTAGAGAGTTGTACAACCAAGGAAATTCACGTGCATATTAACATATTGCACACCAAAATTTTCGACGGGCATAACTCAATCGTTTAAATCGTTTTTTTTCCGTTCTTCGAACGGCATAAACTTCACAAACCCAATTTTCAGTTAAAACAAGTTAGAATCAATTTGGAATTCCAAAAACCAAGTTATAGCCTGCCGAAATTCAGTCCAAAACTAAAGTTTTGCAAATCATGTTAAACCTCCGTTCCATTGCCTTGCCATTCACATATCATCCACTCCTTACCTAAAGCCAATTCTATGACATACAATATCCCCAAAAGTTCAATAATCAACCCTCCACAATTCACATAATCATACTCTAACTCAATTATACATTTTCATCATCCATCACACATTAACAATTCACATTCTCATTCTTCAACAATTACATCATATACTAACTCAATATACCTACAATCATATCATTACCAACATAATAATTTTCCATTCCAATACCAATATAACAACCATCATCATCACATAGCCAACCCTCAACATGAATACCAAGGAAACTAAGCATGGTACATTTCCGTGCATTTCAACTTATCTTATAGTCATCTATCCTAAGTTTTTACAGAACATTATATATTAAATGCAAGAAATCTAAATTATACCTTGGCCGATTTCCACGTAGCGACCAAAACAATTTAATTAAAGCCAAGACAGCCCCTCAAAAGCTCAATACACTCTAAGCTCAGCTTCCTCTAAGTTTCAATATTCACAATTTCAAGCTCCAATTATTTATTCACCCCCTAATACACATTCATAACACACATATACTCAATTTAATACCCAAAACTCAAATTCAGAATATTTAGATAGAATTATTATATCCTCACCTTACCAAAGCTTCACATAAGTAAGAGTGAACGTTGAATGTTTTCCTTAAGCTAATTGGATCCTAAAACATCAAAAATAAAAGAAATTCAACCTCTCTTCTAATTTTCAAAAAATTGGGGAAAATGAGTGGCTAGGAGTGATTAATGACTTACCAATAAAATTGTTCCGGTAGAAATGTAGAACTCGACGCGGCAGTCACGTGGCTGCAAACAATGTGGTGATCGGAGCTCGGACGAAAGAGTTACGGCGAGTTGAACTTACCATAAGGGGTTACGGGATTCCTTCCTTCCTTCCCCAGCATGCTTCAACGCTGCTGAAAATGGGAAGAAGAAGGACGTGGGTTCATTTAAAAAGGCTGGTCCGATTGGGTCTACGACTCGATTTGAGTTCGGTTTAATTGGTTTTGTCTGCTCAGTCTAATCTTAGATCGATTTTTTTGAAATTAGTGTCAAAATTTTCGTTTCGATGAGTTCTATCCTAATTTAATATAATATTCGCATTTCTAATATTCTTTATTAAAAACTAATTTATCGACTAATTATTTACTAATTTAACGGAATTTACATTATAAAGTTTAAATTAATTTTGATATGCTATTAAACAAATTTTAAGCTTCTTAATCAATTAAATTTACTTCATATTATTATTACTAAGTTGAATTACAAAATAATAATTAAACACAATTATTAACTATATTCAAACTGTATTTTTTTATATTTCTTTTTAATTGAATAATAATATTATTAAATTAAATATAAATTATTAAATTAAATAAATATATTATATAATATTTTTTGCAAATTAACTTTTAAATTTAATATTAATTTATATATTATTTAATATATCCTTAAATAATATATATAGCATTTTAAATTTATATTATACAGGGTTAACCACAAAAAATATTCTCGAATTATTTAAATATTGACAAAAATACACTCAAATTTTACTATCAACAAAAATTCTTTCAAATAATTTAAATACAACAAAATACCTAACAATAAATATATATTTTTAAAAAATATCTTAGAGATTGAATTTTGATACAATTTTTTGCAAGCATGATTAAAAAAATGAGATATTATTATTCTTAAAATTCGGTGATTTTTCGTTAAGTATATATTTTTTTAAATTTTTTTGTTAATAACTAATAATACTTTTAAAAAATTACAAAAAAATAGATACTTATCAAAAAAATCACTAAATTTTAAGAATAATAATATTTTACTTTTTTAATTATACTTATAAAAAATTACATTAAAATTGAATTTCTAAAGTATTTTTGAAAAATATATATTTATTGTTAGATATTTTTGTCGTGTTTTAAAATTATTTAAAGATATTTTTGTTGATAATAAAATTCGGATGTATTTTTATCCGCGTTTAAATAATTTAAAAGCGTTTTTGATGATTAACTCATATTATATAATACAATTAATTTAACTCTTTGCACATTGCATCGCCGGATCGCCCATATCTTAATCTAGTTAATAATAATCTCAAATGCCTTCATTTTTCACATCGTGACAAGTTGAAATCCTACGTCGTTGACAGAAGGGTTGCTTTCTCCACTTTACATACAGATGTACAATGTTGAAATAAAGCAAGTTGTCAAAGAAATATTGTTCCCGTTCCACGCATAACTCTTGATATAACGTAGAAGTCAACATGAGAATTGTTAGTGGTACATGCATGTGGTTCTTGTATCTCGTTAACAGTAGTTTCACTTGCATTGGAAACAGCGAGCTACGAATATTCTATACATGCAGCAATCGATACAAATAATGCACATGGGATCACACAAAGACTGACTTGGTGATTGGAAAAATAAACTAAATGATAAAAGTGCGCAAAATCACAAAATAGAGAGCTGTTCATTTACAATTTTACATTATTAGGTGTAAGCTAATTAAGGTAAAATGAGTTACATTATTATCAAACAATTCTTTTACATATATGAATTTTATTAATTAAATTGTTAAATCACATATGTTATTAAAATTAAATTTGCAAAATATACTAAAATTTAGGGCAATTTACGTAAATAAATAAAGTGGGAGAGTTATTTACGTAAATGTGCAAATCTGTATGTTGTTACGATTTTGTGCAAAATGGATTTATATGTAAACCGTGGCAACCCACCACGGTTTCTAAACATACATAAACCGTGGGAGGTCACCACGGATTAGGAGCAAATTTTTGTAGGAGGAAACCGTGGTAGGTCACCACGGTTTATGAAGGAAATTTGGCAAGAATAAACCGTGGGGAGTCACCACGGTTTATGAAGAAACTTGTTTGCACATAAAACCTTGTGGGTCACCACGGTTTATGTGTGGTAAATAATGGCCAGAAAACCTTGTTAATTTTATGTCCAAGAGACACAACTTATTTTTTTTTTTTTATTATTCTTGTTAAATTTTTTATAATTATATTTTTATTATTATATTTTTCATCTCAAATTTTTTTAATGAAAAAATGAGAATAAATTAGATTTTCATAATTTGTTCTAGTTTATCACCAAGCAGAATTACAAGAACACAAAATTTTGTGTCTCTATCCATCAGTGTCTTGTCCTGTCCTATTTTCAGTGTCTTATCCTATTTTGTTGTTGAAAACAAAGGCAGCCTAATAAATACACACTATATAGTACATTTTATAAAGAAAAAAATCATCTATTTCTATTGAATATTTATAATAAAATTTTTTCGTTCTCTTTATGTATTATTGACTAATATATACTATAAAATTTTTACATGTATTATCAATTAGTTTTTCATTATGTTTATTCCTATTTTTCATTTTACACTATATTTAAATATTTATTATACTATAAAAAATATTAATGAACATAATAAAATAATTACTTACTAATATTTTTTAGAGTACTCATTAATATTCTTAAATATAATAAATATTTTTTATTTTAAATTTAACAAATACTAATGTATCAATATACACTTATATGTGAATTTATTAAATCTATATAAAAGATTTAATCAATAAGCATGTTAATGAATATTAATATACCAATATTAACAAGTAATTATTTTATTGTACTCATTAATATGTTATAGTGTAATAAATCTTTATTTTATAAATGAAAAAATAAAGATGTATATAATGAGAGAGGTCACCTTAAGTTTAAACGAACTTTTGAGTAGTTTTTATAAGTTCGCCTAAGATTTTGAAAACTTCATAAAAACTCAAAATAAAAAATAAAAACACAGATTCCAAACATTAATGTTAGTGTAATTTATTTTTAAAAATATTTTTTTATTTTATAATAGAAAAAAATCCAAAAATTTCATGGTGTTTATTATTAGAGTCTAATTTTTTTCTAATTTATTTTACATAACAAATTTTAAATATTTTAAATTTATTAAATTTCATCATCTTAAATTAAATATTAATTTTTTATTTTTTAGTAAATAGACATCAATTTTTTAAGCACTATAAAAATCATTTTCTTAGTATTATCTGATTTTTTTTATTGTACTCTTTCTATTATAAAAATAATGATTTTTATAATAAACAGCTTTGTGTCTCTTGGACATAAAATTAACAAGATTTTCTGGCCATTATTTACCACATATAAACCGTGGTGACCCACAAGGTTTTATGTGCAAACAAGTTTCTTCATAAACCGTGGTGACTTCCCACGGTTTATGCTTGCCAAATTTCCTTCATAAACCGTGGTGACCTACCACGGTTTCCTCTTACAAAAAATTGCTCCTAATCCGTGGTGACCTCCCACGGTTTATGCATGTTTAGAAACCGTGGTGGGTTGCCACGGTTTACATATAAATCCATTTTGCACAAAATCGTAACAACAAACAGATTTGCACATTTACGTAAATAATTCTCCCACTTTATTTATTTACGTAAATTGCCCTAAAATTTATATATCGATAAATGTGTAATTCAATTATCGATATCTACTTGTATTTTAAAACAAAATTACATGTCAAAATAAGATTGTAAGATGGATTATCAAATTGTTTTTAAATTCTATGAATTTTTTATTGAAGCTAGTATCTCAATTCAACATTGAATAGTCAATAGTGTACGTAAGTGGATCTCTCTATGTATTCTCAGTGCAACAAATAACACATTTATATTTTGTGATAGAGAAATGTTAAGAGTTAATATTTTATTTTTATTTTATTAAGAGTTAGAATTTAGTATATGAAGTTTAAAATTTAATACTTAAACATAAAGTATTGGTAGTCAAGTGTTTGTTAACCAATAATATGTACTTATGTAGCATTGCTCTCCCGATCGCATTTATTGCATTCATAGCAGGCACCAATCAAACACACTAAAATTTATGGAAAACTTTTCTGGAATGTGCATTTCTATTTAATGATTAAATATTAAGGTGTTTGCTACGGTACGATGATAAATTTATACGTACCGGTACAATAAAAACGAGAACAAATTAAAACACGACACGTGGATTATATTTTTCACGTCAGTAATTAATTTTTTTTCTTTAAATATATATCATATCAATATTTTTACTAAACTATCCTTATATTTTAATAAAAATAAAAAAATATTTTTTTTAATCAATATTATAAAAAGACTTAAATATCTTTTTTCTTTTTATATTAGACAAAAACTATTCTAATCTTTTTAATTTACTCAAAATTCAATTAACCTTAATTTGAACCAAATTAAAAATTAAAATCACAATACATTTTATTATTCATATACTAAAAAATTACTTGATCTCTCATGAACCCTAATCTAATATGTGATATCCCATTCATAACAAAAAGAAGAACACACCTAAAAAATAATCCTCACCCCTAATCTCCTCCCCGGACAGCAGCAGCAGCTTATCTTCACCTTCTCCCTCCCTTGCAGCCGTGCTCTGTCTCCATCGTTCTTCACGCTTCACACAGTAGCAGCACGCACGAGCAGCCGTCTTGTCGTTCTCCACGCATTAACAGCCCTGTGTCGCCCTCCGTGCAGTGCAGCCATCGTGTCGTCCTTCACGTAGCAGCAACCCCGTATCGCTCTCCGTGCCTTCCTCCATTCCTCCCTACAGTTGCCACTCTCTGTGTAACATGGTAGTTTCCAAAGGTGTGTAACAAATATATTCAGTTCATTTCGTGGCATTCAAATTGAAGTAAATAATTCAGTGTTTTGGTGATTCAATATTAACTTTCTATATTTTTACAATGTACAGAGCACCAATGAAAAACTGTTATTGACTTAGCTTGTAGACTTGTAGTCGTTGACTTGGTGGAATATATTGTAGCTAAGAATTATTGATCTTTAATTTCTATGAACAATTGCAAAGGCTTTAATTTGTTAGTTGTTTTTATTGTGTTATGTTATGTCTATATAAACCAATTGCTTTGGATCCTCAATTGCAATATATCCTTGATTTTGCAGGTTCGGTCCGGTGAACTTATTTTGGAGTACACGCTAGACAAAGCAATGACATTGTTTTTGGCATGCCTCAAGGATTTTGCAGAATTTGCCAAATCCAAAGATCAAGAAAATAATATCCCACCTGAGAAATGTTTCAAACTTTCATACAAGTACCATCGCATATAATACTAATACATATTAATTGTAGTGAGTTTTATCTTTGGACACTGACCAAATGCCTAAAAATTTACCTTCCACTGTTTCACATTCAGATCATCATTACTCTTAATTGTCGGATGAAGAGAAATTTGGTGTTGGTGTCATCAAATTTAAATCCTTTGGAATTATATTTTATGCCTTTTGTTAAGTATGTTGATGAAGAATTATGGAGGGAATAATACCCAAGGGTTCATTTTTGCTGATCTCTGAGAGAGTAATGTGATGTGACTCAAGGCATAACTTATGAAGTGCCTGCTATAGGTTCTTTGTACCCAAAGCGAGGCACTGAACCCAACAAGTCTTAATCTTCAAACCTTGAACATATGCTAGCTAGGTTTTCGACTTACACCACACCCAAATGTGTACATAAAAATATTTAGTTTTTAGAATATCGTGGTCTGACAAGTATTCAACATTTGATATTATATGTGGAAATATCTATTCAATAGCTATAGAAGTATAGAACTTCTCTTCCTATACCAAGTTCAGTGTTAAACATAAACTACTCTTCTTTTGGGTACATCAGCGTAAACTTTTATCTAAAGGAAGATGAATTTCTTTGGAAATTCAGTGTACATAATATTATTTCTTTATTATTATTATTATTGTTGTTGTTGTTGTTAAAGTACAATACATGTTAAGGTTGTCACAAAAAAGGATTCATGTTAATAGATTTTATTTTATTTTTTTCATTAAGTAATTTAGTTGAATATAAGAGTTGTTAGAGTTTAGTTTAGTTGAATGCTATGATGTACTGGTGCTGATATGCAAAATATCCTCTAATATTCTTGTTATTGAATCCAAACATATTCGTGCGTGGTTGGATTACAGTTTACAAATAGGAGTTTGCATAAAATTAATTTTGCAAACTTGATTTTGATCAAAAGTAAGTTTGTCTTTAATGTTTGGCAATTTTTATATCAAAATAGATTATAGTAAAATAAATGTTGTTTGGATTACACTACTCAAAATTACTTTTAGATAAAAAATTATTAAAATAGACATTAATTTAAATAATTTTTGTATATTATCTTGTCATTTTAATTTAAATATTTTGATAGATCTTATTAATTAATTTTATAATAAAATTAATATTTATATACTAAAATAAAAATAACATATAAAAATTGACAAAATATATTTTTAACTAAAACTAACAAAATATAAATTTTAGAGAGTATTAAAAATAATAAAAAAAAATTAAATATTTACTTTAGTAATGATTGAAATAAATCAAAAATATTTTGATGATATTTTTATATAGTATATTTTTAGTACTCTTAGTATTATAAAAATGTATAATAATGTCAAATAAATAATTAATAAAGAACAAAAATAATAAATAATAGAAAAAAAAGTTTATATAAACAGAAATAATAAAAATTTCATAAATAATACAATAACATGCATAAAGGATAAAGTTGGTAAAAGATAAATAAAGATTGAACGTTGATGGCTAAAAGCCCGTTGGTGAAACGAAGAAGCTCAAAATTGTTGCTTCCACGTGATTTTAAATGCAAAATCACTTTTGCGCTCATGA
The DNA here is from genome assembly GCF_014773155.1 of Arachis stenosperma. Lineage (NCBI taxonomy): Eukaryota > Viridiplantae > Streptophyta > Magnoliopsida > Fabales > Fabaceae > Arachis > Arachis stenosperma. Next base: position 11,996,667 of record NC_080377.1, read on the forward strand.
ATAAAAAATTTGCCAAACCAAAAATTGAAACTTTCAAAAAAATTTAAACGTGCTTCTTCTCTTCTAACCCTTCAACAATATACAAACATAAAAGTTCATATGGGATAGTATCTTACATTTGACTCAAAAAGTCAAAGGAAATAGCAAAAGAAAGTTGTATCTACAATATTTATCTTCCAGAAGAAATACATTTTCACTTAAAACAACGAATAAAACATGTCATGAAAGAATTGGATTCGCTTGACAAGTTAGCTTTAGAAAATCCCAACATATTTTCAAAGTTCTGGGAATCAACCCTGACCATGAATGATGGATCTTCACCACCTGCTTTCCAAACCTGCCAAGTTCCTCTCCAATTACCCAATCATCACATCAAATAAAGTTTCCTATCATCTAAATATATGCCTCGATTCAATTTTGCATCAATACATTAACCGTCTATAATGCACTGAATAAACTTTTTCTCTGCTTAATTTTAAATTGAACAGATCTTTTATAATCACAAAAATAAATAATTCTTTTAAATTTTAAGCTAATAAGGCATTCCAGTGAGATTTTCGAGTGAATTTTTTTTAACTATTTCGACTAAACTAAACCATTCTATATACTGACATTATATATATCTACGAGCAATTATACTGAGAGGTTAATCTAACGTAAGATAATTTTATCAAAAGCCTTAGAAACCAAGGAAATTGGATTCTTGATTTGACAGTAAGCAAAAACAACCAAATAGAAAATTAGAAATTTTAAAAAATTAGATTTCGTAAAAAAGTGAATCGAAGACGTGAAGACCTAACAAATTTGAATCCCGCTTCTAATAGAAAAGCTCTACTTCTAATCATTTATTCAAAACAGAAAAAGCCTTTCAATGATCCCTGTGCTGGAAAAAAGAACTAGTAGCAAAATTTGCATTTCCATACATAGAAAAAGGCGTGGATTTAACTTACAAATCAAAACACAACTTCACAATTCAACTCACAAATCACAAAGAACTAGTAAAACAAATTTACAATTCAACTCACAAATCAAAAAACAAATTCACAACTCACATTTAAATATCAAAGTGAAGCAAACACAATGCAGAGTGCGTGTAGAACAACCTCAGGATTGTTCACATACATGTCACAACCCACATTCAGCATAACGGAGCATTTGTCAACAATCCAGAGACTCTAGTCTGTTCATAATTTTGAAGCAAAAGACTCAATAATAAGTTTTCATCATGTTACATTGGAGTTCTTAGCTTCAATATATTCCACCAAGTCAACGACTACAAGTCTACAAGCTAAGTCAATAACATTTTTTTATTGGTGCTCTGTACATTACAAAAATATAGAAAGTTAATATTGAATCACCAAAACACTGAATTATTTACTTCAATTTGAATGCCACGAAATGAACTGGGTATATTTGTTACACACCTTTGGAAACTACCATGTTACACAGAGAGTGGCAACTGCAGGGAGGAGTGGAGGAAGGCACGGAGAGCAATACGGGGTTGCTGCTACGTGGAGGACGACACGATGGCTGCACTGTACGGAGAGCGACACAGGGCTGTTGATGCATGGAGAACGACAAGGCGGCTGCTCGTGCGTGTTGCTACTGCGTGAAGAACGATGGAGACAGAGCACGGCTGCAAGGGACGGAGAAGGTGAAGATAAGCTGCTGCTGCTGTCCGGGGAGGAGATTAGAGGTGAGGATTATTTTTTAGGTGTGTTCTTCTTTTTGTTATGAATGGGATATCACATATTAGATTAGGGTTAATGAGAGATCAAGTAATTTTTTAGTATATGAATAATAAAATGTATTGTGATTTTAATTTTTAATTTGGTTCAAATTAAGGTTAATTGAATTTTGAGTAAATTAAAAGGATTAGAATAGTTTTTGTCTAATATAAAAAGAAAAAGGATATTTAAGTCTTTTGATAGTTTAGTAAAAATATTGATATGATATATATTTAAAGAAAAAAAATTAATTACTGACGTGAAAAATATAATCCACGTGTCATGTTTTAATTTGTTCTCGTTTTTATTGTATCGGTACGTATAAATTTATCATCGTACCGTAGCAAACACCTTTTTATTATAAATAAAGATTTTACAAGAATATATACAAAACACATAATATTTTTTTATACATTAAATATCAATAAAAAATTAAAACTGTGATAGTATTTTTGTAACAAATATTATATAAATACTAAAAATTAATCATTATATATTTAAATATAAATATGTATATTATTTAATTTATTTTTAATATATATTTTATATTATAATATATATTTTTTATGAATAATTTATTTAGTAGTTAATTTTTTGTGTAAATATGATATGATTACGTTTACGTTACAACAGATTAATCTAATCGAAACATTATATTAATAGTTCCATTTGATATCATCATAATGTGATTTATACCACTTAATTTTCTAAGAAAGTATTTGCAAGAATTAAATCCAAATATATTCTTTGAGAATTAAAGAAGAAAAAAAATAGAGAATATAAAAGTAGATATGCATTTATTGCTGTTACAATCGTTCTAGTAGTTAATGCCTTTTTTACTTATAGTTATGCATTTTTTCACTAAGGCTTAATTATAACATTTTTTGGGAAAAAGATCCTCTCCAGTTTTTTTAACAATTGATAGAATTCAGTGTGATCTATCACCTTTAATTTTATGAGTGAGACCAGAAATAAATAAAAGAGAGAGCGCAATGAATGGTTAGATTGAACACTGGATACCATCCAATTTTTTTCTCACTGAAGAGGATCCACTCCCCATTTTTTGGGAGATATTTGTATTTTTTAAAATAAGAAATATTAGAATTTTTTTGCATTTAGTAAATAAAAAATGAATGATGTCAAGTAATTAATTTTTTAGTTAATATTAGCTAATTTTTTAAAATTATTTTGTTTATTTTAAATTGTAGATCTTAAATTATAAACTTGTAACCTTAAGTCATAAATTATCCTAAATACTAAAATTATTAGATAACATTAATTAACTAAATGTTGATGCATGAATCTTCATACTCTTTTAATTATAAAAAGTATTATATGTTTGTGTTTTCAAACTTTGAAAAATTAGTAGAGCTTTTGAAAACACCTAAATACTTTTGAAATTAGCATATACTTATCAATAAATTAAAAAATTTAATATAATCTTATATTAATAAACATTTAGATTCCAATAAAAAAATTTCTCTATTTATATATATTATAGTCATTTTATATTTTAAAAATTATTTTATCAAATATAATTATTGTTGTTTATGTATATTGAAAATTATTTAGTTTGGTTTACCAAATATAAATAGTAAAATTTTTAAAAACTTATCTTTCAAAAAAGATGTTTGATAAACTAAAATTAAGTGTTTCATCAAACCAAACTTAATTTACATAAAATTTTTATAGTGCTTATTTCGGTACGATGACTAATTTGTATGTATCGATACCACAAAAATATAGACAATTAAAAAATGACACGTAAATTATATTATTTGTGTCAATATTTAGTTTTCAAGATATATATTATGTAATTTATTAAAATACCCTTGATATTAATTCTGAAATGAATAAAATACTCTATTGGCTAATTTTACAAAAAACATAAATATATTTTTTAATTTTTCATTCTTTTAATTTATTTTGTAAAAAAATTGCCTTATAATTAATTTTTTAATATAAAATATTTTAATTATATTATAAATCATAAATTTAATTTTAAAATAACTAATATATCATTTACCCTTTAATTAATTATATATGACTAAAATATCCCCTTTAAACATTAAATTCAAAAAGACTAGAATATTCTTTTAAATATTTATTTAAAAACACTAAAATAACCTTTTAGATTGATTTTGCTTATTTTTGTTATACATAACTTTGAATTTAGTTTTAAAAATATTAATAAATATTTTTTGTCAATTTAAAAAGATCAACATATCCCTTTTAGAATTAAGATATTTTAATTGTATTGGAATAGAATTAAAATTGTTTAATTTATATTGAAAATTATAAATTTAAATTTAACTTTAAGAAGACTAATAAAATATGTATTTAGTTAATTTTAAAAGCACAAAAATAAATTTTTAATATTATAATTATTAATCCTGGTAGATAATTAAGAGAAGCTCTGTCAATTCTTGCCAATTTTTATTGGGCTGAACCACAGACTCCATTTCAAAAAAAAAAAAAAAAACACATGTCTAATAATTCATGGTAAATCTAATTCACCTTCAATTACCACTAATAAATATAATTAATCCTATCTTTTATCGTTTAAGTCCAGCCTCATCCCCCAACCCCGACGGCTGCCCTTCTCGACCTCCTTCTTCCATTATTCTTGGACACGTTTTCATCGCCGGTGTAACACCCTTACTTTTAACACTTTATGATCGTACTAAAAATTCAGGTGTTACTTACCTCTAATCCTTTAATTTGATACTATATTTATTTAATATTGAGCCTTCGCGAATATGAACTGAATCTTTAATTATGAAAGCAAAAAGTCTTTACTTTAAAATCACATAATCACATATTATATCCACGTAATAATAAATATATAGACTTATTAAAAATTTCTTAATATACGAATCATGCCCCTCTAAAATCTCAAAATGACAAATGACGAGAGGTAAAACAAAAAAAAGTAAAATCTAAGCTAAATCAAATACAGAAAATTAATACATATATATTCATAAAGCTCTGTAGTTCGATCGCGGATTTGTGCCAAAATTTTCTAAACCTGTCATTAAAAAAGAAATTCTGTAGAAAAATGAGAATATCATCCTCGCAGATTTTGAATAAAAAAGGAAATACCATCAAAGCAAAAAAAAAAAACTTATAAATATAATTAATTTTATTATAAGGATATTTGGTTAATAAAGCTTATTAGTCTAGTTTGATATCTTTTGTAGCAATGTGATCATGACTGTATGGTTTTATATTATTTCTATGTGAAACAAGAAACACATTTTATGCAACATTTAGATGAATATTTATAGTTTAAAACATGATTTTGTTTAATTTAATTATTAAAATGCACATCTGCTTGGCACTTTATAACTAGTATAAAGTAGCAATTATAAGCAACAAAAGAATTACTATAAAGATAACGAAATTATAAAGTCAAAGTTGATGGCTCCAAAAGGCCACAATAAATACCATACAAGACAACCATAACAAAAGACAAACATAAGAAAGGGGACATCACAACAAAATGCCTACGAAAAAGGCTTGTCATATTTAAGTTTGATGACTCCCAAAAGGTCATAATAGTACCATATATAATAACCATATAGCCAACTAAATCCAATATATATATATACATCTCCTTAAGTCAATCAACTAAACCCATGCTACTAATCCTAAGTCCTTGTTCAATTGTTCATAGGGGCCTCATTCCTGAAGTGAGAATGAATTTTAAAATCCTTGATGCATTGCCATAACTTGCTGCTGCAATTATCTCTGCTGAAACAATATTATTGGCATTGGTACTCTTTGGTCGAGAGGCCTAAAATTTTGTATTGGTGTTTTGTCGATTTTTAGTAAATTGATGGTGGTTCGATTCTAATGGTTTGGAAGCGAAATCAAATCTTTTTTATGGGTACCAATTTTTTAACAGTGCATTAAAGATCCTCGAATTAGACAAAATTTAAAGAAAAGATCAAAAAGACATGAATAAGAGATTTGAAAATAAAATTGACTGGAATTAAAATGATTTACATTGAATTTAAACAAAGCAGTAAAATACCTTCGATTAAATCAAATGACTTTTGACATGGAAATTAAAGGTTTTGGAACATAAAACTGAACAAGTAAAGTAAATGTTGTTTGAAAGATAAACTTGCATGAAAAGTAAAGTTTGCAGAAAAGATAAATAGAAAATAAAGACATTTGGAAAGAACCCTACAAAAAATTAACTCGAAGCAGACTCAAAAAGTCTTGGGATGTGAGTGTGCGTGAGTAATTTCTGAAGCAAAGTTCCAACCTTTATATCTTCGAGCTTTCTTCTATTTATAGCCATCTCCTATCCAATCGAATCAAAATGTAACCACCACGTGCGTCAAAATATATGTAATCGTTCCCGTTTCTTCTGCTTTATAATGTAATGTCTTAAAAAGCAAACTCCAAAACTGGATGTCTTCGATTTACCTCTTCAACTAACTATAATAGTCAAGTTTCAAGTCAATGTCAAAATACCTTTCTCGATACAGGCTTCCTTTTGAGAGTATACGCCTGCTGATTTTCGAATAACTTTTTTTTAAATTAATTATTTTCGACTAACAAATTGTCCTCTATGATTAATGTGTTACTTTCGAAATCATTTTAAAGATGAAACACTTAATCCTAAAAATGCTATGAACGGGAAGCAATTAACTAAGTAATAAATGACATTTACTTTCCTTCATTTACTTTTATCCGTTTGACACGTTTTTCACGATCTACAATCTCTCTTTTCCACCACTTTACCTTCTTCAGGAAGTTACCTCCCTTTTTGAATTCCCTTATGCAACAACGGCTAAAAACAACTCTTTTTCTTTAAATCAAAATTTTTACCATTTTTCTGTTTCCTGAATTCTTACTTTCTGAAACTCTAATTTATTTTCCTCTTCTCTAAACTTTTTGTTCTACAACTTCAATCTTACTACCAATTTCTCAATTCACTCATCAATGGCTTCCCCTTCAACTCGCGTTACTGCTCAAGACAAGGGTGTAACACCCTACCACACTAAACTTTACGCTTAAACCGTAAAACAGAGGTGGTGTAGTATTACAACCTCTAAAATAAAATGAGTACATATAATAGCAGAAGAATTATAATATGCTAGGAGCCTGGAAGAAAAGAGGAAACAAAAATCGCGAAATAAAAGCGCAACGCTCAAGGTACGAGTTAACTTACGTGCTAAGAAAATCATAATTATTAAACATAAGATAACAGAAGTAGGAATAGAGTGCCAAAGAAACAAAATAACAAGCTCCTAACTCAGCCTGTGAAGTCAAGACTGGCCGGAGAATATTTACACATATATATACATATCCCAAAACCCAAAAATACATATACACAATCCTTCCTCTCCATAAATCTCTAGAAGAATCAAAAGAAAAAGTTATGCGAAGAAAAAACCAAGTACATATATACACATCATAGCATAACAAAATAACCTTGTAACCACTCCGCTTCAAGGGTCCAGACGCCTAACGAGATGCCTCTCGATCTGCATCTGAAAAATAACAATATAGTATGGAATGAGAACCGGAGGTTCTCAGTATGGTAAAGGTGTCACGCACATAATATATAAGGTCCTGGGAATGCCAGAGGCAATCCTAGAACGCCGACACTCAGATTATAGAGCTTAAAGTATTAAACAGAAGTCATAAAATGTGGTTTTCTAAAAATATTTAATCCTAACTTAACTTACCTTAAATCTAAGTCCCATACTGCCATTCCTCCATATCTCCAACTCCTTCATGCATTTTCACAGACAAATAGACAGATAAGGCAAACACAAGAAGGTTACAGTTATTACAGGTAACAAATACACATTTAGCATGGCAAGTACATATAGGCACACCCAATTAAAGCACAAGCAAGTAATTCAGGTAATATGCATATGATGCATGCCTGTCCTATGGCTGATGAGGCTCATCTGTCGGTTATCCAGCCAACCCGACAAGTCTGAATTGTCGTTAGACTGTCCCCCGACGTGCATCCCCAAGAGTCTATGCATAACTTTTTCTCAAATAATCAATATTGCTCAATGGGGATAACATTCCCAAGAATTTATATAGTGCCCGGTCATACTTACATCGTAGGGTCAACAGAGTATCGAGTTTTTAACCTGGTACACGTGGTGGCAAGCCACGGCACTTGATCCAGGGAATCTCGTATCTCAGATTATTCAAATTCATAAGCCATATAAATAATTCAATTATAATTCATCAACATCCACATCATTCTCAATCGCATCTCATTCATCATTATACGTCAATCATATTCAATCCTTATCCTTCATTATCACACCTCCCATTCCGTCCATCAATAGTTCTAATTCAAAAGATAATTCATTCTTTTCTAAATGAATCAAATTTAAAACATGCTCATTTTCTTAATAACTCTAAATCAAACCATATAACCTTTGAATCTAAATATTTTTAAATAATTATATAAACAAAATCTCTAATTTTTATAAAATTCGGCAGCATCTCCTCTAAAACTCGGACTTTGCCACTCTTTTCGAGTCCAAACCTGCTTTCTTTTCAATTCAACATACCCTTCCTCATCATCATAACAGTCACCACAATAAATCTACCTTAAATCAACAATTATACTCATACAATATTCAAATCCAACAACCAAAATTCAACTAAGGATCATAGTTCACTAATCCTAGGCTTCTAACACAAAATACCTTATTATCACAACAACCTCCACAATAATTATACCTCAAATTAATAATTCACCAAATCATTAGTTAATCAACAAGCACCAAACCAACCATGTTCATCAACAATAACATTCAACCATAATTCTCTCCAAATTAAAATAACAACATTCACCATCCAAAATTAATAACTAATTATCCAATAAACTTCAACCAAATATATTCATCGATAAATTACTAAACGTTAAACATACACCTGCATTCCAACTTATCCTATGGTCATCTAGCCTAAGTTTTCACAGAACATTATATATTAAATGCAAGAAACCTAAACCATACCTTGGCCGATTTCCACGTAACGACCAAAGCTATTTATTCAAAACCAAGGCAGCCCCTCAAAACTCAACTAATCCGCTTCCTCCAAGTTCCAGTATTCACAATTTCAAACTCCAATTATTTATTCACAACCTAATACACATTCATAACACATATATATCCAATTTAATACTCAAAGCTCAAATTCAATGAAAATAAAATAGAATTATCGTATCCTCACCTTACCCAAGCTTCACATAAGCAAGAGTGAACGTTTTCCTTAAACTAATTGGATCCTAAAACATCAAAAATCAAAGAAATTCAACCTTCCCATTAAAAAATTCGAAAATTGGGAGAAAAGAGGGCTGAAATTGATTAAACAAGTTACCAGTGAAATTGTTCTAATAAAAATGTAGAACTCGACGTGGTGGACGCGTGGCCACAAACGGTGCGGTAATCGGAGCTCGGACGGAGAAGTTATGGGATTTGGAAAGTAACGTAAGGGTTTTGGTGAAGTTTTCGTTTTTCCCTCCGCTGGAAGCTGAAAGCTTCGTTTTTGTTGGAATGAAGAGGACGAAGGGCTTGGGTTCACTTCAAAGGGCTGGTTCGGTTGGACCGACAGTCCGGTTTGGATCCGGTTCAATCGGTTCGATCTTTTCGATCCAATTCTAGACCGTTTTCTTTGAAATTAGTGTCAAAATTCTCGTTTTGATGAGTTCTACCCTAATTTAATATAATATTCACATTTCTAATTATCCTTATTAAACACTAATTTATTGACTAATTATCTATTAATTTAACCGGGGTTTACAAAGGGCAAAGGCCCTGTGGCTCAACATCAGACTCCTCCAACCTTGCACATACTCAACCAAATCAAAGACGAGATTATTGAAGACCCCCAGTCTCAAATTGATGATACAAGGATTCTCATCCCTTTTAATGTCGACGACGAAACCCACTGTTTCGTTGGTTCTATTCAAACTTTGGAGCGTGCCAACAAACATCTTCAGTTCTTTCCCAATGTATAAGGGGAAGATTTGCTTATTAACAAAGATATTCTGATAACCCCTTTCATCAATCCTCAGAAATCTTTCAGGAACAACTCAAAAGTCACCCTACGAGGAGCTGACTTTCAGACTTGGTACAAACGCCTTTGAATTGGAAAAAAACACTGCTTAGAGCCAAGACCTACTTCGACTTTCTCACTTCACCCCTTCAACTCATCCTTGGATGAATGGGGCAGTAATCAATATTAATACGTATAATATTTTTGTATCATAAAAAAATTATTTTTACTAACATATTTAGGTATTTAGATTTAATATATATTATTTGAATAAAATTTTAAATATAAAATAGATATTTAAAATTATTTTATTATTTTTACGGTGTGTTATAAACATATTTAAATCTTTTATATCATGTGATAGTTATATATTAATAAATAAAGCGTAATAATTAGATAGTGAACAAACATATCCATCTTTAAAAGGGGGCTGGAAAATGTAGTTGACAAATTACTCATGCAAAACAACACAAGTGAAAAATAAGAAGCAAATAAATGTAATATAATATGAATATAATACGGAAGAGTTTTTTTTTTTAACGAGGTATTTTTTTTTTTGGTATTAAGATTGATGAGTTGTACTGATTTGATATTTGACTTTTTAATTACTATAATTTGATCCTTTAAATTTAAAAAAGTACACCAATATATAAGGACAGTTCCAAGTATATTGGTGTGGGGGCAAGCGTTCCCATTACAATTTAGAATTTTTTTGAATAGTATATGATAGATAATATTTATTTGTCCCCATTAAATTATTAAATTTGACCCCACAATAATTTTTTATTCAACTTTTGGTACTTAATTGTCAATTTAAAAATTTTATATTAGATATTCGTTAGAATGATCAATTCTCAAATTTAAACGAAATTAGTATTTTTTTAAAAAATCAACTCAAAAGAATATTATTTATCTTCTTTTCAAATTAGCTTTAATTTTTGCGTAACAACTATATTAATTAAAGAACTTTTTTAACTATGAATATCAAGAAGAATCGGCTTCTAATTGTGTTGGAAAGTGAATTTTTAAATAATTGTTTAGTAATATATATGGAAAGAGAGAAAGTTTGATGGTAGTGTTAAGAGAAAAATTACTTAATTTTTTAAAAATATAAAATCTAAAAGAATAGAATTTTAAATTATATATTATTATTTAAATTACTATTTTAGTGTTTTAATTTGTATATTAGATATTTTGAAGTCTAATCATATTTTACAATAACAAAATATAATCATAACAATAATCATGCTATATGTATATAAAAAATAATTATCTGTATAAAATATATATTAAAATATAAAATACACATTAAAAATAAATTAAACAATACATATATTTATACACAGATATATAGTGGTTAATAAATAATTTAATATTTAATTTTTTATATACACATATTATTTTTATTATAAAAAATAGGGTAAAGTATACTTTTTATCCTTAAAATTTGGCAAAAGTTTCAAAAATACCCAAAAGTTTTATTTTGTTTCAATTTTGTCCCAAAAGTTTTTGATTTGTATCAAATATACCCTTAACGGCTAAATTTTCAAAAAAATTTAAGACCAATCTAACAATAATGCATGAAAATTATGCTTGATTTGCTTATATTGAGGATTGTTCTTATGAAATCGTTGTTGAATTGGTCTTAAATTTTTTGAAAAATTAGCCGTCAAGGGTATATTTGATGCAAATTAAAAACTTTTGGGACAAAATTGAAAGAAAATAAAACTTAGGGATATTTTTTAAACTTTTGTCAAATTTCAGGGATAAAAAATATACTTTACCCTAAAAAATATTATGTTTTATTAATTTTGCCGCACTATCAAAATTTTCTGGATCCGTCACTGCCAATGTAATCTCTTGTGTATCTTCTGTTGCCATAACTCAATACCATTAGTGGCGTAGTTCAATCTTGTCACGCTAGACATATTAAAACGATGTGGTATGCGTTTATTAGCGCTAAAGAAGACACAAAATATCGTCGTTCGAGGGTTTGAACAATACTAAAACGTTATACTCTTCTTTTTTAATATTGTTCAAACTCTGAAATAATATTATTTAGTGCTCTTTTAGTGTCAAAATGTAAAATATCGTTTTAATATGTCTAATATAGTAAGACTTAAGCTATCTTACTAATAACATTAAAGAATAACTATATTAGTACACTTTTTTTTAATTTAAAGGACTAAATTATAACAATCAAAAAATAAAAAATTAAATCAGTACAAATTGCCGATCTTAAAGACAAAAGTGATGCTTTAACTCTTTTTTAAACACTTCTTGAATTATATGAATTGAGATGCAAATCAAAGTAGAGTGTTGATCAACATAATCTTGCTAGCTACATGCATTGAATATTTGAAGGCAATTGTCATCAACCCCAAAATTATTTTCGAAACTTAATTACACACAGATACACATACATATGGAATCAATTTCACTTACATCACCCAATAACTTCTTAACCATAATGAATTTCATTAATTCAATGGTTGAATTCTAACATTTTAATATATAGATCAAACTAAAAATGTTCCAATAAAATTTGAAATTGATTTGATATGTCATCATAATATTTTATTTTTACTTATATTACAGTTTTAAAAATATAAAGAAAATACAACTATTAAACTAGATATTTATTGATATTCGAATTTTCTCTAAATTTTGATAAGCCTAACTATCACAGTATATAACATAATTCAATGGTTGAATTGATAAAATTCGTCACGTATAATAAATTATTCGACAATATAAATCAACAAAACTTACACCACGTAAACGTTTTATATATATAAATCAAAGTTAGTTACAACATTAATAATTTTTTAAAGGATAACATAATATATATTCATATCAATTCGACTATTGAATTATAATACATATAATGGTGATTATTTATACCAATTTTTACGGAAATCATACATCAAGTACTTAGAGAATCCTTTGTTAAGCATATAAATAGTGTAGCAGACGAATTTAGATTAATATAAATTTTCTAAGAATTATCTATAACATATAAATAGTTAACCTAACAATCGATTTAAAAAAATTACTCAATAATGGTAATTTCATTTAGGAGTAAATTTGCTATTATTCTAAACTTTTGTATATATATATACACACACACTAACTATGAGTAAATCGTCACAAAAAAAAAATATATAACTTTATATAAGTGAAAAATAAGTTAAGCAGATATGTGATGACTGATTTAGTATATATGATTTTTTAAGTGCAGCGTAACACTTTTTGCAGAACACATTATTGATGTATCTTATTCAATATCCATATTCTTGTAATTTAGGTGAGGAAGGTCCTTTGCTATCCATTTAAGCGGCCTTATGGAGAGATCAATTCTCAGATGCAGAAATTAATTGAAAGATTAAATGGCTTTGCAGAAAGAGCACACATGCTTCCACTAGAGAAAGGTGTCTCTGGTAGTGATTGGCGCACAACACCTACAAATTCTGCGGTGGATGATTCTGCTATTTGTGGGAGAGATGATGAAAAGCAAAATCTTACAGAGTATTTGCTGTCAGAAGATGCTGTTGCTGATGGTGGCAGTAAAATAGGAGTGCTTACCATTGTTGGCATGGGAGGCCTTGGAAAAACAACTCTTGCTAAACTCCTATACAATGATGCTCAAGTTAAAGCAAAGTTTGATGTGAAAGCATGGGCATCTGTCTCGAAAGATTTTGATGTTGTCAAGTTGGCAAAATCTCTTCTTGAATCTATCACATCTGCAGCAACAAATTTGGATAACTTCGATGCTTTGCCAGCAGAATTGCAAAAGAACTTGTCGGGTAAAAGATTTCTGCTTGTGTTGGATGATATATGGAATGCACGGTATGTTGCTTGGACCAATTTGATGCCCATTTTTAATGTTGGACAAATGGGAAGCAAAATCATTGTTACAACACGATATCAACATGTTGTGGCTATTGTAAAAGCTATGCGGACCTGCCGTCTGGAACCATTGGCCAATGAAGATTGTTGGAGTTTACTTTCCAAACATGCATTTGGAGCACACAAATGCACTGAACTGTCATCCATGATCCAACCTTGAAGAAATTGGTAAAAGAATTGCCAAAAAGTGTGATGGCTTGCCATTAGCTGCGGTGGCTGTGGGGGGTGTTCTTAGCACAAAGTTATCAACCGAGCACTGGACTAAAATCTTAAACAGCAACATTTGGGATCTGACGGAGGAGGATGTGCAACCAGCTCTGCTTTTGAGCTATCATTTCCTTCCAGCTTCTTTGAAACAATGCTTTGCTTATTGTGCAATTTTCCCAAAGAACTCAGAGCTGCGAAAAGAGAAGTTAGTTCAGCTATGGATGGCACAAGGATTTGTTTGTGTGCCCCAAAATGAGAAGAGCATTGAAGAAGTAGGCGGTAAATACTTTGATGAACTAGTAGCAAGGTCGTTGATACGACGTTCTGTGGAAGGGCAACACTTTGAAATGCATGACCTCATGAACGATTTGGCAACAATGGTTTCTTCACCATATTATAAGAGGCATGACAATGAAATGCTTGGAAATCTAAACAAAATTCGTCATTTATCTTATGATAAAAATATGTTTAACCATTTTGGCGAACTTGATTCCTTTCATGGATTGTGTTAGTTGGATAATTAGCTTGTTAATTATAGAGATTAGTTTGTCATAGTCAGGTTAGTAAAATTAGTTATTCTCACTTACATGTATGTATATATACGTGACAGCAAGATTTGTAACAGTTAAGAAAAGTGAATAAAAATTACTGAAGGTACTTTTTGCCCCCAATTTTCTCTCTCTCGAAATATCTCTCTCACCTTTTACAATCCCCTTCTTCTAATCACCAATTGATTCAATCATGGACGCAGAACACAGTAGTTTCAACATGGTGCGGTGAGCGTGGACACAGTCCAGGTGGCAGAGGAAGTTCTAAGCTCTGTGCCTACTGTGGTAAAACTGGACATCTCATCGACACTTGCTACCGCAAGCATGGAATGCCTCCACATCTTAAAAAACAGAACCAAATTAATAATCTCACTGCTGAGGATGATGATTGCAGTGAACCAATTAGCTTGTATGAGAATCAGGGAGAATCTTCACATGCGAGGTTTACTTCAGAGCAAAAAGATGCACTACTAGCCCTTTTGCAGCATCATGGAGCCAAGGTCAATCATAATATGAATCAAATTGCTCCAGCAAATGACACCACTCCTGGTGAGCATCACTATGCTGTCATGTCCATTTGTTCACAGCACAATGACTCCTGGGTTATAGACACTGGAGCCACCATACATGTGACATATAAGTTAGATGCATTTGATTCGTACCATAAAATCAAACCAGTAAAAGTCAGATTACCAAACAACCAAATCATCATTGCATCTATTGCGGGTCGTGTCATTTTCTCAAAATCCTTATACCTTACAAATGTCTTATATATTCCATCTTTTGCATACAATTTAATTTCTGTTTCACAACTCATTGCATCACTTGACTGCCAATTTGTTTTCAACAAATTTGGTTGTGAGATACAGGACCTTCCAACATGGAAGATGATTGGAGCAGCTGATTACTCTAATGGCTTGTATACACTGAACACCAGCACCACCATACATAATACACTTCAATGCAGCTCACATGACACCACGATGCACAACACTGAACTGTGGCACCTCAGATTGGGCCATGTTCCTTTCAATAAATTGCAACTCTTACATGATTTGTTTCCTTCAATTTCTAGTTCAAACTTTAATAAAATTGTGGCTGCAAAGCCGTGTGATTCTTGTCAATTTGCCAAACAAAAGAGACTCTTTTTTTCTACTAGCCATAGCAAATCTAATGCAGTGTTTGACATTATACACATTGATATCTGGGGTCCTTTGAATATTCTTTCTAATGATGGTAACAAGTATTTTCTCACTATAGTAGATGACTACAGCAGATACACTTGGATATTCTTTATGAAATTAAAATCTGAGACAGAAGGACTCATTAAAAACTTTGTAAGCCTCATTGAAAATCAATTTCACAAGACTATAAAGTGCATTCGGTCTGACAATGGCAAGGAGTTCTTAATGCATGGCTTTTATGCAACCAAAGGCATATTGCATCAAAGGTCATGCGTGGCAACTCCACAACAGAATGGAATAGTAGAACGCAAGCACCAGCACATACTGCAGGTAGCTCGATCCATTCTATTCCACTCTGCTGTCCCTAATTGCTATTGGGACTTTGCCGTCGCCCATGCTATCCATTTGATCAATAGATTACCAAGTTCCATCTTAGAAAATAAAACACCTTTTGAAATGATTTTTAACATCAAACCAGATTTCAAACATTTAAAAGTTTTTGGTTGTCTCACTTATATCTCAACACTTGCAGCTGGTAGGATGAAACTCGATAAACGGGTCAGAAAATGTGTTTTTTTAGGATATAAGGAAGGGACCAAAGGTTATATTGTTTTAGATATACAAAGCAAACAATTATTTGTGTCAAAAGACGTCGTATTTTTTGAGTCAAGTCTGCCCTTCACTGAGGCAGCGCTTCCCGCACCTCCTATATCTCACACAATATGTGCTAAGCCCGTTGACCCATTTCTATACACTGAGGCTTATGATGCCACACCACAACATCACGATGACCACAATTCACCCAATATTTCATCACAATTGCCTCTCATTTCGCAAAATTCACGTCATCAGATCACTCACACACCACTGAGGACTCACACAGAGGCTCTCTCACAACCTCCTCCATTAACTCCACTCAGAAGGTCCTCAAGGATCCACAAACCACCACGCCACCTAGCTGATTTTCAGTGCATGCAAACCTCTAAACTTTCTATTGCACAATCATCATCATCCTTGTATCCTCTTTCACATTGCATATCATACCATAAACTCTCATCTACTCACAAGGCACTGTCATTGGCTGTTTTAAATGCATATGAACCTTCATCTTATGAGGAAGCCGTAACTCAAAAATGCTGGAAAGAGGCCATTAATGTAGAATTAAATGCTCTAAAGTCAAATCAAACATGGGAGCTCACCCCTCTTCCTCATGGCAAGTCTACAATTGGTAATAAATGGGTTTTTAAACTGAAATTGAGGCCTGATGGATCTGTTGAACGCCACAAGGCCCGGTTGGTTGCAAAGGGTTACACCCAAACTCCTGGTTTTGATTTTTTTTGACACATACAGTCCCGTTGCGAAGATGGCAACCCTTCGGACTCTCTTGGCAATTTCAGCAGCTAAGAATTGGTATTTGCAACAACTCGATGTCAATACGGCATTTTTACATGGCGATCTGGATGAGGAGGTCTATATGAGACCCCCTAAAGGCCTTCATCTACCAAGACCGGACCTAGTCTGCAAACTCAGAAAGTCTCTCTATGGCTTAAAACAAGCCAGCAGGCAATGGAACGTGAAACTGACTTCAATGTTAGTTAGTTTGGGGTACAAACAATCCATCAATGATTACTCTCTCTTCACTAAACAATCTGCCAAGTCGTTTACTGCTGTTTTGGTTTATGTGGATGATTTAATACTGACAGGGGATGACCAAGATGAAATAAGGAAAACAAAGATGGCTCTAGACAAAGCATTCAGCATCAAGGACATAGGTGATCTCAAATATTTCTTAGGCTTGGAAATAGCTAGAAGCAACAAAGGTATCTCTGTTTGTCAAAGAAAATATGTCACTGATTTGTTGAAGGACTATGACTTGAGTGATGCCAAACCAGTTAGTACTCCCATGGAGTATACATCAAAACTATCTAGATCAGCTGCACCTTCGTATGACGACATTTCAGCATATCGCAGATTAGTTGGGAGATTGGTGTATTTGACCATGACAAGGCCGGACATTTGTTATGCAGTTGGCAAGTTAAGTCAGTGTTTGGACTGTCCCACAACAGCCCACTATCAGGCAGCGATTCGTGTATTGAAATACCTCAAGAATGCCCCAGCTACTGGCCTCATATTTCCTACCTCTTCCGACCTTTGTCTGAAAGGCTTTACTGATGCTGACTGGGCATCTTGTCCAGATACCAGGAGGTCAATTTCTGGGTATTGCTTCTTTTTGGGTGATGTTTTGGTTTCTTGGAAGAGCAAAAAGCAACCTATTGTAGCGAGGTCATCCTCAAAAGTCGAGTATAGAGCCATGGCAGCTGGTGTGTGTGAGGTTCAATGGTTGTCCTATCTTCTGCATGATCTCAATATTCCTATTACTCAGCCTATTCCCTTTTATTGTGATAACCAGTCTGCCCTTTATATTGCTGCGAATCCTGTGTTTCATGAAAGGACTAAGCACATTGAGGTAGATTGTCATGTGGTGCGAGAAAGAGCCGTGTCTGGGTTAGTTAAGTTGCTACCTATCTCAAGCAAAAATCAAACAGCGGATATCTTCACCAAGGCCTTAGCACCTGGTCCTTTTCAGAATTGTTTTAGCAAACTAGGCCTGTTTGATTTGTATGCTCCTCAATTGAGGGGGAATGGTACCAGTGATTTTGTTTCTTGATGATTGACATCTTCCCTTATTGCAAGTTAGTGATATGGAATTCTCCATTTCTCCAACTTGAGGGGGAATGTTAGTTAGTTAGATAGTGTCATAGTTAGATTGCAGTTTTTTTTTTTTACTCCAAGCTGATATTATGACAATATGCATAACTATCAACTTAAGGGGAAATGTTAGTTGGATAATTAGCTTGTTAATTATAGAGATTAGTTTGTCATAGTCAGGTTAGTAAAATTAGTTATTCTCACTTACATGTATGTATATATACGTGACAGCAAGATTTGTAACAGTTAAGAAAAGTGAATAAAAATTACTGAAGGCACTTTTTGCCCCCAATTTTCTCTCTCTCGAAATATCTCTCTCACCTTCTACAATCCCCTTCTTCTTCTAATCACCAATCGATTCAATTATGGACGCAGAACACAGTAGTTTCAACAGATTGAAAGGTCTTCGTACACTCCTAGCATTACCGTTACGATTTGAAGGCCGGTATGTGGGCCATCACCTAGCGAATGGGGTATTGCATGAGTTGTTGGTAGCATTGAAACAGTTGCGGGTGTTATCCCTGTCACACTACAGGAATATCACTGTTTTGCCAAATTCTATTGGCGATTTAAAGCATTTGCGACATCTAGATCTATCTTCCACTGGAATTAAAATGTTACCTCCTGCAATATGCAAGCTCTACAATCTACAGACCTTGTTGTTATCTCATTGTAGTGATCTTACTGAGTTGCCTGAGGAGATGGGAAAATTGGTGAATCTACGCCACCTTGCTATTGATTATTGTATGAATCTTACTGAGTTGCCCAAGGAGATGGGAAAATTGCTGAATCTACGCCGCCTTGATATTGAAGGTACTAAATTGCAAGAGATGCCCGCAGAAATAGCCAATCTAGAAAATCTGCAAAGTCTGACTCGTTTTATTGTCAGCAAACAACAAAACGGACTGAAGCTTGCAGAATTGAGAAAATTTTCCAATTTACAAGGTAAACTCCGCATCTCAAAACTGGAAAATGTTGTTGATCCGTCTGATGCTGGTCAAGCCAATTTGAAGGAGAAAAAGCAAATTGAAGAGTTATTGCTGGAATGGAGTGATTTCATTTTGGAAGACTCCCATCAAGTTGTACTTGAACATCTGCAGCCCTCAACAAATTTGAAGAAATTGACTGTTGAATGCTATGGTGGAACTTGTTTCCCAAATTGGTTGGGTGATTCATCATTTGTCAACATAGTGAGTTTGAGGATTGAAGATTGTGATTATTGTTCTGCATTGCCACCTCTTGGACGACTACAAAGTCTGAAAGAACTATTCATTTCAGGTATGAGATCAGTGAAGAGTATTGGGTCTGAATTTTACGGAAGTAATTCCCCTTCATTCCAACCATTTCCCTCCTTGGAAATGCTATGTTTTGAGTTGATGGAAGAATGGGAGGAATGGAACATGATAGATGGTATATCTAGTGAGTTTCCCCGTCTATCAAACCTATCTCTGAGTAGGTGTTCGAAGCTGAAAGGAAATTTACCCAGCAATCTTCCTTGCTTGGTTACACTTGATGTAACGGATTGTTGTCTACTTGAATCAGAGTTTTCAGGTAAAGTAGATAATAGGAACATCATGAGAGCATTGAATGTATTCAATTTTAACTCTCTTCAACAATTATCTCTCTATGTCATTCCTTCTCTGAGGTCCTTCCCGAGCAATGGTCTGCCCAAAGCGTTAAAGACACTTACCATCGAAGATTGTGAGAGCCTTGAATTCCCAAGTCATGAGTTCCTGCATAGTTGCAAGGCACTTGAGGAACTGGAGATATGGGGTAGCTGTTGCTCGCTGACGTCATTTCCCTTAGGTTCTCTCCCTGTGCTCAAGCGTCTTTGGGTTGGGGGCTGTAAAAAATTGAAATCAATTTCAATTTTGGAAGAAGAAGCAGCAAGCCAGTCTCTCAGGTTTCTTGAAGATCTCAGCGTATATGATTGTCCTGAACTGGAGTCGATTTCCCTACTCGACTCTTCCACTCCTAACCTGAGTTCTTTTTGGGTAATGAGATGCGACAAGATTAATTCATTACCAGAACCAATTAATAATCTCACTGGCCTCCAAACATTATATATTAATGATGTTCCGAAGTTGGAATCCATTGCAGAAGAGGGTTTGCCTATCAATTTAAGGACACTAGCTGTCGGCAATAAAGAAGGGGTTTACACCAATACAGCTATCACCAAATGGGGCTTGGACCGACTCACTTCTCTTTCAAAATTGCACATTAAAGGTGAGTATCTGGTTAAGAAGCTGATGGAAATACAAGTGCCCATGTTGCCCAATTCTCTTGAGCTGCTGGATATAGAAGGTGCACGTGAAATACAACATTTGGATGGGAAGTGGTTTCAGCATCTCACCTCTCTCAAAACTCTCCTGTTGTATGAATGTGACAAGCTCAAGTCATTGCCAAAAGAAGGGCTGCCCTCCTCAATTTCAAGTCTAAGAATGATAGAATGCCCAATGTTAAAAGCAAGTTATGAGAGAAAGAAAGGGAAAGACTGGCCAAAGATTGCTCACATCCCACTCATAACCTTTGATTGGTAACTTTTAACTTAGCCTTGCTCCTTGCGAATCCATGCCTTAATATATTCTTTTCTTTTAGTTCTTGTTCGTTGCATTACATATCAGTTCAATATATATATACCAGTTCATGGAGCAGTAGTCCATCTATTTAGGCAAAGCAATTGTTAATTACAAACACAGTAAATCAGCAGTTTAGCGTATATAAAACGAAATTATACAACAACAAAACAACAAATTATATCAGAGCAGCCTATACAAATTATACAAATTATGCAATTACTCATGCTAATATCACAGCAGCCTATATAGAAACTATACAAATTATGCAATTACTCATGCTAATATCAGAGCAACTTATACAAATTATACAACAACAAAACAACAAAAACACAGATAAAATTTACCTTCTGCATATCTAAAATGAAACAGAGCTTGTTTTGCTTATAATCTCCCAAATCTTGGTGAAGTAATTCCAAGAACCACCTCCAGTTTTCAGTATTTTCAACAGGGACAATTGCATATACAATCACATATATGTGATTGTTTGCATCTTGTCAAATTGCAGACAAGATCTGGCCACCATGCTGGGTCTTCAGAAAAGCTCCATCCAATCCTATGAGCGGTCTGCAGCCAGTCAAAAATTCCTTCTTACAAGCATCCAAGCAGATGTACATCTTTTCAAATATTGGTTCATCATCAAGGTTGGGCTGAGGGATAACTCCAATTGTGACAGTAGAGCCTGGGTTACTCCTAAGCAGTGTCAGCCCATAATCTCTTATCATCCCATACTGGGCAGCAGCATCACCATACACAACAGCCCTAGCATCTCCTAAGGCCCTAGTCAGTGAACACTTGCTTAGTTCCAAGTCACATTTTATCTTAAAATACTGAGCAACCTCACAGTGTCTTAAGTTAGGATATTTTCGTAGCTTCTTCACCAATTTTTCGGCCAGCCACTTCCTATTAGCCAATCTATTTTTGGTTTTCCTTGCACAACTGCGATCATTGAACGTCTTGATTTGCCAATAATTGTTCTTAGTGTTGTTAGCAGCATAGACAAGCCATCCACAGTTCTCATCCTTACACACTGCTCTCATCCTTACATTATCATTCTTTTTAAACCAAATCCTCCGACCCTCCTATATACAATATTCACGCACAGCCTCTTTGAACTTCATCTTTGTAGTAAATGTCATTCCAACAGCAAGCCTAAGCTCCCCAAACCTACCTCAATCTCTGAACACAGGGAAAACCTCATCCGAATCAACCTCCTCCAATTCATCCTCAGAGTTCGGAGGAGTCTTCAGTTCTTCTGAGTGCCATGAGTCTCCATCATCAGATTCCTCATAACGTGCATCTTGGGCATCATCATATGTTCCCATGGACCCGAACCTAGGAATTGGTCCAAAAAAACGTGCATCATCCTCAGAGCCTGAGTCAGCACACACGGGACCATCATCCTCAACCATTACAGCCCTCTTTTGTTTAGAAGTTTTCTTAGCTATCCTGGTCTTCTCCTTCACATTTGTCTTTTTCTTTCCTGCTAATCTCTCCACACCCACATCTTCCTCACTAGACACTAAATCGCCATCACGCCGATATGGTTCATCCTCCTCACAACCATCACTCGCTTTACTATCTGATGAATCCTCTGAGCTAGACAATGTCACATGTTCTGTTTGGGCCTGTTTTCCTTTACCATTACGTCTTACAGTAGTTCCACTAGCAGCTGATCTTGTTAATGGCCTCCTTCCATATGCTTTTGGTGCTGCAGATTTTACATTCCTATTCCCTCTCCTTGGTACAGCTGACTTCTTGGTCTCTTTTGATTTTGACCATGGTTTAGGCATTTTAGTGGGGAGCGACATTTTTTTGGGTGGGTTTTTTGGCTTGTATTACTGGGTTGAGTCACTGTTTTTGGGGGTGGATTGGGGTTTGACATAGGAGTTGCAGTGAGGTGGGGGTGTATTTTTTGCTGGTTTACTAACAGTAATTGAAATAGGTGGGAGCATTGTAGTTGAGTTTGGTTTCTCGGTGGGAATAGTGGTGTCATTTGGTGCAGAGGTTGGAGTAGATGCTGCTGTGGTGGGAATTGGCTCGGCATTATCATTGGTGTTGGGGTTTGGGGTGGGATTCAAATCCTGTATCACCAAGAACTCCTTCCCTTTAGATGAAACTGCCTCTGCTTCCTCAATGTACAGAGATTCTGAAACTCAATGTTCATAGTAAACATGAACAACCCCCTTGTTATGCTGACCAAGGTAGCACAACTCCAACAGCTCCTTGTCATTTGTTAAAGCCCTTAGACCATTTTGCAACGGCCTATTAGGAACCAGCCACCATGTTCGAGTGACCTTGTCATATCCAAAATCCTTGTGGTAGTCTCGGACAAAGAAGACGTCCAGTTTGTCTGTATCAACTCTTGGCAACTCAAAGACATCTCCATCATTGTAAGTCACACCTCCATCAACATTTGTGATGAATGATCCTCCATGGTGAAATTGGATGGTAATCAAATCATCACCCATCTGCAATTTAAAATTTTTTTATCTTATATCAGCCTCCCTAAACTTCAACCACATTACCAACATACTAACTCCATAACTAAAACTGTAACAGTAGTAAATCCTTGGACAAAAAAACAAGTTTCCGTCTTAACAAAAACCCCCTTAGTTAGCCTAACCACTAAGAAACCTCCTCCTGATCAAACCCTAGCTAATACCACAAAACACAAGCATGCATTCTGACACAAAACACTCCAAGAAAACGTTTTTTCCACTTGTGAAGAATAGATTAACAACAAAATTCAAAAAACAGAGCTTCACCACACATTTAAATCTTTTTTTACATACCTTTATCAGAGAAACTCGTCTTCACAACTCTCTCTCTCTGATGCAGATGATGAAGGCGATCCTATGGAGTTTAGGTTCTCCACTGAAATACGCTCCGGTGATTGCAATAGCACTGGCGCCAGTGAAGAGGGTAACGGAGAAGAAGAGAGCTCTGCTTTGTGTTGTGTTTGTGTGTTTGAGTGTGAGAGACGAGACGTTAGTGTAACGTTGAGGGAGGGGTTTTTTTTCCCATAAAACGACGACGTTTTATGTCTTTTTGGTGCCACACCACAAACGACGTCATTTTGGGCTGCTAACGTGTCACCAACGACGCCAGGTCAGCTTTCCGGTTGCGCCAGCTGTACGAAATTCACCGGAAGGACCACTATGAGTACCAGAGATCAAGTTCAGGGACGATCTAGACAAATTTTTAACTTCAGGGATTACTTTGAGCCTCGAGGACAACTTCAGGGACCACTTTGATGCTTACCTCAAAGCAAGTTATGAGAGAAAGAAAGGGAAAGAGTGGCCCAAGATTGCTCACATCCCACTCATACACTCTGATTGGTAACTTTCCACACAGCCCGTCCCTTGCAAATCCATGCCTTAATATATTCTTTTTTATTTTTATTTTTATTTTTTCAATTGTATTCCTGTTACTAGATTTTTATTTTGTTGGGTTTGTATAAATGATTTTATATCAATAAACTAGTTCAAACATTTTAGAGCAAAGTAGTTTGATCTGATTTCAATTTTAAATTTGATGAGGATGAGAAAGGTTCAGTTTGATCTGATTCCTGCTGCACACTTCTTTTGGAACTTGCAAGTGGCCCAACATTCATAATCCAATCATTCCAACCAGTTTGGAATGACATTGTCACTCTACAAAACTCAGCTGAATTGCTAGTTTGGTTTGTCTTCATGGAGAAACTTGTGTAATGCTTTCTTTTCCGTCATAATTATTAAAACCTATTTTGACTTAATTTGTATTCACCATAAGTATAAGAAATTTCATATTCAAATATGTTTTGATCATATCAACAACAAAAGTGTTTAATTCAACTTTTCACTCTATTAATAATTTTAAAAGCACAAACATCCGAATGAATAACAAGATTTTTAAATTCCTTTAATTAAATTGGCTAAATCTTGATAATACTCAAACGTAAACTTTTGTTAATGAATCTTTCTAATACATCTGGTGCATATGTAAAACTATTTGGCAACTCAAAATAAATAAAATTCTCTGGGGACAGCCCAAGAGATCAAATTACTACTTTTGTGAACTTGGCAACAAAAAGTCCTTGTGATTTTTAAGGGGCCAAATCGCCATGTTTTTGGTATCCTTCCAGCATTTACATTTTCCTTGAAGAAATGTTCCACAACATCCTCATTCTGAAGGTACTGAATGAATCGCCAATAAACAAAGAAATGTTAGGCTAATAAACAAAGAAGGTACTTGTGAGACAAAACCACTTAACCATATGAATGAGAAGTTGAAAGCATAATATATACTACTGGAAACACAGTAGAAATTCAACTGAACAGCTTCAATTTAAATTAAAGTCTTCCCAGTTCCCTCCTAGTCCTTCCTACAAATGTTAAAAGAGTTAGCTTGTAAGCTTAAGCTCAATGCTTGATCATTCAAGCTCAGATATTCAAAAATTTACAGGCAATAAACTTTGTGAAAATTCAAAGAGAGACTCAGGTCAGCAATCATAATTAGAAATCAAAGTTAAAAATTCCAGTTAACTTTTTATTATAGAGAAGATGCATTATGGATGAAGGGAACAATGATGAGCCATTTGTCTGCAGAAAATGCATTTTTTTTTGGTGCTAACAAACTAAAAGAAACAAAAAGCGAAACACAGAGCGAATGAAGAAAATTAAGAAGACAGAGAAGAGGCAAAATTATTTCTGATATGTTTATATAATATTTTGTTATGTAATTTTTTTTATCATAAACTTAATTAACTACAATTGACTAAATCGAAATACAGTTTTTAAGGAAATTAGAATCTCTTTTCAATAAAACTTCTAATTGGTTGATACAATAATTTGAATATATTTTCGAGATGTATATTATTTTAAGGAATAAATTAAAATTCTAAAATTTTAATTATCAAGTCTTAAAATATGTATAATTGGAGAGTAAGTTGGCAATAATGCAGAAGCACTGCATTATAAAGAAAGCACTAAACCAAAACCATAGCCTGTTGATAACCATAGTGTAAAAACCGTAGTTATAGTTAATAATTTTTTAATGCAATTGCTGATAGCCATAGCTGAAAATAATCATCAAAAAGGAAGCAATGGAGAAAGAAAGAGAAGCACAGCGTTGACTTTTATTGCAAACCTCTCTCTCTAGGGAGCATTAAGAAGGAGAGACCAGAGGAGATGAGAAAGAGTATGAGTGAAAATGAATTGTGACTTGCATGGAATCAATCTGATTCTGCACTTAACTAACATAACTGGCTCTAATATTGTCTTACTGCCTAATAAGAATTACTGTCACCGCTAAGGTACTATACTTTGATGGACAAATACTTACATTCATTAGGTGAGAAACAATTCAGTTAAAAACAACTTCATGTAAATAATTTAAAAAAAAAAAAAAAAAACATAAAACATAATTCTCTTTATTGTTAGCAAACAGCACAATGGACTGAAGCTTGCAGAAATGAGAAAATTTCCCCATTTACAAGGGAAACTCTGCATCTCAAGATTGGAAAATGTTATTGACCCCTTTGATGCATGTCAAGCCAATTTGAAGGAGAAAGAGCAAATTGAAGTAGAGTTATCATTGGAATGAAGTGATACCAGTTTGGAAGACTCCCAACAAGTCATACTTGAACATCTTACTACTGGAATCACATTTTTCAAGTGAAGTGAATGGCAGAAACATGATGACATCATTGAATTTATTCTTCATTTTAACTATCTTCAACAACTATATATAACTGGAATTCCTTCTTTAACGTCCTTCCCAAGCAATGGTCTTCCCAAAGCGTTAAAGACACTTTATCTCAGACAGTGTGAGAACCTTGAATTCCCAACTCATGAGTTCCTTTAGAGTTGCAATGCACTTGAGGAATTGGTGATCGAGTAGCTGTCATTCCCTGAGATTATTTCCCTTAAGATTTTGAAACAAAGTTGTCAGAGAAATAGAGGCAAAGAGTGGCTTAAAATTTCCCACATCTCAAGAATAATTTATGAAGAAAATTAACTTTCTGGTTTCAACATACCTTCCCCTTGCATATCCATGCCTTCAAGATTTTTGTTCTTTTTATTATGTTCTTGTTACTAGATTCTATATATTACCAACTATTAAGTCCTGTAGAAATTTGATTTTACATATTCATAACTTAGTTGAAAACATTGTAGAGTAAAGTAGTTTGATGTGATTTCAATTTAATGAATAAAAACTATTACTTGTATACAACTTACAGGAGACATATTTTAATTTGATGAGAATTAGATTGGTTTGATCTGATTTCTGCTACACATTTCTGATCTGTGTAACTTGCAACTCTATGAGACTGAGCTGAATTGCTAGTTTGGTTTGTTCTCTACATGTGTGATGTTAAAGGAATCAAATCGCCATGTCTTTGTTATCCTACCACTTTTGCATGCCCAATTTCTGGCAGCTTCTAACTCTCTATAATATGCAATAATTTGTTAAGAATGAACAAAAAAACATATCTCAATGATTTGTATGTCACGTGTAACTATTTTGAAAGACATAAAACCAAGAGAATAGCAACCATCAATCCCAAGAACTGTCCCTTCTGGCTGGTTATATAGTTAAAATAGTTAAAACTACTTAAGATGACACTATATCTTATCATAAACCAAGTTCATATTATTTTAGGAGAACTACTTAAAAGAGAAATTATATTTTGAATACCTAAAACTGGTTATAAATAAGAGTTTGTAGACATCAAATTTAATTCAATAGTTATAAATAAGAGTTTGTGTTAAAGGAGAGGACCACGTGAAAATCCAAGAACAAGATCTTACTTCTTTTTTTACAATTAATAAATCACATTTAAAAGTTTTCCCTAATATAATAATTCTGTTTTTACATTCTTTATTACCTTTTTCAGGATCTTAACATTACACCATAAGAAGTGAGAAAATTAGCACAATTGGAGAAAAAGAAGAGTGTTGATACGGCAAGGTCTCAAAGACATGATCCAATCAAGGTGTGATAAAAATAAGATCTAATCTAATCTGAATTTAAACACTTTTAACTATCTCTGTTAGATTTTTACATCATTCATCAACTATCAATTATAAATCCCAAAACGCTTAATAGAATAGAAACACAACTGAACAGCTTCAATTTAAGTTTAAGTCTTCCCAGTTCCCTTCTAGTCATTCCCTGTTATCTCTATTACATTCTTAATATAATCTGGAAATGTAGAAAGAGTTAGCTTGTAAGCTTAATAGAGCATACAGGGTTTTCAATCATGTAAAATCTGTGATAACTAGAAATTGAAGTTAATAATTCCAGTTAAATTTTCTATAATAGAGAAGATGTATTATGGATGAAGGGAATAATGCAAGATTGCAAGTTATAAAGTTCCCTAACCCCAATTTTCAAACATGCGAATTGGTTGATATACATTAATATGAATATCATCATCAGACATGTAATATATATTAAAAAATTATTTGGAATCACATATAGATTAATGGAACGCACATACATTTTAAGGATTAAATTAATATTGTAAAGTTTTCAAACATTAACTTGATGACTGAGAAATAATGTTAATTACTTGGTCTTAAAATATTTGTATAATTGGAAAGCAAGAGGGCAATAATGCAGAAACAACGTCAAGGAAAATAACAATATTGCATTATAAAAAAAGCAGTGAACCAAACCGTAGTTATTAGTTAATAATTTTTTAGTGGAATAGCCGATAACCATAGTTGAAAAACTATTATCAAAAGGAAGCGATGAAGATGAAAGAGAAGCAGTGTTGCAAACCTCTCTCTCTCTCTCTCTCGTTTGAGTTGAATCGAAGCTAAGGAAAAGAGAAATGGCTGCTGCTGCTGCTGGTGTTTTGGTGGGAAAAGCGTTACTCTCAGCTGTTGTGTCAGATTTGGTTGGGAAGATCTCCACTGTGATATCGGAGTTCTATCGGAGCAAGAAGAACCTTGATGAATCTTTGCTGGCGAAGCTGAATCTGACGCTGCTGAGTCTTCATGCATTTATGGATGATGCGGAGGAGAAGCAGATCAGCAACGCTGCCGTGAAGGCATGGATGGATGAGTTGACGCAAGCTCTCTTTGATGCTGATGACGTCATCGACGACATCGCCACCGAAGCTCTCCGTCGTAAAGTCGAAGCCCGCCATCGAACTCTTCCTGGCAAGGTGCGCAAAATAGATACTTCATTTTTATTATCATATCTTTTTTCATGAAAATATATTTCTCTGGATACAAGAAAAGAAATTCATTCAATAATCAATATAATGATGGACCTGTTTACTCTAACCACTACTAAATTATTATACATTAATTGGATCAATTTTTTTTTAATATTTTATTTTGTATGACTATTTGTTAAACTTTTATGTGCAGAAATATTTGGATGATGTAAATGAGAAAATTGTGCATGCATATAAATCACAAATAAATAAATAAGCGAAGTGACTAATAAGTTTTTTGGCAATATACAGTAAACAAAATCAAATGAATTATAACTTATATGATATAGTTTTTTCATTTTTGAATTTGAGTTTCACTCTTAACTTTGAAAAAAAAATATATAGCAAACAAAATTTGGTTATTAACTTGTAGTCTATTTTCCTTCTTAATTATCTTTATAGCCTACTTTTAAGCAAATCACTTATAATATTTAATTCTTGAGGTTGAATAAATTTAAAAGTTTAGATATAATTATTCGTTAATAATTAATAAATATGAGTTATTCCATTGAATAATTTTGTTATACATCAAAGATTTACGGGAATTAACTCCAAGCTATTTATTGTTTAGTTTTAAAGAAGCAAACGTACAGATTATAAAAATAAATATTCTAAAATTTATTTTTACACCATTTTCTATCTAAAAGACAATTTTATTATTATTATTATTACTACGAAAAATATTAGAAGATCATCAAATTTTATTATTTTTGACTATTTTTTTAGCCATCAATCCAATTCTTTTAATCTGGTAATACAATAATATATTTTAACCCATATTTTTAAACATTAATAATTAATTGATGGTTAAAAATAATAAATTTTGATATTTTTCTATTAATAATAATAATAATAATAATAATAATAATAATACCCTCTCACTTCATATAATATGGTATTCAATGATCATATTTGTGCAACGTAGGTGCGGAAGGTCCTTACCACTCCTTTCAAGCAGCCTTATAGAGAGATCAATTCTGAGATGCAGAAATTGTTTGAGAGATTAGAGCATTTTGCACAAAGAGCACACAACCTTCCATTGGAAAGAGGTGTTTCTGAGAGTGTTTGGCGTGCAACACCTACAAATTCTGCAGTGGATGAAACTTTTATTTGTGGGAGAGATGATGAAAAACAAAATCTTAAAAAGTATTTGTTGTCAGAAGATGTTTCTGTTGGTGGCAATAAAATTGGAGTGCTTGCTATTGTTGGCATGGGAGGGCTTGGGAAAACAACCCTTGCTAAACTCCTATATAACGATGTTGAAGTTAAAGAGAAGTTTGAGGTGAAAGCTTGGGCATCTGTCACAAAAGATTTTGATGTTGTCAAGTTGACAAAATCTCTTATTGAATCTGTCACATCTGCACCAACAAATATTGATAACTTTGATACTTTGCGAGCAGAGTTGCAAAAGAACTTGTCGGGTAAAAGATATCTGCTTGTGTTGGATGATATATGGAATGCAGGGTATGTTGATTGGACCAATCTGATGCACGTTCTTAATGTTGGAGAATCAGGAAGTAAAATCATTGTTACAACACGACATCAAAGTGTTGTGGATATTGTAAAAGCTATGTGCACCTGCTCTCTGAAACCATTGGCCAATGAAGATTGTTGGATTTTGCTTTCCAAACATGCCTTTGGTGTACATCAATGCACTAAAGAGTCCAACCTAGAAGAAATTGGAAGAAAAATTGCGAAAAAGTGTGACGGCTTGCCATTAGCTGCGGTTGCGTTAGGGGGTCTTCTTGGCACAAACTTATCAGTCGAATACTGGAATAAAGTGTTAACGAGCAACATTTGGCATCTGACAGCAAAGGACGTGCAACCTGCTTTGCTATTGAGCTATCATTTCCTTCCAGCTTCTTTGAAACAATGCTTTGCTTATTGTGCAATTTTCCCAAAGAACTCAGAGCTGCACAAAGAGAAGTTAGTTCAGCTATGGATGGCACAGGGATTTGTTTATGTGTCCCAAAATGAGAAAAGCATTGAAGAAGTAGGCGGTGAATACTTTGATGAACTAGTGGCAAGGTCATTGATACTACGTTCTGCGGGTGGGGAACACTTTGAAATGCATGACCTCATCAACGATTTGGCAACCATGGTTTCTTCCCCATATTGTAAGAGGCATGACAATGAAATGCAACTTGGAAATCTAAACGAAATTCGTCATTTATCTTATGATAAAACTATGTTTAACCATTTTGGCGAACTTGATTCCGTTCATGCATTGAAAGGCTTACGTACACTCATAGCATTACCAGTTGATGATCGGGACTGGAAGCATTACCTAGCGAATGGGGTATTGCATGAGTTGTTGGTAGCATTGAAACAGTTGCAGGTGTTATCCCTGTCAGACTACAGGAATATCACTGTTTTGCCGAATTCTATTGGCAACTTAAAGCATTTGCGATACCTAGATCTATCTTCCACTGGAATTGAAAGGTTGCCTCCTGCAATATGCAAGCTCTACAATCTACAAACCTTGTTGTTGTCTCATTGTTGCAATCTTTCTGAGTTGCCTGAGGAGATGGGAAAATTGGTGAATCTACGCTGCCTTGATATTGAAGGTACTAAATTGCAGGAGATGCCTGTAGAAATAGCCAAACTAGAAAATCTGCAAAGTCTGAGTCGTTTTATTGTCAGCAAACAACAAAATGGACTGAAGCTTGCAGAAATGAGAAAATTTCCCCATTTACAAGGTAAAGTCTGCATCTCAAAACTAGAAAATGTGTTTGATCCGTCTGATGCTTGTCAGGCCAATTTGAAGGAGAAAAAGCAAATTGAGGAGTTATCATTGGAATGGAGTGATTCCATTTTGAAAGACTCCCATCAAGTTGTACTTGAACATCTGCAGCCCTCAACAAATTTGAAGGAATTGACTGTTAAATGCTATGGTGGAACTTGTTTCCCAAATTGGTTGGGTGATTCCTCGTTTGGCAACACAGTGAGTTTGAGGATTGAAGATTGTCATCATTGTTCTTCATTGCCACCTCTTGGAAGACTACATAGTCTAAAGGAACTCTTCATTTCGGGTATGAAATCAGTGAAGAGTATTGGGTCTGAATTTTATGGAGGTAATTCCCCTTCATTCCAACCGTTTGCCTCCTTGGAAACCTTGAGATTTGAGTGGATGGCAGAGTGGGAGGAATGGAACATGATAGATGGTATAACTACTGAGTTCCCCCGTCTATCACACCTATCTCTGCGTTTCTGTCCGAAGCTGAAAGGAACTTTACCCAGCAATCTTCCTTGCTTGGTTACACTTGAAGTAATGTATTGCTGTGTACTTGAATCAGAGTTTTCAGGAGAAGTGGATAACAGAAATATAATGAGACCATTGAATCTATTCAATTTTAACTCTCTTACCGGATTAACTCTCATTCAAATTACTTCTTTGACGTCTTTCCCGAGCAATGGTCTGCCCAAAGCATTAAAGAGACTTTCTATCAGATATTGTAAGAACCTTGAATTCCCAAGTCATGAGTTCCTTCATAGTTGCAAGGCACTTGAGGAACTGGAGATATGGGGTAGCTGTTGCTCGCTGACGTCATTTCCCTTGGGTTCTCTCCCTGTGCTCAAGCGTCTTCAGCTTTGGAATTGTGAAAAATTGAAATCAATTTCAATTTTGGAAGAGGCAGCTGCAAGGCAGTCTCTCATATTTCTTGAACATCTCCAAGTATTTGGTTGTCCTGAACTGGAGTTGATTTCCCTACTGGATTTGTGCACTCCTAACCTGAGTTCTTTTGGGGTAATGAGATGCGACAAGATTAATTCATTACCAGAACCAATTAATAATCTCAGTGGCCTCCAAAAATTATATCTTTATGATGTTCCGAATTTGGAATCCATTGCAGAAGAGGGTTTGCCTATCAATTTAAGGATACTACATGTCGGCAATAAAGAAGGGGTTTACAGCAATACAGATATCACCAAGTGGGGCTTGGACCGACTCACTTCTCTTTCAGAATTGTGGATTGAAGGTGAGTATCTGGTTAAGAAGCTGATGGAAATAAAAGTGCCTCTGTTGCCCAATTCTCTCAAGACCCTATGCATAAAAGGTGCACGTGAAATACAACATTTGGATGGGAAGTGGCTTCAGCATCTCACCTCTCTCAAAACTCTCCGGTTGTTTGAATGTGACAAGCTCAAGTCATTGCCAAAAGAAGGGCTGCCTTCCTCAATTTCGCGTCTAGAAATGAGTGAATGCCCAATGTTAAAAGCAAGTTATGAGAGAAAGAAAGGGAAAGAGTGGCCCAAGATTGCTCACATCCCACTCACAAGTCACAATCTTTGATTGGTAAGTTTCAACTTAGCCTTGTTCCTTGCAAATCCATGCCTTAATATATTCTTTCTTATTTTTATTTTTTCAATTGTATTCCTGTTACTAGATTTTTATTTTGTTGAATTTGTATAAGAGTGATTTTATATGTATAAACTAGTTCAAACATTTTAGAGCAAAGTAGTTTGATATGATTTCAATTTTAAACTAGAATGAGACTCGCGCGATGCGCGGGGCAGTAAATTAATGATAGTATATAATAAATATTAAAAATTGTTATGTTTTGTAGAATTAAATTAAATATGTGTAAATTAAAATTAAATTTAAAAGATATTTTATTTAGAATAATTTGTAGTATAATAGATTTGGATGCTGGAGTTCTATAAAGTGACATTTTTATTTGGTGGTTTGATTTTTGCATTTATTTTAGTTGATGGACTTAATCTTCTTATGTAGCGCTCGTATTCCTTTTTCTTTATTGGCTGTTGTTAGAGTTATTGCTTTTTTCTGTCTGTCGTAGGTATTTGTGAAGGCATATTTTTTATAAATTGTTGAATTGTATACACTTTCTATTGTGTTGTTTGTTCCATTTTTGCATACATGTTCTTCTTCCAAATATGTGTCTTGAATTTGTATGGTTTTCTTTTTTCTTAATCTCTTGATGTGCATGCAGTTTTCTAATGACATCTACAATAAAAAGAATAAAAATATGTAGATTTTTTTTTGAATAATTGAAATAGTATAAAGTGAAATTACCTGTTAATATTTTTCTTTGACACACTCTATCAAACAATGTCTCAAGTGATGTAAATTTAAAATAGTGTTGGAAAATGTTCAAGATTGGATCTTCAATTTCTTTCACAACAGTTGTGAGTTAAAAGTTTGTTTTTATTGTACCTTTAATTGGTCTATACAAATCATTAGCATCTTTTATTTTCAAATTTTTTATAATATAGACTTTTTCTTCTTGTAAGTTGTAACAAATGTTTGAATTTGTTCACCATATTTTTTTTTTCACAATTACATGAAGAGGTGTTCCTGTAGTGTTAGTAAATCATAGTTAATAATTAGTTAAAAAAATGATTACATTTATTTTTTTAAGTTATTAGAAAATGAACAATGTATAGCATATTGAAAGAAGTATAATTTTAACGATATTAAAATACAATTATATATAAGGTATTATAAAATAATATACAAAGTACAAAAAGCAAAAATTATTAAAGTATTTTTTTATAAATTCAATTTAAAAATACAATAAATATATTTGTTTTGTACCTTTTCATCTAATATAATCATTTCTAAGTAAAGAGACTCATCTTCATTCGTGGGTGTTAATGTTTTCTAACCACGCGAACTTTGATAAACCAATTATCTGTTTGTTTGGTGATATTGTCCAAAGAATGATGCTCCATTGAGTAAGTTTGAGATGTTGTGTAGTTCGAAAATAATTTTTTTGTGCTAAATTTGATATTATTTGAAGGAATAGTAATAAGAGACTTATATAAGTAGTTCAAATAGTATGAAATTTGAAGATTTGTAATGTAAAATTTATTATGATTTATAATATTATTATGACATTTGTAACATGCATGTTTATTATATTTAATGGGTTATTTATAAAAATTAATAAATTAATTATTGGGTTATAAATTTATTGTATTATTTATAGCCGTAAAAATAATTAATATAGGGATAAGATTCAATGTCTTTGTAGGTTACAAATTTGGTTAGATACTATCAATTTCTAATTATTGTTATTAGTAATTTTGCACCCAATTTGTATATATTTCTATTACTTGTATATTTTTTTTGTATATTTTTTTTGCTGATTTGAAAATAATAGTTGATTTGGCAAAACTTGAGTGGTCGATTCTAAAATTTTGTCAAGTAAGCAATATTGTTGACATGACATTAGTAGCAAGAAAAAGATGTTTTAAAAGTAATGTGGATAAACTTATCCATTTACTTTTATATATTAAGAATAGATAAAATACAATTATATATAAAGTATTATAAAATAATATAAAAAGTATAAAAAGCAAAAATAATTAAAGTATTTTTTTGTAAATTCAATTTAAAAATACAATAAATATGTTTGTTTTGTACCTTTTCATCTAATATAATCATTTCTAAGTAAAAGACTCCTCTTCATTTGTGGGTGTTAATATTTTCTAACCACGCGAACTTTGATAAACCAATTATCTGTTTGTTTGGTGATATTGTCTAAAAAATGATGCTCCATTGAGTAAGTTTGAGATGTTGTGTAGTTTGGAAATAATTTTTTTGTGCTAAATTTGATG
The DNA here is from genome assembly GCF_014773155.1 of Arachis stenosperma. NCBI lineage: Eukaryota > Viridiplantae > Streptophyta > Magnoliopsida > Fabales > Fabaceae > Arachis > Arachis stenosperma. Next base: position 12,032,370 of record NC_080377.1, read on the forward strand.
TTATTTGAATGAATAGTGATAAAAGACTTATATAAGGAATTCTTTTATTTAAATTAAAAATATATAATATTTACCGATTTAAATAAACGTACAACTATTTACTAAAATACATTTTGCATCACATCTCGGATGCATTGGGGGAAACCACACTAAAAGCGTATCACGGATGCACTGCTACAGTGTTGTGACACGCCACGTGCTAGTCATATCTCGGATGCACCCGAGATATAAACAAAACTATATCTCGGATGTAGTGCATCCGTGATATGACCATAATTAGTTTTTACCCACTGCATCCGAGATATGCATAATTAGAGTGATCAGGGACAGTGCATCCGATATATGGTTTGGGGCGTATGACAATTTTTATTTATAATCATTACAATATTTTTTTTAAAAGACATATATTTACATGGATAAACAAGTCAAATTATACATTTGGATGCATTAAAAAAGAGTCATACATTTGATGGAGGTCTATAAATATAAGTATTAAGCAAAATACATATATGAATAATGGTAACTAACGCCGTCCAGTGGCAGGATCCAAGTAGTGTCTAGTCCCACATCCACGAGGACGGGACACCATGGGAGGACGATATGGACGAGGACGAACACCTGGCTGGTTGGAAGTGAGTGGTGCACGCTGGTATGGTGGCAGAGAAGGAGCTGATATAATCATGGGAGGAGGAGGAGCTGATACAATCATGGGAGGAGGTGTAGGAGGTGATCTCCAGACAGTACCGGACAGTGGAGTCAACGGTGGCAGGGATGGAGTCTGAAAGTGGGGTGACGGAGCAGAACCTGATTGGTGCGGTGGTGGAGGAGTCTGATATATAGTGCCCTGGAGGAGTTGTCCCATGCCACAAACACCTGCCTCAGCCCCTGTTGCGGTGGTGGCGGCCTGGACCTTAATAAGTCCTCAGCCCACTGACAAACCCCATTTTGACGGTTTATCTTGTATTGATTTTAGGGGATTTTATAACCTTTTACCCACATTTATCCATTGAAATAGCATGGTTTTAACTTCTCCTTTAATTGTGCTTAAGAATGGAAACATGCTTTAGGTCTTAAAGTAGCTAAATCTAATTCTCCTTGATTCCATTAGATGCCTTGATATGTTTGTTAAGTGATTTAAGGTTTAGGAGGCAAAGATTGGATCAAGGGAATGAAGAAAGAAGCATGAAAAGTTGGAGAACTCATGAAAAAATGAAAGAACCGGAAAGCTGTCAAGCCGACCTCTTCGCACTTAAACGACCATAACTTGAGCTACAGAGGTCCAAATGATGCGGTTCCAGTTGGGTTAGAAAGCTAACATCCGGGGCTTTGAAACGATATAAGATTTGCCATAGTTGCATCGCGCATAGGGGCGCGCACGCGCACGGTACGCGGACGCGCCGATGGTGGCACATGACCCACTTAATGCAACACGTGGCCAGCGATTTTAGAAGCCTTGTGGGCCCAATCCAACTCATTTCTGATGCTATTTAACCCAAGGAGTGAAGAGGGAAACACATGTTAGTTACCATTAGCTTAGTTTTAGGAGTTAGAGTTAGTTTCTAGAGAGAGAAGCTCTCACTTCTCTCTAGGATTAGGAATTAGGGTTAGATTAGGATCTCATAATTCTAGGTTTAATTCAAGTCTCCTTCTACTTCTACCTTCAAGTGGTGATTGCTACACTTTGGTTCTTCTTTCTATCCCTATCCTCTTGTTGTAATTTCTCTTATTTTGTTTCTAGGTTTTGTAATTGAGATACTCTTGTTCTTTTGTTTTCTTTTAATAATGCAATTTGAGATAATTCATGTGATTGTGATGTTGTTGATTGTTGTTTTGTTAATTCTTTGTAATTGTTGGTTGTTGACTCCTTTTTATTCTTACAAATAAAAAATGCTTTCTTTCATTACCCTCCAAGTGTTTGATGAAATGCTTGAGAGGATGTTAGAGTAGGATTTATGTTCTTGGCTTGAGAAGGTAACTTAGGATTTCTTGAGTCACTAGTGTCCAATTGATTGCTAGTTGATAGCCATTAACTCTAGCCTTCATTAATCCAATTAGTGAAAAGCTAGGACTTATGGACTAGGATTGATATAACTCACTTGACTTTCCTTTGTTAATTGATTTAAGGATGACTAAGTGGGATTAATCCTTGCAACTACCATACTTGTGGCTAGTGATAATGATGAAGACCCTTGACAACCAAATCTTGCCAAGACCATTTTGTTAATAAAGTTTTCTTCCCATTTACTATTCATGTTTCTCATCTAAAACCCCAAAATAACTCACAACCAATAACAAGACACTTTATTGTAAATCCTAGGGATAACGACCCGAGGTTTAAATACTTCGGTTTATAGATTTTAGGGGTTTGTACTTGTGACAAACAAATTTTTGTATGAAAGGATTAGCGATTGGTTTAGAGACTATACTTGCAACGAGAATTCATTTGTGAAATTCTAAACCGTCAAAAATCCATTCGTCAAAATGGCGCCGTTGCCGGGGATTTGCAATGGTGTTATGTTATTGGTTATTGTACATATGTGAATATTGTGAATAGGTTTATCTTTTGTTTATTTCTTAATTTTTGTTAGTTTTATTTTGTCCTCTCAATATGAATTCTCATCCTCACTTTGGCTATGAGTTTGGCTCAAATTATGTTGTAAGAAATGGGAACTACAATGGTAATATGCATCAAGGATTTGGGCGCAACCAAAGATGGGAAGAGCCTCAAGGGATTGATCAACCTTCTTGGCAACAACCTCCAACTCCTTATGGGTATAACTCTTATCCTAATGCATATCAATCTAATGGATGTGGTAACCCTTATTGTGATTGTCAACAACCACTACCACATGCCTATGAACTACCCACTCAACATGATTTTGAACCACCTTGCTCACAAGCCCCATATCACCAAAACCCTCCATATGACCCCAATCCTTATCCACCATACCCACCACCTTATGAGCCATATGAACCATACATGGAACCACCACTATTCCAACACAATTACTCTCAAGAACCACCTCAATGCACACCATTTCCATACCCTTACCAAGAAGAACCACCTTTCTACTATAAACTCTCTCTCCAAAATAATGAACCCTCTTATCCACCCCAAGCCCCAATAGATGACTCTCTCACATTGCTACTTCAAGGACAAGCGGATATGCAAAGGAACACCCTAGAGTTTGTGACTAACTTGACCGAGGTAGTGTCTACCTTAGCCTACAAATTTTTGAACACTCAAGGTGCTTCCGTAGCCACATGTGAAGAATCCATTGAAGATTATAGCATGAAGGAGAGATTGGAAAACCCGGTGGAAAATGAGGGAGGCTATTTTGTATTAGAGCAATTGGAGGAGCCTATGGTTATTGAAGAAAAGGAAGAAGTGATTGAAGATTTAGGAGACGTTGAGAGTCCATGGGAATGTAGCATCATGGAAAACTCTTCCAAGAAGCTTGACATTGATGTTGAGGAGGGTGCGCAACCTCCAAAGCACATCATGGTTGAAGACTTTGAAGAGGTTGATCAAGAGATGGATTCAATTATTGATGAGTTCCTATCCACAATTGAATCCTCTCCCATTGAGCTTGACATAGAGGGTAAGGAAGAAGATACCTCACCTCCCATACCCTTGGCAAGCCACGAAGAAAATATTAAATTGGAAGGAAGCTACCAAGAGGAAGAGGTTGAAGTTGATATAAGTTGTCAAGAGGTGGAAGTTACAAGGGAAGAGCACAAGAGCGTAGACATCGCAATAGCTAAGTGTGGGGAGGTCCCCCTTCCCAAGCCACCATCACCTAACATAACATTCAAGTGGGTAAAATTTCTATCCCTGAGCTTCACTTTCTCACTTGAATATGGGTTGATTGAAAATGATGGTCAACTTAGAGCTCTTTGTGGAGTTAAGAGTAAGAGGGAGTGGTGTAATGGTTGGAAAAATAATGTTAGGCTCATTAAGGTTAAACCCTCAAGGCATAAATACTATGGTTGGAGGAATGCTAAATTGTATGGGTCTAGAAGGAGAATTTGGTGCATAAAGGAGAATTCTATATGCCTACCACCCAAGTTGAATCATGATGATCAACTAGAAGATGGGTGTGAAAATAAGATATGGGATCCCGGATCACAACATGAAGACCAATTTTGGGAGCTCATATCTTGGGTAGAACTTTGCCCAAGTTTGGTGAAGATGGTTGGAAATTCTGTCAACCAATTGAGAAGCAAAGATCCTTGGAGATTCAAGGATGAGTACAAACATAAGCCACCATGACAATAAGCTCCTCAAATATCCAACTTAAGGACAATAAATAAAAGTGCTAAGTGGGAGACACCCCACCATGGTAAAATCCTTTCATTTTCTTTTTTTTTTGTACATATTGGTAGAACTAGTTTAATTTCATGCTTAGATTAGTTGGTAGAGTTTAATTAGTATTTTAACATGTTAAATAAGGTTCTAGGGTGTTTTGGTAGCTGTTTGGAGGATTGAAAGGCTTGGATTGGTGTAAGAACTTAGAAAAATATTTTTTGAAAAACAGAACACCATCCACGCGTGCGCGCACATGACGCGTACGCGCACCTGAGCATTTTTCGACCACCCACGCGGACGCGCACTGTACGCGTACGCGTGGATGCAAAAATTCTACCCCAGCCAAAAACCCGAGAGTTAGGCCTGCACTGTGCGAACATTGGGCCTAAGGCATAAGTCTATGCACGCGTGCGCGCACCTGACGCGTACGCGCACATGATCTTAAATTGGCAATGCGCGCGCACGCACACTGTGCGCGCGCGCGTCGATTGCACAATCTGCACTCTCGGTACTTTTACCCGAGAGTTGTGCCAGACTTGGGCCGACATTATGCCTCCGGCCTAACTTGATGCACGCGTGCGCGCAACTGGCGCGTACGCGTCCTTCAACCAATATGCACATCAACGCGTAAGCACGCATGACGCGCACGCGTCGGTAAAAAAAAAAAAAAGAGTTTTTTTTCTCCTCTTCCATTTTCTCTTGTTCATCACATTCGCATACTTCTACTCTCCCCATTTTTATTTTGTTTTTATAGCATGTTTTCGATTTTTTTTCTAAGTGTCATTTTAATAATGGTGTTAAACTCTCTCACTCAATTGTTGAGAATTTCTTGCATTTGTTTTGGTGCTTCATGACTTGTGTTACATTAATTGGAATATTTGTCAATACACAAGGTTAGTGCTTTAGTCCTTCCTAATTCATTATCCTTTGTTTTTGTACTTCTTCATCATTGAGTTAGGATGAGACCGAATGCTCTCATGCTTACCACTATTCTTGTTTGTGTCAATCCTTATTTGATCTTGATGCTCCATATACTCTCCATGCTTTAACCTTACTCTTGCATCAAGTATTAGTTGATATGCCCTTTGCTTAAATTGCTTTCTTACTCACATGTTGTAGCTACCATGTAGTAGAGAACCATACTCTTATTTGGCATTAGCCCCCGCCTATGTTCTAATTGCTTTGATGTCTTTATTATAGGCTTAATTTTCTTTCCTTTTCTTTCCTTTTAGGTTGGCCACCAAGAAGGAAAGGAATGAAAAAGCTTCTAAATGAGGCAACAAACAAGTTCATCCACACAACCCTTTAAAGAAGCTCATCAATTGTGGCAACCCGTCCACCCTGCTCTTCCTTGCATGCACCGAGGACGGTGCAATCTTCAAGTGTGGGGAGGTCGTCGACCGATCTCCATGGGTAACAATTTTCTTTTTCAACACCAATGTTAGTTAGTTATTGCATTGCATGATAGGTTGCATGTTAGTTAGAATTTGTACATATTTTTACCATTCTTTCTTATTAGGACTACTTGGTTAGGGTGATGATGATTTCCTTTCCAAGAAACTATTTTAGGGCACCTTGAAAGAATTTATTTTGGAACATGGTTTTTGAGCTAAGAACACACAAGCATGTGAGCTTTGAGCCTTATGGTGTGGTTACATCTTATAACCACTTGTTTTTCCTTCTTGTGTGCATTATTCTCTTCCTATGATTGTAATCTTTGATTTGTTTGATTCTTTATGTCCATTATTTTGTGTATTCATGCATTTATATGATTGAGGCCATCATTTCGTTATCTCACTTACCCAAATGGCCTTACCTTTTATCTTCCTTTGTTAGCCAAATTCGAGCCTACGCTTAACCCACTTGTTCTTTAATTTAGCACATTACAAGCCTTAAAGCGAAAAAAAAACAATAAATGTCCTTAATTTGGATCTTTAATTGGCTTAGGCTAGTGTGTGTGAGTATCACTCAAGTGTGGGAACTTTGGGATATTGGTTGGGATAAAAGGGTGTTTGTGTTTTGTATTTTTATATTGGGGGAATTGGTACATACTCATGTATTGATTAAATGTATAGACCTTATGCATTGATGTTCTTGTGTATAATTTGAAAGAAAAAAGAAATAAAAGTGAAAAAGAAAAAGGAAAAGGAAAAAGAAAATGTATATAGAAAAAGAAAGAAAAAGAAAAGCAATAAAGGGGACAAAATGCCCCAAAGTGAAGCTCAATAAGAATCAATGCATAAGTGTTGTGAAATGAAAAGAAAATGCATGAGTATGTGAAAAAGTGAGGAATGGGTAGTTAGGTTAGTACTTAATTGTATAGGTCATTATATAGGTTAGGTGGGAAAGTTTAAGTTAATCAAAGATTCAAATCCTAAGTCCACTAGCCATATATGATCCTACCTTGACCCTAGCCCCATTACAACCTAAAGAAAAGACCTCATGATACTTGTATGCATGCATGAAATATATGTTGATTGTTAGATGAAAAACGAATCTTAGAAAGTATGATTGGGGGAGAATTGAGTGAATCAACCCCAAACACCGAGCGACTAGAGTGCAAACACTTCCGGTGAGGGTTCGATGCTCAATTCCATGATTCCCGGCTTTCATAAGCTTTCTTCTTGCAAGTCTATTTGAACTTCAATTTTTATATTTGAATTGGTAGGATTCATGAATCGTTATATGATCTTAGCCCTACCCGTTTATACATGCACTTGGAGGATTGATTTATTTTTAACCAAGTAGGTAAAACCATTTTGCATTTAGTTGCATATAGTTTAGGTTGCATATAGCTCATTTACATAGAATAGATGTTGATGCCCTTTGCTTTCTCTGGCTTAAGCATGAGGACATGCTTGGTTTAAGTGTGGGGAGGTTGACAAACCCCATTTTGACGGTTTATCTTGTATTGATTTTAGGGGATTTTATAACCTTTTACCCACATTTATCCATTGAAATAGCATGGTTTTATAACTTCTCCTTTAATTGTGCTTAAGAATGGAAACATGCTTTTTAGGTCTTAAAGTAGCTAAATCTAATTCTCCTTGATTCCATTAGATGCCTTGATATGTTTGTTAAGTGATTTAAGGTTTAGGAGGCAAAGATTGGATCAAGGGAATGAAGAAAGAAGCATGAAAAGTTGGAGAACTCATGAAGAAATGAAAGAACCGGAAAGCTGTCAAGCCGACCTCTTCGCACTTAAACGACCATAACTTGAGCTACAGAGGTCCAAATGATGCGGTTCTAGTTGGGTTAGAAAGCTAACATCCGGGGCTTCGAAACGATATAAGATTTGCCATAGTTGCATCGCGCATAGGGGCGCGCACGCGCACGGTACGCGGACGCGCCGATGGTGGCACATGACCCACTTAATGCAACACATGGCCAGCGATTTTAGAAGCCTTGTGGGCCCAATCCAACTCATTTCTGATGCTATTTAACCCAAGGAGTGAAGAGGGAAACACATGTTAGTTACCATTAGCTTAGTTTTAGGAGTTAGAGTTAGTTTCTAGAGAGAGAAGCTCTCACTTCTCTCTAGGATTAGGAATTAGGGTTAGATTAGGATCTCATAATTCTAGGTTTAATTCAAGTCTCCTTCTACTTCTACCTTCAAGTGGTGATTGCTACACTTTGGTTCTTCTTTCTATCCCTATCCTCTTGTTGTAATTTCTCTTATTTTGTTTCTAGGTTTTGTAATTGAGATACTCTTGTTCTTTTGTTTTCTTTTAATAATGCAATTTGAGATAATTCATGTGATTGTGATGTTGTTGATTGTTGTTTTGTTAATTCTTTGTAATTGTTGGTTGTTGACTCCTTTTTATTCTTACAAATAAAAATGCTTTCTTTCATTACCCTCCAAGTGTTTGATGAAATGCTTGAGAGGATGTTAGAGTAGGATTTTATGTTCTTGGCTTGAGAAGGTAACTTAGGATTTCTTGAGTCACTAGTGTCCAATTGATTGCTAGTTGATAGCCATTAACTCTAGCCTTCATTAATCCAATTAGTGAAAAGCTAGGACTTATGGACTAGGATTGATATAACTCACTTGACTTTCCTTTGTTAATTGATTTAAGGATGACTAAGTGGGATTAATCCTTGCAACTACCATACTTGTGGCTAGTGATAATGATGAAGACCCTTGACAACCAAATCTTGCCAAGACCATTTTGTTAATAAAGTTTTCTTCCCATTTACTATTCATGTTTCTCATCTAAAACCCCAAAATAACTCACAACCAATAACAAGACACTTTATTGTAAATCCTAGGGATAACGACCCGAGGTTTAAATACTTCGGTTTATAGATTTTAGGGGTTTGTACTTGTGACAAACAAATTTTTGTATGAAAGGATTAGCGATTGGTTTAGAGACTATACTTGCAACGAGGATTTGTGAAATTCTAAACCGTCGAAAATCCATTCGTCACCCACTCCCATGTCAGGTGCCCATACCACCGCTGGAAGTCTCTGGTACAACCCCCAATAGGCTCTCCGGCAGTGCGTAGTCCAGTGTGGTAGGCAACATCCTCGAGCGTAATGCTAGCCTCACCCCACGGAAGGTGGAACATATGCGTTTCCGGCCTCCACCGCTCGACAAATGCAGAGATCAAGTACTCGTCAAACAAAAAGTCCCTCAACTCCACTGCATGCCCAAATCCAGCCTTCCTTATATAGGGAAGTAGGATGGGTGGCGGCAGGAGACCTAGCGTCACACGGCGTGGCAAAAGTAATCGTGGTTGCTGCAATTTCTAAAACAGATAACTAACGCATATTAGTTACATCTAAATCATTAATTGTCCCTAAACAGTACTACAACCTATAATGTACTAACCTATGCGTTTACGTTAAACGTAACAGAAATATATAAATTTCTAAGTCACTAAAAACTAACATCCTAAACGCATTACAAGATAATTATATAAATCTACAAATCTTAAACCTATTAAACACAGATATTTTTTTATTTTAATTAAAAAAAATATAACATTTACCGATTTAAATTAAAAAAAACCATTAAACACTAACCTCAAAGTCCAACGCTCCAGTTACGTGCCAAGTATCATTCAGCCTATTAATGTCTCCTGTGCGGACATATGCTCGGGGGGCCATAGCTCGTGAAAAATCTCGCTTTCGCACGTGCAGAATCTCAAAAGTTTGAATAAAATAACCCTAATCCACGCTGATCTCGGATGCTGTGGGTTTATTTATGCCCCAGACCATATCTCGGATGCACTGCCCCTGATCACTCTAATTGTGCATATCTCGAATGCAGTGAGTAAAAACTAATTATGGTCATATCACGGATGCACTGCATCCAAGATATAGTTTTGTTCATATCTCAGGTGCATCCGAGATATGACTAGCACGTGGCGTGTCACAACACGATAGCAGTGCATCCGTGATATGCTTTTAGTGTGGTTTTCCCCACTGCATTCGAGATGTGACCCAAAATGTATTTTAGTAAATAGTTGTACGTTTATTTAAATCGGTAAATATTATATATTTTTAATTTAAATAAAAAATCCTTATATAAATAATTCAAATAGTATAAAATTTGAAGATTTGTAACGACATAAAATTTATTATAATTAATAATATTATTATGACATTTGTAACGTGTATGTTTATTCTATTTAATGAGTTATTTATAAAAATTAATAAATTAATTATTGGGTTATAAATTTATTGTATTATTTATAACCGTAAAAATAATTAATATAAAGATAGGATTCAATGTGTTTGTAAGTTACAAATTGGTTAGATGTTATTGATTTCTAATTATTGTCATTAGTAATTTTGCACCGTATATATTTCTATTACTTGTATATCTTTTTGTATAGTTTTTTTATTGATTTGAAAATAGTAGTTGATTTGGAAAAAATTGAATGGTCGAGTTTAAAGTTTTGCCAAGTAAGTGATATTGTTGACATGACATTAGTAGAAAGAAAAAGATGTTTTAAAAGTTATATGGATAAACTTATTCATTAAAAATAGATAGATAGATAGATAGATTTCATGAGGATGAGAAAGATTTCAGTTTGATCTACTTATAAGTGGCCCAACATTCATAATCTAATAATTCCAACGAGACTGAACTGAACTGAATTGTTAGTTTGGTTTGTCTTCATGGAGAGACTTTTCTATTCTTGTATAACGCTTTCTTTTCCCATCATAATAATTAAAAGTTATTTTGACTTAATCTGTATACATCATAAGTATAAGAATTTTCATATTTAAACATGTCTTTATCATATCAATAACAGAAATGTTTAATTCAACTTTTCACTCTATAAATAATTTTAAAAGCACAAACATCCGATTGAATAACAATATTTTTAAATTCCTTTAACTAAATTGGCTAGATCTTGATAATACTCAAACTAATAGTTTTTCGAATGACTCTTTCTAATGCATCTGGTGCATATTTAAAACTTCTTTGGAGACAGCCGAAGAAATCAAATGGCTACTTTTGTGAACTTGCCAACAAAAAGTTCACTAGTTTGAGATGTTAAGGGATCAAATCGCCATGTTTTTGGTATCCCACCACTTTTGCAAGGCCAATTTCTGGTACCATCTATCTCTGCCAACTCTGCATAATAATTTGTCAAACAACAGAAAAAAAAAACGTCAACAATATGTATGTCGTGTGATAACTATTTTGAAAGACAAGAGAGCAAATATATTATATATAGCATAAGTGAAGATTGAAGAACCACCACCAACTCCAAGAACTCTCCTTTGGGGTTGGTTTAATTGGGACGACAATATAGTATAGTATCATAAACCATGTTTATAACACTACACCAAAAAAAAAAAAACAAAAAGCATGGTAAAGCTGCTAAAAATATCATATTAGATTATTAGTAACATATGGTTGACGCTTCACACATAGAGGCATGAGAATCCTACCAGCATTTACATTTTCCTTCAAGAAATGTTCCACCACATCTTCATTCTGAACCAATGTTAAGCTAATAAACAAAGAAGGTATTTGTGAGAATAAATCACATGATAATGTGTGTTCCTGTGCACGTTTTTTTTACTTCATTCGAAATACCAAAGAATTTAAAAATTTAAAGGTACCTGCTAGTGCTGTAAACAAGTGAGCCTCCAACTTTTAGTAGTCTGAAACCATTACGGAGAAGATTCAACTGCGGAAAGGAACGAAAAGGTATGTGAGTTTTAATAGTAATATATGTTAGTCACCACGTGTAAAATCCCATGTTATCTCTATTACATTCTTTATGAAGTCTGGAAATGTTAAAAGAGTTAGCTTGTAAGCTTAAGCTCAATGCTTGATCTTTTAGGGTCAGATATTCAAGTGAAGGAACCTCAGTTCAGCATGATAAGTTTCACCATGATTAACTTAATAGAGCATAGAGGGTTATCAATCATGATATAATCTATCATAACTAGTGAGAAAAGATGCATTATGGATCAAGGGAATAAGGATGAATCATTTGCCTGCAGAACATGTAAGTTATGAGTCCTCTCTGCATCTAGTACTCGACGTTGAAAAGTCCCCCAGCCCCAATTTTCAAACTTGTGAATATGTTTAACTGAACCGTCATGAGTACACTCTGCATCCACAAGGACCTACACCAAATCCAACATATTATCATGGTAGAATAAAGCAAATAACTAAGAAACATTAACTCGAATGAAATACCAGTTACCTTGTCATATCCATGACTTCCCATCTCAACACCAGATACAGTCTTATATAGCTCTCCTTTAGCAAGACCAGTTACTCCCGAATGGCGACCATAATATATGAGCTCAGGAGGCTGAGACTTGTATAAAAAAGATAGATATGGCTGAGACCATAATATATGAAAATCCAAGAACAAGAAGATAGATATCAATAAGGAGTATAAAAAAAGATCAGGTGTTCAAAAAATAAATATGCATCATATATATTAAAGATGATTGGTAATATAATATATGGTTGATGCTTCAGACATAACTTTTCTGCTGCAAAAAAAAATAGAAGCATGAGAATCTTACCAGCAGATAAATTTTTCTTCAAGAAATGTTACACCACATATTCATTCTGAGCCAGAGTCAAGCTATTCAAGAAATAAGGTCTTTGTGAGAATAAATCACACACACACACACACACTATATATATATATATATATATATATATATATATATATATATATGTTATAGTGTGTGTTTTTGTGATTTAGTTTTCACAAGAAGCTTAAAAATGGTAAGGTAGCTGCAAGTGCTGTAAGCAAGTGTCTCTCCACCTCCAGTAGTTAGAAGATGATTCGACCGTAGCAATTTAAAGAATTTGCGACATCTCCATCTATCTTTCACTAGAATTAAAACGCTACCTTGTGCAATATGCAAGCTCTACAATCTACAGTATCTTTGAAGTTTGAACAATAATTTACTGGGAATTGAAATTTCAAATATTAACTTTTTTCTTCTCTTCAAAAGTTTGAATCCTCCTGAGTATTGATGATTAAAATATAAAAAATGTTTGTTTTAATTTTTGGCATGTTACGAATTTAATTTTTTCAGTAAAAAAATAGTAACTCTTTTGGCTCTTTCCCAAGATGTATTTTTTAGAAAAAAAAAAAAACTTTTTTCGCTCTTTACAAGATATATTTTAATAAAATTAAAAATAAAATAAAATAAAACCTTCTTGTCATAAGCGAGTTTCTTTTATTTAAAAAAATAAAAAACAAAAATGAAATTCTCATTTCTCAACCTCAACATCAAGGTATATCTTCATTCGGTCCCATTCTAATTTCTAAAGCATAATTCCACCAAAAAAATCCATATAAAAAACTCTTGGCCACAAATTTAAACTGATTGTCTTTTGTTATCTAGCACTACCGCCGTCCAAAATAGACTTCCACTTCATGATTTGCATGCTCAAAGAGAAATCGATAACCATGATAGTGGAAAAACCATGGTTACTTTTGTCTAATACAGCTCATAATTTAACCATAAAGACTACCATATATAATACAGCTCCTCTACTACGCTGCTTTTGTTGCTAACTTCCATCTTCAATTCGAGTGTGAGCTGAAGCTGAATCGAATCTAAGCTAAGGAAAGAGAAATGGCTGCTGCAATTGTGGGAGAAGCGTTGCTCTCAGCTGTTGTGGAAGCTTTAGTTGGCAAGATCTCCACTGAGATTTCGGAGTTCTATCAGAGCAAGAAACTTGATGAATCGCTGCTTGAGAAGCTTAAATTGACGCTGCTTAGTCTTCATGCTTTTCTGGATGATGCTGAGGAAAAGCAGATCAAGATTGCTTCCGTGAAGGCATGGCTTGATGAACTCACTCAAGTTCTTTTTGACGCCGATGACTTGATCGACGACATCGCCACCGAAGCTCTCCGTCGCAAAGTGGAAGCCCGCTATCATCAAACTGTCAGTTCTAAGGTACGACTTATACGCTACAAGAAAAGAAATTCATTCAATGTAATAAATAAGATTCAAAAATTTATAAAAAAAAATATCAACAAAGTCTTTTATGATAAAATTAATGCATGATATTCAATAATCATATTTTTGTGCGATTTAGGTCCGAAAGGTCTTCTCCTCTCCTTTTAAGTGGCCTTACCGAGAGATTAATTCCAAGATGCAGAAGTTGTTTGAAAGATTAGAGCACTTTGCAGAGAGAGCACACAACCTTCCATTGGAAAAAGGTGTTTCTAGCAATGTTTGGCGTGCAACACCTACAAATTCTGCTGTTGATGATTCTGCTATTTGTGGGAGAGATGACGAAAGAAAGAATCTTCGAGAGTATTTGCTGTCAGAAGATGTTGTTACTGATGGTGGCAGTAAAATAGGAGTGCTTGCCATTGTTGGCATGGGAGGGCTCGGGAAAACGACCCTGGCTAAACTCTTATACAATGATGCTCAAGTTAAAGAAAAGTTTGATGTGAAAGCATGGGCATCTGTCTCCAAAGATTTTGATGTTGTCAAGTTGGCAAAATCTCTTCTTGAATCTGTCACATCTGCAGCAACAACTTTGGATAACTTCGATACCTTGCGAGCAGAATTGCAAAAGAAGTTGTCGGATAAAAGATTTCTGCTTGTGTTGGATGATATATGGAATGCACGGTATGTTGATTGGACCAATTTGATGCACATTTTTAATGTTGGGCAAATGGGAAGCAAAATCATTGTTACAACTCGACATCAAAATGTTGTGGATATTGTAAAAGCTATGTGGACCTGCCATCTGGAACCACTGGCAAATGAAGATTGTTGGACTTTACTTTCCAAACATGCATTTAGAGCACCCAAATGCACTGAACTGTCATCCAACCTTGAAGAAATTGGTAGAAAAATTGCCCAAAAGTGTGGTGGCTTGCCATTAGCTGCGGTTGCTGTGGGGAGTCTTCTTAGCACAAAGTTATCAACCGAGCAGTGGAGCAAAGTGTTAAACAGCAACCTTTGGCATCTGACAGGGGAGGAGGTGCAACCGGCTCTTTTATTGAGCTATCATTTCCTTCCAGCTTCTTTGAAACAATGCTTTGCTTATTGTGCAATTTTCCCAAAGAACTCAGAGCTGCACAAAGAGAAGTTAGTTCAGCTATGGATGGCACAGGGATTTGTTTATGTGTCCCAAAATGAGAAAAGCATCGAAGAAGTAGGCGGTGAATACTTTGATGAACTAGTGGCAAGGTCATTGATACGACGTTCTGCGGATGGGGAACACTTTGAAATGCATGACCTCATCAACGATTTGGCAACCATGGTTTCTTCCCCATATTGTAAGAGGCATGACAATGAAATGCAACTTGGAAATCTAAACAAAATTCGTTATTTATCTTATGATAAAAATATGTTTAACCATTTTGGCGAACTTGATTCCTTTCATGGATTGAAAGGTCTTCGTACACTCCTAGCATTACCGTTTGATGATCCCTACCGGAGGCATTACCTAGCGAATGGGGTATTGCATGAGTTGTTGCTAGCATTGAAACAGTTGCGGGTGTTATCCCTGTCAGACTACAGGAATATCACTGTTTTGCCGAATTCTATTGGTGATTTAAAGCATTTGCGATACCTAGATCTATCTTGCACTCCAATTGAAAGGTTGCCTCCTGCAATATGCAAGCTCTACAATCTACAGACCTTGTTGTTGTCTCATTGTATCCATCTTACTGAGTTGCCTGAGGAGGTGGGAAAATTGGTGAATCTACGCCACCTTGCTATTGATTATTGTCGGGTTCTTACTAAGTTGCCTGAGGAGATGGGAAAATTGGTGAATCTACGGCGCCTTGATATTGATGGTACTGATTTGCAGGAGATACCCGTAGAAATAGCCAGACTAGAAAATCTGCAAAGTCTGAGTGGTTTTATTGTCAGCAAACAACAACATGGAGTGAAGCTTGCAGAAATGAGAAAATTTCCCAATTTACAAGGTAAACTCTGCATCTCAAAACTAGAAAATGTTATTGATCCGTCTGATGCTTGTCAAGCCAAATTGAAGGAGAAAAAGCAAATTGAGGAGTTATCATTGGAATGGAGTCATTCCATTTTGGAAGACTCCCATCAAGTTGTACTTGAACATCTGCAGCCCTCAACAAATTTGAAGAAATTGACTGTTAAATGCTATGGTGGAACTTGTTTCCCAAATTGGTTGGGTGATTCCTCGTTTGGCAACATAGTGCGTTTGATTATTGAAGCTTGTCATCATTGTTCTTCTTTGCCACCTCTTGGACGACTACACAGTCTAAAAGAACTCTTCATTTGGGATATGAGATCAGTGAAGAGTATTGGGTCTGAATTTTATGGAGGTAATTCCCCTTCATTCCAACCGTTTCCCTCGTTGGAGACTTTGACATTTGATTTGATGGCAGAGTGGGAGGAATGGAAGATGATAGATGGTATAACTACTGAGTTCCCCCGTCTATCACACCTATCTCTGAGAAGCTGTCCGAAGCTGAAAGGAAATTTATCCAGCAATCTTCCTTGCTTGGTTACACTTGAAGTAGAGGATTGTTGTGTACTGGAATCATATTTTTCAGGAGAAGTGGATAACAGAAACATAATGAGACCATTGAATCTATTCAATTTTAACTCTCTTCAAGATTTATATCTCCTTCGAATTCCTTCTCTGACGTCCTTCCCGAGCAATGGTCTGCCCAAAGCGTTAAAGAAAGTTTTTATCCTAGGCTGTGAGAGCCTTGAATTCCCAAGTCATGAGTTCCTTCAGAGTTGCAAGGCACTTGAGGATTTGTCCATAATCAGTAGCTGTTGCTCGCTGAAGTCATTTCCCTTAGGTTCTCTCCCAGTGCTCAAGCGTCTCGAGCTTTCGGATTGTAAAAAATTGAAATCAATTTCAATTTTGGAAGAAGAAGCAGCAAGCCAATCTCTCATGTTTCTTGAACATCTCCAAGTATATGAGTGTCCTGAACTGGAGTCGATTTCCCTACCGGATTCGTCCACTCCTAACCTGAGTTCTTTTGAGGTAGTAAAATGTGACAAGATTAATTCATTACCAGAACCTATTAATAATCTCAGCGGCCTCCAAACATTAAATATTTTTGATGTTCCGAATTTGGAATCCATTGCAGAAGAGGGTTTGCCTATCAATTTAAGGACACTAGGTGTCGGCAATGTGAAAGGGGTGTATTCCACTAGAGCTATCACCAAATGGGGCTTGGACCGACTCACTTCTCTTTCATATTTGAGTATTCAAGGTGAATATCTGGTTAAGAAGCTGATGGAAATACAAGTGCCCCTGTTGCCCAATTCTCTTCAGAGCCTAACCATAGAAGGTGCACGTGAAATACAAGATTTGGATGGGAAGTGGATTCAGCATCTCACCTCTCTCAAAACTCTCCGGTTGTATGAATGTGACAAGCTCAAGTCATTGCCAAAAGAAGGGCTGCCTTCCTCAATTTCACGTCTACAACTTGAGGGTTGCCCAATGTTAAAAGCAAGTTGTGAGAGAAAGAAAGGGAAAGAGTGGCCCAAGATTGCTCACATCCCACGCATACAATTCGACTATCTTTGGTAACTTTCAACTTAGTCGCCCCCCTTGCAAATCCATGCCTTGTATTATCAAAATATCAAAAATACATTGGAATAATTTTGTAGCTGGCAAAAAGTAACTGAATATTAATGTTGACAAAAATATCTTCAAATAATTTAAAAATACGATAAAAATATTTAATATTAAATATGTATTTTTTAAAAAATATTTTAGAAATTTAATTTTGATATAATTTTTTGTAAGCATAATTAAAAAAATGAGATATTTTTATTTTTAAAATTTGATAATTTTTTCGCTGAAGTATATTTTTTTTTGTGATTTTTTAAATGTATTATTGGTTGTTGATAAAAAAATCACCAAATATATATAGTGAAAAATCACCAAATTTTAAAGATAAAAATATCACATTTTTCTAATCATGCATGTAAAAAATTGCATCAAAATTCAATCTTTAAAGTATTTTTTATCATACATAATTAATGTTGGGCATTTTTGTCTCGTTTTTAAATTATTTGAGCGTATTTTTATCGATAACAAAATTCTAGTATATTTTTGTCAGAGATAAAATTGTTAGGGTACATTTTTGGTGATTTACCGTATTCTTTTTTATTTTTATTTTTTCAATTGTATTCCTGTTACTAGATTTTTATTTTGTTGAGTTTCTATAAATGTGATTTTATATGCATAAACTAGTTCAAACATTTTAGAGCAAAGTAGTTTGATCTGATTTCAATTTTAAATTTCATGAGGATAAGAAAGGTTTCAGTTTGATCTGATTCCTGCTGCACACTTCTATTGCAACTTGCAAGTGGCCCAACATTCATAATCCAATTATTCCAACGAGACTGAGCTGAATTGTTAGTTTGGTTTGTCTTTATGGAGAGACTTTTCTATACTTGTGTAACACTTTCTTTCCCCATCATAATAATTAAAAGCTATTTTGACTTAATCTGTATACACCATAAGTATAAGAATTTTCACATTCAACATGTCTTTATCATATCAACAACAGAAGTGTTTAATTCAACTTTTCTGTGAGAATAAAAAGCATGATAGTGTGTGTTTCTGTGCATATAGTTTTTACTTCATTCGAAATACCAAAGAATTTAAAAATTTTAGGTACCTGCAAGTGCTGTAAACAAGTGAGCCTCCAACTTTTAGTAGTCTGAAACCGTTACTGAGAAGATTCAACTGTGGAAACAAAAAGAGTAGCCTAAGATTGCGCACATCTCAAACATAACTTATGTAGAAAATTAACTTTCAGCATAGCTGGCACCTTGTATATCTATTACTTAGTTTATGTTCCTGTTACTAGATCATACATATTACCAGCTAGTAAAGTCTTGTATAAATTTGATTTTGTATTCATATCTCAGTTGAAAACATTTTAGAATTAAGTCGTATATGTATTATTGGATAACCAGAGACAAATTTCAATTTGATGAGGATGAGATTGGTTTCATGTTCAACTCTAACTTGAAGTTTCTGTTATATCATTCTCTTATAATTTCCAAGTGGCGCAAAATTCGGAATCTGTTATATCATTTTGGATAGTAAAAGAAGTGCCACTCTGAGCTGAATTGCTAGTTTAATGACAATAAAATTTCTTTACATTCTTAATATTTAGAAGAACAAAAAAGTACACTTTTCAAATATTGCATTAAGGTGTTAAACACAATTTTTCATATATGTCAACAAAAATGTTATAGGTACCATTTTTTTTCTCTTTGTTGTATACTTTTTAGTATCAAGGACTTGTTTATAGAGAAATTATATTTTGAATACCTAAAAGTGGTGTGTTTATAGACATCAAACTTAATTCAATAGTTATAAATAAGAGTTTGTGTTAAAGGAGAGGACCACATGAAAATCCAAGAACAAGAAAATAGATATCAATAAGGAGTATAAAAAAGATTAGGTGTTCAAAAACTAAATATGCATGGCAAAGCTGCTAATTATATATATTAAAGATTATTGGTAATATAATATATGCTTGATGCTTCAGACATAACTTTTCTGCTGCAAAAATAAATAGAAGCATGAGAATCCTACCAGCAGCTAAATTTTCCTTCAAGAAACGTTCCATCACTTCTTCATTCTGATGTTATAGTGTGTGTTTTGTGATTTAATTTTCACAAAAAGCTTAAAAATTATAAGGTACCTGCAAGTGCCGTAGACAATTGTCTCTCCACCTTTCAGTAGTTTAAAACCATTAGTTAGAAGATTCGACTGTAGCAAGCGGGGAAAAAGGGTATGTGAGATTTAAAGGATAAAAGAAGGGCACATATATGAACTTAACCATACACCAAAAAAATGGAAAACAGCAATAGAAAAATTCATGAATCTCAGTTTCAGAAATCACATCATTCTCTTTCAGGTTCAAATAAGGCCAAAACTCTTAAACCAAGTAATGAGAAGTTGAAAGCATGATATACTACTAGAGTGCAATTGTGCAAATAATGCAATGTCATATTAGAAGGTACAAACTATAATAATCCACATAATTGTGTTATGATGTTTTAAAGAACTGATTTATTTTCCCCTGTAGTCGAGGCCTTACAATGCTTTTCACTATAACACACCAGAAACACAACTGAACAACTAGTAGTTAAATTAAATTTTTTAGTGACGATGCATAAAAATTTCTCGTTATCTCCTACATTCTTTATTAAGTTTGGACATGTAAAAAGTGTTAGCTTGTAATCTCAATGTTTGATCACTTAGGCTCGCATATTCAAGCATTTTCGGCCAATAAACTATGTGAAAATTCAGAAGGGAGCCTGAGTTCAGGAGTGACAACTTCCACCGCGATAAGACCATAGAAGGTCTTCTGTACGCATAACAAAAAATTGTTTGATATAAACACCATTAATAGTCATGTGTTGTGAAATAAATCAAGGCATAATCTGTTGTCAATGTTAGCTAGTTATCATGAATTCAAACTTTAGAATATGTTTAGCTGAAGCATCATGAGTGAACTCTGCATCCAAAAGGACCTTCATCAAATTCAACAGATTTTAATATTTGTTGCATTAGAAAGAATGAACAAGTGAAAATAAGAGTGGTCGCATCACATTTGGTTGAAAATAAGTCACCATGTGAAATGGGACAAACAATCTCTATCTATTATTTCAGAGGGTGGCACAGATTATTATTCTTCTTGAGCCTTGTTTCTTGGCTCGGTTGATTGTTTTTGTTGGTTGAACTGTATCAGGTATGTATAATGATTGAATATGCATTCCCTTACAAATTATTAAAAAGTAAGTAACAATATTAAAAAAATCTGAAAAAGTTCTCTTAATTGTAGCAGTTGACACAGAGAGAATTAATACCAAATGAATAAAAAAAGACGGCCACAAGAAGAAAAAGAATTCACTTTATAAGATTTGAAAATTTTTATTTAATTAAAAAATATTAGTAATAATATCTTTTTCAGATTTCTTTAATATTGTTATTTACTTTTTAGATATTAAAAGTTATTAATATTTAAATTAGACTGAACTTTTATTTATACTAGACTAAATAATAAATAATTTTTTTAAAAAAATTAAATTATACATAATAACTTATTACTATTAAAAAAGTTGGGGGCACGGAATCAGCAAGATAGTTTATTCATAACCATAGTCGGTAAACCGTAGTTAGTTTTTTAATCATTTTTAATGGAATAGCTGATTACCATAGTGAACAATAAACAATAGGAAGACCAAAGTCCAAAGAGAAAGCACAGTATTCAGTGTTTGCTTTTGTTGCAAACATCTATCTTCGAGTGTGAGTTGAATCTAAGGAAAGAGAAATGGCTGCTGCAATTGTGGGAGAAGCGTTGATCTCAGCCGCCGTGGAAGCAATGGTCGGGAAGATCACCACTGAGATATCAGAGTTTTATCGGAGCAAGAAACTTGATGAATCGTTGCTGGAGAAGCTGAATGTGACGCTGCTAAGCCTTCATGCAGTTCTGAATGATGCTGAGGAGAAGCAGATCAGCAACGCTGCTGTCAAGGCATGGATGGATGAGTTGACTCAAGCTCTCTTTGATGCCGAGGACTTGATCGACGACATCGCCACCGAAGCTCTCCGCCGCAAAGTGGAAGCCAAGTATCTTCACCGTCAAACTGTCCCTGCTAAGGTACTATAAAACAATCGTGCATGGTGGTTAAGTTTAGTATGCAAATAACATTTTTAACTATCCAATTATCTCAGAATTCTTATTTATCATCGTCTTTTCCCCCTGCTTAATTAGCTATGAATTTATATGGTGAGGTATGACTTCTCTGCCAATTTTCAACCAAGTAGCTTCAAGTATGAGTAGAAAAAGCTAAGGATGAGTTTCCGTTGCGTAAAATTGTTGATCAAACTGGGATTTTAGCATGAAATTGTTGTATTTGCGCATCTACGAATTCATACTTATATTTATGCAACTTAAATCAGGTGCGGAAGGTAATTTTCTCTCCTTTCAAGCGGCCTTACCAAGAGATCAATTCTGAGATGCAGAAATTGTTTGAAAGATTAGATCATTTTGCACAAAGAGCACACAATCTTCCATTGGAAAAAGGTGTTTCCCGTAGTGTTTGGCGTGCAACACCTACAAATTCTGCTGTGGATGACTCTGCTATTTGTGGGAGGGATGATGAAAAACAGAACCTTAGAGAGTATTTGCTGTCAGAAGATGCTGTTGCTGATGGTGGCAGTAAAATAGAAGTTCTTGCCATTGTTGGCATGGGAGGGCTCGGGAAAACGACCCTCGCTAAACTCCTATACAATGATCCTCAAGTTAAAGAAAAGTTTGATGTGAAAGCATGGTCATCTGTTTCCAAAGATTTTGATGTTGTCAAGCTGGCAAAATCTCTTCTTGAATCTGTCACGTCTGCAGCAACAAATTTGGATAACTTGGATACCTTGCGAGCAGAATTGCAAAAGAACTTGTCGGGTAAAAGATTTCTGCTTGTGTTGGATGATATATGGAATGCAGGGTATGTTGATTGGACCAATTTGATGCACATTTTAAATGTTGGGCAAATGGGAAGCAAAATCATTGTTACAACACGACATCAAGATGTTGTGGATATTGTAAAAGCTATGCGGACCTGCCATCTGGAACCACTGGCCGATGAAGATTGTTGGACTTTGCTTTCCAAACATGCACTTCCAGCACATAGATGCACTGAACTGTCATCCAACCTTGAAGAAATTGGTAGAAAAATTGCCGAAAAGTGTGGTGGCTTGCCATTAGCTGCAGTTGCATTGGGGGGTCTTCTTGGCACAAAGTTATCAACCGAGCAGTGGACTAAAGTCTTAAACAGCAACATTTGGTATCTTACAGTGAAAGACGTGCAACCGGCTCTTTTATTGAGCTATCATTTTCTTCCAGCTTCTTTGAAACAATGCTTTGCTTATTGTGCAATTTTCCCAAAGAATTCGAAGCTGCAAAAAGAGAAGTTAGTTCAGCTATGGATGGCACAGGGATTTGTTTGTGTCTCCCAAAATGAGAAAAGCATTGAAGAAGTAGGCGGTGAATACTTTGATGAACTAGTGGCAAGGTCATTGATACGACGTTCTGTGAATGGAGAACACTTTGAAATGCATGACCTCATCAACGACTTGGCAACCATGGTTTCTTCCCCATATTGTAAGAGGCATGACAATGAAATGCAACTTGGAAATCTAAATGAAATTCGTCATTTATCTTATGAGAAAACTATGTTTAACCATTTTGGCGAACTTGATTCCCTCCATGGATTGAAAGGCTTACGTACACTTGCAGCATTGCCGTTAGAATTTGAATCCTGGTTGATGGGCCATTACCTAGCGAATGGGGTATTGCATGAGCTGTTGGTAGCATTGAAACAGTTGCGGGTGTTATCCCTGTCACACTACAGGAATATCACTGCTTTACCGAATTCTATTGGCGATTTAAAGCATTTGCGATACCTAGATCTATCTTCCACTGGAATTGAAAGGTTGCCTTCTGCAATATGCAAGCTCTACAATCTACAAACCTTGTTGTTGTCTTCTTGTTGGAAGCTCACTGAGTTACCTGAGGAGATGGGAAAATTGGTGAATCTACGCAGCCTTGATATTGAAGGTACTAAATTGCGGGAGATGCCCGTAGAAATAGCCAAACTAGAAAATCTGCAAACTCTGAATGATTTTATTGTCAGCAAACAACAAAACGGGCTGAAGCTTGCAGAAATGAGAAATTTCCCCATTTACAAGGTCAACTCTGCATCTCAAAACTAGAAAATGTTATTGATCCGTCTGATGCTTGTCAAGCCAATTTGAAGGAGAAAAGCCAAATTGAAGAGTTAACATTGAAATGGAGTCATTCCATTTTGGAAGACTTCCATCAAGTTGTACTTGAACATCTGCAGCCCTCAACTAATTTGAAGAAATTGACCATTAAAAGCTACGGTGGAACCAGTTTCCCAAATTGGTTGGGTGATTCCTCATTTGGCAACATAGTGTGTTTGAGGATTCAAGATTGTCATCATTGTTCTTCATTGCCACCTCTTGGACGACTACATAGTCTAAAGGAACTCTTCATTTCGGGTATGAGATCAGTGAAGAGTATTGGGTCTGAATTTTACGGAAGTAATTCCCCTTCATTCCAACCGTTTCGCTCGTTGGAGACTTTGAGATTTGAGTGGATGGAAGAGTGGGAGGAATGGAACATGATAGATGGTATAACTAGTGAGTTTCCCTGTCTATCAAAGCTATCTTTGAGAAGATGTCCGAAGCTGAAAGGAAATTTACCCAGCAATCTTCCTTGCTTGGTTACACTTGAAGTAAAGGATTGTTGTGTACTGGAATCAGAGTTTTCA
This sequence comes from Arachis stenosperma, assembly GCF_014773155.1. Lineage (NCBI taxonomy): Eukaryota > Viridiplantae > Streptophyta > Magnoliopsida > Fabales > Fabaceae > Arachis > Arachis stenosperma. The sequence continues at coordinate 12,056,471 of NC_080377.1, forward strand.
GGAGAAGTGGATAACAGAAACATAATGAGAGCATTGAAGATTAATTCATTACCAGAACCAATTAATAATCTCAGCGGCCTCCAAACATTATATATTTTTGATGTTCCGAATTTGGAATCCATTGCAGAAGAGGGTTTGCCTATCAATTTAAGGACACTTGGTGTCGGCAATGAAGAAGGGGTTTACAGCAATACAGATATCACCAAGTGGGGCTTGGACCGACTCACTTCTCTTTCATATTTGAGTATTCAAGGTGAATATCTGGTTAAGAAGCTGATGGAAATACAAGTGCCCCTGTTGCCCAATTCTCATCAGAGCCTAGCCATAGAAGAAGCACGTGAAATACAACATTTGGATGGCAAGTGGCTTCAGCATCTCACGTCTCTCAAAACTCTCCAGTTGTATGAATGTGACAAGCTCAAGTCACTGCCAACAGAAGGGCTGCCTTCCTCAATTTCACGTCTACAAACGTGGAGATGCCCAATGTTAAAAGCAAGTTGTGAGAGAAAGAAAGGGAAAGAGTGGCCCAAGATTGCTCACATCCCACTCATAACCCTTTAATTGGTAACTTTCAAGTTTCGACTTAGCCTTGCTCCTTGGAAATCCATGCCTTAATATATTCTTTTATATTTTTATTTTTTCAGTTGTATTCCTGTTACTAGATTTTTATTTTGTTGAGTTTGTATAAATGTGATTTTATATGCATAAACTAGTTCAAACATTTTAGAGCAAAGTAGTTTGATCTAATTTCAATTTTAAATTTGATGAGGATGAGAAAGGTTTCAGTTTGATCTGATTCTCTGTTGCAACTTGCAAGTGGCCCAACATTCATAATTCAATGATTCCAACGAGTTTGGAATGACATTGCCACTCCACAAAACTTCAGCTGAATTGCTACTTTGGTTTGTCTTCATGGAGAAACTCTTCTATACTTGTGTAACGCTTCCTTTTCCGTTATAATTATTAAAACCTATTTTGACTTAATCTGTATACAACATAAGTATAAGAATTTTCATATTCAAATATGTTTTTATCATATCAATTTCACTCTATCCGATTGAATAAAATATTTTTAAATTTCTTTACTTAAATTGACTAAATCTTGATAATACTCAAACGAAAACTTTTTTGAATGAATCTTTCTAATGCATCCGGTGCATATCTAAAACTATTTGGCAACTGAAAATAAATAAAATTCTTTGGGGAAAGCCGAAGAGATTAAATGACTACTTTTGTGAACTTGGCAACAAAAAATCCACTAGTTTGAGATTTTTAAGGGGTCAAATCGCCATGATTTTGGTATCCTTCCAGCATTTATATTTTCCTTAAAGAAATGTTCCACAACATCCTTATTCTGAACCAATGTTAGGCTAACAAACAAAGAAGGTACGTGTGAGAATGAATCGCATGATAGTGTGTGTTGGTGTGCATGTGTTTCAATTCATTTGAAACAACAAAGAACTTGAAAATTAGAAGGCCAAACCACTTAGACTTAACCATATGAATTAGAAGTTGAAAGCATAATATATATACTACTGGAAACACAGTAGAAATTCAACTGAACAGCTTCGATTTAAATTAAAGTCTTCTCAGTTCCCTTCTACTCATTCCTTGTTATCTCTATTACATTCTTTATATAATCTGAAAATGTAAAAAGAGTTAGCTTGTAAGTTTAAGCTCAATGCTTGATCATTAAAACTCAGATATTCAAAAATTTACAGGCAATAAACTTTGTGAAAATTCAAAGAGAGCCTCAGGTCAGCAATCATAACTAGAAATCAAAGTTAAAAATTCCAGTTAACTTTTTATGGATGAGGAGAACAATGATGAACCATTTGTCTGCAGAAGATGCACTTTCCTTTTGTGCTAACAAACTAAAAGAAACAAAAAGCAAAACACGGAGCAAATGAAGAAAATTAAGAAGACAGAGAAGAGGCAAAATTATTTCTGATGTTCATATAATATTTTATTTAATTTGTTTTATCATAAACTTAATTAACTACAATTGACTAAATCGAAATACAGTTTTTAAGAAAATTAGAATCTCTCAATAAAACTTCAATATTCTAAAATTTTAATTCTCAAGTCTTAAGATATGTATAATTGGAGAGCAAGTTAGCAGTAATGCAGAAGCATTGCATTATAAAAAAAGCACTAAACCAAAACCATTGCCCGTTGATAACCATAGTGTAAAAACCGTAGTTATAGTTAATAATTTTTTAATGCAATTGCTGATAGCCATAGCTGAAATAATCATCAAAAGGAAGCAATGAAGAAAGAAAGAGAAGCACAGCGTTGAGTTTTATTGCAAACTTCTCTCTCTAGAGAGAATTAAGATGGAGAGGAGATGAGAAAGAGTATGAGTGAAAATGAATTGTGACTTGCATGGAATTAATCTGATTCTGCACTTAACTAACATAACTGGCTCTAATATTGTCTTACTACCTAATAAGAATTACTGTCACCGCTAAGGTACCATACTTTGATGGACAAATACTTACATACATTAGGTGAGAAACAATTCAGTTAAAAACAACTTCATGTAAATAATTAAAAAAATATATATAAAACATAATTCTCTTTATTGTTAGCAAACAGCACAATGGACTGAAGCTTGCAGAAATGAGAAAATTTCCCTATTTACAAGGGAAACTCTGCATCTCAACATTGGAAAAATGTTATTGATCCCTTTGATGCATGTCAAGCCAATTTGAAGGAGAAAGAGCGAATTGAAGAGTTATCATTGGAATGGAGAAGACTCCCAACAAGTCATACTTGAACATCTTACTACTGGAATCACATTTTTCAAGTGAAGTGAATGGCAGATCATTGAATTTATTCTTCATTTTAACTATCTTCAACAACTATATATAACTGGAATTCCTTCTTTAACGTCCTTCCCAAGCAATGGTCTTCCCAAAGCGTTAAAGACACTTTATCTCAGACAGTGTGAGAACCTTGAATTCCCAACTCATGAGTTCCTTCAGAGTTGCAATGCACTTGAGGAATTGGGAATATCGAGTAACTGTCTTTCCCTGACATCATTTCCCTTAAGATTTTGAAACAAAGTTGTCAGAGAAATAGAGGCAAAGAGTGGCTTAAGATTTCCCACATCTCAAGAATAATTTATGAAGAAAATTAACTTTCTGGTTTCAACATACCCTTCCCCTTGCATATCCATGCCTTCAAGATTTTTGTTCTTTTTATTATGTTCTAGTTACTAGATTCTATATATTACCAACTATTAAGTCCTGGAGAAATTTGATTTTATATATTCATAACTTAGTTGAAAACATTGTAGAGTAAAGTAGTATGATGTGATTTCAATTTAATGAATAAAAACTATTACTTGTATACAAATTACAGGAGACATATTTTAATTTGACGACAATTAGATTGGTTTGATGTTCAACTCTAACATTCCTCATATCCCATTCATATTCTCTGATTGGTCTATGAGGCCTATGTCTGAGAGGATGTCAGAAACTCAAAGGAAATTTACCCAGCAATCTTTTTTTATTAGACTTGTGGTAATTGATTGTTCACTACTGGGATCACAAATTTCAGGTGAAGTGGATAGCAGAAACACCATGAGATCACAAATTTCCTTCTCTAACTTCCTTCCCCAACAATGGTCTTCCCAAAATGCTAGATACACTTCATCAGTATAAAAATTTTCACATTCAACTAAAATCCCAAAATTATTCACTACATTAGTAATTTTAAAAACACAACCATATGATTGGGTTGACAATACTGTATCGGATCATAAACCAATTTTATAGCTGTAGACCAAAATCAAGGCATAATCTGTTGTCAATGTTGTATAGCAGAGAAGACACAATTATGGATGAAGGGAAAAATGATGAGTCATTTGCATGCAGAGTGAAAATAAGCACCATGTGAAGTGGGACAAACATTCTCGCATATCTTATTTCAGAGGGCGGCACAGATTGTTATTCTTGAGCCTTGTTTTTTGTGGCAAATTCATATGGTTGATGCTTCCATTGAGACATAATTTTTGTGCAGCAAAAATACATTTTAGCAGTTATAAGGTCTTTTGTGACTAAATGAAGATTTTCTTTTTCTCAACGAATTCACAGGTTGCCCACTTTAACAAAGAATGTTATGCTCCGAACTTTTCTTCTTACTCTTATTCTACGCCAGTAATCTTACAAAATGCTTTGCAAAGAAATGATCTCCGAACTTTTTTCTTTCTTCTTCTTATTATATACGCCAAGTCGCCAACAATTTAACAAGTTAATTTCAGCTGTCATGAAAAAGGAAAAAGACAACAACCACATTAGGAAAAGAACAGTTCAATACTGGCAAAAAAATCGTATACACTAAAAATTAGTCCCTAAATATTTATATGAATGCATGTTAAAATATAAAATATATATTTTGAACGTGAAGTTGAGTGCACCTGAATTTTCACCTTAATTTAAGGTATATGAAGATAAAAGAAAGAATATAAGAACTTCTTCAAAAAAAATGTTACTTCAAGAATAAAACCAGTGGCAAAGTTAGTTATTGGTTGGGGATTCCATGCTTACTTTTAACGGAATAAAGCTTCTAATCTAACGATAAAATAAATCACATTCTCTTTGCTTCGTTCCCACACTGCATTATTTGTTCCAAATACTGTGAGTTGAATCGGAATTCGAAGCTAAGGAGAAAAACATGGCTGCTGCTACTGTGGGAGAAGCGTTGCTCTCGGCTGCTGTGGAAGCAATGATTGGGAAGATCACAACTGAGATTTCGGAGTTCTATCGGAGCAAGAATCTGGATGAGTCACTGCTGGAGGAGCTGGAATCCACGATGCGAATTCTTCAAGCTTTTCTGAGTGATGCTGAGGAAAAGCAGATCAAGAACGCTGCTGTGAAGGCATGGCTTGATGACCTCACTCAAGCTCTCTTTGATGCTGACGACTTGCTCGACGACGTTGCCACCGAGGCTCTCCGTCGCAAAGTGGAAGCCCGCTATGTTCCCCGCCGTTCCCTTGCCGTGAAGGTGCGCAAATAACTCATTTTTACCGTATATCTTACGCCAGAAGTTTACATGCAAGTAATTTTATTATTAAAATCTAATCCCCACTTAATTAAAAAAAATAAGTAACCTTACATCATTACATATAATCTCACACCATTAAAAATATTAATAATATTTAATTAATATCTACAAATTATAAAATTTACTGTTTCTAGCACTCTTCTATTCTACTTGCTTAATCGAAGCCAATTCATTTGATAATGATTTTGTATACCATAAATTAATTATATTATATTATGTACACACAAAAAATTAATTATTAAATTAATTATTTATATAAAAAATATATATATATTAAAATATAAATTAAAATAAATTAAATAATATTTGTATCTATATATAAATATTATAATAAATTTATTGATTGATTTTTTTTATGTTACATGTAGTATTTTATTATAAGATTAAAGATTTTGAAAAAATATATATATAACACATAATATTTTTAAATTTATGATTTCTTATACAGTAAATATGAATAAAAAAATTAAAACTATGATAACATTTTAGTAAAAAATTATTTTATATATACCAAAAATCAGTTATTTATATATATATATATATATATATATATATATATATATATATATATATATTTAACTCATTTTTAATATATATATTTTATATTTTAATATATTTTTTTTATGAATAACTTATTTAGTAGTTAATTTTTTGTATAGACATAATATAATCATATTATAGCAGATTACTCTAATTAAAATATTGTATTAGTAGTTCCATTTGATATCATTATAATGTGATTTATACCACTTAATTTGCTAAGAAAAAATATGCAAGAATTAGATCTAAGTATATATAATTTAAAAATAAATTAAATAATAATTATATTTATATATAAATATATAATAATTAATTTATTCACTAATTTTTTAAGCTGCATGTAGTATTTTTACTGTAAAATAAGAATTTTGCAATAATATATATAAAACACAATATTTTTAAACTTATGATTTTTTTATACATTAAATATCAATGAAAAATTAAAATTGTGATAGCATTTTAGTCAAAAATATTATATGTATCTTAAAAATCAACTATTATATATTTATATTTATATATAAATATATTTTTAATTTATTTTTAATATATATTTTATATTTTAATATATATTTTTATAAATAATTTATTTAATAATTAATTTTTTGTGTAGACATAATATAATCACGTTATAGCATATCACTCTAATCGAAATATTGTATTAGGAGTTCCATTTGATATTATCATAATGTGATTTATACCACTTAATTTGCTAAGAAAAGATTTGCAAGGATTAAATCCAAATATATTCTTTGAAAATTAAAAGGAAAAAAACATAGAGATTATAAAAGTAAATATGAATTTATTGCTGTTACACTCGTTTTAATTGTTAAATAATATAATATTAATTCTGATGGTTTTTAGTGGCTAAGAGAAGGGGGTTGAATCTTAGCCCCTTTTTCACTTGATAATACTTGCTGGTCTTTAAAACAACTTCTGGAGATTTTTTGGTTTTTGTCTCGTACCCAGCCGCGAGACTTTTCTTTTTATCTCGTGACCCGACACGAGATATTTTTCAGTTTTATCTCCTGTGCAGCAGAAACAGAAATGGAGTAGAAGAGAGAGAAAATTACACCCAGATATATCCTGGTTCAGCTGCTAAGTGCAGTGCAGTCTACATCCAGTCTCCATCACAAAGATGATGGAATTTCACTATAATCATTTTTTATTACAAACACCAATTCTCCCTAAGAACTACCCTTCCTATTTGGGACAAGTCCAGAATCTAAACCCAATCCTGAACTTGACTTGGTTACTGCCAAGCTTTCACTGCTAAGTGCTAACCCAACTTGCAAGGGGATTCCCACAGAATCATGAAACACAAGACAGATGTACAAAGGACCACTAAGGACATCTATGGCTTTTTCTTTTAATTTGCACTCTCTGTCTTTTTCCGCTCTATGGCTTTTTCATACAAACCTCACTGTTTTGCCTTTTTCCATGAGACTCAAGACAGACAAAATTAAATAGAAAAATTACAAAATGAAGAACATTAAAGGAAAAGAAATTCTGTTAGCTTTAGGTAGCTCTGAGAATCCTATGCTTTGCACTCTCACTCCTTTCCTCAAACCCTAACTGTTCACCCTTACTTATAGGGAGAAGCCTCCACGGTTGAAACCAAACAAACCAAGCTAATCTTCTTCTTCTTCATGCAAATCAGTTTGGCCAGAGAGAGAGGAGAGGTAACCGAATGCAATAACCAACATGCAATTACCTCTGGTTCTTCCTTGGTCACCAATAATCATCAATCCAAGCCCTCCGTCTTGCCTTGCACTCCAAGATGAACTCCTAGCCCTTGATGCATGCTTGATGATGATAGCTTCATCTGCTCCAATCTCTGCCTCTTCCATCATGTAGCCACTGTAGCTACCTCCTGTGGTGGTTGAGCAGAATCAGAGTCAAGCCATCCCTCCAATGATCTTCTTCCTCTGACCGATATCTTCTTCAACCATTTTTGGTGTGGAGAAGCCAAGATCTCTTCACCAAATCTTACCATAAGTGATGAGAATCTTAGCCACATCATACTTTTTTTTTCTTGACATCATTGTGATGGTCTTGTTGCTTGCATCTTCATCTCTTTGGTGGCTAGCTTTATCTTCCATGCTTTCGCTGTTGATATGACCGAAAGAGAAGAAAGAGTAGAGAGAGAAGAAAGAAAATATTCAATGGATTTGAGCAATAATTAGTGTAGCAAAGAGAGAGAACAAAAGTGAACTCAAGTTTCACACTTCCCTTTGCTGAGTAGCGTGTAGAGTCATTAAAGCAATCAAATCAATTTCTCTCTCATTTATGTTTCCAATGCTAGCAAATTAAATTTTGAAATCCATCCCAAAATAAGAAATGGGATCCGTTGGAAGCATGAAGCAATTTTGCTTTCTTTCTCAATTGGTTTCGGACCAAGCAAGCAAAATAATTTGGGCTTGTATCAATAATAATTAAAACTGGCCCAACAAAGTAATTCAGCCATCTTTTATAATGTTGCATAAGGCTGATATTTAAGTTTAATTTGGGCTTGCTTAAATCAATCTGACCCAATAAAAAAAATTGTTTCAGCCACAACATTTAACCAAATTTATAACCAAGGTTGATTTACTTCCAACATCTTGGGCTTGCTATTTTTTTCGACCCAATAAAAATTTGCACAAACAAAATTATCAATCATTACATATGAATTAAGATCAAATTGACAATTTTGTATTTTAAAAATTAATAATGTTTGTTCATCATCAAAATAAATTTAGAGTTTTCCAAACTCATCAATCTCCCCCTTTATGACAAACATTATTAAAATTGAAATAGAAAGAAACTAGAGATTAAAGTATTGAGTACTCCCTCTGAAGATCAGTATTTCTTCCCTTTTCAAATGTTTCATGGCTCCCCCTTAACATATGCTATTTTACCAAGGGAAGTTTTATACCTGTAACTTTAAAATCAAGCTTGAGGAAACTATGTTATTCAACATATTAATTATTAAATTGTTGAATGTTTGATTTATGAGCAGAATTGGATTGATAAACAAAACTCATTTGTTATCATAAATTGATTTTCTGCTCAATCACATATAAAACAATTGAGTAAAAAAAATTGATGTTTCCTGAAGCTGTTGTTCAAGCTATTTTGAAAAAAAAAATTTCAATTAACAAATCAGAGCAAATTAATCATAGCAAGAAAAATATTTCAAATCAAGCATGATCATTTCAAACCATAGCAACTATCAAACTTTTATTTTTATATCACAACTTAAAGGAACTGCCAAAAAATATTCCTTAATCCAAAATAGCAAACATCAAATAAATCAAATGCATCACAAACACAGCAAACATTTTACCAAGGTAAATAAATCACAAACATCAAGCATCAGCAATCATGTTTACTAAAATAGAACAGATGCATTATCAAACATATCACCACAACAAAATATTGAAACAAGGGTGATCATGAATCCACAAAAGTATTTCATTCCCTGTTTTGTTAATTTCAATTTTCCAGCCATTTCTCCCCCTTTTGGCATCAAGGGGCACCTGCAAAAGATGACATAGAAAACAAAAATATCCAAAATATACCCAAAATGTCAAGAGTGTATCACAGTGTCATAGGTCTAAAGTACCAAAATAAACTACTACAGTATCAGATTGAACCGAAACAAGCCAAATATCAACGAAAAGAAAAGAAACAGTGATTAATCATCAGATAAGTGAAACTCAGATTCATCTGCCTCTTCTTCACTAGCATCGCCCAACTCCTCTTCAAAATTCTGCAACATCAGACTCACCCTATCCTTGCACCTCATCCAAGCCCTCACATTTTCAAAGGCTTGCTTGCAGGCTGCCTTATAGGATTGTACCATTAGCTCCGACATGTTGGTGAATTCGGTGAGGATTTCTTTGATGGATTCGGTTGTCTTAGAGAACTCAGGCCGACTCTTAAACTCACTATCTGAGGCTACTTTCTTCCCCTTGGTTCCCTTCATAGCTCCTCCTCCTTTGATCATAGATACCTTATTTTCTACAGCTTCATTTGTGAGATCAATTTTAAAATATTCAAAAATACTTGTTAAAAACATGCCATAAGGCAAATTTGCCTTTTTGGTACTCTTAACTGATTTCCACATGTGTCTTATCATAAGGTAACCAAATGAGATAGGAGTAGAAGTAACAAGAGCAAAAAGTATGAGACAGTCAGAAACAGTTAATCTGTTATGTGAACCACTTTGAGGGGTTAGGATATGAGTGATGATCCTGTGGAGCAGAGAGTTTGTAGGCCCGAGGGCTTTGTGGGTCGAAATTGTGCCGTCCAAGCCAGATAAGTTTTCACAAATGTGTTGCAGGGCAATCTTGTAGGTGACTCCAACCTGGGAGTCCCACTTCTCAGTCATATAAGCTCTTGGCCCTGCATCCGTATAACCTAGGGCAGTTCCAATTGTCTCAGTGTTCAAAGTCATGTAAACCTTCTTGACATAGGAGTGGATGGTGCCATCGATCAGCCGCATGTTGGCATAGAACTCACGTACCAAACCGGGGTAGACCGGTTTCTGAATATGGAGCAGTGGTGTCCATTGTAGAAGTTCGAACAGAGGAGAAACATTGATCCCTTTGTTTGTGAGTGAGTCAAGATTGACGAGATAGGTGGCACAAAGGTGGCGTTTTTCCAATACCTCCTTGTGGAATTCATAGGAGGCACAAGAATTGAACCTGGCCGGATCAAAATGTGAATGTGATTTGTTGAACTTGTTTTTGAAATCCAATGACTCCAAGTTCGCTGGCTCCCTGGTGTTATGCAACACGAACCCTTTTGTCTTCTGGGTACTGCGTCTGGGTGTGGTCTTTTTTTTTGTGGTGATTGCGGCGGTGATGGAAGAGGTGAGGTGTGGGATTCTTCTTCTTCAACCACGGGAACCTTTTCCTTCTTTTTCCTTGAAGATGTCTTTGTTGCGATTATTTCCTCCTCATGGTGTCTGTGTGTTTGGATGGTGGTGAGGGAGAAGATGAAGAGGTAGAATGAATATGTATGTAGGTGTGAGTTTGAGGTGTGGAAGGTTTTTGGGAGAAAAGGAGTCTTTCACTTTTTCTTGGGGCGGTTTTCTTTTTCATGATAAAGAAAATGGAGAAGTGGAAGAGGGAGAGTTGTAGAGAGCCGAATTGAGTGGAGTGAAGAGGGAGGTTAGGGACGCATTAAATGTGGAGTGGAGAGAGAATTGGAGGGAGTTTAATAACCATTAATGAGCGGTTATTAACCAAGGAAGTTTCCTTTTATTTGAAATAAAACTAAAAAGTGGTTTCCTAGAATCAAGGGATTAGAGGAGAGAAAAGATTTGATTTGACAACATCTTCTTCCAACAAGATTTGATGAGACAACAAAAAAGAGATTGTGATTTACACAAAAAGAAACGAACAAAACGGTCAGAGTAGGGTCAAAGAAGTTTGGTGGGGCCCATAAGAATTAATTTCTGCGCAGTCTCTCCCTTGATCATAGCCCTTTCAACACACCCTGATTTTTATCTCCTGCTTTCCTACGAGACAAAACTGAGTAGAATCAAACATTTCACAAGTTATCAATAGAACTTAAATCAATCATTCCCAAATTTTTTCTCAAAGTGCAGAATCTGTCTTCACAGAGGGGTTTTGTAAAAATGTCAGCAAGTTGGTCTTCAGATTTTACAAATTGAATATCAATAGTACCCTTTTGCACATGTTCTCTAATGAAATGATATTTAATTTTAATGTGCTTGGTTCTTGAGTGCAGAACAGGATTTTTAGAAATGTTTATAGCACTCATATTATCACAAAATAAGGGTATACTATTGATCTTTAATTTGTGATCTTCCAACTGCGTTTTTAACCAAATTAATTGTGAACAACATGTAGATGCAGAAATATATTCAGCTTCAGCTGTGGATAGAGCCACTGTGGCTTGCTTTTTGCTTGACCACATATTGAGTGAGCTTCCAAGGAAGCAACACATGCCGGATGTGCTCCTTCTATCCACCCTATCTCCCACATAATCTGCATCACAAAATCCTACTGTACAAAAGTCATCAGATTTAGAATACCACAAGCCATAATTACTAGTTCCCTTAATGTATATAATGATGCGCTTAACGACTGAAAGATGGGATTCTTTTGGGCGAGATTGAAACCTTAAGCATACACCCACACTTTGAACAATATCCGGTCTAGAGGAGGTAAGGTGCATAAGTGAACCTATCATTCCTCTATACCTTGTTTCATCCACATCTTTGCCATCATCATCCTTTTCAAGTTTTGTGTTTGGATGCATTGGTGTTCCCATTGGTTTGGAACTTTCTAGGCCAAATTTTTTGATAAGTTCTTTTGCATACTTTCCTTGATGAATAAAGGTACCATTAGGAGTTTGTTTAATTTGGAGGCCAAGAAAGAACGTTAGCTCTCCCATTAAACTCATCTCAAACTCACTAGTCAGTAGTTTTCCAAACTCTTCACACAAGGACTCATTGGCCGATCCAAACATAATGTCATCCACATAAACTTGAACTAGGAGGATATCATCATTAGATGCTTTAATAAATAAAGTAGTGTCGGTAATACTCCTTTGAAATTAATTTTCTAACAAGAAGGCATTAAGCCTTTCATACCAAGCTCTTGGAGCTTGTCTAAGACCATAAAGAGCCTTAGAGAGTTTAAAAACATGGTTTGGAAATTCTTTATCTTCAAAATCGGGGGGTTGTGCCACAAACACTTCTCTATCAATAAAGCCATTAAGAAAAGCACATTTTACATCCATTTGAAACATTTTAAAACCTTTATGGGCAGCATAGGCAAGAAGCAACCTAATTGCTTCCATTCTTGCTACCGGAGCAAAAGACTCATCAAAATCTATACCCTCTTCTTGATCGTAACCTTGGGCCACTAATCTAGCCTTGTTACGAACAAATTTTCCATCCTCACCTAATTTATTTTTGAACACCCACTTAGTACCCGTAACTTTCTTACCATCCGGATGAGGTACTAGTGTCCAAACCTCATTCTTGTCGAATTGAGCAAGCTCTTCTTGCATGATTTTGACCCATGATAGATCTTCAAGAGCTTGTTTTACATTGTTGGGCTCTATTTGTGACAAGAGGGCAAAGTTGCTTGGTTCGGATTGCCTTTTGGTTGAGAATCTTGTTGTTACACCTTGAGAGGGATCTCCAATGATGAAGTCATGAGGATAACCCCTCATAGACTTCCATTCTCTAGGCTTCCGGAGTGGTGTTGAACTTTGATGAGCTTCTGTGGGTCTTACTGTTTCAGTTTCTCTTGGTGGCTCAGGAGACAAAACTGGACTGGCAGATTCTTCATTTTGAGTAGACTTGGGATTTTCTTCACTGGTTTCCTTATTGACAATATCTTCAAAATCTGTATCATCTTCAATTACAACACTGAGAATTGAATTAGAATCACAAAAAGAGACATGTATGGATTCCTCTATGGTCCTATGTTCCTTGAGATAAATCCTATAGGCCTTGCTAGTGGTGGAGTATCCAACAAACATCCCTTTATGGGATTTTGGATCAAATTTACCAAGATTTTCTTTATTATTAAGTACAAAGCATTTGCATCCAAAAACATTAAAATACTTAAGATTTGGAGGGGTTCCTTTCCATAGCTCAAGGTGTTTTCTTCAACCCTTTTCTAATAATTGTCCTATTCAAAATGTAACAAGCTGTATTTACAGCTTCAGCCCATAAAAATTTAGGAATCTCATTCTCACAAAGTATGGCCCTAGTCATCTCTTGAAGGCTTCTATTTCTTCTCTCAACCACCCCATTTTGTTGAGGGGTTCTAGGGCATGAAAAGTTATGAGCAATTCCAAAGTCATCACAGAATTTTTCAAAGTCTTGGTTTTCAAATTCTCTTTCGTGATCACTTCTCAAATGGGCAATTTTTAAATCTTTTTCCTTCTGAATTTTCTTGCAAAGGGTTGAGAAAGCATGAAAAGTATAATTTTTATGAGCAAGAAAAAGTACCCAACCAAATCTAGAGTAATCATCTACCACCACTAGACCATAGTATTTACCTCCTAAACTTTGAGTTCTTGTTGGACAAAAAAGATCAATGTGTAACATCTCTAATGGTCTTTTGGTTGAAATTCCATCTTTTGGTTTAAAAGAGGATTTTACTTTTTTGCCCAATTGGCAAGCATCACAAGTAAGATCCTTATCAAATTTGATATTTGGAATTCCTCTAACCAAATTTTTTTTGACTAGCTTAGAAATTTGGTACATGCTAGCATGACCCAACTTTCTATGCCATAGCCATTTTTCAGATTCAAGAGAAGTAAAACATGTTACATTTTGTTCTTTCAAGTCCTCAAGAGTCAATCCATACACATTATTGCACCTTTTAGCCTCAAATAAAATATCCCCAGTTTTTTCACAAACAACCAAACACACAAACTTTCTAAAAATAACTTCAAATCCTAGATCACACAATTGACTTACACTAAGTAAATTATGCTTCAAACCATTTACAAGAAGAACATCATTTATACAAGATGAAAAACTTTTATCAACTTTCCCAACGGCTGCTATCTTTCCTTTAGCATCATCACTGAAAGTGACAAATTCTCCATCATATTCATCAAGCTTTATGAAGAAGGTTATTTTTTCGGTCAAATGCCTAGAACATATGCTGTCCATGTACCACATGTTCTCCTTCCGTTTGGATGCTAGGCATACCTACAAAACAAGCTCAAGTGACCTTAGGTATCCAAATTTTCTTGGATCCTTTCACGTTAAACCATCTCTTATGTCCTAAGCCATTATAATAAAAAATAACTTTGTAAAGTTTATCACCAATCATCCTCTCACCAAAAAAGCATTGAACGAGAAAGTGTCCATTTCGGTTACATAGTCTACAAAACCTTGGAGTTGCTGTTTTGTTAAAATTTGTTGGGTTTTGAAATCTTGTATCATTCGAAGATGAGGCAATATTTTCAAAATAAGGTTTTTCAACAGATTTATAGAACCCCAAGTCAGCTTTATCATAAAGAGGTTTTTGACTAGCCAAGATTTGATTTAGATTTTTAGAACTTTGAGTGAACTTGGCTAAGTCATCTTTAAGCCTTTTGACCTCTTTAAGCAACTCTTCATTTTCTTTAAAACAGTTTACATATGCAACAACTGAATGGTCACTTTCACAGCTCCTAAGTTGGGCTTTTAACTGCTTTTTTTCTTCAACAAGTTCACAAGCAGTTTCGGCCTCCCTTAGTTTTTCTTTAAGAAAACCATTTTCTGCTTTAAGAATGGTGATTTGTTGTTCAAGTTCTTGATTATCCAACAAAAAGCATCTTATTTTTTCAGAAAGATGATCTATCATAAGATGAAGTGATTCAGTGTCAGGGTTGAGAATGATTACCTGTTCAACGTGGTCAGCCATAAGACATGGTTGAGACTTGGTTTCGGATTCTTCATCATCTTCAGAATCGTTTTCTAAGTCTTCCCAAGAGGCCATAAGACCTTTCTTCTTTCCCTTCTTTGGCTTCTCTTCTTTCTTCAACTTAGGACAGTCTAACTTGAAATGCCCAGTTTCTTTGCAGTTGTAGCATGTCACCTTGCTGAAATCTTTCCTTTGTTTCCTAGAGCTGCTTCCCTTGCTTCTCTCCTTGAACTTCACCATTTTCTTGAATTTTTTGGCAAACAATACAAACTCATTTTCAAAGAAATTATCACTGGATTCATCATCCAGGGGGTTAGTAACAGATTTAAAAGCAATTCCTTTCTTTTTTGAATCCTTTTTCAAATAAGTGTTTTCAAAAGCAAGTAGGTTTCCTCTCAAGTCATCATATGCCATGGAATCTAGACCACTACTCTCAGATATGATTAAAGCTTTTGTTTCCCACTCTTTAGTAAGACATCTAAGAACTCTCCTCACAAGCACAGAATCAGGATACGTAATTCCCATAGCATCCAAGCCAACAATGATGAGAATCTTTCAAACATTTCATCTATTGATTCTCCTTCCTTCATTGAAAATATTTTGTATTCTCTATTCAACATGTCTATCCTTGTCTTCTTTACCATGGTGGTTCCTTCATGAGTGATTTGAAGCTTGTCCCAGATTTCCTATGCCGTTGTGCATCGTGATACCCGTCGGTACTCCTCGAAGCTGATAGCACAGTTAAGCAAGTTGATAGCCTTGGCATTGAGCTCCACCTTCTTTCTGTCCTCTTCGGTCTAGCTGGCTTCTGGCTTGAGTGATATTACTCCTTCAGCACTCGTAGTGGTTGGAAACTGAGGACCCTCAAGGATGATCTTCCATAGACTGTAATCTACTGGTTGCACAAAATCTTCATTTTCTCCTTCCAATAGGTGTAGTTTTTCCCATTGAAAAGAGGAGGTCTGTTGCTTGACTGTCCTTCTGTCAGATTGTAGGCCACTAGAGTTAAGCCACTATTTTCTGTCATCTGGATCTTTTCTCCAAGCTGCAAAGCTTGATCTCTTTGAGACCAAGCTCTGATACCAATTGATGGTTTTTAGTGGCTAAGAGAAAGAGGGGTTGAATCTTAGCCCCTTTTTCACTTGATAACACTTGCTGGTCTTTAAAACAACTTCTAGAGACTTTTTGTTTTTTGTCTCGTACCCAACCACGAGACTTTTCTTTTTATCTCGTGACCCGGCACGAGATATTTTTCAGTTTTATCTCTTGTGCAGCAGAAACAGAAATGGAGTAGAAGAGAAAGAAAATTACACCCAGATATATCCTGGTTCAGCTGCTAAGTGCAGTGCAGCCTACATCCAGTCTCCATCACAAAGATGATGGAATTTCACTATAATCATTCTTAATTACAAACACAAATACTCCCTAGGAACTACCCTTCCTATTCGGAACAAGTCCAGAATCTAAACCCAATCCTGAACTTGACTTGGTTATTGCCAAGTTTTCACTGCTAAGTGCTAACCCAACTTACAAGGGGATTCCCACAGAATCATGAAACACAAGACAGATGTACAAAGGACCTCTAAGGACATCTATGGCTTTTTCTTTTAATTTTGCACTCTCTGCCTTTTTTCACTCTATGGCTTTTTCATACAAACCTCACTGTTTTGCCTTTTTCCATGAGACTCAAGACAGACAAAATTAAACAGAAAAATTACAAAATGAAGAACATTGAAGGAGAAAAAATTCTGTTAGCTTTAGGTAGCTCTGAGAATCCTGTGCTTTACACTCTCACTCCTTTCCTCAAACCCTGGCTGTTCACCCTTACTTATAGGGAGAAGCCTCCACGGTTGAAACTAAACAAACCAAGCTAATCTTCTTCTTCTTCATACAAACCGATTCGGCCAGAGAGAGGGAAGAGGTAACCGAATGCAATAACCAATATGCAATTGCCTCTGGTTCTTTCTTGGTCACCAATAATCATCAATATGAGCCCTCCA
The DNA here is from genome assembly GCF_014773155.1 of Arachis stenosperma. Taxonomy (NCBI): domain Eukaryota; kingdom Viridiplantae; phylum Streptophyta; class Magnoliopsida; order Fabales; family Fabaceae; genus Arachis; species Arachis stenosperma. The sequence continues at coordinate 12,073,476 of NC_080377.1, forward strand.
TCTTGCCTTGCACTCCAAGATGAACTCCTAGCCCTTGATGCATGCTTGATGATGATAGCTTCATCTGCTCCAATCTCTGCCTCTTCCATCACGTAGCCATTGTAGCTACCTCCTGTGGTGGTTGAGCAGAATCAGAGTCAAGCCATCCCTCCAAGGATCTTCTTCCTCTGACCGATATCTTCTTCAACCATTTTTGGTATGAAAAAGCCAAGATCTCTTCACCAAATCTTATCATAAGTGATGAGAATCTTAGCCACATCATACTTTTTGTTTTTTTTTCTTGCCATCATTGTGATGGTCTTGTTGCTTGCATCTTCATCTTTTTGGTGGCTAGCTTTAGTTTCCATGCTTTCTCTGTTGATACGACCGAAAGAGAAGAAAGAGTAGAGGGAGAAGAAAGAAAATATTCAATGGATTTGAGCAATAATTAGTGTAACAAAGAGAGAGAACAAAAGTGAACTCAAGTTTTCCACTTCCCTTTGCTGAGTAGCGTGTAGAGTCATTAAAGCAATCAAATTAATTTCTCTCTCTCATTTATGTTTCCAATGCTAGCAAATTAAATTTTGAAATTCATCCCAAAATAAAAAATGGGATCCGTTGGAAGCATAAAGCAATTTTGCTTTCTTTCTCAATTGGTTTTGGACCAAGCAAGCAAAATAATTTGGGTTTGTATAAATAATAATTGAAACTGGCCCAACAAAGCAATTCAGCCATCTTTTATAATGTTGCATAAGGCTGATTGTTAAGTTTAATTTGGGCTTGATTAAATCAATCTGACCCAATGAAAAAATTGTTTCAGCCACAACATTTAACCAAATTTATAACCAAGGCTGATTTAGTTCCAACATCTTGGGCTTGCTATTTTTTTTGGCCCAATAAAAATCTGCACAAACAAAATTATCAATCATTACATATGAATTAAGATCAAGTTGACAATTTTGTATTTTAATTAAATTAATAATGTTTGTTCATCATCAAAATAAATTTAGAGTTTTCCAAACTCATCAAATTCTAAAGAGTAAAGTATCGTTTTTGTCCCCAATGTTTGGGGTAAGTCCTATTTGTGTCCCTAACGTTTAAATCGTCCTATTTGTATCCTTAATGTTTATAAAAGTGATTCAATGTTATCCTACTATTAATTATACTAAGAAATCAGATTATATTTTTCAATTATTCTCACTTGGATGTATTCATTCTCAATTAGGTCTCACTTAGATGTGATCGATTTTAATATTATACCCACTATTTATGTTTAGATTCAATTATATCCCTAGAAAAGTAAATTATGTAAATGTTGCAGGAATTAGTTTCAACATTTGATGAGCTATTTTTCGGAATAGATCATCGATTCTATCTCAGACATTTGTATTCTAACTTTAAGAAGATATTTTTAAAACTCAAACTAAAGCGCTCATGATGTGTAATTGACGGTAGGATAACATTGAATCACTTTTACAATCGTTAGGGATACAAATAGGACGATTTAAACGTTAGGAACACAAATAAGATTTACCCCAAACATTGGGGACAAAAACAATACTTTATTCAATTCTAAAAGAGTGTTTGAATCTTTTTATAATTAATACTAAGAATTTTTTTATCTTTTTAAAATAAAAAGAGGTTATTTTAGTATTTTTACAATCAAATTTTAATTTTTAATACAATTAAAGAATATTAATCTTAAAAGAGAAATTTTAGTCTTTTTAAATTAACAAAAAAAATATATTAGTCTTTTCAAAATCAAAATAAAATTTATTTATAATAAAAGTAAACAAAATTAATTCTAAAAAGTAATTTTAGTTTTTAAGTTAATCCTTAAAAAGGTATTTCAATCTTTTTAAACTTAATGTTTAAAGGAGGTATTTTAGTCTTATAATTAACTAAAAGGTATATTAGTTATTTTAAAATTAAATTTATAATTTACAATCTAATTAGATAATATTATCTTAAAAGAAAAATTAATTGAGGGTATTTTTGTATTTTTATAAAATGAATTAAATTTTTTGTCAAAATTAGTTTTCTTTTTATGAAATTGGTCAAAAAGACATGTTATTCATTTCAAAATTAATAATAAGGGCTTTTTAGTATATTACATAAAATTTATTTTAAAAAATAAATAAAAAAATAAATACTGACATAAATAATATGATCCAAGTGTCATTTTTTGTTCATTCATATTTTTATTGTACCAATACATATAAATTAGTCATCATACCAAGGTATCAGTTTTTATAATCTTAATAGATAAACTATCATGTTATGTGTTTTTAAAAAATAGTCACTCGTATATAACATATGTTAAAATTAAAAAAAAACTTATTGAAAATAAATTAAAAAAATACATAATGAATGATTTAGTATCTATATTTTTTTGTGTGTACCGTAACATTTTTGCAAAACACATTATTGTTGTATCTTATTCAATATCCATGTTCTTGTAATTTAGGTGAGGAAGGTCCTTTGCTATCCATTCAAGCGGCCTTATGGAGAGATCAATTCTCAGATGCAGAAATTGACTGAAAGATTAAATGGCTTTGAAAAAAGAGCACACATGCTTCCACTAGAGAAAGGCGTCTCTGGTAGTGATTGGCTTACAACACCTACAAATTCTGCGGTGGATGATTCTGCTATTTGTGGGAGAGATGATGAAAGAAAGAATCTGAAAGAGTATTTGCTGTCAGAAGATGCTGTTGCTGATGGTGGCGGTAAAATAGGAGTGCTTGCCATTGTTGGCATGGGAGGCCTCGGAAAAACAACTCTTGCTAAACTCCTATACAATGATCCTCAAGTTAAAGGAAAGTTTGATGTGAAAGCATGGGCATCTGTCTCGAAAGATTTTGATGTTGTCAAGTTGGCAAAATCTCTTCTTGAATCTATCACATCTGCAGCAACAAATTTGGATAACTTCGATGCCTTGCGAGCAGAATTGCAAAAGAACTTGTCGGGTAAAAGATTTCTGCTTGTCTTGGATGATATATGGAATGCAGCGTATGTTGCTTGGACCAATTTGATGCCCATTTTTAATGTTGGCCAAATGGGAAGCAAAATCATTGTTACAACACGACATGAAAGAGTTGTGAGTGTTGTTAATGCTACACGGACCTGCCGTCTGGAACCACTGGCCAATGAAGATTGTTGGAGTTTACTTTCCAAACATGCATTTGGAGCACACAAATGCACTGAACTGTCATCCAACCTTGAAGAAATTGGTAGAAAAATTGCCAAAAAGTGTGATGGCTTGCCATTAGCTGCGGTGGCTGTGGGGGGTGTTCTTGGCACAAAGTTATCAACCGAGCACTGGACTGAAGTTTTAAACAGCAACATTTGGGATCTGACGGAGGAGGATGTGCAACCAGCTCTGCTTTTGAGCTATCATTTCCTTCCAGCTTCTTTGAAACAATGCTTTGCTTATTGTGCAATTTTCCCAAAGAACTCAGAGCTGCGAAAAGAGGCGTTAGTTCAGCTATGGATGGCACAAGGCTTTGTTCGTGTGCTCCAAAATGAGAAGAGCATTGAAGAAGTAGGCGGTAAATACTTTGATGAACTAGTAGCAAGGTCTTTGATACGACGTTCTGTGGAAGGGCAACACTTTGAAATGCATGACCTCATCAACGATTTGGCAACCATGGTTTCTTCCCCATATTGTAAGAGGCATGACAATGAAATGCAACTTGGAAATCTAAACAAAATTCGTCATTTATCTTATGATAAAACTATGTTTAACCATTTTGACGAACTTGATTCCCTTCATGGATTGAAAGGCTTACGTACACTCACAGCATTACCATTTCATGCTCGGTACATGGGCCATTACCTAGCGAACGGGGTACTGCATGAGTTGTTGGTAGCATTGAAACAGTTGCGGGTGTTATCCCTGTCAAAGTACAGGAATATCACTGTTTTGCCGAATTCTATTGGCGATTTAAAGCATTTGCGACATCTAGATCTATCTTCCACTGGAATAAAAATGTTACCTCCTGCAATATGCAAGCTCTACAATCTACAGACCTTGTTGTTATCTCATTGTAGGGACCTAACTGAGTTGCCTGAGGAGATGGAAAAATTGGTGAATCTACGCCACCTTGCTATTGATAATTGTATGAATCTTAAAGAGTTGCCCAAGGGGATGGGAAAATTGGTGAATCTACGCCGCCTTGATATTGATGGTACTAATTTGCAGGAGATGCCCGCAGAAATAGCCAAACTAGAAAATCTGCAAAGTCTGAGTTGTTTTATTGTCAGCAAACAACAAAACGGACTTAAGCTTGCAGAATTGAGAAAATTTGCCCATTTACAAGGTAAACTCTGCATCTCAAAACTAGAAAACGTTATTGATCCGTCGGATTCTTGTCAAGCCAATTTGAAGGAGAAAAAGCAAATTGAAGAGTTATCATTGGAATGGAGTATTTCCATTTTGGAAGACGACTCCCATCAAGTTGTACTTGAGCATCTGCAGCCCTCAACTAATTTGAAGAAACTGACTGTTAAGTGCTATGGCGGAACTAGTTTCCCAAATTGGTTGGGTGATTCCTCGTTTGGCAACATAGTGAGTTTGAGTATTGAAGATTGTCATCATTGTTCTTCATTGCCACCTCTTGGACGACTACATAGTCTAAAAGAACTATTCATTTGGGGTATGAGATCAGTGAAGAGTATTGGGTCTGAATTTTACGGAAGTAATTCCCCTTCATTCCAACCATTTCCCTCCTTGGAGACTTTGAGATTTGAGTGGATGGCAGAGTGGGAGGAATGGAACATGATAGATGGTATAAATGCTGAGTTTCCCTGTCTATCAAAGCTATCTCTGAGAAGGTGTCCGAAGCTGAAAGGAAATTTACCCAGCAATCTTCCTTGCTTGGTTAGACTTGATGTACAGGATTGTTGTGTACTGGAATCAGAGTTTTCAGGAGAAGTGGATAACAGAAACATAATGAGACCATTGAATCTATTCAATTTTAACTCTCTTGGAGAATTATATCTCTATAAAATTCCTTCTCTGACGGCCTTCCCGAGCAATGGTCTGCCCAAAGCGTTAAAGACACTTGATATCCAATCTTGTGAGAACCTTGAATTCCCAAGTCATGAGTTCCTGCATAGTTGCAAGGCACTTGAGGAACTGGAGATATGGGGTAGCTGTTGCTCGCTGACGTCATTTCCCTTAGGTTCTCTCCCTGTGCTCAAGCGTCTTAATCTTTTGGATTGTAAAAAATTAAAATCAATTTCAATTTCGGAAGAAGCAGCAGCAAGCCAGTCTCTCATGTTTCTTGAACATCTCGAAGTATTTTGGTGTCCTGAACTGGAGTCGATTTCCCTACTAGATTCGTCAACTCCTAACCTGAGTTATTTTGCAGTAGTGGGATGCGACAAGATTAATTCATTACCAGAACCAATTAAGAAACTCACTGGCCTCCAAACATTATGGATTCGTGATGTTCCGAATTTGGAATCCATTGCAGAAGAGGGTTTGCCTATCAATTTAAGGACACTTGGTGTCGGCAATGAAGAAGGGGTTTACAGCAATACAGCTATCACCAATTGGGGCTTGGACCGACTCACTTCTCTTTCAGAATTGAGTATTAAAGGTGATTATCTGGTTAAGAAGCTGATGGAAATACAAGTGCCTCAGTTGCCCAATTCTCTTGAGTTGCTGAGAATAGTAGGTGCACGTGAAATACAACATTTGGATGGGAAGTGGCTTCAGCATCTCACCTCTCTCAAAACTCTCGAGTTGTATGAATGTGACAAGCTCAAGTCACTGCCAAAAGAAGGGCTGCCCTCCTCAATTTCATGTCTAACAATGATAGAATGCCCAATGTTAAAAGCAAGTTGTGAGAGAAAAAAAGGAAAAGAGTGGCCCAAGATTGCTCACATCCCACTCATACGCTCTGATTGGTAACTTTCTACATAGCCTGCCCCTTGCAAATCCATGCCTCAACATATTCTTTTTATTTTTATTCTTTCAATTGTATTCCTGTTACTAGATTTTCATTTTGTTACGTTTGCATAAATGTGATTTAACATGCATAAACTAGTTGATACATTTTAGAGCAAAGTAGTTTGATCGAATCTCAATTTTAAATTTGATGAGGATGACAAAGGTTTTCACTTTGATTTGATTCCTGCTGTACACTTCTGTTGCAACTTGCAAGTGGCCAACGAGTTTGGAATGACATTGCCACTCTGCGAGATTGAACTGAATTGCTAGTTTGGTTTGTCTTCATGGAGAGACTCTTCTATACTTGTGTAACGTTTTCTTTTTCCAAGCATAATAATTGAAAGCTATTTTGACTTAATCTGTAGACACCATAAGTATAAGAATTTTCAAATTCAAATATGTTTGTATCATATCAACAAGTGTTTAATTCTTTTCACACACAAAAAAGTGTTTAATTCAACTTTTCACTCTATTAATAATTTTAAAAGCACAAACATCCGATTGAATAACAATATTTTTAAATTCCTTTAACTAAATCGACTAGATCTTGATAATACTCAAACGAAAACTTTTGTGAATGAATTTTTCTAATGCATCTGGTACATATCTAAAACTATTTGGCAACTGAAAATAAATAAAATACTTTGGGGACAGCCGAAGAGATTAAATGGCTACTTTTGTGAACTTGGCAACAAAAAGTCCACTAGTTTGAGATGTTAAGGGGTCAAATCGCCATGTTTTTGGTATCCCACCACTTTTGCAAGGCCAATTTCTGGCACCACCATCTATCTCTGCCAACTCTGCATAATAATGTCAAACATCAGAAAAGAAAAAACCTCAACAATATGTATGTCGTATGATAACTATTTTGAAAGATATGAAAACAAATAAATATATTATGGATTTGGATCCTCTAAATTTTGAATTTCATTTTAGAGTGTAAAGTGTAATCTCTCACCATTTATTTCATAAGTAGGACCAAGAGAATATATGAGAGAAAAACCATTCAAGGGTGAGAGATCACACTTTACCCTCTAAAGTGAAAATTTAAAATTTAGACGATCCAAATTCATATATTATACATAGCATGAGTGAACAACCACCACCAGCTCCAAGCACTGCCCTTTGGGGTTGGTTTAATTGGGACGACAATATAACATAGTATCATAAACCATGTTTATAAGTTATAACACTAGACCAAAAAAACAAAAAGCATGGTAAAGCTGCTAAAAATATCATATTAGATTATTAGTAATATATGGTTGACGCTTCACACAGAGGCATGAGAATCCTACCAGCATTTACATTTTCCTTCAAGAAATGTTCCACCACATCTTCATTCTGAGCCAATGTTAAGCTAATAAACAAAAGGTATTTGTGAGAATAAATCACATGATAGTGTGTGTTTCTGTGCACGTATTTTTTACTTCATTCGAAATACCAAAGAATTTAAAAATTTAAAGGTACCTGCAAGTGCTGTAAACAAGTGAGCCTCCAACTTTTAGTAGTCTGAAACCATTATGGAGAAGATTCAACTGCGGAAAGGAACGAAAAGTATGTTAGTTTTAAAAGTAATATATGTTAGTCACCATGTGTAAAATCCCATGTTATCTCTATTACATTCTTTATGAAGCCTGGAAATATTAAAAGAGTTAGCTTGTAAGCTTAAGCTCGGTGCTTGATCATTTAGGATCAGATATTCAAGTGAAGGAGCCTCAGTTCAGCAATGATAAGTTCCACCGTGATTAACTTAATAGAGCATAGAGGGTTATCAATCATGATATAATCTGTCATAACTAGTGAGAAAAGATGCATTATGGATCAAGGGAATAAGGATGAATCATTTGCCTGCAGAACATGCAAGTTATCAGTCCTCTCTGCATCTAGTACTCGACGTTGAAAAGTCCCCCAGCCCCAATTTTCAAACTTCTGAATATGTTTAACTGAACCGTCATGAGTACACTCTGCATCCACAAGGACCTACACCAAATCCAACATACTATCATGGTAGAATAAAGCAAATAACTAAGAAACATTAACTCGAATGAAGTACCAGTTACCTTGTCATATCCATGACTTCCCATCTCAACATCAGATACAGTCTTATATAGCTCTCCTTTAGCAAGACCAATTACTCCCGAATGCCGACCATAATATATGAGCTCAGGAGGCTGAGACTTCGACAGTGCCTGTGGAATACCACTTCTATTTGCTTTTCTCCTCTCTTTCCATGGTCTTCTTGAGGTCCACTCCTTGAACACATCATCTTTCTCTTCCAATCCAGATTCAACTGTTTGATACTAGACAGAATGAAAACATTTCAGGAACGTATGATAATGAGCAAGAATATGATACTAAATTTGTAGCATAGTAGTATTCCAATATTGACTATCTCTATTCCAACTTAAATTTCAATTACATGATTTGCAATCAGAACGAGATCCCACAGGAATAACTGAAAATGTTGTTCCATCAGAAACAAAAAGCCGACATCGATCACCCAATGCATATTTCTGCAGCATTGTTCTACATGCAGCCAAACGATGCCTTGCAACATCTACACCGGTCACAGAGCCCGAGTCCCCAAGCAGGTCAAGTATCATACAAAGTTTAGCCCCTAAAAAAATCAAATTTGAAGGAGTAACATCATAATCATATCTGGCAAATTACTAAATCACATTTAAAAGTTCCCCCGCATATAATATTTCCTTTTACAATCTTTTTATAGTACTTTTTCTAAGATTTTAACATTATATAAATTAATGAAAGTGAAGACTTAGCACAGTTTAAGAGGAAGAAATTTTTTACCAGGAGCAGCACATAGATCAAGGACATGATCCCCAGGTGATACATTCAAAGCCATAACAGCAGCTCCCGAAGATGCATCAATTCCATATATCTAGAAAAACAAATAATAAAAAATACCAATTCATTCCCTAAAGATAAAAAATAACATTATAGAAAAAAGCTCCCAAAATGGCTCAAGCTACAAATAAGGTAATAAACTATACAAAAAGTTAATAACAAAAATTGCAAAAATGGGGTTTTCCATTTTGAATATAAAGACAAAGAGTTTAAACTATATTAAATAAAATCGCTCTTCACTTACTTTCCCTTCTTGATATGCCCTAGAACCAGCAATTTGAACATGAGGTGGAAGAGAGTAAAACCCTTGCAACCATTGCACTTTCTCAAGTTTGCACTTCACCTCTTTTTCAACCTCTTCAACACAAGCATCAAATCCGGGTTTCAACCTTTCCAACCCAAAAGTTACAATTGTTTTTAATAAAAAGTAGCAAAATTGAAAAACAATGTGAAAAAAAGGGAAAATTGGGATTACCGAATGAATCGGGGGGTGGAATCGATTGCAGTGTAAATCGAAGGGTCGAGGTCATTGGCTTCGAGGAATTGAAGGAAAGCTTCTGGCAATGGCAGCGTTGGAGCGTCTTCTTCCATGGAAGCTCGACGAGAGCGAACGCTTGTTAGGTTTTGTCGTCTATGGAGTAAACGACATGTAAAAGTGGCGGGTAAATATTAGTTAGTAGTTCGTATAATAAAATCAAAAGTTAAAATTATTAGTAAAAAAATATTTTAAGTGTAAGAGACAATTTTGAAACCGTTATATGTGAAATAATTTATAATTCTATTATAATTTAGAATGAAATAATATTTTATATTTTTTTCAAAACGATTTTAGTGAGATTAGTAAAATTTATTTACATATTAAGTTCTATAAGAGGATTGATGAGTTTGGAAAACTCTAAATTAATTTTTATGATGACTAAATATTATTAGTATAATTATTTACAAAATTATTAATTTGATCTTAATTCATACTTGTTTAATTAATAATTTTGTTATGCAGATTTCTATTGGGCCGAATAAATTAATCAGCCCAACATAAATTCATATATTCAGCTTTGAGTGTAAAAATGATAAATTAAGTGGTTGAAGTAATTTGTGGTTGATTGGGTCGAAAAGAAAAGAAAAAATCCTAAGCCCAAACGGAATTTTATTTCAGCCTTGTGCAAGCTTGTTATAAGATTATTGGTTGAAGTGTTTAATATAGGCCAGTTTTTATTATCACTAATACAAGCCCAAGTAATTTTGCTTGCTTGGACCGAAACCAACTTTTGAGGGAAAGCAAATATTTTGCCTCTAACGGATCTCAATTTTTACCATGTGGTGGAATTCAAATTTCATTAAAGTGAAGTTAATACATGCATGGGAACTATGAGAGAGAAATTGTCATTGATTTGATGGATGGGTTCAATGCTACACGCTACTTACGGAAGTAAAAGCAATCCCATTTCAATTAATTTGTTCAATTACATCTAATTGCTTTTCTTCTAGCTCTATTCTCTCTCTCATCTTTCTTCTACCTTCGGTCATATCATTACAGAAAAAGCATGGAGCCTATGGCTAGACACCGAAGAGATGAAGATGCACGCTACAAGACCATAACAATGATGGCAAGAAAAAAGAAAGAAAACTAAAAGTATGCTGAGGCTAAGATTCTCATTCACTTGTGGTAAGATTTTGTGAAGAGATCTTGGCTTCTCCATACCAAAAATGGTTGAAGAAGATTTCGGTCAGAGAAGAAGATCCTTGGAGGGATGGCTTGTCTCTGATTCTACTCAACCACCACAGAAGGTAGCTATATTGGCTACGTGATGGAAGAGGCAGAGATTAGAGCAGAAGAAGCTATCATCATCATGAAGCATCAAGGGCCAGAAGTTCATCTTGGAGAGCAAGGCAAGGATGAAGGGCTCGGATTGATGAAGAACCAAGGAAGGACTAGAGGTAATTGCATGTTGGGTTTTGCATGGGTTATCTCTTCTCTCTCTCTGGCCGAACCGGTTCTGTTTGAAGAAGAAGAAGATTGGCTTGGTTGGTTTGGTTTTCAACCTTGGAGGCTTCTTCCTATAAGTAAGGGAGAACAGTCAAGGTTTGATTCAAGGAAAAGAGTGAGCACAGAGTTCCTATAACTCTCTAAGCTGACAGAATTTCTTCTCCTTCAATGTTCTTCATTTTGTATTTTTCTGTTTAATTTTGTCATGTCTTGAGTCTCATGGAAAAAGGCAAACAGTGAGGTTTGTAATGAAAAAGCCATAGAGCGGAAAAAGGCAGAGAGTGCAAAATTAAAAGAAAAAGCCATAGATGTCCTTAGAGGTCCTTTGTACATCTGTGTTATGTTTTATGATTCTGTGGGAATCCCCTTGCAAGTTGGGTTAGCACTTAGCAGTTGAAAGCTTGGTAGTAACCAAGTCAAGTTCAGTTTGGGTTTAGATTCTGGACTTGTCACATATAGGAAGGATAGTTCCTAGGAAGAATTGGTGTATGTAATAATGAAGATTATAGTGAAATTCCATCATAGTTGTGATGGATACTGGATGTAGGCTGCACTGCACTTAGCAGCCGAACCAGGATATATCTGGGTGTAATTTCCTCTCTCTTCTACTCCATTCTTGTTTCTGCTGCACAGGAGATAAAACCAAAAACATCTCGTGCTGATTGAGAGACAAAAAGAAAAGTCTCGTGGCTGAGGACGAGACAAAAGAAAAGTTCTCGTAGCTAGTTACGAGATAAAAAGATAAAAAGTTTCCAGAAGTGATTTCAAAGGCCAGCAAGTATTACTGAAGTAAAAAGGGGGCTAAGATTCAACCCCCTTCTCTTAGCCACTGATAACCATCAATTGGTATCAGAGCTTGGTCTCAAAGAGATCAAGCTTTGCATCTTGGAGAAAAGATCCAGATGGCAAAAAACAGTGGCTCAAATCTGGTGTCCTACAACCTGACTGAAGGACAATCAAGCAATAGACCTCCTATTTTCAATGGGAAAAACTATACCTATTGGAAGGAGAGAATGAAGATCTTTGTACAAGTAGTGGATTACAGACTTTGGAAGATTATCCTGGAAGGTCCTCAATATCCAACCATCACAAGTGCTGAAGGAGTTGTCACTCTTAAACCAGAAGCAAGCTGGACCGAAGAAGATAGAAAGAAGGTGGAGCTCAACGCCAAGGCTATCAACTTGCTCAACTGTGCTATCAGCTTCGAGGAGTACCGACGAGTATCACGATACACAACAGCAAAGGAAATCTGGGACAAACTCCTAGTTACTCATGAAGGAACCACCATTGTAAAAAAGACCAGGATAGATATGTTAAACAGAGAGTATGAAATGTTTGCAATGAAGGAATGAGAATCCATTGATGAACTGTTTGAACGCTTCAACACCATCATTGTCGGCTTGGATGCTATGGGAATCAAGTATCCTGAATCTGTGCTAGTGAGAAGAGTATTAAGATGTCTCACAAAAGAGTGGAAAACAAAAGCATTAATAATTTCTGAGAGTAGTGGTCTTGATTCCATGACATATGATGACTTGAGATGAAATCTTCTTGCTTTTGAAAATACTTATTTGAAAAAAGATTCAAAAAGGAAAGGAATTGCTTTCACATCTGTGACTAACCCCCTGGATGATGAATCCAGTGATTCTGAAAATGAATTTATGTTGTTTGCCAAAAAATTCAGGAAAATGGTGAAGCTCAAGGAGAGAGGCAAAGGAGGCAGTTCAAGAAAACAGAGGAAAGATCTCAGTAAGGTGACATGCTACAACTGTAAGGAAACAGGCCATTTCAAGTCCGACTGCCCTAAGTTAAAGAAGGAAGAAAAACCGAAGAAAAGAAAGAAAAAGGGACTGATGGCATCATGAGAAGATCTGGAAAATGATTCAGAAGACAATGAAGAAACTGAAACCATGTCTCAACCATGTCTTATGGCTGACCACGTTGAACAGGTAATCATTCCTAACCCTAACACTGAATCTCTTCATCTTATGATAGATCATCTTTCTGAAAAAATAAGATGCTTTTTGCTGGATAATCAAGAACTTGAACAACAAATCATCATTCTTAAAGCAGAAAATGGATTTCTCAAAGAAAAGCTAAGGGAGGCCGAAACTACTTGTGATCTTGTTTAAGAAAATAAGCAGTTAAAACCCTAACTTAGGAGCTGTGAAAGTGACCATTCAGTTGTTGCATATGTAGATTGTTTTAAAAGAAATGAAGAGTTGCTTAAAGAGGTTAATAAGCTTAAAGAAGACTTAGCCAAGTTCACTCAAAGTTCTGAAAATCTGAATCAAATCTTGGCTAGTCAAAAACCTCTTTATGATAAAGCTGGCTTGGGGTTCTATAAATCTGTTGAAAAACCTTGTTTTGAAAATATTGCCTCATCTTCAAATGATACAAGATTTCAAAACCCAACAAGCTTTAACAAAACAGCAACTCCAAGATTTTGTAGATTATGTAACCGAAATAGACACTCTCCCATTCAATGTTTTTTTTTTTTTGGTGAAAGGATGATAGGTGATAAGGTTTATAAAGTTGTTTTTTATTATAATGGCTTAGGACATAAGAGATGGTTTAACGTAAAAGGATCCAAGAAAATTTGGATACCTAAGGTCACTTGAGCTTGTTTTGTAGGTATGTCTAGCATCCAGACGGAAGGAGAATATGTGGTATATGGACAGTGGATGTTCTAGGCATATGACCGGAAAGACAACCTTCTTCATAAAGCTTGATGAATATGATGGAGGATTTGTCACTTTTGGTGATGATGCTAAAGGAAAGATAGTGGCTGTTGGGAAAGTTGGTAAAAGCTTTTCATCTTATATAAATTATATTCTTCTTGTAAATGGTTTGAAACATAATTTACTTAGTGTTAGCCAATTGTGTGATCTGGGTTTTGAAGTTATTTTTAAAAAGTTTATGTGTTTGGTTGTTTGTGAAAAATCTGAGGATATTTTATTTGAGGCTAAAAGGTGCAATAATGTGTATGAATTGACTCTTGAGGACTTTGTAACATGTTTTACTTCCATTGAATCTGAAAAATGGCTATGGCATAGAAAATTGGGTCATGCTAGCATGTACCAAATTTCTAAGCTAGTTAAGAAAAAATTGGTTAGAGGAATTCCAAATATCAAATTTGATAAAGATCTTACTTGTGATGCTTGTCAATTGGGCAAACAAGTAAAATCTTCTTTTAAACCAAAAGATGGAATCTCAACCAAAAGGCCATTATAGATGTTACACATTGATCTTTTTGGTCCAACAAGAACTCAAAGTTTAGGAGGTGAACACTATGGTCTTGTTGTGGTAGATGATTACTCTAGATTTGGTTGGGTACTTTTTCTTGCTCATAAAAATGATGCATTTCATGCTTTCTTAGCCCCTTGCAAGAAAATTCAAAATGAAAAAAATTTAAAAATTGCTCATTTGAGAAGTGATCATGGAAGAGAATTTGAAAACCAAGACTTTGAAAAATTCTGTGATGACTTTGGAATTAATAATAACTTTTCATGCCCTAAAATCCCTCAACAAAATGGGGTGGTTGAGAGAAGGAATAGAAGCCTTCAAGAGATGACTAGGGCCATGCTTTGTGAAAATGAGATTCCTAAATTTTTATGGGCTGAAGCTGTAAATACAACCTGTTACATTTTGAATAGGACAATTATTAGAAAAGGGTTGAAGAAAACTCCATATGAGCTATGGAAAGGAACCCCTCCAAATCTTAAGTATTTTCATATTTTTGGATGCAAATATTTTGTACTAAATAATAAAGAAAATCTTGGCAAATTTGATCCAAAATCCTATGAAGGGATGTTTGTTAGATACTCCATCACTAGCAAGGCCTATAGGATTTATCTCAAAGAACATAGGACCATAGAGGAATCCATACATGTTACTTTTTGCAATTCTAATTTAATTCCCAATTCTGTGATAGATAATGATTCAGATTGTGAAGAAGTTGGAACAAGTAAAGAAAATCCCAAATCTACTCAAAATGAAGAATCTGCTAGTCTAGTTTTGTCTCGTCAGAGTGGAGGAGACATTTTCATTTTGTCTCCTGAGCTAGCACGAGAATCTGAAACAGTGAGACCAGCAGAAGCTCATCAAAGCACAACACCACTCCGGAAGCCCAGGGAATGGAAGTCTATGAGGGATTATCCTCATGACTTTATCTTTGGCGATCCCTCTCAAGGTGTAACAACAAGATCCTCAACCAAAAGGCAATCCGAACCAAGCAATTTTGCCCTCTTGTCACAAATGGAGCCCAATAATGTAAAACAAGCTCTTGAAGATCCTTCATGGGTCAAAGCAATGCAAGAAGAGCTTGCTCAATTCGACAAGAATGAGGTTTGGACACTAGTACCTCATCCGGATGGTAAGAAAGTGACGGGTACTAAGTGGGTCTTTAAAATAAACTTGGTGAGGATGGACAAGTTGTTCGTAACAAGGCTAGATTAGTGGCCCAAGGTTACGATCAAGAAGAGGGTATCGATTTTGATGAGTCTTTTGCTCCGGTAGCTAGAATGGAAGCAATTAGGTTGCTTCTTGCCTATGCTGCCCATAAGGGTTTCAAAATATTTCAAATGGATGTTAAATGTGCTTTTCTTAATGGCTTTATTGATAGAGAAGTGTATGTGGCTCAACCCCCCGATTTTGAACATAAAGATTTTTCAAATCATGTTTTTAAACTCTCAAAGGCCCTTTATGGCCTTAGGCAAGCTCCAAGAGCTTGGTATGAAAGGTTTAGTGCCTTCCTATTGGAAAATCACTTTCAAAGGGGAACCACCGACACAACTTTATTCATTAAAGCATCTAATGATGATATTCTCCTAGTTCAAGTTTATGTGGATGACATTGTGTTTGGATCGGCCAATGAGTCCTTGTGTGAAGAGTTTGGAAAACTCATGAATAGTGAGTTTGAGATGAGTTTAATGGGAGAGCTAACTTTCTTTCTTGGCCTCCGAATTAAACAAACTCCTAGTGGTACCTTTATTCACCAAGGAAAGTATGCAAAAGAACTTATCAAAAAGTTTGGTCTAGAAAGTTCCAAACCAATGGGTACACCAATGTATCCTAACACAAAACTTGAAAAGGATGAAGATGGCAAAATTGTGGATAAAACAAGGTATAGAGGAATGATAGGTTCACTCATGTACCTTACCTCCTCTAGACCGGACATTGTTCAAAGTGTGGGTGTATGCTCAAGGTTTCAATCTCACCCAAAAGAATCCCATCTATTAGCCGTCAAGCGCATGATAAACCCCATTTGTAGGGTTTATCTTGTATTGATTTTAGGGGATTTTATCACCTTTTATCCACATTTATTCAATGAAATAGCATGGTTTTAGTTATTCTCCTTTAATTGTGCTTGAATGTGAAAACATGCTTTTTAGGACTTAAAATAGCTAAATCTAATTCTCCTTGATTCCATTAGATGTCTTGATATGTTTGCTAAGTGATTTCAGATTTAGAAGGCAAGGATTAGACCAAGGGAATGAAGAAGAAGCATGAAAAGTTGGAGAACTCTTGAAGAAATGAAAGAACCGGAAAGCTGTCAAGTCGACCTCTTCGCACTTAAACGACCATAACTTGAGCTACAGAGGTCCAAATGATGCGGTTCCAGTTGGGTTAGAAAGCTAACATCTGGGGCTTCAAAACGATATAAGATTCGCCATAGTTGCTATACGTATGGTGGCGCGCACGCGCATAGTACGCGCATGCGCCGTTGCTGCCACCTGGTTCACTTAAAGCAAAACGTGGCCAACGAATTCTAAAGCCTTGTGGGCCCAATCCAACTCATTTCTGATGCTATTTAACCCAAGGAGTGAAGAGGGAAACACATGTTAGTTACCATTAGTCATGGTTTAGTTTTAGAAGTAGTTAGAACTAGTTTCTAGAGAGAGCAGCTCTCACTTCTCTCTAGAATTATGATTAGGATTAGGTTTAGTTCTTAGATCTAGATTTAGATTCATCTTCTTCTACTTCTATCTTCTCAATTCCTTGTAGTTACATTCATTCTTCTCCTATTCTTTTGGTGTAATCTCTTTTATGTTGTTCTTATATTTTGTTGTAGATCTAGTATTGTTCCTTCTACTTTCTTTCAATTCAATTCAAGGTAATTCATAATAATTGTGTTTCTTTTGATTGTTGTTGTTAATTTCTTTCAATAATTGTTGTTATATTCTCTTCTTGTTGTCAATTTGTTTTGCTTTTCTTTTGTGCCTTCCAAGTGTTTGATGAAATGTTTGGTTGGATTTTAGTGTAGGTTTTGTTCCTCTTGGCCTAGGTAGAGTAATTAGTGACTCTTGAGTTATCTAATTCTTTTGTTGGTTGATAATTAGAAGTTGCTAATTGATTTGAATGCCTCTAAAGCTAGTCTTTCCTTTAGGAGTTGATTAGGACTTGAGGAATCAAATTGATTCATCCACTTGACTTTCCTCCATGGTTAGAGGTTAACTAAGTGGGAGCAATACACAATTCTCATCATAATTGAGAAGGATAACTAGGATAGGACTTCTAGTTCTCATATCTTGCCAAGAGCTTTGTTAGTTGTTAGTTTATTTCCTTTGCCGTTTATAATTCTTGTCTATAATCTCAAAAACCCCAAAATAACTCACAACCAATAACAAGACACTTTATTGTAAATCCTAGGGAGAACGACCCGAGGTTTAAATACTTCGGTTTATAGATTTTAGGGGTTTGTACTTGTGACAAACAAATTTTTGTATGAGAGGATTATTGTTGGTTTAGAGACTATACTTCGACGAGATTTCATTTGTAAAATTCTAAACCGTCAAAAATCCAATCATCAAAATGGCGCCGTTGTCGGGGATTTGCAATGGTGTTATGTTATTGGTTATTGTACATATGTGAATATTGTAAATAGCTTGTCTTTTGCTTGTTTACTAGATTTTGTTAGTTTTAATTTGTTTTTCCACTATGAATTCTCATTTTGGCTATGAGTTTGGTTCTAATTATGTTGTAGGAAATGTGCACGTCAATAATGACACTCATTATGGATGGAACCAATAAAGATGGGAGGAGCCTCAAGGAATTGATCACTCCTATTGGCAACAACCTCCAGATACTTATAGGTATAATTTCCATCCTAATGCATGCCAATTTAACGGCTATGATGAATCTTTTTGTGACACTCAACAACCACCATCATATGCCTATGAATCTCATCCTCAACATGAACCTCAATCATTCTCACAAGCCTTTCATTACCAAACACCGCCCTATGACCCATATCCATCATATAACGAATCACCCATACCATACTCTTATGACCATTATGAGCAAGAACCCTTAGAACAACCACAACCCTATCAAGATTACTCCCAGGAACCACCTCAATACACACAATCTCCACAACCTTACCAAGAAGAACCACCTTCCTCTTATGAACCCTCTCTCCAAAATGATGAGCCTTCCTACCCACCCCAAGTCCCAATAGACGATTCTCTCACTTTGTTACTTCAAGGACAAGAGGCCATGAAGCGGGATACACTTGAGTTTGTGACCAACTTGACCAAGGTAGTGTCTACCTTAGCCTACCAATGCTTGAACACTCAAGGTGCTTCCGTAGCCCCATGTGAAAAGTCAAAAGAAGAACAAAGCATGAAGGAAAAAGTAAAAAATCCGGTAGAGAAGGAGGAGTCGAATTTTGTGTTGGAACAATTGGAGGAGCCTATGATCATTGAAGAAAAGGAAGAAGTGGTTGAAGATTTAGGAGATGTTGAAAGTCCATGGGAATGTAGCATCATGGAGCACTCTTCCAAGAAGCTTGAAATTGATGTTGAGGAGCGTGCGCAACCTCCAAGGCATATCATCATTGGAGACTTGGAAGAGGCTTATCAAAAGATGGATTCAATCATGGATGAATTTCTCTCTACAATAGAATCCTCTCCCATTGGACATGGAGTTGAAATTATAGAAGAGTGTGCACAACCTCCCATACCCTTGGTGAGCATCGAGAAAGAGAGCTACCAAGAGGAAAAAGTTGGCATGGTGTATATTGAAATTGAAGAATATGAAGAGGTTGATCAAGAGATGAATTTACTCATCAATGAATTCCTCTCAAAAATTGAATCACCTCCCATTGGGCAAGATGAAGTTCTTGAAGACAACACCAGGCCAAGTAAAAGGAAAGAGGTGGACATACACAAAGAAGAGTACAAGGAAGTAGACCTTGCATTGTCTAAGTGTGGGGAGGTCTCCCTTCCCAAGTCACCATCCAACACAACATTCAAGTGGGTAAAATTCTTATCCCTAAGCTTTACTTTCTCACTTGAATATGGTTTAATTGAAAATGATGGTCAACTTAGAGCTCTTTGTGGAGTTAAGAGTAGGAAAGAATTGTGTAGTGGTTAGAAACATCATTCTAAGCTCATGACGGTTGTAAGCTCAAAATTCAAGAGCAATGGTTGGTGTGGAACCAAATGGCATGGGTCTAGGAAGTTGTTTGGAAGCTTCTTTGAGAATTCCAAGGCCATACCACCCGGATGGAATAATGACGATCAATTTAAGGACGGGTGTCAAAACAAAGTGTGGGATCCCGGATTGCACATTGAAAATCAAATTTGGAAGCTCATGGTTTGTGGAGAACTCCATCAAAGCTTGAAGATATTGAAATTGAAGAATGGAGCTTATTGGAGATTCAAGCATTGGTGGAAGTTCCAAGATGAGCACAAGCACAAGCCACCTTGAGAGGAGCTCCCCATATAAGTCCAA
Organism: Arachis stenosperma; assembly: GCF_014773155.1. Classification (NCBI taxonomy): domain Eukaryota; kingdom Viridiplantae; phylum Streptophyta; class Magnoliopsida; order Fabales; family Fabaceae; genus Arachis; species Arachis stenosperma. The sequence continues at coordinate 12,092,999 of NC_080377.1, forward strand.
CTTATGGACAATAAACAAAAGTGCTAGGTGGGAGACACCCCACCATGGTAACATCTTTTCATTTTCTTTCTTTGTAAATATTGGTAGAATTAGTTTAATTTCATGTTTTTACTGGTTTGTTAAGTTTAGTTAGAAGTATAATATGATGAATAAGGTTTTAGGGTGTTTTGGTAGTAGCTTAGAGGTTTGGAATGCTTGGATTGGTGCAAAAACATAGCAAAAATTTTTGAAAAACAGAACACCATCCACGCGTTCGCGCACATGACGCGTACGCGCACCTGAGCATTTTTCGACCACCCACGCGGACGCGCACTGTACGCGTACGCGTGGATGCAAAAATTCGACCCCAGCCAAAAACCCGAGAGTCAAGCCTGCACTGTGCGAACATTGGGCCTAGGGCACAAGTCTATGCACGCGTGCGCGCACCTGGCGCGTACGCGCACATGATCTTAAATTCGCAATGCACGCGCACACACACTTTGCGCGCGCGCGTCGATTGCACGATCCACACTCCTGGTACTTTTACCAGAGAGTTGTGCCACTTTTGGGCCAACACTAAGCCTCTCGCCTAACTCGACGCACGCGTGCGCGCACTTGGCGCGTACGCGTCCTTCGACCAATATACCCATCGACGCATAAACGTGCATAAACGTGCATGACGCGCACGCGTCGGTAAAAAAAAAGAGTTTTTTTTCTCATCTTCCATTTTCTTTTGTTCACTGCATTCGCATACTTCTCCTCTTTCTATTTTCATTTTGTTTCTATAGCATGTTTTCAGTTTTTTTTCTAAAGTGTCATTTCAATAATGGTGTTGGATTCTTACACTCAATTGTTGAGAAATTCTTGCATTATTTTAGTGCTTCTTGACTTGTTTGATATTGTTGGGTGATGAAACTTTTAAATCAATGCTTCATCTTGAATGACTCTTGTGTCTTTGTGCATTGATATGACCTCATATTGTCTTTCATGACCCACTTCTTCTCATTTGCACTTGATGCTCAATACACTCTTCAGGCTTTAACTTTACTCTTGCATCAAGCTTAATGATATGCCCTAGCTTACATTGTTTTCTCACTCACATGCCTAGCTAACATGTAGTAGGGAATCATACTCTTATTTGGCATTAGCCCCCGCCTATGTTCTAATTGCCTTGATATCTTTGTTATAGGCTTAATTTTCTTTCTTTCTTTCCTTTTGGGTTGGCCACCAATACGGAGGAGAAAGGAAAAGCTTTTAAATGGGGCAACAAACAAGTCATCCGCACAACCTTTTGAAGGAGCTCATCAATTATAGCAACCCATCCACCTTGCTCTTCTTTGCATGCACCGAGGACGGTGCAATCTTCAAGTGTGGGGAGGTCGTCCGACCGATCTCCATGGGTAACAATTTCCTTTTCAACACCAAATTTTTATTTTCTTTGTTAGATTAGCTATTGCATTGCATGATAGGTTGCATTTTAGTTAGAATTTATACATATTTTTACTACTTCCTTCTTATTAGGACTACTTGGTTAAAGTGATGAATTCTTTTCCGAGAAACCGTTTTAGGGCAACCTACCAATTTGAAAATTTTTTGTTGAACTTGCTTGAAAGAATGTATTTTGGAACATGGTTTTTGAGCTAAGAACACAAGCTTGCGAGATTCGAGCCTAATGGTGTGGTTACATCTTATAACCACTTATTTCTCCTTCTTGTGTGCATTATTCTCTTCCTATGATTGTAATCTTCGATTTGTTTGATTCTTTATGTCCATTATTTTGTGTATTCATGCATTTATATGATTGAGGCCATCATTTCATTAGCTCACTTACCCAAATGGCCTTACCTTTTATCTTCCTTTGTTAGCCAAATTTGAGCCTACGATTAACCCACTTTGTTCTTAATTTAGCACATTACAAGCCTTAAAGCGAAAAACAATAAATGTCCTTAATTTGGATCTTTGATTAGCTTAGGCTAGTGTGTGTGAGTATCATTCAAGTGTGGGAACCTTGGGACATTGGGTGAATAAAAGGGTAGTTTTGTATTTTTATTGAAATTATTGGAAATTGGGTACATGCTCATGTATTGATCAATTGTAAAACCTTATGCATTGATGCTCTTGTATATAGGAAGAAAGAAAAAAAACAAAAGAAAAAGAATAGAAAAAAAAAGAAAAACAATATGGAAAAGAAAAAAATATAGAAAAAGAAAGAAAAAAAGAAGAAAAAGAAAGAAAGAAAAAAGGGGACAAAACGCCCCAAAGTAATGCTCAAATAAAAGTCAATGCATATGTGTTGTGAAATGAAAAGGGAATGCATGAGTATGTAAAAAAAAAAAGTGAGGAATGGGTAGTTAGATTAGTACTTAATTGTATAGGTCATTATATAGGTTAGGTGGAAAAGTTTCAGTTAATCAAAGATTCAAATCCTAAGTCCACTAGCCATATATGATCCTACCTTGACCCTAGCCCCATTACAACCTAAAGAAAAGACCTCATGATACATGTATGTGTGCATTGAATAATTGTTGATTGTTAGATGAAAAACAAATCTTGGAAAGCATGATTAGGGGAGAATTGAGTGAATCAACCCCAAACACCAAGTGACTAGAGTGCAAACACTTCCGGTGAGGGTTCGATGTTCAATTCCTTGATTCTCGGCTTTCATGAGCGTTCTTCTTGCAAGTCTTCTTGAACTTCACTTTTATATTTAAATTGGTAGGACTCATAAATCGTTACATGATCTTAAGCCCTACTTGTGCATGTATGTCTTGGAGATTGATTTATTTTTAACCAAGTAGGTAGAATCATTTTGCATTTAGTTGCATGCATATAGTTTCTTTCCTTTGAATAAGTGTCATATCCCTTATTTCATTCTTGGTTTAGCATGAGGACATGCTAAGGTTTAAGTGTGGGGAGGTTGATAAACCCCATTTGTAGGGTTTATCTTGTATTGATTTTAGGGGATTTTATCACCTTTTATCCATATTTATTCAATGAAATAGCATGGTTTTAGTTATTCTCCTTTAATTGTGCTTGAATGTGAAAACATGCTTTTTAGGACTTAAAATAGCTAAATCTAATTCTCCTTGATTCCATTAGATGCCTTGATATGTTTGCTAAGTGATTTCAGATTTAGAAGGCAAGGATTAGACCAAGGGAATGAAGAAAGAAGCATGAAAAGTTGGAGAACTCTTGAAGAAATGAAAGAGCCGGAAAGCTGTCAAGCCGACCTCTTCGCACTTAAACGACCATAACTTAAGCTACAGAGGTTCAAATGATGCGGTTCCAGTTGGGTTAGAAAGCTAACATCCGGGGCTTCGAAACGATATAAGATTCGCTATAGTTACTACACGTATGGTGGCGCGCACGCGCCGTTGCTGCCACCTGGTTCACTTAAAGCAAAACGTGGCCAACGAATTCTAAAGCCTTGTGGGCCCAATCCAACTCATTTCTGATGCTATTTAACCCAAGGAGTGAAGAGGGAAACACATGTTAGTTACCATTAGTCATAGTTTAGTTTTAGAAGTAGTTAGAACTAGTTTCTAGAGAGAGAAGCTCTTACTTCTCTCTAGAATTAGGATTAGGATTAGGTTTAGTTCTTAGATCTAGATTTAGATTCATCTTCTTCTACTTCTATCTCAATTCCTTGTAGTTACATTCATTCTCCTATTCTTTTGGTGTAATCTCTTTTATGTTGTTCTTATATTTTGTTGTAGATCTAGTATTGTCCTTCTACTTTCTTTCAATTCAATTCAAGGTAATTCATAATAATTGTGTTTCTTTGATTGTTGTGTTATTTCTTCAATAATTGTTGTTAGATTCTCTTCTTGTTGTCAATTTGTTTTGCTTTTCTTTTGTGCCTTCCAAGTGTTTGATGAATGTTTGGTTGGATTTAGTGTAGGTTTTGTTCCTCTTGGCCTAGGTAGAGTAATTAGTGACTCTTGAGTTATCTAATTCTTTGTTGGTTGATAATTGAAGTTGCTAATTGATTTGAATGCCTCTAAAGTAGTCTTTCCTTTAGGAGTTGATTAGGACTTGAGGAATCAAATTGATTCATCCACTTGACTTTCCTCCATGGTTAAAGGTTAACTAAGTGGGAGCAATACATAATTCTCATCACAATTGAGAAGGATATAGGATAGGACTTCTAGTTCTCATATCTTGCCAAGAGCTTTGTTAGTTGTTAGTTTTATTTCCTTTGCCGTTATAATTCTTGTCTATATCTCAAAAACCCCAAAATAACTCACAACCAATAACAAGACACTTTATTGTAAATCCTAGGGAGAACGACCCGAGGTTTAAATACTTCGGTTTATATTTTAGGGTTTGTACTTGTGACAAACAAATTTTTTCAGCGCATCATTAGATAAATTAAGGGAACTAGTGATTATGGCTTGTGGTATCCTAAATCTGATTATTTTTGTGCATTAGGGTTTTGTGATGCAGATTATGCGGGAGATAGAGTGGATAGACGAAGTACATCCGGCATGTGTTGCTTCCTTGGAAGCTCACTCAATATGTGGTCAAGCAAAAAGCAAGCCACAGTGGCTCTATTCACAGCTGAAGCTGAATATATTTCTGCATTTGCATGTTGCTCACAATTAATTTGGTTAAAAACACAGTTGAAAGATTACAAATTAAAGATCAATAGTATACCCCTGTTTTGCGATAATATGAGTGCTATAAATATTTCAAAAATCCTATTCTGCACTCAAGAACCAAGCACATTGAAATTAAATATCATTTCATTAGAGAACATGTGCAAAAGGGCACTATTGATATTCAATTTATAAAATCTAAAGACCAACTTGCTGACATTTTTACAAAACCCCTCTGTGAAGACAGATTCTGCACTTTGAGAAAAAGTTTGGGAATGATTGATTTAAGTTCTATTGATAACTTGTGAAATATTGATTCTGCTCAGTTTTGTCTCGTAGGAAAGGAGGAGATAAAAATCAGAGCGTGTTGGAAGGGCTGTGATTAAGGGGGAGACTGCGTCGAAATCAATTTTTATGGGCCCCACCAAATTTCCTTGACCCCACTCTGACCGTTTTGTTAGTTTCTCTCTATGAAAATCAAAATCTTCTTTTTGCTTCATCAAATCTTGATGAAAGAGGATGTTGTCAAATCAAATCTTTTTCTTCATCTAATCCCTTGATTCTAGGAAACCACTTTTCAGTTTATTTCAAAAAAAAAAAAAGAGAAACTCCTTGGGTATTAACCACTTCTTAATGGTCATTAAACTCCCTCCAATTCTCTCTCCACTCCACATTTAATGCTTCTCTAACCTCCCCACTCCCTCACTCAATTCGGCCTTCATAAACTCTTCCTATTCCACTTCACCATTATCATCATGAAAAAGAAAACTGCTCCTAGAAAAAGCGAAAGGATTCTCTTCTCTCAAAAACCATCTACCCCTCAATCTCACACCCACATCCATATCCATTCTACATCCTCATCTTCTCCCTCACCACCCTCAAAACAAACCAATACCATGAGACGGAATGTCATAGCCACTAAAACCTCTTCAAGGAAGAAGAAAGAGAAGTTTCCTGTGGAGGAAGAGGAAGAATCACACACCTCACCCATTCCATCACCACCACCATCTCCACCGAAGAGAGCCACACCCGGAAAGAGTGCTCAGAAGACAAAAGGATTCGCGCTGCACAACACCAAGGAACCCGCAAACCCGGAGTCCTTAGATTTCAAGAACAAATTCAACAAACCACATTCTCACTATGATCCTGCAAGATTCAACTCATGTGCTTCATATGAATTCCACAAAGAGGTTCTGGAAAAACGTCATCTCTGTGCAACCTATATAGTCAATCTTGACTCTCTCACCAACAAAGGGATAAATATTTCGTCTCTTTTTAAACTTCTCTAATGGACTCCCCTGCTCCACATCTAGAAACCGGTTTACCCCGGTTTAGTTCGAGAGTTCTATGCCAACATGCGACTCATTGATGGCACCATCCACTCATATGTGAAGAGGGTTCACATAACTCTGGACACTGGAACCATTGGAATGGCTCTAGGCTACAAAGAGGAAGGGTCGAGAGCATATATGGCCGAGAAGTGGGACTCACAGGTCGGCGTCCCCTATAAGATTGTTCTTCAACACATCTGTGAAAACCTTTCTGGTTTGGATGGGACTACTCCTACCCACAAAGCTCTAGGTCCTACCAACTATCTGCTTCACAGGATCATCACCCACATTCTGACCCCTCAAAGTGGCTCCCATAATAGAGTAACATTCTCTGACTCTCTCATCATTTTTGCTCTTGTTACATCTACTCCTATATCTTTTGGTTACCTCATGATCAGATACATGTGGGAGTCAGTTAAAAGCACCAAAAAGGTGAATCTGCCCTATGAAATATTTTTAATAAATATTTTTGAATATTTTAAAATTGATCTCCTGAATGAGGTTGTAGAAAACAAAGTGTCTATGATTAAAGGAGGTGGGGCTGTTAAAGGAACCAAGGACAAGAAATCTGTGGCTTCGGAGAATGACTATGAGAGTCGGCCTGAGTCCTCTAAGGCAATCGAATCTATCAAGGAAATTCTCACATAATTTTCAAACATGTCAGAACTCATGGTACAATCCCATAAGGCGGCACGCAAGCTAGCCTATGAGAATGAGAAAGCCTGGATGAGGTGCAAGGACAGGGTAAGTCTGATGCTAGAAAGCCTTGAGGAGGATCTGGGAGTTGCAAGTGAAGAAGGGGCTGAGAAATTTGATCTTCATTTATCTGATGATTAATCTATTTATATTTGATATTGGCATGTTTAGGCTTAATTTGATACTCTGTTTTGTTTGGTTGGATACTGTTAGTCCTATAACTCTTTGATACACTGTGGATATTTTGGGAAATATTTTGGATATTCTGTTTGCTATGACATATTGTTTGCAGGTGCCCCTTGATGCCAAAAGGGGGAGAAATTCTGGAAAATTGAAATTGATACAAACAGGGGACAAATAGGGGATGAAATTCTTTTGAGGATTCATGATCACCCTTGTTGAGATGATACAGTTGATGCTTGATAATGCATGTTGATAATGCATTTATTTTATCTTGATTACTGCTGTTGCCTGATGTTTATCTTGGTAAAATGGTTGGTTGATTATAATTGTGATGCATTTGTCTTACCTTGATATAATGATGGCTGATTTGGGCTTATTTTTGACAGTTCCTTTAAGTTAAGACATATGAAGTTTGATAGTTGCTAAGGATTGAGATGATCATGCTTAATTAGAAAAAATTTTTCTTTGCTATGATCAATTTGTTCTGATTCGATTGAAAAAACATCAACCTTGTTGTTTTGTGTACGATTGAGCAGAAAATCAAATTATTGGTAACAAATGAGTTTTGATTATCATTCAATTCTGCTCATAAATTAAGCCATTCAACATTACATAATGAATATGTTGAATAACATTGTTGCCTTAGGCTTGACAAAATTGTTATAGGTATAAAGCTTCCCTTGATAAAATAGCATACATTAAGGAGGAGCCATGTGACAATTAGAAAGGGGGAGAAATTCAAATATTCAAAGGAAGTACTTTATACCTTAATCTTTAATTTCTTTCCATTTCAATTTTAATAATGTTTGTCATCAAGGGGGAGATTGATGAGTTTGGAAAACTCTAAATTAATTTTTATGATGACTAAACATTATTAGTATAATTATTTACAAAATTATTAATTTGATCTTAATTCATACTTGTTTAATTAATAATTTTGTTGATGCAGGTTTCTATTGGGCCGAATAAATTGATCAACCCAACATAAAATTCATATATTCAGCCTTGAGTGTAAAAATGATAAATTAAGTGGCTGAAGCAATTTGTGGTTGATTGGGCCGAAAAGAAAAGAAAAAATCCTAAGCCCAAACATAATTTTATTTCAGCCTTGTGCAAGCTTGTTACAAGATTATTGGCTGAAGTGTTTAATATAGGCCAGTTTTTATTATCGCTAATACAAGCCCAAGTAATTTTGCTTGCTTGGACCGAAACCAACTTTTGAGGGAAAGCAAATATTTTGCCTCCAACGGATCTCAATTTTTACCATGTGGTAGAATTCAAATTTCATTAAAGTGAAGTTAATACATGCATGGGAACTATGAGAGAGAAATTGTCATTGATTTGATGGATGGGTTCAATGCTACACGCTACTCAGGGAAGTAAAAGCAATCCCATTTCAATTAATTTGTTTAATTACATCTAATTGCTTTTCTTCTAGCTCTATTCTCTCTCTCATCTTTCTTATACCTTCGGTCATATCATTACAGAGAAAGCATGGAGGCTATGGCTAGACACCGAAGAGATGAAGATGCACGCTACAAGACCATCAAATTGATGGCAAGAAAAAAAACTAAAAGTATGCTGAGGCTAAGATTCTCATTCACTTGTGGTAAGATTTTGTGAAGAGATCTTAGCTTCTCCATACCAAAAATGGTTGAAAAAGATTTCGGTCAGAGAAGAAGATCCTTGAAGGGATGACTTGTCTCTGATTCTGCTTAACCACCACAGAAGGTAGCTACAGTGGCTACGTGATGGAAGAGACAGAGATTAGAGCAGAAGAAGCTATCATCATCATGAAGCATCAAGGGCTAGAAGTTCATCCTGGAGAGCAAGGCAAGGATGAAGGGCTCGGATTGATGAAGAGTGGTGACCAAGGAAGGACTAGAGGTAATTGCATGTTGGATTTTGCATGGGTTATCTCTTCTCTCTCTCTGGCCGAACCAGTTCTGTTTGAAGAAGAAGAAGATTGGCTTGGTTGGTTTGGTTTTCAACCTTGGAGGCTTCTCCCTATAAGTAAAGGAGAACAGTCAAGGTTTGATTCAAGAAAAAGAGTGAGCACAGAGTTCCTATAGCTTTCTAAGCTGACAAAATTTCTTCTCCTTCAATGTTCTTCATTTTGTATTTTTCTGTTTAATTTTGTCATGTCTTGAGTCTCATGGAAAAAGGCAAACAGTGATGTTTGTAATGAAAAAGTCATAGAGCGGAAAAAGGCAGAGAGTGCAAAATTAAAAGAAAAAGTCATAGATGTCCTTAGAGGTCCTTTGTACATCTGTGTTGTGTTTCATGATTCTGTGGGAATCCCCTTGCAAGTTGGGTTAGCACTTAGCAGTTGAAAGCTTGGCAGTAACTAAGTCAAGTTCAGTTTGGGTTTAGATTCTGGACTTGTCACAGATAGGAAGGGTAGTTCCTAAGGAGAATTGGTGTATATAATAATGAAGATTATAGTGAAATTCCATCATAGTTGTGATAGAGACTGGATGTAGGCTGCACTGCACTTAGCAGCCGAACAAGGATATATCTGGGTGTAATTTCCTCTCTCTTATACTCCATTTCTGTTTTTGCTGCACAGGAGATAAAACCAAAAATATCTCGTGCTGACTGATGAGACAAAAAGAAAAGTCTCGTGGTTGGGTACGAGACAAAAGAAAAAGTCTCGTGTCTAGTTACGAGATAAAAAGACAAAAAAATTTCAGAAGTGGTTTCAAAGGCCAGCAAGTATTACTGAAGTAAAAAGGGGGCTAAGATCCAACCTCCTTCTCTTAGCCACTGATAACCATCAAGGATAAATATTTTTAAGATAAAATCTATATTTTGCCTTTAAAATTTGTTAAAAATTTTAAAAATATTCATAAGTTTTATTTCGTTTTAATTATATTGCAAAAGTTTTCAATTTGCATAAAATATATTCAAAAAATTTAGAATTAATTTAGTAATAAATTTATAAAGCCAATTTTTAATACAACAATGTTAGACACAAAATTTTATCACTAACTCTTAGTTATTGAATATTATTATTGAATTGATATATATATATATATATATATATATATATATATATATATTTTAAATTTAACTATTAAAAATATATTTGAAGTAAATTAAAAAAATTAAGAAAATAAAATTTATAAATATTTTTTAATTTGTAACAAATTTAAAAAAAATATATATTTACCAGTATTTTTATTAATTTCTGTTGAGATAGTAATCGAAGATAATGGGAAAATTTTGTTTCAACTTTCAAGGATAGAGAGACAATAATATTTCTCTTTTATTACTTTTAATTACACAATAAGTAATTTTAAGAAACAGAAGCATATAATCCCCAAAAGAAAAAGTGATTTTCAATGCACTCATTATTTAATGTGATGTTCATAAAAACAAAATACATAACAATAAAAAAGTAAATGAAGATTATGTAAAAAGTTTAAAATTATGCATGATAAAGTGATAAGAATAATATAATGGGTAGTGAGGTAGACAATGAATAGTTTTCCCATTGTTTAATTTGTTCCATACCTCATCTCCATCCATATTTAATTTTCTATGATGATGAAAGATTATTCTCACAATTCAAAAGTGATCTTTTGCCCATCCTTGTTGATGTATTCATAGCCATTGAAAGACTTTTTGTCTCAATTCTTATTTCCACAAGGAAATAAGTAGCACTACTTACACTTATGTATTATGATTAAGGTAGCTTTGGGAGTTATAAAAACAAAATATAAAATAAGCATTGAATTTTGATTTTTTTTTAATTGTTCATTTTCTCTCTGCTTATGAATATTGGAATGCCATCTTGGTATATTAATTTTACCAATCATTTTACTTGTACTTTCAAAATCAACCACTAATAAATCTTCATGTATAAAATTATATATTTAGTAATTTATGAAACATTTTTATTTAAATAAATTTGATTATTAATCTATTATAAATTTAACTATTTTATTACGATAAATTATTTTTATGATTAATTATTTAATTTAAAAAATATGAACTAATACGTGTATAAATATAGGTAAATACATGCTCATCAATGATTGATTTTTAAAATACATAAAATATTTTTGTAACTTTACTAATAGTAGAAATTCATTTTAGTTAATGTCAAAGAGTTTAAAGTTTAATTATTCTCCCTGTACACTTAAAAACAACTACTAAATCGGTTATTTATATAAAATACATATTAGAATAATATTACACATTTAAATTTTTTTATGAACTAAAATCAACTAAGTTAAATAATAAGATTTGAAATAATACTAGTCATAACTAATTTTTGTTATGTTAGACCAACTTAATTAAATTTAGTTAATAAAAAAATTTAAATGTATAATATTATTCTATAAAATATATATTAAAAATAAATAAATAATATATATTTATACATAAATACATTATAGCTTATTTGATGATTTATTTTTAGTGTCCATATATATAATATTATTCTTAAGAGACATGCTACACATACAAGTCTTTTTGCCTTACAAGTCTTATAAGTCCAATAAAACACACGCATTACACTTAATTAACGCATTACACACTTTCACATTCAAGAGTAAATAAAACGCACGTTATTCAACAACTTCCTATTTCCAAAGCGCGCTACTCACCATGCATTATGAACGACTCTTCTTCTTCTTCCTCCATGAAAACAATTTTCTTGCTAAATTTGAAGATAATGGAATTTCAGAAATACACCCAAACGATTACAGAAATACACCCAAAGGATTACAGAAATACACCCAAACGATTATAGAAATACACCTAAAAGATTACAGAAATACACCCAAAGGATTACAAAAATACACCCAAAGGATTTAAATACACCCAAAATTCATTGAGTTACACCTTATGCATATTTCAGAATTCTTTCTCTTTCTCCTCCTCATCTTCTACTGCTTCTTCTTCTTCAAAAACGATTTCAGAACTTGATGTCAAAAAAAAGGAAATCGAGAATAACGAATAAAGAAAACAAAGAGAAAAGCACGTAAAATGAAGAAGAAGAACAGAAAGAGGAAGAAGAACGTGCAGCAAGAAGAAGAAGAAGGAGAAAGAGAAGGCAAGAAACAAAAGAAAAGAAGAAGAAGAGGAAGAGGAAGAAGAACGTGCAAGAAGAAGAAGAACGAGAAAGAGAAAGTAAAAAACGAAAGAAAAGAAGAAGAAGGAGGAGAAAGAGAAGGCAAGAAACGAAAGAAAAGAAGAAGAAGAAGAGGAAGAGAAAGAAGAAGAAGAACGTAGACCTTGTATCGCGTTTTTGAGTTTATTCGTTAATTAACTTATAAAGCATACAAGCCCTAATGACTTGTATGCCAAGCTTTTCTCTATTTTTAAATTTATACCTTCATTTATACTAATAACTACATTAGAAAAAAAAAGGGAGAAGAAGAAAGAGACAGAAATTATTTTTAATATGAAAAGAGAGATGGTGTTTTGGTTGAATATTGATATTTGAAGTGTATTACGGTAGTATGGAAATCATTCAACACGCCCCCACGTGTTGCAACACGCCCCCCACGTGTTGGCTAAGAAGCTGCCACGTGTCCAACACGCCCCCCACGTGTTGGCCAGAATGCTGCCACGTGTCCACCACGCCCCCCACGGTGTTGCAACACGCCCCCCACGTGTTGGCTTCTCACCCAAAAAATCCACTCATCTGTAATTACACCAAATACTCCCATTTTCAACAAAAACACCAATATTTTTTCCATACCAAACAAAATTAGCCAAGAAGAGAATCTGGCAATATCTCTTTTGTGTGATTCCCTTCCATGCAAGAATCACCAACTTAACTGGAATCCTACGCACACTCCGCAACAAATCAAGCTGACGCATCACGCAATTCAATTGCCATTTATTATTTCATTTCTTTATCTACCAATCTATTCATCTCTACATTTTATTTTATTTTATTTCATTTTCACTACCAAATCATTGGCTTTTTTTTTTTCTTATCATATTTGTGTAATCACACCCCACTTAACTAACCTTTCCACAAATAATGGATCCGTTCTCAATTCCAATCTCACACTCAAGCACACTCTTTTGCAATTAACCCGTCTAGGTGCATAAGCATAAGCATAATCTCTCTTTCCGTTTATCAATTATGTTCCAAGTATAATTTATATACTGAATCAATTCACTTTTTTCTATCATTGGATGATGAGATGTGTAACATATATTAATTGGATTTATATATTATATTATGAGTTTAATTTAGATGCACTGATAGTGTTTATTCAGTTGTGCAATCATATCCGTTCTTTTGAATTATACGGTTAAAAGATAGTTATTTTTATTGATGTAACATCATGTAATTCGATATACGTGTAAAGTTACACTGATAGTACATCAAAATTAAATTCTTATATTATATATATCCTGATTCACCAGTTTTTCTTTCTATGTTGTAGATAGATATTGCTTATCTCTACTATGGGTTCAATTGGAACCGAAAGGTAACATATATTTGCTTAATTGGCTTATAAATTCATCATTATTCCAATAGTTTTTTCTGAAATAATTTCATTTGGTTGAGTACTTGAGTTGCTGATTATTCTTAGCTATGGTTCTTGATTTTAGCCCAAAAGTTGAGGTTGCCACAGTTGATGTAATTTCAACTAAGGGTCTTATCCAGAATGGCCATGTTTATCTAGATGTTAGGTAAGATTTATATTTTTATTTATATTAAATATAACCAGTTTAATGGTTTCTGTTATCTGGGTTTCTTTGAATTTTTTGGATTTATTTTAAGATTTCATGCTGGTATTTCTTTAATATTGCAAATTGTTAGGACTGTGGAAGAGTTCCAGAAAGGACATGTGGATGCAGAGAAGATTATCAACATTCCATACATGTTTAATACACCACAGGGTATGCTGATTTTTTTATTTTAAATTATACTTAAACACTATCAATCTAAAAGTAGTTTCCAAAGTTGTGACAAATTTAAACATATACTGTCATGTTAATAAAAATAACTAGTAACATTGAAAGCTGCAGTAGTTAATCTTCCGTTTCGTGTTAAGAGAGATAGTCATAGTTCTTCAAACCGAATTAGTCAAATTCTTGGTAACAAGATTCAAAAAACAGTCAAAGACTATATTACGTTAGTAAAAATAACTATTTTTCATGCTCGTTATGGTTAGAGTGTTTTAACTAATGTGATTTTGAGGAACAGGAAGGGTAAAGAACTCGGAGTTTCTGAAGGAGGTTTCATCATCTGCTTTTAAGAAAGAAGATCACATCATTGTGGTAAATTTATTTGAAATCTATTTTCATTGTCAATAGTTTTTTTTTTTTTTTTTGGTTTCTTAATACATATTGCTATGATCTTCTATGTGTGTTTGTTTCTTCTTTTTTTAGGGTTGCCAGAGTGGGGTAAGGTCTCTTTATGCAACTGCTGATCTTCTTGCTGAGGTAACTTGAAAGTTCATGTCAACAATTACTTCAACACATTCTTCAATCAAAATTCTAAATAAAAAAAAATAAAAATTCATCTTGTATTTTTTAATATATGCATAATTATTTATCTGAATGGACAATAGAGATAAAGGCCTAATTAAGGTGATTTTATCTCATATAATAATATTATTAAGAAGGCTTAATTAGATGAAAAGTAGTTCTTTGAATTGAGATTATGAAATTGAAAATCCAAACGAATTTTATATATCGAATTTGTTTAAACTTTTACGATTTGTTCGTTTAATATTGTTTAGATATCTTAATTTTATTACTAGAAACTCGATTAATTGGACTCAATCCGACAAAATCTCTAAAAAGGGTAGTTTTTAGAAAAATGATGAATTAAGGACCTTGTTGATGTCCTCTATCAATAATATGAACAATGCTTAAAAGATCTAAGTAAAAGTAGTTTTTGGCTTTTCTTTATTTTTCTTTTATTCTCTTAGCTTTGTCATATTGTATGAACCAACCAATGTGGATGAGGAAATTAACTTGTTTATATTGATTGGATTTTGTTGTGAAATTTAATTTGGCAGGGTTATAAGGATGTGAATAACATGGGAGGAGGTTATTTGGACTGGATAAAGAATGAATTTCCAGTGAAAGCACCAAAAGTGAAAAATGATCTCTAATCAATAAAAGGAGCATGGATCCATTAATTTCATCTGAATAATGGTTTTGATATTTTCTGTATGAATATCCATGTTAACTACTTTCATTGTTTTCACTAGCTATAGTATGTATGTATATATATTATGCTTAATTATAAGAAATGCAACTATATGTTGTAAACTTGTAATGCAATTGTAATCTTCAAGGACTATATTAATGGGAACTACCATTAATAACAGAAAAAATCCTTATTAATTAATTTCTTATTGCTCATGTCCATGTGCATAGAAAATCTATTGTGTTATTGGTTGATTATCTTAAGTAACAGACTTTGATATGTTTATTGTTGGTAGACCAAATTTTAGATCAAGTAGGCCAATAGTGAAGAATGAGGTTAATACTATTACTAGGTTCTTGTATTTGGGGGATTGAGTTGAGAAGAGAATTATGCTCCAAAATAATATGTTTTTTTTTTTTTTTTTTTGAAAGGCTCAACACAATAGAAGTGGAGCAACCAGAATCACAACAACACGAAAATGGTCCCCATGTCATCTTCGTCAAAGCCATCAACAACTAAAGGGGTCCCCCATCGCTCCACTCATTAACACTATTTGAAGACATGTTGATAATTTCTTCAACTCCTTTGCGTGTGTGCTAGAAAATCCTCCTATTCCTTTCTAACCATAGGTTCCAGACAATCGCACAAAAGCTCCTTAACCAGTGATTACGCTCCACCATCCTTCTCAGTTTTTCTATCCAACTAAGAAAATGTTGTTTCATCGATCCTGGATAAGACCATCATTGTCTAAAGGCTGAAATCCAAGCACTCCACACCTGCCAAGCAAATACACATCCTAAAAACAAGTGATGTACATGTTCCACATCATGATTACAAATAACACAAATAATATCTTCCTGACTGATGATTCCAAATTGGCTCAGTCTGTCCTTTGTATTCACTCTACCTATCAGAACAAACCAGACAAACAGCTCCACTCTAGGTGGAACCAGCCCTTTTCAAACAGTTTTAGTGAAACTGTAGCTAGTTACCTCCTCTAGGATTAGTTCCTCCTGCATCACCTGTACAAATGAGTTAGTTGTAAAAATACCACGCCTATCATATTTTCACACCACTCTGTCCTCTCTGTTATGTACTAAATTCACAGGTCTCAAAGCCCCATGCAAATCATTAAGGAGTTCCAACCCGCACTCCCCTATAACAGATCCACATTGGTTTGAAACATAGAAAAGCCTCGGAAAGCGATCCTTCAGAGATCCACCGAACAACCATACATCCTCCCAAAACCGAATCCGACGTCCATCACCCACCTCCATGGACATGCCTGCAACCATCTTATCCTTCAAATGTTGGTTCATGATTTGTAACTGGCAAATGTCCTTCCATGGTCCTCCTCTAGTAGGCAGCTCTTGAGTTGACATTAGCTCATTGGGGTTTAGATTATTACAGGAACATACCACCTTTTTTCACAGTAGGTACTCTTCCTTTACAAATCGCCACCACCACTTAAACAACAGCGCTATGTTACGAATCATAGCATCCCCAACTCACAGCCCACCTAGTTTCTTCAGCGCCTGCACCACTTCCCACCTTACTAAAGCCATACCAGTCCTTCTCTCTTCCGAAACAGGAATCTCCTCTGCAGCAAGATCAATTTCTTAACAACAGTTTTCGGCATCTTGAACAAGTTCAAATAGTATACTGGCAAACTATTCAACACTGATTTGATAAGCACCAACTTTCCAGCTTTGTTTAGCACCTTAGCTTTTCACAAGCTGAGATTTTTCTCCATCTTGTCTATTATAGGCTTCCAAGTCTTTACCAACCTTGGATTAGCTCCTAGAGGGATTCCAAGGTATTTAACTGGGAGGGCATCCCCCTTACAATCCAGCAAGTTACACATACGCTTGACCCACTGCTCCTCACAATTAATTGGAATCAAACTGGACTTATCAAAATTGATACTCATACCTGACATTAACTCGAAGCATCGCAGAAACTTCTTGTAATTCTTAATAGTCTCCTCTTCTAGTGGGCAAAAGAGGATAGTGTCATCAGCTAACTGAAAGTGTGACAATGTTACACTATCTCTACCAACCAGCATTTCCAAAAAGCATATAACAGGGTCAAACAGAATTATGTTTGTCGTATCTGTCATATGCTTTTTGGAAATGAGATTGATCATATGCTATACTATTTCTACCAACCAGTAGCTAAACAAGATTGATCAGCAAATACAGATAAAAACTTTTTTAATAATGGTGAACATTTTAAATGAGTTTGGTATGACTATAAGAATAAGTTATCATTTTTATTTATGAACTAAGGTGAGATTTGCACGATACGCATAGAGACTATATATTATATTCTAATTAGGGGTGGCAAAACGGGTCGAGCCTGTCGGGCCGATCCGCTAAACCCGTTAAAAAGGCAGGTTGGGTTAGGATTTGGAGCCCGCCAAATTAAAAAAACCCGTCAAACTCCGCACCGTTAAATTGTCGGGTTTTGGCGGGGCGGGACGGGCCGGTCCGCCGGGTGGAAGATTTTTATTTTTCTTTTTTTTTATTAAATAAAAGAGTGATTACTATTATAAAATTAATAATTATAGAATTTTTAAACACTTTTTTTTTCATTTTTTGTTTTTATTCTTCTTTTTAGTTATTAATTTCATTTATTTTATTTTACCATTTCGTATATATGCTAAAATTATGTGGCTTATTTTTTAAAATAAAAATGATTCTATTGACAAATATTATTTTGAACAAATTTATTGAAGTTAAAAATTAAAAAAATAGTGAAAAATATTATATTATAATTTGACTATTTTTTATTTGTATTTGATTTTTTAATTATGATTTTTGGGTTAATTTTAATGAATTTTATTTAAAAAAAAAAGAGTCAAGCAGGCTAGCCCGCCGATCCGCCAATCCGCCATAAAGCGGGACGGGCTAGCATTTTTAACCCATTTTAGTTGGTGGGGCGGGCCGGTCCACCCCGTTTATGGGGCGGGTCTAGGCGGGACGGGGCGGGCCGGCTCGCTTTGCCACCCCTAATTCTAATAAGTGTTATATTATTTATAGACTGATTAGATAATATGTAAGTTAATGTTAAATTTAAAGTGTTTTATATTAAAAATATTTTGCAAAACATTTATTTGATAATTTGTGTATAATTCTATATGATTATTCAACTAAAAATATAATGCAAATTGAAATTTATTTTATTGTTTTAAGAAGGTTTAATTACTCTGTTGGTCTCTATAGTTTCGTAAAATTTTCAATTAGGTCCTTATACTTTTTTTTTCCTTTTAATTGGGTCTTGCATCAATTTTTTTTTTCAATTAGGTCCCTCTTAGCAATAATTGGCTTAATTTTATAGGGACCCAACTAAAAAATAAAAATTGGTGCAGAGACCCAAATAAAAGGAAAATTAAGTGTAGAGACCCAATTCAAAAAAAATTTTGGTACAAGGACTCAATTAAAAGGAAAAAAAGTACAGGGACCTAATTAAAAATTTCACGAAACCATATAGACCAACAGAATAATTAAACCTTTTAAGAATTCGAAATTTTTTTAGAAAAAAGACATAGATTTTTAATATTAGAATTATATAAAATTATATTTTTATTTATTGTTTTTATTTTTACATTTGTTTTAGTTTATCTTCTCATGCAACGTTTTTTAGTTTGTAAATAATTAAAGAAAAATAAATGAATGAAAATAAAAAATACAAAAATATAATATAAAATAATGAATTAACTTTATAATCACGATATATTTGATTGTATCCACTAAAATGTGCCAAATTTAAAATTATTTGGAGGAGCTTTTTTAATTGGTACGGAAGATTAAGAAATGAAGAGTAATAAGAATTTTATGCTCTATGTATAAATAAATTAAATAATGCAATAATAAGAGTCTTAATATATATAAGTAGTAGAATTTAAATATTTGTAACTAAAATTTTTATAATAATTATTATTATAGCACTTTAAATGTATATTTAATATATTTAATTAATATTTTATATTTTAATTAAATAATTTTTATTTTTTATCAAGTTATTAAAATTGCTAATGTGATATCATTAGCAAAAAAAAAAAAATGGACTTAAACTCATTGTAAAAAAAATGGTATTAACTTCTATATTAGATAGAAAGATAGATAGATGTTTATAATATTGACAAAAATTTATCTAAAAAACAATTAAACTGATGTTGTACCTATAAAGATGGATTCTAATGGATAATACTATCTATTCGGATAATAAATAAAAAACTATCTAACATTTTTAAATTACTTTTTTTAATCTAACTCTAAATTTTCAACCACAATTCTATTCCTAACCTACTTCAAATGAGAAAAAGAAGGAAAAAAAGGGATAGTTAAGTATAAGTGAAGGGTTGGGAATTAAAAGTGAGGTGAGGTTAGAGTTGTGATTAAAAATTTAGAATTCAATTATGTTAGAAGAAGTTAGAGTAACAAATATTATTTTTAGTTAAATAAAATAATTTTAAATTTGAATTTTATTAAATATATGCAAAAAATAATTACTAAATAACTAAATTAATTATTTATATAATATATTAAAATATAAAATACACTTTATAAAAAACCTAATGAATTCTAATTGTATCATCACTCTTATTTAATCTTTTTTTTTTCTTTTTTAAATTTAAAACCTGTGTGATTCCAATCACTCTATCCCAATATATTTTTAAAAATAATAATAATTATTTTAATATATCTGTTAAATAGAATGGCAAAATTAGTTTAATATTTTTATAAGATAAAAAAACCTGTTTTTTTATAATCTTATTTAAGATTAAATATTATAACAACTCAACTTATGTTTTTTCAAATTTGTAAACCGGCTTATGCATATTTTTCTAAAAAATAGCGGCACTTCCTTAATATTTGGCAAAACAAAATAATTAACCTGTAATAAATATTTTTTTTTTATATATAAAAGTTTGTTTCTTCGCGAAAATAGCTGTTCCCCTACTCAGCAAGTAAACCTCGATAGTTCTTCAATATATCCGAAAAGAACTCGCTTGCTCTCGAAAAATTCGATCTTTGGCTTCGTTTCGCTTCTGAATCCTGCAACTATGGTGCTCGAGGTAAGCCCTGATTCTCTTCCTTCCTCAACGAATCCCCAACACAACCATTCCTACATTTCCCCCTTTTTTTTATCCCCTGTAAGCAATTAGGGTTTTTCTTTCTTGCTGTTACTTCAACACTGTTATTATTAATTGTTGTTATTATTATTGGTAATTGTTATTTTGGATTCGATAGGCGACGATGATCTGTATCGACAATTCGGAATGGATGCGAAACGGGGATTACTCTCCTTCTCGCTTCCAAGCTCAAGCTGACGCTGTCAATCTTATTTGCGGTGCCAAAACTCAGGTTCGTGGTAACCCTAATCATTGCTTTTTTAATAATTTAGTTGTTTTTCAGTAGAAATAGGAGAAGTGGTAATTATTTGCAAATCAAATACTCAAATTTCACGCTTTAGAGATGAGAATTATGTATCAGTATTAGCTGGGAAGTTTGTAATTTAGAGCTGTGTTATTTGTGAATCTGCTGGATAACTGGAGGTTTCAGTTTTCTCACTTGTGAATATGGTGAAATAATGAATGTTGGGTACCTTGTTAATAAACCATAACTGAAATATCAATTTGGTGAAACAAGATTTCTTACAAGTATATTAATGGAGTTATTGATACATGATGTAGGAACGGTGTTTCCCAAATTGATGTAGGAAGCTCTTACTTTTTGTTCTAGTGTTCGATTGTAGATTTGATGCTTAGGTGATTAATTGCATGGGATTCTCTTGTGCTGATAATTTTTGTGTTGATAATTCAGTCTAATCCAGAAAATACAGTGGGAGTTCTCACCATGGCCGGGAAGGGGGTTCGTGTTTTGGTCACTCCTACCAGTGATCTGGGCAAGATATTAGCTTGCATGCATGGTTAGTTGTTATCTTAATATGTTTTTATTCCTCCTCTATGTACCTTTTCTCTTACCTTGCCGTGTGTATCAATGTAGCTTGATCTTCTTTAAACCTCAGTTACGTTAGATTGAAAAATATTTATAACAATCTAGCATTGTACTTTTTTTATGTATTTATTGTACTATTGTGCTTGGATTATCCTGATTGTGAAAAAGCTGATTTCTCTTTCTTATTTTTCTTCCTGATTTAGGATTAGAAATAGGTGGTGATATGAACCTAGCCGCTGGCATTCAGGTGGCACAATTGGCTCTTAAGCATCGGCAAAATAAGAAGCAGCAGCAAAGGATTATTGTCTTTGCTGGAAGGTACAAAAAACTGTCCCTTTCTGAAATATTTAATTCATTTGTTTGTAGCTATTTTCTTATCTAATTATCTCATTTCATGGTTTCTAAAGTCCTGTGAAGCATGAGAAGAAAGTATTGGAGATGATTGGAAGAAAGTTAAAAAAGAATAGTGTTGCACTTGACATTGTCAATTTCGGTGAGGAAGATGAGGGGAAGACAGAGAAGCTGGAAGCACTCCTTGCAGCGGTGAACAATAATGATACCAGCCACATTGTTCATGTTCCAGCTGGTACAAATGCTCTTTCTGATGTGCTTATAAGGTTTGTGAATTCAATTCATCTTATTTGATTTCTGTTTCTTACTTTTTAATAAGGATTCCCATTTGATCCAGGACTTCTTCTTTGAGGAATTTGTTTATTATCTGCTCGGCTTCTATCCAATTCTGTTCTGTTTTCTTCCAATTCTGATTGGAGTTTGGGGCTTTGGACTCTTGTGCTTTTTCTTTTAATCCTTTCCCCAATTATTTACTAGCTCACCAAATAGACATTGGCTCGTCCTTAATATATTTTCTTTGCCAAACCCAAGTAGCAGAAATGGCATGCTTTAGATGGCTCTCGTGAAATATCTGTCATACTTATTCTGTCATCCTATTTTTTTTGTGTATGTTAGAGGATTCATTGTTGCTCCGACTCTTTTTTAATTCTTTCCTGTAGTCCAATAACAAATTTGCTTTCCCTATTGAGAAGTAAATTTTGTAACCTTGTTTTGTGGCAGCACACCTATTTTTACTGGCGATGGTGAAGGTGGAAGTGGATTTGCAGCTGCAGCAGCAGCAGCTGCAGCTGGTGGTGTATCTGGATTTGAGTTCGGTGTGGATCCAAACTTGGACCCCGAGCTGGCTCTTGCTTTAAGAGTTTCAATGGAAGAAGAGAGAGCCAGGCAGGAAGCAGCTGCAAAAAAAGCTGCAGAAGAAGCTTCTAAACAAGAGAAGGGTGGTGAGCAGCAAGCCAGCTCACAAGATGCAACAATGACTGAGCGTGCTAGTGCATCAGCTTCAGAAGCTGAGACAAAGACAAATGATATGATGGTTGGTGCTATTTGTTCTTTTAGGCAGATTTATTTTTCTGTTTCTTCCTCCAGGGGATTATTCATCCATTTCACAAGATGAAACAATGTCACCTCTCGATCTTTCAAAGTACCATTCAATTTCTGGATGGTTTAGAATAATTCAGATGGACAGACATCATTGGCTTATTAGAAGCTATTTTTTCTTTTTTTTTTCCCTCGTTTGAGAAACGCTGTTTTAATACTCCCTTTTTCTGGGCTGTTTTTATTTTTATTTCTTTATATATCTATTGTTTTGATTAAAAAAAAAAAAACTTTTCTTTTAAAAGTTTACTTCTAGTTGTATTGTTTGCTTTGGTTTAACTTACCTTCAAATTGACGCAGGATGACGAGAATGCACTACTACAACAGGCTCTTGCAATGTCAATGGATGATCCTGCGATTAACCAGGAGGCCAAAGATACAGATATGTCTGAAGCAGCTTCAGATGATCCTGAATTGGCACTTGGTGAGTTAAAATGTTTATTAATCTTTCTTCTTTTAAACATTGGGTGAGTGCTCTGTAAGTCTATCTTTGCATACAGTCTTGTCATCCATGAGAAGTACTTTCTTGTTATATTGCTTGATCATTTATTTGGTTCTGAATTTGAGAAAATTCTATCAATTATGTTGGAGTTTGTATTAATGGTCGTGCAGGTATCATTTCATTGCATTGAATTGCTGTGTCTATATAGATTATTAGTTTATATCACGCCTTGCCTTTCTTTTATAAAGAACAAACATGTGCCCCTCAGTTACGACATATATGTACATGTTACATCGAATATGATATAAAGATGACAAGTGTCTGTGCATGTTCAATCTTTTTTCCTTTTCTGACTTGAATGTGACATGATACGATAGAGACTATGGCATTTATTTATTTATTTATTATTATTATTATTATTATTATTTTTTTTAAATACTGAACAAAGATAAGACAAGTTTCTCCCGTAAAACGGGGATGTACAAAGCTTATATGTATTACATTGTGAATAATAATTCTTCAATCGTTTTAATATTATGCATATGCTGCGTATGTATCTAATAATTGTTACAATTTGGTGTCTCCTCTCTGCTCACTGTCACTGCTTGCATTGTGTTGTGTCTTCATAAATTTCCAGAATTGCCTTAGATGTTTTGTTTATACTGATTATCTATTTCATTATTTTTATCACTTGGAGCTCTCCAATTATCGGTAGCAGATAGTTCAAAGGACTCATCTAGCCAGTCAGACATGAGTAAATTGTTGGCAGATCAATCCTTTGTGTCATCTATCCTTGCTTCGGTAAGTTTGAAAATTTCAGTAAAATACAGCATGTGCAATCAGATGTATAAACAGAACGATAAGTTATATGTTCTCACACCAATATTTTGTTTCTTCTGCAGCTTCCTGGTGTTGACCCAAATGACCCATCTGTCAAAGATTTGCTGGCCTCCATGCAAAATCAATCTGAGGCAAGTCTGCCTTAAATTTTACTCCTCCTGATTCATATTCTTGTCTTTGTAAACTGAATTGGATTTTGTCGTGTATCAATGACTATGTGCTGGACAGGATATGTATTTCTTTATTGCCACCCTCATTAATTTGTTTAATGTTCCTGGATTTTGTTACATTTAAACAGTGCTGCTATTTTTCTGATTGTGCTATCTTGTCAGTCTCAGCAGAAGAATGATGACAAAAAGCCACCAAGTGAGGAGGAAAAGAAGTAATTTGGAGAATCTCTTGGCTGCGTCGGGTTTCGATTTCGTTTCCTTTGATACATAATGGTAGCATGTTGGATTATGGTTCTAGTAGAGGCATGAAGCATGTTGAATGTATTTCAATTATTGATTCTCCTCTGCTGATTGGAAATGATGTATGTCTTAAAGATTATGAATGAAGGATTGATCAGGTTATAGAGGTTATTATTTGTCATGCCTTATTTTTTTCACCATGGTATTGATATGCAACGGGGGCATTAAGGGGAAAGTACATGGTCTTGTGGTTAATGAACATACCATCCTATTTTCAAGTTTTACTTTAATTCCACTTTAAAGCTTTTTTATGTTTTTACTTTTTACATTTTGCTTTTATATACAAAATAGCCAAAAATTCAAGTTGAAAGGATCTTTCCCCCTCATAATGTGAATTCTCATTATGAGGATGTATATAACCCTATTTCGCCTTGGTCTAGTGTGGTATGGAATGAACTTAGTCGATCATTTAATTCTAGATTCTAAGTTCATAACCCTAACCCAATTTTTGTTTTGGGTGGAATCGATCTACTAATTATTTGATTTCTTTTAGGAAAATAAGAAGGGTTGGATCTTAAATTAAGAAATAGATAGATTTAAGAAGCTAAAAAAGGGTATCCTAATGGATCCTATATTTTGTGGTGAAGCAATTCCAATGGATCCTATATTTTGTGTTGAAGCAATTAGTATTTTTTCAGTTGTTGCTCACGGTATCTTTCGGTCTAATAGATCAATGATTAATCCACTGCAAATTTGACTATATCCATTCATTTGTTAAGTATTAACGTTTTATTAAGTGATTATATGAGTTTAAACTTTAAAGATTACACTGCTAAATGATAGTATCTTTTCAAATAACTTTGAGAACTGGGATTGAAGTTTGAACTTCAGTCCTTGTCCGAATGTCCCTCGTGATTATCTCTACCTATTTAATATTTTTATAGTTTCCTAGGCCGGCACCCTAAGGCTGGATCCTTTATTGGAGTCAATATTAGTATATTACCAATCTCATTTTCATAGATTTTTTCTTTTTATTATTTTCGAATAAATATGTTAAATAGTTATGTAAGAATGACATTGATAGAGTGAAAATAATCACTTTTTAAATAATGAAGGAAAAATATTTTTATAAACAAATTTAGATGTACATTTGATGAATTGAACATTCTGGTATTTTATGTTTTTATTAAAAAAATATTAAAAATTATTTTTGAAAAACTAGTTAAAATATAAGTTTTAATTTCCATATTTCAAGCATGGACGTTAGGTCAAATATAAATTAATTGATAATAATTTATTGTAAAGATTGCCACTATAATGCCTTATCCTTCTTAAACAATCACAAGCACATTGTATGTAGTGGGATGTGATTGGCACTTAAAACAAATCCATATATTGGAACTTTCTTCATAATATGTAACCTTTTTATTCTTTAATGTACCTTAACGAATTATTACATATGAAAAAAAAAATCAAATTGGATAATTATTTGCAAACTAGAAGAATATAATTTATCAATAGAAACCTGAAAAAATGGGTTTAAAAATATGATTGGCAAATATTTCCCACAATAATTGCTAAACATAGATTCCACATTTTGTGATATTGTAGTATTATTATATTAATGGAATAACACTTAAGTCTTAACCTTTTTGTTTTGACTTTTGACTTTTCTCTTGGAGAATACCCTTCCCTTGTATCTTTCAATAATAGTGTTATTTAATTTCAACAACTAAAATTTAATGTCTATATATCTAAATGCTAAAAGACACATTTCTGATTGTAATAAAAAGCACATGCAATTGCAAAGCATGGTGGGGTATTGGAAAATGAGAAACATAAGGAGTTGTTCTTCTTCAGCTTCAGAGTCTCTCTTCTCATCTCTTCTTATTATTCTTCTTTGTTTCCATGGCACACTAGTTTGTTCCAAATACATAAAGTACAACACTGATGCTTCTATAAATGAAGGAAAATTGAATGTTCATTTGGTTGCACATTCCCATGATGATGTTGGTTGGTTGAAGACCATTGATCAATACTATGTTGGATCAAGAAACAACATTCAGGTTCTAATAGAATTCATAATAATCATGTTCATAAGATTATGCATATTTTACTTTTTATTATATTTTTTTAATATAGTACCATATGATTATTGACTAGTTAAACTTTTGAACTTTGGTTTTTTGAATATAGTTTGAATTTTTTATTTTTTATTTTTATTTTTTTTTGGTAGGGTGCATGTGTTGAGAATGTGCTGGATTCGGTGGTTATGTCTCTTCAGAGAGATCCAAATAGAAAGTTTGTGTTTGCTGAGATGGTAAATTGAATATACCATTTCTAATATGAATTTATATTAATTGTATCTATTATAGTTTTAAATATAAATTTAAATTGGTGTGGAATTTATGTGATTATTTGTTTCATATGGTTTAAAGATTATAATCAGCATAATTATTTGATACCTTTATTTAATGAGCAATGATTTCATTATTTATTTACTTATTTATTTATTTATTTATCATTTTCTTAAGGCATTTTTTCATAGATGGTGGGTAGAACAGAGTCCAGAAATTAAAGAACAAGTGAGAAAGCTTGTGGATGCTGGCCAGCTTGAATTCGTGTAAGTGTGTGACTGTGTGTGACTGAGTGTTTGTTAATTCTTTTATGTTTATTTAGTTGCAAGTTGAAATATTTTGATCCAAAAAATTATTTTTGAATATCTTATGATCATATTTTGTGTCAACACTCGTTCTACTACTTTTAAATTGTAGTGTAATATTTATTAATATTTTACTTTTTTATATTTAAATAAATTTAATTATTCTATTGATCCCTATAATTTTATTAAATTTGTAATTAAGTCTCTATAATTTTTTTCTTTTAATTGGGCCTCTTCATTACTTTTAATTTTATAATTAGATCTTTTATAGTGTAAAAAAGGTTAAAATTAATTGAATATTTCTTCAAAAATTAAAGATATTCATAATTAAAAGTTTAATTAGATCTTTGACCGCATGTATTTTAAAAGAAATATTATGTTAATTTTAACATTTTTGACATGAATATAACCTAATTACAAAATTAAAAGTAATATAAAAATCTAATTAAAAAAATTATAAAAATTTAATAAAATTATAAAAACTATGAGAATAATTAAATATCATCACTGCTCATTCTAATTCTAACCACTTATATCTAATTGAAATAAAGTAGTGAACATTAAAAAATGAGTTATGTTAAGACTAGAGATAGATAGTGGAGAAAAAAAAGTAACAAAAAAAAAAAAGACTGAGACAGTCCGATTTTAAAAATGTTCTTTTTTAGAAAAATTTATGCCAAACTAGTCATCTTTAATAACTCAATTTATTACTAGTATTAGAGAATATATGAGTTTTGAATATTTACTTTTTCTCTTTATTTTATTTTTTAAACGAAACCTACTAAAATTTAAGGCTAGTAAAATAGATATCTCCTATAAGATTAAGTGAAGATGATCCTATGATTAAAATTGTTATTATTATGTGATTAGGAATGGAGGATGGTGCATGCATGATGAAGCAGCACCACATTACATAGACATGATAGATCAAACAAGTTTGGGACATAGATTCATAAAACAAGAGTTCAACAAGACACCTCGTTCTGGTTGGCAAATTGACCCTTTTGGACACTCTGCTGTTCAAGCTTATCTTCTTGGTGCTGAGGTTAGTGCTTTGTGCTCCCATGTGCCATGTGATTGGTTCTATAGAAAAATATTTGGTTTAGATAAATCAATAGGAAAGAAAAGAAAAAAATTGATTAGTAATCTCTAGTAAATATAAATCAAATATAACCCATGTCAATATTTAAACCGACATAATTAATTTGGGTTAGTCAAGTGTCGAGTGATAGTTCATTCGTTCTTAAGTAAGTATCAGTCTTATAGATCACGTCTTGTCTTGTATAATTTCAATTCGATATAAATTAGTCTTTATTCTATCAAATTAAAAAATGAGGAAACATATTTAAACTTACATCTTAATAGAAAAAGAACTCTAAATCTTTTCTTATGAGCGAAAACCAACAACAATTTTCCATATTTATTGTTAATTGAATACTATTTGTCTTTTTATGTTAAAGAATCACCAACTTGCTAATATGGTGGTCCCTAAAATAATAGTTTTTAATTTTTCATCTATGTATTTGTACGGTAGATATAAATTTTTTTTCCTTCAAATGTCATTGTCAAGTTAATTTTCTAAATAAATTCTGTCTCAATAATACATTTGGCATATTAAAAAAATGAGGGATTAGATTGTGTCTTTCAAGTTACAACATCAATTTTATAAATTAATAAGAGGATAAATTAAAATATTGTATTTCTTGCATGCATTGATCAAACTATTATTATTTTTTAAATATTTAAGTTTTACATGCTAAATCACATTTTCTATGACTTGAGTGGGACGTTTAATTTTACCTTAATTTTATCGTGTTAACATATAAACTATAAAGACTAAGACAATCAATAAGATATATTTTAAAATTTAAATAAGTGGCCGGTCGGTCAAACAAAGGTAAATAAGAATGGTGTTGATTAGTTTGAAAAGTTCCATTTAAATGGCTAAGTTTATCTTTAATTTCCTTTGCATGACATATTCATATGAATAGAATATACATGGTGAATGCGGATGATCGAATATGACTAAAATTTATATCTGATTTATACTAAAAGTATCAAATTGGATCGAATTAGATTTCGGATATGTGAACAAAACATATAAATACTTTAAAAAGATTATTTTTATTAAAAAAATATTAATAAAATATTATTTTTTTATTTTTTTAAATATATTTACTTTTAAAATATTATTAAATATATTTTTTTAAATAATAAAAATAAAATAATACAATATATATAATAATTATTAGTTAAAATAAAACATAAAAAAATATTTATTTATTTATTTATTTTTGTGGATCTGCAGATATATGCGAATACCTATATAAAATTTGCAATCCGATTTTATTAATGTGCGGATCAGATCGTACAATCCAAAAACTTTGCGAATCGGATGGATATACGTAATTTTCTGATCAGATTCGGATAATGCCGCGGATTGGATCCGATCCATGCAGTGGCGGAACTTGAAACAAAATTTTTGGGGGCCAAATAGAAAATAATTGTCAAAATATTTTTTTATATGGACCTTATTTAAGATAAACTCGTCTAATCCCATCTCTCTGATTTGGGTGATACTGCCAAATTTAAAGCCCTTTTTCAAGATCTCGTTCCAAAAGGTTAAAGTTAAAGTCATCAGATATAACTTTTTGAACTTTTGAAGGTTATATCTCACTTTCTTCGTGATTCATTAAAGTAGAAGAACTATCTACATGTGTTGATATTGTAAAAGTTATATGTTCTCCTTCTTAAATATTAGCCTTCCTCTTAAAAATTGTATCAATTCTTTGATTTTTCATTATGATTTTATATAAAAATTTGAATATATATCCTGTAAAATATATAAAGAAGAAGTTAGAAGGACAAATATTAAAATTTATAATATTTATTGAATTTTTTTTATCAATTTATACAAATACAATAATATTAATACTTATTGAATATTCTATTATTTTTTATCATATAAAAAATTAAATTAAATAAATAGTAAAATATAAAATAATATTAAATTAAATAAATAAAAGATATCTAATTTTTTATATTTGAACCTAAAGATAGAGAGAGTGTCGTTTATTAAACTTATTAGATACTTTAAGTCATAGTAAAGTATTTAAGTCAATTGAACTATTTTTTATCTTTTAAAAAAGTACTACTAAGTTTTTTATAAAAAGTTTGGGGGGCCATAGCCACCCTTTGTCTGAACTAAGCTCCACCACCGGATCCATGAACACTGTGACACACATTATTTGTGTAGTGGATAAACTAAAAGGTTCTTTATCAATTATCATAAAATAAAACGTATAAAGGGCTTATCTTTTCCTTTACATGACATATTCATATCAATAAAAGATAAAAAAAAAAGGAAAAAGAGAGAGAAATTTGATTTTATAGTGACATTATTTGTCTAGTGGATAAAGTAAAAGGTTCATTAGTAAAAAAAAAAAAACATAAAATTCATGCTATTAACAATAAGGATTATTCATGATATTTATTTATTTTGAATAAGATATCAAATATAAGCCTGGTTAATGAAAAAATAAAGATTAACATTAGAGTTTTCGTTCTATTCAAACTAATTACTAATATCAAGAGTTTATTATGCATGCATAAGATTTTAGTTTCTAAACAAAATTCGATAGAACTTAGTACTAATCTTGTTTCATAAATTCCACGTACTAAAAATCAGTCACTGACTTAATTACTATATAATTTATATATATTTATACATATTAATTTATATATTTTTTTAATTAAATAATTAATCACTAGAATAAATTTGTCATAGTAACATAATTGTTCTTGTTTTGATGTGTTTGTATGAATGATTGCAGGTCGGTTTTGATTCAGTACACTTTGCTAGGATTGATTATCAAGACAGAGCAAAGCGCAAAGTTGATAAGTCACTTGAAGTTGTGTGGCGTGGTTCAAAAACATTTGGTTCTTCTGCTCAGATTTTTGCTAATGCTTTCCCTGTTCATTATAGTGCTCCAAACACTTTTAATTTTGAAGTCAATAATGAAAATTTGATCCCATTACAGGTTCTAAAATGCCCATGCTATTTTACAAGTTAAATGTATATATCTTTGCATATTTTGTTAAGTATATGGCTTATTGCATGTGCAGGATGATCCTCTTCTTTTTGACACCAATATCAAACAGCGTGTTGAAGATTTTGTTAATGCTGCTACTAGTCAAGTAAGATAATGTTTAAATTAGTTCTTCAAAGATTATTCATGAATCAATATGATTCTTCAAATAGGTTTACGCTTTAATTTAGTGCCTAAAAGACGAGTCAAATTAGTCTTTTTAGTAACTTGTTTCTGAGGTGTCACTCTTAAGTACATGTTAAGAACATGACATGTGGCAAATTTTACCTCACATGTCAGCAATTGTTAGCGACACGTCAGCAAAAAATGAACAGAATGACTAACTTGACTTGCCTTGAATTTTTAGCATTAATTCTTTGTACTATTATTATAGGCAAGTGTGACAAGGACAAACCATATAATGTGGACAATGGGTGATGATTTCCAATACCAATATGCTGAAAGTTGGTTCAAGCAAATGGATAAATTGATTCACTATGTTAATTTGGTAAGGGGTTTATATGGTTATTATATACATGTTTTGATTGTATATGGAATTTAAATGCATTCTCTATTGTGTTTAATCTTTTTCAGGATGGGAGAGTGAATGCCTTGTATTCTACTCCATCTATTTACACTGATGCCAAAAATGCTGCTAATGAAACATTGCCATTGAAAATTGATGATTATTTCCCGTAAGAATTTATTAGATGAATGCTTCTTTGACTGATGATTGTTTCCATTGTGTTAACATTTTAATCTGTTGGTCTTATGCACACCACATGTTTGATGATTTGTTCTTATAGGTATGCTGATGGAGCAAATGCTTATTGGACAGGATACTACACGAGTCGCCCTGCCCTCAAGCGATACGTTAGGTCGCTAAGTGGATACTATTTGGTATAATTTAATGTTCCAATCATGATAAAATTTGGAGGGATTTTCTTGTTTTTTTTGCCTCCTATGGTTCTGAACAAATTCAATTTGATATGCTGATGACATTTTGTTATAGGCAGCACGCCAACTCGAGTTTTTGGCTGGAAAGAAAACTACAACTGGAAGTAATACATTTGACCTTGGAGAAGCTCTTGGAGTTGCACAACACCATGATGCTGTCTCTGGCACAGCCAAACAACATGTAACTAATGACTATGCTAAAAGACTGGCTATTGGAGCTTCTAAGGTTAGGAGCTTGAACTTTTCCTAATCTGAATTTTGATAATGTATCTTGTTCGTCTCGATTGTCTTTAAATTTAACCAGTTCTTGTGAACTGATTCATTGAAGTTTTGCCTAGTAAAATGGACTTGAAAACCTCAACGAATTGATTGTGGTTACTTGACGGAATGGAAGAAGGAAGGAGAGTTTTCGAACGAAGAGAAGGGTCTAATCAGTCGAACTTGTAGAATTAATTATGATTAGTAATAAAAAGTTGAATTTAGAATAGTGTGATATTCACCAAGCAATGTTCTCTTGTAGGCTGAAAAAGTTTCTAGCACTTCTCTGGCTTGTCTTTCTGGCAAGAAATCAAGTGGTCACTGTTCAGCTCCTGCAACGGCATTTGCCCAGGTAACATTTCAAAACTTCATGAAATTAATGATGTTTATTACTTTTGTCCAAGGAAGAGAGCCTTGGAACAACAATTGAGTTGTTTCCTTGTGACCTTAAAGTCACGGGTTTTTGCCATGGAATCAGCCTCCGATGTTGAATCAGGTTAGGCTGCCAACATTACATCATTTGAGTGTGACTCTTTCCAAAACACCGGGTAATGCAGGATATTTAGCACTGAGTTTCCCTTTATTACTCTTGTCCAAGGTTCTTGCAATGAACAAATGTTGAAGTAGATTGTGTCCATATTGTCTTAGTAGATATAAGTTGTAATATCTTAATCTTGATTATTGAATTGTTTGTCACTTTCTCTTCTCTTTTGTTTTAATTATTATTTGACTTTGGCAGTGTCAATTACTCAACATCAGTTACTGCCCACAAACAGAGGACAATATTCCAGAGGCTAAGAGTTTGGTAATATTTTCACTATTTCTTCTTATTGTTGTATGTACCCATTTATTCATATGTCTTGTACACCAATCTGACACACAACTATCCACCATTACATGAGATGTGAGAACTATCTTGTGTTGATCTCACACACCTTCTAACAATAGAGAAGTGTGTGCTGACTTGTGTACAAGGTGGAAATGAAATCAACCAACATAACTCGGTTTATTCTAGCTAAATTTTCTTAAAGTGAATGTTTTTTTTTCTAGGTAGTAGTATTGTATAACCCACTTGGATGGAATCGCACTGAGATTGTTAGAATACCAGTGAGTATCCCTAATTTACTTATTATGGCATTATGAATAATTCAATTCCAATACTATGCTGAAAGGTATCATTTTTGTATTAGGTTAATGATGATAATCTTGTTGTCAAAGATTCTTCTGGAAATATCATTGAAGCACAGTATGTGGACACAGATAATGTAACAAAAAATTTAAGAAGCTTCTATGTTGAGGCCTATTTAGGGGTGCAACCAAAAGAAGCACCAAAATATTCACTTCTGTTTCAAGTTTCAGTACCCCCACTTGGATGGAGTGCCTACTTCATTTCGAAAGCATCTGGAAATGGTAAAAGAAGACAGATATAGAAATATGCAAGATTTTTTTTTTTGTCTTAAAACACTTGAGAAAAGATGTAATGCAATTCCTATTTTGTATGGTTGTGCAAATAATAGCTTAATGACGGTTTTCATCGCCATTGTCAAATAAAAATACAAAAAGGATGAATTTTTGTAAGATTTGATGTTCTGTTAATTTTTAGTATTGAATAAGCTTTGTTTGGTGTTTCAACTTGATTGATAGGTAAAAAAAGAAGTCCTTTCCTTTCACAGCTCATCAGCGGCAACACTGTTACCATAGGACCTGGGGATTTAAAGATGTCATTTTCTTCAACTTCTGGACAACTTCAACGGATGTTTAATTCCAAAACTGGAGTAAGTAACTTGAATGCTCACAGTAAAGTGTTCATAATGTTTTGTTAAGTTTTAATTGAGTCATTAATCACGACTATAGTATAGTGCAATGTTAGCAACCAATAAATTTTGTCATACACTAGAAAGAACAAACTAGTGAAGACTATTACCATATACCAGCTATTAGCACAATATTGGCACAATCATAAAGTCTCAGTTCTCATATTCCATAAACGATAGATTTCACAGCATAGTTTGTTTCTTGATGGAAATTTTTTGGCCAATTCATATTAATTCTATGGTTTTCATTCATGTCAAGAATATTTCATGATCGCTAAAAAAATTTGCAGGTTGATATACCGGTTCAACAAAGCTATCTCTGGTATGCTTCTAGTGGAGGCAGCTTTCCTGATTATCAGGTGTGTGATTTTTGCACAAACAAGAACATCCATTCTAATAAAAGTTTAAATTATAATGTTTGCTAAAGTGGTGTGAATGTGATCTCTCCTGCAGGCTTCTGGTGCATACATATTCCGGCCTACTGAATCCCCGCCAACCGTTGTTTCAAGATCAGTAGGTTTCTTTTCCAATCAGTTGGTTCATGGCATTAGTTATAACATAACACAAGAACTGTGATTACATGATTTCTCAATACATACAATATTACATTTCCAATTCCTTTGAAGCTTTATTATTTAAATATGTTTTCTATTTGATATGCAGGTTCCCTACAAAGTAATCCGCGGGCCACTAGTTGATGAGATTCATCAAGAGTTTAGCTCTTGGATTTACCAAGTCAGTGTCCTTTAAAACAATTTTGTGTTTATTGTCTTTTTTCTTTTTAAACATATAATGGGATGTCCTATTATTTTCAAAATACTTAAATGGGTTTGCTTTATCCATAAGCATGTCATTTGCTACCTATTTATTTGTTTCATTTATTTTTTGAAGGTTATTAGGCTTTACAAAGACAAAGACCATGCTGAAGTTGAATACACTGTGCGTTGCATTCTTTGGAATAGTGAGAAGCCACTTTTTTCATCAGCCAAAATAGAATATTATGCTATTAATTGTCTAAGGTTATGAAACAAATTGTTTTATGAAGGTTGGTCCAATTCCAACTGATGATGGAGTTGGAAAAGAGGTGATCACACAAATAACAGCAAATATGGCTACAAACAAGGAGTTTTATACTGATTCTAATGGCAGAGATTTTCTGAAAAGGGTAACTCTTATGCCAATTTTCTTTTGTTTGTAACGAAAAATCCTCCCGGGAAAGATGTTCAACATTGAGTTTTCTGACTCAAAAATGTTTACGCAGGTTCGTGATTACAGAGAAGATTGGCCTCTTCAAGTTACTCAACCTGTGGCAGGAAACTACTATCCAGTAAAATTCCTTGGATCTTTTACTTATTTATTTTTCATAGTTTATGAGCTTCTATGATATTATGGTTAAGTTTGTTATAATGCAACTAAACTACTTATTTCTTGTCTGTAGATTAATCTTGGAATTTATGTTAAGGATCAGAAATCTGAACTCTCTGTCTTAGTTGATCGTGCCACGGGTGGAGCGAGCATTAGAGATGGAGAGATGGAACTAATGCTTCACAGGTATAAACATGCCATTTCTTTCAAGTTCAAGATTGTTTTACTGTGAACAGTTACAAACTGCTAATGGTCAATGCTTAATGCTCCAGGCGTATTCTCCAAGATGATGGTAGAGGAGTAGGAGAAGCTCTTGATGAAATAGATTGTGCAAAAGATTATGGATGTAAAGGACTAACGGTATGGCAATGACCCTATAATTAAATTCATTCTCGCGCGTCCTGAATAATAGATTGGGTGAGAAATTTTTCTTTCATGTTTTATGTAATATCGAATTTGCATGTATCAGGTGAGAGGAAATTACTACCTTGGCATCCACAAGCTAGGATCTGGTTCCCGGTGGCGTCGGGCGACTGGTCAGGAGATTTACTCACCCCTCTTGTTGGCTTTCACATATGAGGTATGAGTCAGTTATGCATGCTTGCTTCATGAAATAATAATAGTAGTTACAATGTTAAATATTCTGTGGCATGTTATGATTGTGCAGAGATTGGAAAATTGGAAATCTTCTCATGTGACAAAAGGAACTGTCTTGGAGCCAAATTACAGCTTGCCTCCCAATGTTGCTCTGCTAACTCTTGAGGTATATCAAAATCAGCATAGAATGATATAACTCTCTTGAATCTTTCAGACTTAATAATCTTTTTATTATTATTATTTGTGTAGGAGTTGGATGGTGGAAGTGTGCTTCTCCGTTTGGCACATCTCTATGAGGTAAAATCTATGACTATCATCATCCCCCTCCTTGTATTTTACTTTCTGATGAACCTAGCAAAATTAAGTAATATTTTATGTCTGAAGAATGCTAGAGGACCACCGAAATTTATTGTTTTTGCTCAGTAGTTAGCCATTAATGTTTAAAAATGTAGACTAAAAGTATGTTGTTGAATTACTAGACTAAAGAAATTGGGTTGATAGCCAAAAATAATGAATTCTACTAGCCCTTGAGCATTTCTTTTTGTCTCTAGCTGCATTATTTTGTAAACTGTGATGTACTATTCATATATTTCTCTTATATTTTAAATGAAATTAGCAAAGTGAAGATGCTGAGTATTCAACTCTGGCCAAAGTTGAATTGAAGAAGTTGTTTGCCAGAAAACAGGTACATAATACTTATTCTCAAACCCTCTTTTTTTTTTTTTTTGCACCCTAATTTTTTTGAAAGATATTCTCAGTGGTTTGTTAATAATTAATGATTTTATTAAGCCCAATTTCTTCAGGTAAGAAGGCTTGTATGAACCAATAATCAAATTTTAATTAAGGAAAATGTTAAGAGAATTAATATTTTTAGTGGATAAAAAATAGAAAGTTAACTAGTGTTGTCTCTAATGCAAGCCATTTACTAGTCACTTAACATTTCTATTTAAGCAAAGCATTTTTCCCCCTTTTATTTGTTTATTTATTATGATCAAATACTTCCTAGGAGCATACTTTAGATTAAGTTATCTCACTATGTTAAGTTGTTAACAACTACTATAATATGTGCTTGGTGTTTAATTAATTGTTCAGATAAAAGAGTTGAAGGAGATGAGTTTATCAGCTAACCAAGAGAAATCAGAAATCAAGAAAATGAATTGGAATGTTGAAGGGGAGATTAATGGAAAAGAACCTAAACCACTTAGGGGTCGCCCTGTTAATACATCCAATTTTGTTGTTGAGCTTGGTCCTATGGAAATACGTACATTCTTGCTGAAATTTTAGAGAACTATGTATTATATGATCTATTCTCAAAAGTGAACATTGGTTTACATAAATAAATAAAAATTGAATAATGATGATTTCATTTGAATAAATAAACATGGTTCCTATTAATGCAGTCTTTATTAGTATTTGCAAAAGCTTATTCGTCTATTTAATAAAAGTGGATCATAATTCCTTATTGCACCTTAAAAAATGTTTTATGTTGTAAATTTAAGTATTAATTTTGATGTATTACGAGTGTCAAAAAGTTTAACACTTGTATTTAATTACATGAATAATCATAAAAAAATAAATATGATTAAATAACTCAAAATATTTTACATCATTAATATATCAAAATTAAACTAAAAAATTTAATACTATAAAATTCACAAACTTTAAAAGTATATACCCTTGTATTTCATTATCTATTTATTAAAAATTCCTTTTTTTTTATATATAAGTAATTAAGTATGGGCCTGATAAAAATTAAATCGGATAAGATAAAAAAACAAAAAGAGAGTTTATACCGGTATTTGCGCGGGAAACTTCCGAGTTAGTTAAACCCTTGGCTCCGATCCTTTATCTTATGCCACGTGTCCTTTCAGACAGTTACAACCGTTAGTCCGTTAGACTTTCTTTCCCTCTCTCCATCCCAAAATCCAAACACAGTTAAGGACCTTCGAAGTCTGAACCATTCATCAATGGCGCTAGAAAATCCTAACGTCGAGGTTTACCCTTCCGTCGACGTCGATGTCGGAGACCTCGTCGAGAATCTCTCCCCGGAGAAGAAAGCCACTGCTGCTGACGATGACAGCTCCAGCTCCTCTTCCTCCAACGCCTCTCCTTCGGCGCCCCCGGCCACCGAGGAGATCCTCATCACAGTCCCCGGCGCCATCCTCCACCTAATCGACAAGGAGTACAGCGTGGAACTCGCCTGCGGCAACCTCACCATCGTTCGCCTCCGGCAAGACGAGAACATCGTTGCCGTCTATGCCGATCTCGCCGGCGAGACACAGTGGCCGCTGGCGAAGGACGAGGCCGCCGTGAAGGTGGATGATTCACATTACTTCTTCTCCTTCCGTGTCCCGATCGAATCCGACGATCAGAAACCGAGCTCAGCCGCAGCCACAGAGGTGCTGAGTTACGGCCTGACGATCGCATCGAAAGGACAAGAAGATCTGCTTTTGAAGCTCGATGAGATTTTAAACGAATGCAGCTGTTTCACCGTACACCAAGTGAGTAAGGATGCGCAGAAGAAGGGGGAAGCGTTGGACGGATCGGTGGCGGCGGATGTTTCGCCGGAGGATATGAAATCGGAGGAGAAGCAGGAATTGATGGAGGAGATGAGTGCGGCGTATTGGACAACATTGGCTCCGAATGTGGAGGAATACAACGGAACGGCGGCGAGGTTGATCGCCACTGGATCGGGGCAGCTGATTAAGGGGATATTGTGGTGTGGAGATGTGACGGTGGAGCGGTTGAAGTGGGGAAATGAGTTCCTGAAGCAGAGGATGGCTGGTGGTTCCGACGTCGAGGTTAGTCCTCAAACTATGAAGCGGATTAAAAGGTAGGATGATATTTTTTCTCCATTCATTCTAAAATTATTCATCTAATTTTTACAAAAATATATAAATATTAATTAGATGTTCTGGATAATATCAATACTAAACGAAATATTTCTTATTTCTCATGTAATAATCTTGTTTATAAATTGATTATAATGGCTCTATATTTCATCAACAATAATCTGCTTTAAATGATGGATTTAATATTGCAATATGTAATTATTAAGATTCAAAGGGTTATATTAAGATAAATCCTACTATGTAGAAATTTAATATTACTATACCATGGAAGGTCTAAAACCAAAGATTCAGATCTATGATGTATCATTTTTTATTTTTTAATGTTGTATATAGGGTTAAGAAAGTGACTAAAGTGACAGAGAAAGTAGCCAATGGGGTCCTCAGTGGGGTGGTGAGAGTCTCTGGATTTTTTGCCACTAAAGCATCAAATTCAAAAGCTGGGAAGAAATTTATCAAACTACTACCTGAAGAAGTTGTGATTGCATCACTGGATGGATTCAGTATGTCAATTATATCATTCACTTTCCTTTTAAGGAAGCTAATAATTCTACATGCATAAATGAAATGCTGTTTTGAGTTCCAGGTTCTAGACAAATAATCACAAAAGAGAAATTAGATAAAATCCTGTATTTTCTTTAATTTGGACAGAGACAAAAAGTATGATGTTTTCTAATTAAAAGGAAAGGGAAATAAGATGTTACTAGAAAAAATAAGATAACAGAATTTAAATAAAAAAAATATTCTGTTGAATGCATCATAATTTGGTAACTCAGCAGGGTGATAAATGTTCATCCAAAAGACCAAAACTAATTGATACATTCTTTCCAAAACTTGGAATTCTTGCCTTCACTTAGTTCAATGTGCAAAAGATTTAGAGAACTCAAAATTTCAAATCATGTTTTTATCAATTCAAAATAGATCACTTTTATGTAAAAATGCATGTGCATGAACTATGAACTATGAACTATTGCATAAGATTTTTAGAAATTATATGGAATAAACAATTATGAAAAGTCAGCTGATATATGGTCTATTACTATTAATTCCTAAAGTTCTTTTCCAACATTAGTATATATAAATTGCTACTTGCAAACTTCATGAACAGCTTTAAACCGGTATTCTTGTCCAAAACTGCTATTTGTATACCAAAATTAGTTACTAAAATCAGCCACCAATATATTTGTGTATAAATACATGTGTGGTTTAATTTATTTTAAATGTGTATTTATATTCTAGCATATATTTTATACTAATGACTGATTTTGGTGGCTGATTTTGGTGTACACGTAGCATAACTCATTATTGTCTGTAATATTGCAATGCTTTTAGTTCATGTGGTCAACAATTTTTTTCTAACTTGTTTGCAATACTCAGTTGGTTATTATACTGATGATGTTACATTATTAAATATGTCATGAACAGGATTTAATGTTATAATTCATTTTTGTGAATAGTTAAAGTATGTGATGCTGTTGAAGTAACGGGAAAAAATGTCTTAACAACATCATCAACTGTGACAACTGAACTTGTCCAACACAGGTAAATCTCAATACATGCATAATTCTTAAGCAAAACATGTTCAAATTTTAAAATACTAATTGTCCCTTATATTTCTGGTTAGAAACAAGACTATGGATTTATTACTCAGAGTTAATTCTTTAATATTGCAATGATGACGTTGATGAGAGAAATTTGGCAATGTGTGTATTGCATGCAGATATGGAGAAGAAGCTGCAAAGGCTGCAAATGAAGGGCTAGATGCAGCTGGTCATGCAGTTGGGGCTGCCTGGGCTACATTTAAGATAAGGCAGGCCTTTACTCCAAAGAGTTTGATACAACCTGTCGACGTCAGCAAAGTTGCATCTAAAGAATTAGAGGCTAGGAAAAAAAAGGCCAAGTGATGATGATTACGATTTATGGCATGAGTTATTCAATATTTTAAGGTTTGATCACCATCCTAATATCAAAACTTTAGAGTCACCACTGCTATTCATTAATTGCCCACAATACTCTTAGGAGAGGTGGCCATATTGTTGTTGTATAGATATATATTATAGGTTAGGACTTAGGACAACGCTATAATGCTAATCTAGTGGTATTGTAAGATTTTAGTATTATATAATTCTATATACTAACATTTTTTATTAAATCTACATTATTGATCGTTTTAATGTATCATGATGTACCAAGTTAAATTTGGTTGTTTTAAGTCATCCCCCATAGGTTATTTGATCTTTATTCTTTACCATGAATATATATAAACTCTTGATAACTGGGATTTTATTGCTTTAATTTGGTGGCAAGAACAATACTCATTTTTAGAGACGAATTTTGCAGCTTAATGAATTTCAGAAGTCATTTATGATCACATTTCAGTTTCACTTTGTGAGAAAAGATGCTTAATATTGTGCCGCATTTAGTTTTCCGTATAACATTTTAAATTTGAATGTGTTAAGAATAAGATTGTATTTGTAAAATTAGCCCTTACAAGTTTTTGTGTTGAACTATGAATTGAGTTGACTGAGATTGTGACACCAACCCAACCTCGTCGATGCCTTTTTGTGCCTCCACTATAGAAAAAGTATCAAATAAAATAAATCACTGGTGTAGGTACATTGTACAGTGTTATAGTTGAAACATGCATTTCTTATATTTTACATTCTTTTCTCCTTGAATAATTTTCTCTTCTTTTCTTTCCTGGCTAAAAGTTTATGTTGAACAATTTTGCTAGAAGATCATAACAACAATCAACCAATAATCAGTTAAAAGAATTCAAAATCTTATATTACACGTCTAGAATCTAAAATTACGTATTCCAAAAACTTATGGTGATGGGTTATTAACTGTTTATATATATATATATATATATCAGAGTAGATCACTCAAAGTATAATAAAATCAACTATATAATCATGCTAATACCACTAGTACTTAGGATAAGCACAAAATAATAACTGTTAATTTCTTATCTTCTCTTTGACCTTCTAGAAGTTCTCTCTCTTTCACTTCATCTTTCTTTCTATTTTTTCTTTTCTTTTCCTTTTTATCTAAAGAAAATTGGTAACAAC
Organism: Arachis stenosperma; assembly: GCF_014773155.1. Lineage (NCBI taxonomy): Eukaryota > Viridiplantae > Streptophyta > Magnoliopsida > Fabales > Fabaceae > Arachis > Arachis stenosperma. Next base: position 12,134,682 of record NC_080377.1, read on the forward strand.
CAAGTTTAATTACTTTATCTATATTCACAACAAAACTCAATGTTTTAAGAGTTTCCAAAGTGGTTTTGCATGAAATCTCAAAATTATCCCCCTCTATCTAATTCTATATATGGATGTAATATACCAGGATGTAACCAAATTAAAGTATTATTTTTAGATTACTTTTTCTCATATGAATAGTTGAGCGAAAACTATTACTCATTCCATGTTATGGAAAAGCGTATCTGAAAAAAAAAAATTAATTGTCATAACCTTTTTTTTCGGTTTTTTATTAACCAATAATACTTGTTCAACCAACCACCTCTATTTGTTTTGATCCAATTTCTGAGCATAGATAAATCATATTCAGAGAACTGTGGATACATGAGTGGTCCAAAACCTGTTGGCTATGGCATCTTAGATGATGCAGACACTTTCTAATAATTCTTTTTGTTTTCTTTTTTGGAGGTGGCCATTATTGGAGTACCAACTTATCTTATGATTGTGACAAATGACACTTTAATTTTAATTTCCTTTAAATGTATGCCACAAGCTCTAATTTTTAATTTTTTTTTCCAATTCTTATATTATATATAATAAGACTTTAATTTATAAGTATTTTCAGCGAATCAAATGCTTCTTTTGTGTGGAAAGCTGCTTCATCATTCATCAACCTTACTATATATATAGGACGTGCAACTTTACCTAATACCTTATAAAGTTATAATAATAATAATACCATGTAAGTATGTAACGTAACACACACCGTGTCCAAGGGTTTCCCTACACCATGTAACAGCCACCATGGTCAAATTTTATTCCATATATATATGAGAAAAGGATGTGAATTATGATGTATCATAAATATAGTAAAATAGATAAAAAAAAATAATTGACACAATTAATATGTAAAAAGACCCTGTATTTTAGAAGTGTCTGATTTTGATTGTTATGCTAATAATGATATACGCTCATGCTGGCTGTAGAATTTGAACTACTAAAGTCCTTTCATTGCCACCTTTGATAATACTAGCTAACCAATAATTTCTTTGAACAACATAAACAATCATCAATCAAATCAAAATATATTATATCTTCAAATTATTTACCTAAATTTTAATATTAGAATAACTATCCACCTACCTAGTAAAATGAACATCTAATATATCCATTGTTCACATTGTTTAATATTTTCATTATCTATCTATACTTTTTCTACTAAAATCTACTATGATAAATATATGGACAGATCTAAAAATATGGGCCAATAATATATATAATGAGACTTGTCATACATACAAATTATTTTGGCATATAAGTCTATATAAGTCAGTCTAAATCCAACAAAAACAACTTTTAATTTTAAAAGCGTGTAAACATGCGCTTCCTCAACTTTAAATAGCGCGAAATAAGAAACGGTTCTTCTTCAACGTTTGTATTCCACGTTCTTTCTCCTACTGCTTCTCCTTCTTCTTCTTTTTCTTCTTCTTTGCATTCTTTCTCATTTTTCTTCACATTCATTCTTTTTCTTTTTTGCGTTTTCATCTTCATCGTGCTTCTTTTTATTGTTGTTATTGTTGCTGCATTTTTTTTCACATTTTTCTATTGATTTTGCAACAGTATGTATTTTTTTGTTTGATTTTTTCTCCCAAGAAGAATTATAAGAAAACGAAATAAGAAGATGAGGAAGAAGAAACAGTAGAAGATGAGAAGGAGAAAGATGAATAGTTTTGAATTATGCAGAATTTATCAGAATAAAAATACACTCAAATATCTTCGTGTTACACCCAAATATCTTCGTGTTACACCAAATTTGATGCAAATACAAAAAAATATTTTCTCTAATGCTGCATTTTTTTTCTTCTTTTTTTTCCCTTATTTCTTTCTTTCTTTTAGTTAAATGAATGTAAGTTCATCCTCTTCCAAGTAATTTTGGAGCATTATGTGTTTCTTCTTCTTCTTTGTTTGATTTTTTTCTTTTTATTCTTATTAAGAGAGTAAAACAAGAAAAAATTTGAGAAGGTAAAACAAAAAGAAAAAGATGAATAAGAAAAATAGAAAAAGAAGATGGTGATGATGATAAAAAAAAAAGAAGAAGCAATAGAAGATGAGGAGGAGGAAGAGGAAGAGTTTTGAATTATGTAGAACTTATCAGAATAAAAACACATCCATATATCTTCGTATTACATCCAAATATCTTCGTGTTACACCCAAATTTGCTGTAAATACAGAAATATGTTTCCTCTAATGCTACATTTTTTTCTTCTTTTTTTTCTTATTTCTTTTTTTCTTTTAGTTAAATGAATATAAATTCATCTTTTTTCAAATAATTTTGCAGCATTATGTATTTCTTCTTCTTCTTTGTTTGATTCTTTTATTTTTATTCTTCTTAAGAGAATAAAACAAGAAGAAATTTGAGAAGGTAAAACAAAAAGAAGAAGATGAATAAGAAAAAAAAGAAGAAAATGGTGATGATGATTAAAAAAAAGAAGCAGTAGAATATGAGGAGGAGGAAGAGGAAGAGTTTTGAATTATGCAGAACTTATCAGAATAAAAATACATTCAAATATCTTCGTGTTACAGTGTTACACCCAAATATCTCTGTATGTATTACATCCAAATTTACTGCAAATACAGAAAAATTTTTCTCTAATGCTATATTTTTTTCTTCGGAATTGAACCACACCTCAGCCATTTGATTGGATTCAAAACAATAAAAGAAGGAGAAGAAATTCCAATGAAAAAAAAAGGAGGAAGAGGATGAGGAGGAGAAAGAGGTGGTGTTGATGACGACGATAACAAAAAAGAAAAATAACGAAAAAGAAGAAGAATAAGTAACGAGAAGAAGAAGAAGAACGTGCAGTAACGACACGAAACTCGTGAATATAAATGACTTGTATGGAAAAAATGCTTGTACGTGGAGAATAATTCATATATAATATTAAAAAATATACAAAAAAATTATATAATATAAGATGTATTACAAAAATATATTGATAGAAAATATATTTTAAAGTACAAAAAATATATGTGTAATTTTTACTAACGAAATGGCCAATTTTTCTTATCATAAAATTCATAATTTGTGTCAAATCTTTTAGCAATTTTTTTCTTAATGTAATTAAAGACAATTAGTAAAAAATGTATCTTTCATTTTGTTTTTGAGTTATTCTTCACAATATTCGTAGTTGAAAAAGATCTCTAAGTTGTAGCATTGAAAATAGAGAGAATTAATACCAAACGAATCAAGAAAGACAGTCACAAAAAGAAAAGAATCCACTTTATAGGATTTGAAAAAATTTATTTAATTAAAAAATATTTGTAATAATATTTTTTTTAAATTTTTTTAATATTGTTACTTATTTTTTAGATATTAGAGATCGTTAATATTTAGGTTGGACTAAATTTTTATTTATACTAGACTAAATATTAAATATATTTTTTAATAAATTAAATCATACTAATAACTTATTACTATTAATTTTTTTAAAAGTTAGGAAGTCGAAACCTTTGCCCCTCATATGTCCATCCCTAAATGAGTATATAAAAAATTAGTATGTAAATATTTAAATTTGATATTTAACGAATTTTAAATAAGATATTTTAGTTGCTAATTAATTTTTATTTTCTAAAAATTTTTAAAAATTATTTTTGTTGAATAAGTTAGTCCTTTTTTATTTTTAATCAAATTTTTAATATACGTATTAGATAAATAAATTTTTAATAAATTTTGTAATAAGACAATTAAATTTTAAAAAATATTATTATAAGATAAATGATTTCCTCTTTAAAATGATAGAAGAACTAACTTATCTCAATTTATCCAATAAAATTAATTGCCTGTATATAGACATCGATCTAACTAGAAATGAAAAATATATATGCTATATATTTGCTTAATTATTTTGAATGAAGTGACACATGCAGATCATGTTATTTTAATCAAATTAAAACCATGCATATGGTGCACTCACTAGCAAGCTTAGTGCCTTGTAATTAATTATATTTACTTTTATATTAGTTTTGTTTATGATATCTGGATAATTTTGCTTTACATAAGACTCCATCTAGAATGAATGAATCCAAATGCAAAAGAAACATAGTCCACTAATTTTGATTAAGTGATGAATTGCTTATAATTCTTTAAGCAGGATTGGACATAGATTCCTGTGTTACACTACTTATTCTCCTTAATATTTAATCTACTATACATAATCTGGATTAAAGATCAGAGGAGTTTATGCACACATTTTATCCCTAAAATGTAAGACCCATAAATTTCAGAAAAAAAAAAGAAAATTAAATTATATTATTTCTAATTATAAATTAGAATACTTGATTAAAAACTGATTAGTAAATTGATAATTAAGTAGTATTTTTAAAGTAATTTTAAGAGATTAAATTAGATTTTAAATTTGTACAATATACTTTAATTTTATTAAAATTTACCAAATTTCAATTTACCTAAAATTAATAAATTATTGATTTCATATTTGTCCCAAATTAAAGCCCTAATGTGCTAAACACTTCCTAAAACTTTAACCCTAATTACCCCACTCCCTTCAGCCGCCATACCCCTTTCCTTTTCTTCCAAAAACAAACTCACAACACCACACTTAGCAGCAGCCAAAAATCCACAGAAAGAAAGAAAGAGAGGAGAGGGTGCGAATCAGGAGGGAGAAGAAAGGGGGAGAGCGTGCCGGCGAGTCACTGCCGCTCGTCGCGCCGCTGTCTTCGCCGATGAAGGAGGAGCGAGGAGAGTGTGTCACGGAGCAGGGGAAGCTCGCGCGAGTGAGGAGCGTCGCCACCGTCGTCGCGCCGTGCGCCGCCAGCTTCGCTGGACCTCGTCATCACCATCGCCGTCGGACCGCCATGGAGTCGTTGCCGTCGAACCGGCGCTGCGAGCTGCTATCGAGCCTCAAGCAGAATCCGATGCGAAGAGAGAGAGACAGAACAACGCGAGGAGAGAGAGAAGGCGTTGCGGGGGTTTCTGCCGCCGCTGCTCTCTCCGCCATCGCCGCCGCCGGAGTCACGAGCTGAGGTGGGGAAGGAGACCATTTTCCCTGTTGCTGTTGCAGTCACTGCGCTACTACTGCTACGCTTCATTTTCCTTGTTTTCCTTAATTACCGTAAGTCATTTTTGTTTCTGAACCCCCACTGCTATTGTCATGTTATCCGTTGATTGAGAAGTTTAAGACGTTGATGTTTTAGGATTAAGCTGCTGCAACTGTGGACTGTGATGGTTGATGCTCTGAAAGAGTTGTCGCTGCTGGGGTGACTGGAATTACTACTGCCAGTTCTACCGTTGCTACCGATGCTGTTGACTTGCCCCAATTCAAGTTCAGTGTCACTGCCCTAGGTCTAGCCTGTCTCCTGACTCTGTTTCACTTTTATACTCTGAACTGCCTTGGTCTCGTTTATCTGTTTGTTACAATTTTAATTCCATTTTATTTTTGGTATTGCCTTGAATTTTTTTAGAGTTGTTTCCGCGTTTGATTCCATCAAATTTGATGTTGCTGCTGTTAATACTGCTGATTCTGATGCCAATGCTGCTGTTGCTGTTAATTTGGAATAAGTGGGTTTGTCGCCTTTGATTCTTGAATTCAGCTAGTCGAGGTAGGGGTTTTCTTAAAATTTATTTTATCTTACAGAGTTGTTATAAATAGATATTAGTGTGAGAAACATATGTCTGTGATTATGATTGTCTTATAAATGTGGTTGTTTGCTGGACTGATTGACTGATTGCTTGATTGCTTGAGTAGGTTGTGATTGCTGAAAAGAAATTAGTTTGAAAGGTTATTTGGTTAATTATTATAAAAAATGGCTTTTCTTGGTTTTGACGCTATTTTTGATGATATAAAGGAATTGGATTTGGAAATGATTTGGAATATGAAACTGAATTAGCTTTGGAAATGGTTTAATTTTGAGTTAGTGACTTTTTAAATGACTTTATAAATGATTTAGTATTTGAGCTGGGTTAATTTTAAAAAGAGATTTATTATGGGCACTGATTCGCTTTGAAAATACTTTGATACTGGAATTGGTTGAATTTTAGAAAGTGATTGAGATTTGGAAATGGTTGAGAAAGGATTTGAGAAATGTTTGGATGGGACCCGAAAAGGGTGGCAGTGTCTGAATTTTAAAGGAAATGCTGCCGAAATTTTATAAAATTGGAAGTTTTGGTTAAAGTAATTGTTTAAAAGATTTAGTTCTCAAACGTTATTTATTTAAGATTGATTTATTTAGAAAGAAAGAATTATGTTTTGGATTGAGATTGTTGATTAACGGAAAGAAGGATGATGAGGATTGATTTGAAATATGATTTTAGAATGAATTTGGAAATGGGATATGGATTGATGAATGATGATGATATTGAAAATGGCTTAGATATTGATGAATGATGAATGAATTGTTTATTTGGCTTATGAATTTGAAATATCTTGAGATACGAGGTTCCCTGGATTAAGTGCCGTGGCTTGCCACCACGTGTACCAGGTTGAAAACTCGATACTCTGTTGACCCTACGATGTAAGTGTGTGACCGGGCACTATATAAATTCCCGGGAATGTTACCCCCATTGAGTAATATTGATTATTTGAAAAAAAGCTATGCATAGACTCTTGGGGATGCACGTCGGGGGACAGTCTAAGTACAATTCAGACTTGTCGGGTTGGCTGGATAACCGACAGATGAGCCTCATCAGCCATAGGACAGGCATGCATCATATGCATCTGTATGCTTTGCTTGGGTTTGAACTTGTTTTGGTTTGCCTAATTGCTAAACTGTTCTTAACTGCTACTTGAACTATTTGCTGTAACTGCTTCCTACTTGTGCTTTCCTTGTCTGTCTTGCCTGTGTTTGTCCTGGCGTGTTACATTTGAGAATGGACTTAGGTGCTGAATTAATGATTGTGTTGTTTGATTGCGTGGTTAGTTTCTGATTGAGATTTGCTTGTGAGAAAAGGAAGACTTTGGATTTCTGAAAATATTAAACATTGTTTCTTTGAAAATGTTTTAAACGATTAGCTGTTGGATTTTAAAAGGATTCATAAGGCAACGATAGTCACTGAATTTGAAACAGTTTTCTTATTGAATATCTTCTTATGACAACTTTGAAACTCCGTGGTGAGACCATGTGGTTAGGTTCTCACCCCCCTACAGCTTTACCTTTTCAGGAACCAGATGAAGAGGCATTAAGAAGAGTTATATTGCGTTTGGTTTATATGCTGTTGTGTTAATTAGATTATTTTCTTCCCTCGTCTTTGTTATTACAAATTTGTAAGAGGGATAGGAGTTGTATGTTTTATATGTATATTATATTATGAGATTTTATATAAGGAGTCTTGTATATGAATCTATGTCTGCTTGTATTTTTTTAAGATAAAGTATTAGTTTCCGGTTTTTTTCAAAGAAATCAGCGATACAATGTCGAGTCACAGGCTCCTATTTTAATATTTAGTATATAAAGTAGTCGTAATACTTCTTGCTATCAGGGTAGCGCAGCCGGAAACGTGACTTTTGATAGTGAGGGTGTTACATTATGGTATCAGAGCAGTTCATCCTTATTAGAGCCTTGGGCATGGACTGACCATGCTTCATTGCATTCTTTGAGTGTCTGTCATGTTGTAGGTCTTGTCCAAGTAACAAGAATTAGAATTTTATGCACATGACTGCCTATTAATTAACACTGTTAGCTTACCGTTGCATATTTGTTGATGTTAAGTCTGGCCAACTTAATGTTGATGGCTCATGTGAACGGGAAAGTTAATAGATTATTATAGGCGAAAAGGAATTGATAAGTAATGGGTAATGCGAGTCAAGTGGTTCGTGGATGCTAGGGTTCTCTTTTCGTGCGTGGTTTCGATTTATGATTTTTGTTTACGTCGCTTAGGTTGGCATATCGTTTCTTTTGGTTTACTATCCTCATTGAAGTTCTTTGACTCAGATTCCTTTCTTGAACCATCATTGATCATTCTCCAACCGTATTTCATTATTCGTCGATAATCTTATTTGATTGTATTCTTAAGAACTTGTTTGGGTCTTTTAAAAACATATGTCTTTACCATTGATTATATTCTTCTTCAAGAATCCTGTGCTCATTGATCTGAACTTGAACTTGTTTTGGCATAATGCATGATCTTTAAATCTTGAGCGATTTGAACCTTGAAAATTATGATTCGAACTAAGCTAACTATGTAAATTGATACTTTTGCTTCATGTCTAATGTATACCTTAAACTTACCATATTCTTGATTACCTTCCAAATTCTCGGCATCATAAAAAATCCTGACCTTGAATTTCTCTACGTAATTTGTGTATCTCCTTGACGTAATCTGAGCTCATTTTGGATTGGAAAAGTTTTGAATTGATCTTTTTCTTACTTAATTGTGTTTCCCAATCATCCTTCAAATTTTTGGATAAGATTACTTTTAAGTTTAGCATATACTTTTCTACATGGATTCTAAAATTTCTTTATATGGTTTAAATCTGTTTATCTGTAAAGCTTCACCTATTCTTCTATAGAAAACAATTTCTACTTTGCATTTTCTTCATTAACTACAACTTGATTTATTTTCAACCTTATCACAGTTTTTAAACGTACTCTTATGTGATTTTACATCCGAGCATTTTTCAAGATTCTCAATAAAATAAAAAAAAACATAAAAAAATAAATAATAAAATATTAAAGCAAAATAAAATAAAATTTTATTCATAGCCCAATTAAATTTCATTTTACAAACTTTGCATATTTTATTTTAACTACGATTGTTTTGATGTAATACCTTATTTAAACCTTTTGTATTTCCATGAGAAAATGAATTCATTCCTTCTTTAGATTATCCATTCTTTGTAAACACTACCATTGATTTCTAATCTTCTTTTTTCCCTCAGCTCAAATCCGGTTTAAATAAAAGTACCGTTCTTCCTCTCGATTTTTCATATCGAAGTTCTTAAATTCAAAAGTCCTTCTTAAGATTACAACTTGATTTCCTAGCTTATGTTTTTATGCAAATTCTTATTTGATTATCTAAAAAGTCTTTCAAAGTTTTCGATGAAAAATTTTATCCTTAGCATAACTAATTTTCATTTCACAAATCTTGCATAATCTAGTTCAACTTAAATTTGTTTTAACATGACGTAATATTTACGTTTTTGATGATTCTCTTGAATTTTGTAAACAATTGTCCTATTTTCCTCTATGATTTTTATTGAAGTTCTTTGAAATTAAAATTCTTTCCTATTTGCATTTTAATTCTTCCTTCCGGCATACTTCATGACTTTTGACCATTCTTTTTTTTGTTGGTGGTTTGAACCATTTTGAAGAAGTTTTGAATTCTTTTGAAGAAATTTAAGTCTTGAATCAACTTTTTAAGTTATTGAGTTCCTTTTTAGCATCTTAATATTATTGAACATCCTTATAAAGTTGTGACTTCAAGTATATTACTGGAGTTTTGTTTTAAACCTTTTTAAACAAGTTTTGATTTATTCTTATGCAAAGTTGTCCCTGACTTTGAACTGTCTTACTTGAGCAGTGCCTCTCTTTGATGTGATTTGAACTTGTTTCGGGGCGATATAACCGTTTATTAAAATTTTAATAAAATCGCTTTCAATTCAGCCTACACTCCTTTACCTTATACTCTGAAAGTTTCTGTATGTGATTTAAACCTGTTTGATTGTAATGCATCATCTTTTCTTTTATGAGTAAAACTTTATGTCGGGTTTTCTTCCAACAAGATTGTAGTTTTCATACATGCTTGAAAAAGAAGAGAAAATACAATTTTGCTCTTAGCCAAATTAATCTTTCCATTTACAAAATTTGTGTAATCTATTTCCACTTGAATTTATATTGAAATAATACCACATTTATGCTTTTATTAATCTTTTGAAGGGTGTTTGTTACCCATTTTCTCTTTTAGAACATGAAATGATTTCTCCTTAAGTTTTCCATTTTCTACAAACAATGCATTCAAAATATTTTTAAACCATACTCTTGAGTTCTATAAACTTTGTCTTTGGTTTGGATATTCTTCTTCTGTAAACCTCATATTTTTTTTGATTCAGTTTGAATTCGTTTCAAAATATTGTGTTGTTTTTCATCTTATTGATCCTATCGAATCCCTTCGACTCAAGAGTTACCCTCAAAGTTATCAGTTGATCCTTTTTCCAACATTCTTCATTACTTATTTATCCTTGTCCACTTGTGATTTCAACAATTCTTTCAAATTCTCGCGAACACGATCCTTACTACTTTTCCTTCTTTTCTAAGGTCTGTTATCCTTCTGAGTATACTCGAGATTAGTTTTGATATCTTGTGTACCTATTGGACTTAGTAAACAACATATCAATTCTTTGGGGTATGTTTGGTGGACGCAAAAGGTGAAATTTATAAATGTACGACGTTGCAGGGAGTTGTGGAATCTTATTTCATGTGAAAGGATTTTGTTGATATTGGGTTTGTGACCATTAAGATTTGCAAAGTGTTTGATGAGGTTGAAAACCCTCAGATGAGTTATTCGAAGAAGTACGATTGAGGATGGAGAGAATAAGTTAAGTTAAAGTTTGAATAATTGAATCTCCGAAGATGGTGTGAGATCAAATGCGAACGTTAAGCACGTTGTTTTAATCCTAACCCATTTTGTAACCTTTTATCGCCTTGTTTTACCATCACATGTTTAAAACATCATTTTATGCATCAAGTCTATCTTGTAACCTTGTTTCACACCATACTTATACCCTTCATATTTTTATATGAAAATCCTGGTATCTAAAACTATATGTATATATATTGAGAACTTTTTGCCTTTTCTTTAAATAAGTTCAAGAGGAGTACTATGAAAATCTTTTATTTTGTATCAATTTTCGAGGACGAAAATTTTTATAAGGTGGGTAGGATGTAAGACCCATAAATTTCAGAAAAAAAAAAGAAAATTAAATTATATTATTTCTAATTATAAATTAGAATACTTGATTAAAAACTGATTAGTAAATTGATAATTAAGTAGTATTTTTAAAGTAATTTTAAGAGATTAAATTAGATTTTAAATTTGTACAATATACTTTAATTTTATTAAAATTTACCAAATTTCAATTTACCTAAAATTAATAAATTATTGATTTCATATTTGTCCCAAATTAAAGCCCTAATGTGCTAAACACTTCCTAAAACTTTAACCCTAATTACCCCACTCCCTTCAGCCGCCATACCCCTTTCCTTTTCTTCCAAAAACAAACTCACAACACCACACTTAGCAGCAGCCAAAAATCCACAGAAAGAAAGAAAGAGAGGAGAGGGTGCGAATCAGGAGGGAGAAGAAAGGGGGAGAGCGTGCCGGCGAGTCACTGCCGCTCGTCGCGCCGCTGTCTTCGCCGATGAAGGAGGAGCGAGGAGAGTGTGTCACGGAGCAGGGGAAGCTCGCGCGAGTGAGGAGCGTCGCCACCGTCGTCGCGCCGTGCGCCGCCAGCTTCGCTGGACCTCGTCATCACCATCGCCGTCGGACCGCCATGGAGTCGTTGCCGTCGAACCGGCGCTGCGAGCTGCTATCGAGCCTCAAGCAGAATCCGATGCGAGAGAGAGAGACAGAACAACGCGAGGAGAGAGAGAAGGCGTTGCGGGGGTTTCTGCCGCCGCTGCTCTCTCCGCCATCGCCGCCGCCGGAGTCACGAGCTGAGGTGGGGAAGGAGACCATTTTCCCTGTTGCTGTTGCAGTCACTGCGCTACTACTGCTACGCTTCATTTTCCTTGTTTTCCTTAATTACCGTAAGTCATTTTGTTTCTGAACCCCCACTGCTATTGTCATGTTATCCGTTGATTGAGAAGTTTAAGACGTTGATGTTTTAGGATTAAGCTGCTGCAACTGTGGACTGTGATGGTTGATGCTCTGAAAGAGTTGTCGCTGCTGGGGTGACTGGAATTACTACTGCCAGTTCTACCGTTGCTACCGATGCTGTTGACTTGCCCCAATTCAAGTTCAGTGTCACTGCCCTAGGTCTAGCCTGTCTCCTGACTCTGTTTCACTTTTATACTCTGAACTGCCTTGGTCTCGTTTATCTGTTTGTTACAATTTTAATTCCATTTTATTTTGGTATTGCCTTGAATTTTTTTAGAGTTGTTTCCGCGTTTGATTCCATCAAATTTGATGTTGCTGCTGTTAATACTGCTGATTCTGATGCCAATGCTGCTGTTGCTGTTAATTTGGAATAAGTGGGTTGTCGCCTTTGATTCTTGAATTCAGCTAGTCGAGGTAGGGGTTTTCTTAAAATTTATTTTATCTTACAGAGTTGTTATAAATAGATATTAGTGTGAGAAACATATGTCTGTGATTATGATTGTCTTATAAATGTGGTTGTTTGCTGGACTGATTGACTGATTGCTTGATTGCTTGAGTAGGTTGTGATTGCTGAAAAGAAATTAGTTTGAAAGGTTATTTGGTTAATTATTATAAAAAATGGCTTTTCTTGGTTTTGACGCTATTTTTGATGATATAAAGGAATTGGATTTGGAAATGATTTGGAATATGAAACTGAATTAGCTTTGGAAATGGTTTAATTTTGAGTTAGTGACTTTTTAAATGACTTTATAAATGATTTAGTATTTGAGCTGGGTTAATTTTAAAAAGAGATTTATTATGGGCACTGATTCGCTTTGAAAATACTTTGATACTGGAATTGGTTGAATTTTAGAAAGTGATTGAGATTTGGAAATGGTTGAGAAAGGATTTGAGAAATGTTTGGATGGGACCCGAAAAGGGTGGCAGTGTCTGAATTTTAAAGGAAATGCTGCCGAAATTTTATAAAATTGGAAGTTTTGGTTAAAGTAATTGTTTAAAAAGATTTAGTTCTCAAACGTTATTTATTTAAGATTGATTTATTTAGAAAAGAAAGAATTATGTTTTGGATTGAGATTGTTGATTAACGGAAAGAAGGATGATGAGGATTGATTTGAAATATGATTTTAGAATGAATTTGGAAATGGGATATGGATTGATGAATGATGATGATATTGAAAATGGCTTAGATATTGATGAATGATGAATGAATTGTTTATTTGGCTTATGAATTTGAAATATCTTGAGATACGAGGTTCCCTGGATTAAGTGCCGTGGCTTGCCACCACGTGTACCAGGTTGAAAACTCGATACTCTGTGACCCTACGATGTAAGTGTGTGACCGGGCACTATATAAATTCCCGGGAATGTTACCCCATTGAGTAATATTGATTATTTGAAAAAAGCTATGCATAGACTCTTGGGGATGCACGTCGGGGGACAGTCTAAGTACAATTCAGACTTGTCGGGTTGGCTGGATAACCGACAGATGAGCCTCATCAGCCATAGGACAGGCATGCATCATATGCATCTGTATGCTTTGCTTGGGTTTGAACTTGTTTTGGTTTGCCTAATTGCTAAACTGTTCTTAACTGCTACTTGAACTATTTGCTGTAACTGCTTCCTACTTGTGCTTTCCTTGTCTGTCTTGCCTGTGTTTGTCCTGGCGTGTTACATTTGAGAATGGACTTAGGTGCTGAATTAATGATTGTGTTGTTTGATTGCGTGGTTAGTTTCTGATTGAGATTTGCTTGTGAGAAAAGGAAGACTTTGGATTTCTGAAAATATTAAACATTGTTTCTTTGAAAATGTTTTAAACGATTAGCTGTTGGATTTTAAAAGGATTCATAAGGCAACGATAGTCACTGAATTTGAAACAGTTTTCTTATTGAATATCTTCTTATGACAACTTTGAAACTCCGTGGTGAGACCATGTGGTTAGGTTCTCACCCCCCTACAGCTTTACCTTTTCAGGAACCAGATGAAGAGGCATTAAGAAGAGTTATATTGCGTTTGGTTTATATGCTGTTGTGTTAATTAGATTATTTTCTTCCCTCGTCTTTGTTATTACAAATTTGTAAGAGGGATAGGAGTTGTATGTTTTATATGTATATTATATTATGAGATTTTATATAAGGAGTCTTGTATATGAATCTATGTCTGCTTGTATTTTTTTAAGATAAAGTATTAGTTTCCGGTTTTTTTCAAAGAAATCAGCGATACAATGTCGAGTCACAGGCTCCTATTTTAATATTTAGTATATAAAGTAGTCGTAATACTTCTTGCTATCAGGGTAGCGCAGCCGGAAACGTGACTTTTGATAGTGAGGGTGTTACATAAAATATTTTTATCATGTATATAAACAAATATTTTTTTTTGCTTTTATATGACTCGAACCTAAGACTTCTTTATTAAAGTACTTGTTAGAAATAAAGAGATTAAATTGGAGAAATAATTTGTGTATTATTAAATGTATTTAAGTTGTCTAAAATAATATAATATAAAAAAATATTTATAAATATTAAGAAAATTATAATAATAAAGACACTAATATTTTATAATATATATTTAAATATACTAAATACTTCTAATGAATGCTAATTGATCCTAATATATTCTGACATTCTCCCTTAAACTCAAGTGACAACTTGAATTTGAAACTTAACGAAAAAAAATGTATAAACTAATAGAACGGGTGCAGACGGAATTGCCAGAAGAAAGCACAGACGAAACTGCCGACAAGGAAGCGCAAATGAAACTACCGGGAAGGAAGCGCAGACAAACTGCCGGAAGAAAACGCAGACAGAATTGTCGAAAGAAAAGCGTAAACAGAACTGTCACAAGGAAACGTAGACGGAACTGTCAAAAAACGTAGACGGAACTGTCAAAAGGAAACACAAACAGAACTGCCACAACGAAATGCAAATGGAACTAAAGAAGCGAACAAATATATATGATTTCTCCATGAGAAGAAGTAAGTAGTAAATGAACTAACCAGTGAGGTATGAAAAGTATTAAAGTATTAACAAAAGAGAAAGGAAAAAAAATGGCATAGAAGAAAAGTATGAAAAATACGGTGATTTTATCAGAAAAAACAATCTATCCTCCTCAAGGAGGATATCATGGCTCTGATACCATGTTAAAAACAAGAGACTAAATTAGAGAAATGATTTGTGTATTATTAAGTGTATTCAAATTGTCTGAAATGATACAATATAAAAGAGTAGTATTTATAGATGCTAAGAAAATCGTAATAATAAAGACAGTAATATTCTATAATAAATATTCAGATATACTAAATAATTCTAGTAAATGCTAATTGATATTAATATATTATGACAGTACTTATTATCTTAATTAATCTCACATTTATTATAATTTTACATCCTTAATAAATAAAATTGTAGATTAATAGGACTAATAGAGAAATTAAGTAAAAAATAAAAATAAAAAAATTATTTTTTATATATATTCACTTTTACTTGACATTAAACTAATGATAAAAAAAGAAAAAAATATTTTTTATATAAAAAATATAAAAATTATAATCAATACAACAAGTCAACAACTACTACAAAAAAAGTATAAACAATAGAGTAAATATTATCTTTCTTTGGATAAATTTCACTGATAAGAATATATATTCAGTGATAGTTAATGGACCTAAGGAATGTAATTCCTTTATGGCCCAAAGAGCTGGTATCTACATTAATTCATGGAATAATAGAATAGAACATCAAAATTCTTTTCGCATAAATGTTAGCTTATATTTACATATTGACATATAAAGTGGATAGGATAAAATGGACACAAAGTCCCAATCCATTATTCTAAATTTTTTTCTTTCATTTGGTACACTTGAATATAATTAACCAAGATTGATGATATGTTTGTCTCTTTTTGTAGAAGATAACAAAATTTAGAAGTGAAGAAAACACATGATAATTTATTTTGTGGTACAATCAATGTATAACTTTAGTTAATACTTTACTTTGAAACAAAACAACTTGGTTGTAATTTAATGGAAAAGATAATTACCTTATATATATAATTTTGAATCTTTTAGCTTGTTGCTTATTTTTACTTCTAGCGGTGCAATGGAAATGTAATAGTGTGGAGGATGTTTGCACCAAGCAAATAGCAATTCAAGCTTTTTGCCACTTGAAATTAAAACATTAAAAGGATATCATTTAATTACCCTTAGCCACTTAGTGCTTAAAATTAAATCCATATTATTCTAATTCAAAAATGTAGTGAGTTGGATATGGATTAGTGAGTTGGAGCACAAAAAGTTTTGTTATATGGTTATGGTTGACTAAATATTAATAATTTTGCTACATGCTCCTTGCTTCACATGTGTTTAATTTGTTTAAATTTGTGATAATGATCTCATCATCATCATGAGTTGATTAACAGCTACCACCCATTATTGAAGAAAAAAGAGATTGACATTTGCTCATTTTTAATTAATTTGATCATTGCCCTAATTTTCACTTTATTATCATGCTACTTCAATTTATTTGGCTTTAATTTCCTTTGCCAAATGCCAACAGTTTAGATTACAAAAGCATCTCTGCTTTTAGGTATCACAAAATATTAGATAAAATATTAACTACCTACTCCTCATTTTGATGGCCTACTATGGTTTCCCTAAGTTATCTACCATTTCTATTACTAAATAATAAAAGATAAATCACATACATCTCTTGAAATAAATCAAAATGACACGTGTATGTCATCAAATTCTGTCAAATAAATTAGCATCTCCATCATTTTCAATCAAATTTTTATTATACATGCTCGTTAAATAAATTCTTAAAAAATAATTACAAGACAATTAGATAAAAAAATATTACTATAAGATAAATTAGTCCTCTTTTAAAACAACAGAAGAATAATTTTGTCTGAAGAAAATAATTTTTGTGGACCTATAGAGAATAAAAATTTATTAAAAATTAAAGTGTAAAATTTAAAATTTTTTAGGGATCAATATAGTCTAAAATGTTGTAAAATAAATTAAGTAATTATTTGTCATAAAAAAATTGAAATTAATTTTTTTGTAAGTTTATTTACTAGTCATTCTACGAACATGTTATGATGAGTAAAAATTTTTAAGAGTAAAATTATAAAAAAATAAATTTATTTAGAATGAAAGTAATATGATTAAATGTAATTTACTTAGATGTGATTAAAAATTAATTAAATAATTATGTACAGTAAAAAATTAATATTATTGATGGATAAAATTAAAATTTATTTCTATGTATCATTTTTGTCCCCGACGTTTTCGTCCTATTTAAGTCTCTAATGTTTTAAAATTGTCTCAATTTTATCCCGCCGTCAATTCTGTTAACAGATCCTTAATGGTATTGAGCTAATTTTAAAATATTAGAAATTTAAATAGAACGATTTAAATATTAAAGATAATTTTAAAACTTACCCCAAATATTAGAGACAAAAACAATACTTTCCTCTTCTAGAAACCATAGAAGGTGCGGAATAAATAATGTTGGCTATCTAATAGTTGAAAACCAATTTATTGTCTACCAAGTTCTTCTCTAATTTCTCCTAATACATGTTATGAGAATATGAAAACAATATAGTATTCGCATAAAACCTTTTAAAAAGGATTATTATTAGTGACACTTAATAAACTAAAAATCATAGATATAAGTATAAAGAACATAGAAAGATGTTTGATTATTTGACTTTTATTCCTTGGTTGGAGGAAGCAGCATGATTGAAGACAAAAGTTAAGATTGTGGACCAACATTGCACAAATTCATAGTATCCAAACCCAAACATAAGAATCAATGAATCATGATTGGTCATGGTCATGGTCCCTTTCTTTTTTTCGTTGCAATAGCCCTAAGTGTGGTTCAAATGGCGCCAACGGTGGATTTGGGCCAAGCTAAGGGGACATAGCATAAGGGCAAATTTGGCATAAAAAATATTGTCACCAAGGATAACACATAAGGAATAGAACAACTCTTTAAGGATTTAAAAATAACTAGTTTCCTTCTGAAAAATGAAAATGATAATTGAGATACAAGTATGTATATGTCAAGTAGTAATTTAATATTAAATTATTTAATAGTTCTCAATTATTATTTTAATACGAAAATATTTTTATAGAATAGTCACCTTAAAAGTATTATGACCAAATTCTAAACTTAGTAGCAATTTTTTTAAATCTTATTTTTACATTTAAAAATAAAATATAAATAACTATAAATAATATTTTCTTATCTATCATTAATTTTCAAAGTACAATATTTTTAGTAATAATTATGGTTGTAATATATTAATGACAAATAATAAGTAAATCTGAAATACAGTAAATTTTTTTATCAATTTTCATCAGTAGTGGTATACTCATAACAAGTTCAGATATTTAAATTCATCATAACTCAACAGAGAAATTACCAGTGATCACTTACATGTATGTGATTTAAATTTAATTCCCCAATTGTGTGAATGCTGTCCACAAAAACTAATATTGAAATAAATAACAATAAATTATTATAACACACTCTTTTAGAGTTCTACACTAAGAGTGGGAAATGACACAAAGTACAAGCAGCACATTATTAAACAGTGAAGAACTTATCTCTAATAATCTTAACAAACACAAACACAAACAGAAAAACAAGTTGAAGTTTGAAAATGGAACCTTGAATTCTTTGAATCCAATGTGCTGCTATCTATCTATCTAGCTACTAGCTAGCTACTTTATAAACTCATCTTCTTAAAGTAGTTCCACATATGCTCACAAGGATCAAGATCAACAACAACAATGGCTACTACCAAGTTCAGACATGTCTTTGGTAGATTATGGGGTTTTGCTACTTCTTGTAAGAAAAATAATAGCACCCCAATTGGCTCAAGAATTCTCCAAAGGGATGTGGAAAAGGAAGAATTTCAGTATGCTAGTATCCTGTGCCTATCAAAATACTATAGTGTCTTTGTGGTTCGCCTTGCAATCATGGTAAAATATCAATTCAATTCTAACTTATATGATTGTTTTTAAGTTTTAGATGTTAGTTACAATGTAAAGTGTAAACTTTGTTTGGTTTTGCCACCGGTATTTGGATCATATTATCAGAAATCCGGCTAATTTTCGGCCGGAGAATTTTTCGGCCTATGTTAGTATTTTGATCTTATTACCAGAAATTCGACTAATTCGTCTCGAGAATCTATATGTAGGACTCAAACTCGAGACTATCAGAAAGTGGACTAGTTAGTCTACCACTCGACCAACCCGTGTTAGTAGTTACAATGTGAATGATTTGCTGAGAGAAATTCTTAGTGCTAATTACAAAGCTTAGTTAGATTTGATCCTTTAATGTGCATAAAACAAGATGATCATTTTTGTTGTTCTAAGTTCTAACCACTGATTTTGCTACATGTAGGTTATGCTAGCTATCTTGATTGGTCTTCTTACCATACTAACATGGCATTTCACAAAGATTTATACAACAAAATCTCTTAATAGCTTAGCCTATGACTTGCGTTATGAGCTTCTACAACGCCCAATCTTGAGGATGTGGAACATTTTGAATTCTACTTCTGAAATTACAATGGCTCAGGTCAAGCTTTCTCAGTATGTGATTAGAAGCCATGGCAATCTTACCACTCAAGAAAACCAAGTTGAGGTTAATCAATTTAATTTGTTACAACTTCATTGTTTTTCCACTCAATTTTGAATTAAGTTGTATAATCAAGTCCTTACTATTGCAGAGTTTTCAAACTTTCATATAATTCAATTGATCTTTATCTAAATTTGTAAGGTGAAACAACAATTTATTCAATTCAACCATTTTTTTTTTGTAATGGTAAATTTCTCTAGGGACTTGATAGAAATTGTTAAACTATAGTGATCAAATTGGAAATTAGGCTGGACTATAATGACTGCAGAATAATTAAACCTTATTGCTAGTGTAAAACAGTTTTATGCAGTGCATTCAATCACGTAAGGACACACCAATAAAAATAACTACCTTTTACATTCATTGCGTGAATGATTATCCGAAAGAACGAACATGATTGAACAAATGTGTAAAATATTTTACACTGTTTGTGCATCAAAATTAATCTCTTTATTGGTAACAATATCACTTTATTAGGATTTTGCTTATTTGTTCTGTTTTCTTAATTCTTAGCAGATGTATGAAGCAATGAGAGCAGTAACATGGGCACTTTTTGCTAGTAGAAAAGCTCTTAACTCAATCACTGTCAAATACAACAATGGTTTTGTTCAAGCATTCCATAGAGACCTTAAAGATAACAACACATTCTACATTTACTCTGATCTTGCCAATTATTCCATTGGTGCAAGTGCAAGTAGCTATAACAGTGACATTAATTATTCATCACTTTCTTCACAAGAATCTTGGAATGATCATGACAACAAGTCTGCTGTATGGTATCGCCAGCCATTGGATCCTGTCACCGGCGAAAAGATTGGAAAAGCAATGCAGATTGCTCCAGAAGACTCAATCCACATAGCAGGCCTATCCCAGGTCCCTGATGGGGTGGCTTCATGGCGTGTTGTCGTGAGCAAGTTCACAGATTCGCCTTTGCTTTCGGCTGCATTGCCTGTTTGGGATGCTTCTAACAAGAGTATTGTGGCTGTGGTGGGAGTAACAACTGCACTTTATAGTGTAGGACAGTTAATGAAGGAGCTTGTTGAGTTGCATAGTGGACATATGTATTTAACTTCTCTAGAAGGTTACTTGCTTGCAACTTCCACTGATGTGCCTCTTCTTACAAATTCAACAAAGCCTCCTAAGCTTAAGATGGCTGTGGATTGTGAAAATGAAGTGATAAGGCTTGGAGCTGAGTATTTGAAGAAAAGTTCTGGTAACAAATTCCCTCCTAGCCATGAGGTTCATGTTGCGAATGTCAGGCTAGGCCACGACAGATATTACATCGATTCGTTCTTCCTAAACTTGAAGAGACTTCCTATGGTACAGTTGAATACAAATACAATGCCTTTAGAATTTAAGAAGAAACTATGAATAACCAACTACTACTATATTTCAAATTAATTGCTTGAACTTTGTGGCAGGTTGGTGTAATAATCATTCCAAGAAAGCATATATTAGGACAAGAAGATAAAAGAGCCTTCAAGACTTTGGTGATTCTGATATCTGCATCAATGTGTATTATAGTCATTGGATGGGTTTGCATTTTGATTTTGACAAATGGAGTCTCAAAGGAAATGAAATTAAGAGCAGAACTTATTAGTCAGCTTGAAGCTAGAAGAAAGGCAGAGGCATCAAGCAATTATAAGAGCCAATTTCTTGCAAACATGAGGTTGATTTTCTCAGTTTCAATATGATTGATTATGCTAAACTTGTGTATAGATTTTGGTATCTACTTTTGTTTTATCAAACATGTAATTAGGATCCTTCTTTTTGGTTCATTGCAGCCATGAATTGAGGACACCTATGGCTGCAATAATTGGGCTACTCGACATTCTTATGTCCGACGACTGTCTAACCAACGAACAGTGTGCAACAGTTACTCAGATAAGAAAATGCTCGACAGCGCTGCTCCGGCTTCTTAATAACATCTTGGATCTCAGCAAGGTGACATATTTAATTATTTTGCTCAAGAACATTCAATTATAAGTTCCTTGAAAAAATATGCACTTACTTGTTTGGAAAAACTTTCTAAAGATTCATAGCATATAGGTGGAATCAGGAAAGCTAGTTCTAGAAGATGCTGAATTCGACTTGGGAAGGGAACTTGAAGGGCTAGTGGATATGTTTTCTGTGCAATGCATGAATCACAGTGTAGAGACTGTCTTAGATCTATCTGGTTAGTATATAATATGAATCATTTTTTAGTATGAATCTAAACTCTTATTTTGGTGACTAGAAATCTCTTCAACAATGATTCTGATGCAACATTTTAATTTTTTGCAGATGATATGCCGAAGCTAGTTCGCGGCGACTCTGCTAGAGTAGTCCAAATTTTTGCAAATTTGATCAACAACTCAATTAAATTTACTCCTTGTAAGCCAAAATTTATGTACTAGTTTTTCTACACAAGTAGTGCTGGTGAAGTTAAGAAAATCTTATAAAGATTTGTCATATTGGTTCTTTCACTATGAATCAAAAAAATAAATAAATAAATAAATAACTAGGATTACTAATCTTAACCCTTTGAATCGGTTTCAGCTGGTCACATTATTCTGAGAGGATGGTTTGAGAATCCAAATCCCTGCAGTGATAATGCAAATTATCTTATGGAAGAGAAGAATTTACAATGTGCACAAAAGACTAGAGCAAGGCAACATGAGAACCATGCAAAGAAGACTTCTAAGAGGGATAACAAAGCAATCCTATGGTTTGAAGTTGATGACACCGGCTGCGGTAAGAACCTTGCTAAACTTGTCTTAAAAAGATTTAGCCTGTGTGTGTCTGTGAAACCTCAAGATCACGGGTTCAAGTTGTGGAATCCTTATGTAATTATCAGGTTAGGCTGTTTGTATTTATTTGACATGTTTATATATAACTTATTCATATGAATCTCATGCATTTATAGGTATTGATCCAAGTAAATGGGATTCTGTGTTTGAAAGCTTTGAGCAAGCAGATCCATCAACTACTAGACTGTAAGTAATTTTAGTTTTAACATGAAATCTGTAGAAAATTATTTTCAGCTAACAAATGAACATGATCTTATCTATTACTATTATCTAGAGTTGTCATTGCACTTTCAACTTCAAATTATTTTGAACATATATCCAACAGTAGAAAGAACCTTTGAAATAACATGGGCTGAAGGCCTAAGTAGTTATGGAACCTTTACTTATTTTCAGGCATGGAGGCACTGGCCTTGGTCTTTGCATTGTCAGAAGCTTGGTGAGTTAGACCCTTAATATGTCATGTTTTTTCACAATTCAAGTACAAATACCATTAATGTGATTGTAACAACAAAAACCCTGTGCTAGCATGAAGCATATGCTTATATCAGTTGCATGTTTTAAGCTTTAACATTACTTTGCATATAGAGAACATTATTTAGAAAATCAGATTTTCATGTCTAGATTTGTATATAAATGCATTTGATCTCTTTAGTGCTCTGGGGTGGCAGGTTAATAAGATGGGTGGAGAAATCAAAGTTGTCAAAAAGGAAGGCCCCGGAACACTGATGAGATTATACCTGCGCCTCGATACGGCCGGGGATGCCACAGAACAACATTGTTTGGTAGATATTGCAAACAATGGCTTAGTGGTGAGTAGAATTATCACTCTTGTCTTTGTCTTAATGTCTCTGTATTTCTGTCTTAAGACGCTTACCAAACACGGCCTAAGTCCTGAAATAATATGCATTGATTCAGGTATTGCTTGCACTGCACGGCAACATGGGAAGATCAATCACATCTAAATGGCTGCAGAAAAATGGGGTGTTCACAATGGAGGCATCTGAATGGAATGGATTAACACAAATTCTAAGGGAACTCTTCCATACAAGAAATTCAGCAGGAATTAACAATGACTTTGATTTACACTATCCAATACATGAGAGTTTGAAGTCCAAGTTACTTAGCATACAAGAAATCAAAAATCCAGTTTTTGTCATCGCAGTCGACATAGGACTACTCGATTTGAGCACAGATATATGGAAGGAGCAGCTTAACTTTCTTCACAGATATGTGGGGAGAGCGAAATTTATATGGGTTCTAAACCATGACACCTCTAACACCATTAAAATGGAGCTTAGAAGAAAAGGATATATGATGACAGTTAACAAACCACTTTACAAAGCAAAAATTGTTCACATTTTGGAGGAAGTTGTAAAAGAGAGAAATCATGAGATGCAAAAGAAGAACATGGATGAGCTTCATGAGAGTGATTATACTCATTGTGATGCTGCTAGCTCGGACGATTCGGACATATCCGAATCAGGTCCTTGTAATCCTGTTAAAAGTGAGAAGGTTGAGCAGTTTCATAGATTATCACTGTATAGGATTAACAACTGCTTAATAGGATTAACAGATGAACATTCAGAAGCTAATAACACTCCAAAGAAGGAAGAGTTATGTCAAAATAACCAAAACTCTCCAAAATCATTGTCTCCAGAACAAGACTATTTTCCAAGAGAAGCTCATCAAGGTGAAGATTCTGAGAGCAGAGGCAAAGAAGAGCATAGGATCATCAGCGGCTCGGCTAGGCCGGTAAATGGAAAGAAATCTCTTGAAGGGTTAAGGATATTGCTTGCAGAAGACACACCTGTGATTCAAAGAGTTGCAACCATAATGCTTGAGAAGATGGGAGCAAGTGTTGTAGCAGTTGGTGATGGACAAGCAGCAGTGGATGCTTTGAATGGCTTGCTTGGTGTTGAAGATTTTAGAAGAGACTCAAACTTGAATGAAAGGAACACAAGATCATCATCTTCTCAAACTGAAATTCTCAGTTTCCCTTCATATGACTTGGTCCTAATGGATTGTCAGGTATGAACTAGAAAATGAAAAAAGCTATATTAGTATTCATTTTATCTTAAAAGTTTTAGAAGCTCCCTCATGATTATACAAAAAAAAAAAACCAAAAGTATAGGAACTTTGTTAGAACGACAAATAGGTTTCCGACCTTTTATCTTAAAAACAAATAAGTCCTCGTTTAATTGAAAATACAAAAACGACTCCTCATTTTTTAAAAACGCGAAATATCTAAGTCTTTCTGGAGCACCTATTTGTCCTTATATATTTTGGACGAAAAAATTTAAATGTCTCACATTTTAAAAAGTGAGCAATGTTTTTGTATTTTTAATTAGTTAAAGACTTATGTCTCTTCGAATTATAAAGTCTAAACCTATTTGTCTTCTCAAAGTCTAAATTATAGAAACTAGCACTTCTTTAAAAAAGTTTTAGATGTACGTTTGGTTCTGTTTTCACATTATGCTTTTTTTTTTCTTTACAAAATTCTAAAAACAAAAATTATTGAAAATAAAAACGCGAACCAAACTCACCCTAAATTAGGTTAAAAAATTTGTACAATATAGAGTTTTATTTACAAACTATTAAACTACAGAGAACTAGTTGAAAATTAATTAAAATGACCAAGATCCCAGATATTGCTGGCAAATAGTGCCTCATGTAAAGTAGTTGTTTTCATCCATATAGATCATAGTTAACTGTCACACTTGAGTTTAGCTTCTAATTCTTGTTTGTGTGTTTGTGATGAAAATAGATGCCAAAGATGGATGGATATGAAGCAACAAAAGCAATAAGAAAATCAGAAGTGGGAAGTGGAGTTCACATTCCAATAGTTGCTCTCACTGCTCATGCAATGTCATGTGATGAAGCCAAATGCTTAGAAGTTGGAATGGATGCTTATTTAACCAAACCAATTGACTTCAAATTAATGGAATCCACTATTCTTTCTCTCACAAGAAGAACAATATTCTGACTTATAGATTTAGTGTCTTCTTTTTAGACACCATAGGCAAGTAGAAAAAGAATAATATATATGTATACAAGTTTACTACATATATATATTAACATAAGAAAAATATAGCTCAACATATTTACCTTTTTTTTTTTTTTTTTGGACTTGGTCAACATATTTACCTTAATTGATTCAGTTGTAAATGTTGCTCTTTGCTTCTTCCATTATTCAGATAAGGCCTTCTTTTCTTTGTTTTTTTCTCTCTTTTTTTTAATCTTCTTATTGTTTTTGTTCTTCATATTTTCACATTTCTTCTTGGGCGATTTTTTTTAAATAAGAGAAAAAAAACTAAATACTCTTGAAGAATAGAATAAAAAGGAAACCATTACAAATGAATTACCATATATGCTTAACAAGGTTTGTAATAATGATCTTATATTTTACAAGAATATGAGCTCAATTTTCATTAACAATGAAAGGTGGACTTTGATAAATGACTCATATATAATCTCAATGAATGTAAAAACTTTTAAGTAAATAATTTATCATAGATATTTTTTATTTCTATAAGTAATAATCGAATTCCCAACCACATAATTAGTGAATAAAATAAGTTTTGCCACACCACACACCATAGTTAAATTAGTTAAACTTTTTTTTTTTCAGTTCAATGAACTAGTTATTATTTGATTTGTATTTTTATTTTCTGTTATCATATTTAGTATTTTTTATTTTTAAAAATTTTATAAAATAAAAAAATAAAATTCTATAAAAAAATACTAAAAATAAAAAATACAAACTAAATATTTTTTTTGTTGATACTTATTTAAACAGATGAGTGACCAACTCAAGTTAGTTACAGAAAATTTGTTAATAGTATTGAACCAGTGGTTGGGGAATTGGCAAGCAAAGATGAAGACCCACAATACCAAAAATTGAAGGCCCAATGAAGGACCAAAAAGCCCAATAAGAATAATAGTGTTATAGTATACTTGTTCCCTAAGCAGCTGCTACTGCATCATCACACTCAAACAGAAGAATCAACAAATTAAAACACAAAACAAAGCAAAGAAAGAAGAAACCTTTTTGACTAAACAACACAGATTTGAATCACACCACCACCCATGGCCAGGTACGATAGAGCTATCACCGTCTTCTCGCCGGACGGCCACCTCTTCCAGGTCGAATACGCTCTCGAGGCCGTCCGCAAGGGCAACGCCGCCGTCGGAGTCCGTGGCACCGACAACGTCGTGCTCGGCGTCGAGAAGAAATCCACTGCCAAGCTCCAAGACTCCAGGTAACACCATAACCCTAATCCTATATTTTAAACTTATGTTCCCAAAGTTTGCGACTTTTCATAAAATCCCTTTCCGAAATTTTCTTACTTTGCCTGAAATGGTGATCTTTCGGACCCTCCACTCCCCAATTACTAGTTCTGTGATTCAATTTTTCTAATGTATTTCTAATTGTTATTATGATAATTATTGTGGTTAGGCTTTCTGGAGTGTGATCTTGCTGAGTATATTTTTGTAGGGTAGATAGATGATAGATCCCTTTGGTATCGAGAATGGCTTCTAGGGTTTATGTTTATTTGGAACTTTCTCTAATTAGGCATTCTATGTGGACTTCAGTGTTGATATGCTGATTTTACTTGGATGCTCACTAGAATGTAGATATTTTTGGGATGATTTTGCAGAGAAATGTTGTTTAGCTTTGAAGTATGATATAGAACATATATAGGTTGATTTTGTTGTATAATGCTCCATTTGAAACCTTTCTGTTGCTTGGTTAGCATATAATTTGATCACTAATGACTAGGTTTGAGAATATTGGATCCCTTCGGTAGTGTTTGGACTATTTTGATGTGAAGTAATTTCTTAGTTTCAGGAAGGCCTTTAAGATGCTTTTTCCACAACGCTCAATGCTTTGCAAGAATTGTTAGCTCCTCTTTAGAAGCACTGAAAGAATTGAGTTTTGCCGTTTCTGTTGTGTGCTATACATAGCAATATAGGACATAGTATGGTGTTTACTTGTCTCACCATTATATTGCGTTATACTTTTTGCAGAACGGTGAGGAAGATTGTCAATCTGGACGATCACATTGCTCTTGCTTGTGCAGGACTAAAAGCTGATGCACGTGTCCTTATAAACAGGGCAAGAGTTGAATGTCAAAGCCATAGGCTTACTGTCGAGGATCCAGTGACGGTAGAGTACATAACTCGTTACATTGCAGGTCTTCAGCAGAAGTACACACAAAGTGGTGGTGTTCGGCCCTTTGGCCTTTCAACCTTGATTGTTGGCTTTGATCCATACACTGGTACACCATCCCTGTATCAAACGGATCCTTCTGGCACATTCTCAGCTTGGAAAGCCAATGCAACCGGTAGAAACTCAAATTCGATCCGGGAGTTCCTAGAGAAGAACTACAAGGAAGTTTCTGGCCAGGAAACCATAAAATTAGCTATCCGAGCATTGCTTGAGGTGAGCTCATTTGTTCTTTTCGTCTTGATGGAAGCATACTTGAATTTATTATGTATCTAGGTTTCTTGCTGCAACATTTTGAAGGTTTTTCTTCTTTCAAATGCTAAAGGGAACTCTCCTCCTTTGTTCTTTGCATGTGTCTATCTTTTGATGCTTTGAATTTAAAAGGGTTTCTTCAATTATGAGTTTACATTCATTCTTCCAATACAGAAATCATGCCTAACCTTTCTGCTTACATAAAATGTACCAATCTTTCAAGTCTTTGCTCTTGATGCAGTTCTGGCAAAACTATGTGGTACATAATCTAGCAATTTATTCATGTAAATAGTTTTATTTTTCTGTTGTTTTATTAAAAACAATTTTGTGAGTATCATGAAATCATTTCAGACATCCAATCTAGTATTTCCTTACTTCAGCTTGTTATAAGTGTTGATGATGGTAAGTAGTATTAGCCTCAAAAGTTTCATCATTATCCATTTCCAGTTAATTGTTTGTTTTGTTCGACTGAATACTTAAGAATTCTTTAAAAATCCACTAATATCATTTAGTGGGTTGATAATATATTGACTAAAGCAAGCACTTGTCTGATAATTTGTTCTTAAAAGGCAAAATATTTATGTGAGGGGTTCCTTAATTGTTATGCTGCTACACAGCCCAGAACTTTTAAGCAATTATATTAGGATGTGTATAGTACATGATTGCAAGAGGGAGTCACATTATTACTTTAATCATCTGCCAGATTCTTCATATATTGTTTGACAAATTTACAATCAAACCTGATAAATCTGATAGTTGTACACTGGCTTGACACGACCTAACAATAGAATCGTCATAAGTGATTCTTTTATGTGTTTTGAATGATTACGGTGCTTGTGTGAGCTAGTAATTCATCTTATATGGAACTGGATAAATCAATAATGACTGTTTCACATATGACTTTTCCTTCTTGGTGTATGAAATAAGGTCGTTGAGAGCGGAGGCAAGAACATTGAAGTTGCTGTGATGACGAAAGAGCAAGGCTTGCGTCAACTTGAGGAAGCCGAAATCGATGCTATTGTGGCCGAGATTGAAGCCGAGAAAGCAGCAGCTGAGGCCGCAAAGAAAGCTCCTCCTAAGGAGACATGAATTTTCTGTTTCTTTTGTTTTGTATCATGCGATCAATGTTCTTACTAGGTGTTGGCCCTACTTTAGTGAAGCAAAAATTAAAGCCACTGTGGCTAATATTGAAACGAAAGAAAAACAGCTGTTGAGGCTGCAAAGAAAGATCGTTTGAGGAGACATTTATTTACTTGTGTTTTTCCTTTTCAATGTTTCTCGTGAATTGTTCTTGTAGGTGCTATTGGTCCAACACAAAATGAGTGCTTTATTATTTGTGGGTCAAATCATATAGAATTTAATTTATACCGTCACAAATTGAGTTTTGTGTTGAACCATGATCTGACAGGAACTAGCAACTAGTATATCAACAGTTTGAGTTATGGTATACAAGAATATTTAGTAAAAGTTAATATTAACCAGAATATAAGAGTAATCAAGAGCTTTAATGCATTAACTAAATTAGATTATTAGCCTCTAATTTTATCCATTTGGTCTTGAATATCCTTCGTACATTCTTTCTTGGAAATTCAGTTGTAGTAGTTTGTCTTCGTTACTGAATACCCAGTGTAGCAGTTTTACTTCATTGCCTTTTTATGATTACAATCAATGAAGTAAGCGAGTTAAAATAGGGAGTAATATCATTCTGATAGTTATAGGAAGGGGGAAAAACTGGACCGGAGGTGGCAAAATTGTAAAAAGTAGGTTAAAATGATAAATTGGCCCATGCAGGTCTCGAACCTGCGACCTTCGCGTTATTAGCACGACGCTCTAACCAACTGAGCTAATAGGCCAGTTGATATTAGAGCTAGTTATTGTTTTATCAATACAAATACAATATCCACAAGAATATAATTGAAGACCTTCATCGACAGCATCAGGAGGAAGAAACATCTTCAGATTTTGCCATACATACGCTCGCCATGATCGAAGATTACGAGGTTCTCTGTTGTTCTTTTTTCCTTTTCCCCTAAATTCACTCAAGATATAGTTAAAGTAAAAATTCGAAATTTCCTATTTTTAAATGCTTTCAAAAGTAAAAACCCCTAATTTCGTATTTGTTTTCTTTGATTCAATATATTCTGTCGATTTCGTTGATACCATTTCCTGTGAATACCGTTAATTTTCAGTTTCTCGCATCATTTTTGGTTATGGTTCTGAATGTTTTGGATCAATTGTTCGCTTTGAGCCTATGAATCTGTTAGTTTATGCTTGTCTTTGCTCTTTTCCTTTTCCAGCTGAATGATAACTCTTGAGAGAATTTCATTAATTTTGCTAGGGTTAGAGTTTTGGGTTCATTCATGGAAGATAGTAAACCTCCTAGAATTTTCCATATAATTTATGTTTGTAAGAGGTTGCACACTTGCACCTCAAAGTCTCAAACACATTTTAATTGTGATTCTTGATGGTAGTTCATAAGGATGGGAAGATAAGCATATGGATAATTTATTTCAGTTACAATTTTTGGAAATGAGAATCATTGTTTGAAGCTAAGTGTTGATGTGACTTATTCTGATTCTGATTCTGGTTGGTGTTTGGGTTGAAGCTATGCTATCTCTTACCTGATCATACATATGATGGCAAGATAGTTAAGTTCCCCTGAATTTCAGTAAGCATTAACTCAGAATCTTGTATGATGTTTGACTCGGGATTTGCTTTTTCGATTCTAATTCTTGCTTTAGTGTTTGTTGTTGCCATGGAAAGCTATCTTTTTTGAAAGCTTGGGAGATAAATAGTAGGAAAAAAGTGATGCTTCTGTTCTTACATGTCAAATAAAATAATATACCTTAAATGTATGAATTGATAGAGAAGTTTTGGTTTTGAGCATTTGCAACAACTCCAATACCTGGAATTCAAAATAGCCTGTGATTTTGGGGAAAAAGCATTGGTTTCTTTCTCCTTCCCCTTCGGGTTTCCATCTTATCGGTCGCAGTCTGTGGAGCGAGTAATTGCATTCACTTTGAACAATTTTTGTGAAAGAACTGAACTGAATTTTGTTTTTCAGGTGGAAGAGAAAAAGCAAGCTGCTGCTGATGTATTGTTTCAATATTCGAAATTCGTGATGGCATCCATTGGAAACCAGGTTCGACCCTGTGATTTGAGGTTACATTTGATGAAGGTATGAAACAACATCCCTGTGCCTGTTGTAACACTTGTTTAGTTATCTATGCTTTCCATCCTTCCATAAATGTCATTTATCACTTTCAGGAGATTTCGGGTATGCCAACTTCGTTAAATAGAGAATCAACGCAGGTTGCAGCCTCTCCTGATGCAATGGGGGAGTCATCAAGTTCAGGAACAGCTAGACTCGATAAAGTTGACAGTTTCCGCGCACTGTAGTTGCTAATTGTCATAGTTATTGTTTAAGAAGTGGAATTATGACAACTTTTCATGTCCTATATCTGATTTGATCTATGTAGTTGATCTCACTTTATGTGACAAGATTTCCTTTGTTGATGTTGTTCAGATGTGGTTCCTTAGAAGCACTGTTCTGCATCTTTGCATTGGTACACAAGTTATGTTATCCTTTTGTGTAGTGTCTCGTAGTTTCTATAGAAGTGTAATAAATGTTTTGTTTCTTGGACAATATATTATCCATTTTCTTCTTAAGCACAAGGTTGATCACGAAAAAGTGTTACCTTACAAATAACTTTTGTTTAATGGGTTTTCTATAAAAATTTTGAAGTTTTTTTCCTCATAAAATTATGTTACTGTCATTATAAATACTAGGGGTGGCAAGTGGGGAAGCCCGCCCCGCCAGAAGTCTGCTTTTTGGCAGGTTGGTCCGCCTTGCCCCGCTTAATGAGGCGATCCTAAAATTCCACCCACCCCACTTAATTGCGGGCTGGCGGGCTAAACCTATCAAAACTCCTTTCTTTTTTTTTTTTTACTATTATCTACTAAATAATATATATAATTTCACAATCATATTAATAAATTTATAATTTCTAAAGGCACAAAAAATTATATTTTTTATATTCACAAATATTAAAGTCTTTATAATTATAAATATCTAATAAACATAATTATAAACCAAGTTTTCATCCAAAACATACTTATAAATATTGTCTACAAAGCAAAATAAATATAATCCAAAATATAATTATAAATATTATCTCCAAAGTAATATAAACATAATCCAAAATACTCAATTTTTATCTTTATACTCTTGTAAGTTTGGTTGCGAGAAGTTGTATTTTGGCAAAAAAATTACAAAAATACCCCCTTACCAAAAAAAAAAACTAAGCCCGTCCCACCGAAGTCCGTCAAAGCTCGCAGTTTAAGTGGTGTGGGTTAAGCGGGCTTTTATTTTTTGGCGGTCCTAATTTTTCATCCCAACCCGCCTTTTTTAGCGGGTTACACGGGTCGGGCCGGCGGATTTACCCTCTTCTCTTTAGGGTTTTTTTTCTCAGAAGGTATAAACAACTTATAATAGTAAATCTAAGAAAAAAAAATTCAAACCGAAACAAAATTTTTAAGATGCATGCTAAAAGTTATTTTTCTATTTAATAATAATAATAGGATTTTGTTTGTATATACTATCAATATAAAGAAGAAGAAAAAACTAGGACATAATTATGTATTGGTGAAATTAAAAAAAGTATCCAACTAAACCATGTATATTTCAAAAGTCTGACAAATTGCAAGTATTTATTTATATTGTTAGTTTATAACAATTAAATTATTTCTTAATTTATTTTTTTTATCATAAAGTTTTTTTAGTATTCATTTTTTTTAAAGATAGAGAGACTCGAACCCGCAACCTCTAGGTAAGTATGGGAAGATTATATCATTTTTTTTTTACCAAAAATAGGAAGACTCGAACTCGTAACCTCTAAGTGAGTATGAGAAGAATATGTCATTTACTATTTATATAATTAACCAAATACATAAAAAAATTCGACAATGATATATGATATTACATAGGCTATTATATAGGATGTCAAATTTTTATTAAAAATATGAATAACCAAAATTATTTACTTATCTCAATAAATAATTAAATATTGTTATAATTTCTTTTTATGCCATATTGGAATGAATAAAATAAAAATATACTTGAAAACTATATAGTGAACAACCAAAAATATTTCATGTGCCCAAAAAAACCTTATGAATAATTAAATAAAAGTAATGAAAATATTAATCTAAGAATGTTAATTACAATAATCAAATATAAATGCACCAATATATTCTCATTTTAATAACAAAAAACAAATGTACGTTTTAGAAATTAAGACAACATTATTTTTATTAAATTGATTAAAAAACTATGCAACTTTTCCCATATTGGAAGAAAAAAAATTATGCAAAGTTTTCATTTTTTTTTTCTTTTAAGAAATGACCCGTATTAGTGTTTTATTTATGGTATGAGGAACCCGAACACGTTAACACCGCTAATCTAATATTACATCTTTCAACGGCTACTTTCTAACGGCTACCCATTTTTCAAAAACTTAAAAACCTGAACTCATCCGCATGAACAATCCCACACTCTCTTCTCTCTGCTTTTTCTTCTTCTAATCACTCATTCTTCTGCTTCTTCATTTTCAACACTGTTCTACTCTATCTTCTCTCAACAGAAACAAAAAGAAGAAAAGAATTTATCTTTTTTGCCTTTCACTTTTGATAATAATGTTGCAAGATATGTGGAATGCTCCCCCAGGATTCAGACCAACAAAGTCTGCACCTTCGTCACCGGCGAAGCCTCTCGGGGTTCCAAGAACACGCTCCGAATCCTTCCACGTCACTCACAAGGTTCCCGTTGGTGATAGTCCCTATGTTAGAGCAAAAAATGTTCAGGTTTGGATCTTGGTTAACTTGCTTCTTTCTTGGTGTTTGATTCATAAAATGCTCCAAACTAATTTAACTAATTATGATTTTTTTTTATCTAATTCTTTTTCTTTTCCTTTGTTTCAGTTAGTGGATAAGGATCCAGAGAGAGCAATTCCACTGTTTTGGGCAGCCATTAATGCCGGAGATAGAGTAGATAGTGCTTTGAAAGACATGGCAATTGTGATGAAGCAGCAGAACCGGGCCGAAGAAGCCATCGAAGCCATTAAATCTCTTCGAAGTAGATGCTCTGATCAAGCACAAGAATCCCTTGATAACATCCTCTTGGATCTTTACAAGGTAATTATTATTAAGATGATGATGATGATGCATCCAATGTATTTAATTGTTTCTAGTTTCTTAAGTGTTAGTCCTTCAACATTGTTCACTAGCAATGCTGAAAAACTCAATGTGGAATCTTGTTTTCTTCACAGAGATGTGGTAGACTTGATGATCAAATTGGTCTATTGAAGCACAAGCTGTTCTTGATTCAACAAGGTTTGGCTTTCAATGGCAAGCGTACAAAGACTGCGAGATCTCAAGGGAAAAAGTTTCAAGTATCTGTGGAACAAGAAGCCACAAGGTTACTGGTATGAAGAAAATTGTAAACTTCAGAGTCTCAATTTTAACTTGTGTCATTTATTTATTTTGATTCTTATATTCATGTGTCCTTGTGATCATTTAACTTGGGAATACTTTGTTTTCTTTTTCTTTTTTTTTTTCTGTTTTATCTCTATTTGATATGCATTGTGATTAAGTGAATTTTTCCATCACAAATTACATGAAACTGAGCTGAATTTGTTGTTGTGAATGTGTAGGGGAACTTGGGATGGGCATTGATGCAGCAGAACAACTATGTAGAAGCAGAAGAGGCCTATCGGCGTGCGCTATCAATTGCTCCAGACAACAACAAGATGTGCAATCTAGGCATCTGTCTGATGAAGCAAGGGAGGATAAGCGAGGCGAAAGAGACCCTCTTTAGAGTGAAACCGGCTGTCCCGGACGGCCCAAGAGGCTCAGATTCCCATCTCAAGGCCTATGAAAGGGCACAGCAAATGCTCAAAGACCTCGAATCCGAGATGATGAGCAAAGGAAATGGTGATAGGATTGAACAGAAGAGACTCTTTGAGGCTTTCTTGGGTTCGTCATCAATTTGGCAGCCTCAGCCTTGTAAGGATCATCATACAAGCATGATGCCATCATCAATGATGAACAATAAGGCAGCAGCACAGGATGAATTTGCCGATGAAAACATCAATTCCAACATAACAACAATAAATCCAGCACCACCACCAATGCAGAAAAGTACCAAACTTGTTAGTGCCATGTTGGGGAATAATTCACTCAATGTTGCAGCCCCACCATTTTATGTATCAAAATCTTCTTTGTCTTTCAAGGAGCCTATGCCACAGCCACCTATTGAGAATCCTTTCTCGGAGACCCTTAAGAGAACAAGGTCTGGAAATGCTGCAGGATCCATGAGGGTGTTGAATGATGTGGGAGAGCTCAATAACAACAAGTTGCATAGGGAAATTGAGGTTCCAGAGAACAAAACAAG
This sequence comes from Arachis stenosperma, assembly GCF_014773155.1. Classification (NCBI taxonomy): domain Eukaryota; kingdom Viridiplantae; phylum Streptophyta; class Magnoliopsida; order Fabales; family Fabaceae; genus Arachis; species Arachis stenosperma. The sequence goes on from NC_080377.1 coordinate 12,169,852, forward strand.
AAGGAGGCTATCATTAGAGGACAATAATGATGAGAAGAACAAGTTAACAGACTTGTTACCCAACAACAAGGACTTTGAAGATGCTATTCTTTCTGCAATTCTTGGACCCCCAAATGAGTCTCATACAACAACATCAAATGACACAAATAGCACCGGGATTTTCCAGAACAAGATTGACAAGAGGCTTAAGGTTTTTCAAGATATTACATTATCTTTGAGTCCTAGGGCCTGAAAATCAACCAATTTGATTTAATAATTTAATTACCTAAATAACATAGATTTTTTTTAGGTTGGAGATGAACTTGGTCTCCATTTTTTAAGTAACTTCATTTCATGCTAGAGGAAGATGAAGTGTATTATGCATTTATGCTACATTTTTATAGCAGTTCTACGAATAGGAGTAGCTGCATGTAGACTATTTTTGCATTAGTTACTTTGTCTATTACTTATTTGTTATGCCTTGTAAAATTCAGGCACATTGACTTTGTAATAAGCCGATTTTGAGTTGATACATCTTGAAATCAAATTAATTTGATTATTCTGTAGCTTTGCTAGTTTGTTCTATTCACGCCAAATAGTTGAATGAGAAATAGTGGAGTTTGAGGATGTTGCAATTTTTCTTCTATGGCCTTTCCTTTCTGAGCTTTGAGAAATAGAAAACAAATGATAGAACATTTTGTTCCATGAACTTGGATATAATAAAAACACTGATAAAATAAAAGTTGATATTTACAATGGGATCACTCTTTTTTCCCAGACCGAAAATTTAATCAAGGAAATTGGACTAACACTTTACCACCTTGACACGTATGTTGTTACATCAGTGATAACAAAAACTACTCACAAAACTTATCATTCCCCATAGTAGAATCTCTACCAATCTTCTATGTCATCATCATCATCTTCTTGGGCATCTAAATTCATTTTGTCAAAATCAGCATCTTCCATATCCAAGTCCTGCACTGAATCCTGATAACATGCCCTATCTCCAAGCAGTTTTTGCATAGGCATGTACTCCATGGCCATAACAGATGTATTATAAGAACTCAATTTCCAATCAGAGTCTCTCAACCTAAACAACTCATCCTGCAATGGAAGATCATGAACAGAAGACAATTTTTTAGTGTGATGAAAAACACAAACTACTATACTCTATTTCTGCTCTCTAAATTACTTTTCTCTCTCAAATTAAATGAACAGGTAGCATATTTTAAATGAGCTCCTCCAATATTGGAAATTGGAAGATGTTAAAATTTACAGAAAGAAAGGCCACAATCAAACACCTTGTTGTAAAGTGATGATTTCTCAACCTTCCAGAGATTTGGTCTACGAATTGCGTGCCACCTGTAAAAGTCAACAATATTAAACATGAAAGAAACAGATATTTTGCTCACACAACAGACGCATCCATATAAGTGATATCCTAACCTAGATGATACTACATGAGAATTTCCAAACAGAACCCCGCGCACAGCAATTGATGCAGCAGCTGACTGCAGCATGCTCTCTGCTTCATTATAACTAGATAGCGCTCCCCGAAGTTTAGAAAGAAGGATGTCTGCATCACCTAGATATGTAGACACGGTACATGCATCATCTATTGCTTCAGCATCCAGAAACTCCAGAACTGCAAGAAATCAGAATGTGGGAAAAATAAAACTTACTGGCTTTGGTTCTGAAAATAAATAATGGAATAAAACATCTTCATTATAAAGTTTTCACAAAGGACATCAACAAAAAGTGGCCAGGAAAAATACCATTTTCATGCAGAAAATCAGCAACCTGTCCCGGCTGTACATGGGCTTGAGAAAGAATCTTCTCTGGGACATCCATTTTTAAAGGTAATCTTGAAAATCTTTCTTGTATATGAAAGCCATGTTGGTCTACAAAATAAAAAAAACTTTATGTGAATAAGCTGCAATCCAAAGAAAATATGAGTGTCAATTTTCACCAAATTATAGTACCATAGTTTACTGCAGCACCAGCCTCCCTCTTATTGTGTAGAAACTTCCCCAAGGCATGAAATAAATTAAGTGTCTCATCTCTGCCAAAATTCAATGAATATCCATCCTCTAATCCTTCAGATGTATTACTGTGATCTTGTAATGGACCAAGAGCATCAGCAGATTGAGAAAAGGAAGGGACTTGATTTGGTTTCAGACAGAAAAACTGTAACGAAGTAATTGCATGTCTGATGTCACCTTCACTGGCTTTTGCTATTAGATCAACATGGTCAGCAGGAATATCACACTGCTCCATTTGGCATATTCTAAAGAGAACCTTCTTAATAGAATTAGTAGTGATTGGATTGAATGCCACCTGAAAGTTTCCCAAAAGTTGGGTTAGAATTCTCTTAACAAGAAGTCAAAAAATGCAAGAGAATCTTTCAAGGAAGTAACCTTACAAGCCCCAGAACTCTCTAGAGATAGCTGAAGTTCATGCAGGTTTCGTGCATTGGGATCTGCTGAATCAGTAATGCCATAGTCGGTGAACAATATTGCTGTGGGTACCTGAGCTGAGCGCACTAAAAGGTGCAAGCAATCTTTAAGCCTTCCGAAAGCAGCTTTCCCATTTGTCAAGGGAAGGTCATCTATTAAAAGTATGACAGATGGCTTTGACTCGCTTGTAAGGGAAGCTGACATTACTCCATATTTCCGTATTCTCTCAACAAAAGTTTCAAATTCTTCCAACTTGGATGTGTATTTTACTCCTGACGATAGAAAATAAAATTATGGGGAAAATATGTAATTAGGTACAACTGATTAGAGCTCTTTCCTTTCTCCAAAATTTAATGTAAGCATTTTCTATTTGGACTGTAAACCAAATGCACACTGTCATTTGATTTTGAACATACACTAACACAAGGAACCTCATGGTTTAGAATCAGAGAGGCTAAAGCAGAAAAGAATTGAATTAAGTTCTTCTCGTACTAACTTATCAAGTGTAGACTAGCTTGACCCACCTGCGCCAGAATTGTAAAGATGCTCTTGCCAAAGTACAGGTGTAGGTGTGTCCCATCCACATACTACTGCGCCCAGGTGAGATGCAATTACATGAATAGTAGCCTACATAACAAGAATAAAATTTCCAATGTCAATGTAGAATTCATAGGAAAGTTCATAATTCTGACATGCAGAAATTCAGTAATAATTGAACTAACATGTGCATATATACGTAGCTAAAATAAAGAAGAAAATCCAAATAAGAAAAAAATCAAAATGCTGATAAAAGAAGTCAATTTTGATTCCAAGCCACATTAGCATGCACCAGATTTCAACAAATCTAGATTGCCCAGAGTCGGGTTGTGTCTACAAAAAAAGGCAGGAGGGTAAAGGTGTTAACAAGAGAATGGAAGAGTACATACGGATTTTCCAACTCCCGCCTGTCCAGTGATGACAAGAACATTACTTCCGATGACATCCTGTAGGTTTACAAAAAGAAAGGAGGGGGATAAAAAAAACACAATATGAAAAGACAAACAACACACTACGTATCTAAGGATCAGAAAAATTTTAATTCACTGTTTATTAGTATAATGAAATTCTGGGGAAAGCATTTCTATAGAAATTTAAACTCCAAGTGTAAACACTTCATATGGAGAAACACTGAAAAAGTGACTCAAAATAACTAAAAGCCAACAAGTGACCCTTTTTCTAATAAGTAAAAATCCTCCTTTTAACCACCCAAATTGTATAATCTGCAAACAAGGCACTAACATCAGTCCTCCTTATAATCACCCAAATTCTATAATCCGAGAACAAAATACAAACATCAGTTAAAATCCTAAAACCTCTTTTGCTAAATGTACCTTTGAAGGATTCACCCTTTCATCAAACCACATCTTAACCTCATCAACCTGTAAAACAAAGCAGAAAGAGCAAATTAAGACGCCATTTATATCACCAAAATTAATAACTTAAGGATCAGTGTCTTGACCTTTTTCTTGTGAACAGCAAGTTCTTCCACAGAGAGGGGCTTGTATTTATCAACCCACAGCTCCTCTCCAATGCTCCTCCTAGTACCTGATGCAAAAGTTATGACTCATGAGAGAGGGGAATACAACAGATTCAGAAAACAAAAAAGTTTCCACGACTATAGGATTGTGAACTAGAAACTTTTAAATTCATTAAATCAAATTTTTTCTCCAAGTCAATGAACTTTGACTCATGCCTGTCTTAAAGAGTTTCCAGTATTCCAAAATTAAGTTCTCAGCTTCATCATAAAAATACGAAGTCCTGTGTTGAAACATGAACAAAGAGAAAGCATACCAGCAGATACCTTTGACCCTGTGAACACATCATTGAAGTCATCTTCAAATAAGCTGATCTGCAATAAATTCAATTCACCACATCCTCATTTAGTCAAATAACACACCTCCAAAAGAAATGCAACTCGTTTTGGCACTTTAAAACAGAATACATTCTTTACATTAACATTCAATCAAGCATTATCATGTTAACAGAAAAATACCAAACTCACACTACAGTATCAAAAACACCACAAAAAATAGAAAACAATAGTTAACAATTTTAAATTGAAGTCCACAAACCTAACCTAGCATTTTCGACAAATATTGGCAAAACTTTGAAGAAAAAAACAAATAAAAAAAATGGATACCTCATGGAGCTTAGAGAGGCGAGAACGAGAAGCAGAATCTCTAGCCCTCTTCTTTCCACGTGAGCTTGTTGAACTCGAACTCGACTTCGGCCTCTTACAGTTTCTGCTGCTGCTTCTGGTTCTACTCCCTTTCAAAGAGCGATTCTCGGATCCTCCTTCATCGTCGGAAGAGATCACAACGAAGCCGTTTCGTTTTGCCATGAGCAGCTGCTGAAGGAAGTAAAAACCCTACAACTAACTAACTAACTAACTAATTGATTGATTGAACAATAACTAACTAAGGAACGAACTAACAAACTCGATCAAGGATTGTGAGTTCGCGGTTTAGGATTAACTAAGAGACTCTGCTGCTCATGGTGATGATGGTAAAGCGAAATTGGGAACCATTTTAGCATTGTGAGAAAGATGAAGTGCGGAGGTTTCGAAATTACGCGGGTATCTGCTTCTCTGATTTTTTGGGAACATGCCTTCGGGGTTGGTGGGCCCATCATCATTATGGGCCTTATGATCTCTCGTCTTGGCCCATATCTGGCCCTTTTTTGTTTTCTTTTTTTAGTAACACCATTAAGTCTTAGTGTCTTACTTTTGACCAAAATATGAAAGTATGAATTCGTGTATTTTTTTTTTTGGCTCGAAATAGACAAATGTAATGGGAATAAGTTTATCTATCACTAAACCAACCTAGTATTAAGTTCATAATAACACTTTTAATTGTATTTTGATATAAATGTTTTACATGAAAAACTTGACCTCAGACGTTGAAGAGCAACGATCTAGTGGGGTTAGGTTTGTAGTGACCAATTGGACAAACATTATTATGGGTTAGTTCAGATAAAAAGCTGAAAAAATAATGATATGCTTCACAAGCATAGCTAAAGGCTTGGTAGTTGGTACTTCATAAAACGCTTTATTAGTATCATTTTTAAGTTATTATAATATTATGAATTTAATGTTGGTGCACCGTTAGAATAAAAAAAATTTACATGAATATCTAATTACATAATACCATATCATAAAAAATAACTATCTTTTAAGCGTGAATAATTATTCAAAATAACAAATATGATTAAACAGCTATAAAAACATTTTTCACTGTAAATACATTAAAATTAATCTGTAATATGAAATATCACGTCCAAAAAAAGCTATAATATTATACTTTAGGGTCTTTTTGTTTTGCCTTAAAGTAAAAAATTATCGCATGAAAGCAAATAAAACTGCTCCCACTAACTCCAAAACAACCAAATGACACCTAAGGAAGCATTAGAGATTCATGCACCAATAATTTATATTTCTGTATCCTCAAGCAAACAAGGTGGTTATCCTAATTTATAGATTTATATTAATATTAATACATAAAACATTAATAAAGGGGTTGGAAGTTGGAACCATGAAATGCAACTTTTGACAATAAGTTTTTCACAATTAACTCCACTAATGCAATGCATCAACAACCTTAAGCTTCAAGGAAGTTTTTTTTTTCTTCTTTTGGAATATATGACAGATAATAAACTCACATAGACACCAACTTCTTCAACTGCAAAGGGGAATGAAGAAAAGGAAGAAGGGAAGAGGAGACAAGGAAATACAAGTAGGAGACATATACGGATCTTTCTTTTTAGAACCCTAGTCGAATTACAATATTGAACAGGCCTTCTGTGCTTTACCCTTCTTTTTCTTCTGCTTAGGAGGTTGAAGAACAACTCGAATAGCCGCATCAAAGACCGCCTTCACGTTCTGCATTAACCGTGAAAATCGATTTTAGAATAACCATTATGCTCTACAAAGTACCATCTAATTAGGTTCTTATAATTAGTGTTTTTAACTAAGTCTTTGTATTGTACAAAAACTTTCAATTAAGTTCCTGTACTGTGCAAACTATATTGATGTAAATGAGAAATGCTTGATTAAAAAGTTTTATACAATATAGGATCCTAAAAACTGTAAGAACATCTAGAAATATTTAACCGATATAATCCGTCAACCAAAGAACAAGGATTAGAGTATGCACCTGCTGAGATTTTGAACTGCATTCAATGTAAGCTGGTGCATTGATAAGCTTCCTGAGCTCTTCTCCCTTTAAAAGCAAGGAAGGAAATGCAAATTTCAGATTTTTAATGACGAACGTGTCATAGGAGTTTAGAACAATTAGAGGGGAGCCAGAAACAGTGTTCACCTGAGCATTAGTGATGGGTACGGCACCAGGATGGTCAATGAAGAACTGCTTGTCATCCCGAAGATCTGTTTTATTTCAAATAACACAACAATAAGGGGCACATCTTAGCTGAGAGAACATTATATAGAACATGCTCAGATCAGGAAGACTTAAAACAATCGTTACTAGATTGTTTGTAAATATAAAACCCTCATTTCCATATTGATAAATCAATGTGTTAAAATATAAGTTGCATCTAGATACACTGATTTGCGAATGTATCCAAAAGTTCAAACAACTATATTATGAACAACACAATAAATTAATGCCGGATATTAGAACATTTTCATCTCACAGCTCATCCAATACGAAGTCAAGCATGAAAACTGCACTAGACTCAACCAGTGCCTTCAATCTGGTCGTTAATATAACAGGCAATTGTTGAAAACAGAACTAAACACAATCATCATATAGACTTATTGAGTATGTAATAATTTTTTAAAAAGTTTAAACGTTATAAAAAAGTTTGCTGCTAAGACCATCGATATGAAGTTTAAAGAAGATATGATCATATGAGACCCTCCCAGCAACTGTTAGGTTTCAAACCGGTCAATGTAAAGTATTCATGAACTCACTCCAGCAAAACATACCAGACCATAGAAACAAGTCTGAAAAGTTATAGCACGATGCCCAATTAGAAACAAACAATATGACCATAACTACCAAAAGAGGCCCATAAGAGCAAATTTGGGGTAACAATCCTCCACCTTTTTCTTGAAAACAGTGAATCCACAAAATTAAGTCTACCATTTTATAACCCGAAATGATTATCAACATCGGTTAATGTGCTAGAAGAAAGTAAGGACAAAATGCATGATATCACAAATATGAGGTACACAATAGACAGCAAGAAACTTACCAAGCTTTGTGCCAACCAAAATGATGGGGACACCAGGTGCATAATGTTTCAATTCTGGGATCCACTGGAAAACCAAACAACACATATTCAATTCATCAGAAACTTTTAGTAAAGATTGTTCATTATAGCTCGTATAGAAAGCTCTATACATATCAAAAGGGCTTATGCAAAAGAACAATTTAAACTATCGCAAAACTAGGATTATAGGAACACAATAGGCTAAGTACCTTTTTGGAAACATTTTCATAACTGGCCTTGCTTATGAGAGAGAAAGCCAATATGAAAACATCGGCACCACGATAACTCAAAGGTCGTAGTCTGTTATAATCCTCTTGCCCTGTTCCACAAAACAACACAATAAAAATCCAAAAAGAAATATCTTCCACAAAACAACACAATAAAAAACCAAAAAGAAGGGTAAATATGTAGGGTTACCTGCAGTGTCCCACAAACCGAGATTAACTGTGGCTCCATTGACAACAACATTTGCACTGAAATTGTCAAAAACAGTTGGCACATAATCCTGTTTCCAAGCAAAAGGGAGATAGAAAAATTATAACCATCTCTCTTTTTTTCAATAAGTACAAGTAAACTAAATGATATATCACATTACAAGGTTACAATACAATAAAAAATTCAAAGAAGAACAAATCATTATATGCAGAACAATCCAGACAGGAATGGCAAACATTGATTTCTTCACCTATGTATAATCATTAAAACTCTCTCAAGGAAACCAATTTCATTTCATTTACTACACATATTAGACATCTTCCATTACTCCCCCACCATGAAATGGAGAGATATACATTTGTGTACATATTTTTTACCCTTAAAGTAAGAGACATTTCCATTCATTTCATCTCATTAATTGTTTGCCAACCCAACTTCCCAAATTAACCAGTCCTAACTCAAAATCACTGCCTCCTTAGAAAAGGCATACTCCAAATTTCCTTGAACACTTTGAATCCTGAGGTCACTCATCATTCTTATTTAGTAACATTTCACAATTTGAGTTGAGAAACAAAATTTTGACAATCATCACAACATCCCGGAAAAAAAAAGGGGGGGGGGGGGGATCCACTTTTCAATGACATTCTCACTTCAAAAAGGGAAAAAAATTAAATATTTTTACAGCAGATACATTAAAAAAAAGGCAAAAATTAAAACAGAAAAAAGTGAGAAAGGAAGAGAAATTACGGTGGGGAAGGTGTTGCTGGTGTAGGATATTAGCAAGCAAGTTTTGCCCACAGCTCCATCCCCAACAGTAACGCACTTGATGAACTTTGAAGCGCTCATCTTCTTCTTCTTCTTCGATTACACCCTCAAAAACCTAAAAGCCTCAGATCTTTCACCTGAGGACCCCTTTTTTCTGAATCACTCTACAACACACAAACAACACCACCCCTTTTTCTTCTCTCTGTCTCTCTCTCTCTCCTCCACTTGCTGAAACTTCCTCACGCTTCAATTAATCACCGTCTGTACCATCCAAAAGAAGAAAAACAAAAAAATCCAGAAATGTCCATCAACAATCAAGAACAAAAAGGGGGGAAAAGGTGGAATTTTGAAAAATGGACAAATCAAATTGGGAACAAGCTCAACCGGAAAATGCAAGAGGATGGCAATCAAAATGAACTTTCAAAAAGGACAAAAAAAAAAACTGAAATTGTAACGAAATGAGAAATTAGGGGGAATTTGAAAGAGGAAAATGGAAATTAAGAAACCCTAAACCTTATGGTGGAGATGGAAAACTATGCGTGAGAGGGGAATGAAGGGAATTGTTGCGAGAACGAGATCAAAGAGAGAGACACGAACCCCCTCCTCTTTTTTTCGCCCGGGAAATTTTGCCGTTGAAGCGTTCGTTGAGCGAACCAATCTTCGCTTCGCCAATAAACTCGTTTAACCCCCCCCCTCTCTCTCTCTCTCTCTCTCTCTCTCTCTCTCGTTTTCATTTGTTGGTTTTTTTTTTCTTTTCTTTTTTCTATATTTCCGATAAATTTTTTTATAAAATGTGTTAGGAAAAAATTTTAAATTGCAAGTAAAATAGGATTGCTGTCGATAATATTTGGAACTTGACACAAACAGAATCTTAGAGTAGTCCTCAAATGGGCGTCTGCGTCTAAAATCGTTCTAAAAACTTAATTTACTAATTATATTTTGAAAATTAACAAAAATATACTAGGTTAGTTCTTAATTCATTTTCTATTAATAATATACTGACGTATTTTAATGACATACATAAATTATTAGTACATGTATGTGCAAGATCATAATTTGACCACATATAATAGAATCAAGCTATATCATCATCAAAATCAAGTTAGTATATTACTAACAGAAAAAGAATCAATGACTAACATGCATGGTATATTTTTATGAATTTCAGGATATAATTAGTACAATTTAAATTCCATGAACCATTTTGATACTCACAATTACAAACAATGTATTTGCTTATTTCTTTTTAATATCGTTTTTACCTTTTTAACGATGGTGGGCTTTTGCACAAAATTTAGCAAAAAAAAAATGAGGGAAAGACCCCACCAAAAGGACAAAAAGTTAAGAAAATATTAATTGTGTTGTGTTAATGTGTTATAATAAAAATTATACTCATAATAATATTTTACATTACATTAAAATTAAACTCATAATAATAATAACATAAATAAGAAGTTGATGAAGTAATAATGATCATAAAATGAGCTTCCAGCAGAAGTCTACGTTATGGCATTGCATCATTACTTTTGTCAATTATATATTGATAGTTACATTATTATATGCATGTTACGTTAAAAATAAGCGTATTATGTATTAAATATGTTCCAACGAGTAAGGAAGCTCAACCATGATATAAAATTATAAATTGATGGCCCATGAAAATTTTGTGACTAATTTGGATTACTTGATGTATTATATGCTTATGCCAAAACTTGTATAGATAGTAAAGGGTAAAAGAGATCCTTAATTTGTATATGAATTTTGTTAATAATATGACAGTGTTTTTTGTCTTTATTTTTCAGTTTAATTAATTCGCATATAAAAACACGGTTGCTGGTTATTGAATTTTGATGATGATCGAAATAAGTTATTTTTGTCAATAACCAAAAATGCAAATATAGGTTTTGTATATTTTAAACCAAACATAATAATGCTTTTAATCACGTGAGGGAGAAGATGATTGGTGATCTTATATTAATAATGTGTATTATTATGGGTAGTGTTAGGGAGACAAAAAAATAGTCAGAAATTATCTTATTTAATATTCATTAATTGTTGTAATAAGGCAAGTTATGATTATTTTTGACTGATTTTTTTTTATTATCAAACATTTTCGTATTATTATATGGTAGTATCATATATTATTTTACTGTAATATATTCTTGCATTGAAATTCACTCAATAATAATGTAAAATTAATTTTAAACATTAACTACCGGCACAATGCAAGTATTGCAGTATCATTTATCATACACTTCCTTTTTTATTTAGAAAAGTTTCTTGGTATTCAAAAATAATATATATATGAAATCAAAATTGATAGAATCAGCAAAATAAATAAATTAATATTAGTGATGATGTGCATGCTTAACTTACAAGACTCATCTATTGGATGCATGGAGTGTCTTCTTTCCTTCAATTACTTATAATAGCTTTGTGTATGAGTCTGGTATATATTTGCATTTGCCCAATGATGAAAAGGATACTTTATAAGGTATTAATTGGTTATGTATATATATACCTACTTTATCCATATCAATATATACTAGGTATTTGCATTCAAGTCACATTTGTTTTAATTATATATATTAGTGTAACTATTGTGTCTATTAATAATTTATTTTTTTATTTATCAAATATGTATAAAAATAATAATAAAATGAATTTGTTACGATGATATGTGGCTTATAATTTTTACCTAAGAGATCTTAACTCTAAAAAATATATTTAAAAAAAAAGAAAATTAGATACCAATTCGTCCCATATATATATATTAAGTTTTGTTATTTGAAAAAATCAAGATAAAAAATTCATATCAATACTTTTTTACTTATTATATTATTATTATTTCTTATTCAAGTTATTTTTTATTATATAATTATGATGGCATTTTTCAATAAACAATTAAGTAACAATAAATTTAATTTCTTAGAAAACTTGGATACAATATAACATCTCTTATATATATACAAGACTTCTTGAAAAAGAAAGGTAAGAAACTAATATCATAAAAAAAAAATGAAGCCATCACTACTCTTGCAAAAGCTTCTTTTTCAATTGTCTCAAGCAATTCTGTGGTGTTGTTCTTCCATTCTCATCATTGCCATCATCATATTATTCCAACATGTTTCTGCTGAAAATCTACCAAACAATGAAACTGTGCCAGCAGTGATTGTGTTTGGAGATTCCATAGTTGATTCCGGCAACAACAATTATATCAGTACTATTGTCAAGTGTGATTTCTCACCATACGGACGAGATTTTGGTGATGGAAATTATCCAACTGGAAGATTCAGCAACGGATTAGTTCCATCAGATATCATTGGTAAGAAATTATCTTTAAATCTATAATTATGTATATTTTATAATTATGAATACATAAAACCTAACAAAATAATATGTTTAATTTTTTTAATATTAATTTTAATTTTTCAGCTGCAAGATTCGGAGTCAAGAAACTTTTACCACCTTACCTTGATCCGAATTTGCAACTTGAAGATCTCCTCACCGGTGTAAGCTTCGCCTCCGGCGGTGCCGGATATGATCCTCTAACATCCAAATTAATGGTAAATAGATTATTTATGCAACTTTATATAAACACCCTATTTTCATTATTCTACAATATCTATCATTTTCTGAATAATTTAATTTTCTTAAGCATATGATATATATGAAACCTAACTCTTGTTTACTTTGTGTCCTTTTTATTGTAAGTCTGTGATATCATTAACAGAACAACTAAACATGTTTAAGGAGTACATAAACAAGATTAAGGAAGCAGTTGGAGAAAACAGAACATCAATGATAGTGTCAAAGAGTATATACATAATTTGCATAGGAAGTGATGACATTGCGAACACTTATGTTCAGACACCATTTAGAAAAATTCAGTATGATATTCCATCATACACAGATTTTATGGCTTCTGAAGCCTCAAATTTCTTTCAGGTATGGTTTGATTTAATTATTTAAGACATGCCCACATTTAATTTAATTTATGTAGTAACAAGATAATTAATTATCAAACTATATATTATGCTGAATCGGTATGTTAGGAAGAAAAAAAAAGTTTAGATAGTTTAAACTTGTTTTATTTAACATTTATTTACTAGGATACATTAAATAAAGTAAAAAATAATTAATTTTAACGGTTTTTGGCTAAAATTTTTTGTTTTACGAATTTTTTTTTATGCTGAAAATACCAATGCATGTGCTTGAATATTGCTCATTCCAAAGTTATTAGTTACCTTATAAATGCAATGCTAAATTATAGTTGTAATTTTTTTCCAATCTTAGGTTATGTTACTATTTCATACTATATATGTAATTTGTCAAAATTAGGTCTAGCAGTGTGGCAGTTGCATCTTCTTTAAACTGTTTATATGTATGAGTCTTAGTTCCAATACATTGCTAGCTAAAATTCCTTTTCTTTTTTCAAATATGAAATGAACAAATTTGGAATATGAATAAACAAACATAGAACTACTATGCTATTTATATATGAAACATGAATTTAATTATTGTTTGAATTTCTCTGCTGTCCACATATCTGGCAAAATCACCGTACCAAACAAGAATAATTTTGTTATTTTGTCTAAATTTTATGGACATTTTAAGTTTAGAGATTTATCCTATACTTACCATAAATTAAAATTAAGAATATTTTTATTTATTAGTAATTCAAGGTTAAAAAAATTGCACTAAATTTTAAAATATTTTCTTAATTACACTAAAAACTTACAATTAAATGATAACTATTAAATATATGAAGTTTCTCATATCCTTATAAATAAATTGAAGAGTATCAAAAGAATATAAAAACTCACATGCAGTTATTTTCATATGAAGTTGATAGTTTAGATTTATTAGATAATTTGATATGTTTGACTAAATTATTACCTCTCTCAATTATCAATTTTACATGAAAACAACTGTATGTGAGTATTCACCTCAAAACAATTTTTTATTTTTTAATAAATTTTATTATATATATCTTTCTTTTATTATTATTATAATATTTTTTTTAGAGAAATTTCTTTTTAATATATATGAAGCTTGATATTGTGATATTATAGGAACTTTATGGATTAGGAGCAAGAAGGATCGGAGTGTTTGGTGTACCAGTTATAGGTTGTGTGCCCTCACAAAGAACAATTAGTGGAGGCATCCTTAGAGCATGTTCATATTCTACAAACCAAGCAGCAATACTCTTTAACTCAAAGCTCTCCAACCAAATGGATGCACTTCAAAAGAAGTTTCCAGATGCTAGATTTGTCTATCTTGATTCCTACAATCCATTCCTTGATATGCTTCAAAACCCTACAAAATATGGTAATCATATATATACTACTAATTAATTGGTCACAATTTCATTCAAGTATTTTTATTTTTTTAATAAAAAGCTACATATTATGAGGCATTAAACAAATATATCCTCACTTATTATTAAACAATGAAAAAAAATTCACATGCAGATATTTTTATATAATGTTGATATTTGAGAATCGTAAAATGATTTAATAAATTTGACTAAATTATTTTTTAATAATTTTTAACTATTAACTTCACATGAAAACATCTGCATGTGAGTCTTCACTTTAGACAAAATGATCGATTCATATACTACAAAAAGATAGCATATTGTGACTATTGTCAAAACCGCTACTAATAAGCTGTAGTTATTATTGCTACTTTTGTTGCAGTGTCGAATCGAATGAAATTGGTTATTATATGAATTAACATAAACATAGTTTAATTTAATTGTTATTTAAAGCACAACTTAAACTAAAATTAAGTTGTAATTTTAGTTGTTCCATGTTCATATAATTGTTGGGGATATATGTGTTACTCTTAGTTGCTCCTTCATGCACTTTCCATGTGACTCACAAATAATTAGCATGAGAATACCCTCAACTACCAACTTAAATGGAAAAATATAGTTGAGACATGGCCGAGGAGAAATTAATACTCTTTGTACATGATATGTGACATTACTTTTGTAGAATAACACTTGTGTATTAATAAATAATAAAGAAAAAATAGCACATTGTTGTTGTTCATTGATAAGTCATATAATATTTAAAGGTTTCCATTATCAATCAATTAATTCCCTTTATTTATATGATATTTCATTTTGTAGGTAGGTATGCATGAAAGTAACAAAAATTTAATTCCAATATATATGAAATACATTATTTCAATACTTTTAATGAGCAAAATGATGTATCAACTTTTGTATAAATAAATTAAAGGTTCATTTGTTTTAGCTTTCTCTGAATCTATATATTTTTATTAAAAACAACCTTTTACATATTTGTAGAGTATTCCTATTAAAAAATCAATTTTAACTTTTTTTAACTACATAAAAAATTGTTACATATAAAAGTACGTACTATGTATTTTACCAAGTCTATTAAATAGTGAATACTAATGCACTTTAGAAAAAATAAAAAATATAGTGCTCTTTAAAAAATAACATACTATTAAAAGTAACATATAAATTAGTAAATTTTGGAATTTTATTTTTCTTATAATCTTTCCCAAAAAAATAATTAACCTATTTATTAGCAAGTTATCCTTCTAAAACTAAACTACTATTGATATCAAAATAAACAAATAGAAATTTAAAATTATTTAATTAGAAAAAGTATCGTACTTATTTTACAAGGAGCATCTAAGAAAAATAAGGTCTATTTTGAATAAGTTTCTTGTAACTTGTAATAAATTATTATTACCTTTTTGGATAATAATTTTAGTTTTGATGGCTCATAGGTTTTGCCGAGGTAGAGAAAGGATGCTGTGGCACAGGGAACATAGAAGTGAGCATATTGTGCAACCGTTACAGCCTTAACACATGTTCCAACGACTCTGATTACATTTTCTGGGATAGTTATCATCCTACTCAAAAGGCTTATTTTGTGCTTAGTTCTTTGATTCTTGATCACAAAATCAAAGACTTCTTTTGACCACAATTATTATAAAAATTAATTATGATTATTATATATTCTACTATTCTTAATTCTCATGCATGCCATAGTGTTGTGTTTTATTGGGCCATTATATATATTACTTCATAAGTCCTCAATTTTAGTAGTAATTAAGGGTCAATGATACTTAATTAGGAGAACATTATTATAAGTGTAATAATATATAATGGGAAGAATTGCTTGCTTTTAATTTTTCGTGTTCATGTGAAGAGTGAGTGATTTTGATGTTATGATGAATAATATGTAATTTTAATTAATACTGATCAATCTATGGCTTTATATGTTTTGCTAATTTTATTTATCTTGTTGCATGCATTAATTAATTAAAACCATTGTTGTGTTGATTCAAGTGGATCATATACTTTTTAATATTATCTTAGTTTAAATGAGGTTTTCAATTTAAGACTTGTGAATAGAATATAGTAAGAGTTTAATTTTGATGCAGTGTTAGTGTAAAACGTTTTACGTAATTGTGTAATTATATCTATTTTTTTGAATTATATATCATTCACAGTCGATATAAAAAGAATTTATTTTTGCTAATATGATATTATGTGATTGAATACACATATAAAATTACGTAATATTGGCGGTGCTTAAAATTAATTAAATTCTAATAGTAATGGTAGTTCTATTTAAATTTTCTAACAACATAACAAACAAATTCATACATTTTTGTAGGGATAAAAAAATTATTGAGTGTTTTTTTTTTCACAAAAAACTAAACTTCTCCTTAGTTTATTTTCTAAAGTTTTCTGTGTGCATTCTTGTAGTATCAAAATTTGCTTTCCCATCATTAGTGGTGATTGTCTCCAAGCATCAAATGCATGACCTCAATTTTTGACCTATTTTTATTGGTTTTCCTTTTCCAATCAATGGGAGAATGTATTTAGGGAAACACAACATATGTATGACCTATCTTACGTGAAGAACAAAGATCTCCAAATGAGTGTGTAATATAACTATATCATACCATGAATTTTGTTCACCAATGAGATAGAAGGTAGAATTAGTAACCTTATAATGCAAATTTAAGGTTTGACTTATATTCAAGGAAGAAAAAAAATTACTTTCACACTTTAATAAGGTTTTCACAAATTTTTTTAAATTGCTATCTATTTTAATTTTCATTTACTTACAAGTAACACCTAGAGCTCTCAAATATTTGTTAATAATTATAATTAATTAACATATATGCTTAACATTAATGTTACATTTTTTCCATCAGAGAATTAACATCATTATTATCAACAAAATTAGTCACTGGTATAAAATATGTATTAAAATATAAAAGGTTAAATTACACAGTTAGTTCCTACACTTTCAGTGAAATTGCAAGTTGGTTCATACAGTTTAAAAGCTTGTAATTGGGTCCTTGAAGTAAATTAAAATTTGTAATTGGGTCCCCACTAACGTTTAGTGTGAATAGAGACGTTAAATGTTGTTATTTTACCAGAATGCCCTTATCTCTCACAACGTTCTAAAGAGTCACAGTGCAAGAGAAGATAACGATCTCTCACAGCGCTCCTCTAGTATCTGTGTCCCTTTGTTAGGGTTGAAGGTTTTTTTCGAGCTGTAACGGACTCAACCCAATTGTCCGAAGGAAGCTCAACATCTAGGAGTATGAACAAGAGAAGACATCGATGCTTCTGTGGGGAAGAGATGGTGGTGCTCTCTTTGTCGTCTATGAACAGTCCAGGTAGGAGATTTGTTGCTTGTTGTAAATTACCAAAGTGTAATTTTTTGAGTAGATTGATAGAGAGGAAGAGGTGATGGGAAAGGGGAGGATGACTCACTGCTTTTGTGGAGATCTGCTGACACTCCGAATTTCCACTACTGTGATGAATCCAAATAGAAGATTTATATCCTGTCCCAGCAGAAGATGCAAGTTTTTTGAATGGATTGATGAAGAAGACATGGCTGGGGCTCAATCTCAATGCACCCAACACAGAAATCAAATGGAGGGATGCTCAAAACATGGTGGAAATTTTATAAGGTTGGATGAATCTATGAATGCTGCACTACTAAAGGCACAAGAAATAAAGATAGATAGATTAAATATAGAGATAGGACGCATGGAAGCAAGGTTAGGAAGATTGCATTCTGATTTTATATTGCTCCAACAACAAATTGGCAAAGTGGAAAGTGACATGAAAAAGCAAAAACAATTGCAGAAGATGATATTAAGTTGTGTGTTGGTTGTAATATTTGCAGTGTATTGGTTTAACTAAGTTTGATGAGATAGGAGAAAAAGTGTATCTGCTGTGTATTTGAATAGTGTTTAGTGCTTAATGTAATCATCTTTTTTTATCAATGACAAGTGATTCTGAAAAATTATTTGCATTCATTTGGTCCCATAGCAGAAAGCTCTAGTAGACATAATATAGAGTAAAGTAGTTAAAATTCATATTAATTAATAGTCAAAGTGGTCCCTCCAAAACATCTAGCCACATGCCCAATATAACAAAAGCAACAAAACAAAAGAAAAGTGGTTCATAAGCCACTGACAGTACATGGACATAGGATATAATAAAGTTCACAGCCACAACCAAAAAACTAATACCACTAAGTCCTAATTACTTAAAAAAACTAATCTGCTGTGAGGTTTACGATTTCAATTGGTCCAGCTTTTGCCTTTCTCACACCTATCTTAAGTCTTTCACTGCGCCTTACACTAAAATTTTTTGTCTTAGGCAGTGGTGGAGCTGTGGACCTTGTTGGAGTTGGTGCAGGTTGTGGTGGATCTGCTGGAAGAGGCACTGGTGGAGCTGTGAAATTTCTTAGATCTGGTGGAGGTAGTGGTGGAGCTGGTGCAGTCATTGGTGGAGTTGGTGCAGTCACTGGTGGAGGCAGTGGTGGAGTCGGTGCAGTCACTGGTGGAGTAGTTGTAGCTGATGCAAATGGTGCAGGCTGAAAAACAGCAGCAGCAGGAGTAGCCGATGTAGATTTTTCAGGTCTGGATCCTCCTCTGCCATGTCCCCTTCTCCTTCCTCTTTGGCTAACATTAGCAGATCTAGTGGTGGAAGTTTCAGCAGGAGTAGTAGCAGGGGCACTACCATGAGGAGCAACAGTTTCAGATCCAGAGTTGTTTCCTGAAGACAAGAACACACAGACTTAGTGATAGAGTACAAAACTACCAAAATATGAGGAAGCCAAGATATAAATACAGATACCTGTTATGTCTGGATTGGGACAATGTCTCCTATTGTGTCCATATTGGCCACAGTTGCTGCAGGTAACTGATGTTCCACTCCTCCTTAGTTTTGTTTGTGATCTATCCTCATCGTGCTCTCTAATTCTTACTCTCCTAGGTTTTCCAAGCTTGACTCTAAAAATTAGAGGTCTAATTGTCTCAAGTTCGACCTTTGGCCACAGATTTTCACCATTAATTGGATTGAGTGTTGTCTCATAGCATGCCAGATATGCTGCTGGTGTGTAATAGTTACTGCAGTAGTCCTCAGGGTTGTCTCCTTTCATGAATATTGCAGAACAAGCATACATACAAGGCATGCCAGCCAGCCCCCAGAACCTTCAACTACATGAACCGGCTAGCAAATCTACAACAAACCTCTCTTGAATTATCCTATTTTTATGTGAAATCTCATATTTTAAATCCCTAGCCCACCTAGGTTGCCATTCCATAGACCTTCTACATATGATGTCTAACCTCTTTCTAGACTTGGGCAGTATTTTTCCCATGAACTTAGCTCTCTTTTTCTTCTTCTCAGCAAATCTCCCCATCCAATAACATCTAATCCACTCAAACATGGTCAAAATAGGCTTGTTGCGAGCTTCCAATATTCGTCCATTAAAAGCCTTAGATATGTTGTTCATTAGCATATCACTTTTGGCATATGGAGTCAAGTGAGATTTAGTCCATACCTTAGGATCCAGGGCTGCCAACTTGTCATAACACTCTTTATTTACCTCTTTCAAACGATCTATCTTTCTATTCCACTCCTCAACATAAGTTGCTTTAGCAGTAGAAAGTATCAAGTCCCTTAAAACTATTCCCCCACCAAAAGCCTTGTTACAGTTGGCATAGAGATGTCGAAGGTAAAACCGATGCTCCACTCCCGAAAGCATTTCATGAAATACTTGAAGTAGCCCCTGCCAAGTGATCAATGGTCAGCTGAAGTAAGAATGAAATTCACAGAAAATTATAAAAAATGAGTATATAGAAAACTAAAATTAATATCTTGCCTTTTGCTGGTCTGACATAAAGACCCATTTCTTATTTGTGAAGTCTCTAATGTCTTGAAGTAGCAACTCCAAGAACCAGGCCCATGAATCCTTAGTCTCTGCCTCTACTGCTGCAACTGCTAGGGAAAAATAGTTATCATTAGGATCTCTGCCCACAGCAACCAACAATTGTTGTCCATGATCACCCTTCAGATGGCAACCATCGAGTCCAATAATAGGCCTACAAGCAGCCAGGAATCCTTTCTTCACAGCATCGAGACACATGTACAATCGTACAAACCTTGGTAGGATTGTTGGACAGGGTCTCTCCAACTTCAGCTTCAATGTCGATCCTGGGTTTGCTCTTAAGACCTCTGCACAGTAGTCTCTGATCTTCCCATATTGCTACATTGCCTTCCCATGCACTACTTTTCTTGCCTTTCTTCTTGCCCAGTAAGCCTTCCACACAGATATATTTGCCATGTATTTATCTTGAATTGTTTGAATTACAGTCCCCAGCTTCATATCTTCTCCTCTACTTATGTTATTAGTAATTTTCTTAGCAATCCAATTGCTGGACGCAAGACGGCCACTATAGTTCCTCCCACAAGTGTGCTTACTCTTCAATGTCTTCAGCCTAACACAGCCAGATTTTCCTACTTTACTTGTAAATGCCATCCATGGACACTCTCCGTAAACCCTTACATTTGACTCTGCATCTAACCTGATCGTTCTTGACATATCTAATGTCCCTCCCATTCAACAATGCATGTTCCTTAATAGCCTCCTTAAACTCAGCAATAGATTTAAACTCAGGCCCCAGCCGAAACTCATAATCAACACTCATGTCAGCTTCATTATATCTAGGATACATCTTTCTTCTTATGGGCTCATCAGAATCTCCATCATAGCTGTCCAATGACTCTATATCATAACCCGAAGAAATATCTCCAACATCGATTTCTGCTCCATCTTCAGTCACCCCTCCTGTGTTATTTTCAACACCAACTCCCACATCAACATTATTATCATCTGTTCCTAATGAGCCAATGTTACCTCCGAAGGCATTTGGATGCTGACCTTGTTGGTTTTCTTCTTCAATATTAAAGCCAAAATGATCCTCATGATCACCATCGT
Organism: Arachis stenosperma; assembly: GCF_014773155.1. Lineage (NCBI taxonomy): Eukaryota > Viridiplantae > Streptophyta > Magnoliopsida > Fabales > Fabaceae > Arachis > Arachis stenosperma. The sequence goes on from NC_080377.1 coordinate 12,191,066, forward strand.
CAGCACTGTCATCAAATCTGTTATCCTCACTTGAAGACTCTGATTGACTTACCACTTCTACTTCAACTAAATCATTACCACTGTACTCACCATCAGAGGGTATATAGTCCTCATCATTTGAGGTTATCTCAACCCCATTTCCTTGTCTACATCCACTAACCGCATACACATAGCAGTGTTTAATCTCTTATTCCACTACATACTTACCCATTCTCATTGCATCTCCATCAGACTTCAACTCCCTAAGACCATCTTTCAATGCAACTCCAGGTTCGTTCCACCAGAATTTAGCATTGCCTGTGTATCCAACTTCTTTTAGCGCTGCAACAATTTCTTGTAATGACCACTCATCTAAATCAAACTGCAACCCTTCCACTACTGTCCCACCAAGGTATTCTTTCCCTCCTTTCATGCTAACCATCCGACCACCATGGTAGAGATCAAAGGTAAACACAGAATCTCCCATGACTATAAAAAAACAAACAACAATAAATTCATCAGAAAAACCCTAACTACATTAGATACTCTAACCTCCACTGAAAAAAAAAAAAAAACAAATCAAACCATAACATTCAACTCACAGCTGTGAAGGGAGTGAGGGTTATGAACTCTTACCTGATTTAGTGTTGCTCTCTTGCACACTTCACTCTTCAGCTGCCAACAATGTCAACCATAAAGCAACTCCACACAGTCCGAACCACACTCGACGATCAATTCCAACGATGGAAGGGAAGCATGAGCAGAGACAAATTCTACTGGAGATGAAGCGTAACGATAATGAAGGGTCTCAGTGGGGTTTTTGGTCATTACAAAAAATTGGAACTAAGAAATAACGAGTCTTTTCTCAGTCCAGCTTCTGCATGTGCAACTCACATGCTCAAGGGCGAATATGCTGTCGAATATTCCGTTAAATCAAATGGAGTTTGAACGATAGGGATCCAATTACAAATTTTAATTTACTTTAGGGACCCAATTACAAACTTTTAAACTGTAGGGACTAATTTGTAATTTCACTGAAAGTGTAAGGACTAACTGTGTAATTTAATCAATATAAAACACATATTAAAAATAAATTAAATTATATATATTTATATAAAAATATATAATAATAACTAATTGTTACATCTGATTTTAGCGTACAAATAATATTTTTATATTACTATAATATGAATAGTTTTTTCTTAAAGAGAATGTTTCAATACATGATGATTGACTCAACAAATATTCTCTAAATATAAATTTATATTCCAAAAAGGGGGAACCAAAAGAGTGAAATTTAAATCACATATGATCACATGATGAAGCTTTCAACCTTGAATTATGTTTCTCCTCTTCTAGTTTTGTTTTATTTATTATTTGTTGTGACAGTAGCAAAATCGTCACAACAACCTACATATATGAACTATTCATTTCCTGCTGTTATAGCTTTTGGTGATTCAATCTTGGATACTGGAAACAACAATTACATTCTAACAGCTTTGAGGTCCAATTTTAAACCTTATGGCAGAGATTTCTTTGGAGAAGAATCCACCGGAAGGTTTTGCAATGGCAGAATTCCTTCAGATTTTTATGGTAATTAATTATTAACTAATAATGCCTTATTCCAATGGCCAGTTAAATATTCACTCTGTTTCTTTATTTCATACCACCTTAAAAGATTTTGATATGATTTTTTAGTTAAAATAATAGTACATTTTAATAGACTATTTTTTATTCATATCTATCTTACTCTTCAGAATAAGTTTTCTGTTGGTAATATTTGTCATTTTGATAAAATACTTATTATGAATTCACAAATAGGAAAAAACTTGTACTAAAATATTTGGATTTTTTTTCTTTTTTTTTTTTCAGTTGAAATACTTGGAATTAAGGATTCCTTGCCACCTTATCTTGATCCAGATTTGGAGATTGAAGATCTCTTAAGTGGGGTGAGCTTTGCCTCTGCTGGTTCAGGATATGATCCTCTCACAGTTGAATTAGCTGTAATGTTCACTTTACTCCTCCATTATTGTCTCTAAGAACATAGTTGAAAAAGTATCATAAAATATAAACACTTAGTTAACTCGAAATATTTAAATTATGGGTTAATTACTCGATTGGTCTTTATAGTTTTACCAAATTCGCAATTAAGTCCTTATATTTTATCCTTTTTAATTATGTCCGTATACTATTTTTAATTTTGTAATTAGGTTATTTTTGTATTAAAAACATTAAAGTTAACATAATATTCTTTTTAAAAGACATGTGGTCAAAAATCTAATTAGGTTTTTAATCGTGGATACTTTCAATTTGTAAAAAAAAAAATGTTAATTTTAATATTTTTTATACTAGTAAAAACCTAATTATAAAATTTAAATTAGTGTAAAGACTTAATTAAAAAAAATTATAAAAATCTAATTATAAATTTTGTAAAATTATAAAAGTAAACAAGATAATTAAATCTTAAATTATATATATATATATATGAGTTATTTAAAATTTATTATACTCTATATAATAAATTTGATTATAAAGTTTTAAACTATAAGTGCTCATTCAAAACCTTAATTACTCCTAAGACTATGTATGTGTTACAAGATCCTCTAACAGTTTTCTTTTCTATTTATGATTTTGTTATATATATCAGTCAGTGTTGTCAACAGAGGATCAATTAGACATGTTCAAAGAATACATTGGAAAACTTAAGGGTGCTGTGGGAGAAGAAAGAACAGCTTACATTCTTGAAAAGAGCATAGTTCTCATCAGCATGGGAAGCAATGATATTGCAGGAACATATTTTCTCACACCATATAGGAAAGTCCATTACAATGTCAGACAATATACAAGAAGGCTTATCAGATTAACAACAAGATTTATATTGGTATGTAAATACTTAATTATTATATATGCAATTGAATATTATAAGACCTTTGAATAATACTTAATTATAGCTCGAATCGTTGGTTAAATAAGATAAGAGTTTTATTCTCACTTATGAAATTAGTGGTTTGTAGTTTTAATTTGGCCTAAAATTTTCAAATGCAAGAATAATGCTAGAAAATATTTAGTGGTTTGTATGAATATGAATTTCGGATTATTAACAAGTGTTTTTGTTTAATATAAAATCAAGTAGTATTGAATTGTGTGTGATATTATTATGGTTCTGATTAGATAGACTATCGGTTTAATCGGATTAATCAGTCATTTAACTGTTTAATTTAATACAAGGAACATATATAATATTAATATGTCTCATGTTCCTTTATCAATAACACTACTTTACCATAATCAGTCATTTAACTATTGAAAAAGTTGAATTGTTAGATGCAAACAAATATTATATGATGATGATGAATTGAATGAATAAAAGGAACTATATCGATTGGGAGCAAGAAGGATTGGAACAGTGAGCTTATCAGCATTAGGATGCATCCCAATGCAAAGAACAGTGAGAGGAGGCATAAAAAGGAATTGTGTGGAACCAGTAACAAAGGCAGCACAAGTCTACAATACCATGCTCAATCAATCACTTATGGCTCTCAAGAAGACCCTCTCTGGTTCCAGAATTGTATACCTTGATGTCCATAATTCACTCAATATGCTCATTCAACACCCCAATCAATTTGGTCAGTTTTCTATACATATATAAACAATATTTTAACTATAAGACTAGAAATGATAATTTTAAACGTGATTGATTTAAAGTAAAAAATATTATAATGTGATTCGAATGGTATTATCATTTCTAAAACTCTATATAAGAGTAGTTACACATATTGAAAATAATTATACAAGTTAAGGACATAATTTAAAACTTTTAAATAAATGAAATTATAGGTCTAATATACTAAAAAAAATTTCACATTCATATTCTATGTGAAATTTTATACATATTTTATTTTTTTTGGTATTAGTGAAATTTTTATACATATACTAATTGGTTAGGTGACTGTGGAACAGGATTTGAGAGCGTGGATAGAGCATGCTGTGGCATTGCAAGTATGGAACTTGGCCCATTTTGTAGCACTTTCTCATTGAAAATATGCAAAGATGCATCCAAATATGTGTTCTGGGATAGTTATCACCCTACTGAGAGAACTTACGGCATTCTTACCTCAGATTTGATAAAAAAGACCATTGATCAATTTGTCTAAAATTGAATTTCCATATTAATTTGTCCAATGAATGATACATGTTATTGTACCAAACTAGTTAGAACCTAAGATTTGATTATTGCAATGAATTAAACACTACAAAAAAAAAAACGTGAGATTTATTGGCAAAATAACCAAAAAATTTGCTGCTAAATTATTTACTATTGAATTTAGTGACAACAAAATCAGATGATAAAAACCTCGCAAATAATTATTTATCAGCGAATATAAATTTTTAGTTGACAAAGCTCTAGAGGTTGTTATTGTCAAAAAATTTTCAATGATAATTTTGGCGCTATAAATTAGATTTTTGAGTGTTTTTTACTATCGAATTTTTCGAAATAAATCCGATGGTAATATATTATTTGTTAATAATTAAAGAATCAACAACTTATCCATGTAGCTCATCCAATGTTTTTGAAAAGAACACTACATTATGTAGTTCATCCAGTATTTTCTCTATTTTCAAATAAAAAATTTATCTTTCACTATAATGGTATCTAGAATCCTGTAATCTGCACAAAACCTCCATCCACCCTCCTTCTTCTTAACTAGCAAGACGGGGCTGGAGAGAGCACTCTAACTGTCCCAGATAATCCCAGTTTTCAACATCTCAGTAACTAACCTCTCCATCTCTTGCTTCCTTCTGGAAGTGTTGATACTTGTATAGTCGAATACTCATAGGTGTTGCCCCTGACAACAACAAGATAGAGTGGTCCATTGCCTGTTGTGGTGGTGATTGTTTTGGTTTCTCAAAGACATTAGAAAATTTTCCAAAAACTTGCTGCACTTCAGCATCAACTTTTGCTTTCCAAATATGTTCATTGGCCTCCACAAGTCCTCGACTCAACATTGATGCCTCATTTAGTAATTAGTTTCTACTTAATTATTGTTACCAAATTACACAGATTACATTATATCAACTAATAAATATAATTCAATAAAGTATTAGATTTCTGCATGCTCACTGCATTAATTAAATGTCACGACCCAATCTGACCGTGACTGCGCTTAGAAAAATCTTTTTAAATAAGTCTCAGAAATCGATATTACAGAAAATAGAACAAATAAAATTTCCAATTATACTAAGAGACAACACATTTTCAATCTCATAACATACTCAACACATTTATATAAAATTCGACTTAAATATTTACAACAAAGTATAGTCTATTAGTTTTATATCTTAGGATATTTACAAGCAACATACTCAAGTAACCAACGTCGAATCCTGCCTGTGTCACATGGAGTAGTTTAATAAGTTTAAAAAGGTTTAAAACTATTTACATAAAATATCGTCCTTAAACAGTAAAAGGGTTCACCAACACAAATAAAACTAGAACGGAACTGATGAAGTTGGATTAGGATCAATGCCCATATTAAAAAAAAACAAATGAACAACAGAGTGAGTTTTGCAAATCAGTGAGTAAGTAAAGCATCTATAGCCCCACAAGAGACAATTATATAATTAGTAAACTCTTAGTTAAAATAAATCCACCTTAATAATAGTGACAAAATTATACTCAAACACAATGATAATTAATTATAAATATCAAACATTCAAACTTCATTATTTATAACAATATACGCGGAAGGTTATCTAATCCAGAAAAGTTAAAATAACCGACAAAAATCACACTTAGGTTGTTTTCCTTCGTGTGAGTTTTGAAACAGACATGTTGCACTAATTTTGTGGACATGAAAAAGACAGGAACCATTTCATCTCAAATGATCCTGAAAAATGCAATTATATACTGACAAGGTGCACCAAGTCTAGTACTTACTGCTACTAGCTGCAGTTTCTGTCATAGAACCCTCCAAAATATTTTGACATACAAATTCTTATCAAGTTAAAAGTTGTCAAACAAATCAATAAGTGCATCATCAATTCAATAGTAATAATTCATGTAATAACTTTATCAAATTTCAATACCAAATTTACATTCAAAGTGTATATGTAGGATAATATCTATATTGTAATTTATTGCGGCCCGACCCGACTGGCCTCATAACCGGTTCGGCCCATTACCCGATTCGACCCGACCCAAAAAGGTCAGCGAGGCACCACTTGCCCGGACCCTGACCCGGACGCCTCACCTCCTAGGAGCCAGCTATTGACAGTTGGGGATTAGGAAAGTTTCAGGAAGGTGGGTCTCCCTCGAGGGGCCCACCCACTGACAGGGTATAAATGGGGAGGGCCCTACCCCTCCCCCAAGGTATGTCACGAGATTCCAAACCCTCCTATCACCTGCACCTTTATTGACTTGAGCGTCAGAGTATCCTTGCAGGTGGCACCCCCATATCTCTCGAAGAGCTCGTGGAGTTGTCTGCTCGCGCTTCTCACGGCCCAGGTCCGGATCGAGGTTGGAACCCATTGTCACACCCAGAAAACATCATCAAACCGTCCGGTACCCGAGCACCGTACATTGGCGTCGTCTGTGGGGAATTTCGGCCTCTGATGGGTCCTGTGGAAGCAGGCGACAGAGCTAAGCATAGGGGAGAAATGGCAACCCGAAGCGGTAGGGCCACCTCCGTGGCTTCCTCCTGCGAACGTACGAGGTCTCCTCTACGGGAACCCGAGCTGTCTTCGCACTCCCAGGAGAGACGCCATTTTGGAGGAACTGGTAGTGAGAGTGCCAGAATAATGCAGAAACTACAACACAGGGTGCAAAACCTGGAACTCGAGATAGTGAGCAGGGGACATCGCCAACCCACTCCCGAACAAAATCCTTCCCGATCTCCTCAAAGAAGGGGTAGAAGCTCTCGAAGAAGCCGCTCCAGACGCACACCGAGCCCCCGGTCGGAATCAGACAGTTATCAAGAGGAAAGCAGGGAGATGCCAAGAAGACGGCGTGATCCCGTGATTTACACCCGATCCGCGAGGAAACAAGCCGCAGAGGAGAATCGAGAAGGAAACAGAGAAAGACCAAGGAGAACTCGATGTCCCGTGATTATGGGAGCAACTCCTTTCCATAATTCTATCCTCGAGGTCCGGCTACCGAAACACTTCGATAAGCCAACGAACATGAGGTATGATGGGGCCCATTACCCACAAGAGCATCTGACGGCCTTCGAGGCCAGGATGAATTTAGAAAGGGTAGGCGACGAAGTGAGATGTCACGCCTTCCCGGTCACTTTGGCGGGGTGATGAGCGGATAATTTATACGCTTTTTGGCATTGTTTTTAGGTAGTTTCTAGTAGAATCTAGCTACTTTTAGGGATTTTTCATTAGTTTTTATGCAAAATTCATATTTCTAGACTTTACTATGAGTTTGTGTGTTTTTCTGTGATTTCAGGTATTTTCTGGCTGAAATTGAGGGACCTGAGCAAAAATCTGATAGGAGGCTGACAAAGGACTGCTAATGCTGTTGGATTCTGACCTCCCTACACTCGAAATGGATTTTCTGGAGCTACAGAACTCTAAATGGTGCGCTCTTAACGGCGTTGGAAAGTAGACATCTAGAGCTTTCCAAAAAAATATAATAGTCTACACTTTATTCAAGTTTAGACGATGCAAACTGGCATTCAATGCCAGTTCCATGCTGTATTCTGGAGTAAAACGCCAGAAACACGTCACAAACCAGAGTTAAACGCCAAAAATACGTTACAACTTGGCGTTTAACTCCAAGAGAAGCCTCTGCACGTGTAAAGCTCAAGCTCAGCCCAAGCACACACCAAGTGGGCCCTGGAAGTGGATTTCTGCACTTAGACTTATTTCTGTAAACCCTAGTAGCTAGTCTAAGTATAAATAGAACATTTTATTATTGTGTTAGACATCTTTGGTCTCAATTTTAATCAATTGTTCATCTTAGGAGACTATTGATCATGTTTTGGAGGTTGGCCTCTCGGCCATGCCTGGACCTTCATTACTTATGTATTTTCAACGGTGGAGTTTCTACACACCATAGATTAAGGTGTGGAGCTCTGCTGTACCTCAAGTTTTAATGTAAAGTATTACTATATTCTATTCAATTCAGCTTATTCTTATTCTAAGATATTCGTTGCACTTCAACACGATGAATGTGATGATCTGTGACACTCATCATCATTCTCACCTATGAACGCGTGACTGACAACCACTTCTGTTCTACCTTAGAACGAGCGTGTATCTCTTGGATTCCTTAACCAGGATCTTCGTGGTATAAGCTAGAACCCTTTGGCGGCCATTCTTGAGAATCCAAAAAGTCTAAACATTGTCTGTGGTATTCCGAGTAGGATTCAGGGATTGAATGACTGTGACGAGCTTCAAACTCGCGATTGTTGGGCGTAGTGGCAGACTGATGAGCGGATAATTTGTACGCTTTTTGGCATTGTTTTTAGTATGTTTTTAGTATAATCTAGTTAGTTTTGAGTATATTTTTATTAGTTTTTAGTTAAAATTCACTTTTCTGGACTTTACTATGAGTTTGTGTGTTTTTCTGTGATTTCAGGTATTTTCTGGCTGAAATTGAGGGTCCTGAGCAAAAATCTGATTCAGAGACTGAAAAGGACTGCAGATGCTGTTGGATTCTGACCTCCCTGCATTCGAAGTCGATTTTCTGGAGCTACAGAAGCCCAATTGGCGCGCTCTCAACGGCGTTGGAAAGTAGACATCCTGGGCTTTCCAGCAATATATGATAGTCCATACTTTGCCCAAGATTTGATGGCCCAAACCGGCGTGGCAAATCAGCCTCAGAAATTCCAGCGTTTAACGCTGGAACTGGCATAAAACTTGGAGTTAAACGCCCAAACTGGCATAAAAGCTGGCGTTTAACTCCAGAAAAGGTCTCTACACGAAAATACTTCATTGCTCAGCCCAAGCACACACCAAGTGGACCCAGAAGTGGATTTTTACGTCATTTACTCATTTCTGTATACCCTAGGTTACTAGCTTACTATTAATAGGATCTTTTGACATTGTATCAGTACCTCATGACACTTTACACGTTTTCTTTGTGTACCTTCCACGGCATGAGTCTCTAAACCCCATGGTTGGGGGTGAGGAGCTCTGCTGTGTCTTGATGGATTAATGCAATTACTACTGTTTCTTATTCAATCATGCTTGCTTCCATTCTAAGATATCACTTTTTCTTAACCCGGATGAATGTGATGATCCGTGACACTCATCATCATTCTCACCTATGAACGTGTGCCTGACAACCACCTCCGTTCTACCTTAGATTAAGTAGATATCTCTTGGATTCTTTAATCGGAATCTTCGTGGTATAAGCTAGAACTGATGGCGGCATTCAAGAGAATCCGGAAGGTCTAAACCTTGTCTGTGGTATTCTGAGTAGGATTCAATGATTGAATGACTGTGACGAGCTTCAAACTCCTGAAGGCGGGGCGTTAGTGACAGACGCAAAAGAATAACTGGATTCTATTCCGGCCTGATTAAGAACCGACAGATGGATAGCCGTGCCGTGACAGGGTGCGTTGAACATTTCCACTGAGAGGATGGGAGGTAGCCACTGACAACGGTGAAACCCTACATACAGCTTGCCATGGAAGGAGCCTTGCGTGTTTGGTGAAGAAGACAGTAGGAAAGCAGAGATTCAGAAGATGGAGCATCTCCAAAACCTCAACCTATTCTCCATTACTGCATAACAAGTACTTATTTCATGTTCTTTTGCTTTTCGCAATCAATCCTGATAATTTCTGATATCCTGACTAAGAAGTACATGATAACCATAGCTTGCTTCAAGCCGACAATCTCCGTGGGATCGACCCTTGCTCACGCAAGGTATTACTTGGACGACCCAGTGCACTTGCTGGTTAGTTGTGCGGGATTGCAAAAGTGTGATTGCAATTTCGTGCACCAAGTTTTTGGCGCCGTTGCCGGGGATTGTTCGAGTTTGGACAACTGACGGCTTATCTTGTTGCTTAGATTAGGACTGTTTTGTTTTTATTAGTTTAGAGTCTTTTAGTTGAGTCTAGTTTCATATTTTAAGTTTGGTGTCAATTGCATGCTTTTGTTTTTCTTTTAATTTTCGATTTTGCATGTCCTTAATCCCTTCTTGATCCGTAAAAGTTCTAAGTTTGGTGTCCTCTTTGTGTTTTTCTCTTAAAAAATTTTCGAAAATTAGTGTTTGATTTTCTAAAAATTTTAAGTTTGGTGTCTTTTTGTGTTTTTCTCTTTCCTCTTTTCAAAAATCAAATCTTTTTCATAAAAATTTTTCAATCATATCTTTTTAATTGCTCTTTTCAAAATCTTTTTGTCTAACTAATTGATTCAGTTCTCAATTTGCTTTGATCTTATTTTCTTTTTGATTTTCGAATTTTTATCTTAATTTCCCTTTATTTTATTTTATTTTTTCGTTTAATTCTTCAAAAAAAAAAAAACAAAATATATCTATTTGCAATCCATTATGGACCTAAGTGGGATTGATCAGTCCAGAAGGACTCTGGGGTCATATGCTAACCCCATTACAACTGCATATGGGAGTAGCATCTGCACGCCTCCCATCAAAGCAAGCAGCTTTGAGCTAAATCCTCAACTCATTATCATAGTGCAGCAAAATTGCCAGTATTTTGGCCTTCCTCAGGAAGAGCCTACTGAGTTTCTGGCACAGTTCTTACAAATTGCTGACACAGTATATGATAAAGAGGTGGATCAGGATGTCTACAGACTATTGCTGTTTCCATTTGCTGTAAAAGATCAAGCTAAAAGGTGGTTGAATAACCAACCTACAGCAAGCATAAAGACATGGAAACAGTTATCAGACAAATTCCTGAATCATTTTTACCCTCCAAAGAGGATGACACAGCTAAGGCTGGACATCCAAGGCTTTAAACAAGAGGATAATGAATCCCTTTATAATGCCTGGGAGAGGTATAGAGGTATGCTAAGAAAATGCCCCTCTGAAATGTTTTCAGAGTGGGTACAGTTAGACATCTTCTACTATGGGCTTACAGAAAAAGCTCAGATGTCTTTAGACCACTCAGCTGGTGGATCTATACACATGAGGAAGACAATTGAAGAAGCTCAAGAGCTTATAGACACTGTTGCTAGAAACCAATATTTGTACTCTAGCAATGAGTTCTCTCTAGAAGAGGAAGTCATGACAGTAGTCACTGACCCTAATCCTCAAGAACAGATGATTGAGCTTAATCAGCAATTGCTCCTGATGACAGAACAGTTAGCAGAATTTAAAGAGATGCTCTATGAAACTAAAGTTGCTAACAAGAACATAGAACTGCAGTTGAATCAAGCAAAACAGCAAATATCTAAACAGATAACAGAGGAATGTCAAGCAGTTTAACTAAGGAGTGGGAAGACACTGAATACCACTGCTCAAAAGAGCAAAAAGCCAAACAAGGAACAATTGACAGAGGATAACCAAACCACTATCCAAAATCCCTCTGAGGACAGTAAGAGCCCAGAGAGGAATGCTAGTGGCGTTCAAACGCCAGAAGGGGAAGGAAAGCTGGCGTTAAACGCCCATTCCCTGCCCAGTTCTGGCGTTCAAACGCCAGAAAAGGGAGAGAAGTTGGCGTTTAACGCCCAATCTTCACCCATTCCTGGCGTTCAAACGCCAAGGGAAGATCAGACACCTGAGAGTGCTGACAGTAATCCCTCTAACAAGGCTTCTTCAACCACTTCTGTAAGGAATAAACCTGCAGCATCTAAGGTTGAAGACTATAAAGCCAAGATGCCTTATCCTCAAAAACTCTGCCAAGCGGAACAGGATAAGCAATTTGCCCGCTTTGCAGACTATCTAAGGACTCTTGAAATAAAGATTCCGTTTGCAGAGGCACTTGAGCAAATACCTTCTTATGCTAAGTTCATGAAAGAGATCTTAAGTCATAAGAAGGATTGGAGAGAAACTGAAAAAGTGTTTCTCACTGAGGAATGCAGTGCAGTCATTTTGAAAAGCTTACCAGAAAAGCTTCAAGATCCTGGAAGCTTTATGATACCATGCACATTAGAAGGCGCTTGCACCAAGACAACCCTGTGTGATCTTGGAGCAAGCATCAATCTAATACCTGCATCCACTATCAGAAAGCTTGGGTTGGCTGGAGAAGTCAAACCAACCAGGATATGCCTCCAACTTGCTGATGGCTCTATTAAACATCCATCAGGCATAATAGAGGATATGATTGTCAAGGTTGGGCCATTTGCCTTTCCAACTGACTTTGTGGTGCTGGAAATGGAGGAGCACAAGAGTGCAACTCTCATTCTAGGAAGACCATTCCTAGCAACTGGACGGACTCTCATTGATGTACAAAAAGGGGAAGTGACCCTAAGAGTCAATGAGGATGAGTTCAAGTTGAATGCTGTGAAAACTATGCAGCATCCAGACACACCAAATGACTGCATGGGCGCAGACATTATTGACTCTTTGGTGGAAGAGATCAATATGACTGAAAGCTTAGAATCAGAGCTTGAAGACATCTTCAAGGATGCTCAACCTGATCAAGAAGAACCACAGGAAACAAAGGAATTTTCGAAAATTCCTCAGGAGGAGGATAAGCCCCCCAAACCTGAACTCAAACCACTACCACCATCCCTGAAATATGCATTTCTGGGAAAGGGTGACACTTTTCCAGTGATTATAAGCTCTGCTTTAAATCCACAGGAAGAGGAAGCACTGATTCAAGTGCTAAGGACACACAAGACAGCTCTTGGGTGGTCCATAAGTGATCTTAAGGGCATTAGCCCAGCTAGATGCATGCACAAGATCCTGTTGGAGGATAATGCCAAACCAGTGGTCCAACCACAGAGGAGGCTAAATCCAGCCATGAAGGAGGTGGTGCAGAAAGAGGTCACTAAATTACTAGAGGCTGGGATTATTTATCCTATTTCTGATAGCCCCTGGGTGAGCCCTGTCCAAGTTGTCCCCAAAAAGGGAGGCATGACAGTGGTTCATAATGAAAAAAATGAACTGGTTCCTACAAGAACAGTCACAGGGTGGCGTATGTGTATTGACTACAGAAGGCTCAATACAGCCACCAGGAAGGATCATTTTCCTTTACCATTCATAGACCAAATGCTAGAAAGACTAGCTGGTCATGATTATTACTGCTTTTTGGATGGCTATTCAGGTTACAACCAAATTGCAGTAGATCCTCAGGACCAAGAGAAAACAGCATTTACTTGCCCTTCTGGCGTGTTTGCCTACAGAAGGATGCCTTTTGGTCTGTGCAATGCACCTGCAACCTTTCAGAGGTGCATGCTCTCTATCTTCTCAGATATGGTAGAGAAATTTCTGGAAGTCTTCATGGATGACTTCTCAGTATATGGAGACTCATTCAGCTCCTGTCTTAATCACCTAGCACTTGTCCTGAAAAGGTGCCAAGAGACTAACCTGGTTTTAAACTGGGAGAAATGTCACTTTATGGTGACTGAAGGAATTGTCCTTGGGCACAAAATTTCAAGCAGGGGAATAGAGGTGGATAAGGCAAAGGTAGAAGTAATTGAAAAATTACCACCACCTGCCAATGTTAAGGCAATCAGAAGCTTTCTGGGGCATGCAGGATTCTACAGAAGGTTCATAAAGGATTTTTCGAAAATTGCAAAACCTTTGAGTAACCTGCTAGCTGCTGACACGCCATTTGTGTTTGACACACAATGTCAGCAGGCGTTTGAGACCCTGAAAGCTAAGCTGGTCACAGCACCAGTCATCTCTGCACCAGATTGGGCATTGCCATTTGAATTAATGTGTGATACCAGTGACCATGCCATTGGTGCAGTGTTGGGACAGAGGCATAACAAGCTTCTACACGTCATTTATTATGCCAGCCGTGTTCTAAATGACGCACAGAAGAATTACACGACCACAGAAAAAGAATTACTTGTAGTGGTCTATGCCATTGACAAGTTTAGATCCTACCTAGTGGGATCCAAAGTGATTGTGTACACTGACCATGCTGCTCTTAAATACTTACTCACAAAGCAGGATTCAAAACCCAGGCTAATAAGATGGGTGTTACTTCTGCAAGAGTTTGACATAGAAATAAGAGACAGAAAAGGGACAGAGAACCAGGTAGCTGATCATCTGTCCCGAATAGAACCAGTAGCTGGGGCGTCCCTCCCTTCTACTGAGATCTCTGAGACTTTCCCTGATGAGCAACTCTTTGCCATTCAGGAAGCTCCATGGTTTGCAGATATTGCAAACTATAAAGCTGTGAGGTTCATACCCCAGGAGTACAGCAGAGTGCAAAGAAAGAAATTAATTTCAGATGCCAAGTACTACCTATGGGATGAGCCATATCTCTTTAAGAGATGTGCAGACGGAGTGATCCGCAGATGTGTACCCAGAGAAGAAGCACAAAGGATCCTATGGCATTGCCATGGATTACAGTATGGAGGACATTTTGGAAGTGAGCGAACAGCCACTAAAGTCCTCCAATGTGGCTTCTACTGGCATACTCTCTATAAAGATTCCCGAGAGTTTGTGCGTAACTGTGACAGTTGCCAAAGAGCTGGTAACTTGCCTCACGGATATGCCATGCCTCAACAAGGGATATTAGAGATAGAATTGTTTGATGTATGGGGAATTGACTTCATGGGTCCATTCCCACCATCATACTCAAACACTTACATTCTGGTGGCAGTGGACTATGTATCTAAGTGGGTAGAAGCAATTGCTACACCCACTAATGATACCAAGACCGTGCTGAAATTCCTCCAGAAACACATCTTCAGCAGGTTTGGTGTTCCCAGAGTACTAATCAGTGACGGGGGCACTCATTTCTGCAATAGACAGCTATACTCTGCTATGGTTAGATATGGAATTAGCCACAAAGTGGCAACTCCGTATCATCCACAGACAAATGGGCAAGCTGAAGTCTCTAACAGAGAGCTAAAGAGAATCCTGGAACGGACTGTGATAGCCCGAAGAAAGGATTGGGCAAAGAGCTTGGATGATGCTCTGTGGGCATACAGAACAACATTCAAGACTCCTATAGGAACCTCTCCATACCAACTGGTGTATGGGAAGGCCTGTCATCTGCCCGTGGAACTGGAACATAAAGCCTACTGGGCAACCAGATTCCTAAACATGGATGCACAGTTAGCTGGTGAAAAGAGACTGCTCCAGCTAAATGAGCTAGAGGAGTTCAGACTCAATGCCTTTGAAAATGCAAAAATTTATAAGGAAAAGGCAAAGAAATGGCATGACAAGAAGTTGTCAACCAGAGTCTTTGAGCCAGGACAAAAAGTCCTACTCTTCAACTCTAGGCTCAGACTGTTCCCAGGAAAACTCAAATCCCGGTGGAGGGGTCCGTATGTGATTACAGGAGTTTCACCATATGGATATGTTGAGCTTCAAGATATTGATTCTGACAAAAGGTTCATTGTTAATGGACAGAGAATCAAGCATTATCTTGAAAGCAATTTTGAGCAGGAATGCTCAAAACTGAGACTTGAGTGATTCTCAGTAAAGGTCCAGCTAAAGACAGTAAAGAAGCGCTTGCTGGGAGGCAACCCAGTCATTAGGAGGTTATATGATTTGTTTTTACAAAGGCAAGTATCAAAAATGAAGGAATTCACAGAGTTACAGAAGGATTCAGCTCAAAAAGCAGAGAAAAAGAGCTTACTGGCGAAAAAACGCCAGTAAGGGGCATTTTGGGCGTTAAACGCCAGAATGGGCACCATTCTGGGCGTTTAACGCCAGTAAAGGTGCCATTTTGGGCATTAAACGCCAGAATGGGCACCATTCTGGGCGTTTAACGCCAGGTGTGCAGCATCCTGGGCGTTTAGAAAAACGCCCAGTAATAAAGGAATTCTGGCGTTTAACGCCAGCCAGGGCACCTAGCTGGGCGTTAAACGCCCAAAAGGGGCAACAAATGGGCGTTAAACGCCAGAATGGGTGTCATTCTGGGCGTTTAACGCCAGAAAGGTGGGGGGACCACAATTTTGTTTTTAAACCAAATTTTTTCAAACTTTCCTTTTCTTACCCATACTTTTCTACAAAATCACACTTCAACCATTCATCATTCACTTTCAAATCTTCAAAAATCAAAACCATTCTTCAAATCTATTTCAAATCAATTCCAAATATTGTTCAAAAACTCACCCTTTTTTTCAATTTCTTTCCATATCTTCTCAAACCTCCTTTCAAACTTTTTTTTTCTTTTCGAAATCTCCCCTCCCCACCTTATAAATACACGTTTGTCCCCCCTCATTCCACCACACCATTCGAATTTCCTCTTCCTCTCTCTCTCTTCTCTCCTTTCTTTTGCTTGAGGACAAGCAAACCTCTAAGTTTGGTGTGCTTTTCCGTGATCACTAAGCCAAGATTCATCAAGATCATGGCTCCTAAGGGAAAACAAACCAATTTAAGAGGAAAGAAAGAGAATAATCCAAAGAATCTTTGGAATCAAGAGAAGTTCTTAACTAAAGAACATGAAGACCATTATCATAAAATAATGGGTCTGAGGTCAGTGATCCCGGAAGTTAAATTTGATCTGAAAGAAGATGAATATCCGGGGATCCAAGAGCAAATTCGAAACAGAGGATGGGAAGTTCTAACCAATCCTGAAATAAAGGTTGGAAGGAACATGGTTCAGGAATTCTACTCAAATCTGTGGCTAACAGATAAGCAGAGAATGACTGGAACTGCTTACCATACCTACAGAACCATGGTCAGAGGGAAAGTTATGTACTTTCATCTGGACAAAATAAGAGAAATCCTCAAATTACCTCAACTGCAAGATGATCCTGAATCCTTTAATAGGAGGATGGTGAGAGCAGATAAAGGGTTGGATCAAGTTCTAGAGGACATATGCCTCCCTGGAACTAAATGGATAACCAATTCTAAGGGTGTCCCAAACCAACTCAAGAGGGGAGACCTCAAACCAATTGCAAGAGGTTGGCTAGACTTTATTGGGCGTTCATACTGCCACACTAGCAACCGTTCTGAGGTCACTATCAAGAGAGCAGTGATGATTCATTGCATTATGCTTGGAAAAGAAGTGGAGGTTCATCATGTGATTGCTTGTGAGATCTACACAATTGCAAATAAGAATTCCACTGAAGCCAAATTGGCTTATCCAAGCTTAATCTCCTTGCTCTGTAAAGAGGCTGGGGTAAAGATGGGAGTAGATGAGTTCATACCCATTGAACATCCAATCACCAAGAAGTCAATGGAAGGACAAATGCAAGACAACTCTATCAAGAGGAGGGCGCAGGAGTTCCTCCCTGAATTCCCTGAAATTGGCTACTGGGCCAGCCTAGAAGCATCTATCACCAAGCTGCAAGAGACTATGGAGCAACTAAAAGAAGAACAGCAGAATCAGAACTGCATGCTCTGCAAATTGCTGAAGGAACAAGAGAAGCAGGGGCGTGAACTCCAAGAGATGAAACGCCAAAAGCTCTCCTCTCAAGCTGAGGGAGCATCCACTTCTCAAAATCAAGGTTGTTGAGTTCTAACTCTGTGAAAACCTCTATCATTAGGAGCCTATTTTCTGCGTTTTTTTTATTTATTTTGTTTTCTATTTTTATCTTTTTTTTAGTCTCATCTTATATCTATCTTTGAGTCTTGTTCTTAATTCATAATTAATAAAATTTAAAACTTTATGCCTTAAAGCTATGAATGTCCTATGAATCCATCACCTCTCTTAAATGAAAAATGCTTTAATCACAAAAGAACAAGAAGTACAGGATTTCGAAATTTATCCTTGAAACTAGTTGAATTAGTTTGATGTGGTGACAATACTTTTTGTTTTCTGAATGAATGCTTGAACAGTGCATATGTCTCTTGAATTTGTTGTTTTGAGAATGTTAAAACTGTTGGCTCTTGAAAGAATGATGGAAAAGGAGAACTGTTATTGAGGATCTGAAAAATCATCAAGGTGATTCTTGAAGCAAGAAAAAGCAGTGAATACAAAAAAAAATTTCGAAAAAAAAAAAGAGAAATAAAGTTGTGAACCAAGGCAAAAAGAGTGTGCTTAAGAACCCTGGACACCTCTAATTGGGGACTCTAGCAAAGCTGAGTCACAATCTGAAAAGGTTCACCCATTTATGTGTCTGTGGCATGTATGTATCCGGTGGTAATACTGGAAGACAGAGTGCTTTGGGCCACAGCCAAGACTCATACACTAGCTATGTTCAAGAATCATTATACTTAACTAGGAGAATCAATAACACTATCTGAGTCCTGAGTTCTTATAGATGCCAATCATTCTGAACTTCAAGGGATAGAGTGAGATGCCAAAACTGTTCGGAGGCAAAAAGCTACTAGTCCCGCTCATCTGATTGGAGCTAAGTTTCCTTGATATTTTGGAGTCTATAGTATATTCTCTTCTTTTTATCCTATTTTGATTTTCAGTTGCTTGGGGACAAGCAACAATTTAAGTTTGGTGTTGTGATGAGCGGATAATTTGTACGCTTTTTGGCATTATTTTTAGTATGTTTTTAGTATAATCTAGTTAGTTTTGAGTATATTTTTATTAGTTTTTAGTTAAAATTCACTTTTTTGGACTTTACTATGAGTTTGTGTGTTTTTCTGTGATTTCGGGTATTTTCTGGCTGAAATTGAGGGTCCTGAGCAAAAATCTGATTCAGAGACTGAAAAGGACTGCAGATGCTATTGGATTCTGACCTCCCTGCATTCGAAGTGGATTTTCTGGAGCTACAGAAGCCCAATTGGCGCGCTCTCAACGGCGTTGGAAAGTAGACATCCTGGGCTTTCCAGCAATATGTGATAGTCCATACTTTGCCCAAGATTTGATGGCCCAAACCGGCGTGGCAAATCAGCCTCAGAAATTCCAGCGTTTAACGCTGGAACTGGCATAAAACTTGGAGTTAAACGCCCAAACTGGCATAAAAGCTGGCATTTAACTCCAGAAAAGGTCTCTACACGAAAATGCTTCATTGCTCAGCCCAAGCACACACCAAGTGGACCCAGAAGTGGATTTTTACGTCATTTACTCATTTTTGTATACCCTAGGTTACTAGCTTACTATTAATAGGATCTTTTGACATTGTATCAGTACCTCATGACACTTTACACGTTTTCTTTGTGTACCTTCCACGGCATGAGTCTCTAAACCCATGGTTGGGGGTGAGGAGCTCTGGTGTCTTGATGGATTAATGCAATTACTACTGTTTCTTATTCAATGCTTGCTTCCATTCTAAGATATCACTTTTCTTAACCCGGATGAATGTGATGATCCGTGACACTCATCATCATTCTCACCTATGAACGTGTGCCTGACAACCACCTCCGTTCTACCTTAGATTAAGTAGATATCTCTTGGATCTTTAATCGGAATCTTCGTGGTATAAGCTAGAACTGATGGCGGCATTCAAGAGAATCCGGAAGGTCTAAACCTTGTCTGTGGTATTTTGAGTAGGATTCAATGATTGAATGACTGTGACGAGCTTCAAACTCCTGAAGGCGGGGCGTTAGTGACAGACGCAAAAGAATCACTGGATTCTATTCCGGCCTGATTGAGAACCGACAGATGGATAGCCGTGCCGTGACAGGGTGCGTTGAACATTTCCACTGAGAGGATGGGAGGTAGCCACTGACAACGGTGAAACCCTACATACAGCTTGCCATGGAAGGAGCCTTGCGTGTTTGGTGAAGAAGACAGTAGGAAAGCAGAGATTCAGAAGATGGAGCATCTCCAAAACCTCAACCTATTCTCCATTACTGCATAACAAGTACTTATTTCATGTTCTTTTGCTTTTCGCAATCAATCCTGATAATTTCTGATATCCTGACTAAGAAGTACATGATAACCATAGCTTGCTTCAAGCCGACAATCTCCGTGGGATCGACCCTTGCTCACGCAAGGTATTACTTGGACGACCCAGTGCACTTGCTGGTTAGTTGTACGGGATTGCAAAAGTGTGATTGCAATTTCGTGCACCACAGACGCAAAAGAATAAATAGATTCTATTCCGACATGATCGAGAACTGACAGATGATTAGTCGTGCTGTGACAGTATTTGGACCATTTTCACTGAGAGGATGGGAAGTAGCCATTGACAACGGTGATGCCCTACATACAGCTTGCCATAGAAAGGAGTATGAAGGATTGGATGAAGGCAGTAGGAAAGCAGAGATTCAGAAGGGACAAAGGATCTCCATACACTTATCTGAAATTCCCATCAAGGATTTACATAAGTATCTTTATCTTTATTTTACGCTTTATTTATTTTTATATTTGAAAACCATTGTAACCATTTGAATCCGCCTGACTGAGATCTACAAGATGACCACAGCTTGCTTTATACCAACAATCTCTGTGGGATCGACCCTTACTCACGTAAGGTTTATTACTTGGACGACCCAGTACACTTGCTGGTTAGTGATGCGAAGTTGTGAAGAAAGTGCTGAGTTATAAATGCGCATACCAAGTTGAGTGCCATTGTTAGAGATCACAATTTCGTGCACCACGGGGCTCGCAATTCGGTGGTTCAACAGCCTCCTGCAAGGTTCGATGGCGGTGTTCTCAGATATCACCCGTGCCTTCCTAGCCCAGTTTACTACTGATGCGTGAGCATCTTTTCTATTATTTCCTAGTGAATTTGCATCTAAGTTGTTGAGTTTAATAAAGAATTAATTATCTTTTAGCCAATATGGATGCTACTTTGAGTCTTTTGCAATTTTGTTTATTTTAGGTAGCATTCGGCTGGATTTGATGGAGTTTTTGCAGCACAAGAACAAAAGGAGATGACAGCAAGGAGCGACGCGTACACGTGACTGACGCGTGCGCGTGATTTGGAGCTTTCCATGGCGATGCGTGGGCGTGACTGACGCGTACGCGTGATTTGAACATTTACTCAGCGACGCGTGTGCGTGACTGACGCGTGCACGTGACACGCGAAGAAGACCAGCGACGCGTACGCGTGACATACGCCACGTGCAGAAAACACAGAAAAACGCTGGGGGCGATTTCTGGGCTGTTTTGACTCAGTTTTTAGCCTAGAAAACACATATTAGAAGCTGCAGAATGGACAAAACGAGTGGTCCCCACCCATCAACTGAAGACTTGTTAATTAATTCTAATTTAAATTCAAATATTATTTTGAGGAAAAGATATTATTTTAGTTTTAGAAGATAGATTTTAAATTTATTAGGATTAGATATAAAAGGATATGCAACATTGAACTTTTCATTCAATTCCAGACTACCAAAATACATTTTATCAGAATCCTTATTTTCTTCTCTGAACGATGAGTAACTAATCCTCTATTGTTAAGGTTAGGAGTTCTGTCTATTTGTATGGATTGATTTTATTGCTTTTTCTATTTTAATTCATGTATGGATTTATAATTTAAAAATTGTTTTCGCTCTTCATCTTATGAATTTGGGTGGAACGGAAGTATGACCCTCTTTCTATTTGAGTTCTTGTATAACCTGGAAAAGCTCTTTACTTGAACAACAACTTGAAAACACATTCTCCTAAATTCTAATTATCTGGATTTAACAGGATACGTGACATATAATCCTCTTATTTTTGGATAATTAGGATTTCTGTGGCATATAAACTGGAATTTGAACTTCACCCTCTAATTGAAGTTAATTGACCAAGGAATTGGCTGTTGATGAATTTTAGAGGAGACTAGAATGAAAGGTCTAAGGAATTAGGGTCTAGTCACATATAGTTTGCCATAAATTAAATCCTACATGATTAAAGTAGTTAGTAAGAAAAGTTAATCCGGAAAAATAGATAACTCTGAAACCTTAACTATTTTCTCCAGTCTTCCCAATTTATTTACTTGCCTTCCTTCAATATTCTTTATATTGTTTAATGTCTTTTATATTGCCCAAACATTACTTTCTGTTTGCCTGACTAAGTCTATCACTCAATTATTGTTGCTTGATCCATTAATCTTCGTACGATCGACCCTCACTCACCTGAGGTATTACTTGGTACGACCTAGTGCACTTGCCGGTTAGTTTGTGGGTTGTAAATTACCACACCAAGTTTTTGGCGCCGTTGCCGGGGATTGATAGTGATTAACAACTATTAGTTGTTTGATTGCTTAGATTAGGCATTTTATTTTTAATTTTATTTAAATTTTGCTTTAAATATTTTTGAAAAAAAATTTAATATCACTAATATTTTTGGTAATTGCTGAAATTAAGTTTGGTGTTTCCTAGTTCAAGTTACCTCACTGGGAATTCTCTGCACTCTGACGTAGAGAGTTCCAATTTTTTCTTGTCTTTTGTTTGTTTATGCACAGGAATAGAGACAAAGAACATCTCTTAGACTTTGATCCTGAACCTGAAAGGACTTTCAGGTGATATTTACAACAGGCAAGAATTTACAAGACTGTAGAATCCACTATGGATCCTAATGATGCTGCTAATGCCAATGTGGCAAATCCGAATGGGAATGACCAACAAATGAGGGTACTTGGCTCTTACTCTGCTCCTACTGTGGATCTTTATAGAAAAAGCATTGTGGTGCCTCCTATAGCTGCAAACAACTTTGAGTTGAAGCCACAACTGGTCACCCTGGTGCAACAAAACTGCCAGTATCATAGTCTTCCCCACAAAGACCCAAATCAATTTATCTCTAGTTTTCTGCAGATTTGTGATACTGTGAAGAAAAATGGAGTGAACCCAGAGGTATACAAACTCATGCTCTTCCCGTTTGCTCTGAGGGATAGAGCAAAGCTATGGCTAGATTCCCAACCCAAGGAGAGTTTGGATACTTGGAACAAGGTTGTTACTGTGTTTCTTACTAAATTTTTCCCACCAAAGAAGCTGACTAAGCTTAGGGTAGAGGTTCAAACCTTCAGACAAAAGGATGGTGGAACTCTGTATGAAGCTTGAAAAAGATACAAGCTACTGACTAGGCAATGCCCTCTTGACATGTTCACCAAATAGACTCAACTAGATATCTTTTATGAAGGCTTGGGTGAAATGTCCAAGATGTCCTTAGATAATTCTGCAGGAGGTTCATTGCATAAGAAGAACACACCGGAGGAGACTATTGAGCTTATTGAATTGGTTGCTAGCAACCAATATTTATACTCCTCTAACAGGAATTCTGTGAACTCTGAGGCTCCTCAGAAGAAGGGTGTCATGGAAGTAGAAGCTCTTAATGCTATTCTTGCTCAGAACAAGCTTATGTCTCAGCAAATAAGTCTACTTACTCAACACATGGGTGACATGCAAGTCTCAGCTATCAACATCCAAAATCCACCTCAAGAGGTCTCCTATGACATGGTAGGAATTTTAATGCAAAATGATAATTATGATTATGCTCAATCCTCTTTTAAACAGGTCAATTACATGGGGAGTGGTTCTAGAAATCCCAATAATGACCCCTATTCTCAGACATATAATCAAGGATGGAGAAATCACCCAAATTTTGGGTGGAGAGACCAACCTCAGAGACCTCAGAATTTCAACAATAATTCTCAGGGCGGCTTCTAACAGAACAATTACAATAACCGTTAATTTCAGTCTCAGCAGCAATAACCACCTCAGCAGGCTAACTCTAAATCCCAAGAAGATTCTGATTGGGAGATGATGAGGAGTTTTATGCAGGAAACCAGAGCCTCCATTAGAAATTTGAAAGTACAAATGGGCCAGCTGAGCAAGCAAATACCTGAGAGGTCTACAAGTACATTACCAGGTGATACAGTGGTGAACCCAAGAGAAGATTACAAGGTTATTCAGTTGAGAAGTGGTAAAGTAGCTGGCCCTGAGACCAAGGACATGAAGAACTAGTTGAAAAAGAAGCTCCAGAGGAGAAGAAGGAAGAAGTAGAGCGCGCCCCTCTAAGCGTGCAGACAACCCATTCCCTGATTCTCTTAACACTTATCCTACCTTGCCAAAGGCTCCTGAATACAAGCTAAAAATGCCATATCCTCAAAGGGTTCAGAAGGCTTCCAAAGAAAAGCAGTTTTCTAAATTTTTAGATGTCTTCAAGAAGCTACAGATCAACATTCCTTTTGCAGAGGCTCTTGAGCAGATGCCTCTCTATGCTAAATTTATGAAAGAATTGTTGACCCACAAGAGGAATTGGAAGGAACAAGAAATAGTGGTGTTAACTAATGAATGCAGTGCCATTATTCAACACAACTTTCCTGAGAAGATGCCAGATCCAGGAAGCTTTATAATTCCTGGCACCATTGGAGATGTCACCATTCAGAGAGCTTTATATGATCTTGGAGCTAGCATCAATCTAATGCCACTTTCAGTGATGAAAAAGCTTCAAATTGAGGAGGTAAAACCCACTCGTATTTCTCTTGAACTTGCTGATCTTTCTGTTAAATTACCTGTGGATGTTGTTGAGGATTTACTTGTTAAAGTAGGACCATTTATTTTCCCGTTTGATTTTATTATATTAGACATGGAAGAGGAGGTAAAATCCTCTATTATACTTGGTAGACCCTTTTTAGCTACAGGTAGAGCTCTGATTGATGTGAAAAAGGGTGAATTAACCCTGAGGGTTAACGAAGAATAGGCGGTCCTAAATGTTTTTGAGGCTCTCAAACACCCTAATAATTCTGAAGGGTGCATGAAAATAGATGTTATTGAACCACTTGTTCAAGAGGTATTGAAAGCTGAGGTACCTGATGACATTCTGGATCCTATTTCTGAGTATGAATTAGTTGAAGTTGATGATTCATCACCCCAGAAGGCTATGGTTTACATGCCTAAAGCAGAGGAGGAAGCCCCCAAGCTTGAGCTAAAACCTTTACCTCCTTCTCTGAAATACATGTTCTTGGGTGAAAATGATTCATATCTAGTGATTACTAGCTCTTCCCTGAAGCCTGAAGAGGAAGAGGCGCTTGTTTCAGTGCTCAAGAGCCATAAAATAGCTCTTGGGTGGACCATTAGTGACTTGAAGGGGATTAGTCCAACCAAGTGTATGCACAAGATCCTTCTTGAAGATGATGCTAAACCAGTTGTGCAACCACAAAGGAGACTCAATCCAACCATGAAAGATGTGGTCCAAAAAGAGGTAATGAAATTATGGGAAGCATGTATTATTTACCCTATTTCTGATAGTACTTGGGTAAGTCCTGTGCAGGTAGTTCCCAAGAAAGGGGGGATGACAATGATCAAGAATGAAAAGAATGAGCTTATTCCTACAAGGACAATCACAGGATGCAGAATGTGCATGGACTACAAGAGGCTCAACACTGCTACAAGGAAGGATCACTTCCCCTTGCCTTTCATTGATCAGATGCTTGAGAGGTTAGCTGGTCATGCATTTTATTGCTTTCTAGATGGATACTCTGGATATAACCAAAATGCAGTGGACCTTCAAGATCAAGAGAATACAGCATTCACATGCCCCTTTGGAGTATTTGCCTACAGAAGAATGCCTTATGGACTTTGCAATGCTCTAGCAACTTTTCAGAGGTGTATGCTTTCAATTTTTTCTGATATGGTTGAAAAGTTTATTGAGGTATTTATGGATGACTTTTCTATTTTTGGTAATTCTTTTGAATCCTGCCTTAAGCATTTATCTCTTGTCTTGAAATGGTGTCAAGAATCAAACCTTGTTTTAAATTGGGAAAAATGTCATTTTATGGTTACAGAAGGTATTGTTCTTGGATACCGGATTTCAAGTAAGGGAATTGAGGTTGATAGAGCAAAGGTGGAGGTAATAGAAAAATTACCACCACCAACTAATGTTAAGGCAGTCAGGAGTTTCTTAGGTCATGAAGGATTTTATAGAAGATTTATAAAGGATTTTTCTAAAATTGCTAAACCTCTAAGCAATCTGTTGATTGCTGATGTTCCTTTTGTCTTTTATTCTGATTATTTGCATGCTTTTGAAACTCTGAAAGCAAACCTTATCTCTGCTCCCATTATAGCTCCCCTTGACTGGGATCTATCATTTGAATTAATGTGTGATGCTAGTAACTTTGCCATAGGAGCTGTTTTAGGACAGAGGCATGGTAAGCTTGTACATGTCATTTACTATGCCAGTCGTGTGTTAAATGATGCCCAAAAGAATTACACAACTACAGAAAAGGAATTATTAGCTATTGTGTATGCTGTTGATAAGTTTAGGTCCTATTTACTTGGTTCTAAGGTTATTATTTATACTGATCATGCTGCTTTGAAGTACCTTCTAACCAAATAGGATTCTAAACCAAGATTAATCAGATGGGTGTTGCTCTTTCAGGAGTTTGATATTGAGATAAAAGACAGGAAATGGTCAGAGAATCAAGTAGCTGACCATCTTTCCAGAATTGAGCATGAAGTAGGAGTACAACCACCCACAGCTGTGACTGAGACATTTCTGGATGAGCAATTGTTCCTCATTCAGCAGGCTCCATGGTTTGCAGACATTGCAAATTATAAGGCCATGAATTTTATCCCAAGGGAGTACAATAGGCAACAAGTGAAGAAGCTATTGACTGATGCAAAGTACTACATTTGGGAGGAACCATACCTTTTTAAAAGGTGTTTAGATGGAATCATCCAGAGATGTGTCCCAGATGAAGAAAAATAGCAGATTCTTTGGCACTGTCATGGTTCTGAGTATGGAGGCCACTTTGGTGGTGAAAGGACAGCTACAAAGGTCCTTCAGAGCGGGTTTTACTGGCCGACTCTCTTCAGAGACTCAAAAGCATTTGTGAAACACTGTGACAGATGTAAAAAAGCCACAAATCTCCCTCCCAACCATGAAATTCCACAGCAGGAGATCCTTGAGGTTGAGTTGTTTGATGTGTGGAGTATTGATTTTATGGGACCTTTCCCACCCTCACATTCAAAGAACTATATTCTAGTGGTAGTTGATTATATGTTCAAGTGGGTGGAAGTTGTGGCTCTACCCACCAATGATACCAAGGTGGTAATGAGCTTCTTTCAGAGATATATCTTTAGCCGGTTTGGTGTCCCAAGGACACTCATTAGTGATGGAGGAAGTCACTTTTGTAACAAACAGCTGGACTCTCTTCTGTAGAGATATGAAGTCCGTCATAAAGTGGCAACCCCTTATCACCCTCAGACAAGTGGATAGGTTGAAGTTTCCAATCGGAAACTTAAGAGGATTTTAGAGAAGACCGTCAGTATTTCAAGGAAGGACTGGTCTAGGAAGCTTGACGATGCTCTCTGGGCATACCGAATAGCGTACAAGACTCCTATCAGCGTGTCCCCTTATCAGTTGGTCTATGACAAAGCCTGTCACCTGCCAGTTGAGCTGGAGCACAAAGCTTACTGGGCAATCAGGTATCTGAATCTTAATTCAGAAGCTGCAAGAATTAAGCGAATGCTTCAGTTGAATGAGATTGATGAATTCAGATATTCAGCTTATCAGAATGCCAAACTCTATAAGGAGAGGACCAAGCTACTGCATGAGAAGAAGATTGCTATCAGAGTCTTTGAACCAGGAAAAAGAGTGCTTCTGTATAATTCAAGGCTCAAATTCTTTCCCGGGAAGTTGAAATCCTGGTGGTTAGGACCGTTTGTGGTTACCAAAGCTTCACCACATGGTCATGTCAAAATACAGGAAGAGAATTCTGACAGAAAATTTACAGTGAATGGCCAGAGGCTGAAGCACTATCGTAGAGGCGAAATTGATCGCCAGAGGTCCACTCATCTGCTGAACTAGCAGAACTGACCGTCAAGCTAGTGATGCTAAAGAAGCGCTTGTCGGGAGGTAACCCGATAAATTCGTATCCTTAGCTATTTTTCGTAATAGTAGTTTTCTTCCTTATTTGATTTTTATTAATTTTACTATTTTTCAGATCATGCAGCTATCTTAGAACAGGAGCCTGACACAAAAAAAATCACCCGACGCGCAAGGGTCGCTGACGCGTACACATCAGATGGGTGTGCATGAAAAATAAAAATGAACTGAGAGTTGCGCGGGAGTGGCACAGGAATGATGCCTTTTGCACAAACAAGCCCACGCGTATACGTACCCCACGCGTGCGCGTCATTCGTGATTTTGGCACTCCACGCGTACGCGTTATCGACGCGTATGCGTGACCTTAAAAATTGACGTAAATAAGTGTTTTGGCAGAGAGTTGTGCTGGCTTAGGGCTGGAAGTGTGCTAGAAGCACAAAACTTATTCACGCGTATGCATCCCTGACGCGTGCGCGTCATCTGCACAAATGGCCATCCACGCGTCGTATGAAAATATTGGGGCCCAAGCCACGCGAACAGAGAGTTGTGCGTGTACGCGGCTGCCTTCGCGTGAATCACGCAAAACCTAGGGTACGCGGACGCGTGCCTGACGTTGACACGTCATAAAGAAAATTTGCGACCAACGCGTACGCGTCGCCTACGTCGCATAATTACACTAGTTCGCCACCCAGTTTTAATTTTCTTTCTCTCTCTCCCAATCCTAATTCTCTCTTGTTCTTTTATCCTTTTATTCTTCTTTCATCTTACTATTTGTTTTTGTTTTCAGTTCTTCTTTGCTTGAGGACAAGCAAACCTTTAAGTTTGGTGTTGACGCTTTGCTTATGGGTTTTCTGTTTATTTTTTATGGCACCAAAAGGGAGGTGAATCATCTTCACGAAGGAGCACAACCTGAAGAATAAAACGACCACTAGGATAACTAAGGTGATTGTGTTCCTTTCATTCTATATTCCTTCCCGCTTTTACTATATTATGTTCTGGTTTTCTGCTATTTTGCTTTGCTTGTTGCATGATCCTTTATTAGTTAGAATCCTAGGTCTAGTTTAGTTTTCTCTTAATTGCTTTAATTCCGAAAAGATGTCTCATGTATTACTTACTGAGCTTGAATTCAAATAAAAAATACAGAAGTGATGTATTGCAAGAGAAAGTGATTTTATATTGAAGAATAGTCTTATTTACTTAGATGTGGTGGTATTTTTTGTAATTCTAAATGCATGATATGAACAGTGCATATTTAAATTTGAATCAAAGAATGTTGATGTATAAAGAACAAGAATTTAGAGAATTATTATGATTTCTCTGAAATTAATGAAAGTTTGATCCTTGCAGCAAAAGAAACAACAAAAGAAAAATAAAAACAAGGTCCAAGGCTCTGAGCATCAATGACTAGGGAGGTCAGACATGATTAAAAGCTCAAAGAGTTGTTTCCCTAGTGACATGCTTGTGGTGTTCTTGTATCAAGTAATCCTTGAGACAAAACATTTAGAGTCAAGATCAAATGCAAAGTACGCCAAACGCTTTGAGCACCACTGATAATAGAACTTTTGTGTAGTCTAGAATTCCGCTAATGAATGAATTCTCGTTGCAAGTATAGTTCTAAACCAACAAACAATTCCCACATCAAAAATTTGAGTTGTCACATGTACAAACCCCAATGAAAATTAACCGGAGTATTTAAACTCCGGGTCGTCTCACAAGGAATTGCAATGAAATGCTTAATTATTGGCTATGAAAATGCAAGGGGGGTTTGATTTTATATTTTTGCAAGAAAATAAATGGCAAGAGAAATTAAATGACAAGAAAGTAAAATAACAAGAACTAATAAAATAAGGGAAAAAGTACTCTTGGCTAGACATAGGTAATTGAGATCACCATCTTTGTCTACAAACCATATATTGATAATTATGAGAGGCCAACCCATTAAGTCTACTTCCCAAAAGCCTTAAGTACGTGATATCTACTCCTAGGCTTGAAGTACGTCAAATAGGCTTGATCACATCAACCCATAAGTCCCAACCTACCTACTAATTAGATTAGTAGTGGGTTGGCGTCAATGAGTATCAAATTAATCACTAAGGGTTCTCAAATCACCAATTCAATGAGACCCAATGACTCAAGGTCACTCAATTCCCTTAGCCTAGGCCAAGAGTAAAGAGAACTACTCAAAAACTCGTGTAAACATTTCATCAAACACTTAGAATGCAAGGAAAAGTAAACATCATAAAATGCAAGAATTAAAAGAACCCATAACTATCATGGACAAGAAATCAATAATAACAATCAAGATCAACATAAAAGAGACATGAAAACATAAATTTGCATTAAAGGAAAATTAAGATCCAACAAGGTTCATGAACATAAAAGCAACAAAATAAAGGAAATGAACAAGAGAAACTAAGAAGATTAAGATGTAACAACAAGAAATTAAAAGGGAAGCTAAATCAAAACAAGAATTAAAAGTGAGAATTAAGAAAATTAAACCTAAACTACCCTAAATTCTAGAGAGAAGGGAGAGCTTCTCCCTCTAGAATTCTACCCTAAAACATGATGAAAACTCAACTATGACTAAGTGTGTTGACTCCCCTTCAATCCTCGGCTCAAATAGCATCAGAAATGAGTTGGATTGGGCCCAAAATGAGCTGCAAAATCGCTGGGGGCGATTTCATTAAAGTGGGCCACGGACAGCATCGGCGCGTCCGCGCAAAGTACGCGTTCGCGCCAATGAATGCAAAGTAACATATAGCAAAAGTTATATCATTTCGAAGCCCTGGATGTTAGCTTTCGAACGCAACTAGAACCGCCTCATTTGGATCTCTATAGCTCATGTTATAGGCGATTGAGTGCCAGGAGGTCAGGCTTGACAACTTTACGGTTCCTTCATTTCTTCATGAGTTCTCCCACTTTGTATGCTTTTCTCCTCACTTCTTCCATCCAATGCTTACCTTATGAATCTGAAATCACTTAACAAACATATCAAGGCATCGAATGGAATTAAAGTGAATTAAAATCACCAATTTTTGGGCCTAAAAAGCATGTTTTCGCATTTAAGCACAAATCTAGGGAGAATTGCAAAACAATGCTATTTCATTGAATAAATGTGAGAAAATGTGATAAAATCCCCCAAAATAAGCACAAGATAAACCACAAAATCGGGGTTTATCAAATCTACACTTAAACCAAGCATGTCCTTCTGCTTAAACCAAGAGAGAACAAAGGGTATCAACATTTATTCAATGTAAATAAACTATATGCAACCTAAACTACATGAATGCAACTAAATGCAAAATGATTCTACCTACTTGGTTAAAAATAAATCAATCCTCCAAGAGCATGTATGAACAAGTAGGGCAAAGTTCGTATGACGACTCACAACTCTATCAATTCAAACATCAAGTTGAAGTTCAAATAGACTTGCAAGAAGAAAGCCCATGAAAGCCGGGAACAAGGAATTGAGCATCGAACCCTCACCGGATGTGTATCCGCTCTAGCCGCTCAAGTGTATAGGGTCGATTCTCTCAATGCTCTCCTAATCATACTTTCTAAGATTTGTTTTTCATCTAACAATCAGCAATTATTTCATGCATGCATACAACTATCATGAGGACTTTTCATAGGTTGTAATGGGGCTAGGGTTAAGGTAAGGATGTATATTTGGTCAAGTGGACTTGAAATTTGAATCTTTGATTACCTTAAACTTTCCACCTAACCTGTATAGCAACCTATACAATTTAAGCTATCCTAACTATCCATTTTTCACTTTTTCACATACTCATGCATTTTCTTTTTTTATTACAACTCATATGCATTGATCTTTATTGAGTTTCACTTTGCTTTGGGGCATTTTGTCCCCTTTTTATTTCTTTTTATTTCTTTTTCTTTTCTTTTTTTTCCTTTCAAACTATATACAAGAACATCAATGCATAAGGTCTATACATTTTATCAATACATGAGTATGTACCTAATTTCTAATTTTTACAACAAAAACACAAAACTACCCTTTTATTCACCCAATGTCCCAAGACTTCCCACACTTGAATGATACACACACACCCTAGCCTAAGCTAATCAAAGATCCAAATAAAGGACATTTATTGTTTTTCACTTTAAGGCTTGTAATGTGCTAAATTAAGAACAAATGGGTTAATCATAGGCTCAAATTGGCTAACAACGGATGATAAGAGGTAAGGCTATTTGGGTAAGTGAGCTAATGAAACAATGGCCTCAATCATATAAATACATGAATACACAAAATAATGGACATAGAGAATCAAACAAATCAAAGATTACAATCATAGAAAGAGGATAATGCACACAAGAAGGAAGAATAAGTGGTTATAAGATGTAACCACGCAGTTAGGCTCAAATCTCACAAGCTTGTGTTCTTAGCTCAAAAACCATGTTCTAAAATAAATTCTTTCAAGCAAGTTCAATAAAAATTTTTTTTCGAAATTGGTAGGTTGCCCTAAAACTATAATTTCTTGGAAGAAAATCATCACCATAACCAAGTAGTCCTAATACGAAAGAAGTGTTAAAAATATGTACCAATTATAACTACATGCAACCTATCATGCGATGCAAAAACTAGCTAATATTGGTGTTGAAAAGGAAATTGTCACCCCTGGAGATCGGTCGGACGACCTCCCCACACTTGAAGATTGCACCGTCCTCGGTGCAAGCAAAAAAGAGTAAAGTGGACGGGTTGCTACAATTGATGAGCTTCTTCGAAGGATTGTGCGGGTGAACTTGTTTGTTGCCCCACTTGAAAGCTTTTTCATTCCCTTCCTTCTTTGTGGCCAACCTAAAAGGAAAGAAAAAGAAAGGAAATTAAGCCTACAACAAAGATAGCAAAGCAAGTAGAACCTAGGCGGGGGCTAATGCCAAATAAGAATAGGGTCCTCACTACATGGTAGCTACAACATGTGAGTGAGAAAGCAATTCAAGCAACGGCATATTAATTAATACTTGATGCAAGTATAAAGTCAAAGTATGAAGAGCATGTTGAGCATCAAGTTCAACTAGAAAGAGTGGGTCATGAAAGACATGTAAGCTCATATCAATGCACAAAGAATATAAGAGTCATATAAGATTAAGCATTGATTTAAAAGTTTCATTACCCAACAATACCAAACAAGTCAAGAAGCACCAAGATTAACCAAGAAATGCTCAACAATTGAGTAAGAGCGTTCAACACCATTATTCAAATAAGAAACTCGAAAAATATGAAGTAAAAACAGGCTAGGGAAACAAAATAAAAATGGAAAGAGTGGAAGTATACGAATGCAATGGGCAAAAGAAAATGGAAGAGAAAAAAAAAACTCTTTTTTTTTTACCGGCACGGACGCGCACAGTACGCAGACGCATGCCTGACCGAGTGGGCGACCGGCGCGGACACGCCAAGTATGCCTGCACGTCAATACGGGCACAGAATAGGCACAATAATGGCACAACTTTTTGGTTTTTGTACCAGGAGGGCAGGTGGTGCCATCGGCGCACACGCGTACTGCGTGCGTGCGCGTACATTGCGTATTTAGCTTCAAGGACGCGTACGCGCCAGGTGCGCGCACGCGCGGGTGGATTGTGCCTCGCACAAAGTAGGCGCAAGTTAGGCACAACTCTCTGGAATTTGGCTTGGAGGTGAAATCTTTGCATCCACGCGTACGCGTACATGGCGCGTCCGCGTGGATGATCGAAAATGCTTGAGGTGCGCGTACGCGCCATATGCGCGCACGCGCGGGTTGGTGCTCTGTTTTTTTTCAAAATTTTTCCAAGTTCTTGCACCAAACCAAGCATTCCAAACCTCCAAACAGCTACCTAAACGCCATAAAAGCCTTATTCAACATGCTAACTACTGAATAAACTCAACAACTAAGCTACCAACTTAAAACATAAATCTAATGAAACAAACCAACAACCAAAATATTAAAACAAAAGTTTTGATAATGAAGAAAACTACCTAACAATGGCAACTCAAATCACTTATTAACCAAATCTAAAAGAGAGTGAAAAGAGTTTACCATGGTGGGTGTCTCCCACCTAGCACTTTTAGTTTAAGTCCTTAAGTTGGACATTTGGGAAGCTCCTTGTTATGGTGGCTTGTGCTTGAATTCATCTTGAAAACTCCACCAATGCTTGGTTTTCCATTGTGCTCCAAAATTTCTAATGAGTTGCAACAAGTCTTGATGGAGTCCTTCATAAGCTAAGGGTTCCCAAAATTGATCCTCATATATACCCGGATCCCAAATCTTGTTTCTACACCCATCTTCAAGTTGATCAAGACAATTCCATTTGGGTGGCAAGTGATCCAAATTCTCATGTGAGCACCAAAGCATTCTCCTAGACCCTTTTAGTTGAGAATTATACCAACCATTGCACTTACGCTTTAAGCTTCCAACCATAAGGAACCTTGATTGGCATTTCCATCCACTACTCAATTTCCTTTTGTTCTTAACCTCACAAAGAGCTCTAAGTTGCCCATCCGTCTCAAGCAAACCATATTCAAGTGAGAAATTAAATTTTAGGGATAAGAATTTTACCCACTTGAATGTTGTGTTGGATGGTGACTTAGGAAGGGATGGTCCTATTGATCTTGCAAGTTCCACGCCCTTGTACTCTTCTTTGACAACTTCCACCTCTTTACAAGCTTCTTCAATGTCCACCTCTTGAAAATGCTCTTCACATTCAATCACTTCCTCACCAACTTCTTCTAGCTCTTCTCCACTCCTCATGTCATAACTTGGAGGTAATGTGGAACTTATCTCAACATCCACCTCAATTTCAAGAGGAGAAGATTCCTTAAGTGCCAAAGGATCATGTGTTGGTGTGGGATCATCTTTAAGAGGAAGATTTGTTGCTTGCTCACCTTCTTCCAATTCTTCATCATTCATTATATGCTTAGGAGGTTGCGCACGCACCCTCCTTAACATCGCCTTCAAGCTCAATGGAAGAGGGTTCAACAACTTCCACAAAATCATCAACAATGTTACTTGGTGTGAAAGTGTTCTCAAACTTGGAATCTACCTCTTGTTCAACTTTCTCTAACTCTTCAACCACTTTTTCTTCTTCAACAATCTCTCCCTCCTCCACTTGTTGCAAGACATACCCCATCTCCTTGTCCTCATGTTGATATTCTAAAATCTCCTTCATGCTCCTTTCTTCGGTTGATTTCTCACACTCATCCGTGGAGATTCTTTGCTTGTTGCATGAGTCCCATGAGTCCAAGTTGGCTTTAATTTTGGCAAAGTTAGCTTCAATAGCTTCATAATTCCTCCTTTGGGCTTCCTCTTGCTCCTTTTGACGGATTATTGCTTGAAGCTGATCCATTTCTTCCTTGAGACAATCCATTGACTCTTGGATGGATGGATGTGGGTGTTCTTCCTTAGAGGGTTGTGGTGGAAAGGAAAATTCATTACGTGGTTGAAAGTAATCATACATGGGAGGTGATTCATCTTGGTAAGGGTAGTGAGGTGGTGGTTCTTGGTAGTGATCATGATAGGGTTGCGGTGGTTCTAAAGGTTCTTGCTCATAACGGTTATAAGAATGTGGTATGGATGATTGGTCATATGATGGATATGGATCATAGGAAGATGTTTGGTGTGGAAAGGCTTGTGAGTATGGTTGAGGTTCATGTTGAGGATAAGAATCATAAGCATATGGTGGTGGTGCTTGATTGTCACAAAAGGAGTCACCATAGCCATTGAATTGACATGTATTAAGATGGTAATTATACCTATAAGTATCCGGAGGTTGTTGCCAATAGGAGTGATCAATTCCTTGAGGCTCCTCCCATCTTTGTTGGTTCCATCCATAATGAGTGTCATCATTGAAATTCACATTTCCTACAACACAATTAGAACCAAACTTATAGCCAAGGTGAGAATTCATAGTGGAAAAGCAAAATAAAACTAACAAAAACTAGCAAATAAAGAAAAAAAACAAGATATTCACACTATTCACATATATACAATAACCAATAACACAACACCATTGCAACTCCCCGGCAACAGCGCCATTTTTGATGATAGAACTTTTGTGTAGTCTAGAATTCCACTAATGAATGAATTCTCGTTGCAAGTATAGTTCTAAACCAACAAACAATTCCTACATCAAAAATTTGAGTTGTCACATGTACAAACCCCAATGAAAATTAACCGGAGTATTTAAACTCCGGATCGTCTCACAAGGAATTGCAATGAAATGCTTAATTATTGGCTATGAAAATGCAAGGGGGGGTTTGATTTTATATTTTTGCAAGAAAATAAATGGCAAGAGAAATTAAATGACAAGAAAGTAAAATAACAAGAACTAATAAAATAAGGGGAAAAGTACTCTTGGCTAGACATAGGTAATTGAGATCACCATCCTTGTCTACAAACCATATATTGATAATTATGAGAGCCCAAACCATTAAGCCTACTTCCCAAAAGCCTTTAAGTACGTGATATCTACTCCTAGGCTTGAAGTACGTCAAATAGGCTTGATCACATCAACCCATAAGTCCCAACCTACCTACTAATTAGATTAGTAGTGGGTTGGCGTCAATGAGTATCAAATTAATCACTAAGGGTTCTCAAATCACCAATTCAATGAGACCCAATGACTCAAGGTCATTCAATTCCCTTAGCCTAGGCCAAGAGTAAAGAGAACTACTCAAAAACTCGTGTAAACATTTCATCAAACACTTAGAATGCAAGGAAAAGTAAACATCATAAAATGCAAGAATTAAAAGAACCCATAACTATCATGGACAAGAAATCAATAATAACAATCAAGATCAACATAAAAAAGACATGAAAACATAAATTTGCATTAAAGAAAAATTAAGATCCAACAAGGTTCATGAACATAAAAGCAACAAAATAAAGGAAATGAACAAGAGAAACTAAGAAGATTAAGATGTAACAACAAGAAATTAAAAGGGAAGCTAAATCAAAACAAGAATTAAAAGTGAGAATTAAGAAAATTAAACCTAAACTACCCTAAATTCTAGAGAGAAGGGAGAGCTTCTCCCTCTAGAATTCTACCCTAAAACATGATGAAAACTCAACTATGACTAAGTGTGTTGACTCCCCTTCAATCCTCGGCTCAAATATCATCAGAAATGAGTTGAATTGGGCCCAAAATGAGCTGCAAAATCATTGGGGGCGATTTCATTAAAGTGGGCCACGGACAGCATTGGCGCGTCTGTGCAAAGTGCGCGTGCGCGCCCCTGAACGCGAAGCAACATATGGCAAAATTTATATCATTTCGAAGCCTCGAATGTTAGCTTTCCAACGCAACTGGAACCGCCTCATTTGAACTTCTGTAGCTCAAGTTATAGTCGATTGAGTGCCAGGAGGTCAGGCTTGACAGCTTTACGGTTCCTTCATTTCTTCATGAGTTCTCCCACTTTGTATGCTTTTCTCCTCACTTCTTTTATCCAATGCTTACCTTATGAACCTAAAATCACTTAACAAACATATCAAGGCATCGAATGGAATTAAAGTGAATTAAAATCACCAATTTTTGGGCCTAAAAAGCATGTTTTCACATTTAAGCACAAATCTAGGGAGAATTGTAAAATCATGCTATTTCATTGAATAAATGTGAGAAAATGTGATAAAATCCCCCAAAATAAGCACAAGATAAATCACAAAATCAGGGTTTATCAACCACTGTCTGGGGATAATAATAATAAAAATATTTAGAACTTAAAGAGAGTTCCCCAATTAAGTGCTTGTGGTGTTTTTGTGTCAAGTAAAGCTTGAGACAAAACATTTAAAGTCACGGCTAGGCTCAAGGTGCAAAGCACCAAAGAAAAATTGCTGTGTTCAAGGATTACATTGAGTTGCAAAAGATCAGAGAATTCATAATATTATCCGGATTCTAATTTCATATGACAGTAACATTCTTCTGATTCAAAGGAGAGTGAGATGCCAAAACTATTCAGGATTACAGTTGTGAACCTCACTATAAGAAGAGATAGGAGCTTAATCGAACTCTAATTCTCATGCAAATTCACATCCTAAGCCTATATTAATTTTGGTTGCTTGAGGACAAGCAACAATTCAAGTTTGGTGTTGTGATGCATGAGCATCTTTTCTATCTTTTCCTAGTGAATTTGCATCTAAGTTGTTGAGTTTAATAAAGAATTAATTATCTTTTAGCCAATATAGATGCTACTTTGAGTCTTTTGCAATTTGTTTATTTTAGGTAGCATTCGGCTGGATTTGATGGAGTTTTTGCAGCACAAGAACAAAAGGAGATGGCAGCGAGGAGTGATGCATACGCGAGGTTGACGCGTGCACGTGATTTGGAGCTTTCCATGGCGACGCGTGCGCGTGACTAACGCGTACGCGTGACATACGCCACGTGCAAAAAACGCATAAAAACGATGGGGGCGATTTCTGGGCTATTTTGACTCAATTTTCAGTCCAGAAAACACAGATTATAAGCTGCATGGTGAGTTTGGAAAACTCTAATTTAAATTGATGATGATCAATCATTATTAACAGCAAAATTATTAATCTAATTTTGATTCATATATGTTAATTAATTAATTTTGCTGTGCAGGTATAAAATGGGCCGAAAATAAAATTCTGGTGCAAGCCCAATTCAGCTTTGGTGTTAGTATATTATGATCATATATGGCTGAAACCATTGGGCCGAAATAAAAATGTTGCTAGTCCAATGATTAATATATTTAGCATTAATATGAAGTTAGCTTCTTATGGCTGAATGGAAAATAAATATTTTAGGCCAGCTTTACTCATTAATGATTCAAGCCCAATAAGTTTGAATAAATCAAAATTTTATTGGGTCAGATTAAGCTTTATTGCTACAAAGCCCAATCTCAATTTTGATGAATGTTTTCATGCATGATCCGAATCCAAAATGCATCAGGAAAGCAAATGTTATCACTTGCCTCATGCTTTCCAACGGATTCCATTCTTATCTTTGGGATGGATTTCCAATTTAATTTAAGCATTGGGAACATAAGTAAGTGAGAGAAGATTGATTTGATAGCTATGATAGCTATGCACGCCTCTCAGCAAAGGGAAGTAAAAGCAAGCTATTTTCATTTAATTTGTTTAATCACTTTGAATTACTTTTCTTCAGATTCTCTCATCTCTTTCTTTCTTCTTTTTCGGTCCTTGTCCAGGAAATAATGGAAGCTATGTTCATCTATCAAGAAAAAGAAGAAGTTGCATGCATCAAGACCATCAAGCTAATGATGGCAAGAAAAACACAAAAATATAGTGGCTGAGATTCTTATCACATATGGTAAGATATGGTGATGATATCTTAGCCTCTCCATACCAAAAATGGAGGATGAAGATTCGGCCAACAAGGGAGATTCTTGAAGCATGGCTTGTCTTTGATTCTGCTCAACCACCACAGGAAGTAGCTAGAGTGGCGAAGTGATGGTTGAGGCAGAGATTGAAGCAGATGAAGTCATCATCATCATGAAGCATCAAGGGCCAGAAATCCATCTTGGAGAGCAAGCCAAGGATGGAGAGCTCGGATTGATGAAGAGTGATGATCAAGAAAGAACTAGAGGTAATTGCATGTTGGGTTTTGCATGGTTATCTCTTCTCTCTCTATGTGGCCGAACCGGTTCTGTTTCTTGAAGGAGGAAGAAGTTGGTTTGGGTGTTGACTTCAAGTGTGGAGGCTTCTCTCTTCTTTAAAAAGAGAGAACAACCACTGTTTGGAGCAAGGAGAAAATTTGAGAGTGCAAGGCACAGAGTTCTCAGAGCTACCTGAGCTAACATTTTTCTCTTCTCCTTCAATGTTTTCTGTTTTGTAATTTTTCTGTTTAATTTTGTCATGTATTGAGTCTCATGGAAAAAGGCAAACAGTGAGGTTTGTATGAAAAAGCCATAGAGCGGAAAAAGGCAGAGAGTGGAAAATTAAAAGAAAAAGCCATAGATGTCTTAGAGTTCCTTTGTACATCTGTGTTGTGTTTCATGATTCTGTGAGAATCCCCTTGTAAGTTGGGTTAGCACTTTACAATTTGTAATCTGGATGATTATAGAGAAATTCCATCATTGTTGTGATGGAGACTGGATGTAGGCTGCATTGCACTTAGCAGCTGAACCAGGATATATCTGGGTGTAATCTTCTCTTTCTCTTCCTACTTCAATTCTATTTTTTACTGTTCAGATGAAAAATAAAAAATGTCTCGTGTCAAGTGACGAGACAAAATGAAAAAGTCTTGTGGCTAGGGACGAGCTAAAAACAGAAAAGTTTCCTCTAAGTCCAGCAAGTGTTAGCAAAGAAAAAGGGGGCTAAGATTCAACCCCCATTCTCTTAGCCACTAAAACCATCACTGCAGATTGGACAAAACGAGTGGTCCCCACCCATCACTTAAAGACTTGTTAATTAATTCTAATTTAAATTCAAATATTATTTTTAGGAAAAAATATTATTTTAGTTTTAGAAGATAGATTTTAAATTTATTAGGATTAGATATGCAACATTGAACTTTTCATCCCATTCCAGACTACCAAAATACATTTTATCAGAATCCTTATTTTCTTCCATGAACCATGAGCAACTAATCCTCCATTGTTAAAGGTTAGGAGCTCTGTCTATTTGCATGGATTGATTTTATTGCTTTTTCTATTTTAATTCATGTATGGATTTATAATTTAAGAATTGTTTTCGCTCTTTATCTTATGAATTTGGGTGGAACGGAAGTATGACCCTCTTTTTATTTGAGTTATTGTAAAACTTGGAAAAACTCTTTACTTGAACAACAGCTTGAAAACATATTCTCCTAAATTTTAATTATTTGGACTTAATGGGATACGTGACATATAATCCTTTTATTTTTGGGTAATTAGAGTTTTTGTGGTATATAAACTGGAATTTGATCATCATCCTCTAATTGGAATTAATTGACCAAGGAATTGGCAGTTGATGAATTTTAGGGGAGACTAGAAAGGTCTAAGGAATTAGGGTTTAGTCACATATAGTTTGCCATAAATTAAATCCTACATGATTAAAATAGTTAGTAAGAAAAGTTAATCCGGAAGAATAGATAACTCTGAAACCTTAACTATTTTCTCCATATTTTCTTCCCAATTTATTTACTTGCCTTCCTTCAATATTCTTTATATTGGTTAATGTCTTTTATATTGCTC
The DNA here is from genome assembly GCF_014773155.1 of Arachis stenosperma. Classification (NCBI taxonomy): domain Eukaryota; kingdom Viridiplantae; phylum Streptophyta; class Magnoliopsida; order Fabales; family Fabaceae; genus Arachis; species Arachis stenosperma. The sequence continues at coordinate 12,231,827 of NC_080377.1, forward strand.
AAACATTACTTTCTGTTTGCCTGACTAATTCTATCACTCAATTATTATTGCTTGATCCATCAATCTTCGTGAGATCGACCCTCACTCACCTGAGGTATTACTTGGTACGACCCGGTGCATTTGTCGGTTAGTTTGTGGGTTGTAAATTACCACACCAACTACCCGCATCGCAAAAGCAAAACACCCGATCAACCTCTTCGGGGTGATGCAAAGAGCCGGAGAACCGACCAGGAAATACCTGGACAGATTCAACGACGAGTGCTTTGAGATCGACGGCCCAACCGACTCGGTGGCCAGTTTATGTTTGACGAATAGGTTGCTGAATGAGGACTTCAGGAAGCACCTTACCACCAAGCTCGTGTGGACAATGCAAGAAATCCAAAGCGTGGCTAGGGAGTATATCAATGATGAAGAAGTCAGTTAGGTTGTGGCAGCCAACAAACGGCAGCCCGCCTACAGCCGACCTCGATAGCATGGTAGCGGGAAAAGGGCGAAGGAGCACTCCAAGGACGGAGTTCCGACCAAGACCTTCAAGCCGTTTCTCCGGGTAGGGAAGTTTACCAACAATACCCCCCTTACAGCCTCGATTGTTGAAGTCTATCAGCAGATCGCCGACAAAGGCATCCTGTCGAAGCCCCGACAACTCAAGGACAGGACGAGAGGGAACAAAAGCCTCTACTGCTATTACCATAAAGGCTATGGACACAAAACCCAGGATTGTTTTGACCTGAAAGATGCGCTGGAGCAGGCGATCTAGGAAGGAAAGTTTTCTCCCACCTCATAAGGGAGCCCAAGAGACGAGATCGCGACCGGTCTGATCTGGAGACGACAAGAGCCACACGATGAGGCAATGGCAAGAGCCCAAGGACGAGGAGCACAGCCTCACCGTAGTAAACGTCGTGGTCGGGAGAGATGCGTCCCCCCAGGTCGGGATCGACAAGCAATAAAGACGCCAAAATCCTGGTCATGACGCTGTCCAGTCCCCCCTCCAAGAGGATACCGTCAATATCATTCGCGTCGGAAGACCAATGGTTTGACAACTTGGCGGAGAATCCTTCAATGATAATCACAGCTAGAGTTGGAACCGGCTTAATAAAGCAAATTCTGATAGACACTGGGCTGATTCGAATATCATGTTCCACAATGTTTTAGGCTTCCGGGATACCGACTTGAAGACCCACTAACACGGCGTGGTCGGTTTGGGGATCACTTTATCACTATATCGATTGAAAGCAAGAAGGATTGGAACATTGAGCTTATCAGCATTAGGATGCATCCCAATGGAGAGGATAGTAAGAGGAGGCATAAAAAGGAATTGTGTGGAACCTGTAACAAAGGCAGCACAAGTCTACAATACCATGCTCAATCAATCACTTATGGCTCTCAAGAAGACCCTCTCTAGTTTCAGAATTGTATACCTTGATGTCCATAATTCATTCAATATGCTCATTCAACACCCCAATCAATTTGGTCAGTTTTCTATACATATACATACATATATAAACAATATTTTAAATAAATGAAATTATAGGTCTAATATACTAAAAAAAATTTCACATTCATATTCTATGTGAAATTTTATACATATTTTCTTTTTTTTTTTGGTATTAGTGAAATTTTATACATATACTAATTGGTTAAGTGAGTGTGGAACAGGATTTGAGAGCGTGGATAGAGCATGCTGTGGCATTGCAAGTATAGAACTTGGCCCATTTTGTAGCACTTTTTCATTGAAAATATGCAAAGATGCATCCAAATATGTGTTCTGAGATAGTTATCACCCTACTGAAAAAACTTACGGCATTCTTACCTCAGATTTGATAAAAAAGACCATTGATCAATTTGTCTAAAGGGTCTAACATATATATGCATTATATTATACATCATTATTATTTAATATATAATTTATCTATCTTACTCAACATTATCAATTTAACACTTCCTTTATTTGTAAAGCTATATAGGGTAGTCTACCAAAAACTATATATGGTAGATTTAAAGATGGAAATTAGATTTTTTTTTTGTTACACTAGATATATGGTAGATTTACTTTTAATAAGCAAGTTATGTACTTTCAATTAATACAAATAAATCTCGATAAGTTATTATCCCTTCCCCCTTCCCAAAAAAAAAAAAAAAGTGCGAACACAATACTGTTTTGTAATGACTTAATTTTTACACGGCATTGTTTTTTAAAAAAATTTGTATGTGTATTTAATTATATATTAATGTGTTAGTAAAAAATTAGTCTTTTTTCGTATTTACCGTACAAATAGTGTTTGAAAAAATGTTATTTAATAATTGTCTAAAATATTTTGCAATGTGAGTATAAATTAAAATTAAACGTATTTTATAAAAGTTATAACTGGTATAGAAAATAAAAATTTTATGCTATTTTAGAGAATAATGATATTTGCATAAATATAGTAGTTATGTATACCTAAAAGAGATACATGTACAAGTAAACATATACTTCTCCAATTACTAACTATGTTCACTATAGCATAATTAATGATCTTAGTTACCAATTTATAATTGTTATTTGATTAATTGTTTTTAACTTTAATTTGTGTATAAAGTATTCAAAATATGTCCGAGCAATTACTGATAAATTACTTCGACAGTACTGTTACACATTTATACCTTACGTGCAGGCGTAAGGCGTGTAGCAAAATATTACGTACGGTCATGAATAATATTCTTCACGTAAAAAAAAATAGGAAGATTATTGGGATAATAATTACGTGAATGTTATGGTGCCTAAAAGATATTGTCTATTTACTAAAAAAGATTAAAAAATAATATTTAATTTAAAAGATATAATAATAAATAATTTTTAAAAAATTAAAATTTATTACAAAAAATAAATTAAACAAAATTAATTTATAAGCACTATAGAATTGGCCTAATAATTAATGTACTTTATAATCACATACTATTATATTGTTTCTTTCACCAAACCCTAGCTAGTTTGCGTTGATGAGATCAACTATTCCTTTTTGGGGGATTGGTGATTCAGTTGCTAGCGAATGAAAATGGTAATTTTCCATGATTGGTCGAAGGTGTTTTTTAGTCAAAGATGATTTCTGGTTATTCCACGTTGCTAGACCCCTGTTATCTAGCAAGATTGTTTTTATTACATAATACTGAATTTACTAGTTTACCCTTTGGCATTTACCCTTTGGCATTTCCGCCTTCGCCAACTACACTACTCTACTCCCTACCAAGTTACGCTATCTCTTTCAAGCTGATCTTTCGTTCCTGGAACTCGTTGAGAACACTCTCTAGGTTTTGTTATTAGCTTTTGTTCTTTCTCATTCTTTTCTTCTTAGATTTTGTTTGTATGGAGAGGAGATCCTGATAGCAAATATATTTATAATTCATCCCCTTTTCTCCTCCCGAGACCAGACCAGATAATATTGCATTTAGATCTTGTTTGGCTCATTTCCCCTTGTTCTTTTCCTTACCTTATTGTCTTAGCTTTTGTTTCGTGCGATCGTCGATTTTACATTCAATCTTTTCACTTGCAGGTCAGCAATGGCGGCGGTTTTGCTAAACGGAACCATAAATGTAGTTATTTTGGGGATTGAAAATGGCGGCAAGGCCGGTAGTATTACCTCGGTCAGTCATTTTGTCCCATTTCCAATGACTTGCTTTCACTGCTGCATTTATTACAACAAGAGAGAGCTAATATTTATGACTCTTATATTTAAAATTGTACATATTGTCAGAGAAAGACAATCCCGAAGCTTAAGGAAATATGCAGTTTGAGTACCTTTTCCTTTTTATAAATGATATTACAAGACTTCCAATTTTAACAACTTTTTTTTTTAGATTTAGATTCTCTATTGCTGCAAAAAGCTTGGAATTTGGGTAATTATATGGTGATTATGAATGGGTGTTTATATTTTTTCTAATTTACTTTTTATAATAAATTTTAATAAATTAGATACTATCTTTAGGCACACCATAGTAATTAGCTTAGAATTTAATTGGCTTCCTTTTTCATTAAATATATAAACATTGCGCTACTGTGCTTCAGATTGCTCAAAAACAGACGGGGAAACATGTAACTGGATGCCATGTAGCTATTTTTGTGGGGAAAACCAAATTTGTATGCAAAAAGATAGAACAACCCAACAATTCTAGTTGGGAAGAGCGCTTGGATTTTGAATGTTGCCTTGAAGCATCAAAAATGGTATTCATCCTGCACTGTGACGACAACTATGCACAACCTACTGGTCAGCTACCAATTGATGCCTTTGCACAAGCATGGATACTTGCTGAGGATATCTTGCAAATGGGTCATATAGACAGAAGGGTCAAACTAGTGGATGAAAACGAGAAGCCATTGAATGCGTCAATCCACCTATGGCTGCAGTTTTCTGAAGCTAGAAAGTGGCTAGGGTTTCCCACCAGCTGCTTTCCACAGAGAATTGGATGTGAGGTTACTCTTTTCCAAGATGCTCATACCCCGGATGACTTTGTCCAGAGAAAAGCCGATGCCGGACTTGGGAAATACGAGTCCCACGGATGCTGGAAGGATATGTTTGATAAAATCAATGGAGCAAACCACTTCATATACATTGCAGGCTGGTCTCTTGACACTAAGATAACCCTCATAAGGGATCCGACGATGAAGCCTGGAAGTGTCCTAACACTTGGTGAGCTGCTCGAGGAAAAGGCGAAAGATGGTGTAAGAGTTGTACTACTTCTTTGGAACGATGTAACAGCTGTTCGGTTATTTAAAAATCAAGGACTCATGCGTACTTGTGACAAAGAAACCGAACGGTATTTCAAAGGCACTGGTGTTGTGGAGTGTGTTCTACGTACTCATGAGAAATGGATGTGTTCTCATCACGAGAAAGTGGTGATTGTGGATTCTCCATTGACCAATAATGCGAAGGAAGCGCTGGAGAAGAGAAAATTAGTGTGTTATATCGGGGGTTTAGATCTCTGCAAAGGAAGATTCGACACTCCTTCACATCCACTTTTTAGCACTTTGGGTCCGGACGGTGAGCACAGCAAGGATTTTCATCAACCCAACTTTAAAGGTACTGCAATCACAAAAGGTGGCCCTAGAGAACCGTGGCATGACGTGCACTGTCGCCTTGAAGGGCCTGTTGCATGGGATGTTTATGACAACTTTGTGGAGAGCATCAAGAAGGAAGGTAAAGAGGACTTACTTGTTCCAGATAAAGAGGTTACAGATGTCATGGGTGACCGTGGCTTTGTGGAGAGCTGCAAGAAGGAAGGTAAAGAGGGCATACTTGTTCCACAGAAACAGGTTAAACATGTCACAAGTGACCAACAAATAATTGAGCCTAATCATGAGACGTGGAATGCTCAGTTGTTTAGATCTACTACTGTTGTGTTTTCAGAAGCTGCTGATAAAAAAAAAGGTTTTCGGGAGAAGAATAAGATGACAGATGAGAGCATTCATGATGCGAATATTTATGCTATTAGAACTGCTGAGCGCTTCATCTATATTGAGAACCAGTATTTTATAGGAAATAGTTCTGAAAAAACTGATGCTTCACATCAAATTGCAAAGGAGCTTACACTTAAAATTGTTAGTAAGATTAAAGCGAAGGAAAGGTTCTCTGTGTATGTTGTGATTCCGATGTGGCCAGAGGGTATCCCAGAAAGTTCCTGTGTTCAGAAAATGTTAGATTTGCAGAAACGGACAATAGAAAAGATGTACAGGGAGATTAATCAAGCAATCAAGGAAGCAGGAATTGATGAAGAACCTCAAAATTATTTGGCATTCTTCTGCCTTGGAAATCGAGAGGTGAAGAAGCATGGAGAGTATGAACCTCCGGACAAGCCATCCAAAGGTTCCAGTTACCAGAAAGCACAAGAGGCGAGGCGCTTCATGATTTATGTACATTCTAAGCTAATGATAGGTATGTCGAAATTAAAGTTGATCTAAACTTTTACTATATTAAATCGCTAAGACTACAAAACTCAAAGTTGAAAACTTATGTTACCTTTGGTTTGCGTTTTCATAAAAATAGGAGGTAAAAATAGAAGATTATTTTCATTTTTTTTTAATTTAGAAAATAAAAGCACAAACCAAACATAACGTTACTTTTTCTCTATTGTTATTGACAGTTGACGATGAATACATAATCATTGGATCAGCCAACATCAACCAGAGATCCATGGATGGTGGTAGAGACACTGAGATTGGCATGGGAGCTTACCAACCCTACTATTTGGCTAGAGGGCCAAACGGTGCAACGGGCCAGGTGCATGGTTTCCGCATGTCCTTGTGGTTGGAGCATCTTGGCAAACATGAAAGCACCTTCCTCAACCCTGAGAGTAAAGCATGTATTGAGAAGGTCAACCAGCTTGCTGAACAGAATTGGAACTCATATTCCCATATATCTAGCGTTGACCTTCATGGCCACCTTCTTCGCTATCCTTATCACATTTCTGACGATGGAACCATCACAGAGCTTCCTGGATTTGAGTTCTTTCGCGACACCAAAGCTAAGATTCTAGGAAAGGATGACATATACATGAGGCTTCCATTTGTTGAGGATCTTCTTCTAGGTTGAGGTATTCCTTCGTTGCTTTATTTATGGTGGCATCCTGGCATTGGAGTAAACGTACATTTTGATTTCTTTTTTCTTCAGACTAATACTTGTCTTTAATTTACTTGCATGTTGAGACTTAACAATCTCATGACATTTGTTGTTTTCCGGAGGTTCTTTGAACTTCACATGCACCTCGCTACCACCGGGTATCTTTCCTTAATAATCAAAGTTTTCTTTTGTGTTTTTCCTACGAACGACAAATTTGAATTCAATTAAATATGTTGAATGATCTTATCATTGATAATTTTATATTTACATTTTTATGAAAATACCCATCAATTTCGGTGTCAAATCGCTTTACTGCATACTTATGGCCGGTTGGAATTATTTATTTTGTGATGATGTTAATTATTAATATATATATATAAGTTGGTCTTATTTTATATATATATATATCAGGATATTTTAAAGTTTGGAACAAAATAATTCAACTATAATTAGTCAAAAAATTTTAGTTTGAGTTCATTTATATAATTTCTTTACATTTTAATTTTTTATCTCACTCTCTTATCACTTATTTTATTATATTATATTTTTAACTATTAGAATATAACATATCATATATTAATGAGATATTTTATAATTTGATTTTCATATACTATTACATTAAAGACTAATCATAATAATATACTTTGAATGTTATTAATATTAATTGATTTTTCTTTGTAACCACTAATTTATTTTTTCTTTATTGTTTCACTACATCTACATAATATTGTAGAAGTTAGAGTAATATAAATTTTAATTATTATTAATTTTAATTAAATTTTTTACAATCACTAATTTATTGTCTCATTCATGTAATATTTGTTTCATATTTTTTAAAATAGAATAATAATTTATTCTGATTTTTTAACACAAATATTTTCAAATTTTATCATAATTGGATTTAAAAAATATCAAATATTTATTAATTTATTCAATTAACAAATTTACTCATAACATCTATAAATTTATTAGCATAATATTTATTAACATCAATAATTTCATACTCATAACATTCATAATTTTATACACATGATTCTATAATTAATAGATTTTTATAATTAATATTATCAAATTTTAAACTATGTGTTTTGTTGTATTTTTTAAATTATTATATCATATTACATTAATATATCATAATTTTAACTATTTTAATATTTTTATTTAATATTTATATGTATGCTTATTTATTAATTTTAATATAATGAATTAATAATTACTTTTAAAAATTTATTTCTTAATTTTAGTTTATATTTTATTTTCTATTTTTATTTTTAATAGTTCATATGTAAACTATGAGTTGTATAGTAGTTGTTAAAAATTTTTAATTTAACATTCATAATTTTATATATAGAACATCTATAATTTTAAAATACATAATATCTATAATTAATAAATTGGTGTTTATTTATTATTTTATTTTGTAGGATAGACGATTTTAATAAATAGAGACTAATCAAATATAAGATGTTTTTATTTTTTATAAAATGTATTGAGGTGATTTGAGATTTTTTTAAGATTAAAAATATCAAAATTTAAAATTTTTATTTGAAATTTTTTTTATAAAATTATAAATATAATAATAATAAAAGAGTGATTCAATAAAAAAAAGATAATTATAAAAAAATTAATTATGTCAATTAAATTAAAAAAATAATTCACATTCTCTTATAAATACAAATATTATTAATTATCTTTTTATTTATTGTCTATAATATTTTGAGTATCTAACATTATTACTCTTAAAGTTTATTGCACTACTATCAAAATTATGATGCCAAAAACTTAAAAAAATTACGTTACCTTCCTGTGTGATACTAATTGGTTCTTGCCTTTTTTTAATTACACACCAAAACTTGAATAAGTTAAATTTGACTATACACTTGCATTCAACTCTCCTTTCTTTGAGCCTATTATTCTATTTTCCCAATTCTTGGTGAAGGGCTGTTGTCATGTTATTTCTTTATTTCTTTGTATTTATACTACTACCAAACTGGATAAAACCACAAATAAAGAATATTTTTTGAACTATTTTATATATCTGCTTTTTTTTTCTTTTTTTTTTTTTATAGAGCATTGTAAAAACATCTCTGGTCTAAAGCTTTTAATTCTGCCATAGAATCCGAGGTACGTAATTTCAGTATACTCGTAAATTATACATCTTAATTTTTCATCAACTATATATTAAGTAACTTTCTACGTTATATTGTTTTTTCTTAAGCTTATACCTGTTAATTTGTTCCCTTTCCTCCACATTTGGTTTTTCAGCTCTTTTTATTTTGTCTCCTCCTTCCTCATTCATCATTCATCGCCTTATCATTTTTCCTTTTGTTTAATCTACCCCATTGATTTCCTAAGAAATTAACCATGTTCTAAACCTCCTAACCTCTAATAAGAGAGGCGAAAATTTTTCTGAAACTTGTATAACTTCATTGACCGCATTAAACTACCTTCATGAGATATCTAATCAAAGTGGTTGAATATCAATTATACAATTTTACTCGATTAACATCAGTTTCAATCTCTTGATGTTTCATTTACTAGCATCCCACCAACACCAAGTAATTTCATTATAGTCAGTCAAATTCTTTTGTGGCTCAAAAAATTCATAAATATATATCACACAATTTTCAATTAATTGTCTTACAATATTGTGCTATACTTTTAAATATCGACTTTTACTATATAAATAACCTTGTTCTTTGTTATGGCCATGGCAACTTTATTATCATAATGCATATATCATCATAAATGTTCTTATTTTATTCCATTGTTCACTCGCTACTTTTTTTAAGACTATAAATTCTGATTCTATAATTAATCTAAAAATACAAATTTTTTGGTAGATTTTTTAAGAAACTGCTTTTCTTACTAACATAAATACAAAATTATTTGTAAATTTTATTTCATCAAAATAAGAATTTCAATTTACATCCGCATAACTTTTCAATAAATAAAATTCGAATTTTGATAGAATATATTTAATAAAGAAATTCTAAGGATCTTAAGAAAAAAATACTAAGAAATATAAACTCTCTTCTACTTACATTCTTTAGGTAACTAATATACAACCAGCCAATCATCAGCCAACTTGTTATTAATTGGTAATTCTAATTTTTTAAATTGTTATTAGTTAATAATTATTCAATTTTTTTAAAATATAAAATTAACAATTATTAATTATAGTTCTTTAAAGTTAGATGATTAAGAGTTGTTTAAGACAATAATAAATATGGAAAGTTAGTTGTGAGTGAAAGGTTAGGTTGATGAAAAAAAATTTAGAGGTTAGATGAAGATAATAATTTAAAATTATTTTATTTAACTTAATATTTATAATTTTATATATATAATATTTAAAATTATATATTTATTACATCTAATATTATATTTATTTTAGAAGTAATTAATTAATATAAAATAAAGTAATTTTTAGATTGATTTAAATTTATTTTTATTGTTTTTTTAAATATTTTTGTTTAGAAAAAATGTCCAGGATTTAAATTTGATCCGCATCCATTAACGTGCTGAAACCCTGCAAATACATTATCATCTGATCTGAAAATGATTTTGTAAGAAGACTTTTAATTTGGTCTTTCTTTTTTATTTTATGTTTTTGTCTTTCATTCTTCATGTGCTTATTAGGTCTCAGGTTCAGCGTCGTTTAGTATATTTTCTCTCATCTTTTTCCCAGTCATGGATGATGCAAGATTCTTGTATGAGAAATTATCTCCGAATATAATATGCAATTATGCAGTATTCATGCCAATAACTATTGACGTTATTAAGAAGGCTAATTTGAATATGTTATAAATATGAAAATTAATCAAATTTTGCAATAATATTATACTTTAAATATTAATGTTGATTTCAATTCTTTATATTATTACAATTGCCTTGTTACATGGTAATTATTAGTTAGGATTAGCTGATCTATTATATTTTCACTTGAAATAATATTATGTATTATTTTGGCTACTACATTCATAAACCATAAATATATTATAAGTACAAAATTATTTTTATTTTTACGTATTAAAAAATCTCTCTATTTTGAGAACAAAATTAGTTCATACCCTGACCCAATAATAAAGGCCCAGGATCAAGCAAAAGACCTAATCCAAAGGATTGGGTCTCACCAGTACCAATCTTCATCCTATGAAGTCGGTACTCACCACGACCTGTTCTAAAGAAGTCGGGCACGAGATTAGCTGGCGGATAAACACTCATTTAAAATGAGTAACTACCCCTAAAATCTCTCTAACCACTTCCACGAGCCATATCTTAACCTCCTTAAGATAATGGGACGGTTAACACCCTAAAAATATGGCACTACTCCAACGGTGGTTATTGGTTCACCACTATAAATGCACTGACACCTCTCAGGTATCTCTAAGTTCCAATACTCTCTAAGTCTGCTTGCACCCTTGCTGACTTAGGCATCGGAGTGTCTTTGCAGGTACCACCCCCATCTCCTCGCACAAACAAGTCGGACGGAGCCTCTCGAGTTGCAGATCCACTTGGAATCCTCCTCCTTCATACATTTGGGCCAACCAACTCTATCCAGCCCATCAATCTCCGGTTACCCACCGTAACATTGGCGCCGTTGCCGAGGACCCGAGAGATCAACCACTGATGGCGGACAAATCCCACGAAAAGGGGCATGTGGAGACAGATTCTGAGCAAGAGAATCTGGACACAGGCAATAACGATGCGGACTTCACCCTCCACCAGGAAATTGATAATCAACACAGGGAAGGTACCTCCGGAGTAAAAAACCCGAAGGTAAACTCTTCAGAAGGGCGCGAATCAGAGAAAGAGGGACCATCCCATGTAACTGAACTCATGGGATTAGTCCACAGTTGCCTGGAACAGTTAGAACAAGAACGGGAGCGACAAAAAGAAACTGAAAAGAACCTAAAAGAGGAGATGGAACGACGAAAAGAGTTAGAAAGAAAACTCTTAAAGTTAGAATCCTCCCTCAAAGGTCGCAACTCCCGTGACGAACAAGAAGAGCCGTCCTTAGGTGGGGAGGATCCTTTCAGCGAGGACATAATGAGGGCAAAAGTTCCGAGGAACTTCAAAAGCCCTAACATGGACCTCTATGACAGAACCACGGATCCAAAGCATCACCTGAGCAACTTCAAAAGTCGGATGTACCTAGCTGATGCTTCCGACGCTACGCGATGCAAAGCCTTCCCGACCACTCTATCGAAAGCAGCGATGAAGTGGTTCGATAGCCTCCCCCCGAGGTCGGTTACTAGCTTTGAAGACCTCTCAAGGAAGTTTTTGATGAGGTTCTCTATCCAGAAAGACAAAGTGAAACATGCACCGAACCTCCTGGGAATAAAACAGGAGGTCGGAGAATCCTTATGAGCTTATATGGAAAGGTTCAATAAAGCATGTTTAGAGATTCAAGACCTGCCCACAGAGGCAGTCATAATGGGGTTAGTCAATGGACTCAGAGAAGGTCCCTTCTCACAATCCATATCTAAAAGACACCCCGTTTCTCTAAGTAATGTACAGGAAAGAGTTGAAAAGTACATCAATATGGAGAAAAACGCTAAGTTGAGAGACCTGAGTTAGCGACCTGGGCCCCCTCCCTCAACAAAAGAGAGGGAAAGGGAAACCAAGAAAAAGGAAGAACTCGGTCTCGAGAGACCAAGAAAATATCACTCTTATACTCCCCTGAAAGTCTTTATAGTGGATGTATACAGAGAGATTTGTAACACTGAAAGATTGCCACCCCCTAGACCCATTAAAAATAAAAAAGGGGGGAGCCGCAGCGATTACTGTGAGTACCATAAAATATATGGTCACTCCACAAACGACTGTTACGACCTTAAAAATGTGATAGAAAAGCTGGCTAGAGAAGGTCGGCTTGATAGATATCTCATAGAAAGGTCGGACGGTCATGGAAAGAGAAAGCGAGACGATATGGATAGAAGAGACCCACCGCCACAGACTCCAGAGAGACATATCCATATGATCTCAGGAGGGTTCGCGGGAGGGGGTCTCACCAAATCCTCTCGCAAAAGACATCTCAAAAGAGTCTACCAAGTCGGAGAAGAGTCATCCGACCTCCCTACCATCTCATTCACAAAAGAAGATGGGCAAGGAATAATCCCTGGACACGATGATCCAGTAGTAATAACTATGATCCTGGCGAATGCCCATCTCCACAGAACCCTAGTAGACCAAGGAAGCTCGGCGGACATCCTTTTTAAGCCCGCTTTTGACAAACTAGGGTTGGATGAGAAAGAATTAAGAGCCTACCCCGACACCTTGTATGGATTAGGTGACACGCCAATAAAACCACTGGGATTTTTGCCCCTCCACACCACCTTTGGAATAGGAGAAAAATCAAAGACTCTGAGTATAGACTTCATAGTCGTTGATGTGGGGTCAGCATACAACGCTTTAATCGGTAGAGCTACCCTTAATCGACTCGGAGCAGTGGTATCCACTCCCCACCTTTGCATGAAATTTCCGACTTCAGCGGGGATAGAAACGGTAAGGGGAGACCAAAAGTTGGCAAGGAAATGCTACAATGAAAGCCTAAATCTGAGAGGAAAGGGCAGAGAAGTTCACACAATAGAGCTCGGCGGTGCAAGGGCCAGAGAAGAGCTGCGACCACAAGCGGGAGAAAAAACCGAGGAGATACAGGTTGGAAAAGAGGAAGGGAAAAATACTCATATAGGAGCCAACCTAGGGGAAACTCTAAAACAAGGATTGACTAAACTCCTAAGAGATAACTCTGACCTCTTCGCCTGGAAAGCCTCTGACATGTCTGGGATAAACCCCGAGCTCATGTCCCACAAGCTCTCGGTTTATCCGGGATCCCGACCTGTGCAACAAAGAAGACGCAAGCTTGGCCCAGAACGAGCCCTAATAGTAGAAGAACAAGTGCAGGCGCTCCTGGAAGCTGGCTTCATCAGAGAAGTCAAGTACCCAACATGGCTAGCCAATGTAGTACTAGTCAAAAAATAGAATGGCAAATGGAGAATGTGTGTCGATTATACCGACTTAAATAAGGCATGTCCCAAGGACCCTTATCCACTGCCAAGTATTGATACCCTAGTGGACTCCAGCTCGGGGAATCAATACTTATCATTTATGGACGCCTACTCGGGATATAATGAAATCCCAACGTATGAGCCAGACCAGGAGAAAATATCATTCATCACACCCAGAGCTAATTTCTGCTACGTGGTCATGCCATTCGGATTAAAGAATGCAGGAGCCACATATCAAAGATTGATGAATAAAGTATTTTTCTCTCACCTTGGGAGTCTAATGGAAGTATACGTCGACGACATGCTGGTAAAGACCAAGAAAGAAGTCGACCTCTTGTCAGACCTCTCACAAGTCTTTGACACCATAAGGCTGCACGGGATGAGACTAAATCCCGCAAAGTGCGCCTTCGCGGTGGAGGCAGGGAAATTTCTAGGATTTATGCTAACACAAAGAGGGATCGAAGCCAATCCCGATAAGTGTAGAGCCATCCTAAAAATGAAAAGCCCGACTTGTTTGAGAGAAGTCCAGCAGCTGAATGGCCGACTTGCAGCCCTCTCCAGATTTTTGGCAGGATCGGCACTAAAATCCCTTCCACTATTCTCCTTATTAAGAAAGGGATGCCAGTTCGAATGGACTCCTGAATGTGAGAAGGCGTTCCAGGAGTTCAAAAAGTTTTTAAGCCAACCTCCTATTCTGACCTGACCAGTATCTGGGAAAGACCTCGTCCTGTACTTATCCGTAGCAGACAAGGCTGTCTCATCAGCCCTGATAAGAGAAGATGAGGTCGGACAACATCCAGTTTATTTCATCAGTAAAGTTCTACAAGGCCCTGAGCTAAGGTACCACAAACTAGAGAAGTTTGCCTACTCCTTAGTAATAGCCTCACGAAGGCTACGACCTTACTTTCAGGCTCACACAATAAGAGTCCGTACGAACCAACCCATGAAGCAAATCCTCCAAAAGACGGATGTTGCAGGGAGAATGGTTCAATGGGCAATAGAACTCTCCGAGTTCGACTTAAGATATGAAACTCGGACGGCGATCAAAGCCCAATGCCTCGCCGACTTCATTGCAGAATACGCAGGGGATCAGGAGGAAAAACCAACTACATGGGAACTCTATGTAGACGGATCCTCCAACAAAATAGGAAGCGGTGCAGGCATAATATTGGTAGATGAAAGAGGAACCCAGATAGAGGTTTCCCTAAAATTTGAATTTCCAGCTTCAAATAACCAGGCAGAATATGAAGCTTTGATTGCTGGATTAAAGCTGGCAGAAGAAGTCGGTGCTACAAAGGTGATGATATACAGCGACTCACAAGTGGTGACCTCCCAGATAAGCGGAGAGTATCAGGCAAAGGACCCAAATATGAAGAGGTACTTGGAGAAAACTCTGGAGCACCTTGGGCGCTTTGCAGAAACCGAGGTTAAACATATAACTCGGGATCTGAACAGCAGAGCGGACGCCCTATCCAAGTTAGCAAGTACCAAGCCGGGAGAGAACAACAGAAGCCTGATCCAAGAAACCCTCCAGGAACCCTCAGTAGTAAAAATAGAAGACAAACAAGAAGTACTTGAGGTAGTCGGTTTAAACCTCGGATGGATGAACCCCTTGGTCGAATACATGAAATTCGACATCCTCCCTAAAGAAGAGAAAGAGGCTAAAAAGATCCGAAGGGAAGCACAACACTACACCTTGGTGAGAAATATTCTCTACAGAAGGGGGATATCAACACCATTATTAAAGTGTGTACCGACCTCAAGAACTGCCGAGGTATTGGAGGAAGTACATAGTGGGATCTGCGGAAACCATCTCGGAGCAAGGTCACTAGCCAGGAAAGTAATCCGAGCGGGATTCTACTGGCCGACCTTGCAGAAAGATGCCACAGAATTTGTGAAAAAGTGTCAACCATGTCAGATGCATGCTAATTTCCATGTGGCTCCACCAGAAGAGCTCATCAGTATCACTTCTCCATGGCCCTTTGCAAAATGGGGAATGGATTTGTTAGGTCCTTTTCCCCAAGCACCAGGACAAGTCAAATACCTGATCGTGGGAGTAGATTACTTCACAAAGTGGATAGAAGCAGAACCATTGGCCACCATCACCGCTCAAAGAAGTCGGAGGTTCCTCTACAAAAATATCATCACAAGATATGGGATACCTTATTCCATTACTACAGATAATGGAACCCAATTCACCGATTCTACCTTCAGAAGCTTAGTAGCCAGTATGAAAATCAAACACCAGTTCACCTCAGTGGAGCACCCGCAAGCCAATGGGCAAGCCGAGGCAGCCAACAAAGTCATACTGGCATGGCTAAAGAAAAGATTACAAGAAGCAAAAGGAGCTTGGGCTGAAGAGCTCCCCCAAGTGCTATGGGCTTACAGGACAACGCCTCAATCCGCCACTGGAGAAACGCCCTTCTGACTAGTCAATGGCGTAGAAGCAATGATACCAATAGAAATCAATGAACAAAGCCCAAGGGTAATTCTCCATGACGATATCAGAAACATACAGGGGCACAAAGAGGAGCTCGACTTGCTCCCCGAAGTCCGAGAAGATGCCCAGATAAGAGAAGCAGCATTGAAGCAAAGGATGACTACAAGGTACAACAAAAAAGTCATTCGAAGAACATTTGCCCCGAATGACTTGGTCTTAATCAGAAACGACATTGGAGTCAACAAATCTGGGGAAGGAAAACTTGCTACAAATTGGAAGGGACCATACAAAGTCAATGAAGTTCTAGGAAAAGGTTATTATAAAGTAACCGACCTGAATGGCACTGAGTTCCCAAGGTCGTGGCATGCTTGTAATATGAAAAGGTACTACAGTTAAAAGCGAACTCTACTCCCTGGTGTACTCTTTTCCCAACTTCATGATTTTTTCCCAAAATCAAAGGGTTTTTTCTGGAGAAGGGTTTTTAACGAGGCATCATAGTAGAGGCTAAGGGAAAAAAGGCTATTAAAAACCCTTAGTAGCAAAAAGGTACTTCCCCAATCAATAAAGATCTTTTTTCATATCTCTTATAAACTCCTTTCTATTTTCTAAGTCTTTCTACGAAACGCGCCGACTTAAGCTCGACAAAATGTAAAAATCCCATGAACCGACCTAGATGGTCGTCAGGATAAAATGACGAAGTACAAATCGGTGTAATGAGGTTATAGAAGTTGATCGTAAAATAAAAACTCGGAAACATCCCGACTCATAAGTCGAAAAGAAAAAACCGAGTACAAAAGAAAACGAATCGCAAAAATAACCTAAGTCATAAAAACTCAATAAAATAAAGTTGAGTATAAGGGATAACAAAAAAGAGATTAAAGGCTGTCAAAAAGTCCTTAAACAAAAGGGCTCAGAAAAACAGACAAGCCAAAGAGAAAGGTTTTCAGAAAAAGATCAAGGGGATTTCGAAAAATCAAAATCAGAAAAGCAAACACGCATAAGGTAACTTAAACCCTTATCCAAAAAAGGGTATTTATTTTGTTAAGTTAAAACCCTTATTAAAAAGGGTACTTATAAAATATTTTGTTTACGGCCTTAAAAGGCCAAAAGAAATTGTCCAAACACCACCAACAAGCAAAGAGTTTAAAAAAGGGGAGACTCACAGGCCGAGCCCCCATATAGCCATAAAAAAGTTATTTCTGCAGAGGAGTAGACGGATCACCACCACCAAAGTCAGGAAGAGCGCCACCAGGATCAGGAAGAGAGGCAACCACGGGAGATGAAAAGGAAGTCGGAGGAACAACAGAAGAACTCGAACCGTCCTTGGAACGAGGAGGGGACTCAATAATCCTCTGCCCCCGAGTCTTCAATTCTGACTCGGAAACGATTACGGGGGTAGGAGGATCCACAATAGCACCATTAATGACGACCTTGTCTGGATCTAAAGGAGAAAGATCCAAGTCAGGAGCAATAACTCCGACCTGCTCCTTGAAAATCCTCCAAGCCTCCTCGGCACCATCAGCGACAGAGTCCTCCAACTCGGCATACGCATTTCGAGAGTTCAGCAAATCCTTCTTCACAGACACAAGATCTTGAAATAAACTCTGATAACTCTCCTGTGCTGTCTTCCTCAAACTCGCCTCCATGTTGCATTGGGCTCGCAACTTACTCTCCTTCTCCCGAAGGCTATCTCTCTCCGCCCTCAGCTTGGCGACCTCCTCCTTCAACTCTCTCTCATGCTCCTGATAAGAAAGAAGCCTCCCCTCCAGCTCCTCAACCTTCGAGGTTAACCCCAAAGAGCTGAGAGGAGTCTTTTAAAAAATATCCAAAAGCTTGCCACAAACACCTGCCGCCCTAAAACTCTCCTCAGCCAGAGTGGTGAGGTAGTTTCGAACAAAAACATCATCCATACTTATATGAGGATAGATGTTCTTTTGGACGAATGCAAAAGCATCCGCCTTAACCCCACCATCAAAAGAAGAGCCAGACTCTAAAGTCTTGCGCTTCTTCTTCTCTGGCTCAGAAAGAAGTCGGGCGGAGGGGAGTGGCCGAGATAAGGCTGAAGAAGAAATCACAATGGGCTGAGAGGGAGCCCCCACGTTCTGAGGAGGAGGAAGAGGAGGAGGAAGAGGAGGAGGAGGAGAGATGATTGCCCTGGCACCACCAGCCCTGGCCCGGGACTTTGCTTTAGCCTCCTGAACTCTCTGGTAAGATTTTTGAGCATTCTTCCTTGCCATATCTGCAAAAGAAACAATTAGCAAAAATTACAAGTCGGCAAACCTCAAGTCGGCAGATACAAGTTGAAAATAAGAAATGTATATACATATATAAAAACTACCTAATTGCGACCGAACAAAGGTCGGCGATCCCTGGAGGAATTTCCTGGTATCCAAGTATGGGGCCCTCCCCTATACTTCTTGGAAAAATTCCACAATGGCCGCCTCCACCTCATCCAGGTCGTCCAGACCGTACTTCTCACAGGGGGAGGCCTCCAACCAATATAGGGGAAAACGAGGGGAAGAATTATCATCCAAGAAAAAGGGGTGGTGACCCTCTACATCTTGCACTTTGAAAAAATAATTTTTGAAGTCGTGGAAGGATTCGTCAAAAAGGGTGAAAATTCTCCGACCTTGTATGGCTCGGAAAGACACCCATTGTTGCTTGTTATTTAGCCCGCTAAAGGGCTTAGTCATGTGGAAAAGATAGAAGAAAATCCTCAAAGAGGTCGAAAAGTCCAAAGCGTGACTAATAAATTGGTAAATTTTCAGAAAACCCCAAGAATTATGGTGAAGTTGGGTAGGGGCAACTCGACAGTGGTGCAAAACAGACATCTCAAAATTCGAAAAAGGAAGAAAAACACCCAAACGGGTGATCATACATTCATACATAAAGAAAAAATGAGGGGCCGCCTCATTGGCCCTCCCAAAACAAACCCGGTCTTCTGGACCCGGGACTACCAACTCATACTTTGGCTCGTCCTCCTCCGAAGTACAAATCCTGTGGTGAGTATGAAGATGAGTAATAAACTCAACATCGACCAAGGGTTTCTCCCCTAGGACCGTGACATCAACCTATTGAGAAAGAACATCTACGGAAGCCATTTCTTTTTTATAAAGGGTGACAAAAACCTACAAAAAAAAGAAAAGGAAAATCAAAAACACGGTCTCTAAAGGGAGGAGATACGGAGCCAAAATCTACAAACCAACCTATCTACCTACAAAATAAAAGCATGCAAACACAAAGCATGTCATGAAAGAAGAAAAACTAACCTTTATCCAAAAGTGAAGGTTGGAAGAAGCAGAAAGTCTCCAAACACAAGAACGCAGCACGAACGAAGAAAGAAGAAATTTGAAAAATTGTAGAAACGAAAAAATGAAAGAGAGGAAAAGTATTTATAAATATGCTAAGGGGCATAATGGTAAAAGCGGGGCAGTCATTAATGAGAATGCACCGTTACCAAGACCTACGCACATCTCTAACGGACACGACGCTTGATTAGACGTAACTGTCAGAACCAAAAAGACACGGAAAGTCACGTCGGTTTCAGAAAATCACGTCGGTCCTCCAACAAGTCGGCTACGACCCCGAGCAGAATACTCGAACCCAAATCTTGAAAAAATTGGGCTCGAGTAGGGGCACTGTTCATACCCTGACCCAATAATAAAGGCCCAGGATCAAGCAAAAGACCTAATCCAAAGGATTGGGTCTCACCAGTACCAATCTTCATCCTATGAAGTCGGTACTCACCACGACCTGTTCTAAAGAAGTCGGGCACGAGATTAGCTGGCGGATAAACACTCATTTAAAATGAGTAACTACCCCTAGAATCTCTCTAACCACTTCCACGAGCCATATCTTAACCTCCCTAAGATAATGGGACGGTTAACACCCTAAAAATATGGCACTACTCCAACGGTGGTTATTGGTTCACCACTATAAATGCACTGACACCCCTCAGGTATCTCTAAATTCCAATACTCTCTAAGCCTGCTTGCACCCTTGCTGACTTAGGTATCGGAGTGTCTTTGCAGGTACCACCCCCATCTCCTTGCACAAACAAATTGGACGGAGCCTCCCGAGTTGCAGATCCACTTGGAATCCTCCTCCTTCATACATTTGGGCCAACCAACTCCATCCATCCCATCAATCTCTGGTTACCCACCGTAACAAATTTATTTTGAAATATATGTGTATTATAATGGGGAAACACACTATATATATATATATATATATATATAAGAGAAATGATAAATTCTAAGTGAGCAATAAAAATTATCTAGTAAATGAGAAATAAATAATTTTAATTATATATAAACATTTTTAACACAAATATCCGGTCAACTTTAAATATGAAAACCATAAAAACAAAAAGGCAAAAAAATTGCCCTATCTTTAAAAATATATAGGATGATTTATTTTTATTTTGTTTTCATAATTTCATAGTTAAAGTTGACAGCATATTTGTGTTAGAAATATCCTATATAATTAAAATTATTTATTTCGCATTTACTGAATAATTTTTATTGCTCAAGTAGAATTTATCATGCCACTTTAACTTAGGAATGTATCATCCAAATCTCTAACTCAAAAAAAAAATGAGAAACATATTTGACAAAATTAATTTAAAATTTTTATTTTTCCTGTAATAATTAAGAGTTACTAAACCCATCAGAATGCTCTTTTCATTAAAAAAAAAAAAAAAAAAAATCAAATCCACCGCTAACTAGATAACCGAGTAATCCACGTACCTGGTGGTTGTATATTTCACAACATTTAAAAAAAGAATTTAATCACATGCAAATAATGGTTAAGGACTAATGCGTGTTTAATTTATTAACTGACCCACAGCTAATAAAGCATCCAACAATTTATCATAAGGGGGAAAAAATTAGAAATTATTTTCTTAAATAAATAATAATTTTAAACGTGATATAAAAAATCATGATTTAAAATGAAAAATAAATGTTGTAATGTGATTTAGATGGTGTTGTCGTCCTTATATAAGAGCCATATTAAAAATTTGTATAGAACATAACTACATAATTTTAAACCTTTAAATAATAAATATCTTATATAAAAAATGAAATGAAATGAAATTATAGCTCTAATATACTAAAAAAATTTACAGGCATATTCATACTCATATATAATTGAGTGGAGTTAATTTCATATAAAGTTGATAGTTAATAATTATTAAATAATTTAATTGATTTGACTAAATTTTTATCTAACGATGTATGGAAGTCCTGAAATAGTTCTGGTTTTGGTTGGTAATAAAGTTGATCTTTATCAGAAGCGAGAGATGACAAAATAAAAGGAATTATAAGAATATTTTTTATGTCGTAGAATCATTGAATAGAGATTATAGAAATACTTTTTATTGAATATTTATAGTTTCATCGAAGGTAAGATATCATAAAAATAGGATAACCACCGCCTTGTTTCAAAGAGGGGGGCCTTATGGGGAAGGCCCGGTCGCCCTACGCGACTGGCGCTTCAAAAGGTGGTTTACTTGCTTACTCGTTAGAGTAGGGGTCGCGAGAGAGCAGAGCGTCGTAGGGAAAATAGTAATATATTAGTCATTCATCATTCCTCTCTCTGGTAGCAATCCGGTCTCCAGTCGATGGTACTATTGAAAGGCTCTTAGGTGCGTAGCCACAGTTTGCAAGTCAATTCCCGAGCAGTAAGAGCTCCCTCGTCCTATTGATCACTTACGCAATTCGACTGATGTTAATTAAAAAAAAAGTGATAGATAATTTCAATTAAGCTCTGTCTCAAAGAAAGGAAGTAGCGCAGAAAGCGATGGTACTATTGAAAGGAGAATGCCGTGTCGTCCAGCGCAATTTTCAATTAGGTACTTATATTTTTTTTTTAATTGGGTCTCTAAAAATATACAAATAATTTCATAATTTACTAATTTTTTTATGTTTAACGTTAATAGGGACTAAATTAAAAAAAAATTAACGTCTAAAGACTCAATTAAAAAAAAATAGAATCTAATTAAAAATTCAGTGAAACACTGCAGAGTAATTAAACCAAAAATATGATCTTTGCCCCTTTGCAACCTGTTGAACATATATTCATCTGAAAATGATTTTGCAAGACGATTTTTAATCTGGTCTTTCTTTTTTATCTGTTTTAATTTTAGGCTTACGTACTCTTTCTTTCTTCATGTGCTTAGATCTCAACTCTCAACTTCAACATAGCCAGTGCGTTTGTATAGTGGTGTATCGTAGTTAATGAATAAATTAAAAAGAAAAGAAAATCTAGTCCAAAATTATCTCTAAAGAAGTTCTTACATATATGATCTGATAAAATTATCTCTAGTAGTCCAAAATAGGTTTTCTTTTTTTCAAAACAAAAACGGAAGATCTTAATGTTTCAAATTGCTTCTTTGGAAATTTCCCACATTATTTATAACAAATTTATTCACAAATGATATCTAACTAACTAATAATAATGTAGAAATACTTCGTAAAATAGAAAAGCATTTAATAGGTATTAAAATAATGATAAGCAGTTGGAAATTAGTAATTAATAGATGAATATTTATAAGATTTGGTAATATTTT
This sequence comes from Arachis stenosperma, assembly GCF_014773155.1. Taxonomy (NCBI): domain Eukaryota; kingdom Viridiplantae; phylum Streptophyta; class Magnoliopsida; order Fabales; family Fabaceae; genus Arachis; species Arachis stenosperma. The sequence goes on from NC_080377.1 coordinate 12,254,438, forward strand.
TATAAATAGCGTGACTCTTATATCATATAAAAATAATAAATTCAATACATATTATTTATCATTTTCTTTAATTTTATTTTTATTTCTATTTTTTTGTTACCTATACTAAGGGTACATGTTTCTTTTATTATTACATATAAAATATTTTTATTATTTTTTCTTATTACTTATCCATTCTTTTTTATTTATATATTTGTATAAAAAGATAAAATATTTTACATCATCATTATTATTTAAATCAATCAAATAATAATTATTAATTTAGGTATATAATCATAATAATTATTGAGAGTATTTTATTCATATAATTTTACAAGAGAAGAAAGTATTATTTTCTCTAATTAAAAAGGCAGACTCTTAAAGTAAAAAAAAAAAGGGGTTTCACTAAATTTTTATCATTTTAAACAAGTTTTAGCAAATAATAAAATTGAAATAAAATAGAATGTTAAAAATAAAATTGAATATTTAATAAAATTAAAATCATCTTGGTGAGAATACACGAAAATCTGAAATTATTTAATTAAAAAAATGTTTGACCCTCCAGTTTTATATATCTTATCTTCTTCCCTCTTTGCAACTTATTATTGCACATGCTCACCTGAAAATGATTATTTTAGTTTTGTCTTTCTTTCTACATGTGCTTAGATCTCAATATTCTCCTATGAGAAATTTCTTGGATTGTAACATAACTTAGGGTCATATTGCCATATTTTTATTTATTTGATATTTCAAAGACCAAATTGTCATATTGTTCAAACAAAAGCGGAGTCTCATAGAGATGAACCGGGCAATGGTCCCTAAATTCATTTTTTTTTTCAAATTAATTATAAATTTTAATTTAATTTATTCTAAAATTTTTATTTATTTTTTATTATGAAATTATTTTTTTTCTTTCTTAAATTTAATTTAATTCCGCATCTGATTATATATATATATGGATGGTCTATTAGAATCATTAGGTATGATCAAATTTTAAAAAGAAAAAAGAAGACCAAACTGATAATTAAATAATATAATTTACATGCAAACTTTGAATATGCCCTGGATCGGAGATGGGAGCGTTAGACAAAAAAATCTGTAAAACAGAAGAAATAGTGATATTAAATAAGAGTAATATTATATAGTCAATAAATATTATTTTTTTATTAATAATAATTTATATTTATAAATATTTTATATATAACAAATATATAATTTATATTTATATTTATTAAAATTTTAAGCACATAAATTAATACAATTTATCCTGCCTCAAGTTTTTGAGAGTTCACACCCGTAAATTTGTCATTAAATAATGCAAATACAAGTGAATGTGTATCTCAAATAAAGAAGCTAACTAAATAAGTTCCTCCACGTGGTTCTATTTCACACTATTTAATTTAAAATATAATTTAATAGCAAGCAAATTAATGGTTACTAAGGAATGCATTTTCTGCCAATTATAAAGAGGTATATGGTATGTCCTCTTTCCATGCTTCTTCTCAACTCTCCCAAGTCAGAAATACTACTCTCACACAATCTTTTCTTATTTTCTTTTCAAGTTTAGTTTAATTTTCATGGCCATCTAATTATTCTAAACCTTAACATCCTTTGTTTTGAACTTTAATTGCATTTTTACTTGCAGGTATAAGTGATGGCACCATTTCTGCTACATGGAGATATCAATGCAACCATTTATGAGACTCAAAAGTTCGACACCTTTTCATCGGTTAGTACTGTTTCTGTGACTATTTCTCTACAAGTGTCAGATCATTAGAATTTATTATTTTTGAATTATATATTTATTTTATTTAAATAAAAAAAACTTCGAAAATAAAAAGGAACATATTGTATGTGAAATCTCATTAAAGTGTCTACTGATTCAAACATGTATTTATCAAAGGTGTATGATAGTAATAAATAGAAGATTGGTGAAGATAAAACCTATTTTATTTGCACTCTATTTAAGAAGTTTTGGCTTCAACTATATATAAAGAAAGAGAGTTCCATTTGCACCAATGTAAGTCCTGTGTGAGATGAATTTCATCGAACCAATCATGGAATCAGACCAGCTTGTAGAAGATAGGGGGCAATTATCCCCACAAATATTTTTAAAAAAATAACAATTTTATATACAGATCTGATGTACAAAGATGGTTAAGATAAAAAAACATATCATCTATGTACCCAAATTTTATCTTTATATATTGTTATCCTCACTATTAATTTTTTTTTTTTTTTGAATCTGTCAGTAAGTACAATCATGTTATATTATTTGATAATCATACAAAATTTTAAAAAATTCAGACAACAATAGATATGTAATCTAATAGGAAAAGTACGAGGAGCCAATGGAATATTCGTAGCAATGGAGGTTTATGGAGTATTAGAGATATAATCATTAGTGTTACCTATTTTTATCAACTGAAACTTTTAAGATGAGTGGTATCATGACATAATATTAGAATTTTAGATCCAAAAAATCAAGAAATCAAGAATTCGATCCTTGGTAAACCCAAAATCATGTTTATTATCCTAGAATAATAAAGCAAGGATTGGGCAAAAAAGTATTTTTATTTGGAATAAATATTTTTTTACGAATTATATATATATATATATATATATTTGCATTTACAAAAAGTTTGTCCTCGCCTATTCCAGGTGCCGCTTTATGCAAGCATTTATCTGGATGAAGTAAACATTGAAAGCAGGCGTTTAAAAGAGCCTAATAACCCTAAATTGGAAGAGTGTTTTTACATTCGATGTGCCCATATGACATCAAATATCATAGTCAAATTGGAATGTGACAAATGGCTTTCTTATCTTCGTGGACGAGGTGTAATTGGAGAAGCATATGTGGAAGTTGATGAGAAAATGTTAAATGGAGTTGAAGTAGACAAATGGGTTGAAATAGTTGATGCGAGTAAAAGGCCCATATCTGGGGTCCAAAGATCCATATCAAGCTACAATTTTTTGATGCTAAACGACACCAAAACTGGTCTCAAGGCATCAAATCTCCTGACTTTCCTGGAGTTCCTCGCACTTTCTTCTCGCAGCATAAGGGATGCAAGGTATATATTATCATCATAAAGTAAATTAGTTACTTTATTATTATTATTATTAGAGTAATACTAGAGAACTAATTCTTTTCGTCAATATCAGCTAATTTTTTTTAAATTTTAAATTATAATCCTAACATTGGCTAACTAAAAGTTAATATTAGTTAACTCTAGAGATTATAGCTAAATTACACTTTCGTAGCGGTCTTTTTGTTAAGAATAGATTTTGTTAGATTTGTTATTTTCATTTGGTATTTTTTGACAAAATTAAAAAATTATGTTTTAAATGGATCAAATTCGGTCTAAAATTATGTTATATAACTAAACTATATATTTTATAATAAAATTAGTAATTAATATTATATTTATATTTTAATATTATATAACATCATTTTGTTTTTAAAATAATTTATTTTAATATAAATATACATAATATTTATTAAATTTAACATTTAAATATCATATTTTATTATTTGTTGTACAAAATTTATAAGAACTATATATACTAATTATACGTCGTCGAGTCGATTTGATTTAGTCTGATTTATATTCGGATTAACTCAGGGTCGAATTCGTGTATTCAAAATAAAAAATTGATAATTGCATTCTTATTTTTTATAATGTTACTTTATATACAATTTTTTACGTTATATATTGCATAAATTTGTAAAAAAAGAGTGATGTTATTAAAATTGGAGTGAGAATATCCATCCCACTATAAAGTATTAGGATATATTCATATCTAAGTACATGCACACCCCTGTTTTGAGTTCAACTAATTAGTATTATTCAAAATTACTATGTTACTTGTATACTAAAATCAATCATCAAAGTTAGTTACATATTAGAAAATAAATATATATTTTTTTTTATTAAAGATAAGAAGATTCGAATTCGCGATCTCTTAGATGAGTATGAAAAGACTATGTTATTTGAGCTATAACTTATTGGTAGAATGCAAATATACATTAAAAATAAATTAAATCACACATGTATTTATACACAAATATTTTAATAACTGATTTGATATACAAATAACATTTTTATATCCTAAATATGTTTAGGTTACTCTTTACCAAGATGCTCATGTCTTAGATAATTTTTCCCCAAGAGTAGTGCTTGATGGAGGTAGGACTTACGAGCCTCAAAGATGCTGGGAAGATATCTTTGATGCAATCAACGAAGCAAAACATTTTATATACATCACTGGCTGGTCTCTTTACACTCAAATTTCTCTGATAAGAGATCCTAAAAGGCCAAAGCTTGGTGGAGACATAACACTCGGTGAGTTGCTCAAGAAAAAGGCAAAGGACGATGGAGTCAGGGTTGTGCTGCTTCTATGGCAAGATGGAATAATTCGAGTTCCTGGAATTGGAAACTACGTCAGAACCATGGGTACTCATGATAAAGAAACCCAAAGCTATTTCAAGGACACAAATGTCCACTGCATTTTATGCCCACGTGACAGTGTTTATTATACTCATCACCAAAAGATTGTGGTGGTGGATGCTAAGTTGCAAAATGGAAAGGACTCAGATCATCAAAGAAGAATTGTGAGTTTCATTGGAGGTATTGATCTCTGTGATGGAAGATATGATAATCAATTTCATTCTCTTTTTCAAACTTTAGCCGCTGAACACAGTAAAGATTTTTATCAACCAAGTATTTATGGATCCGCAATTGAAAAGGGTGGTCCTAGGGAGCCATGGCATGACATACACTGTAAGCTTGAAGGGCCTATTGCATGGGATGTTTACTCCACCTTTGTGCAGAGATTTCAGAAACAGGGCACAGATCAGGACATACTTCTTTCAGAAGAAAAGCTTAAGGATTTCATCATTACACCATCTCAAGCAACGAACCCTGGTGATGATGATGACACGTGGAATGTTCAGTTGTTTAGATCCATTGATGATACAGCTGCTCTTGGTTTTCCAGAAACTGCTAAAGAAGCTTTTGAACATGGGCTTGTTAGTGGGGAGAACAAGATGATAGATCGGAGCATTCAAGACGCATACATTAATGCTATTCGGCGAGCAAAGAATTTCATCTATATTGAGAACCAATATTTCATAGGAAGTGCTTTCGGGTGGAGTGTGGATAGCATAGAATTTGATGCTGTTCATCTTATTCCAAAGGAGCTTTCACTCAAAATTGTTAGCAAGATTAAAGCTAAGGAGAAGTTCATGGTGTATATAGTGATTCCAATGTGGCCGGAGGGTGTTCCTATAAATAAGACTGGAGCTGTTCAGAAAATGCTATATTTTCAAAGGAAGACCATAGAGATGATGTACAAGGACATTGTTGAAGCACTCAAGGAAGAGAAAATTGAACAAGATCCTCGGAAATATTTGTCATTCTTCTGTCTTGGCAATCGAGAGGTGAAGAAAGATGGAGAGTATGTGCCTCCACAGAGACCAGAACAAGGTTCCGATTACCAGAAAGCCCAAGAAGCCAGACGCTTCATGATTTATTTGCATTCCAAGATGATGATAGGTAAGTCAATGATTATTTTGATTTGCAAATTTAGGTGCAGCTAACTTCATGTAAAGTTGATATCTAACAGTCATTAAATGATTTAACAGGTTTAACTAAATTGTCATCTAACGACTCTACCTATCAACTTCATATAAAGTTAACTATTATTTTAAATTTAATGTTCATGTACTCTTTTCGTATATAAATAATAATTAATATTTAAATTTGCTATTCCATAAAAAAACTCTTTATATTGTAAGTAATTTTTTATTGTAAAAACTTTACCTAGCTATTTATGTGGATTCTTTTTTCTCATGTTTGTTTTTGTTTGCTTGTTTAACAGTTGATGATGAGTACATAATCATTGGATCTGCCAACATCAACCAGAGATCAATGGATGGTGGAAGAGACACCGAAATTGCCATGGGAGCTTATCAACCGCACCATTTGGCGACCAGCCAGGGTGGTGCAAGAGGCCAAATCCATGGCTTCCGCATGTCCCTATGGTACGAGCACCTTGGCATGCATGAAGACACCTTCCTCAACCCAGAAAGTGAAGAATGTATTAACAAAGTGAAGCAACTTGGGGACAAGTATTGGGAGTTGTATTCTAACAAGGATTCACTTGGATCTAATAACCTTCCTGGTCACTTGCTTCGGTATCCTGTTGACATTTGTGCTGATGGAACACTCACAAATCTCTCAGGATCTGAGTTCTTTCCTGACACTAATGCTCCTATTCTAGGTGACAAAAACCCTACTATTATAAATCGATTTCTTCCTAACAATACAATGGATATCCTTAAGAAGATCATCACCAGGTAGCATGCATGCAAAAAAAGTGTCCCACAATTCTTAAAGTTCAATTCCTTGATCAAAATAAGTATCCTTTATTAACATCTGGTTTATTGTTGTACCTGTTTGATAATGTATACCTTTATCTTAACTTTGATATTAAATAAATGTTGTATTGCTTATACTTCGTGAATGAAATTTATCTATTTCAAAAATCTTCTGGGCTCAGTTGTATTACTTTGTTGAATATAATTGTGGCTGCTTCCTTCATGGTCCATATTCATCCTGATGAAATGCCTTTGACTATACCAAGTAATGATTGAAAGAATATTATAATAGAGTGCATCTACTCCCAACATGATGATATTCTAGGTTTAATATACCAAAAGAATTTACATTCATATTCATATTCATATGTGAAATTTGATATATATACATATTGGTTAAGTGATTGTGGGGAACAGGATTTGAGAGCCTGGACAGAGCATGCTGTGGACGTTAGGGGTGGCAAACGGGCCTAAACCCGCCGGGCCAGCCCGCGTAACCCGCCAAAAAGGCGGGTTGGGTTGGAAAATCGGGACCGCCAAATAGCAAAAGCCCGCCTAACCCGCACTGCTTAAACCGCGGGTTTTGGCGGGCTTTAGCGGGGCGGGGCGGGCTTCCCCGCCGGGCTAAGGTTTTTATTAGTGAGGGGGTATTTTTGCAATTTTTTTGTCAATACCTAACTTCCCCCAACCTAACTTACAAGAGTATGAAGATAAAAATTGAGTGTTTTGAATTATGTTTATGTTATTTTGGAGACAATATTTATAATTATGTTTTGGATTATATTTATTTTGCTTTGGAGAGAATATTTATACTTATATTTTGAATGAAAATTTGGTTTATAATTATATTTATTAGATATTTATAATTACAAAGAATTTAATGTTTGTGAATATAAAAAATATAATTTTTTATGCCATTAGAAATTATAAATTTATTAATATGATTGTGAAATTATATATATTACTTAGTAGTTAATAGTAAAAAAAAAAAAGAGGAGCTTTGGCGGGCTCAGCCCGCAGTTAGGCGGGGCGGGCTAGGATTCTAGGACCGCCTCACTAGGCAGGGCGGGGCGGGGCGGGCTTCCCCGCTTGCCACCCCTAGCTGTGGTATTGTAAATATGGAACTTGTCCCATTTTATAGCACTTCTCATTGAATATGCAAAGATGCATCTAAATATGTTCTATGGGACAGTTATCATCCTACCGAGAGAACTTACAGCATTATTATCTCATATTTAATAAAAAAGACAGAGTTAATTCTCAAAATGACTTCTAAAATTTGATTTCTGTATTCAATTTAGCTCTTTAAGGAGAGACTTAAGTTGATCCCTCCGTCCATTTTCATTACCTGAAAAATGACATGACACAATTAAACAAAATTGTTTTGCTGTTTGCACCTAAATGTCATCATTTTACTCCTGCCTTAGCGTTTTCATTCTCCTCAATGTCTAAACCTCCCACCATTCCATTACAACCATCATCAATCATACCTTACCAACCCACCACCATCAACCCCCTCCTCCTCTACACCTTTCCTCCCTCTTTTTCTTTCTTTTTCTTAATTTAATCAGTTGACAATGATTAAAAAAAAAAGAGCATTTTCGGGAATCCCAAGTGAGCCCACATTGAGCTCAATGGTGTTAAAAGTTCAAAACTCATTTTTTGCATTCCTGTCACGTCATTATTGACCTAGCACAACAATAACAAATAACTAAATAGAAACAATAAAGAGAATTCTGAGACTCAAACATCAACAAATAATGCTAACGTACGCATCATGGTGATGAGCCATGTCGATCACTTCTTTGAGAAGTGACTTTGGCATCAAGCTGTGAGACCCTCTTGTTGGAATAAATTAATTTTATTAACCCAGATCATCCATATTGAATCACCAAAAAATATAACATAATGCGGAAGCGTACCTTTACTTATAAGAGTTAGAAATTGATGGAAGAATTTGGATCTTGTGATTCTTTCGATCTTCCTCAACCAAAGCCTTATGGGTATTCCTAGATGGCTGAACTGCAACTCTTTTGATGGGAAAGAGCAACAAAGGCGGCTTTGATATATTGGGAACCGAAACCCTGAAGGTCTATTTATATTTGAGTATGACACCCATTAAACCCTAAAACCCAAATAAAATAGTATCTAAAGCCCAAAAGATAATATATCTAAAATCCAAAAGATAATTATCTAAGGAATAAAAGATAATATCCGGTTTTATTCTCATTTAATTCCAAATCAAAAGTAACAATGACTTATTCAATTAGCATTTATAACAATAAATGAGATCATCATTATATAAGTCATTTAATTTGAAATAGCATCATTTGTGATTATAATTAATATATGTATTGCCCACAAATAAGTTAGGAAATTAAATAATTTCCTAACAATCTCCCACTTGGGCTATACATATATTATTTCTTGACATAATCACATCTTATAAACTTTATGCGCGCATCTGAATGCTATTTCTCTCATTACTTTAACAATCTGGTCCGTCTCATACATTAGATATGGAACTACCGCAGCTTTTATCACATTAAATGCTGTGACTAAACCACGCCAATCACCATCCTAATATACTTAACGACATAGATCAAATTTGGATGAGTAATATGGAAATTACATGCCAAGTGATCTCATGCATGTCTATTTCCAGCTGGTCCAACTTTATTGAGATCAAATACAATACAAATATTGCAAAATGAATATTTCACATAACATGAAATAAACCATCAACTTAATTCTGCAAAAAAATAATTCAATATCTGTCATAGAACATATAGCATAAAATAAACTCCCACTAAACCAAAGCATCACAAATATTGACTCCCATTCGAACAGTGTGCTCCTGAAAGACTTTAGGAATCAATCCCTTGGTTAATGAGTCTGCTAGCATATACCCTGTTCCTATATGTTTTATGGAAATCTGTTTTTCTTAACCTTTCTCTTTGACAACTAAGAACTTGATGTCTGTATGCTTCGATTTTGTCAAGCTCTTATTGTTATTGGAGTATAGTACTGCTGACTTATTGTCACAAAATATCTTTAATGGCCTTTCAATGTCATCTACTATATGAAGCTCAGTGACAAAGTTTCGCAACCATATGCCATGAAATCGGAATCAGAGTACCTAATGATCTCCAAAATTTTCTGATCTCCGATAAATAAACATGTAATCCTTCGTTCTCTTTAGATAACGCATTATGCGTTTAACAGCTATCCAATGATCTATGTCCAGATTGCTCAAGTATCTACCCAACACTCCCACTATAAATGATATATCGGGATGTGTGCAAACTTGTGCATACATTAAATTCCCTAGTGCTGATGCATAAGGTTTATCATGCATTACTGTCCTCTCAAGATCATTTTTAGGGCATTGCTTGAGACTGAAATTGTCTCCTTTAGCTACGGGTGTGTCCATTGGTCTACAACTTTCCATGCCATATCTACTTAAAATCTTTTCGATATAGTTCTTTTGTGATAATCCAAGAATACCTTGAGAACGATCTATTAGTATCTCGATTCCTAATACAAAAGAGGCATCACCAAGATCTTTCATTTCGAATTTGTTCGATAGAAATTTCTTAGTTTCATGCAACAAGCCTATATCATTACTGGCAAGTAGAATGTCATCAACATATAAGACCAAAAAATGTATTTACTCCCACTGAACTTGCGGTATACACACTCATCTATGATATTCACCTCAAAACCGTATGAGGTAATGACTTGATGAAACTTGTGATACTATTGATGGGAAGCTTGTTTGAGACCATAGATGGATTTTCTCCTTTTCTATTGGATCTCCTTAATGACACTTCTTGAGGTTGTTGAGCTTGCTGTATGGGTTGTGGTTGAGGAGGATTCTTATCATTTTCTTGTACTGTAGCAATATCTTGAGCAACAACAATATTTTCATTGTTCTCTTGTACTATAACTGGATCTATAGTAGGATTCTCATTTTGCTCTTGTACTATAACTGCATCTTTAACAATAATAGGCACAAGGACCTGATCATTGTCAGTTACAGAATCCTCATCAAAAGCAACATTTCTAATATTCCCTTCCCCCCAAACTCAACATCCTCAAGAAATCTCGCATTTTCCGTTTCAAAAATAGACCTTGATGCAGGATTGTTGAGTTAAGAAATTAACTAAATTAATTAATGATGACAAACATTATTTTTGAGCAAAATAAATAATTAGTGTTGATTAATTATATCTACTTATTAACTAATTGTTTATTGTTGCAGGCCAAATGTTAATAGCCCAAATAGAATAAAAGGCATTCAGCAAAGAATATTGGGCTGAAAGCAAAATAAAGAGCCCAAGCAAAAGCAAAGGAAGAAACCAAAGAAATTAAATCGGGCCATGCATACTAATACCCGATCCAAGCCCGAACTGGTTTCAGAATTGAAATTCCCTCTCTCTTGCTTAACTAAAAGCAACGTTCTTCTTCCTTCTAATCAAGTCACATCAAGATTTCAGAAAAAGCAAGAAAGAGAAAGAGAAGAAAAGCTTCTTCCATAAGCCATTAACCAAAGAAGCAAGAGAGAGAGAGTTGAAGCTTGAAGCACAGAAGCTAAAACAGAAATCTCAAGCTAAATCAAGCTTAAGAAAGGTAAACCATATCATCTTGCATGCATCAGATCTTCATCCTTTCTTCCCTACTCTCTGCTCTATCCGAAAATGGCTTTGAAGGGAAAGTTGTTCTCTGCCCTATTCTGCTGTATATCTACGGTCTTAATCAAAACTTGGGGACCAAGTTGGTGTTCAAGGGTTCAGATTTGGTTGACCATTGGAAAACAATTTCGGTTACTCCTTTGTGGCTTTCGGTCAAGTTGGAAAAGTCAGAAGGAAAGGTTCTACTTTGATGATTAAGGCGAAAAAGTGAATCTGTGGTTGGTGAAGCTCAAGGCTCAAGATGTTGACCTTGGAGGAAGAACCAAGGAACATGCTAGGAGATAAAAAGAAGCTTGTTGTTCATTCTGAAGCAAGGAGAGAAAACCAGTGAACCTGAGGTGTTTGTTCTGAGAGAGCACTTTGAAGAAGTTCAACTAACTGGACAGTGTAACCTAATCAAAGGTGCATTCCGCCAGTATGAAGAACTGAATCAGAGGCTTGCTAATCTGGTTTTTCGCATAGCACAGAGGCTGTTGATGAAGTCAATCTCCTTCATGTTTTACTGATTGTAATGTACTTTTCTAAGCTTATCTTTCTGTAATTTCTTGAGAGAAAAGGCATTGTGAGAAAGCTTGAGAAAAAGCCATGAGTGGAAAAAGGCTGAGAGATACACTTGAGAGAAAAGCCTAGAGTTATTTTCTGATTTCTTTAGGTTGGTTAAGTGTCTTGTATCTTGTACCTGAAAGGTATCTCTTTCTTAGTTGGGTTAGCACTAAGAGGTATAGTTAGGTATTAGCATAGCCAATGTCAAGTTAGGTTAGAACTTGAGTATGAAAGGATTGGGTCAATCCTGTGTTATTGGTGTATGTAATACTGTTAACTATAGTGAAATTCTTCCATAGTTGTGGAGGAGACTGGATGTAGGTTGCATAGCACAAGACAACCGAACCAGGATACTTGCTGGTGTTAGCTTTTCTTTTCTCTGCTGTGTTCTATTTTCTGATATTCATGAGACAAAAATAAATTGTCTCATAACTTTCCGCTGCTGAGTTCAAACAGAATCAGAATTGCAGATTTGTTTTAAAAGGGTAATAATAGCAACTTAAAAGGAAGGCATAGATTCAACCCCCCCTTCTCTAAGCCTACCACAACCTTCAATTGGTATCAGGAGCTAAGGTCTCAAGAATCAAGCTTAACCGCTTGGAGCAAAGATCAAATGGCGAACAACTTGGGCACAACCACAGTTGCTTACACTCTCACTGAAGGCCAGTCAAACAACCGGCCACCTTTCTTCAACGGGAAGAACTATTCCTACTGGAAAGAAAGGATAAGGATTTTCATCCAATCCATTGACTACAACTTATGGAAGATCGTTGTGAGCGGTCCAAAGGTCCCAACAAAAACAAGTGCTGATGGAGTGGTGACTCCAAAAGAAGAAGCTGAATGGAATGAAGATGATAAGAAGAAGATAGAGCTGAACGCCAAAGCAATCAACCTTCTTCACTGTGCTATCAGCTTTGAAGAATACCGGAAGGTGTCTAGATGCAAGACAGCCAAAGAAATCTGGAAAAAACTCCAGGTTACACATGAAGGCACCAAACAAGTCAAAGAAACGAGGATTGATATGCTGCGAAAAGAGTATGAGATGTTCAGCATGAAGGATGGAGAAAGCATTGATGAAGCATTTGAGAGATTCTCAATCATAATCAACAACCTTGATGCTATGGGTACAAACTATGCGGAACAAACCTTGGTGAGAAAACTCCTTAGAAGCCTCACAAAAGAGTGGAAAAACACTGCCACTGTCCTAACCGAGAGTAACAACATAAGTCCCATAACCTATGATGAGCTGAGAGGAAAACTCCTTGCCTATGAAGCCACACACACAAACACAGACTCAAAGAAAAAGGGAATAGCCCTCAAGTCACAAATAGAACCGAAAGAGAGTGAGTCTAGTGATGGTATTTCAGATGACGAACTTTTGTTTTTTGCTAGGAGATTTAGAAGGATGATGAAGAACAAGGGCAAATACAAGGGTTCAAGTTCAAAGGAGCACAAGATGGACTTGAGCAAAGTGACGTGCCATCATTGCAAGGAGGCTGGACACTTCAAATCAAACTATCCAAAGCTCAAAAAGGAAGACAAAGGGAAGAAGGAAAGGAAGAGAGTACTCATGGCAGCTTGGAAAGATCTTGAGAATGACTCAAATGAAGAAGAAGAATCTGAAGGAGATGACAAAGACTGTTTCATGGCTGGAAACAACAATCTTGATGAGGTAAATTATTATGATTTGACCATTGAGGACTTGCATGTTATTATTGATGATCTCACTTTAAATACCTCAAAACTGCTTGATAAATACAATGGTTGCAGATCTGAAAGAGATGTGTTAAGAGCTGAAAATGAATTTTTAAAAGAAAAAGTAAAGGAAACTGAATGTGCTTTGGACATCATTGAAGAAAACAGATTTTTAAAATCTGAACTTGAAAAATTAAAAGGAAAGCACATTGTGGATCCTTCTCATGAGTTAATTGCTGAAAATGAAAGATTAAATGATATGATTAAAAGACTGAATGGTGACTTGGCAAAATTTGCACAAGGTTCTAGTAACTTGGACAAATTACTTGCAAGTCAAAGACCATTGTTTGAAAAATCTGGTTTAGGCTACATAGCCAAGGAAGATGCTGTTTCCAACACTTCCTCTATAAAATTTGTGGCCTCTTCATCAAATACTAAATCCATACCAAATAAATCAGGTATCGGATATGTTTCCACTTGTGAAGAAAAATCTGATGAAGAATACACAAATGAAACTGAAATTTCACCAAGAACTGGTCCGAGTTCAAACCGACCAGGTTTGGGCTATGTTTCGAAAAATGAGGTTGTTTTCAAGAAACCACCATTTTACAACAAAACCTCATATTCGAAAGGCAATAATGTTCAAAAAAATTCTGGTGAAAATACTTTTGCAAAGAGGAATAACTTTAATAAAAATCAGTTTGTTAAAAGAAATGCATCCCCTCCAAAAACCAGAAAATTTCAAAGCTTTAATCATTTCAAGCAATATAACTCACATCAGTTTCAGCAACGCACACAAGAAAACCATTGTGTTAATTGCAAGAAATTTGGTCACTCATATGTACAATGCTTCATTGAGAAGAGAGTTGTAGGAAACAAAGTCTACAATGTTGTTTGTGATTTCAATGCACTTGGGCAACCAAGATGGATTAACTTCAAAGGATCCAAATTAATTTGGATACCTAAGGCTACTTGAAACTCATCATGCAGATTTGCCTAGCATCCAAGAACAAAAAGGACATGTGGTACATGGATAGTGGATGTTCAAGGCACATGACTGGAAGGTCAACCTACTTCATCAAACTAAATAAGTATGATGGAGGTTTTGTGACCTTTGGAGATGATGGTAAAGGTAAAATCATTGCTGTTGGAAAAGTAGGTAATGAGCAATCTACTTTCATTGATGATGTGCTTTTAGTTTGTGGTTTAAAGCACAATCTTTTGAGTATTAGCCAGCTGTGTGATTTAGGATATTTAGTGGTTTTCAAAAAACTTGAATGCTATGTTGTTAATAAAAATACAAATGAAGTGATGTTTGTTGCCAAGCGTTTCAATAATATGTATGGACTTACTCTTGATGAACTAAAGGATCAAAATGTAGCTTGTCTTCATTCTAAAGAATCTGAAAAGTGGTTGTGGCACAAGCGATTGGGCCATGCAAGTATGTTTCAAATAAACAAACTTGTTAAGAAAGAGTTAGTAAGAGGTCTTCCTTTGATAAAGTTTGACAAAGACATCACTTGTGATGCTTGCCAAATGGGAAAACAAACAAAAAGCTCTTTCAAACCGAAGGAAGACATCTCTACTAAAAGACCACTTGAGTTGCTACACATTGATTTATTTGGTCCAACAAGAACTCAAAGCCTAGGTGGTAAACATTATGGTTTAGTAATTGTGGATGACTACACTAGGTTTGGTTGGGTTTTATTTCTTGCACACAAAAATGAAGCCTTTTCGGCCTTTGAACCTTTTTGCAAGAAAATTCAAAATGAAAAGGATTTGAAAATCTCTTCCATAAGAAGCGATCATGGAACTGAATTTGAAAACAATTTGTTTGAATCCTTTTGTGAGGAATTTGGAATATCTCACAACTTCTCTTGTCCAAGAACACCACAACAAAATGGTGTTGTGGAACGAAGAAATAGAAGCATACAAGAGATGACAAGAGCTATGCTTTGTGAGAGTAATGTTCCAAAATTCCTTTGGGCTGAAGCGGTTAACACGGCTTGCCACATTTTGAATAGAACAATCATAAGGAAATTTTTGAAGAAAACCCCTTATGAACTTTGGAAAGGCTACCCACCAAACTTAGATTACTTGCACATCTTTGGATGCAAATGTTTTGTTTTGAATAACAAAGAAAATTTGGGAAAATTTGATCCAAAGGCTTATGAGTGCTTGTTTGTAGGATATTCCACAACTAGTAAAGCATATAGAGTTTATCATCAAGATGCTAGAATTATTGAAGAATCCATACATGTTACATTTTATGATACTAACTTGGTGCAAAGCATTTTGGAAGATGGTGATGCAGGAAATCAAGCTCAAAAGGATGATGAAGCTGCTCAGAATCATGGAAAAGAAAATTCTGGACAAGCTGAACCAGAAACAGCAAATGCTGAAAATTCAAGAGACAATTCCATTTTGTCTCATGAATCTGAAGAAAATTCTGCAGACAGCATCATACAGAATCCATTGGTGTCCGAATCTGCCTCCAAGTCCACCAGACCTCGTGAATGGAGATTCTTGAAGAATTATCCTGAAGAATTTGTAATTGGGGATGTCTCTCATGGAGTGCAAACTAGGTCTTCCACTAGAAAGGCAAATGAAGGTTCAAACATTGCCCTCCTCTCACAAATGGAGCCTCAAAATGTCAAGGAAGCCCTTAGTGACCCCTCTTGGATCAAGGCTATGGAGGATGAGCTTCTTGAGTTTGAAAAGAACCAAGTGTGGACGTTGGTTCCAAGGCCAAGTGGAAAGAAAGTGACCGGCACCAAGTGGATATTCCGGAATAAGTTGGGAGAAGATGGTAGCATTGCAAGAAACAAGGCAAGGCTAGTGGCACAAGGATATGACCAAGAAGAAGGAATAGACTTTGATGAATCCTTTGCCCCTGTTGCACGAATGGAAGCCATTAGACTTCTCCTAGCCTATGCTGCATTTTGTGGTTTTAAATTATATCAAATGGATGTGAAATGTGCATTTTTAAATGGTGTGATAGATAGAGAAGTATATGTGGAGCAGCCTCCTGGTTTTGAAAATAAAGAGCATTCTGATCATGTTTTTAAACTGTCTAAAGCTCTCTATGGTTTAAGACAAGCTCCTAGAGCTTGGTATGAGAGACTTAGCTCTTTTCTTTTGAAAAATGGTTTTCAAAGAGGCACCACTGATACAACTCTATTTATTAAGAATTCTAATGATTCTTTTATTCTAGTCCAAATATATGTTGATGACATTATTTTTGGATCAGCAAATGAATCCCTTTGTACTGAATTTGGAAAGCTCATGACAAGTGAATTTGACATGAGTATGATGGGTGAACTTAATTTTTTCCTTGGGCTACAGATTAAACAAACTGAAAATGGTATTTTCATTCATCAAGAAAAGTATGCCAAGGAATTAGTTAAGAAATTTGGTCTTGAAAATGCCAAAACCATGGGAACTCCCATGCACCCGAATTCTAAATTGGATAAGGGAGAAAATGAGAAAGATGTTGATGAGACTAGGTATAGAGGGATGATTGGTTCTCTTATGTACTTAACCTCCTCTAGACCCGATATTGTGCAAAGTGTTGGATTGTGTTCTAGGTTCCAATCCAAACCTAAGGAGTCACATCTTTCTGCGGTTAAAAGGATCATTAGATATGTTCATGGCACATCCAACTTTGGTCTTTGGTATCCTAAGACTGATGATTTTTCTGCAGTTGGTTATTGTGATGCAGACTTTGCTGGTGACAGAGTTGATAGAAGGAGCACTTCTGGTTTATGTTGCTTCCTTGGAAAGTCCTTAAATGTTTGGTCAAGTAAGAAGCAACCAACAGTGGCCTTATCCACTGCAGAGGCTGAGTATATAGCTGCTTCTTCTTGTTGTTCTCAGCTTTTATGGTTAAAAATACAGCTTGCTGATTACAAATTAAATGCTGAAAATATTCCCTTAATGTGTGATAATATGAGTGCCATCAATATTTCTAAAAATCCAGTTTTGCACTCTAGGACTAAGCATATTGAAGTGAAATTTCACTCAATAAGAGAACATGTCCAAAAGGGGGATATTTGCATTCAATTTGTTAAATCAGAAGAGCAATTAGCTGATATTTTTACTAAACCATTAGCTGAGGATAGATTCTGCATGCTTAGGACTTGTCTAGGAATTTTGAGTTATAATTCTTTATTTGAAAAGTGCTGATGTGTTTGCTGGAGAATTTTGTCTCATAAACAGGTATGAGACAATTCGGGGCAGATGATGAATGTTTTCTTCAAAACAGCGTGTTCTGGACTTATTGCAAGTGAAAAATCAATCTGGGCCAACATCAATTCAGATCTGGGTAGTCCTATATGTTTCATTAATTCAAACCACATCTGGGCCCAATGTGAATGTTACATTCTTACTTGTGTGTTTAAGGTTTCATTAAAAAGTTTTTTTTTTTTTTGGCCGGAAAGTTTTTTTTTTGGCAACCTTAATTTTTGACTTTGGTCCAAAAGGAGTTTCAATTTAATGCTGATTGTCTTTCAAATTTTAAAATTAATTTTTGAAAATCAAATAAAATCCTTTCTTTTATGAGGTCATGTCTTGTCAAGTCTTTTCAAATGGTGATGCAGTTGCATGGTTTTGGAAATTTACTTTTGGGTACGGTTACCAACACTCCCTCTCTTCCCTCCATAACTTCTCCTCAACCCTTCGGTTTCTTCCCTCTCACACCACTATCTCTCTTTCATCAAAGGCATCATTTTAACCAAAATGAGGAAGAAAGTCATTGCAAAAAGGGCTCCTCGTGAGAAGATTTACAAACTACCCACAAAGCCTTCCACTCGCTCTCAAGACCGAACCTTTACCCCTTCTCCTTCTCCTCCTACCTCTCCTCCTCGGTGTGACCCCATGGCTCGAACCAAGAACACTCCAAGGTTCCCTGCCTCTGCCAAACCAACTCCACCACCAAAGGCAACGCCCTCCAAACCTGCCTCTTCAAAACCTGGCTCTTCAAAGCCACCCTCATCCAAAGGGAAGCGTCCGGCAACGGAGGAACCTGTTTCCGAGCCACAACAACCCAGGGCAAGGTCAGTTCCTGTGCGTTCACAGAGAGGTAACACTCGAGTCCCTCTCAAAAATGTTAAAGAACCAGAAATTGGACCATTTGATCACAAAGCCCATTTTATGACCTCTCATTCAAACTATAACCCCTATAGATTCAAATCTGCCATGAATAATGATTTTTATGAGGGAGTCATCCAGTATCGTACCCTATGCTCTTCATTTCTCGCTGATCTACCATCTTTGAAAAGAAAAGGTTTTCCTTTTGTTGACAACTTAATTTTTCTGGACTGGAATCACCTTTTTGACATCAAAAAACCTGTTTATCCATTGTTGGTCAAAGAGTTTTATGCAAACATGACTTATCATGAAGGCACTGCTCATTCGTATGTCAAGGGCCGAGATATCATTTTAAACAATGAGACCATCAGTGAAGCTTTGAAGTATACTGATGTTGGGCCTTGTGCATACACGTCAGTTAAGTGGGATGAAGGAGTTGGTGTTTCTTACAATGATGCCCTAGCTAGTATTTGTGAACATGTTTCCTTAATAGATGGCATTACACCCACACACAAAGCCCTAGGATATGAACGTGCTCAGTTGCACCGAATGGTCAACCACATTATACTTCCTCAAAGTGGTTCATATCAAAGGGTTTCATACACTGACACTCTTGTTTTATATGCCATTCTCACCAAAACTGAAATTTTATTTGCATATTTGATGGTTAGATACATGTTTGATTCTGTTAGAAGTGAAAAGGACAAAGCTCTTCCTTATGGCATGTTTCTAACTTGTATTTTTGAGTATTTTGGTGTTGACTTGACCAATGAGAAATATGAGAACAGACATTCATACCTAAAAGGGGGTGGTTCAGTGAAACAGAACAAAGGACCCACTCGATCTGAACGAGTCGTCCTAGATGATGAAGATGAGGATTTTGTCCCTGAGGATTCTACTGCTCCTTCCACTGAGGGTACTTCCATTTCCACTGGGAAGAAATCCACTCTGCTGAATGTGGTCAGGGATGTTGCTCAAGAGTTTGTCTCCCAATCGAACCACTTGATTGAATTGAGCAAAGAGAAAAGGAAGCTGGCTAGCAAGCATGAGAACTTCCTGAAGAAATCAAGGGATAGGGTGGCTGTACTGATGACCTTCATTGATAACCTTCAAAATGATGAAGATGTTGCCACTGATGTTGAAGAGGATGCTGTTTCGGAGGGGAATGGTTCTGATGCCTAGGATTTGTCTCATAAAAACTGCTGCTGCTCTCTTTTTGTCTCATGATTTCTGCTTCTTTTGCTACTTTTGAACTATTTCATTTTGGATGACTGTAATAACTCTTAATATTGGTGCACTTTAGACAGCTTAATTAGTACTTTGGTCTGTGCTCTAACTCTTTTCTGCAGGATACAAGACTTTGTTTTTGTTGCTCTTATCCGCCCTTGATGACAAAAGGGGGAGTAAAATTAGCAATAGGATAGGATAGGATAGTAGATCCTAGTACCTCTTACTTATTCTTGCTGCATTAATACTTGTTTTCACATGCTGAATTTGATTGCTGATAATAGCTTGATGTTGGGCTGATTATGTGATGTTGCTCATTTGATATCCCTTGTACAAGATATATTGTACATAACCCTTCATCGTGCTTTCTTTAAGAACAATGTGAAACAGGGATAAAGAGGAAAGCATAGATTCAGGGGGAGCTACTGTTGAAAAGGATAGGGGGAGCAACATAAAATCAAAGGGAGTTTTCTAAACCTAACTCAAACTTATTTCCTTTTGATTATTGCTTAAATCATGTTTGTCATCAAGGGGGAGATTGTTGAGTTAAGAAATTAACTAAACTAATTAATGATGACAAACATTATTTTTGAGCAAAATAAATAATTAGTGTTGATTAATTATATCTACTTATTAACTAATTGTTTATTGTTGCAGGCCAAATGTTAATAGCCCAAATAGAATAAAAGGCATTCAGCAAAGAATATTGAGCTGAAAGCAAAATAAAGAGCCCAAGCAAAAGCAAAGGAAGAAACCAAAGAAATTAAATCGGGCCATGCATACTAATACCCGATCCAAGCCCGAACTGGTTTCAGAATTGAAATTCCCTCTCTCTTGCTTAACTAAAAGCAACGTTCTTCTTCCTTCTAATCAAGTCACATCAAGATTTCAGAAAAGCAAGAAAGAGAAAGAGAAGAAAAGCTTCTTCCATAAGCCATTAACCAAAGAAGCAAGAGAGAGAGAGTTGAAGCTTGAAGCACAGAAGCTAAAACAGAAATCTCAAGCTAAATCAAGCTTAAGAAAGGTAAACCATATCATCTTGCATGCATCAGATCTTCATCCTTTCTTCCCTACTCTCTGCTCTATCCGAAAATGGCTTTGAAGGGAAAGTTGTTCTCTGCCCTATTCTGCTGTATATCTACGGTCTTAATCAAAACTTGGGGACCAAGTTGGTGTTCAAGGGTTCAGATTTGGTTGACCATTGGAAAACAATTTCGGTTACTCCTTTGTGGCTTTCGGTCAAGTTGGAAAAGTCAGAAGGAAAGGTTCTACTTTGATGATTAAGGCGAAAAAGTGAATCTGTGGTTGGTGAAGCTCAAGGCTCAAGATGTTGACCTTGGAGGAAGAACCAAGGAACATGCTAGGAGATAAAAAGAAGCTTGTTGTTCATTCTGAAGCAAGGAGAGAAAACCAGTGAACCTGAGGTGTTTGTTCTGAGAGAGCACTTTGAAGAAGTTCAACTAACTGGACAGTGTAACCTAATCAAAGGTGCATTCCGCCAGTATGAAGAACTGAATCAGAGGCTTGCTAATCTGGTTTTTCGCATAGCACAGAGGCTGTTGATGAAGTCAATCTCCTTCATGTTTTACTGATTGTAATGTACTTTTCTAAGCTTATCTTTCTGTAATTTCTTGAGAGAAAAGGCATTGTGAGAAAGCTTGAGAAAAAGCCATGAGTGGAAAAAGGCTGAGAGATACACTTGAGAGAAAAGCCTAGAGTTATTTTCTGATTTCTTTAGGTTGGTTAAGTGTCTTGTATCTTGTACCTGAAAGGTATCCCTTTCTTAGTTGGGTTAGCACTAAGAGGTATAGTTAGGTATTAGCATAGCCAATGTCAAGTTAGGTTAGAACTTGAGTATGAAAGGATTGGGTCAATCCTGTGTTATTGGTGTATGTAATACTGTTAACTATAGTGAAATTCTTCCATAGTTGTGGAGGAGACTGGATGTAGGTTGCATAGCACAAGGCAACCGAACCAGGATACTTGCTGGTGTTAGCTTTTCTTTTCTCTGCTGTGTTCTATTTTCTGATATTCATGAGACAAAAATAAATTGTCTCATAAATTTCTGCTGCTGAGTTCAAACAGAATCAGAATTGCAGATTTGTTTTAAAAGGGTAATAACAGCAACTTAAAAGGAAGGCATAGATTCAACCCCCCTTCTCTAAGCCTACCACAACCTTCAAGGATTGTAAAACTTGTACCCCCATGAGCACTCAGCGTAACCAACAAAGTAGCAACTAATTGTCCTTGAGTCCAATTTTCTTTTATGCGGCCTATAAGGTCGCGCCCCAGCTGGACATCCCCAAATATGCAAATGCTTTATACTAGGCCTTTTCCCAGTCTAAATTTCATATGGGGTTTTTTAACTGCTTTGCTTGGCACCCTATTAAGGATGTACACTGCGGTCTTTAAGACTTCTCCCCAGAGTGATTCAGGCAAGGAAGAATGACTAATCATACTTCTCACCATGTCCTTAAGAGTTCGGTTCCTTCGCTTTGCAACACGATCTATGCTAGGTTTGCCTGGCATGGTGTATTGCGGAACAATACCATACTCCTCTAGGAAAAGAGCAAAAGGCCCGGGACGTTGCTCACCTGAACCATCATATCTTCCGTAGTATTCACCACCACGATCAGATTTGACAGCTTTAATTTTCTTTCCAAGTTGAAGTTTCAACTTCAGCTTTGAAAGACTTGAAAACATCCAAGGCTTGGGACTTTTCATGAATTAGATATAGATACCCATAACGAAAGTAATCATCTATGAACGTAATAAAGTACCGTTGTTCATTTCCAAGAGACAGTAGGAAATGGGCCACATATATCGGTACGTATCAGTTCTAAGACATCTTTAGCTCTCTCGGCACCTAATTTCCTTTCGTTTGTCGTTTTCCCCTTTATGCACTCAATACAGACTTCAAAGTCTATCAAATTTAGGGGTCCAAGAATTTCATCCGACACGAGCCGTTGAATTCTATGTTTAGAGATGTGACCTATGCGTTTGTGCCATAATGATGCTGAATTCTCATTTAATTTTTGTTTTGTATCTGTTTGCAGTATTTCATTATTATAGGAATTTAAGTCAAGCCTATATAGATTATCCACCAAATGACCGGAGCAAATATTATTCGAATTATAGAAGAGACTGACTTTATTGTCTCCGAATGAACAAAAATAACCTGATTTGTCCAAACGAGAAATAGAAACCAAATTTTTTCTAAATGACGGTACATAAAATGTCTCTAATAAATCCAAGTAAAATCCACTCGTGGAACATAATCTAAAGGTTCCTATAGCTTCGACTGCAACAATATTGCCGTCTGTTACATAGATGTATCTTTCAACATCATTTGGCGGTCGGCTCCACAGGCAACCCTGCATAGTAACACTTACATGAGTAGTAGCAGCAGAATCTACCCACCAAGTATCAACAGGTGCATAATTTAAACTAGTCTCAGAACAAACGAAAGTAAGAATTATACCCTTCTTTACACGCCAGGTGGCATATTTGGTACAATCCTTCTTCATGTGTCTCACCTTTTTACAGAAGAAACAAGTTGAAACTTGATCTTGTTTCTTAGCCTTTTTCTGCTGAGAAGGCACATCCGCAGTAGTATCACGCTTTCTTTTATACTGAGAAAATGAAGCCATGTGAGCACTTTCAGTCTTATCTTGCTGTAGCCTCTCTTCTTCTTGCACATAGTGAGATATAAGCTCATTTAAGGACCAATTGTCTTTTAGAGTGTTATAACTCACTTTAAATTGCCCAAAGTGTGCAGGAAGGGAAATCAAAATGAAATGCACGAGTAAATCTTCAGACAACTCTAACTTTAGTGCTTTCAATTTTGAGGTAAGATGAAACATTTCCATAATGTACTCCCTTATGTTCCCTTTACCTTTATACCTCATGGAGACAAGTTTGCTCAAAAGGCTACTTGCCTCCGCCTTTTCATTCTTAGTAAAGAATTTTTTCAACATCTTTTAGGAACTGTTTGGTATCTTTATCCTCAGTAATTGAGCCCCGAAACGCCTCAGAAATTGAGCGTTTCATGATCATAATGCTCATTCGATTTGGATCTCTCCCACTTCTCTATTTTAACCTCATTGAGATTTTCCGAAGTAGAAATGGGTTTCTCCTCTCGAATAGCTATATCCAGATCCATACAACTGAGGACAATCTCCACGGTATCCTTCCAAACTTTAAAGTTTGAACCATTTAGCAT
This sequence comes from Arachis stenosperma, assembly GCF_014773155.1. Lineage (NCBI taxonomy): Eukaryota > Viridiplantae > Streptophyta > Magnoliopsida > Fabales > Fabaceae > Arachis > Arachis stenosperma. Next base: position 12,278,265 of record NC_080377.1, read on the forward strand.
AGGAATACTGCTAATTTGTGCAGAAACATTGGTAGCTAAAGCCATAGTTTCTGGATTAGAACAAAAGAACATGTATTAAATATTAGTTAAATAATGGAAAAAATCCATATTGAGATATCTAGAACAATATTAATTTTCAATCTTTGGATAGAAAAATTAACTGTAAGTGATACTCTCATTGCAGTAATCAAATATTGTCAAAATTTCTGTCACACACTAAACCTTTCTTTGGACCGACTTAATGCGCACATGGAGACTTAAACTTTGCAACCTATTTATTACCGCATATATTTTTTATTAATTGGCCAAACAATAACCTTCCTTTGGGCCGATTATTGACCGCATAATTAATAGAAAATAAACAAAAGTACGCAATGCTTATTATTTGGCCAAACAATAAACTTTCTTTTGGTCAATTATTGTTCGCATAAATAATAAGCATTACTTTATTCTTAATTAGTTACCCAAATATGTATTTACCATCAATATGTGTATGTAATTCGGCCAAATACAGACCTTCTTTTGGGTCGACCAATATTTGCATGAATTACATATCACAATATTCCTAATGTTTTAAATAAATCAATCTTCACAAAAGAGGCTACTTTGGCAGTATAATGTTCAATCAATTTATTCTAAAACTAAATCTTTATAATAGATGGGTATAATAATCCAAATTGTTACTAGTTTTCTTATGTAACAATTAAAAAATATTTAAATCGCAAAAAGATTTAAATCTTAATGGTGTCTTTTCAGACCTTTAAAAAAAATTATATATATATATATATATATATATATATATATATATATATATATATATATATACTAAAACGTGCTCAGCATACAGTATAAGCACGCAACAATATACATATATATACATATCGAAAAAAAAATAATATATATGTATAATAAATTACCAACAATATATATATATATATATGAGTAATTCTTCGCATACAAGCGATTAAGGCTTGTAAGCCTTACAAGTTCAATTAAAACTAACGCTCAAAACACGCTTCCAATCATTTTTCTTCCTTTTCGTCTTCTCTTTCTTCTTTTCTTTCGTTTTTTGCCTTCTCTTTCTCCTTCTTCTTTTTCTTCTTGCTACACGTTCTTCTTCCTCTTACTCTTCTTCTTCTCCTTTTCTTTCGTTTCTGCACGTTCTTCTTCATCGTCTTCCTCTTCTTCTTCATTTACGTTCTTTTCTCTCTGTTTTATCTTTTTTTTTTCGATTTTTCATGGTAAAATCGTTTTTGAAGAAGAAGAAGCAGTAGAAGATGAGGAGGAGAAAAAGAAAGAGTTCTGAATTATGCATAAGATGTATTTTAACGAATTTTGGGTGTATTTCTTTAAATCCTTTGGGTGTATTTTCTGTAATCCTTTGGGTGTATTTTCTATAATCGTTTGGGTGAATTCCTGTAACCGTTTGGGTGTATTTCTGTAATCCTTTGGGTGTATTTCTGTAATCATTTTGGGTGTAATTCTGTAATCGTTTGGGTGTATTTCTGAAGTTCCATTATCTTCAAAAGGATTACAGAAATACACCCAAAGGATTACGAAAAATACACCCAAAGTATTTAAGAAATACACCCAAAATTCGTTGCATAATTCAGAACTCTTTCTCTTTCTCCTCATCTTCTGCTGCTTCTTCTTCTTCAAAACGATTTCAAAGCTTGATTTCAGAAACCATGAAAATCGAAAAAAAAACGAAGAAGAGGAAGAAGAAGAGGAAGAGGAAGAAGAAGAACCGTTCTGGAAGAAGAAGAAGAACCACCGTTCTGAGTGTAGCGCTTTAAAAACAGGAAACATTGAAAACAGGAAACGTTGAATAACGCATTAAAAGGCCTAGTAACTTGTAAGACTTGTAAGTCAAAAAGACTTGTATGTGTAGCACTCATCTATATATATATATATATATATATATATATAAGCAATCCAAAACGGTATGGAAGGAATACGTTTCATATATAAAGCATATACGTATTGATGCGCACACAATCAGGAACAATTTTATTAGTGTGCAACAATTTCATATATAATGTAAACAACGCATATTTATATATATTGATCCAATGAAATAAAATCAAATATTTTTTATGATTAAATTATGGATGGTTCTGATACCACTTGTTAGAATAAATTAATTTTATTAACCCAGATCATCTATATTGAATTACCAAAAAATATAACATAATGCGAAAGCGTACCTTTACTCATAAGAGTTAGAAATTGATGAAAGAATTTGGATCTTGTGGTTCTTTCGATCTTCCTCAACCAAAGCCTTCTATATTCCTAGATAGTTAAACTGCAATTCTTTTGATGGGGAAGAGCAACAAAGGCGGCTTTAGTATATTGGGAACCGAAACTCTGAAGGTCTATTTATATTTGAGCATGGCACCCATTAAACCCTAAAACCCAAATAAAATAGTATCTAAAGCCCAAAAGATAATATATCTAAAATCCAAAAGATAATTATCTAAGGAACAAAAGATAATATCTGGTTTTATTCTCATTTAATTCCAAATCAAAAGTAACAATGACTTATTCAATTAGCATTTATAACAATAAATGAGATCATCATTATATAAGTCATTTAATTTAAAATAGCATCATTTGTGATTATAATTAATATATGTATTGCTCACAAATAAGTTAGGAAATTAAATAATTTTTTAACACCTCTAGAAAACTTCAACTCGTTAACATACTCTTCCATTGATCAAATTGAAGAGGAGAAAGAAGAAGAGGTGAGGAGAGGTGAGGAGGAGGAGGGTGATGGTGGTGAGGGTGGTGGTGATAAGGGTGGTGAAGTTGAAAAGTATGATCGAAGGTGATAACAATTGGATAGTAAGAGGTTCAGACACCGAAGAGGAGGAAGAATAATAGAAAAAAGAGTAAAACAATGGAACTTTTTATTTTTAATATGATGAAAGGAATGGTGTATAGCTGGTTTTGGGGGTGTATGGTGATTCACTGGCGTATGATGGCTGTCCAAGAGAAATCGGATCGTTCGATTGGATGTACTGAAAATCCTGGATCCGATTTGTGCACTAACAGAAAATCCTAGATCTGATTTGTGCACTAACAGAAAATCCTGGATCCGATTTGTGTACTGGCAGAAAATTCTGGTCCGATTTCAGTATCCACAAAATTCTGCAATGAAAACTCTGGGTCCGATTTCAGAAAACTCTGGGTTCGATTTGCGTCCCTCTCTCTCTGTAATGAAATCGGACGGTCCGATTTCTTCCCACTAAAACAAAAAATTGAACGCCGTCACAACCGTGTATCTCTCCCCAATACTCCATAACTCAGCGTAACTCACATGCCAATCTCATATTTAAAAAAAAATTAGCCTAAAACAATGTCTTTTAATGATACTATGTCATTTTTTTAGCGATAGAAATAGATGAAGAGACCAACTTCAGTCACGCTTTTAAAATACAATTTAAATTAATTAAAAATTAAAAAATTAAATTAAATCAAAAGTCAAATTTTAAAGATATTTTGAGTATTAACTCTGAAAAGACTGTTGATCAATTTGTGTGAATATTACTTTCCAACAACTATAGAAAAAAGGTGACCACTCAAATAAAGACGTCTATTTTATCTTTTGCTAAAGATGTTTTCATGTTGTATTTTAATTAGTTTCTTTATAATTTATTCGGTGTTTCTCATCACATATTATTAAATTTTTCAAAAGGTTTTCTTTTCAAAAATAATAAAAAACATTTAATTTGCACTAAAACCAAAAAAAGTAATAAATTAACTATTAGATTTTTTTAATTATTTATATAAAAATATATCACATTCATATATATATATAACAAGCTCTTAAAATTTTTACAAATAAAAAAATAATTAATTTATATTTGTACAATATATAAAATAATTATTATATTATTATTATATTATAGATTAAAATTTATTAATTTAAATTTTATTTTTATTTTTAATATAAGCATTAGAAATAAATAAAATTTTTATAACAAGATGTAGTATAACAAAATATATATAATATTAATTAATTTTTAAAAAATTCTGAAAAAATAGTTTTTTCTAATAAAGTATTATTAAAAAATTAATATTATAAAAGCTAATTTTAACCAATATGATATAATAGGTTATTAAATATATTTAATACAAAACACATTGAATATAAATTTTTATTGAGTTTAAATTTTAAATAATTTTTAATTAAATTTTGAATATTTTTATTTTAAAGAGTTAGAATATTTTAACATCATCTTTTTTGTATCTTTTTAATTGAGTCTTTAATTTTTTAAATTATAAACCTTATTTATAATTAAGAGTAATGTTTTAATATCACCAATTAGTCATACATATAAAAATAATAAAACAGTTCTATTGTCAAAATTATAATCTAACTTTATAAGCAATATAATACAATGAAACTATATATATAAATAATATAACTAAATTTTATCTACATCTATAGTCATATTTCATAAATAATATAATCAAATTATATTTATGTTTATAATTAAAATATGAATAAAAATACAAAAAATTATCATGATGGTTAATTTTTTTTGTTCATAATTTTTTTTATTATTTTTGTTGTGAAAAGTTTAATTATTTTAATAATTAATTATTTTAGCTTAGTTTTGAGTTTTGAATTGTAGTGAGAGAAACTACTACTTCTCTCTAGGGTTTTTGGCATTCTTAGTTTTGTTTTGAATTTTGTCGGTAACCAAAAGTCTGTCTGTAATAAAGACTAAATCTGTCTGTAAATCTGTCTGTATTAATCCATTTTCTAGTTGTGTGTAGCTCATTCTTGATCATTTTTCTTCTAGTTTTCTTCTTTAATTCCTTTATCACTCTTTTCTATTTGTTATTGAATTCATATTTGAATCTTGTTACTCTTGAATTTTATTAATGCATTGAGTTATTTCCATATCTATTATTATTTGCTTGTTTTGTTATTATTGATTATTATTAGTGGTAATTTGAATTGAATTATTTTATCATATTTATCATGTCTTTTATTTTCGTTCACCAAGTATTTGAGGAAATGTCATTCATGATAATAGAGTGGATTTCCTTGCTTGGTTTGAGGGTTGAGTAATTGGAGCCACTTGAATTGTTATACTCAAATGTTGATCTGTAATTGAAAATTGCTGACTAGCTTTAACCTCACTAACTCTAATTCTCCTCTATGAAGTGACTAGGACTTGTGAGCTAAAGTGTTCACTTGACTTTCTTTCATTTGCTCGAGGATAACTAAGTAAGAGCAATGAGCCTTTACCATTACACTTGGAAAAGACAATAAGGATAAAATTTCCAATTCTCACTCCTAACTAAGGCTTTTTATATTGATTATTTTACAACTCTTGCTAGTTCTCTATTGCTCTAATTTCTAGTCATCTATTTTTCATTTTCAACTTCAAAAAAAATATCTAGAAAATTCTAATCAATAATTCGCATCTTGTGTCAACTCCTAGAAAAAACGACCCGAAATTTTACTCTCGGTTATTTATTTCATTTGTGACACATTTTAAATTCGATAGCGGAAATTAAATCTCGTTGGTTAAAACTGTACTTACAACGTTAATTTAGAAAAATACTTTTGATAATTCTTGACCGGCATTTATCCCGATTATCAGCGAACATGTGAGAAAATTTTTAAAATAGAACAAATTAGACTAGGAATCAATGTATCCATATTTTAAAGAAACCAAAAATTTAAATATATTTTTAAATTTTCTTAAACTTAAATATTCATAGACAAAAAATTAGAAATAAATTTATTTTTTTCTTAAAAATTTATTTTACCTGTAATAATTAAGAGTTACTAAATCCAGAAATTTTCATTAAAAAACAAAATCAAATCCACCGCTAACTACTAGATAACCAGTAATCCACGTAACTGGTGATTCTATATTTCACAACATTTAAAAAAGAATTTAATCACATGCAAATAATGGTAATAAGTACTAATGCGTGTTTAATTTATTAATTGACCCACAGCTAATAAAGCATCCAACAATTTATCACAAGGGGGAAAAATTAGAAATTATTTTCTTAAATATTTTCCACCTTTAAATATTTATTGCTTATTTTTTGTTTACTACTGCTTGTTAATTAATCGGAAAAAAATTCACTCATAGAAAAACCGAAACTATAAATATCGCTATCCTCGTATGCTTTATTAATTGTTAACCCAACTTATAAGAGGATTCTCACAAAATCATGAAATACAATACAGATGTACAAATGAACTCTAAAGATATTTATGACTTTTTCATACGAACTTCACTATTTGCCTTTTTCCATGAAACTCAAGACATGACAAAATTAAACAGAAAAATACAAAACAGAATACATTGAAGGAAAAGACAATCTGTTAGCTTAGATAGCTCTGAAAACTCTGTACCTTATACTCTCACTCCTTGCTTCAAGCCTTGGCTGTTCTCCCTTATTTATAAGGGGAAGCATCCACGGTTGAAACTAACTAAACTAAGCTAAACTTCTTCTTCATGCAAATCGATTCGGCCAGAGAGAGAAGAGGAAACCGAATGCTATACCAAACATGCAATTACCTCTGATTCTTCTCTTTACACCAAGCTTCATCAATCCGAGCCATCCCTCCTTGCTTGCACTCCAAGAAGGACTCATAGCCCTTGATACTTCTTGATGCATGACAGCTCCTCCTGCTCCACTTTTGCTTCCTCCATCACGTAGTCACCCTAGCTACCTTCTGTGATGAGTGAACCAAAAGCAGAGACGAGCCATCCCTGAAATCTTCTTCCTCTGACCGAGATCTTCTCTTTCATTTTTGGGTATGGAAAGCTTGAGCTTACTTCACCAAATCTTACCTTATTTTGGTGAAGATCTCAGCCACTACATATTTTATGTTTTCTTTTTCTTGCCATCATTATGATGGTCTTTAACTTGCTTCTAGCTTCATTTTGATAGCTTACAAAAGCTTCCATGGTTGCTGTGATGGAAGTGACCAAAAACAAGAAGCAAGATGAGAGAGGAAAGAGAAATTTGAACATTAACTAATGAATTTTGATAAAGTAAATTAAATTTCCACTTCCCTTTGCTTTAGGTAGCATGCCTCATTAAAGCCATCAATCAAATCAATTTCTCTCTCATAGTTTCAAGGTCTACGTTAACTCATCTTAATAAAATTTGAATTCCATCACATGATGAAAAATGAGATCCGTTGGAAGCAATGAAATTTTGCTTTCTTTGCTTAATGGTTTCGGACCATGCAAGCTTGCTTCTAGCAAGCAATTTAATTTTGGGCTTAGTTCAACAAGGTTCTAGTCCAATTAGTCACAAATTAGTTCAACCACTTAATATAACAGACTTTGAACAAGGCTGGATGTTTATAAGCATATTGGGCTTGCAATAATAATTCAGGATATCATATTAATAATTTTGTAATTAATCATATTAATAATGTTTGATCATCAAATTAAATTAGAGTTTTTCAAACTCATCAACATATATAAAAAAAAAAATATTTAAATTGATATCTCTTTTAGTAATTTTTCATCTAAAAGTAATTTTGAGTAGTATAATCTAAACAATATTTATTTTACTACAATCAATTTTGATATAAAGATTACCAAACATAAATTACGTTAACCCAAACTTATTTTTCATCAAAATTAATTTTACAAAATTAATTTAATACAAACTCTTGTTTACAAACTGTAATCTAAACACACACTAAACCTGCTAACGTTTGTTTCTTTGACTTTACTTGCATTGCTGCAGCCCGGAGGTAATAACATATTAATATGGACGAGGCCCAATAGTCATTAGTAGGGAAGATCCAACAATAAAGACATTACGACAACGAATATCTTAATTTAGTGGAAATTCAGGTGAAGTCGCCTTCATGTGAAGTTGATATGTAAGAGTTCTTAGATGATTTAACTGATTTGACTAAATTTTTATCCAATGGCTCTCGGGTATCAACTTCACATGAAGTCGATTTCACCTGAATTTTCTCCTTCAATAAAACAAATTAAAAGTAATAAAAAATAAATTAATAAAGATCAAGACATTAAGCAGGAATAACTCCAAAGTCCTAAAATAACGTCCCTAACACTATAAAAGGGAAGGGAAAAAACTACTTTGAGGTGAGTAGATTTTTTTTAAGAATTTATTATTATTTAATTAATTTAAATACTCAATTTTATATATCAATTTTCTAAAAAATAAAAAAATTACTTATTTTTTATTATTTTCTCATATAAAAACTGAATAAAAAACTATATTTAGAGGATATCTAATTACACGGATCAAAATAGTCCGAAACGGTTTACACCGGATCACGAACGTGAGTGTTAACGTTGTCAAGTTTAGTTAACTTACGTAGTCCATGCATGAATAGAGTCTTTTATCTGTTACATCAGTTATAACAGAATCTTGATGAGATTCTTGCTCTGCATCTATAAGAAGAGTGCCTGAGCTTTGTATTAACCAAGGTTTTGAAAATCGGATCGGACCGATTAGTTTAACCGGATTAATCTGAAACCGATTACTTAATCGGTTCGGCTGACCTTCAAAACCGTACTATAAAAAATGGGTAAAAAATTGGTTGAATCGGTGGTTAATCGGTAAATTGGCCGAACCGGTCGAATTTTTTACTTTTGGACTGAAATGGCGTAGTTTTGACGCGTAGAAAAAAAAAAGAAAAATGAAACACATTACTAAACGTCTGAACCCTACCCCAACCCCTTTTGTTTAGTCCCTCACCTCACCACACTTTACCCTAATTTCCTCTTCCAATCTTCCTCCAACTCCAATGAAGAGCAGCCGCCACCCAGCCACGATCACCGCTATCCACTCTTTAGCGTCGGTCGACGGTGCTTCTCCCCTCCTCGCATTGCTCCTCATCGTTTCTGGTTGTCACCTCTTCTCTGCTTCCCATCAGTCTTGTCGTTGCTGCCTCTTTGCTCCGCACTGTATCTCGTCGTTGTTGCAGATGTTGCTTCTCTTTACCGTCGTCGCCTCTCAAAGATCTGCTTGGAGCTATTGGCGTCGCAGTCTCTGTCGTCATAGTCATCGTCAAGCCCTCTATCTCTTTCTCTTTCTGTCCGAGCTGAATTTCCTTTCTCCCTCGACGTCACTTCCCTTCCTCCCTCGTTGTCGATAAGCGCTGCTACTTCAATTTATGATTTTGCTGTCTTCTGAAAAAATACTTGATTTGAATGATTCTGTTGAATTTTTTTTTTTGCTGAGTTAATTTTGTTGATGAAATTCTGAGTTGGGGTTGATGGTTGATTTTAACAGTAGTTGTTAGTTTTGTTAATTTTGTGTTCTGAGTTAGGGATAGTTGATGATGTGATTATGAATTTAATTTGGATGCTGAGTATGAATTCTTTGTTTATTTTTTCTGTTTTTAAATTTTCTGACTTTGAATGCTGAGTTCTCTGTGTTTGGATTCGAATTTTTATTGTTGAATATTTTATTAGAAGTTTTTGTTAAAATTTTTTGTAATTCTTAATTCTTTGTTGTTGGGAGTTTGAGTTTCTATGTAAGTTTGTTATTCTAATTTTTTTTTGTGATTATTGAATATGATCTTTTGGGTTAATAATTTTATTATATATTTAATTAAAACAGTTCAATCCCGATTCAATTACGGTTAAACTATTGAATTATTGAACCGATTACTTGACTGGTTCAATAACCAGTTCGATTCTCACAACCTTAATATTAACACTTCAAATTAATAACCACTTTCATTCGGTCTTAGTAAATTTTCTCTCATTTTATTTCTGTTACAATCCTCTTTAGGTACTATTGATTACCGTTAAAAATTACGACCATAAATAAAAATAAACAATAATTTTAAACGTGATATAAAAAATCATGATTTAAAATAAAAAAATGTTGTAATGTGATTTAGATGGTGTTGTAGTCCTTATATAAGAGCCATATTAAAAATTTGTATAGAACATAACGACATAATATTAAATTTTTAAATAATAAATATCATATAAAAAATAAATGAAATTATAGGTCTAATATACTAAAAGAATTTACATCATATTCATATTCATATACCGTGAAAACTCAATGTACAGTCACAATATGAAAATTATTAAATAATTTGACTAATTTAACTAAATTTTTATCTAACGGCTCCGAGTTATAAATTACACTGCACATGAGTTTCCAACTTACCAAGAGAACTTACAGCATTCTTACTTCAGATTTGATCAAAAACACACCACTGATCAATTTGTCTGAAAATTACTTTCCATATTAATTTGTCTAATGAATCATGCATATTATACTTTACCAAGCTAGGTAGGACCTAAGATTTGATTATATCAATTAATAAAAATTAGACTTTGTTAACAATTGTGGTTTAACATCGTTTTTATTAGGAAAATTCGTTCCCTATCACTTTAACAAGCATGTCTAATTGACTTTCATTGTTTTTATCATTTTAGAAAGTGCAAAAAAGGCGGTTTAACTAATTTTTCTTATCATTTGAAACAGTAAAAACAAAGCTAAAACAAAATAAAACGTTAAAAATATATAAATTAATATGCAATAATATATATATAACGGTTGAATTTTAGAACAAATAACTATTTCAACTTCCATTAGATGACTAATTGTAAGAAAAATAATAATTAAAAACAAGACTTTCAACAAATATTGTTAGATAATTGATTCAAAAAGTCTTGGATGAATAATGTATGTAATTAAAAAAAAAAAAAGTTTGACCCGCGTCCCTTGGTGCATGGCGAGCCATACCTCTCTGCTGTCTTCGCAACTTGTTGCATATATATTCATTCGGAAATTAAATAATTTTTGTAAGACTTTCAATTTGGTCTTTCTTTTTATCTAATTTTTGGTCTCTTTTCTCCATGTGCTTAGATCTCAAGGAGTTGTATTATACTATGTGTACACTAAAATTAGTCAGTAAAATCAGTTATTAAATTATGTTACGTATACATACACTAAAATCTGTCACCAAAATTAGCTATTAATATAAAATACATGTTAGAATATAAATACATATTAAAAATAAATTAAATCACATGTATTTATACATAAATATATTAGTGTCTAATTTTAGTAACTGATTTTAATATACAAATAATATTTTTACAAAATAACATCATGTAGTATGAGAAATTATCTTTGAACGCAACTTAGGGCCACATTGTCACATATTTAATTTGTATTTGTATAAAAAATGCTATTTGTCTGGTCGCTAAAATTAATTATTATGTATTTATATATATATATATATATATATATATATAGTTTAATTTATTTTTAATATATATTTTATATTTTAATATATATTTTATATGTTAGTAGTTGATTTTAGTATATACTTAATATAATTTATTCATATAGGATATCTAATATATTTGTTGTATTTATCATACATAAAATTATTTATGTAATTTTACCAAATAATTTAAAATATATTCAGTTTTTGAAAATATATTTATTTTTATTTTTAATATTTTGTTGGTGACGCACTGAGACCTTACAATTATAAATAAATGCTAATCAACATAAATCGGTAAAATAATTAATTCACTTGTCTATTTAAATAAATATTCAAATAAAATTTCATGTGTACGTAATAATTCATTAATCAGTGTCAAATTTATAAATTGAACTCCAATTTATGAAAATCTAGTCCAAAATTATCTCTAAAGATGTTCTTACATATATAAAATTATCTTTAGCAAATAATAAAATTGAAATGAAATAGAATGTTAAAAATAAAATTGAAACAATAATAAAATTAAAATCATCTTGGTGAGAATACACGAAAATCTGGAATTATTTAATTAAAAAAATGTTTGACCCTGAAATAATTGAAACAAACCTTTACACGTGAACATGGTTCTGCCCTGAATCGGAGATGGAAGCATTAGATAAAAAAATCTGTAAAACAGAAGAAATAGTGATATTAAATAATGCAAGTGCAAGTGAATGTGAATCTCAAATGCTGAAAGGAAAAGATCCTCCCTAATAAAGAAGCTAACTAAATAAATTCCTCCATGTGGTTCTATTTCACACTATCTAATTTGAAATATAATTTAATAGCATGCAAATTAATGGTTACTAAGGAATGCATTATCCGCCAACTATAAATAGGTATATGGTATGTCCTCTCTTTCCATGCTTCTTCTCAACTCTTCGCTCCCAAGTCAGAACTACTCTCACACAATCTTTTCTTATTTTCTTTTCAAGTTTGATTTACTTTTCATGGCCATCTAATTATTCTAAACCTTAACGTGCGTGCTTTGTTTTGAACTTTAATTGCATTTTTACTTGCAGGTATAAGTGATGGCACCATTTCTATTACACGGAGATATCAATGCAACCATTTATGAGACTCAAAAGTTCGACACCTTTTCATCGGTTAGTCCTGTTTCTGTCACTATTTATCCACCAGGGTCATCATAATTTATTGTTACAAAAATTTCAATTTGAAAAGTTCAATTTCTATGTAAACATTATATAGTTATATACAAATTTAATTTCTTTTTATAGAGTCAGTCAACACTATATAAAAATAATATTACACGAATATTAAACTATTTATAATCAAAACTGCCTGTGCACATATATAAACTACTTATTTTGTTTTGGGTCTATGGCCCTAGGCCCTGTTGGCCCCTTGGCTATCAATTTTAAATTCTATAAAATTTTTATTAGATTGATTTATAAAAAACATTAGAATTTAACAAGATTTGTACGTACCTATATTATAAATGACAATTTATGTATACATAAAAATCAGTATTATTATTATTTTATAATAAAAATAAAAGTAACATTAAAAAAATAATAACACAAAATTATTTTATTTAATTTAATATTTATAATTTTATATTATAATATCTATAATTATATATTTATTATATCTAAAATTATCTATTTATTTCAGCAAGAGTTAATGAATATAAAATAAAAATAAATTTCGACTATTTTAAGTTGATTTTTAGATTATATATATATATATATATATATATATATATATATATATATATTTACAAAAAGTTTGTCCTCCTCCTATTCCAGGTGCCCCTTTATGCAAGCATTTATCTGGATGAAGTAAAGATTGAAAGCAGGTCTTTAAAAGAGCCTAATAACCCTAAATTGGAAGAGTGTTTTTACATTCGTTGTGCCCATATGGCATCAAATATCGTAGTCAAATTGGAACGTGACAAATGGCCTTCTTATCTTCGTGGACGAGGTGTTATTGGAGAAGCATATGTGGAAGTTGATGAGAAAATGTTAAATGGCGTTGAAGTAGACAAATGGATTGAAATAGTTGATGCGAGTAAAAGGCCCATATCTGGGGGTCCAAAGATCCATATCAAGCTACAATTTTTTGATGCTAAACGACACCAAAACTGGTCTCAAGGCATCAAATCTCCTGACTTTCCTGGAGTTCCTCGCACTTTCTTCTCCCAGTATAAGGGATGCAAGGTATATATCATCATGATAAAGTAAATTAGTTACTTTATTATTATTATTATTATTATTGTTATTATTATTAGAGTAATACTAGAGAATTAATTCTTTTCGTCAATATTAGCTAATTTTTTTTAATTTTAAATTTTAAATTATAATCCTAACATTAGCTAACTATAAGTTAGTATTAGTTAACTCCAGACATTATAGCTAAATTATACTTTGTTAGCGGTCTTTTTGTTGAGAATAGATTTTGTTAGATTTTTTATTTTCATTTGGTATTTTTTTGACAAAATTTAAAAAATTATGTTTTAAATGGATCAAATTCGGTCTAAAATTATGTTATATAACTAAAATATATATTTTATAATAGAATTAGTAATTAATATTATATTTATATTTTAATATTATATAACATCATTTTGTTTTTAAAATAATTTATTTTAATATAAATATACATAATATTTATTAAATTTCACATTTAGATATCATATTTTATTTTTTGTTGTACAAAATTTATAAGAATTATATATACTAATTATACGTCGTCGAGTCGATTTGATTTAATTTGATTTATATTTGGATTAATTTAGGGTCGAATTCCTGTACTCAAAATAAAAAAAAAATGATAATTACATTTTTATTTTTTATAATGTTACTTTATATACAATTTTTTACATTATATATTGCATAAATTTGTAAAAAAGAGTGATGTTATTAAATTGAGGTGAGAATATCGATTTCACTATAAAATATTAGGATATATTCGGCTAAGCACATGCATACCCCTCCTTTGAGTTCAACTAACTAGTATTATCCAAAATGATGATGTTACCTTAATATTAAAATTAGCCATCAAAGTTAGTCATATATTAAAATATAAATATATATTAAAAATAAATTAAATTACATATGTATTTATACACAAATATTTTAGTAATTGATTTAATATAGTCACATATTAAAATACAAATACACATTAAAAATAAATTAAATTACATATATATATTTATACAAAAACTGATTTGATGTACGAATAACATTTTTGCATCCCAAATATGTTCAGGTTACTCTTTACCAAGATGCTCATGTCCTAAATGATTTTTTGCCAAGAGTAGTGCTTGATGGAGGTAAGACTTACGAGCCTCAAAGATGCTGGGAGGATATCTTTAATGCAATCAACGAAGCAAAACACTTTATATACATCACTGGCTGGTCTCTTTACACTCAGATTTCTCTTATAAGAGATCCTAAGAGGCCAAAGCATGGTGGAGACATAACACTCGGTGAGTTGCTCAAGAAAAAGGCAAAGGAAGATGGAGTCAAGGTTGTGCTACTTCTATGGCAGGATGGAATAATTCCAGTTCCAGGAATTGGAAACTACATCAGACTCATGGGTACTCATGATAAAGAAACCCAAAGCTATTTCAAGGACACAAATGTCCACTGCATTTTGTGCCCACGTGACAGTGTTTTTTACAGTCATCACCAAAAGATTGTGGTGGTGGATGCTAAGTTGCCAAATGGAAAGGACTCAGATCATCAAAGAAGAATTGTGAGCTTCATTGGAGGTATTGATCTTTGTAATGGAAGATATGATACTCAATTTCATTCTCTTTTTCAAACTTTAGCTGTTGAACACAGTAAAGATTTTTATCAACCTAGTATTTCTGGATCTGCAATTGAAAAGGGTGGTCCTAGAGAGCCATGGCATGATATACATTGTAAGCTTGAAGGGCCTATTGCATGGGATGTTTACTCCACATTTGTGCAGAGATTTCGGAAACAGGGCACAGATCAGGGCATGCTTCTTTCAAAAGAAAAGCTGAACATGGGCTTGTTAGTGGGGAGAACAAGATGATAGATCGGAGCATTCAAGATGCATACATTAATGCTATTCGGCGAGCAAAGAATTTCATATATATTGAGAACCAATATTTCATAGGAAGTGCTTTCGGGTGGAGTGTGGATAGCACAGAATTTGATGCCGTTCATCTTATCCCAAAGGAGCTTTCACTCAAAATTGTTAGTAAGATTAAAGCTAAGGAGAAGTTCATGGTGTATGTAGTGATTCCAATGTGGCCGGAGGGTGTTCCAATAAATAACACTACTGGAACTGTTCAGAAAATACTATATTTGCAGAGGAGGACCATAGAGATGATGTACCAGGACATTGCTCAAGCACTCAAGGAAGAGAAAATTGAACAAGATCCTCGGAAATATTTGTCATTCTTCTGTCTTGGCAATCGAGAGGTAAAGAAGGACGGAGAGTATGTGCCTCCGCAGAGACCAGAACAAGGTTCCGATTACCAAAAAGCTCAAGAAGCCAGACGCTTCATGATTTATGTGCATTCCAAGATGATGATAGGTAAGTCCATGATTATTTTAAAGTGAAAATTTAGGTGCAGTTAACTTTAAGTAAAGTTGATTGCTGACCGTAGTTAAATGATTTAACAGGTTTGACTAAATTGTTACTGCACCTGAGTTTATATATTATTTTGAATTGCAGTATTTAAAATGTCATCCATAAAAAACTCTTTATATTGTAAGTAATTTTTTATTCTAAAAACTTACCTAGCTAGCTATTTATGTGGATTCTTTTTTCTCTTGTTTGTTTTTGTTTGCTTGTTTAACAGTTGATGATGAGTACATAATCATTGGATCTGCCAACATCAACCAGAGATCAATGGATGGTGGAAGAGACACCGAAATTGCCATGGGAGCTTATCAACCGCACCATTTGGCTACCAGCCAGGGTGGTGCAAGAGGCCAAATCCATGGCTTACGCATGTCCTTATGGTACGAGCACCTTGGCATGCATGAAGACACCTTCCTCAACCCAGAAAGTGAAGAATGTATTAACAAAGTGAAGCAACTTGGGGAGAAGTATTGGGAATTGTATTCTAACAAGAATTCACTTGGATCTAGTAACCTTCCTGGCCACTTGCTTCGGTATCCTGTTGACATTTCTGCTGATGGAACACTCACAAATCTCTCAGGATTTGAGTTCTTCCCTGACACTACTGCTCCTATTCTAGGTGACAAAAATCCTACTATTATACATCGAGTTATTCCTAAGCCCATAGTGGATATCTTTAACAAGATCTTCACCAGGTAGCACGCATGCAAAAAAAGTGTCCCACAATTCTTAAAGTTCAATTCCTTGATCAAAATAAGTATCCTTTATTCACATCTGGTTTATTGTTGTACCTGTCTGATAATGGATACCTTTATCTTAACTTTTGATATTAAATAAATGTTGTATTGCTTGTACTTCGTGAATGAAATTTATCCATTTCAAAAGTCTTCTCGGCTCAGTTGTATTACTTCGTTGAATATAATTGTGGTTTCTTCCTTTATGGTCCATTCATCCTGATGAAATGCCTTTGATTATACCAAGTAAATGACTGAAAGAATATTAAAATATAGAGTGTATCGACTCCCAACAAACTACTCCACCTGTATATTTAAAATGGCAAATTCTATTCTATGATATATGTGAGATGGTATTTAAATTTTGTCAAACGTAAAAAATAAATTTTAAATTTTTAAAATTTATTTATCTTTATGTTTTTTAAATTTAATTTTAATATTTAACTCTTTATGATAACTTAGTAAACCACATCTTTGGTGTCCAATGGCCACGTTATTAGCAGCTACGGGTGGGTGAGGGTTGACCATTTAATAGAAAGTTGACAAGCTTCTTTTGTTTTGACAGTATTAAACAATATCTAAGTCCACCAAATTTTTTTATATATATATTTAGTTAGTTACCTATTTACCATGTTTGCTTAATAATGTTACTATCATTAACAATGTCAAATTCAAATTCAAACACTTTTTTCTACTATACGTGTATACCATAAATTAATGCAGCTAAGCTAGTTATTGTAAGTTTGTAATCACCAAACATCAAAACTCACCACAAAACCTACCGCTTAAGTATCACCTTTTAAGCATCATAATAATCAACATTTAAACATTAACTTCTGTTTCTAAAATTACAAGTTCGCCATTTCAATATAAAATATTTTCAACGGATATATATTGTTAGAGTAAAGTATATTTTTTATCTTTGAAATTTGGTAAAAATTTTAAAAATACCTCTAAGTTTTATTTTGTTTTAATTTTGTACCAAAAGTTTTTTATTTGCATCAAATATATTTTTGACGGCTAAATTTTCAAAAAAATTAAGACCAATATAACAATAATGCATGAAAATTATACTTAGTTTGTTTGTGTTGAGAGTTGTTCTTATAAAATTATTGTTAAATTGGTCTTAAATATTTTGACAAATTAGCCGTTAGAAGTATATTTGATGCAAATCGAAAACTTTTGGGACAAAATTGAAACAAAATAAAAGTTAGTATTAGTTAACTCTAGACATTATAGCTAAATTACACTTTGTTAGGGGTCTTTTTGTTGAGAATAGATTTTGTTAGATTTGTTATTTTTATTTGGTATTTTTTTGACAAAATTAAAAAAATTATGTTTTAAATGGATCAAATTCGGTCTAAAATTATGTTATAATATATTTTATAATATAATTAGTAATTAATATTATATTTATATTTTAATATTATATAACATCATTTTGGTTTTAAAATAATTTATTTTAATATAAATATACATAATATTTATTAAATTTAACATTTAAATATCATATTTTATTTTTTGTTGTACAAAATTTATAAGAATTATATATACTAATCATACGTCGTCGAGTCGATTTGATTTAATTTAAGAGCAATGCTAGGGGGCCAACAATTTTTGTAATTGTTAGCCATCAACTAGCCATCAATGATAATTTGATGGTGTGAGATTGATGTAAAATTTCATCCAATGGCTCACCTTCCTCTGCTGATTACATGCTGGCCAAAATTCAATAAAACTGCTGGCCCCCTAGACTTTTCCTTAATTTAATTTATATTCGGATTAACTTAGGGTCGAATTCGTGTACTCAAAATAAAAAAAAAATTGATAATTACATTCTTATTTTTTATAATGTTACTTTATATACAATTTTTTACATTATATATTGCATAAATTTGTAAAAAAAGAGTGATGTTATTAAAATTGGAGTGAGGATATCCATTTCACTATAAAATATTAGGACATATTCAGATCTAAGTACATGCACACCCTTGTTTTGAGTTCAACTAATTAGTATTATCCAAAATGATTATATTGCGTATATATTAAAATCAGTTATTAGGGTAAAAAATGCATTTAAACCAAAGAGAGAAATTTATTACGCATATAAGCCAAATAAGAATCAGTCAAAGCACACTTTAATGTAATTCGAAACAACTTTATTCGAATTACATTCCTTAATAATTCGAATCAATACAGTTCGAATTATTCCCAATCATTGCGTACAAGTAATTCGAATCAACTTGGATCGAATTATAAAAGCATAATTCGAATTGTGTTAATTCGAATTAGTAGGAACACGTGAGTAGGAGGAAGTTCGAATCAAATTGATTCGAATTACTCACATTTCGAATCAAATGGTAATTCAAATTACACATTGTACAATAAGATACTAAAAAAATACTATATAATATAAAAAAATATACTAAAAGAAGTATAAAATAAGATTATAGTAAATTAATTTTAGTATAAAATTATTAAATATAAATTAATTTTAACTACTATTAGTACATTGAATTAAAAATAACATATAAAAATGTACTTGTATTTTATTAAATTTTAATAACATATAAAAATTTAATGACTTTTTAAATATTCTTTTTATAATAGGAGTACATTTTTATATACTTTAAATACTTTATATAAAAATGTACTGGTATTTATCATACAAAAATAAAGTGTTGTGCCAATATAATAACATTATAACATTTTAAATCAATTTTTTCTAGGATTTTAGATTAAAAGCAGCACATGAAAAAGTATTATTGGTATTTTAAAGCTAACTTAATTAGAAAAGATAGAACTGTATTTTTTAGGATTTTACGTACATAATTAGGCTATTTTAATATTGATCAAAGATGTGTGTTACACTATGTTATTTGATTTTAGGTAAGTTTTACTCTACTATAATTTTTTATTTTTTACTTTTCAGGAGACACAAATCTAAAAAATTTTATAAATTAATTTAAAAGAAAATATCATTGACGTTTTATAAAATTTTTTTTTGATTTGTGTCTTTTGAAAAGTAAAAAAAAAAATATAGTAGAGTAAAACTTACCTGAAACCAAATAACATAGTGTAACACATCAATATTAAAAAAAATTAACTTAATTATGTACATAAAATCCTAAAAAATACAGTTCTATCTTTTTTAATTAAGTTAGCTTTAAAATACCAATAATACTTTTTCATGTGCTGCTTTTAATCTAAAATCTTAGAAAAAAATTGATTTAAAATGTTATAATGTTATTATATTGGCTCACTACTTTATTTTTGTATGATAAATACAAGTACATTTTTATATAAAATATTTAAAGTATATAAAAATGTACTCCTATTATAAAAAAAATATTTAAAAAGTCATTAAATTTTTATATGTTATTAAAATTTAATAAATACAAGTACATTTTTATATGTTATTTTTAATTCAATGTATTAATAGGAGTTAAAATTAATTTATATTTAATAATTTTATGCTAAAATTAATTTACTATAATCTTGTTTTATACTTTTTTTTAGTATATTTTTTTATATTATATAGTATTTTTTCTAGTATCTTATTATACAATGTGTAATTTGAATTACCATTTGATTCGAAATGTGAGTAATTCCAATCAATTTGATTCGAACTTCCTCCTACTTATGTGTTCCTACTAATTCGAATTGACACAATTCGAATTATACTTTTATAATTCGTTTCAAGTTGATTCGAATTACTTATACGCAATGGTTGGGAATAATTCGAGTTGTATTGATTCTAATTATTAAGGAATGTAATTCGAATAAAGTTGTTTCGAATTACATTAAATTGTGCTTTGACTAATTCTTGTATCAGATTCTTGTTTGGCTTATATGCATAATAAATTTCTCTCTTTGGCTTAAATGCGTTTTTTACCCAGCTATTAAAATTAATTATCATTCTAAAATACATGTTGAAATATAAATATATATTAAAAATAAATTAAATCACATATGTATTTATATACAAATAACTTATTTTAATAGCTGATTTTAATGTACAAATAATATTTTTGTATCTAAAATATGTTCAGGTTACTCTTTACCAAGATGCTCATGTCCTAGATGATTTTTCTCCAAGAGTAGTGCTTGATGGAAGTAAGACTTACAAGCCTCAAAGATGCTAGGAGGATATCTTTGATGCAATCAACGAAGCAAAACACTTTATATACATCAATGGCTGGTCTCTTTACACTCAGATTTTTCTTATAAGAGATCTAAGAGGCCAAAGCATGGTGGAGACATAACACTCGGTGAGTTGCTCAAGAAAAAGGCAAAGGACGATGGAGTCAGGGTTGTGATGCTTCTATGGCAGGATGGAATAATTTCAGTTCCGGAAATTGGAAACTACGTCAGAACTCGGGTACTCATGATAAAGAAACCCAAAGCTATTTCAAGGACACAAATGTCCGCTGCATTTTGTGCCCACGTGATAGTGTTTGTTACTGTCATCACCCAAAGATTGTGGTGGTGGATGCTAAGTTGCCAAATGAAAAAGACTCAGATTGTAAGACCCAAAATTTTTCAAATAAAATTTATTGTAAATTAATTTAAATTCATTTATTCATTAGAAATGTTATTTTTAGAAATTATTTTATTAAAACTAGTTAAATCAAAAATTAAATTAGGTTTTGATAATTAATTAAAATTTTATCTAATTTTATAATTATTGAATTATTTTTTATATTTAAATTATAAAATTAGTAGTTACGAAATGACAATAATATTTATGTGACTTAATTCAAATAATTGATAATTCTATGATTTAATACTTCAAGTTTTAGGAATAAAGAAAATTAATCTTATTATCTTATAAATTCAATTAAAGAATTTGATTTCAAACCAATTAATATTTTAATACAACAAATAATATTTTAAAATAATTTTTAAGATTAAATTAGATTTTTAATTAATACTCTAGACCTCTAATTTTATTAAATATACCTAAACTACCCAAAACAAAAACAAAATCCCTAAATTAAACCTATTAACTCTAGCCACAACCGCCACACCCCCCTTTCCCAAAAAGAAACAGCTTCAGATTAAACTAAGAAAGAAAAAAGAGAAGGGAAATGGAAACAGGGAAAGGAGGGGAGAGAGGGTGAGATTCGAGAAAGCAGAGAGAAAGAGAGGGAAGAGCGCCGGTGGAAGGGGGAAGACGCGCCAGAGCTGGAGGGCTGTTCCGCCGCTCCTCGTCGCGGCTGAAGCCGTCGCCACCACAGATGCGTCCGCGCCATCGAGTCGTCGCCGCCGAACCACCCGCGAGTAACAGAACCGCGAAGAGAAAGAGTGCATGAAGAGAGAGAGGGAGCCGATTCTGCCACCACCGCCGCGTCCAGCCGCCGTCGCTTACTCCATCACCGCTCCTAGAGGCGGGTGGCGGAGCTTCTACCGCCGTTGAGATCCACCACCATCAGCGCTGCCGTCAAAGGGAGCGCGCTGTCACAGTTCAATCACAATCGAGCTTGAAGGGAAGTGCCACTGAAGTTGCCCGACAGCAGTTTCCCCTGCGTTCCCAATCCCATTCTTGAAACTGTAATATTCTTGCTCAGTGCATGTTTGGGCGCCATTATTTTTTAATGTGTTTGGCAAATTTTTAGTAGTAAGAGTAAAAGCACTAGTAAAATCAAAAAAAGACCTTTTTTGAGAAGCTGTAATTTATATCTTTTTTTAAAAGATCTTTTTTCCTTAAAAAAAAAAAGATGTTTTTCATGTAATAAATAAACAAAAAAGTACTTTTATATTGTTATACCCAAACATAATTGATAGATAAAAAGACTTTTTTACATGAGATATCCAAACATAAAATTACTTTTACTTCTCTATAAGATCTTTTAAAAAAAATAACTCGAAAAAAAATCTTTTTTTAGAAGCTCACCCAAACAAGTCCTTACTCTGCTTCCCGATTTTAATTCTCTATAATTTTTATTCTGGATAAAATAGTAATGTTCCTGTTTAGTACTGCTGTCGCCGTCGTCAATCTGGATCCTAGCTCGTTGCTGCTGATGATGGTAAGCCAAACTGTCATCCTTGATGCTGGAGAAGGACACCAGAGTTACTATTCTGGTTTTAATGCAATTCGTCCCTGTCCCGGATCACTGTTGTCTTCTGTTCTGCTTCTGCTTCTAGTTGCGCCGGTACTGATGCAGTTATCGCTCCATCATTCTATTTTTCCATAACTGTAGTGAATTCCTAACTAAAATCTTTATTGTTATTGTTGTTATATGCTTGTTGAGGGTTTTGGGTATTCACGTTTCAGGGTTAAACCATTGAGCCGTGTTTGATGGTGTTGTTGGTGAGAGTTTTCAGTGTAGCTAATGCCACTGCCGTTGTTTCATTCTCTTAGTACAGTAAGTGTTTCTGTTTCGAAACCCTCACGTTAGTATTCAATTATATGTTTGTGAGTCTTACGCAACTTTAATGTCTCAGGGTCGAGTTCTGCTGTGAATAGTGCTTTTTGGGCTATACGGCTGTGGGAAATAGTCGGAGTCAATGTCATTCGATTTTGGAATGAGGAAAAAAAAAGGAATTCTCCAACGCGTTTGGTTTGTGGTTTCGCGAGGTAGGGGCGTTTTTATTAAAACTCATTTTTGTTCTTAAGAGTTGTTATAAATTGATATTTAGGCGAGTAAATATTTTTGGTGATTATGGAATCTTATGAGTTGAACTGAACTGCCTTGAATGAATGTGATTGCTTACTTGCCTGTTGCTAGTTCTGAATATTGAGTTGATATTGAAGTAGTGAATGAAAGGTTAATTTGAAAATCTGATTTGAATGTTTATCAAGTATAATTGAGAATTGGAAAGTGATTTGATGTTGGATTTAGTTTGACTTCCGAAAATGATTTGAGATTTGTGAATGACTTGGGTTTGAAAATGTTGGAAAGTGTATGAGAAAATGTTAATTGACTTTGTTGGAAATGAATTGGAATTTGGAAAGGGTTATAATATTGGAAATGAGCTTGATTTGTAGAAAAATGAATTTATATTGAAAATGGTTTGAGATATTGAAATTGTTCTGATTTTGAAATTGAGTTGAAAGGAGTTTGAGAAATGGTTTTGTTGGGACCCGGAAAGGGTGGCAGTGTCCGAGTTTTAGAGGAGATGTTGCCAAAATTTTATAAAATTGGAAGTTTTATTTGGTGTATTTAACTAAAAAGGTTTGTTCTTAAACATTATATGTGTTTTAAGATTGATTTATTTATCAGAGAAAGGATTATGTTTTGAATGAGGATTTGTTAATGGATGGAATGGAAAGAAGGATAATGAGGATTTTCTTTGAAATATAGTTTTGGAATGAATTTAGAAATGAGATTTGGATTGATAAATGATTATGACATTGAGAATGTTGAGATATAAACTTTGAATTTATCACATGGTTTATAAATTTGAATTATCTGAGATACGAGGTTCCCTGGATAAAGTACTATGGTTTACCACCACGTGTACCAGGTTGAAAACTCGATACTCTATTGACCCTACGACGTAAGTGTGACCGGGCACTATATAAATCCCCGGGAATGTTACCCCCATTGAGCAATATTGATTATTTGAGAAAAAGCTATGCATAGACTCTTGGGGATGCACGTCGGGGGACAGTTTAAGGACAATTCAGACTTGTCGGGTTGGCTGGATAACCGACAGATGAGCCTCATCAACCATAGGACAGGCATGCATCATATGCATTTGTATGCTTTGTTTGGGTTTGAATTTGTTTTGGTTTGCCTAATTGCTAAACTGTTTTTAACTGCTACTTGAACTATTTGCTGTAACTGCTGCGTACTTGTGTTTTCCTTGTCTGTCTTGCCTGTGTTTGTCTTGGCATGCTACACTTGAGAATGAACTTTGGTGCTGAGTTAATGATTGTGTTGTTTGATTGCATGATTGGTTTTTTATTGAGATTTTCTTATAAGAAAGGAAAAGTTTTGGATTTCTAAAAGATTAGACAATGTTTCTTCGAAAAGGTTTTAAACGATTACCTATTGGTTTTTAAAATATTCGTAAGGCAATGATAATCACTGAGCTTGAAAACAGTTTTCTTATCAAATATCTTCTTATGACAACTTTGAAACTCCGTGGTGAGACCGTGTGGTTAGGTTCTCACCCCCCTACAGCTTTACTTTTTAGGAACCGGATGAAGAAGCATTAAGAAGAGTTATACTGCATTTGGTTTATAAATTGTTGTATTAATTAGATTATTTTCTTCCCTCGTCTTTGTTATTACAAGTTTGTAAGAGAGATAGGGATTGTATGGTTTATATGTATAATATATTATGAATTATTATGTAAGGAGTCTTGTATATGAATCTATGTTTGCTTGTATTTTTCTTAAGATAAAGTGTTTATTTCTGGTCTTCAAAGAAATCAGCGATACAGTATCGAGTCACAGGCTCCTATTTTAGTATTTAGTATGTAAAGTAGTCGTAATACTTCTTGCTATCAGAGTAGCGCAGCCGGAAGCGTGACTTCTGATAGTGAGGGTGTTATACAGATCATCAATGAAGAATTGTGAGTTTTATTGGAGGTATTGATCTCTATAATTGAAGATATGATACTCAATTTCATTCTCTTTTTCAAACTTTAGCTGCTGAACAGAGTAAAGATTTTTATCAACCAAGTATTTCTGGATCTGCAATTGAAAAGGGTGGTCCTAGGGAGCCATGGCATGATATACATTGTAATCTTGAAGGGCCTATTGCATGGGATGTTTACTCCACCTTTGTGCAGAGATTTTGGAAACATGGCACAGATCAGGGCATGCTTTTTTCAGAAGAAAAGCTTAAGGATTTCATCATTACACCATCTCAAGTAACGAACCCTGATGATGACGATGACACGTGGAATGTTCAGTTGTTCAGATCCATTGATGATACAACTACTCTTGGTTTTCCAGAAACCGCTAAAGAAGCTTTTGAACACGGGCTTATTAGTGGGGAGAACAAGATGATAGATCGGAGCATTCAAGATGCATACATTAATGCTATTCGGCGAGCAAAGAATTTCATATATATTGAGAACCAATATTTCATAGGAAGTGCTTTCGGGTGGAGTGTGGATAGCACAGAATTTGATTCTGTTCATCTTATCCCAAAGGAGCTTTCACTCAAAATTGTTAGCAAGATTAAAGCCAAGGAGAAGTTCATGGTGTACGTAGTGATTCCAATGTGGCCGGAGGGTGTTCCAATAAATAACACTACTGGAGCTGTTCAGAAAATATTATATTTGCAGAAGAGGACCATAGAGATGATGTACAAGGACATTGTTCAAGCACTCAAGGAAGAGAAAATTGAACAAGATCCTCGGAAATATTTGTCATTCTTCTATCTTGGCAATCGAGAGGTGAAGAAGGACGGAGAGTATGTGCCTCCACAGAGACCAGAACAAGGTTCTGATTACCAGAAAGCCCATGAAGAAAGACACTTCATGATTTATGTGCATTCCAAGATGATGATAGGTAAGTCAATGATTATTTCAAAATGAAAATTTAGGTGTAGTTAACTTCATGTAAAGTTCATAGCTGGCCGTCATTAAATGATTTAATATGTTTGATTAACTCTAGCTATCAACTTCACATGAAGTTAACCACACCTAAATTTCTATATTATTTTAAATTTAACGTTCATGTACTCTTTTTGTATACAAATAATCTATGATGCACGGATACTGACACGGACATGGGACACGACACGATACGGGATACGTCGACACGCGAATTTTAAAATTTCGCATGACACGGGGACACGCATATATGTAAAATATAAAGTATTTTTAGATAAATTGTAATGATATTTTGATATTTTATTGATATTAAAATATAAATTAAAATTTTTAATTATTTTTAATGTCTTATTTTAATTATATCAAGCATTTAAAATATTTTTTATTTTAATAAATAATAATATATACTATATCTAAATTTATTTTAAGAATATATGTTAAGAATAAGACTGGACACGTGGACACGTGATGGTATTTAGGTGTGTCCAGGCGTGTCCGGAGAAGAATTTTTTATTTTTTATTAAGACACGGTTGGACACGCGTGTCTGAAATGTGTCCGACACACGAACACGATAACTCAGCGAAGTGTCCGTGCTTCATAGCAAATAATAATTAATATTTAAAAAACTCTTTGTATTGTAAGTAATTTTTTATTGTAAAAACTTTACATAGCTATTTATGTGGATTCTTTTTTCTTTTGTTTGTTTTTGTTTGCTTGTTTCACAGTTGATGATGAGTACATAATCATTGGATCTGCCAACATCAACCAGAGATCAATGGATGGTGGAAGAGACACCGAAATTGCCATCGGAGCTTATCAACCGCACCATTTGGCTACCAGCCAGGGTGTTGCAAGAGGCCAAATCCATGGCTTCCGCTTGTCCCTATGGTACGAGCACCTTGGCATGCATGAAGACACCTTCCTCAACCCAGAAAGTGAAGAATGTATTAACAAAGTGAAGCAACTTGGGGACAAGTATTGGGAGTTGTATTCTAACAAAGATTTACTTGGATCTAATAACCTTCCTGGTCACTTGCTTCGGTATCCTGTTGACATTTCTACTGATGGAACACTCACAAATCTCTCAGGAGTTGAGTTCTTCCCTGACACTAATGCTCCTATTCTAGGTGACAAAAACCCTACTATCATGAATCGAGTTCTTCCTAACAAGATCTTCACCATGTAACATGCATGCAAAAAAAGTGTCCCACAATTCTTAAAGTTCAATTCCTTGATCAAAATAAGTATCCTTTATTAACATCTGGTTTATTGTTGTACCTGTTTGATAAAAGATACCTTTATCTTAACTTTTGATATTAAATAAATGTTGTATTGCTTGTACTTCGTGAATGAAATTTATCCATTTTAAAAGTCTTCTCGGCTCAGTTGTATTATACTTCATTGAATATAATTGTGGCTGCTTCCTTCATGGTCCATTCATCCTGATGAAATGCCTTTGACTATACCAAGTAAATGATTGAAAGAATACTATAATAGCATGCATCCACTCCCAACATGATGATATTCTAGGTTTAATATACAAAAGAATTTACATTCATATTCATATTCATATGTGAAATTTGATACATATACATATTGGTTAAGTGATTGTGGAACAGGATTTGAGAGCGTGGACAGAACATGCTGTGGCATTGCAAATATGGAACTTGTCCCATTTTATAGCACTTCTCATTGAATATGCAAAGATGCATCTAAATATGTTCTATGGGACAGTTATCACTGAGAGAACTTATAGCATTATTATCTCATATTTAATAAAAAAGATCAAGTTAATTTTCAAAATGGTTTCTAAAATTTGATATCTAACTCAATTTAGTTATTTAATTTTCAATTAACCTAAATTATACCTAAAACTTTAAGGAGGGACTCCAGTTGATCCCTCCGTCCATTTCCATCACTCAAAAGATGATATGATACGATTAACGAAATCGTTTTACTGTTTGTTTTTAAACGTCGTCATTTTACTCCTTCTTTAGCTTCTTCATCCTCCTCAATGTCTAAACCTCCCACCATTTCATTGCCACCATCCTCAATCATATCTTACCATCCCACCACCATCACCTGTAACGACCCAACTTCCAGAACGTCATGATCGTACCGAAAGTAAGGTGTTACCAACCTGCTTCCCTTTATTAACTATTTACTATTGAGCCTTTAGTTCGATATCGCGATTTTGTTTTAGTAAAAATACCAGAAAATCTTGTTATCATAATTAAAATCATATAGCAAACATCACCAAGTAATAATAATCACATAATTATTAATAATAATATGTCATACATAAGATTTCAAATAAAACTCACATACATATCCTATCCCTCTGTATAAAATAAAAATGTTAAGCAATAAGAGCGAGGGAACTTCTATGGAAGTAACTTAACTCATAAGTAAATTCTATAATCTCCCGCAGCTTCAAACGGAGTCTTCGAACCTGTGTCACTGAAAGGGTGGAAGATTTTGGGGTGAGAACAAACCCACGTTCTCAGTAGGAATGGGAATGCCGTAAAAGTAATGAAATAGAATGCAAATAATTAATATACTCAAGGAAACTATAGTTTTGTCAAATTCTTTTTGAAAATACTACTCTTTTGGTTTACTTTACTAATTATTTACCTCTTTCAAAAATCTAAGCTCAAAACAAATTCCAAAATATAAAACTGGTCACTTTAAGCATTTTTCAACTTCATAGATAATTTTCAATCACAACATCAATTCTTAATCATCATCATACATTCACCAACTAATAGCACTAACAAAAGATTCAATTCAGCACAAACAAGTCACAACAAGGCAAACAGCACAATCACAGAGAAGTACAACGAGCAAACCCAATCAAATGCAAATGCACACACAAGGATGATGCATGTCTATCCCTAGTGCAGGTAATGAGCTCATTTGTCGGTTACATACCCGCTCCCGACGTTACCCGGAGTCCTCTGACCAGGTAAGGCTTCCCTGTTGGCAAGCCCCTCGCAAGAGTCCTTTGACTTGTGAGGCAAACCACTGCAAGAGTCCTTTGACTTGCAGGGCGGCACTAGCAACCCACTGCAAGAGTCCTTTGACTTGCATGGCGGAGCTAGTTAACTTATATCTGCCCAACACACTCACTGTAAGAGTCCTTTGACTTACAGGAGCACACACACACTCTCACTGTAAGAGTCCTTTGACTTACAGGAGTATATGCTAGTTGTGTTTTCTCGATACCTCTGTAAGAGTCCTCTGACTTACAGAATAGCATTATAGCTAAGTATCCCAGGGAAGCGCTTTTAGTGGTTGTACCACCATCTATCTGACTGCCTTCATGCAGCAGATCATTACACAAATATCTCAAAAGTGCCATAATGCAACAAATGAATAAACACATCTCTTGTGTTGCCTCAAGCAACAAATAACCTTTCAACAGGTCCTCTACTCTTTATTCTCTTTTATAATCATAAATACGCAAGCGGGACAAAACCCACGTCCTTGCCAACAATTTCATAAACCGAATATCTTTACTCAAAAGAATCAGGGAAATTATCATCATAAGTTATCATTCTCGTTATTCATCTCCAATTACATATTCTTATACAATATCTCTCTCTTTCTTTATTCAATCATGTTGTACAAACTTTACGACTTCCACTTTTGCAACTTCTTAACTCGAACCAATTTTAAAACTATTTTCTAGTTTAATTTTCTTTCAAAAAGACTCAAGAAAATCATTTATTTTAAATTCGCTAAATACTTTTCAAAACATCACCCTCTTACTAAAAGTAACCAAATAAAACTCTTTTTCAAGTTTACTAACTTTCCAAAGACTCAAAAATAATCTCTCTCTTTACTATTCAAATTTAAATATTAAAAATTCATCAAACTTAAAAAAAATAATCCTTTATTTCAAACCCCAAGAATAACTCTTTTCATGTTGAATAAATCCCAAAACATAACTCCTTTTCATATTAAATCAATCTTGAAATATAGTTTCTTTCCTAGATAATTTAATTTTGAAACATAAACCTTTCTTTAGTAAATCGAAATTAAAATAGAATAATTCTTTTCTTTACTAGATAAAACTCAAATAATATCATTTTTCAAATTCAAAGCTTCTAAAATGACTTTTCAAATAAAACCTTAGATTTTATAAAATTTCGGCAGCACCTCCCCTAAAACTCGGACTTAACCACCCTTACGGGTTCCCTCTTCCTCCACAAATCACCAGCCCTTTTTTTCAACAAGTTTCAAACGGGCAATTCTCAATCAACCAGACCTTCACAATTCATAATAATTAGCAAGTCAATCATACTCCACAATTCCAACTAATCCATCAATCCAACTCCAATCTCATATATTCACAACTAAATTCATAAGTCATAAAATCCTTTCAAATTAAACTCAATCAATTCTCCATCCGTTCATTAGCGATTATCATAACAGATTGTCAATAATTATCTCATCACAAATCAGTTTAAGAACTAACATCCTTTCATCAATTAAATTCAGAATTTCACCCAGTCATCATTTATTATAAAAGTAAACCAGTCTAACTTTAAAAACTTATAACTAATTTCCAAAACCATTCTTCAATCAGTCACCCACCAAATCCACTTCCGTTACAATATATCGAATAACCAGCACATCATTCAATTCAATATAAATCCGTCAAAGATCATAATTTCAGTCAATTTGCAACCATCAAGCAAATCAGCCTATGGCAACCAGCTCAACATAATCAAATAACAGGATTCTCAGTAATTCCAAACCAATATCAAATAATTCAAAATACTTATTCAAGATCAGAATCTCAGCCAACTCATCATAAAAATCAGTAATTCAAAATACAATTCACAACCAGATTTTAACCAATTCAGCAATATCACATAAGATCAGAATTTCCAACAAATCCATCAAAATTAGAAAACCAATATCAGTCACAGCATTAACCAAAATTAATCTTGTCAAGTTAATTACCTACAATAACAAAACCTAATAACATTCACAGCCATAAACTAAACTCAATAAACCAATTTAGAATATTATCTCAATACCAAACTTAATCCAAATTTTACAACTTCAAACCAAGCTTATTCCTATCAATTAATCATATTTATAAATTATTTGCAATTACTCACTAAACCTCTTTGGCATTCATAAGTTAAAAGCTATTAATTTCAATTAAAATCCCCTACCTCAAAGTCGAAACTCACGGAAATCACTAAACTCAAAAGCTCCATTGGTAGTTCTAACATCCGTTCTGCTCTCTTAGCAGCTACCATGATGATTCTGGGCAGCTCCAGTGATGGTGAAAGGTCTCAACTTCAGCCAAGCAGCAGCAGTAACAATTCAGAGTAAAGCCAGAGCAACATCAACTCTAGCAGCGGCAGTGGCGACTAGGGAGGCTTCAGCGACAATGACCAACTTCAACGGAGCTCCAGCAGCGGCATCAACCAAATATAAGCTCTGATGGCGGGAGAGGCTCCGGCAACTCACGGAAATCACAAGCAGAGGCTGAGCAAAGCAAGAATAGCAGCAGCAATCTTGAACCCAACAAACAGAAATAACAAGCCAACAGTAGCTCGGGTGGTGATTGTGACAGTGGCGGCGGCATCAACGGCGGGATGGGAAGCAGCAGTGATGACTGGGTGCACAATAGTGACGAGAACTCCTCTTCCTCGCGTTCTACTCGACGGCGGCTCCAAGGCAGACCAGCGGCGACGGCGACGACAAGAATTAACGGCGACGAAGGCGGCTGGCTCCAGCGACGGTGACAGGTCATGATGAGGATGACGATGACGACGGCACGGCGGCTTTCTTTGGCGGCAAGCTCGCGGCAGACGCAACGCCACCCTCCTCTGTTTCTCTCTTCCTTCTCGGCGTGGGTGGATGGTACGACGGCGAGCAAGACGCGGCTAGGTGTGATGGAGTGCGGTGGCGGCGCTGCTCCTCCCTCTTCTTCGCTGGCACTCTTTCTTCCTGTCTTCTCCATATGTGTGCGTGCGTGTGTATAGTGAGGAAATGAGTGTGAGTTCGTTGGTGAGGCTGAGAGTGAGAGAGGTAAGTCTCTGTGTGTGTCATGTGGTGAGGGTAACAGCGCTGACTTGGGGATTAAGGGTGAGTGTGTTAGCTGAAGAGGGTGAAGGAGGGGTGGGGTGTGGCTGAGGCAAAGGGAAGCAAGGGTTAGGGTTCCTCAATTTGGGAATTAAGGTTTCTGAGTTTGATTTGGGAATTTAGGAATTAGGAATTTTATAAAGTAATATGGATAGATATGAATAGATATTTTGATAAAATTAGAGGATAGGATAATTTTAAAATCAAATGTACTCTATTAAAAATATTTAGGAACATTATTTATCAACATATTTTTAAGCTCAATCAATTATTTCTAATTTTCATTATGAAATGAACAAGTTAATTATATTTTGTAAAGTACAATTTAAATTCAAATATCAATTTTCTAGATTAAATCATACAAATCTCTATTAGTTTTCTATCTCTGAAACTTTAATTTCAATTTATAAAATAACCAATTATAATAAAAATTGTACATAAATATTAATTGACTTAAACTTAAAGTATTCATAAATATCAATCTAATCATTTCTAATAAAATAATTTCTAGGAGTTCAAATTAATAACATAATTCATTCAAAATAGAACTTATTTAAATTAAATTATACCATGCTTTCTTATTTTTCAATTACCAGAATTATAATTTCAATTATACCAAATATCTAATAAAATTTATATAAAAATTCTAATTAATTTAAACTCCAATTATGATGAAACTCCATTTAATTACCATTAGTAAAATAATTTTTCTTAAAATAAAATTATCAACAAATAAAATAAATCACAAATAACTAATTATCTAATTTTCAAAAACTAGGGTTGTTACATTCTACCCACCTTAGAAAAATTTTTGTCCTCGAAAATTGTTAGAATAAAATAAGTTCAAACTGAAATCAAAGAAAGCAGAATATATGGACAAAAGGATAGGCATTGTCAAGGATGAATATTCAAAGAATTATATAAGCAATCAGATTCATAGGCAAGTAAAGGTGTACAAGAATGACAAAATATGGTTGGGAAACAAGCAAATCACATTCTAAGAAGGAAATTCAAACATGAGAATTCCAATGAAAGCAACTAAGAAAAAGATGGCACGAGTTCATGTGGCACGAATAAAGATTATACGTCGAATCGAAGCTAACTTCATAACCTCTAACGCTCCCAAACCCCGTAAATCGCATTACCTATTCTTCTATTTCGTCTATGATAACCCATTAGTGTTGCCATATACATAAATCATTAGTATTAAGTTGGCCAGACCTAATACCATGAGGCATGCAATGGTAAACCAACAGTGTTAATCATCAGACAGTCATGCAAATAAAACACAAACTCTTGTTATCAGAACAAGTCACAAAGCATGACAGACACTCAGAGTATGCAATGAAGCATAGTCAGTCCATTCCCAAGGCTCTAACAGGAACGAACTGC
The DNA here is from genome assembly GCF_014773155.1 of Arachis stenosperma. Lineage (NCBI taxonomy): Eukaryota > Viridiplantae > Streptophyta > Magnoliopsida > Fabales > Fabaceae > Arachis > Arachis stenosperma. The sequence goes on from NC_080377.1 coordinate 12,311,878, forward strand.
TCTGATACCATATTGTAACGACCCAACTTCCAGAACGTCATGATCGTACCGAAAGTAAGGTGTTACCAACCTGCTTCCCTTTATTAACTATTTACTATTGAGCCTTTAGTTCGATATCGCGATTTTGTTTTAGTAAAAATACCAGAAAATCTTGTTATCATAATTAAAATCATATAGCAAACATCACCAAGTAATAATAATCACATAATTATTAATAATAATATGTCATACATAAGATTTCAAATAAAACTCACATACATATCCTATCCCTCTGTATAAAATAAAAATGTTAAGCAATAAGAGCGAGGGAACTTCTATGGAAGTAACTTAACTCATAAGTAAATTCTATAATCTCCCGCAGCTTCAAACGGAGTCTTCGAACCTGTGTCACTGAAAGGGTGGAAGATTTTGGGGTGAGAACAAACCACACGTTCTCAGTAGGGAATGGGAATGCCGTAAAAGTAATGAAATAGAATGCAAATAATTAATATACTCAAGGAAACTATAGTTTTGTCAAATTCTTTTTGAAAATACTACTCTTTTGGTTTTACTTTACTAATTATTTACCTCTTTCAAAAATCTAAGCTCAAAACAAATTCCAAAATATAAAACTGGTCACTTTAAGCATTTTTCAACCTCATAGATAATTTTCAATCACAACATCAATTCTTAATCATCATCATACATTCACCAACTAATAGCACTAACAAAAGATTCAATTCAGCACACAAACAAGTCACAACAAGGCAAACAGCACAATCACAAAGAAGTACAACGAGCAAACCCAATCAAATGCAAATGCACACACAAGGATGATGCATGTCTATCCCTAGTGCAGGTAATGAGCTCATTTGTCGGTTACATACCCGCTCCCGACGTTACCCGGAGTCCTCTGACCAGGTAAGGCTTCCCTGTTGGCAACGCCCCTCGCAAGAGTCCTTTGACTTGTGAGGCAAACCACTGCAAGAGTCCTTTGACTTGCAGGGCGGCACTAGCAACCCACTGCAAGAGTCCTTTGACTTGCATGGCGGAGCTAGTTAACTTATATCTGCCCAACACACTCACTGTAAGAGTCCTTTGACTTACAGGAGCACACACACTCTCACTGTAAGAGTCCTTTGACTTACAGGAGTATATGCTAGTTGTGTTTTCTCGATACCTCTGTAAGAGTCCTCTGACTTACAGAATAGCATTATAGCTAAGTATCCCAGGGAAGCGCTTTTAGTGGTTGTACCACCATCTATCTGACTGCCTTCATGCAACAGATCATTACACAAATATCTCAAAAGTTGCCATAATGCAACAAATGAATAAACACATCTCTTGTGTTGCCTCAAGCAACAAATAACCTTTCAACAGGTCCTCTACTCTTTATTCTCTTTTATAATCATAAATACGCAAGCGGGACAAAACCCACGTCCTTGCCAACAATTTCATAAACCGAATATCTTTACTCAAAAGAATCAGGGAAATTATCATCATAAGTTATCATTCTCGTTATTCATCTCCAATTACATATTCTTATACAATATCTCTCTCTTTCTTTATTCAATCATGTTGTACAAACTTTACGACTTCCACTTTTGCAACTTCTTAACTCGAACCAATTTTAAAACTATTTTCTAGTTTAATTTTCTTTCAAAAGACTCAAGAAAATCATTTATTTTAAATTCGCTAAATACTTTTCAAAACATCACCCTCTTACTAAAAGTAACCAAATAAAACTCTTTTTCAAGTTTACTAACTTTCCAAAGACTCAAAAATAATCTCTCTTTACTATTCAAATTTAAATATTAAAAATTCATCAAACTTAAAAAAAAAATCCTTTATTTCAAACCCCAAGAATAACTCTTTTCATGTTGAATAAATCCCAAAACATAACTCCTTTTCATATTAAATCAATCTTGAAATATAGTTTCTTTCCTAGATAATTTAATTTTGAAACATAAACCTTTCTTTAGTAAATCAAAATTAAAATAGAATAATTCTTTTCTTTACTAGATAAAACTCAAATAATATCATTTTTCAAATTCAAAGCTTCTAAAATGACTTTTCAAATAAAACCTTAGATTTTATAAAATTTCGGCAGCACCTCCCCTAAAACTCGGACTTAACCACCCTTACGGGTTCCCTCTTCCTCCACAAATCACCAGCCCTTTTTTTCAACAAGTTTCAAACGGGCAATTCTCAATCAACCAGACCTTCACAATTCATAATAATTAGCAAGTCAATCATACTCCACAATTCCAACTAATCCATCAATCCAACTCCAATCTCATATATTCACAACTAAATTCATAAGTCATAAAATCCTTTCAAATTAAACTCAATCAATTCTCCATCCGTTCATTAGCGATTATCATAACAGATTGTCAATAATTATCTCATCACAAATCAGTTTAAGAACTAACATCCTTTCATCAATTAAATTCAGAATTTCACCCAGTCATCATTTATTATAAAAGTAAACCAGTCTAACTTTAAAAACTTATAACTAATTTTCCAAAACCATTCTTCAATCAGTCACCCAACAAATCCACTTCCGTTACAATATATCGAATAACCAGCACATCATTCAATTCAATATAAATCCGTCAAAGATCATAATTTCAGTCAATTTGCAACCATCAAGCAAATCAGCCTATGGCAACCAGCTCAACATAATCAAATAACAGGATTCTCAGTAATTCCAAACCAATATCAAATAATTCAAAATAACTTATTCAAGATCAGAATCTCAGCCAACTCATCATAAAAATCAGTAATTCAAAATACAATTCACAACCAGATTTTAACCAATTCAGCAATATCACATAAGATCAGAATTTCCAACAAATCCATCAAAATTAGAAAACCAATATCAGTCACAGCATTAACCAAAATTAATCTTGTCAAGTTAATTACCTACAATAACAAAACCTAATAACATTCACAGCCATAAACTAAACTCAATAAACCAATTTAGAATATTATCTCAATACCAAACTTAATCCAAATTTTACAACTTCAAACCAAGCTTATTCCTATCAATTAATCATATTTATAAATTATTTGCAATTACTCACTAAACCTCTTTGGCATTCATAAGTTAAAAGCTATTAATTTCAATTAAAATCCCCTACCTCAAAGTCGAAACTCACGGAAATCACTAAACTCAAAAGCTCCATTGGTAGTTCTAACATCCGTTCTGCTCTCTTAGCAGCTACCATGATGATTCTGGGCAGCTCCAGTGATGGTGAAAGGTCTCAACTTCAGCCAAGCAGCAGCAGTAACAATTCAGAGTAAAGCCAGAGCAACATCAATTCTAGCAGCGGCAGTGGCGACTAGGGAGGCTTCAGCGACAATGACCAACTTCAACGGAGCTCCAGCAGCGGCATCAACCAAATATAAGCTCTGATGGCGGGAGAGGCTCCGGCAACTCACGGAAATCACAAGCAGAGGCTGAGCAAAGCAAGAATAGCAGCAGCAATCTTGAACCCAACAAACAGAAATAACAAGCCAACAGTAGCTCGGGTGGTGATTGTGACAGTGGCGGCGGCATCAACGGCGGGATGGGAAGCAGCAGTGATGACTGGGTGCACAATAGTGACGAGAACTCCTCTTCCTCGCGTTCTACTCGACGGCGGCTCCAAGGCAGACCAGCGGCGACGGCGACGACAAGAATTAACGGCGGCGAAGGCGGCTGGCTCCAGCGACGGTGACAGGTCATGATGAGGATGACGATGACGACGGCACGGCGGCTTTCTTTGGCGGCAAGCTCGCGGCAGACGCAACGCCACCCTCCTCTGTTTCTCTCTTCCTTCTCGGCGTGGGTGGATGGTACGACGGCGAGCAAGACGCGGCTAGGTGTGATGGAGTGCGGTGGCGGCGCTGCTCCTCCCTCTTCTTCGCTGGCACTCTTTCTTCCTGTCTTCTCCATATGTGTGCGTGCGTGTGTATAGTGAGGAAATGAGTGTGAGTTCGTTGGTGAGGCTGAGAGTGAGAGAGGTAAGTCTCTGTGTGTGTCATGTGGTGAGGGTAACAGCGCTGACTTGGGGATTAAGGGTGAGTGTGTTAGCTGAAGAGGGTGAAGGAGGGGTGGGGTGTGGCTGAGGCAAAGGGAAGCTAGGGTTAGGGTTCCTCAATTTGGAAATTAAGGTTTATGAGTTTGATTTGGGAATTTAGGAATTAGGAATTTTATAAAGTAATATGGATAGATATGAATAGATATTTTGATAAAATTAGAGGATAGGATAATTTTAAAATCAAATGTACTCTATTAAAAATATTTAGGAACATTATTTATCAACATATTTTTAAGCTCAATCAATTATTTCTAATTTTCATTATGAAATGAACAAGTTAATTATATTTTGTAAAGTACAATTTAAATTCAAATATCAATTTTCTAGATTAAATCATACAAATCTCTATTAGTTTTCTATCTCTGAAACTTTAATTTCAATTTATAAAATAACCAATTATAATAAAAATTGTACATAAATATTAATTGACTTAAACTTAAAGTATTCATAAATATCAATCTAATCATTTCTAATAAAATAATTTCTAGGAGTTCAAATTAATAACATAATTCATTCAAAATAGAACTTATTTAAATTAAATTATACCATGCTTTCTTATTTTTCAATTACCAGAATTATAATTTCAATTATACCAAATATCTAATAAAATTTATATAAAAATTCTAATTAATTTAAACTCCAATTATGATGAAACTCCATTTAATTACCATTAGTAAAATAATTTTTCTTAAAATAAAATTATCAACAAATAAAATAAATCACAAATAACTAATTATCTAATTTTCAAAAACTAGGGTTGTTACATCACCCCTCTCCCTCCTCCTCCACCCCTCTTCTCCCTCTTCTTCCTTCTCCTCAATTTAATCAGTTGACAATGGTAAAGAAAAAGAGTATCTTCGGGAATCCCAAGTGAGCTCACATTGAGTTCAATTGTGTCAGAAGTTCAACACCCATCTTCTTGCATTCCTGTCACAAGTCATTATTGACTTAGCACAACAATAACAAATAACTAATTAGAAATAATAAAGAGAATTCTCAGACTCAAACATCAACAAATAATGCTAACGTACACATCATGGTGATGAGCCATATCGATCACTTCTTTGAGAAGTGACTTTGGTATCAAGCTGTGAGACCCTCTAGAAATTCAACCCGTTAACATACTCTTCCATTGATCAAATTGAAGAGGAAGAAGAAGAAGAAGTGAGGAGAGGTGAGGAGGAGGAGGGTTGTGGTGGTGAGGGTGGTAAAGTTGAAAAAGTATGATTGAGGGTGATAGCAATTGGATAGTGGGAGGTTCAGACATTGAAAAAGAGGAAGAATAATAGAAAAAAGAGTAAAACAATGTCCTTTAATGATATTATGTCATTTTTTAAGTGACAGAAACAGATGGAGAGGCTAATTTGAGTCACGCTTTTTAGGGTATAATTTAAATTAATTAAAAATTAAAAAATTAAATTAAATCAAAAGTCAACTTTTAAAGATATTTTGAGTATTAGCTCCGAAAAGACCGTTGATCAATTTGTGTACATATTACTTTCCAACAACTATAGAAAGTAATGAATGATACATAAATATTCTTGTAGCAAACTAGGACTTAATTAAGATTTGATTATTTCAATGTATAAAAATTAGACTTTATTATTAGGTGTTTGCTACGGTACGATGATAAATTTATACGTACTGATATGTTTAAAATATAGATAAATAACAATAAGACATATGGAATTTATTTTCCACGTCAGCATTTAATTTTTTCTTTTTTAAATATATAGTATATCACCACTTTTACTAAAACACCCTTTTTAATTAAATAAAAATAAAAAACATTTATTTATTTAATTTTATAAAAAGACTTAAATATCCTTTCTTTATTTGATTAGACAAAAATACTCTTTTAATACCCCTATCTTAACAGCTTCTCCCCAAATAAAAAAAGGAAGTTGAAACAGGAAACCCTAGCTTCTCCACCACCGCCGCAAGGACTGCTGCCGTCCGTCGCTCTCAGGCACTACCATCGTCGTCTGGTCGTCCGTCGCCTGGCCTCTGTCTCCGTCACGATTCTGCCCCCTCTTCTCAGACTGCTTAGAAGAAAAACACATCCCCATTCTAGTTTCCTTCCTTCGAGTTCAGAGAACAGAAGCTCAACCAAGAAAAAAACCTTAGACTTCGACAGTCAGTTCACTGCTAACTTCTGCGTTTTTTATTTATGCCATGTTCAATGATTATTTGATTACCGAATATTTGAATGTTTTGTGTTTTAATTTTTTATTGAATGATTATTTGATTACTAATGAGCTCTAGTTCTGCTGTGTTGCTATTTTTGTGTGTTGTGATATTTTTTTGAATGATCTTCTGATGTGGTGCTGTTTTGTGTGTTGCTGTGTTGCTTTTTTATTTGTTCTTTATTTTTTATTGACATGCATCTGAGTGATATCACCATTGTAACTTAACTATTTGCTCTGTTGATGTGCTTTTGATTTCTGAATGTCATGCCACTTGTTATGTTGCTGCTGCTGTTTTAGTGTTTTTTAACTTCTGAATCTGCTGTTTTTGAATTTTTGTTGATAGATTTATTGATTTTAGGATTTAGGGTGATTATATGTTGTTGTATTCTAATTTTAGTTGCTGATTATTGTTGATTTCTGGCTCTGTTTAGTATGTTGTGCTGATTGTTCTTGATTTTTGGCTCTGTGAGTGTTGTTCTGTTTTTGGTCTGTAATTGATCTTGTTCAAATTTCATGATTTTGTTACTGTCTCTTGAAAGTTGGGTTTCTTTTTCTAATATGCTTAACATCAGAAAGATTTGGAAAAATTTGTTACTCTTTGTTAAGAATGTGCTGAAACTTTGTTAAAATTTGGCTGAAAATTTTGTTGATAGATAGCTTTTGATATGAATATCCAGTGGTTCCTCTTAATCTTGTATGTTTATTACCAGATCCTTTCGGTATCATTTTGTCAAGATTACATTGCTTCAGTATATGAATTAATTTAGTACTATATTTTTTATAATTGTTGCATGTTATGTTCGAATAGGATAGAGGTTTCTTAGTGTTGCAGTTGCTGATTGTAGATTTACTTGCACTTTCTGATTATATGCTATTTATGTGTAGGTTGCGGTATTGTACTTTCATGATAAATTTACATGGGTGAAAGGGCTCGGTCTCTGCACTATTCTGTTTGGTGTCAGTTTATTCAACTGGTACAAGTAAGTCATCAGCAAACTTGTCTTCCAAAATTCTTTTTCCTTTAATTTTATTATGCTTGTTTATATGTTTTTTCAGTCTATTTTTCTATTTTAGATTTCTGAAGCTTCAGAAGGGCCATTTTGGTGAAGGCGAGGTGGCAGTGCTTCACACAACAGATTCTGCTGGCAAATATGTTATTCTTGAGGAGATGGATGAGCAGGATATCTGAAACCTTCATAGCAACATCTTTAAAGTAAGTCCCTCAGTTGGACTATTGTTAAGTGATGCATGAAGTTGTAATAACTTATTTATCTATAGATATATATAAATTGACTTTCCCTTTTTAATCATAAGATCATTAGTGCTTGTCTTGGTCATCTCAGGGCTTGAATGTTGATGTTATCAACTACTACTGCTATATGGCACTTATTAATACTGTCAATGGAGAAACGTACTACTTTTATTGTGCACCTTTCTTGTACACCTTTCGTTTATGATATAAAAGAGGAATTTTTTTATCTTCTCTCACCTTTTATCAATCACTTTTAATAGGTATATAAGAGAAGTGTATACTAACCACTAAGTAGTGCATATAAGATCTCTTAGTTGCTATATTTGTGTAGCTCCTACGACTCGCCTGCTGACCGACTTCATGTCATGTTTTCAACAGTTATTATAGTTATTCATCCTTATCCTTTTTGTGGCAGGGTTGGAGAAGAGACCTTCTCAGTTTCTTAGTTGATTACACCAACAAAAACGGAGACATGGATATCATTTGAACTTGTATCTGTGTGTTGTTGTCACATATCTTTTAAGGTTGCTATACCTTGATATACATTGAAATGGCGTATCCACTTTTGCAAATTCTTTTTTGCTCTAATCAAATCTCTGTTCCCCAAAAAAGTGGATTTGTTATAGATAAATCTTTTGTTTTTTGGTTTTACTTTTGTATAAGGGAATGCTTATCCCCAATTTGTATTTTCCTTCTCCTCATCTTAATGAAATTATTTTTATCTATCAGATCCCCAATTGGATTTACTTTTATTTATTTATGTTTTTGCTAGAGGGACAAAATTGAAGAAGCTTTAAGGCTGACAGATTTATCAGCTGAGAAGCCTCATTTTTCACATTGTCTAGAGTGTCTTCTTTTTACGGTATTTGAAGCAGATATATAAAGGTTAATAATGGTATCTGTCTAATTTGTGAATTTCAACCTGTGGTTGTGCTTATGACTATATGGATCAAACAATGTATGTACTCTTGTAAACCATATTGTTACTTCAAACAAACTTTATGCCAAATTTTATGAGGGGAATCTCTTGTTCTTGCTGCTTCATTGAACCGACTCTTTGCATATAACAAGCTCTGTTAAGCTGCACTTAACGGTGGCATGAGCTCATTACAAGTGAAATGAGGTTCTCCTCCCATTTAAAATGACAAAATGGGTGACATTTGGGCAAAATGTTGGGAAAAATTCTTAAAGCATAATTTTATACACTTCCTAGATCAAGATTTTAGTTTTCTTTCCAAACCAAACACAAAATTAGATGCAGAAGTGTACATCATCAATGGGATCTCTTCATGATTCTATATTCACAATATGAAACTGAATATTTATCTGATGTTGAAGCAACCTGGTATTTGCCTGTAGTTTCTTTGTCATTTTCCTTTGAAATTTCATGGTGCTTAAACTTGATTCTTTAGTGGTTAGGATCACATTGGTATATAAGTTGATTACCATTAGTAAGAGTTAGCTAGGAGTACTTGGTTACAATGGTTTAGTCATTTGATTAGTATAAATAGAAGTGATAGGATACAGAGAAGGGTTTCAAATTCTCTGAGTAATTGTGATTGTTTTGAGAATTGAGAGGTCTCTTTAATATCATCTCTATCATTTTAATTCAGCAACAAATATAAATTTCTGCGTCCATTTCTAATGTTTATTCTGGCTGTTTATTTTTCATGCTGATTACCCCAGGCCTAATCCAAACAAGAACCAGCTCTCACACTACAAGAAAATGGAACATTTTTAACAAAAAATTTGTATCAAATTTAAAATTGTTACGAAAAAATAGTATTTTGTAATAATAATATGTGATTGTTACAAAAAAATAATATTTTGCAACAACATTACAAATTGTTGCAAAACATGATAATATTTTGTAACAACTTGTTTTATTTTGTTACAAATTATGTTAGTTTTTGTAACGAGATGGTGTTTTGTTACAAAATATTGTAATATTTTGTAACAAAAAAAAGTTGCAAAAATTCAAAATATTTTGTAACAAATTTTGTTTTTTGTTTCAAAAACACCAATTGTTTTGTAACAAAACACCTTTTTGTTTCAAAAACTCCAATTGTTTTCTAACAAAAAATTAATTTGTCACAAAATTCAATATTGTTTGTAACAAGTTAATTATTTGTCACAAAATATAAATATATTTTATAACAATTTTTTTTTTCAAAATGTTAAACACTTTAAGAGTAAAAATATTGTGTATATATTTTTTTCAAAATAATTTTATTTTGTAACATCCTGTATTTTTGAAAATCTAAATATAAATAAATTGTGATTTTATTTTATTAAGTTTAAACTTTATAATTTTAGAAATTATTTTATTAGAAATAATTAAATAGATTCGGAGATAATTTCATTATAAATTAATTAAGATTCTTAAGTAATTTTATTATAATTGAATATTTTGCGTAATTTTAGTAATTGAAAAATAAGAAAGAATTATATAGCTTAATTTAAGTAACTTTTATCATGAAATAGTTATAACTTATTATTAATTTAAACTTCTTATTTTATAAACTAATCTATAAAGAGTAATTAAATTAGTTTTATTAATATTTGGAGTTAAATTAATTAATATTCTTGTGCGAATTTTATAATTGGTTATTTGAAATTAAAATTCAATAATAGAAGTATTATACAATTTAATTTAAGAAATTTGTATTATGATTGTGTAAAACTCTGAATTTTAAAAAGTTATTAATAAATTATTTATGATGTATTATATTTATTTAAGATTATATTTTTAGAAATTTTTATATAAAAGTTGAGTAAATTTTTATTTATTATTTAGATTTCTTATAATTGAAAAATAGTGAATATTTTATATGTCTTAATTTTAAATATTCAGATTTTTAACCTAATTTTATAAATAAAGAAAAATTAATTTATTTATATCTAATATTTTTTTAAATTAGTATTTGAGTGAAAATAAATTACAAATTGAATTTGAAAAGTATTTTTAAGATAAAAATTTTATATTTAATTTGATTTTTGATTATTATTTTATTTTTTTAATTATTTCATAAAATTACACTACTAACCCTACTTTTAATAAAAATACCTAAACTACCCCACACCACCCTAACCCTAACACTACACTCATCTCTCACACTCACCCTCACCCACGGTACACACACAACTCACCCACACACACAAGAACAGAAAGAAGAACAGGAAGAAAGGGAAAAGAAAAGAGAGTGCGGGTTGAGAGAGAAGAGGGGAGGGAGCAACTCGCCGCCGCCGCCGCACACCGCTGCCGCGCTGCCAAGGTTGTTGCATTGTCGACGAAGAGGAGAAAGAGAGGTCGAACGCAGGGAGCTTTCCTCGTCGCCTCGTTGTTTTGCCTTCGCCCTCACCACGAATCACTGCCGTTGTGCTCGCGGGCATGGGGAAGCCATCGCTGCCAGCTTCCTCGTGTCTCTGACGTCGAACCTGTCCTTGCCGCCGCCACTGGAAGCACGAACAGAGGAGAGAAGTCGTCGCCGTCAAGCCAGCTGCCACCAGCGTCGTTCATGTCCGCCGCAGTCACCATCAGAAGCCGCCGTCACATGCCTCGCCATTGCCGTCGATTTTGCCGAGAGAAGATGCGTGGAAAAAAGAGCCGTGGGTCAGGCCAGAGATCGCCGAGGGGGAGAGAGCTGCCATCGCGTCTGCTGCAGGCTTTCCATCATCACCATTATGGAGCCGCGAGGAAGGCGTCACCGGTGCGAGCTCTCGGAGGGAGAGAGGGGTACAAAAATGTTCCATTTCCATGTCTTAGTTTTTTTTTTGTTCTTGTTTTAACGTTTCACATTTTTCTTAAGCCATTAATTTGTTATATGTTTTGTTTGCTTTTCTCAATGACCATAAATTTGTGTACAAGGCAGGATCTACTTTCTATGTTGGTTGTTGTTTTTTCTTCTTCTATTTGTACTGAGATGTTGATTAGCACAAATCTTTGGTAATTTCTCACAAGACTATAATTGTATATCTTGTTCTGCCAACTTCTTTTGTGGTTTCTCTTGTCAATTAACCGAGAATGTTGTTGCAGCTTTCTTTCAAGAGTGGACACAACAAGTGCAAGATATATTGAACACAAAAAAGTTTGGGGATATTGCATTTGGAGACAAGGACTTCAAAAATGCAATTGAGTATTATTCTAAGGTACTAATGCACTTGTTAACCTATAATGTGATTAAGAATAATTATAATCTTATAAACTGCAAATGCATTTAGGATAGCTCCTGTACAATATTTTCTTTTTTAGATATGACACTACTAGACATTATATATTTGTCTCTCATGTGTTCTGTTTGAATGTTAGTCTGATCTATAATATCTCTTGATGCAGTTTCTACTTTCATCTTCAATGGATAAAACCTAAATTCAGGTGCTGTTGAAGTCTAAACTTTGATAAGGGAAGTCTAAACTCTTAGGTGCGTAGATACACGTTCAGCCTCAATTCAGGTGCTGTTGAAGAACTTGAGCTTGATTCATTTGGACTATCAATTATGCCTTCAAGTTTGGTAAGTTAGTGCCTCTTTGTAAGGTTAATAAAACCAAGTTCAGAACTCAAAATAGCATGCAATTTTTGCCAATCCAATTGGAAATGAAAGTCTACATCCTATGTTAACAAATCCAAGTCATAATTCCTTCATTTTGATCATTTGTGACTCCTAAGGGGTTTAGTCTACAAAATATAATTCTTAATTGCCATACTTTTAAGTGAGTACTTACTCTTTGCTAGTCGAGGATGTACTGGAAGTAGTATCTGATGCTGTTATGGTTCGCAAAGCTGCAACGTCGCGTATACAAAGGCTTTCAAAGGTACATTCATTTCAATAATGGAAGTTTGAGTGTATGAATGTATCACATTACTATTTCACATTTTACATTTTCTTTTGCCCTTCCGACTGATGGACTAAGTAGGATATTGATTTCGGCAAACATTGCTTACTTTTCTGATTAGAGAGCTTCATGATATACTTCACATCTGTTTCTTAGATGATGAAAGTTTTGATTCCTGCTTATATTTCAAGTCATGCTTAATTGCTTATTATGGCTTGTACATGGGAATTTGTGATTCTCATACTTTATTTTAAAAAATTATTTAGAATATAAGGTTTAAAAATATCATTGGTTTGGGTAAAATACTGAATAATTATTTAGAATGAAGATATACCTAAAAATCCAAATCAAAATTTGACCTATGGCTTTATTTTATTTTTAAATTTTTTTTTTCTATTCTCAATAAAAATCTTATCAAATCGGATATTTAAAATTGTTTTTCAAAATATATATAGTAATATTTTTACATATTAGTATATTACTGATGTGTGGTGTTATGTAATTGCTTGTAGTTACCTTGTATTTTAGGTGTCAACTTAAATGATGTTGATCTTTTAGAGTTTCTTCAGCAGGTTTAAAAAAGCCTTATCTGAGCCTTTGTTGTGTTTTAATTGTATTCCTTCAATAATTGAACATTATTGCACATCATCTGATTTCTTTATCTTAGTTAGCTGAGACTGATGGATCATCAACTATGCCGCCCTCTGTTATACGAGTCCTAAATTTAATTGTTTGATAATTGATATTTATGTAAATTTAATAAATTTGTTCACTAAGTTGTGATTGAATTGTGATTAGTTAGCCTACTAAGTTTATATATTGAATTATTAATTTTTGATAATTTGTATTTTTGATTGGCTAGTTTTGAACTCTGAGAATATATTCTTAAGGAATTAGTTAATTTTAACTTCTAAGTTTTGAACTTGTAGATGATTCCCATTTTATATTAGTATACTTTAATTTGTATATGGATCTATTTATCACATTTTACTTGTGTCATGGTTGAAAAATGATAAATGTCCTATTATTTGGTTTGATAAATTTGGTTGGATCTGGCTGAGACATAAGTTGTGAATTAGTTGTGTTTGTTGGAACCGTGGACGGTGGAAATATCTAAGTTTTAGGGGAGGTTCTGCCGAAATTTTTCTAAGCATTTTGGATAAAACTTAGTGGAAAAATTATAATTAGTGTTATATCTTGTTTCTAACTTTTTTGTTTTGGTTTTTCTTATTTACAGGAGTGCTGAAATGGTGACCATATGCTACCTTGAGGGCTTAAGAATGTTTTGATGCATAGAGATACTAATCTATGTTAGAACTTTAATGTTTTGGTTGAACTTTTATGTTAGAACTTATATGTTTTGGTTGAACTAATCAATGTACTCACTAGCTAATCTTATTTTGTTTCAAGACAATTTTAGCTAAAAAGATCTTGTTTGACTTATGTATGTTTTTGCATATTATTACATGTAAACTTACTTATTAAAATCGTTAATATATTAGTTAATTTAAAAAATAATTTAGTAAATTATGCATGTAATTTGTAATAAAAAAATTTGTTACAAAATCATTAATTTGCTTTTGTAACTAAAGAAAAAACATGTTACAAAATCATGTTACATTTTGTAACAAAATTTTTTTATAGGAAAAAAATTGACTGTCACGAAAAATACCTTCAAGATCAAAATTTGTTACCACTTTTGTAACGGCTTCTGGTTTTTTGTATCAGAAAAAATTGTTACAAAATATGGTATTGAATTGTAACAATTCCATTTTTTGTTACAAAACTTTTTGTAACGGGACTTACTGCAATGGACCCTTTTTTTGTTACAAAAAAACTTTTGTTTCAAAATTTTGACGTTTTGTAACAATATTTTTTGTTACAAATGCGCATTTTTCTTGTAGTGTCAGTTCCCAAACATGCCAAAAGATCGCTTTTGGAGAAAACTTGTGATCTTATTAGGAATTTTCCGGAGTACCTTGATGTTGTTGTAAGTGTTGCAAGAAAAACTGATGGTCGTCATTGGGCAGATTTGCTTTGAGCATTGGGATGGCTGAGAAGTGGAATTTGTGGAGAATAGGGAGAGGAAGTATCTAGGGTTTGAAGACAATCGACTGAAAACTGCATAATGAAATTTTAGGGTTTGCGTCTGAAGTTTAGGAAGGAGAATGTTCCAATTTTGCATAATTGACATTTGACAGTGACACTTTTAAGGATAATGATATACCCAGTCATACTGCACTTTTAAGGATCACACTCACATGTATTTTTATGGACCAAATAGCGAGCTTATTATCGACAGTATTTATTTATTTATGTACTTCAAATCGTCTAACATTTTTTGGATGGAAGTTCAAAACACAACAATAATAAAAGGTTGATTCCTTACATATTGGACTAAAATCCTCCCTACTTGTAAAGCTCATAAGATCACAACGTTTTCTTAATTTTCAATATATAACAAGGCACCAAAGCCATGATAATGATACATTAAAATAACATAAACAGTAATGGCAACTGAACATGCTTCAAATATACAACTAAACTTCTAGGAGGCTATCCAGTTCAATAGAATGAGACGCATGATCAAAATATGTATCTCAACTCTAGAAGCAGACAAGACCCCAAATAGCATAAAAATAACTATAACCATAACCATCATATGGCAGTTTTTTGCCTTCTCTGAAGATCCACTGATGAGCAACATACTAATTGTATCCAATATGGTCTGCTCTTGGCTTTTCTCTTTTCCCTCTTCATTTCCGTAGGATATATTGCTGGTGAGTTCCATTCTTTTGCAGCATCATTTATCAGAGCTTGAGCTGAAGGCAATTCTTCAGTTCTATCAACACTTGTAGGAAGGATATTAGAATTAGTATTTTCTTCTTCCTTTTCAAGTAAAGTCTGAGCATCACTAGAATTAGAAAACTGAACATGAGCAGACTCTAACTGTACATCACGTATTGAAGCATTTGTTATTACAACAGAATTTGAACCAAGTGGGGAATCATCTTGGCCAAGCACAGAAGGGAACTCGGCATTGTCTTTTTCCTTCAGATTAACACTTGTGATTGGCGTTTGTTGTGCATTCACATGCTTAAGCTATGTGTTTGAGTAAAACAAGAGGAACCGGTTTAACGAATCTATGATGCCTTGTTAAATCTGTTTCAACAGAGGGTCCCATGATCCATGAATGTTGCTTTGTCAGTGGGAGACTGTTAGATAATACTGATAATAATGCTTATGTTCATGACCTGTTAGTTAGCAATCAATGGCAACTGTTCCTTTGATCTCCATACAAGTACTCAGATCTCTGTTTAATCTTGCAGGAACTAGACAGTATATGTAATGAAAATATTTGGACCATACCAATGTATCGAGTATCTCCATCAGATGGTAAGTTGTCCAATTTAGGTGTAGAAGCCAAGATTCTTGTGATACACAGTTATGTTGCTTGTATATCTATGTTGAAGAATTATCATGTATTTGACATGCACTATATATATTATATATACATTGCTTAATGAAAGTGGATTCCGAGCTTTGGTGACCTTTAAAGGACCCGACTTTGAGTGTTCATTGGGGGGTGACACTTGTTCCAAATCTCGCGAAGCAAGAGACTCGGCTGCTGCAAGGGTGTTGGCTAACTTAAGAAGCAAGCAAAAACCGGCTAGTGATTTTGACTCCAAGGCATAGAATCAGCAAACTTTCTAGATTTTTCTCTACCTTTGATTTATGTTTGGTGTAAGGAAAATAAAAGTAGTTTTTATTTTACTGATTTGACAATTAATGTGCCATATATTAAGTATAGCAGCTGAGTTTGTTGCTTAGTCCCAAGTTATATGTTATCTCGGTTTACTTTTATCTTTTGTTATCATTAATGTTTTGGTGAATAGAAATGTTTTCTTTTTGAAAGTGAATTTCCAATAACTGTTGCATGGATGGATATATTGTTTTTGTGAAACGGCCATGAACATATATGAGGTTTTCTTCATTGTTTTTGAGTGTTTTTGAAAAACTTACAATTTAAAATTAGTTGTAAAGATAACTTATATATAGTTTTTTGTGATATAAATTCCAAAACAGCTTTATCATGTTCAAAATGTTTTTATTTTTATTTTTTAGGAAAAGCTGTTTCGTAGCTACCGAATTATCAAATAAAGCAGTACTTAATCATTATATGTATTTTTTTAATTTCAATCATGCTAGATGTACATCAAAATTAGCCACTAGTATAAAATATATATTGAAATACAAATATATATTAAAAATAAATCGAACAACACATGTATTTATATATAAATACATTAGTGACTAATTTTGATGACTGATTTTGGTATTTAGACTCTAAATATCTCAAATATTTTACCATGTAAAAGAAACACAATCCAATAAAGAATTATCTTAAAAGTACTTTTCAACAAAAATTATCTAAATATCAATTCCAATATCTAAACAACAAAAATATCTTAAAAAATGCCAACTTGTACAATTTATCCATGCCAGCAGAGTTTGGCATGTAATTACCATAGACATTTAATCCTAACATCCTATAGCTACATCTTGTGGTTTCCTATAGCTATGCTACTCTGGATTTGAGGAAAGAATGCCTGTAAATAAATTTATTTAGTTTGATTTGTATATTACGACCTTCAACTAGAACCTTTCCCTTATTCACAGTAATTTAAAAATTTGGATCATCCTCAACAAACACTACAACAAATATGGGCTTTAGAAACGCCAAATTTTGCAACGCCTTAAAACCGTTCTCTAAGATAGTTTTAGACAACAGTTTTTTGTAGTGTTACTGTTGAATTCAATTTTTCATTATTTTATAGCAACAAATTAAAACCGTTCTCTTAGACTATTTTAAAGAACGGTTTTATAACCGTTACTATGATTTGTTTTTAAGCAACGCTTTTTTATTGTTGTTTAAATAATTGTACAAAAGAAACGCATAAAAACCGTTGCCAAAATGCTACACTTTAAAACCGTTCTATTAGATGGTTTCAGACAACAGTTTTTACAGTGTTGCTGATAAAGTTCAATTTTTCATTACATTATAGCAACAAAATAAAACCGTTCTCTTTGACTATTTTAAAGAACGATTTTATAACCATTACAACAATTGTTTATCAAACAATAATTTTCTAATATTATATAAATAATTATACAAATTAAAAGATATATATAAAAATAATTATAAATAATCATACAAATTTAAACAATTTTTTCTATAAATACTAAATTTATAAAATACTTAAAAACTATTGTTATCAGTATATAACACATATTATTTTTAGAAAAAATAAAATTAAAATAAATTTTAACAAATATTATATATTCTTGTTATAAATATATAACGTAACATCTTGCATTTTTGAAAATCTAAATATGAATAAATTGGGATTTTATCTTATTAAATTTAAACTTTATAATTTTAGAAATTATTCTATTAGAAAATAATTAAAGAGATTCAGAGATAAATTCATTTTGAATAAATAAATATTCTTAAGTAATTTTATTATAATGGAATATTTTGTATAATTTTAATAATTGAAAAATAAAAAAGAATTGTACAATTTAATTTAAGTAACTTTTATTATGAAAAAGTTATGACTTATTATTAATTTGAACTCCTTATTTTATAAACTAATCTATTAAGAATAATTAAATTAGTTTTATTAATATTTGGAGTTAAGTTAATTAATATTTTTGTGTAATTTTTATTAATTGATTATTTCATATAACTTAAAATTAAAGTTCTAACGATAAAAAATGATGAAAGGTTATATTATTTAATTTAAATAATTAATATTTTTAAGTTTAAAATTATATTTTATAAAATGTGATTAATAATTTATTTTATAATTTAAATTAAAAATAATTATTTTAACTCATTAATATATTGATGAATAAACATTTTAAAAATTATTTTTACAATATTAAATTTAAATTCTAAATTATTATTTTATCTCAAATATTTTATAAAATTATTATATTACTCATATATATTTTATCATAATTCTAAAATTACCAAATAAAACCCTAATTTTAAAAAATTCCAAAATTTGTTACCGTGAATCCCTAAACACACATTAACAAAACGAAACAGAAGACGAAACAAAAAGAAAGGGGGAAAGAAAGAAAAGGAAAAAAAGAGAAGGGGGAATCAGGGATGAAGAAGGGAAGGAAAGGGAGAAGAGCGCGCCGTTGCTACGCCCTGCCCGCCTGTCGCCGCCGTTCCGTGGAGCAGCCGCCATCGTCGCGCGAAACGAAGGGTGTGGAGACGGAGAAGAATGCGCGCGAGAGAGGAGAAGTAGCCACCATCGTCGAAGACTCCATCACCGCCGCTGAAGGTCCTGACCGTCAAGCTCGTCGTCGCCGTTGCACCTCCCATCACTGCCGCCACTGAGGAGCTCGACGAGAGAGAAAGGGTTCACGCAGAGAGAGAAACACGATGAGGGAGGAGGAGGTTGCCTCTGTTGCTGCCAAGCCGTCACTGGCGGGGTTGGGTTCGCCGTTGCCATTGAGCTGTGTGCCGCCGTTGGTGTCTGGATCGCCACTCTGTTTCTGCTGCAACTCGCCACTGTCCTGGTGAGCTTTACCCTGCTAGTTTCTTTGTTGTCGCCTAATATTGATTTTAATGTTGATTTGGTATAATGCTGTTCTGATGTTGATTTGGTAACTGGTTATTTAGAAATGCTGTTGTGATTTTATTTTGATTTTAAGATTGATTTAGTATGTAACTGTTTCTCTGGTAATGCTGCTCTGATTTTGTTTCGATTCCAATTGCCCTCATACTCAATTTCACCAAACTAGACATATACTTACATTGAAGCAGCTTGGTCTGATCATTGGCAAAGGTCAGTTATTCATTATTATTGGTAGCTTGACAATGTGGTTTAGTTCTTTTACTTTCATATTCATTGCATAGGACAATAATTTGTGCATTTTTTCCTTTGAATCTACCGCTGCTTGTGCAATCTGATGATGAGAAGTTTTTTTAATGGTCAAGTATATGGCTAAATTCTTGCATAGGACAATAATTGGTTTCCATGTTGTGTTTGTAATTGAAACGTCCAAATTTAATTAAGTTTGTATCCTTGAAAGGCCAGCGTGGAAGGAAGCTTGTGCTACTCTTCAAAAGTTCCTTTCAGGTACAAGTTGCTCAATTTGTTCTTTTCTTTTACTTTGTTTCCACATTCTAATTCCTTAAACGCTACACTTTCACTCCCTTTCAGCCCAAAACCGCACTTCTCCGTCACTTGCTCTGCCTCTTCTTCCGGTACCACAGCTTTTCCTTCTTCTCATTATGCTCTTCATTTTGTTCAATTTAACTTCTTTTTCTTTTTTATTTTTCTTTCAGTTCATTTATTTTTTGAAGTGGTAATGTAGCTACTTTATCTGTGTGATAATAAAGGTGATGTTGCTGGTTTCTAATAGCATTCGGTTTTAACAAATTTGTTGCTTTAGATAGTGGTGCAAATTGTTATAGGGTTCTAGGAGAGGGTAATTCAGGTATTTTTGAGTCTTTTTCATTTAAGCAAGAGAAATTCATGATTTTTGTGGTGATTTTGTCTTCAGATCCTCTGCTGGTGAAGGCTGCTAGAGGAGAACCTGTTAGTCGGCCATCAGCATGGATGATGCGCCAGGCGGGAAGGTACATGGCTGTTTACAGAAAGCTTGCTGAGAAATATCCATCCTTTCGAGAGAGGTCGAAGACAACTGATCTCATAGTGGAAATTTCTTTGCAGCCTTGGAATGCCTTTAGGCCTGATGGAGTGATCATTTTCTCTGACATCCGTACGCCTCTTCCTGCATTTGGGGTCGAATTCGACATTGAAGACGTAAGGGGTCCTGTTATTAGTCCCCAATACGTTCTAAGGAGGGACTAAAGGCTCTGCATCCAATTGACCTGGAAAAGCTCAGTTTTATTGGAGATTCACTCAAGATACTGCGCAAGGAGGTAAACCTAGTTGCATTACCGCTTCTATATATCATGGCTATCCTTCAAAGGAGCCGTTTTCCTTACTTATTGCTTTTTACTTAGGTTGGTGGTGATGCTTCCGTTTTAGGTTTCATGGGAGCACCTTGGACAATAGCAACATATATAGTGGAAGGGGGTACAACACGCACCTATACAACCATTAAGAGTATGTGCCATACAGCACCACATTTATTGCAGACTCTGCTCTCTCATTTGGCGCAAGCAATAGCAGATTATGTTGTTTTCCATGTGGAGTCTGGGGCTCACTGCATACAAATATTTGATTCATGGGGTGGACAACTACCACCTGATATGTGGGAACGCTGGTCAAATGCTTATATCAAAGAGGTAATATAGAAATAGTTCCCATTTATTTTCATCTTATTGAAATTGTGTTCTAATTTTTCAAACTATTCTATTTGGGATCCATGTCATAGCAAGCTTAAGTGTATGTATTTCAACTTTTGCTTATTTGTTTAGTTGAATCTTTGAACTAGACAAACCATGTGTCGCTTTCAAAGGTTTGCAATGATTACAGGTTTTGTTTTATGTTAATTATTGTTTTGTTCCAAGCTCTCATGATTGTCATTTGGTTGGTAAATAATAAGATGAGCTAAGAGCTTGTAATTTGTAAGCATCGAGTGGTAAATAAGCTCACTGGATGTTGATCTTGGTCTTCTGAATTTCGGAGAGAAAGTCCAAATCAGAGGCTACACCTACAAACTTTTTTATTTAATTGAAACTATGTTGCTGTTAGTGCATCATCATAATTTATGAAACATAAAATATTTGCGAATTGAACGTTGGGCGCAAGATGCTATTGTTCCATATTTTTTCCTCTTTTGCCATGTACTGATTTCTAAACATCCAGATTGTAGATTTGGTCAAGAAAAGATGCCCTGAGACACCGATTGTTCTTTATATAAATGGAAATGGTGGCCTTCTTGAGCGTATGAAAGATACTGGAGTTGATGTTATTGGGCTGGACTGGACTGTGGATATGGCAGATCGAAGATCAGATTTAAGATTTTTTCTAGTTCTTTATGTGGAGCAGTTGCCATTGAAGCCAAGAGAGTCCACTCAAGCTGAGTTACCACACCAACTTTGTTGAAGAAAAATGAAAAAATTGCTACCCTTAGGTTATAGTATTATGGTATTTTGAAAAATGATGATGATATAAGTAAAAGTAGTTATGACCTAGATTAGTATTATGTTATTTTGCAATGATATATAATGTGATTGTGGATCTTACAACAATTTTTGTAAGTCAAATTTGATGATAAATGTTCAATTAGTTTTCTTTCGTAATTTCATTCAAATAGTTTAGGTTATTAATAATGCTAAATTAAAAAAAAAGTTGGAACTAATTTCATTATTCATGAGAAAATTCTTGTAAATAAAGAATTATATTACAAAAAACCGTTGTCAAAAGTAACAAAAGGCAATGGTGTTAAAACCGTTGTCAAAGACAACTATAAAATGGCAATAGTATTAAAACCGTTGCCAAAAAATAACACTAATGGCAACGCTTTAAAACCGTTGGCTTAGTGAATGATAAAACTACAACAGTTTAAAACCATTGCCTATCCAGTTATGGTTTTAAACCGTTACATCATGAAAGAGAACGGTTTTAAACCGTTGCCTATCTAGTAACGGTTTTAAATCGTTCTTTAAAAATTGTTGTCAAAACCGTTGTCTATACCAGTAACTTTGGCAACGGTTTTTTTGTTATCGTTGCCTTAGGTAAAAAACCGTTGCCTTTGAGCATTGGCAACGGCCGCATATACCACAGGTCAAAAACCGTTGCCTAAAGTTTTGGGAACGATTTTTCAATCTACGGCAACAGTTTTTGACCGTTGCGAAAACCCTTATTTGTTGTAGTGAAAGTTTAATAAAAAACTCAAAGCAGAGGTCTTACAATCAAGTTTGGTTTGGGAAACCCTCTTCATCATTCGTGAGTAGAGCCTTTCGAGCTGTGGAATGCTGTAACCGTCACTGCGCTCGACAAAAAGCTGCTTAATAGACTGCAATCTTGTTGAAAGTTCAGTATCTAATATCGTGGCAATCTTCAAGACTGCTACCATGAACACTTTCATTTGTACCCGTTCCATGCAAATTCCCATCAGTTGATTGGGTTTGACTCTTGGATGGTAAAGGATCTTGTCCTGACTTATCTTTTGCTATTTAAACCCAATTTTGAAAACTTCATATGATCAGTATTTGATTAAAGGAAAACAGTGAACGATCAATTGATAATTTGCAACCAAGCAACACGGAACCCAGCGTATTTATACGCATGCATACAGAAGTGGTAACCAAATACTAAAAGGGAGTAAATGGAATCCAGAAGTTCTATAGATTCGTCACTGATGTAACATTCATGATTATCATGCCTCAGGTCCACTCATGATGGCTAAAACACCATTAATATTAGGTACAATTCGAATGATTTCCAGATATTATAATTTATTAATTTTACATTGGAACATAAATAACAAGCATACTGTAAATGAATCTATCCATACCTCCACGTGCAACATCAGAACTCTTCTTAGTGTGCTTCAATGCTTCATAGCTCTGATCCACACTAACCTCTGGTTCGACATTACGAAGTCGAGCACTCAATCTAGTGGCAGTTCCCAGTTGTACAACGGGAGTAGCAGGGAATGTAGACCCCCTTAATTCATTAGACAAATGCACCGGGCCACCTTGGGCAGCAATCTTGTCACAGTATGCAACTAATGCTGGATCCATCTGTGAGATCATCCCATGCACCTGACAAATGTAAAGAGGAGAAAAAAAGAAGCAAGGTGAGTCCACAACTGAACATTTATAGACACTAGTCATCAGCACAAAAGCTCCAGCTCAAAACTAATCATAAAAGGAAGTTCATTTATACCACATCACCGAGCTAACAAGCTCTACTCACAATCCGAGCACCGTTGTAACCCTCTCCATTGTAAACCTGTGTGGAAAATAAAAAAGATCAATTTCAGATAATAAAGCACTCTCAATCATTTTCAACTATGTCACATCACAAGAATGGACATTGGATAGGACCCAGCCAAGTTAAAGGCCACATGATGCATACCTTTGCATTGGAAACAATAAGATCAATGTCCTGCAGGAATGCAGAATGTGTAATATACCAGCCATTATCAACACGCTGTAACATGGTTACCATGTCCATCGGGTTCTGGATAATTGAGTGATAGTTAGGAGCATCTTCGTCTGAGACTGGATAATGGAAGAGATTATATCGCTTGTCATATAATATCCTGCCACAGAAACAGAAGAGACAAAATCAGAGAGCCAGAGAGAGAAGCTTTATGTGTTCAATTAAATATGACAATGGCCCAAGTGAAGCCAAGAATTCATGAATTTAGAACATATCAGTTGCACTTGCTTACTTGCAATGCTTATTCGTCACATACTCACATTAGTTATATCAATTTAAAACAATTTATAGATATTTTGGTTGGTGTATTTTAGATAGCATTTAGAGCTTGGTTAATAAAACAAAACCCATTAAGGACTTTAGGATCATTCTGCAACAATGTCATTAGAAGTTTAAGACATCAATCAGACCAAGAACATGCCAAAAGGTTAAGAAAAAAATGTTTTGAGAATTGCATAGATCTAGTAACAAATCTGGCATACTAAAGCATCCACAAGTATGTTAACCTAAGAATCGTTTAGGAGTCATGTAATTTATTTACTTAAAGGAATCACACAAGCTAGTGTTAACCAAAACATCACCAATCATGTTCTTGTCACTCCTTTTAAAGACATAAGCATGAGCCCACAAACCCAAAGACAAAGCACCCAATCCAGCACAGGAACTAATCACACTTTGCATGGTGTAACCGTCAGGATCATGAATCATCTGCATCTCACAAAACATTCTCAATGCAGTGTCATACTCACCAGCACTTGCATAAGAGTCAATCATGATGTTCCATGAAACCTCATTTCTTTCGGACATTTTCTCGAACACCTTGTGTGCCAAGTCTAGAAACCCACAAGTTGCATAAAAATGAATCAAATTGTTACAAATATGAGTATCCGATTCAAACCCAAGTTTCAATACATGAGCATTCACCTATTTTCCTTCAGAAAGAGAGAACAAGTAAGCACATGCCTTTAATACAAAAGGGTATGTGTAATTATCAGGAATAACCGCTGCACTTTGTTGTTCTCGTTCCATCATTAACATTACTTTGTAAAGTTCTATGGACTTGTGTTTTTGGTCTGCGGTTCTAGCATAGGCTCTTATGAGTGTGTTCCACGTGAAGGAAAAAGGAAGAGAGATAGCGTCAGTGACGATGAAACAGAGCTGCGCAACGGAAAAAGGAAGCAAGCCTGGCGACGATCAAACCGAGCTGCGCGACGGTGCTTTCAAAGCTGAAACAGTAGCTGCACGATGGTGGAACAGAGCTGCACGATAACGATGGTGGCTTCGAAGCTCGTTTTGGCGACGGCGGCTGGAGATGGACGGAGGTGAGGGAGTGAGATCGATGACGGAGAGAGGAAGGAGGAGCTCAGGGTGATGGGAAGGATGGGTTCGCGTTTAGCCATTGTGTGGAGCTAAGGTTGCTGGGTTGGGTAATTGGCTAGGGCATCCCAGTAAAACGATGGTGTCTTGCTTGCGACGTACAGTGAGACAGATGAGAGAGATCGAGGAGCAGAGAGAGACAGAGAGAGAGGATAGGAAGAGGAAAGAAGAAGATGAAGAAGACGGAAATCTCTATAGGCATGAAGGAGAAGGTTTCTGAACTCGGATGAAGAACAATTTTGGTTTTTTGTTTTTTTAATATGTTTAACACAAATGAAAAATAATTTTGATTTTTTGTTTTTTTAATATATTTTTGTTTTGTTGTTTCAATTATTTTAAACTATAAAATTAGAATTAATTGAATTCTAAAATTTGATTAATTTAAAAGGGTATTTTTGTCTAATCAAATAAATAAAGAATGTTTAAGTCTTTTTATAAAATTAAATAAATAAATGTTTTTTATTTTTATTTAATTAAAAGGGTATATTAGTAAAAGTGCTGATATAATATATATTTAAAAAAGAAAAAATTAAATGCTGATGTAGAAAAAAAATGTCACATAATTTATTACTATTTATCCATATTTTAAACGTATCGGTATGTATGAATTTATCATCGTACCGTAACAAACACCTTATTATTAATTGTGTTTGTCACTGTCTACAAGTTAAATAATTGTGTTTTAATTAGCATAATGTTATTAGAAAAATTCCATGTCACTTTAATAAGCATGCTCTAATTGACTTCTAAATCAATTTTATGAATCAATTGTATTACTTTCGTTGAATATGATTGTGGCTGATTATTCCTTCAAGGTCCATTCATCATGATGAAATGCCTTTGATTAATTAAGAATAGCGTGCGTGGTCGTTAATTATATTATTAGAAGACTAATATCAAGTAAATGCTTGAAAGAATATTAGAATATAGATTGCATCGACCCCCCAAAAAATTACTCTACCTGTCCCTGGATATTTAAACATCTACTTTTGTTTCTAGAATTACAAGTTGGCCATTTTAATACAAAAAATAGTCTCAAGAGATATATTTTTTATTTTTATATGTCCCAAATACCCTATAAAAGAAATTAGATTTCAGTTTCTTGATTTGAACAAAACAAAGATCAATTCCTCAAAGAATTCCAATTTTTTTAAATAGCCCAAAAATAAATATACTTATGCTAAAAACTAAATTCAATAATTTCATCTTTTTGTGTTCCTTTTTGTCAATTAATAAACATTTATTTGTAGGTATATAAATAACACAACTTTATATAAGTGATGAATGCGGCCAACATGCTTTATTTGAACAAAAATAAAAAAGAATGACTTATTTTAGTTGAGGTCGTTATTCATTCTCCGGTATTAACAAATCTCTAAATTAAAGTGACAATACCAAAAGCTAAAAAAGGTGTCTTAAAAGAAAGTAACTACATGTCTACATGGTGAAAGATTTATTATTTAGCTTGGTTCAGTCAATAACTTTTTAATATTTTATTCCCATTCTTCTTGAATAATCTCATATATGTCCCTCTACAGTCCTCCACCATTGTCTCTAATTTTTCCACTATTCTGGCTTAAATTATTCTAGCTGTCTCTAAAATGTTACTCAATTTTCAGTTAAATTTTATATTTATTTAAAATTTTCCTATTATATTTTTATAATCTAAGTATTTCTAATTAGTTAACATATAATCAACCAAGTTTCTTTAATAATTATTTAAATTATAGGTAAATACCAAATTGTTCTAAAGAATTTCAAATCAAATATCTTAATTTCTAATAAAATTTTATTATTCCAAAAATTTTCAAAAATTACTCCTAGATAAATTAGTACTTTTTTATTTTACTTTAATAAATTTTTTAATATATATGTTAGCTAGTCAAATAAATTTCTAATAAATTTTATTATAAAAATATTAAATCTTAAAAATATTATTATAAAACAAAATAATTCTTTTACCGAAAGACAAATCCATCTTAAAAATTTTCTAAAATAATAAAAATTTGTTAAAAAACTAAAATTTCTCAATTTAAATTCTTTAAAAACCAAAATTACTCTATTTTTATAAAGATTTAAAGTATAGAAAACTGACTTTTAGTTAGTCAATACTAAATAACTTTAGAGTTTATGATTTATAATTTAGGATGCAAGACTAAGAGTTTATTATTTAAGATTTAGAAATTAAGATAAACAAAATCATTTTAAAAAAATTAACTAACGTTAGCTATAAAAATTGATTCCCTAACTTATATTACTCTTTTATATTATTAATTAGGATTATTTAAAATTTAGAATATAAGATTTATTGTCTAAAGTTTAACCAACTCTATTTTTTTAATAAAAAATATTATTTGCACACTAAAATTAACTATTAAAATTAATCATCATATATTTATATATAAATATATAGTTTAATTTATTTTTAATATATAGTTTATATTCTAATGTATATCCTATTTTAATTAGTGACTAATTTTAATATATATCTAATATGATTATTTTTTTAATACTATGTATAAAAATATATTTATTGGCCAAAAATAAAAATATTATTTATATATTAAAATTAACTATTAAAATAAATTATTATATATTTATATATATATATAATTTAACTTGTTTTAATATATATATATATATATATATATATATATATATATATATATATATATTAATGATTGTTTTTAGTAGTTAGTATTAATGTACAACTAATAGCGACAAATATTGGCTCAAAAAGATAAGTTTTTTGGGTTAGGTAGCATTCTAAAATTTGCTTAAAGAATCCATATTGACATAAACATAGTAGACCGTGTACGCTGATTAACTCTTCTATTCACACGCACTAATTTAAATATAGAATTTAATCGCATGCAAATGGTCAATAAGTAATGCATGTTTGACCCACTGTTAATAACTTAAAGCATCTACACCAATTGAATTATAGATACCCTCTTTTGTCTTCTTTAATTTTCATGCTTCATTCTATCACGAGCTTCAATATAATTTTTCTTCTTCTAAACTCTACTTTGAGTTTTAATTTCATTGCTAGGTTAATAAGTGATGGCACCAGTTCTCTTGCATGGAGACATCGACGTAACCGTTTCCGAGGTTCATCATCCCCACGCCCTTAAATCGGTTTGTCCTGTTTCTATGGATCCTTAGCTCTATACCTCTCTCAGTTTATTTTCTTTTCTTTGCATTAATCTCATTCATATATAGTATATGGGAAATGTTTGATTGTTTTACTGATTTTAAATTTCATTGCTATTTTAAATGTGGAACTACAATAAATTAGTTTGAGGTCATACTTACGAAATAGTCAACACATTTATTTGCTGGTATTTTCATATCTAATAGATAGATCAAAATAAAATTATGTTAAAAATGAAATACCAGTGACCCTTCATGCAATGTTAATAATTCCATGCACGTTGTTGTTCAATTCCAGGTGCACCTAAGCGTTTATTTGGATAATGTAAAAATGGAAGAGAGGCGTATAAAAAACCCCTCTAATAATCCCAAATTAGAAGAGTCATTTCACATTCGGTGTGCCCATATGACATCAAATATCATATTCAGATTGGAACGCCAAAGCAGGTCCAAAACTGCCATTGGACAAGCATATGTGCCTGTTAACGATATCATAGATGGTGCTCTATTTCAAAAAGAGGTTGAAATGGTAGAGGATAAGGCCCAAAAGCCCATAGCTGGAGGTCCAATGATCCGTCTGAAGCTACAATTTTCTGATGCTAAACTACATCAAAACTGGGCTCAAGGTATCAAGGTTCCTGGTTTTTCTGGAGTTCCTCGTACTTTCTCCTCACAACAAAAGGGATGCAAGGTATATAACTACTATAGGAAAATATTGAATGAGAAAGTTGATAGAGAATAATTGATTTTGTTGGTAAAATTTAGATGTGATATATTTTAGTCTCTGCTGTCAGTTTGTTTGGTTAGATGCTAATGTGACAAGTCAACATGTTGAAACGTATCAACATTATAAAAAGTTAACCCAGATTAAAAATTTAAAATAACAAAATTTATTATTTTTTACTAATATTTAATCAATTTTAATAATATAAAAATAAAATATTAATTTTAAATATGAATCAATATTAGTAAAAAATATTGACTGCTTAATATTTCTCAAAAGTTAATACCATAATTTCCTTAACTATGATCATTATATGTATAATAAATTTTATTATTTATGTTAAGTATACTAAAATCAACAATTAAAATCAGTTATTAGTATAAAATTAAAATATTATTTATATATTAAAGTTAGTCATTATATATTTATGTATAATACATATATTATTTAGCCTATTTTTAATATATATTTTATATTAATAACTGATTTTAATAACTAATTTTAATTAATATTCACATAACTTAGTTGATATAAAATATACGCTGTAATACAAAATATAGTATTAAAAATGAATTAGATAACATATATTTATATACAGATACATAAAAGTTGATTTTGACTACTGATTTTAAAGACTTTTAAAATTCTATAGTAAACTAATGTTTATTATGTAAAATATTTTCAGGTTACTCTTTACCAAGACGCTCATGTCCCAAATGATTTTGCCCCGGAAATATTGCTTGATCAAGATAAGACTTACGAGGCTCAAAGATGCTGGGAAGACATGTTTGATGCAATCAGTGAAGCAAAACACTTTATATACATCGCTGGTTGGTCTCTTTACACTGAGATTTCTCTTATAAGGGATCCAAATAGGCCAAAACCCGAAGGACAAGTAACACTTGGCAAGCTGCTCAAGAAAAAAGCAAAGGAAGATGGAGTAAGGGTTGTGCTGCTTCTTTGGAAAGATGGAGTTCCAATTCCATTCATTGGAAAATTCCTTTCAAATTTCATGGGAATCATGGGTACTCATGATAAAGAAACCCAAGCCTATCTTAAAGGCAAAAATGGTATACATTGCCTTTTACGCACTCGTGATAGTGATAAATTCAGTCATCACCAAAAGATTGTGGTGGTGGATGCTAATATTAAGCTGCCAAATGGAGAGGAGTCAGATCAAAGAAGAATTGTGAGTTTCATTGGAGGTATTGATCTCTGTAATGGAAGATAGGATACTCCAACCCATTCACTCTTTCGAACCTTGGACGCGGAACACAGTGAAGATTTCCATCAACCAAGTATTCCTGGCTCCACAATCAAGAAGGGTGGTCCCAGAGAGCCATGGCATGACGTGCATTGTAAGCTTGAAGGGCCTATTGCATGGGATGTTTATGACAATTTTGTGCAGAGATTTCACAAACAGGGCATAGAGGGCGTGCTTCTTTCAGAGGAAGAGCTTACAAAGTTCAACATTAAACGATCTGAATCTCAAGTAATGGACCCTAATGATCGTGACACGTGGAATGTTCAGTTATTCAGATCCATAGATGACACAGCTACTCTTGGATTTCCAGAACCTGCTAAAAAAGCGTTTGAAGCTGGGCGTGTCAGTGGGAAGAATAAGATGATAGATCGGGGGATTCAAGATGCTTATATTCAAGCAATTCGGCGAGCAAAGAATTTCATCTATATTGAGAGTCAATATTTCATAGGAAGTGAATTTGATTGGAGTCTTGATGTGAATGACACTGTTAATGGGGCTTTGAATCTGATCCCAATTGAGCTTTCACTTAAAATTGTTAGCAAGATTAAAAAGGGGGACAAATTTGTTGTGTACGTTGTGATTCCGATGTGGCCGGAGGGTCACCCAAATGGCAGAAAGGGAGACGTTCAGACCATGTTGTATTTTCAGAGGAGGACCATAGAGATGATGTACAGACGCATTGTTCAAGCACTTAAGGAAAAGGGGAATGCAGCGGATAATAAGAAAATTAAAGAAGAAGCCCGGAAATATTTGTCATTCTTTTGCCTCGCCAATCGAGAGGTAAACAAGGGTGGAGAATATGTGCCTCCACAAAGCCCAACACCAGGTTCTGATTACCACAAAGCCCAAGAGGCCAGACGCTTCATGATTTATGTACATTCCAAGATGATGATAGGTAAGTCAATCAGAAACTAAACAAAACTTTGGTTTGCTGAGTTGAAGTTGTGATGCTTGATATGGAATTTTCCCCCCCTTTGTTTCTTATTTAACAGTTGATGATGAATACATAATTGTTGGATCTGCTAACATCAACGAGAGGTCAATGGATGGTGGAAGAGACACCGAGATTGCCATGGGAGCTTATCAACCGCACCATTTGGTTACGAGCGAGGGTGGTGCGAGGGGTCAAATCCATGGCTTCCGCATGTCCCTATGGTACGAGCACCTCGGCATGCTTGAACACACCTTCCTCTTCCCTGAAAGTGAAGAATGCATTAACAGGGTGAATGATCTTGCTCAACGCACCTGGAACTTGTATTCTGCAAAACCGAATGATGACCTTCCCCGCCATCTGCTCCGCTATCCTTTTGACATTTCTGATGATGGAACACTCACAAACCTCTCAGGATTCCAATTCTTCCCGGACACTAGTGCTCCTATTCTAGGCCAATACAAGCCTACTGTGATTTCTCGCTTCGTTCCACGTATGGTGTTTGAGAAAGCATAGTAAAGATTGCATCCGGTCCTATTCATTATTCCCAAGGATAAAACAATTTCTATCCAAGAAAATGGAAATAGTCAGGACCAAATTGGGTTTTTATTCAAAAAAAAAAATAAGATTTTTCCAGGTTCAAAGATTGGGTCTTTATTGTAAAGAAAAGGTGACGTTATTTATTATGGAAGTCGTAAAAATACTTTTTCAGTGAAGTTTATCCATGTTATTCAAACTCTTCACAATGAATCCATTTTCGTGGTTTATATATTTTACATAGTAATTTTGCACGACTTAATTGTTTATTGTAAATTTTAATTAATGGACCTATAATAAAAACAAAAAACTACATGCAAGGAGGAACTTGTTAAATGAAAAAGTATCAGGAGGAGAAACGAATCCAGGACTTTGACGATCAATGGAGAGGCCAAAAATTAAAATCTTATATAATCAAATATAATGTTATATATTTGATAATAGATATAATTATAATTAATTTTTTAATTAAAAAATTAATAAATATTTATCAAATATAAAAATTATCTCAATTTTTATAATTTTTCATGATTTTATATCTAATAAAATATAAAATTATCTATTTTTAAATATCTTGTTAATTAATTTACTTTAGTAAGTATTTATGTGCAGCAAGTTAAATTTTTATGTTTTATATCATTATAAAATATGACTAAATAATATAAATTAATTTCACTAACAATTTTGTTATGTAACCTTAAAATATATTAAAGTATTTTTATATAATAATAGCGATAAAAATTAATAGAAAAACAATAAAAAATAATAACTAAATTGCCAATTAACAAAAGAACAATATAATTATAAATAATATTAAAATATTTTTTATATGATTATAGATATTAAAATTAATTTTTAAAAAATAAATATAAAAAAATTTTAAATCAAATAAAAAAATATAAATAATATAATTATATGTGAAGAAATTTAAAATCTAATACATAAAAAATAGGGTAAAAAACTCAAATGAGCCAAGGAGAGCTCAAAATTACCTAATTAAGCCAAATGAAAAATCAATACGTGAATCAACCAGGACGAATTACTATATAATTCGAATCAATATGATTCGAATTTGATTTGCATGTAATTCGAATTGATATGATTCGAATTACTAGGAAGCCAACAACTGAATGAAGTTCGAAACAACTTGTTTCGAATTACACCAAGATAATTCGAATTAAGTTAATTCGAATTACTAGGAGAAGTGGCTATTAGAGGGGTTCGAATCAAGTTGATTCGAATTAGGTGAAATTGGAGTTGCATAGTAATTCGAATCAAGTTGATTCGAATTACAAGGGATTCGGCTATAAAAGGAGTTCGAGCCAACTTCATTCGAATCACTTTCTCATTCTCCAACCCCACCAAATCCCAGAGAAAAAGACCAACGTTCAGTACGAGTGCGACCAGAGCGGCTGTTTCTGTCGATGGGGGACGATCCGGGAAGGCTTTATCGTTTGGATGGAGTAGCTCATATCGCCGGTGTGATCAATGACGAGGTTAGTGGTTTATGTAAGCGGCTTATGATAACGGTATTTGTTAATGGTTTTTTATAATGGTTTATGTTACTGTTAGTGGTTTAGGATAGTGGTTTAGGAAAGTAGTGTAGGGTAGTGGTTTTTGTTGATGGTTTTTGTTAATGGTTTTTGTTAATGGTTTTGTTTTAGCGGTTTATTGTTAATGGTTTTTGTTAATGGTTTAGGAAAATAGTGTAGGCTAGTGGTTTTTGTTGATGGTTTTTGTTAATGGTTTTTGTTAATGGTTTTGTTTTAGCGGTTTATTGTTAGTGGTTTTTGTTAATTGTTTAGGAAAATAGTGTAGGCTAGTGGTTTTTGTTGATGGTTTTTGTTAATGGTTTTTGTTAATGGTTTTGTTTTAGCGGTTTATTGTTAATGGTTTTTGTTAATGGTTTTTGTTAATGGTTTATTGTTGATGGTTTTTGTTAATGGTTTTTGTGAATGGTTTTGTTTTAGCGGTTTATTGTTAATGGTTTTTGTTAATTTAGTGGTTTGTGCATCTGTTCTAATTATGCGGTTTATGTACTGGCCAGCCTATGAAAATAAACCTGAGAATCGTCAACCTGTCCCCCAACTCGAACAGGGCAAGTCCTGAGGACGGCTACAGTGCCAGGCATCGTCAGCTGAACTCCTAAAACCCACCTAGGGAGCTCATTGTACGACTCGTCCCAGTCCCCATATATCACGGCAACGGCCTTCTGCTTCGCCATCCATACCCTCCTGTACGTAGGCCTGAACCCAAAGTGTGCGGCCGTGGCATTTTGGAGCACCTTGATGTTCACACCTGCATCAGCCCTAACCATCGGCATAACGAAGGTGGATATGACATGGTAATCCAGACTCCTATGGTCGCTGGAGATGGAGCTGGCAAGACATGTATGCGGTCCGTTGTATCGCTTCACTTCCCAGATACCATTCCGCTGTCGGAGACTCAACCAAATTAGCCATGTGCACCCATTTCCAAACTCAGAACACTTTCCCACATACCTGCGGTAGTCAGACTCAACGACCTTGTACTGGACCCCTTGGCGGATACTGTACGTCTTCACACTCAACAGCGCCTCATCTTTATCCTGAAATTGTTGGCCAACCTGGAACTCGTTCATACCGGCAGACCCCTCGGTATCTCTAGCACCAAATCCTGAGGCCTGCAGAGCATTGTCGTCCTGCCGCATGGCATCCAGGTCCAATAAGGAAAAATGGGGTGGATACTGCTGTGTGCCAGAACTAGATCCACCTGTAGCCCTTGTCGGAACAGTAGTTCCAACATCATCGCCGCTTTCATCAGCGATCATATCCGGCTCCACGTCATCGTCATCTGGATCATCAAACAAACCATCACCAACACCAGCCGGTGTGGGACAATGTACCTCGGTGGGAATATGTTCCCCATACCGAACCTCGTCTCCAACATTGCCGCTCAGATCAACGGCAAACGAAGGGGACGCAACAGGCTGCATCGGTGGCTCATACACAGGAGCAGAGGATGAAGCAACAGCAGGTCTCGAGCTCGAGCCGGCAACCGCGGCTATCGTAGTGGCATTCCGGTTCGAACCACCCGAGCTAGATACCACATCAACCAACTTTGCCAACAGCTCTGGTGTCCTTACCTCGGGAAACTGCCTACGAGAAAGAAACATAACCTGCAAGTCCTCGTCACTACCGATTGTGAAACAATCAAACTTCACGGTGTCATGGAGCACCGCTGTTGGAATGCGGTAGAAAAACTTCTTGACCCTTTTAACGCCTTCAACACCCAGCTTCTCCAGCACAGAGCTAACAAGTGCATCGCAGGTGGTTGTCGGCGTCACGATAATACATAGGGGATCCTTATCAGTGAAATTCACGCCGGACCGAGTTTTTCTCTTAATCGACCCTCTGTAATGTACCAGAACTAGGAAACTCTCCTCACTAGCCATCTCACCGCTTTGTTGAGAGCAACATGAGTTCACAGCATATATATACAGACCTGGCTCGCACTATATATACATAATTCGAATCTATATGTTTCGAATTATGTAGTGTCACAACCTAACCTAGTAATTCGAATTAACTAGATTCGAATTATTTAAGTGTAATTCGAAACAACTTGATTCGAATTACTTAACAATGTGCCTTCATAGTAATTCGAATTAACT
Source organism: Arachis stenosperma (assembly GCF_014773155.1). Taxonomy (NCBI): domain Eukaryota; kingdom Viridiplantae; phylum Streptophyta; class Magnoliopsida; order Fabales; family Fabaceae; genus Arachis; species Arachis stenosperma. The sequence goes on from NC_080377.1 coordinate 12,347,022, forward strand.
TAATTCGAATTATCTTGGTGTAATTCGAAACAAGTTGTTTCGAACTTCATTCAGTTGTCGGCTTCCTAGTAATTCGAATCATATCAATTTGAATTACATGCAAATCAAATTCGAATCATATTGATTCGAATTATATAATAATTCGTCCTGGTTGATTCACGTATTGATTTTTCATTTGGCTGAATTAGGTAATTTTGAGCTCTCCTTGGCTCATTTGGGTTTTTTACCCTAAAAAATACTAATTCTTTTTATTATTACTATGCTATTAAATTTTACTCTATATAATACATCTATTATAATAATATATGAGTTTAAAATTTGTTGAGAAACTAAAGACACTACATTCTCTTTGAGTCTATTCCTGTGACAAAAGCCAATATTTTTATTAAAATTTAGTCCATATTTAATTATTAAAAAATATATAATTTTATATTATTAAAAATATTAATAATAACTAATTGGTAACTACAACTTATAAAATATGCTAATTTTCTAACATACATTACTGTTTGTTAAATATCTTCTACATTTGGGAAAAGTACGTACATGAAGTTAAGTAATCCACTGAGTTAATAAGTCACCATGTCGTATTGGATCATGCATTTTAAGCAACTGTACTAGATAATATTATAGAAGAGTTGCACCCAAAGAGGAAAAAATAATATATAAAATTAAAATTAAAATTTAAAAAATAATTATAGAAGAGTATCTCCACTTTCCAGAGCCATCTCCACAAACAGAAAAAGAAATAGACATGATGACAAAATTACAGAAAAGAATGCCACAAATAGAGAGCACGACGCAGTGAGAATCATGACACAGTGAGGTGTGACGATGCGGTAAAAAGGGAGAGCGGCGAGAGGGTGGCTGCAAAGAGGTTGGATAGAGTATGAACAGCGTTAGGATTAGGAGTTTTAGGTTTCTATATATATATATATGTGTGCGTGTGTGTGAAATGACTAAAAACATATAAGAGAAATAAACTATTAAGGACAATTCAATAAATTTATGAACTTTGGGGATTAGCGGGGATGGACGGGGATCACTACTCGGGTTTCTGCGCCTGCCTCGAGAGAATTTTGTCCCCTATCTCCATCTCCACGGAAAAAATTTTCCATAGTCGGATTCCTATTCGAAGCAGTCTCGGGGAATTTTGTCATCCCTAATATCAAACACGGTAGAAATTGACCCCAAAAATCTACAAATATCTCGCTACATCCAAATTACAATAATTATGACTGAAACGGTTTCGATTAGGAAAAAGATTCAGAGATTGGAGGACTAGAGGAAGTTAGATCTTTTAAAATGAAAAAATTAGTAAAGTAATATTAATTATTTTTAAATTAAAATAACAAAACACACTTTTTTATAAAAAACATTATAAATTTAATGGTGATTAAATTTTTATTTTATTATTTTACTAATTTTTTATTTTAAAAAATATAAATTCTATACATGTAAATCTTAATCTTCGAGAAATGAATTGCGACCGTTGTTGTACATTCACTGAAATTGAAGACAGCGAAATATGTGACTGGAAAAAAATACAAAATAATAGTTGGTGATGTTGGTTTGACAGAACTGTAGAAGAGAGAAAGAAATGGTAGATTTGGAAGAAAGATCACTGACTGTTAACTCATGATTTTAACAAGAAGACAAAATTGAATTAGTTTTAAAACATTTTAAACTTAGATAATTCTTAGACAAAAAAATTTGTATAAAGAAAATAAAGAGAAGTATATATAATTTACTTTAAAAGATTAATAAATATAAAATAACACGTTTTTTTAAATAGATATCTAACTATTTATCAAAGTAAATATTTATTTTTTTATTATTTTCCTCTTCAACATACCATACACCTTTAAACTTTGGGCGATAAAATTAAAATTTTGAATAAATATAACATTCATATTTTTACCTATTAATTATTATTATTTTTAGGTAATTCTGTCTATACTACATCCACGATACATAGTCAATTTCAAGCTCCGAAGAAAGAGAAAGATTTTATAAACTTAGTCAAATCTTTATGATATGGATTAAAAATGTTATTGTGTTAAAGTTAGGTCGTTGTCCAGAAATAAGGTGTTGTATGATTCGTATGTAATATCAAATGAGTAAGAGCCACTGCATCGGTATTCAGGTATAGTGTTAAATGAGTAAGGGCTCCCGTATTTTCATAAACAGACAAGGGTAAATAATCTAATTTACAAAGAAAAAAGTAAAGGTACAGGTCAAAGTAACAGAAAGTTGAGATTTGAGAAATGAAACATAGACACTCTAACAGAAAAATCTATGAAGGTAGTGGATACCATGACAAAGAGAAAAATTAATATCATGTAATATGTGCCTACAAGAAACAAAATGGGTCGACACAAAGGTTAGGGAGTTAGATACCTCTAGATTCAAACTTTGGCATACAAAAAAGGTGAATAGTAGGAATGAGATAGGTATTATCGTAGATAAGTAGCAGAAGAAGGACGTAGTGGATATCAAGAGGGTGGGTGATCGAATCATCTCTATCAAACTTATGGTGGAAGGAGATACTTTTCATGTGAATAACATCTATGCACTGCAAATGGGTTCAGACAAGGAATGTAAGATAATGTTTTGAGAGGATCTAAAGAGTTTAGACCAAGACATACTTTTGGGAGATAAGATTTTCTTAGGAGGAGATTTAAAAGACCACATTGAAAGAGAAGTGATTGGGTATCAAAATATTTACGGAGGTCATAGTTTTGGGGTGGTCAATACCGAAGATAAAACTATTTTGGTCTTTTTCTCAACCTTTGACATTCTCATCGTAAATACATATTTTAAAAAGAAAGACAAACATCTTATAACCTATAGGAGTGGCATGACAAGCTCTCAAATTGACTTCTTCTTGTTGAGGAGAGTCAACTGAAATTTTTGCATTAATTGTAAAATTATTCCGAGAAAGAGTTTAACAACACTACATAAGATGCTCATTATGAATTTTCACATTGAGTAAAAGTTGAGAAAAAGACATCATAGAAAAAACCCAATGACGAAGTGGTGGCAGATGAAAAAGAAGTTTTACAAGACGGGTAAGAAAAAAGGCAAAGTGGGAAGGGGATAGAAGCACAGAAGAGATGTGAAAGGAGATGACAAAAGTTGTTAGAAGAACAGCAAAAGAAAAATTTTTGTTATCTAGAGAGATAGGACCAAGAGACAAGAAGTTCTATGGTGGTAGAATGCGAATGTATAAGAAAAGATAAAGACAAAAATGTAGTGCTTTAAAGAGTGGTATTTGTGCCATAATGTAGATAATTGGAAAAAATATAAGGCGACTAAGAAAGAGATAAAAGTGACTGTAAGTGAAGTAAGAACAAGAGCATATAAGAGTCTCTACTAGTCTTTAGATACGAAAGAAAGAAAAAAGATATATATATATATATATATATATATATATATATATATATATATATATATATATATAGCCGTGAAAAAAAAACGAGAGACTTTGATTAAGTTAAGTGCATAAAGAATAAAGACGAAAAAATTTTAGCTCAAAATAAAAAGATTAATGAAAAGTAAAATAGTTACTTTTACGAATTATTTAATAAAAAACAAAAAAAAAACTCTTTCAAATTTTGGTTGATTATGTACGAAAAAAATCAAACTTTCAACTCTTCATGATTTTTGTAAATTCCAAGATGATGATAAGTAAATAAGAAACTAAACAAAACTTTCGTTCGCTTTAGCATTAAATTTTTTCACTCTCAAAGTCTCGCTCTCTGTTTATTAGCATATAATCATGGAACAAAAAAATGAAAAGAAATGCGTTTTTTCAATCAAAAAGTTTTTTTTTTTTAAATTATATTAAGTATACACTAGATAAGGATAGAGAGGTGTTGGATCAAGAGGAGAAGATTAATGAAAGGTAAAAGAGCTATTTCTACGAATTATTTAATGAGGGACAGAAGACTCTTCCGAACCTTGGTCGGTTATGCAAAAGGGAAGAAGATCAAAACTTTAACTACTATCGAAAGATTCGAAACTTCGATGTAAAAGAGGCTCTAAAACAGATGAAAAATGGCAGGACAGTAGAACCTGATAATATCCCGACTGAGGTTTGGAAGGACCTTGGAGAAAAAAATATCAACTGGTTAACCAAGCTTTTTAATGAGATTTTAAGGTCAAAGAAGATGCCTGGTGAGTGGAAAAATAGCACATTGGTACCTATCTACAAGAATAAGGGAGATATACAAAGTTGCGGAAACTGTAGAGGGATAAAACTCATGAGTCATACCATGAAGTTATGGGAAAGGGTGATAGAACGGAGGTTGAGAAAAGAGACACAAGTAACAGAGAACCAATTTGAATTTATGCCAGACAGATCTACCACTGAAGTGATATACCTATTAAGAAAGATGATGGAAAGGTATTGTAGTAATAAAAATGATCTACATATGGTGTTTATTGATTTGGAAAAAGCATATGATAGAGTGCCAAGCGATGTCTTATAGAAGGTTTTAGAAAAGAGGAGAGTAAGGATCACATATATGTGCAATTAAAGACATGTATGATGAGACCACAACTAGTGTGAAGACTCAAAGTGGTGTGACAGAGGAATTTCCTATTGGTATAGGATTACACCAAGGATCATCCTTAAGTCCATACCTTTTCACATTAGTCTTGAAAGTACTCACAAAGCACATCCAAGAGCCTGTGCCATAGTGCATGCTTTTTGGCCGATGATATCGTCCTTATAGGAGAGTCAAGGGAAGACCTAAATAAGAAGTTTGACTTATGGAGAGAAGCTCTAGAAGTGTATGGTTTGCGCATAAGCCGTAGTAAGACGGAATATATGGAATGTAAGTTCAGTTTGAGAAGGAAAAACCCTAATATAGAGGTGAAGATTGGAGAAAACATCTTACGAAAAGTTAAAAGTTTTAAGTATCTTGGTGTATCATATAGTGGAGAGATTGAACATGATGTAAATCATAAGATCCAAGCTGGTTGGTCAAAATGGCGGAGTGCATTTGGTTTTATATGCGACCAAAAAGTGTCTTTAAAACTTAAAGGTAAATTCTATCACACCGCTATAAGACCGGCTATGCTTTATGGTACGGAGTGTTGGGCGGCCAAAGGGGAGCACGAACATAAGCTAAGTGTGGCAGAGATGAAGATGTTGAGATGGATGAGTGGTCATACGCGATTAGATAAAATAAGGAACGGAGATATAAGAGAGAGAGTTGGAGTAGCACCCATTGTGGAAAAGATGGTTGAATCGCGTCTCAGGTGGTTTGGACATATGAGAAGAAGACCGATAAAACACCCAGTTAGGATAGTGGATGAGATGGAAAATGGACAAGGAGCGAAAGGAAGAAGAAGACCTAAGAAGATCATCGATGAGGTGGTCAAACAAGATCTACATGTAAACGATCTCTGTGTAGACATGATACATGACAGAGCACAATGACGTCATTTGATTCATGTAACCAACCCCACCTGGTGGGATAAAACTTTGTTATTGTTGTTGTATATTAAATATACACTAAAATTAATCACTAATATAAAATATACATTAAAAATAATTAAATTATACATATATTTATATATAAATATATACCAACTACTTTGGTAATTAATTTTTTATATGCACACAATATTTTTGTATCTTTTTATATCCTCCATTTTTATAAAAAAGATCATGGATAAAAAGTAAGATAGGATAAAAATTTGCTTCTTGTGTCAAAAAATTTAAAAACAATTATGCATTAAGTATTTGATTAGATGTGATTAAGTTGATAAAAATATTTTTTTATTAAAAAAATATCTTTTTTATTTTTTAATATATTTAAAAAAAATTTAATAATAAAAATTTTTAAAAAATATAATAAAAAAATATTTTTTTAAAAATTCACACAAATAAAAAAACTTATCCAAACACTAAAATTAATGCAAATATCATGTCTCTATTAAATAAATTCCCGGTATATTTTTGTAAATTCTAAACTTTCAACATGGACTTTTTTTTTTTCTTTGCTTCTTATGTAACAATTATAGAACATGCTATGGCATTGCAAATATGAAAAGATGCATCCAAATATGTGTTTTGGGACCGTTATCACCCTACTGAAAAAACTAAGAGCATTCATCAATTTATCTGAAAATTACTTTCCAACAATTATAGAGAATGCTGTAATTAATTAATGAATGATGCATACATATTCTTGTACCAAGCTAGGACCTCATTAAGATTTGTTATTAATTGTATTTGTCACTGTCTACAAGTTAAATAAGTATGTTTTAATTAACTTGGTGTTTATTAGAAAATTTCCCTGTCACTTTAACAAGCATGCTCTAATTGACTTCTAAATCAACTTTATGACTCAATTGTATTACTTTCGTTGAATATGATTTTGGCTGATTCCTTCATGGCCCATTCATCAAGATGAAATGCTTTTGATTAATTAAGAATAGTGTGGTCGTTAATTATATTATTAGAAAGCTAGTATCAAGTAAATGCTTGAAAAGAATATTGGAAAAACTACTCCACCTGCTCCTGGATATTTGAACATCTACTTTTGTTTCTAGAATTACAAGTTGGCCATTTTATATTATCTGATATAGAATATTCTCAAGGGATATCATTTTTGTTTATATGTTATTCCAAATACCCTATAAAAAAATTAGTTTTCGATGTCTTTTTTTTTTTTTTTGTGACTATTCGATGTCTTGATTTGAAATTAAATAACAATACATTGAAAATTCAATTCCTCAAAGAATTCCACTTTTTAAAATAACCCAAAAGTAAATTTACTTATTTCCGTATATTAAAACTTAAATTCTAAATCTTCATCTTTGTGTTTTTCTTTTTGTCAATTAATTTATTCACAACCTTTTTTCTTTTTCAAAGAAATAAGACAATTTTATACAAGTGAATAGGTATGGGGAAAACTGTTTGATGGGCCTTTTCCAATGAGGCCGACATGCTTTATTTGAAGAAAAATAAAAAAGAAAGACCTAGGTGAGGTCGTTATTCTCCCGTATTTAACAAATGTCTTAATTAATTTGGGTTGATCGAATAGATTACTCATTTGTCTACTTAAATAAATATTAAAAATTTAAATTTCATATTATATATACAATAACTCATAGTTATTAATAAATTCTTAAATAGAGCTCAAATATATAATAAATTAATCTTTGACTTGTCAAAATAAAAAATACTATTAAAAAAAATTAAACAATACCTAAAGCTAAAATGGTGTGTTAATTAAGAGAAAGGGACTACATGGTAAAAGATTAATTATTAACTTAGTACCCTGTTGCAGCTTAGCTTGATTCAGTTAATAATTTTATTAATATTCTATTCCCATTCTTCTAGAATAATTTTATTGCTGATTGATTAATCTTCATTGTAGGACTCATTTGGTTTGGTATTTGTTACGATGGGTAACCGGAGATTAATAAGATGGATGGCTTTGGTTGGCCCAATCGTCCGCGTATGGTGGCTTCCGAGCTGGTTTGCACGTTGGAGCCTCCTTCCGACTTGTGCTCGTGAGTGAATGGGGGGGTGGTACCTGCAAAGACACTCCGATGCCTAAGTTAGCAAGGGTGTGAGCAGGTCTAGAGAGTATTGGGCTTAGAGATACCTGGGAGGTGTCAGTGTATTTGTAGTGGTGAGCCAATAACCACCGTTGGAGTAGTGCCATATTTTTAGGGTGTTAACCGTCCCATTATCTTAGGGAGGTTAAGATATGGCTTGATTAAAGTAGTTGGAGAGATTTTAGGGGCAGTTACTCATTTGAATGAGTGCTTATCTGCCAGCTATTCTCCGTCCCGACTTCTTGGGAGTAAGTCGGGTTTGACACCGACTTCTAAGTGTGAAGGTTGGTGTTTAGTAAGGCTCGATCCTCTGGACTAGGCCTCTTATTTGGACCTGGGCCTTTATTATTGGGCCAAGGTAGGAACAGTGCCCCTACTTGAGCCCAAGATCTTTATAGGACTTGGGTTCAAGTATTTTACTCGAGATCGTAGTCGACTTGTTGGAGGACCGATGTGATTTTCTGAAACCGACGTGACTTTCCGTGTCTCTTCGGTTCTGACGGTTACGTCTAATCAAGCGTCGTGTCCGTTAGGGATGTGCGTAGACTTTGGTAACGGTGCATTCTCATTAATGACTGCCCCGCTTTTACCATTATGCCCCTTAGTATGTTTATAAATACTTTCCCTCTCTTTCATTTTTTCGTTTCTGCAATTTTTCAAATTTCTTCTTGCTTTGTTCGTGCTTCATTCTTGCATTCGGAGACCTCTGCTTCTTTCAACCTTCGGTTTCGGATAAAGGTTAGCGTTTTACTTTTATGACATGCTTTGTGATTGCATGCTTTTATTTTCTTTAGAGAGGGAGAAGTGACGTTGTAGGCTTTCGTATCCCTTTAGGGACTCTCGTTTTTTATTCTTTTTCCTTTTTCCTTTGTAGGTTTTCGTCGTGTTTTTAGAAAATGTCTTCTGTAGAGGCTCTTTCTCAATGGGTTGATGTCACAGTCCTAGGAGAGGAACCTTTGGTTGATGCGGAGTTTATTACTCGTCTTCGTACTCACCACAGGATTTGTGTTTCTGAGGATGACGAGCCGAAGTATGAGTTGGTAGTCCTGGGTCCAGAAGACCGGGTTTGCTTTGGGAGGGCTAATGAGACGTCTTCTCATTTCTTCTTTATGTATGAATGTATGATCACCCGTCTGGGTGTCTTCCTTCCTTTTTCGGATTTTGAAATGTCTGTTTTGCACCACTGTCGAGTTGCCCCTACCCAACTTCACCCCAACTCTTGGGGTTTTCTGAAAATTTATCAATTTATTAGTCAAGCTTTGGACTTCCCGACTTCTTTGAGGATTTTCTTTTTTCTTTTCCACATGACTAAGCCCTTTAGTGGGCTAAACAACAAACAGCAATGGGTGTCCTTCCGAGCCATACAAGGTCGGAGGATTTTCACCCTTTTTGACGAATCCTTCCATGACTTCAAAAATTATTTTTTCAAAGTGCAAGCTGTAGAGGGTCACTACCCCTTTTTTCTGGATGATAACTCTTCTCCTCGCTTTCCCTTATATTGGCTGGAGGCCTCCCCTTGTGAGAAATATGGTCTGGACGACCTGGATGAAGTAGAGGTTGCCATTGTGGGGTTCCTCCGAGAAGTGTGGGGGAGGGCCCCATATTTGGATACTAAGAAGTTTCTCCAAGGGTCTCCGACCTTTGTCCAGGCGCAGCTAGGTAGCTTTTTCTTGTTTTTAAATTTCCGACTTATCAACTGATCATTCCGACTTGTTTGATTCTTTAGCTATTGTTTTTCTTTTTCAGAAATGGCTAAAACAAATGCTCAAGAATCTTTCCAAAGAGTCCAGGAGGCCAAGGCCAAGTCTCGCGCTCGGGCCGGTGGTGCCAGGGTTATCTCTCCTCCTCCTCCTCCTCGGAATGTTGGGACTCTTTCCAAGCCTATCGTAATTTCTTCTTCAGCTCCCCCTCAGTCGCTCCCCGTTGTCCGACCCTCCCCTGATCCAAAGAAGCGCAAGACTTTGGAGTCTGGTGCTTCTGGTGAGGTTAAGGCGGATGCTATTGAGTTTGTCCGAAAGAATATCTATCCCCATGTTCGTATAGGCATGGATGATATGTCTGTTTGGGGCCACCTTACCACGATGGTCGAGGAGAGTCTCAAGGCGGCGGGGGTTTGTGGCAAGCTCTTGGATATCTTTGAGAAGGCTCCCCTCGGCTCTTTAGGGACGACCTCAAAGGTCGAGGAGCTAGAGGGAAGGCTTCGCTCATATCAGGAGCATGAGGGGGAGTTGAAGAAGGAGATTGCCAAGCTGAGGGAGGAGAGAGATACCTTCCGGGAGAAAGGGAAGGCTTTGCAGGCCCAGTATAACATGGAGATGGAGTTGAGGAAGACGGCGCAGGCTAGCTATCAAAGCTTATTCAAGGATCTTGTGTCTGTGAAGAATGATCTGCTGAATTCCCGGAAGGCATATGATGAGTTGGAGAACTCAATTGCTGATGGCGCCGAGGAGTCTTGGAGGATTTTCTTGGAGCAAGTCAGGGTGATTGCTCCCGACTTGGATCTTTCTCTTTTACATCCTGACAAAGTTGTTATTGATGGTGCCATCGTGGATCCTCCTGCCCCCGTAATTGTTTCCGAGTCAGAATTGAAGACTCGGGGGCAGAGGATTATTGAGTCTCCTCCTCATTCCAAAGACGCTCCGGGTTCTTCAGCAGTTCCTCCGATCTCTTCCTCTCCCATGGATACCTCTGGTGGCGCTCCTCCTGATTCCGGTGGTGGTGATCTTTCTAAAAAATGACTTGTGGCTATTTGGGGTCCGGCCTGTGGGCCCCCGTTTTTTAAACTCTTTATTTATCTCTGGTTTGAACAATTTTCTTTGGCCCTTTGAGGCCGTAAACAAAATATTTTATGCGTGCCCTTTTTGATAAGGGTTTTAACTTAACAAAATAAATACCCTTTTTTGGATAAGGGTTTAAGTTACCTTATGCGTGTATGATTTTCTGAATTCCCCTTTACCTTTTCTTGAAAAACCTTTCTTTTTGCTTGTTTGTTTTTCTGAGTTTTTTTGTTTAAGGGCTTTTGGGACAGCCTTTAAACTTCTTCCTAGGTTTTCCTATCTCTTTTCGTTATCCCTCATACTCAACTTAGTTTTGGTGAGTTCTTATGACTTAGGTTATTTTTGCGATGCGTTTTTCTTCTACTCGGTCCTTCATTCCGATTTATGGATCGAAGTATTTCCGAGCTTTTCTACTCGGGATCTCGTTTCGACTTATGAGTCGGATTTGTTCCCGAGTTTTTACGATCGACTTCTTATAACCTCTTTACGCCGACTTGTACCTCGTCGTTTTATCCTGACGACCTTTTAGGTCGGTTCATGGAATTTTCACGTTTTGTCGAGCTTAAGTCGGCGCGTTTCGTAGAAAGACTTAAAAATAAAAAATGAAAAGGATTTTATAAGAGATATCGTAGATGAAAAAAGATCTTTATTAATCGGGGAGGTACCTTTTTTGCTACTAAAGGTCTTGATAATTTATTTCCCTTAGCCTCTACTATGATGCCTCGTTAAAAACCCTTCTCCAGAAAAAACCCTTTTGGGAAAAAATCATGAAGTTGGGAAAAGAGTACATCAGGGAGTAGAGTTCGCTTTTAACTATAGTACCTTTTTATGTTACAAGCATGCCACGACCTCGGGAGCTCAGTGCCGTTCAGGTCGATTATTTTATAATAACCTTTTCCTAAAACTTCATTGACTTTGTATGGTCCCTTCCAATTTGCGGCGAGCTTTCCTTCTCCTGATTTGTTGACTCCAATGTCGTTTCTGATTAAGATCAAATCATCTGGAGCAAATGTTCTTCGAATGACTTTTTTGTTGTACTTTGTAGTCATCCTTTGCTTCAACGCTGCTTCTCTTATCTGGGCATCTTCTCGGACTTCGGGGAGCAGGTCGAGCTCCTCTTTTTGCCCCTGTATGTTTCCGATCTCGTCGTGGAGAATTACCCTTGGGCTTTGCTCATTGATTTCTATTGGTATCATTGCCTCCACACCATAGACTAGTCGGAAGGGTGTTTCTCCAGTGGCGGATTAGGGTGTTGTCCTGTAAGCCCATAGCACTTGAGGGAGCTCTTCAGCCCAAGCCCCTTTTGCTTCTTGCAGTCTCTTCTTTAGTCCTGCCAGTATGATTTTGTTGGCTGCCTCGGCTTGCCCATTGGCTTGTGGGTGCTCCACCGAGGTGAACTGATGTTTGATTTTCATACTGGCTACTAAGCTTCTGAAGGTAGCATCGGTGAATTGGGTTCCATTATCCGTAGTGATGGAATAAGGTATCCCATATCTTGTGATGATATTTTTGTAGAGGAACCTGCGACTTCTTTGAGCGGTGATGGTGGCCAATGTTTCTGCTTCTATCCATTTTGTGAAATAATCTATTCCCACGATCAGGTATTTGACTTGTCCAGGTGCTTGGGGAAAAGGACCTAACAAATCCATTCCCCATTTTGCAAAAGGCCATGGAGAAGTGATACTGATAAGCTCTTCTGGTGGAGCCACGTGGAAATTTGCATGCATTTGACATGGTTGACATTTTTTCACAAATTCTGTGGCATCTTTCTGCAAGGTCGGCCAATAGAATCCGGCTCGGATTACTTTCCTGGCTAGTGACCTTGCTCCGAGATGGTTTCCGCAGATCCCACTATGTACTTCCTCCAGTACCTCGGTGGTTCTTGAGGTCGGTACACACTTTAACAATGGTGTTGATATCCCCCTTCTGTAGAGGATATTTCTCACCAAGGTGTAGTGTTGTGCTTCCCTTCGGATCTTTTTAGCTTCTTTCTCCTCGTTAGGGAGCATGTCGAATTTCATGTATTCAACTAAGGGGTTCATCCATCCGAGGTTTAAACCGACTACCTCAAGTACTTCTTGTTTATCTTTTATTACTGAGGGTTCCTGGAGGGTTTCTTGGATCAGACTTCTGTTGTTCCCTCCTGGTTTGGTACTTGCTAACTTGGATAGGGCGTCTGCTCTGCTGTTCAGATCCCGAGTTATGTGTTTGACCTCGGTTTCTGCAAAGCGCCCAAGGTATTTCAAAGTTTTTTCCAAGTACCTCTTCATATTTGGGTCTTTTGCCTGATACTCTCCACTTATTTGGGAGGTCACCACTTGCGAGTCGCTGTATATCATCACCTTTGTAGCACCGACTTCTTCTGCTAGTTTTAGCCCCGCAATCAAGGCTTCATATTCTACCTGATTATTTGAGGCTGGGAATTTAAATTTTAGAGAAACCTCTATCTGGGTTCCTCTTTCATCTACCAATATTATGCCTGCGCCGCTTCCCGTTTTGTTGGAGGATCCATCTACATAGAGTTCCCATGTAATTGGTTTTTCCTCTTGATCCCCTGCGTATTCTGCAACGAAGTCGGCGAGGCATTGAGCTTTGATCGCTGTCCGAGTTTCATATCTTAAGTCGAACTCGGAGAGCTCTATCGCCCATTGAACCATTCTCCCTGCAACATCCGTTTTTTGGAGGATTTGCTTCATGGGTTGGTTCGTACGGACTCTTATGGTGTGAGCTTGAAAGTAAGGCCGTAACCTTCGCGAGGCTACTACCAAGGAGTAAGCAAACTTTTCTAGTTTGTGGTACCTTAGTTCGGGGCCTTGTAGAACTTTACTGATGAAGTAGACTGGATGTTGTCCGACCTCGTCTTCTTTTATCAGGGCTGACGAGACAGCCTTGTTTGCTACGGACAAGTATAGGACGAGGTCTTTCCCAGGTACGGGTCGGGTTAGAATAGGAGGTTGGCTTAAAAACTTTTTGAACTCCTGGAATGCCTCCTCGCATTCAGGAGTCCATTCGAACTGGCATCCCTTCCTTAATAAGGAAAATAGTGGAAGGGATTTCAGTGCTGATCCTGACAGGAATTTGGAGAGGGCTGCAAGTCGGCCATTTAACTGTTGGACTTCTCTCAAACAAGTCGGACTTTTCATTTCTAGGATGGCTCTGCACTTGTCGGGATTGGCTTCGATCCCTCTTTGTGTTAGCATAAATCCTAGAAATTTCCCTGCTTCCACTGCGAAGGCGCACTTTGCGGGATTTAGTCTCATCCCGTGCAACCTTATAGTGTCGAAGACTTGCGAGAGGTCTGTCAAAAGGTCGTCTTCTTTCTTTGTTTTTACCAGCATGTCGTCGACGTATACTTCCATTAGACTCCCCAGGTGAGGGGAAAACACTTTATTCATCAACCTTTGATATGTGGCCCCTGCATTCTTTAATCCGAATGGCATGACCACGTAGCAGAAATTAGCTCTGGGTGTGATGAATGATGTTTTCTCTTGGTCTGGCTCATACATTGGGATTTGATTATATCCCGAGTAGGCGTCCATAAATGATAAGTATTGGTACCCCGAGCTAGAGTCTACTAGGGTATCAATACTTGGCAAGGGATAAGGGTCCTTAGGACATGCCTTATTTAAGTCGGTGTAGTCGACACACATTCTCCATTTGCCATTCTGTTTTTTGACTAGCACTACATTGGCTAGCCATGTTGGGTACTTAACTTCTCTGATGAAGCTAGCTTCCAGGAGCGCCTGTACTTGTTCTTCCACTATTAGGGCTCGTTCTGGGCCGAGCTTGCGTCTTCTTTGTTGTACAGGTCGGGATCCTGGATAAACCGAGAGCTTGTGGGACATGAGCTCGGGGTCAATCCCAGGCATGTCAGAGGCCTTCCAGGCGAAGAGGTCGAAATTATCTCTTAGGAGCCTAGTCAACCCTTGTTTTAGAGTTTCCCCTAGGTTGGCTCCTATATGAGTGTTCTTCCCTTCCTCTTTACCAACCTGTATCTCCTCGGTTTTTCCTCCTGGTTGTGGTCGTAGCTCTTCTTTGGCCCTTGCGCCACCGAGCTCTATTGTGTTAACTTCTCTGCCCTTTCCCCTTAGGTTTAGGCTTTCATTGTAGCACTTCCTTGCCAACTTTTGATCTCCCCTTACCGTTGCTATTCCCGCTGAGGTCGGGAATTTCATGCAGAGGTGAGGAGTAAATACCACTGCTCCGAGTCGATTGAGGGTAGCTCTGCCGATTAGAGCATTATATGCTGACCCCACATCGATGACTATGAAGTCTATACTCAGAGTCTTTGATTTTTCCCCTTTTCCAAAAGTAGTGTGAAGGGGCAAAAATCCTAGTGGTTTTATTGGCGTGTCCCCTAATCCATATAGGGTGTCGGGGTAAGCTCTTAATTCTTTCTCATCTAACCCTAGCTTGTTGAAGGCGGGCTTAAAAAGGATGTCCGCCGAGCTTCCTTGGTCCACCAGGGTTCTGTGGAGATGGGCATTTGCTAGGATCATGGTTATCACTACTGGATCATCATGTCCAGGGATTATTCATCGCCCATCTTCTTTTGTGAATGAAATGGTAGAGAGGTCGGATGGCTCTTCCCCAACTTGATAGACTCTTTTGAGATGTCTTTTGCGAGAGGATTTGGTGAGTCCTCCTCCCGCGAACCCTCCTGAGATCATGTGTATATGTCTCTCTAGTGTCTGCGGTGGTGGGTCTCTTCTATCCATGTCGTCTCGCTTTCTCTTTCCGTGGCCGTCTGACCTTTCTATGAGATATCTATCAAGCCGGCATTCTCTAGCCAGCTTTTCTATCACATTTTTAAGGTCGTAACAGTCGTTTGTGGAGTGACCATATATCTTATGGTACTCGCAGTAATCGTTGCGGCTTCCCCCTTTTTTTATTTTTAATGGGTCTAGGGGGTGGCAATCTCTCAGTGTTACAAATCTCTCTGTATACGTCCACTATAGAGACTTTCAGAGGAGTATAAGAGTGATATTTTCTCGGCCTTTCGAGACCGAGTTCTTCTTTTTTCTTGGCTTCCCTTTCCCTCTCTTTTGTTGAGGGAGGGGGTCCGGGTCGCCAACTCAGGTCTCTTAATTTGGCATTTTCCTCCATGTTGATGTACTTTTCAGCTCTTTCCTGTACATCACTCAAGGAGGTGGGGTGTCTTTTGGATATGGACTGCGAGAAAGGACCTTCCCTAAGTCCATTGACTAAACCCATTATTACTGCTTCGGTGGGTAGGTCTTGAATCTCCAAACATGCTTTGTTGAACCTTTCCATATAGGTTCGTAAAGATTCTCCGACCTCCTGCTTTATTCCCAGGAGGCTCGGTGCATGTTTCACTTTGTCTTTCTGGATTGAGAACCTCATCAAAAACTTCCTCGAGAGGTCTTCAAAACTAGTAACCGACCTCGGGGGGAGGCTATCGAACCACTTCATCGCTGCTTTCGATAGAGTGGTCGGGAAGGCCTTGCATCGTGTAGCGTCGAAAGCGTCAGCTAGGTACATCCGACTTTTGAAGTTGCTCAGGTGATGCTTCGGATCCGTGGTCCGGTCATAGAGGTCCATGTCAGGGCTTTTGAAGTTTCTCGGAACTTTAGCCCTCATGATGTCCTCGCTGAAGGGATCCTCCCTACCTAAAGGTGGTTCTTCGTGTTCATCGCGGGAGTTGCGACTTTTGAGGGAGGATTCCAACTGTAAGAGCTTTCTTTCTAACTCTTTTCGTCGTTCCATCTCCTCTTTTAGGCTCTTTTCAGTTTTCTTTTGTCGCTCTCGCTCCTGCTCTAATTGCTCCAGGCGGCTGTGGACTAATCCCATGAGTTCAGTTACATGGGGTGGTCCTTCTTTTTCTGATTCGCGCCCTTCTGAGGAGTTCACCTTCAGATTCTTTATTCCGGAAGTGCCTTCCCTGTGTTGATTATCGATTTCTTGGTGGAGGGTGAGGTCCACATCATTGTTGCCTGTGTCCAGATTCTCTTGTTCAGAATCTGTCTCCACATGGCCTTCTTCGTGGGATCTAGCTGCCATCGTTGGATGATCTTTCAGGTCCCCGGCAACGGCGCCAATGTTACGATGGGTAACCGGAGATTAATAAGATGGATGGCTTTGGTTGGCCCAATCGTCCGCGTATGGTGGCTTCCGAGCTGGTTTGCACGTTGGAGCCTCCTTCCGACTTGTGCTCGTGAGTGAATGGGGGGGTGGTACCTGCAAAGACACTCCGATGCCTAAGTTAGCAAGGGTGTGAGCAGGTCTAGAGAGTATTGGGCTTAGAGATACCTGGGGGGTGTCAGTGTATTTGTAGTGGTGAGCCAATAACCACCGTTGGAGTAGTGCCATATTTTTAGGGTGTTAACCGTCCCATTATCTTAGGGAGGTTAAGATATGGCTTGATTAAAGTAGTTGGAGAGATTTTAGGGGCAGTTACTCATTTGAATGAGTGCTTATCTGCCAGCTATTCTCCGTCCCCACTTCTTGGGAGTAAGTCGGGTTTGACACCGACTTCTAAGTGTGAAGGTTGGTGTTTAGTAAGGCTCGATCCTCTGGACTAGGCCTCTTATTTGGACCTGGACCTTTATTATTGGGCCAGGGTAGGAACAGTATTTCTATCAGATACAGACTAATAATATTAGGGCCGAAGTAATTTGGATAGATTGTCCCAAGAGTTTATAATTACCGTAAATGTTGGAAATTGAGAGATTATGTATATGTATTTTGAACTCAACTTTTTATTAATAAAACTAAAAATAAATAAATATCAATTAATTTCATATTTATGATTATTACACATTTATTAAATAAAATTATAAATTAATAGTCACATTAAAAATTATTAATTTACAATATTATATAAATTTCATGTAACGTTATATAAGATATTAAATTTAAATAATATTATATGATTAGTAAATATAATTATTTTTTACTAATATTTCACCAATAATGATTTGTCTCATATTTATAAAAAATTCACAAAATAATATATAGTTTATAATACTTATATTTTTGAATTTTACATATATAAAATAATATAATTTATATTTATATTTTTTAAAATATACACACATAAATTAAAAAATTATTTATTAAAAATAATTTAATATTTATATTAATCAAATAATAACAAAAATTATTAAAAATTACTAGCTCAAGAATTTTTTGATAAATTTTGTATTTTATATAATGTTTTATATATAGTATTTGATCTCGAATTTACTTAACAGTCAATATTAAAAATAGATCCTCTTTATTTTTTGTCAGTTAAAAAGAGTAAATTATAATTTTTAATCTTTTAATATTTTTTTCTCTTATATTTGAGTTAATACTCAAAATAGCCCTGAAATTTGGATACAGACTCAATTTGACTCCCAAAATTTTAATTGACTCAATTTGAACCCCCAAATTTGAATATGTGACTCACGTTAGCCCTTCTGTTAATCTTCGTTAACGACACGCTTATCTGGAACGTTAAGTGACACATGGAGTTGACAGGTGGCCTTATTAAACGTTGATGACATAGGAAAAAAATTTTTAGACTCAATTTAGCCCCCATTTTAATGAATATAAAACTCTAACAAGTGCCAAATTCCCAAATTGATATCGTTGTTTAGGTGTTGGAGAAGATGATGAGGAGCACCAGCCAAGGTTCCGGAAGCTGCAACAGATCTCATTCACATGGAAGTTTGGAAAGGAATCCAAATCGAGCTAGATCTAGAAAGGTTCCACACTGGTGTGGTTGTGGAATGCGTCCTGTTCTTCGTTGGTCTGGAACATAAGCGAATCCAGAAAGACCATTTTTTGGATGTCCAAATTATAATGTGATTTCTTGAATTGCTTTCTTCTTGAATTTACTTCTTCTTTTTGTAATACATGCATAATTTATTTTGTGGTTATTGTGATAGACATTTGGAAATAGATGGTGTGGACTTTTTGTGTGGGCAAATGGCGTGGAAGAAGAAGACATGATTGGTAGACATAAAACTGAAAATAGCATTGAGTATTGGAAGATGAACGTGGGTTGGAAGATTAGTGCAATAGAAGCTGAAATTCATTAGTGGAGGTGGAGGTGGAGGCACCTACATGTAATTAGAAATATTTGATAGATGATGAATAAACACATAAAATATTTCTAAATATAATTAATTAATGTGTTATATATTGGTACATGCTCTATAATTTGTGGCTGTGAAATAGTGGGTTGGGTGATGTCAATCTCCGAAACTTGTGGAGCATCCACAGTTTGTATACCAGTAGTTGTCGCAGCATCATCGGGTGCATTTGCATTAGCTCCATCTTGGGATTTGGATTTAGCTACAACAGCTGCTGCTGCAGCAGCAAGAGCACTTGCAATATCATCAGCTTTTCTATGAGCACAACTTCTTTTAGTGTGTCCTTTAACACCGCAGTAGGTACAAGTAAATTCTTTGTAGATTCTCTTTAACTTTGTTGCAGTTTTAGACTTCTTACTGCTCGAAGGCTCCTCATCAGCGTCCTTTCTCCTTTTCTTCTTAAAGTTTCCTGGCCTTCTCCTAGTTTTAGGTGCTTGAGGTCTGTTGTATTCAGATTTTTCCCACAGTTCCTCACTCGGTATTGGATTTAGGGAATGCATGTATGTAGCCCTATATGCCTCCATAGTCAACCAATGATGACAAAAGTTTTCAGGATTTTTATTTATCCTTGAAATTGCTGCACATGCATGGACACACGGCATGCCTACAGATTCAAATTTTAAACTACACTGCCATCATTCTTTGTAACAAAGCTGCCTCCATGATGATAGACAATGGTTATCAAATCATCCATCTACAAATATAATTCAAACAATTAACAAATTAACTTCAACATCCAAGGCCTTTCATATCATGCATCAGATGATTCTACATTAACATGCCAATCAATATTTTTTCAGAACAGAAAATATAAAAATTCATATATAAAATTTATCCGTGTAACAACAGCTACACAATTTTTTGTTGTCCATAATTAACAGCTCTGCATTATTACATTGACAAGTATAATCTATTTACTCATTCATGAATTTTTCATTTTATATTTTCAAAAAATAACTCAGCTATTGAATCATTTAGAAGAGTTGAAGTAAAATGCTAACAGACATCTCAAATTGAAACAAGTTGAATTTGTACTCTATATGTACTCTATAGTACATAATTTCAACACTAAGTGCCAGTACTCATAACTCTCCTTACTAGCATGTTTAGTATAAATATGTCAGAAACAAATGATTCAACTCTTCTAAAAATGATTCAACTCTAATTTATATGTCCTTTCTTCTCTATAACACAGTTAACGTTAATCATAATTAGTCTTTTAAAAGAAAAAAAACCCTAACAGAAAAGGATCAATAACTAAAACTATCTTCTTTCACAATGGACCCAATCCATTTGAGTATCAAATAGAGCACAAATTAATGGCCTGTAAACCCCAACTAAGAGAAAACAGAAAACTTAACATTGAACCCAAATATAGAATGCTTGCGTTACTAACCTTTTTTGGAGAAACAGTGGTGCGCAACTTCTTCTTTCTCGTGCTAGCAAACGAGAACGTGTGTGACAAAGCGAGAACCCTACACTAGCAGCAACATTGATCTATCCACAGTATGTTGCATGCGAGAGAATGAAGAAGAAGAAGAAGAGTTTCCCTATTTTGACTGGTTTGATCGTTGGTGTTGTTGAATTTTAACCTCAGCATAGAAAACGCTGTCGTTTGAGGAGAGATTACCCGCCAAGGACAAAACGACATCGTTTAATAAGCCCACCTGTCAAGCCCACGTGTCACTTAACGTTCCAGGTAAGTGTGCCGTTAACGGAGATTAACAGAAGGGCTAACGTGAGTCACTTATTCAAATTTGGGGGTTCAAATTGAGTCAATTAAAATTTCGGGGGTCAAATTGAGTCTGTATCCAAATTTCATGGGCCATTTTGAGTATTAACTCCTTATATTTTTCTCTTGATCCTAGTTACAAATAGGGGTGGCAATAGGTAGGGTAGGGTAGGGTTTGGAGCTAACCCTAACCCTATCCGCGAGTTGAGATTTTTATATAAACTCAACCCCACCCTAACCACGGGTTGAGAATATCTCAACCCTAACCCTGCCCGCTCTTAACCTGCGAGTATCCAACCCTACCCGTGGGTTACAAAAAAAGATGTAATATTATTATATAACTTTATGATAAGTTAAAATAGAATTGATTTTTATGTAAAAAAAGTTTATTAAATTATCAATTAATAATCTTCTTTTAATGACTAAAAATCTTTTACATTTAATGAGAGGTCTTTAGTTCAATGTCCATTTAAAATATATTTTTATATAAGTATATAACATATACATATATAAGGTGCGGATTAGTCGAATATAATTGAGACTCAACCCACACTCTATCCGACCCACACGAAAACCCTACCCACACCCTAATTTTACTTGCAGGTTTAGTGATGGAACCCCAGCTGCTACATGGGACTATAAACGCAACCATTATTCTTTCGGGGTTCCAAAATATGGAGATCAGAGGCTTATCATGGTTTGCCGTATTTCTAATATGCTCCTATATGGTTTTTTTTTTTTTGTATTAAAACTATAATTATTTATGTATTTTTTATATTAATTTAAATTTTTTTAAAAAAGTAATACAAAGATATGATATTTATTAGTACTTTTATATAAAAGTTTGAAGTTCAATTTAAATTGATTTCTAAAAAAATAATTTAGGATAAAAGAAATAAATAAATAAAATAAATAATTATTTTTTATTATAAAAAATTTAGACGTTAACAAAAATTAATCATCAAAATTTAAAATTAATATTATACCTATCAAAAATTAGTTTCATTTGACAAAATTAACTAATCATTAATTTTTTATTGATTCCATTCAAAAATTAATTAAAATACTTAAACTACGTACACCAATATATTTTATTATCTTCAACTTTTTAAATCATTTATTTATTTATTAAAATTCCGAACGATACTAATTTATACCATCACCATCATACTACCACCATATTTAGTTTATCCTAGTATAGCCATAGTTTACAAATGTAAGGCACATTTTGTCCGCATTATACCTAGACTAATTTTACGATATTTTTTGTTTGGTATTTAATTTTCGTCTAATTTATATTTATAATAAATTTTAAATATTTAAAATTTTTTAATTTTTATATTTTTATATTTAAAATAAATTATTTAACTTTTTTTAATAATAATAAAAATTTAAATATAATTAACTTTATATAAAATTAATAACTAAAATCTATTAAATATTTAATTAATTTAATTAAGTTTTTATTTAACAAATTTTAATTATCAAATTTACATAGAAATTAAAATTTTTATCTTAATCTATATCTTAGAAGTTTCCTCCTATTTAATGTTATATATATAGGGTTTGATGATCTCGAGTTCAATCAGCACCAATCCGGTCGTAAGTCAAGTCAGAACTCTCTCTCTCTCTCTCTATTTTACCGTGAATTTCTCTTGCAGGTTGAGTCATGGAAATGGAACCGCAGCTGCTACATGGGACTATCGAAGCAGCCATTTCTAAATTCCAAAATATTGAGTCCCTTTTAACCCGTCTCTCGGTTTGTCCTATTTCTCTATATATGCTCCTATTTCGTTTGTTCTTATAAAATCACTTATATATTCTGATTATATAATGGTCTTATACTTGCTTTTGTTCATAATTGGAGTATTCACACTTTAGCTAATTCTATACACATTTCGATGGACATGGACTATATATCTTATTTTGCTAAAAGGAGATCATTCTAGCTGATATAATAGTAAGGAGAAATGGAGCGAGATAGAAGGAGATATTTTATTGATTTCGGAAAAAATATTTTGTTTTAATTACAATTAACATGATATAAAATACATTTTTATTATTAAATTAGTTAATAATACACCATATATAAAATCAAACAATGATAATCGTTATACATACACAATAGGCTATCTTTGTTCTATGTCTAGAGTGGCTATAGGTGGTTGACAACTAAAAACTAAACATGTGAAGGATAGAATTTCAATTGATCACAATATTGACCAAGTCAAAAGCATGGTAAATTTGCCAATCTTGCAGAGTAAATGTTTTAGAGAGTTTAAATTACAAGTTTTTTTTTTTTTGGCCATTGAATTTTATTACTTGGATCCCAGGCGAGTACAAGGGATAATAAACATCTTCTCGAAAAATTAGTTTAATTTTTGGGTTCACCAAGGATCGAACTTTTGACCTTTTGGATCTAGTGCTTTAATACCATGTCATGATACCACTCATCCCAAAAGTTTCAGCTAATAGGAAAATGTAACACTAATAATTATATCTCTAATACTCTATAAATTTCCATTGTACACATTGTATAAATATCTCCTCATACTTTCCCTTATTACTTATGTAGTAGTTTTCGTGTTTGAGAGAAGGAAAATGGAATATTTTGCTCAAGGTGTTTGCTCCAAGTACCATAGCTAATTAATACATACCAGTACCATAGAAATGAAGATGATACGTGAGTCATATTAATTATCTACATCATCTTTTATTTTTATTTACTTTTTAAATATATATCATATAATAATTTATACTAAAATTTCCTTGCTATTAATTACGAAATAACTAAAATATCATTTGACTAGTTTTATAATAAAAATAAAAAGTTTGTTTTATAAAAACTCTTTTAGTTTATTTTATAAAAATAGTCTTTTAGTTACTTTTTAAAACTAAAATAATCTTTTAAGATAAATTTTGCTCAATTATATTATAAACCAAAATTTTAATCTAAAAATAATTAAAATATCCTTTTAGTTAATTCTAATACAAAATTACTTCTTTAAGGATAAAATTAAAAAAAACTGAAATAACTTTTTATGATTAATTTTACTTACTTTATTATAAATAAATTTGAATTTAATTTTAAAAAATTAAAAAACTCCTTTTAGATTAAAGTTCTTTAATGGTATTGAAAATTAAAATTTGACAATAAAAGACTACTTTTTGTAACGGAATAAATTATCAATTTTATGGCCAATGTTTGGGATAAGTTTTAAAATTGTCCCTAATATTTAAATTATCTTATTTAAGTTCCTAATGCTTTAAAATCATCTCAATAATGTCTTATCGTTAGTGACCTATTAAGTATTAACAGAATTGATGGTAAGACAAAATCGAGACGATTTTGGGTAAACAGTTTAATTAAGCTTCTTTTAGAAAAAACCTAAATAATAAATACTTATATTAAAAGTAGCTTATAAATAAGTTATTTTGTATTTAGTTTTTAGTCTTAAAAGTATTTATTTTCAAATAAGAGTGATAAAAAAATTTTATTATAAGAGAAGTCATTTTTTTAACTTTTTCATAAATATTTAAATAAATTTTTAGAAAATTACAATTTTATTTTAAAAATTGCACCAAACATTAATGTTATAAATTTTCAGAAGTTAAAAGTTAAAAAAAGTTACTTATAGACCTATCCAAACAGACCCTTAAATAGAACAAAAATGTTAGGAACAAAAATAATACATTTCTTTTAGAAGAATTACTAAATCAAGTAAAATAAAAGTAAATTTTAATGATTTTATTAAGAATTTAAAATTTTTACTCATCATAAAATATTTATAAAATCACTAGTAGATAAATTTTAGAAAAAAAAAGAGTATGATACATATATAATAAAGTATAAATTATATCTTTTTGTCTTTAATGTATCTAATTTTTTTAATGTTTAATTTAAATGAACTTTATTTTTAACTTTAAAATAAATTTTAATTTTTTCTTTCAATAATATTAATTTTTTATAGTGCATAATTATTCAATTATTTTTAATTACATCTAAATAAATTACTACTCTTAATCAGATTATTTTCAATATATGTAAATTTATTTATTTTTTATTTTACTCTTAAATATTTTTACTCATCATGAAATATTTGTAGAGTAACTAGTACATAAACTTGTAAAAAAAAAAAGAACATAATACATATACAATAAAATATAAATTATATCTTTTTGTCACTAACATACCAAAATTTTATGTTTAATTTAGATAAACTTTATTTTTAATTTTTAAATAAATTTTAATTTTGTCATTCAATAATATTAATTTTTATCGTAGATAATTACTTAATTATTTTTTAATTATATCTAATTTAAGTAAATTACTCTTACGCACATTACTTTCATTCTAAATAAATTTATTCTTAATCACATTACTTTCATTCTAAATAAATTATTAAGACTAAAATAAAAAAATAAATTAAATAATTATCTATCATAAAAATATTAAAATAATTAAAGAAAAAAACTAAATTTTATTTAAAAGTTAAAAATAAATTTTAATTAAATCAAACATTAAATAAGTTCGATATATTAAAAACAAAAAGGTATAATTATACTTTATTGTATATGTATCGTGATTTTTTTTCTTTTTCTTTTTCCAGAAGTTTATATACTAGCTAATTTATAAGTATAAGTAAAAATATTGAATTTGTAATGTAATTCGTTCTCTTAAAACTCACTATCATTTTCTATAAAAAATATTAATTTTAATCGATTCAAAATCCAATTTACTAATTTTTCAATCGAACCTATTTGTTGAGTATAATTTTGACAAAAATAACACAGTTTAACTAACTACATATGTTAAAGTGTAATCGATAAAAAAAAATTTTATAAAAAAAATACCTTTAAGCATCTTTTATGTGAATGATGAGTAGCTCCCTTCTTAAAAATAGGCGAACAAAGGGTAATTCACTTGTGGTTTTACCTTTTAAGTATGTATTCCTCGTAATATTTTTATTTTTTTATTTTTTTATTTTTTTCTCTATTAGAAAACAAATAATTTTCATTCTCCTCTCGCTTTTGAGTAAATCCCCATAATAGTCCCTGAGATTCGGGTCGTTACCCAATGTGATCCCTAAGATCCCAATTGCACCATTATAATCCTCCAGATACGGCTCCGGGCACCATAATAGTCCCTGGACAGTTTTCCGGTGATGAGTCATCACCGACGATCTGATGTGTCACGAAGTTGCCACGTTGGATTAAGCCAAAACGCAGCGTTTTGGGTTGGCGCCCCAACTTGACAAAAACGTTGTCGTTTGGCCCAAAAAAAATATGAAACGCGCTATATCAAAAACACACTATCTCCTCAGTTGTCTTCTCCACTTCCACCCTCTGTCTTCTTCTTTTCTTCTTCTTCTTCCTCCTCTCTTCATGAATGCCATTACGTTAAGGTTCCTTTCTTGAGATTGAAATTCTTGCAATCAGAAGACATCAAAATCAAGTTTCATTCCATCATTTGTTTCCTCCTTCGTCAGAAACAAGAGGTTCTGCTATTTGTAAAGGTAATTTTTTTTATTCTTTTTTTTGCAATGCATGATGATTTTTGTATAACTTGTGTTGTTAGTATGGTTGGAATTATGATTTTTTTTGTTCTGTTACTATGGTTCTAGGGTTTGATTAGGTTGGGGTTTTCATGGGATGATCAATTTGATTATGGTCATGCTCTGTTTGAAAATAATGCTCTTTTACTTCTTTAGGGTTCCTTTGGTGAGGTTGAAATTCTTGCAGTTAGAAGACATCAAAATCAAGTTTCACTCCATCATTTGTTTCCTCCTGCGTCAGAAACAAGAAGTTCTGCCGTTTGTAAAGGTAAATTTTTTTTCTTTTTTTGCAATGCATGATGATTTCTGTACATGCTTGTGTTGTGAGTGTGGTTGGAATTTTGGTTTTTTTTTCTGTTACTATGGTTCTATGGTTTGATTAGGTTGGGGTTTCATGAGAAGCTCTGTTTGATTATGGTCATGCTCTATTTGAGAATAATGTTCTGTTTTATAGTCATAAGTGTTCTGTTTGATAAAACTTTTATCTATTGATGTCTAATATCTGTTTGATAAAACTCTTATCAGTTCTTATGTATAATGATGAGAATTTTTAAAAGATCTATTTAACTTAAGCCATTTTAATTTTATTAGAAGATTGAAAATAAATAGCAACATATTACTAGAAAAGTATACTCTTTATTAAGTATGTAGAAGATGTGAAGGAACTTGAAACATACATATTCAAATAAAAATTCCATGTCTAGCTATGAGTCAATATTATATTTGTTACATACTTATTATGGGATTGCCAACTTGCTACCAGAGGACAAAATACAAACTGACTCTTAAGTTAGGCCTATCTATATATGGTTATGCACGTTTGTTTTCAATTTTGTTTTTTGTTTTTTAGATAAGTAAGAAAAATGAAAATAAGTGGAAACAATCTTATTTAGTTTTTCAAAACATGTTTCAATTTAAAATATGATTTATTGTCACAAAAATTGAAACAGACACATACAGAGTACAGCACATAAAACTGAACTTTGTTATTCAATTATTTAATTTATATATAATACATATTAAAAAAATAAAGAGTACATACAGAGTACATACATACAAATATATTTGTATAGCTGATTTTTGTGTATTTAAAAAAAAAATAAACCTCACAATTATGAACTTACGTTTAAAGGTTTAATTAAACAACAATATTATATTTATCTTGTACTAAATAAAGTAACTATATCCGGCAAATAATTATGTAAATAAGACACTAAAATCTGTTTGTGTACATGTATTTTTCTTTTTTTTTTTATTCAGTAGTTAGTGTAAATAGGACAGAAAAATTTATTTGTGTTTATCTTGATTGTCAAGTAATGGATTTTGAAAACTTTTTTTTTAGATGGAAGAGATGTTGGATATTATGTTTCATCACGGGGGTGATTTCAAAGAAGATCAAGAAGGAACAATGGTATATTATCCGGATAATAAGGCTTGTTTAGGTGACCTAGATGTGGATACGTTAGACGTCTTCTATCTAAGGAACTACCATAAAAAGCTTGGTTATGATGGGGAGGGTGAGTTTATGTTAGGGACTGTTATGGTGATCGACCATGATTGGTAGGGACTAATACACTTTGTGTTATTAAATGACCATGACTGGCAGGGACTAATATCAGCAGTGCAAGAAGTGATGCCCAATGTGCACCATCGTTTTTGCGTCTGGCATTTGTGGAGAAATTTTAACAAGAGTTGGAAGGATTTACAACTAAGGGGGCTTTTGTGGGAATGTGCAAGGGCAACAACTCATCAAGAGTTCAGGGATGGAATGGACAAGATAAAAAGACTAAATGAAGATGCATGGGCATATTTTGTAATGCGGACCATAGCCAAGAACAAGGTGAAACTAAACAATCACACTGGAGTGCTCACACCGGTTATAAAGAGTCGACTGGAGAAAGTTAGAAAAGAATCTAAGAATTGGAAGCCTATTTGGACAGGGGACAACGGATATGAAAAGTTTGAGGTGCATGGACACCCAACTAATCACGTGGTGGACTTAGGAAAAAGACTATGCACTTGCCAATTTTGGATGCTTACAGGTTATTTGCATTGCTGTAATAATTTTTTTTGTGCTATAGTTGTAATCTGACTAATGGTATATGACTGAAACCCATGGTTGTTGTGGCTGTTGTCTGTGTGCAGGTATTCCTTGTGTGCATGCATGTGCTGCACTGTCTCGGGTTAACAAGCCACCAGAAGACTTTTGTCACCGCTTGCTAACAATGGAGTCATACAGGGAAACATATAATTATCATATTAATCCAATACCTGGACAACCATTATGGGAGCATGCAGAAGAATGTAACAGGCCACATGCACCAAAAATAAAGAGGAAACCTGGAAAACTACAGATGAAAAGACGGATGGATGCTGATGAGAAGGGTGGTGGAGGATCTAAAAAATCTAAAGCTGATCCCAAGCCTCAAAGTAACAATGGAGATAATGTTCATCTAAAGAGGCAGTTGGGCCCCTTTACTTGCAGTTTCTGTGGTGATAAAGGACATACAAAGAGAGGTTGTAAGAAGAAGAGAGCTTGTGATGCTGCTGCAGCTGCTGCAGTTGCTGCTGCTGCTGCTGAGGCTAATAAGAAGAAGAAAAATGAAGGAGGTGCCCCTACATCTGAGCAGCAACTTCAGCAGCCTCAAGATGATGGTAACCAACATGATGGAGAAGATAATCCTGTTGTGCAGTCTACTGAGATTGGCCAAGCCACTTCTGATGCACAACCTGTAGAAATAGATATATCTCAGCCAACTATTTCTGATGTAGAAGATTCTCAAAAGGTAACTTCCTATTTACATTTCTTAATTTTTTTCTGATTCAAGTGAATCATCATTTATGTGTAATGTAAATAATTTCTATCTAGGATCATGGAATAAAAAGGCCTTCAAAATTATCACCAAGGAGAAGATCCTCTCCACTAGCAACTTCTGTCCCAGTGAATCCCATGCAGGGTGCTAGTTCAGGAACTGCAACAAGACTTGTCAATTACATGAAGTTCATCCCAACTCCAGGATTTAAGGCTCCAAGAAAGAAGAATTGAAGACTTTAGCTTAATATGTATAGGGCTATCTGTTTTGATGTTAATACTTTTTGCTAGACAAAGACTACACAAGGAAAAAACAATCCTTTATGTTTTGCTGTAAAGTCCTCCCTTTTGAGGCAACTTTGTTTAACATGCTCATGTTAGATGGCTGTCCTTTGTGTTATGTGACTAACTGTGTTAAGTTGAACCATTATCTTAATACAATTATCTTTTAAGTTTGAACCATTATCTTAATTCAGTGTTGGCTAGTTTTCAATCACTTATGCTGCCTTCTTTAGCATAATACTGTTTTAATTAATTGAGTTATCCAAGTTTATATTCCATCAACAAACACTATTCAACAGTTTCTAATACCATAATCATGTTATTATTTTTTACATATTGTTCATTCAATGAATACAGGGTACACACTACCAACTCTTTTAACTCAGGCTTTACAATACAGGATAACAATTAACACAATCAATACAGGCACAACTAATACCAACAATTGGTTAACCAATTTTTGATTCCGGACATCTTCTTCTAATCTCCCAAGCCTCCAATCAAAGTTCATCTTCACTTCATGATTATCTCCATAAGATTCTGGTTTCTCAACTGCTTCATCCTGTGCAGTATCTGCCCACACAAAAAGCCCACACCATCTCTTTCCACTTGTCTGTAATCAAGCAAACATGTAACATGCTCAAACTTCAGGGAAGAAGAACAAGAGAAGAACAGTCAGGTAGGAAGGAACAATCATAACAACACAAGTAATACTGATAACTCACATTATAATTGGGACAACCAAAAAATGGTTTATTTGGGTTTGAATCTGTCCCAGACCACCTGAGAACTGGCCGGCAGCCGCAACCGCACCATTCCGGCACCCCGGATCTTCTGCTCCTGCTTTGCGTTCTCGTCCGAAGGCCACTGCACGGTGAACTAATAGAGCTTCCAACTCTAGTGCTTCCACCACCCATCATGGATATTCACTTCCAGCTCCAGGAACAACAGCAACAACAAAAATGGAAAAAGAACGATGAAGAAGAAGAAGAAATTAACTTACTGAACATTTGGAAATTTAGGGTTAAATATAGGGGGAGGGACCACATTGGGTATAAATTGAAACTATGCCAGCTCAACTAGCCGTTGGCACCATCCAGCGTGGCAAAACGAGGCCACGTCAGCTACTTGTTGATGACTCATCACCGGAAAACTGTCCAAGGACTATTATGGTGCCCGGAGCCCTATCTGGAGGATTATAATGGTGCAATTGGGATCTCAGGGATCACATTGGGTAACGACCCGAATCTCAGGGACTATTATGGGGATTTACTCCTCGCTTTTGGGACAAATGTGAATGTCGCGGAATAACCTCGACATCAAAGTCGGGATTATTAATTAAGAAAGTTTAGGGGTCAATTTTATTAAAATTTGATTAGTATTTAACTAGTAAAAAAAATTAAGTAATTTTATATAATTAGATATAATTTCACATTAATAAAATATTAATAATAATTAATTAATTATTACAAATTACAAAATTGGTTGGATCCCTAACAATCCTCTTATTAATTTATTATTGACTACTACTGAAATTATAATTCTAATTCCATTTACATTGTTTTGCTTCAGCTGGAGGAATTCATGGAAGCAGAGTGTGGTAATAATGAAGGAAATAAAATACTCTATGCAACCGTTTATCTGGATGAAGTAAAAATGGAAAGCAAGCCTATAACAATAAAGGACCTCCAGAACACTAATACATGGGAAATGAAGTTTAAATTTCATTGTGCCCAAAAGGCATCACATGTCATATTCAGCATCCACTTTGGCAAGGCGCTTAACGGTCGGCGAAATTCAATTTTGGAAGCAAAAGTGCCAGTTGGGGATATCGTCGACAATGATGGAGATGGTCGATATGGATATCCAGTCGATTTGATTGATCCACGTATGAACAATGATGACGTGGAAGATGGCGAAGATGATGCGGAAGATGGCGAAGATGAAGAAGATGACGAAGATACAAATTTAGATTCAGATCTACTGGGGCGCATCCACGTGAACCTGAAATTCACTGAAGCTAAACTGCAAGTAGGCATCGGAAGTCCCGATTTTGAAGGAGTTCCTGGGACTTGCTTTGCACTGAGAAAAGGATGCAAGGTTACTCTTTACCAAGATGCTCATATCCCAGCTGATTATGTCAATGAAATGACCCAGGCCGGACTCGTGAATTATGAGCCGAAGCGATGCTGGGAGGACATATTTGATGCAATCAAGAAAGCAGAGAAGTTCGTATACATTGCTGGCTGGTCTCTTTACACTGAAATAACCCTCTTAAGGGATCCAATAAGGAGGGCGGTGGAAGAGAGAAAAACTAAACTTGGAGAGCTGCTCAAGAGAAAGGCTGAGGATGGTGTCAAGGTCGTCCTGCTTCTTTGGGATAATCAAGCAAGAAACTGGCCGATTCCGTCAGCAATACTTGAATACTTTGGATCCGTCAACACTCACCATAATGAAACGCGAGATTATTTTCAATACACTCGTGTGTCTTGCGTTTTAAGTACTAGGAGCACTGCGTACAGTCATCACCAGAAATTTGTGGTGGTGGACAAGGAGTTGGAGTTGCCTAGTGGTGAGTCAAAGAAGGGGAGGAGAATAGTGAGTTTTCTTGGGGGGTTTGATCTCTGTGATGGTAGATATGATACACCAAGGCATCCACTCTTTTGGACCCTGAATGTGGGTGGAGAACACAATAAAGACTTTCATCAACCCAGCATTAAAGGCGCTAAGATTGAAAAAGGTGGTCCTAGGGAGCCGTGGCATGATGTGCACTGTCAGCTTGAAGGGCCTGTTGCATTGGATGTTTATGAGACTTTTGTGAAAAGATGTGAGAAGGAAGGTAAACAACATTTACTTGTTCCAGAGGCTGACATTAAAGGACTCATCCATGAGGCGTCTTCAGAGGAAAACCATGAGTCCTGGAATGTTCAGTTATTTAGATCTATTGATGACAGAGCTGTTTCTGGGTTATTAGAAACTGCTTACAGAGATGGAGATTTCAAAATAGATCGTAGCATCCAACATGCCTATATTGAAGCTATTCGGCGTGCAAAGAATTTCATCTACATTGAGAATCAATACTTCATAGGAAGCAGCTTTGACTGGCCTGCCCATAAGTTAAACCCTAAGACACTTGGTTGTTTGAATCTAATCCCAAAGGAGCTTTCTCTTAAAATTGTTAGCAAGATTGAAGCTGGGGAAAGTTTCACCGTTTATGTTGTGATTCCAATGTGGCCAGAGGGTCTCCCTCCTAGCCCTCTAGTTCAGCTGATGTTGGATTTCCAGAGGAGGACCATAGAAATGATGTACAAGGACATTATTGCTGCACTCAGGAGAAAGAGGCCTGGAGTAGATCATAAAGAAATCGTAAACGAGGCTCGAAATTATTTGGCAATAGGGAAAAAGAAACACATGAGCATAAAGCAAAACCAAAATCAGGTTCTCATTACATGAAGGCCCAAAGAGCTGGTCGATTTATGATTTATGTGCATTCCAAGATGATGATAGGTAAGTTTGGAACTAACTTGGAATATTTTGTTTATATAATCTAATCTTTTTTTAAATGATATCCATTGACCAACTTTTTATCTGCCCTCACGTTAAGTTCAAAGTTGTAATATATGTTTGAAATTGAAGTGAGATTTTGATATGCCCTGTTACGACCAAGTGATAAGTATTATTCTTTTGTTTTTGGGCAGTGGATGATGAATACATAATCATTGGATCTGCTAATATCAACGAGAGATCAATGAATGGTGGCAGAGACACTGAAATTGCTATGGGAGCTTATCAACCCTCCTATTTGGCAACCAATAAAGATGGTGCAAGGGGCCAGATCCATCGCTTTCGCTTGTCCTTGTGGTACGAGCATCTTGGCATATATGAAAAAGACACTTTCGTCAACCCTAAACTTGAACGTTGTATTAGGAGGGTCCATGAGCTTGCTCAAAACAATTGGAACAACTATAGAGGACAACCATTTAGAGCTTGTGGCCACCTCCTGCGCTATCCCATTGACATTTCTCCTGATGGAAGTATCACACATGATCCTGAAATATTCCCCGACACCCATGCAAGAATTCGAGGTAGTCAAGACTTAGATCGTTGGGTGGTTCGCAAGATAAAGTGGCTGCGGGACATACTGGAGAAGGCCTAGAATGACCCAAGAATTGCTTAGCGAAATTCCGCTTTGTACCTGCTGTCTCCCAAGAATGTGGGGTGGGTTTCGACTTAGATATCGTTGGTTTGTTCACTCGGCTTGGTTTGTTTCTTGTTTTCGTCATGGTTATTGGTGTCCGGTTCAGCCAGCTT
This sequence comes from Arachis stenosperma, assembly GCF_014773155.1. NCBI lineage: Eukaryota > Viridiplantae > Streptophyta > Magnoliopsida > Fabales > Fabaceae > Arachis > Arachis stenosperma. The sequence goes on from NC_080377.1 coordinate 12,380,171, forward strand.
TAGTGCCTTCCTAAATCTTAAGTTTCCTAATAACTTTTGTAAGGGTGTTAACAGTTGTTTACCTTACAAAAACATTTCCGTTTTTTGTATGTGTGCTTACTCTATTGTCATCATCATTACCATGTAATTTAAGCAACTACGATGTTTGTGTGTGGAAATTAAATTAAAGCAGGGTTTTTAGTGAGATCAATGAAGCGTTCAATGAATTTGACTCATGGTTAGTGTTTATGACCCGTGAAGCACGAGATAAACTCCGCATATAATTTTACATCGCACAAATTAATTTTAAACAAAAAATTTGACAAATCAAATTTGTCTTTAATATTTTACAATATATCTATGAAATTAGTCCGTAGTATTTTTAATTTTATTTTTTTTAAATGATTTCATAGAGAGACTGAATTAGTTGAAATTTTGAAAGATAAAAGTCATGTTCTAATAATAATATTCTGATCAATTTATTTTATTTTTTGTGAATAATTAATTTTCCTTATATTTGGGGAGAGAAGACTGATTATTGTTTCTTTTTGTTAAGAACTAATTATTTGATAGAAAAAAAATTATAAGAAATATTTGAAAATCTATTAACACCTGTTAGCCGAAATAATTACTTTCGAAAGTTAAGCCAATTCAAAACGTTGGTAAAGTGTCAAAATGGAAGCAGAGATTAAAAGAGATACACGTGCAAGCATTAAGTGGAAATTGTTTGGCACGGATTCGATAGAAATTGAGTTAAGGATTTGTTAGTAACGTTTTTGGGCAAAAGAGCGAGAAAGGTTACCCAAAATTTCACACACAAGGCGGTATTATGTCATTAATGGTCGGTTATGGAAATGGATTATAAATATTAGAAAGTCTTAGAAAATCGGGGTTGGAACTTTTCTCCAGAAATACACTCAAACACACTCATATCTCAGCAAATTCTTGAGTCAGCATTCGAGTTCGATTTCTGTAGGTTCCTTCCATATCTTTATTTATTTTTTCAATTTACAATTTTAGCAAACTTTATTTTTCTTATTGAATTTACCTTTCAAGTAATGTTTAATTTCTTTGCCCAATTTAAGTTCCAGTATCTTTAATCTTCATGTCATAAGTCCTTTGATTCAATTGAAGGCATTTTTATGCTTTATTTAAATTCATTGCAAACCTTTTTATTTTCGATTTCAGCCAGTTTATTTTTCGAAAATCTTATTTTACACCTTTTGAACCTTTTACTTTTCGAAATGCTCATCTAATTCAAGGATCTTTGATGCACTTATAAAAGAAACTGATACCTGCAAAAAAGAGTAGGTTTCGCTACCAAACCATTAGAATCGAACCACCATTGATTTGTTAAAAATCGACAAAATAACAACATTTCATTTAAGTTATAAAGTAATATCAATTAAATAAGCTAATTGATTCCCATAAAATATACCCCTTTTTTGTTTTGGTTTTTATATGAGAAAACGAGATTTTTTTTTCATTATTCCAAAATGTTATGCGACACAAAAATCATCAAATAAGTTACTATATGTATTGTTTAACTCTTTTTCAATGTGTATTTTATATTTCAATATATATTTTATACGAGGAAGAGGAGGAGAACGAGGTGGAAGAAGAGACAGAGACCGAGGAGCAGGAGGAGTAAGAAGAGGAGAAGAATAAAGATAATGATTACATGAAGGCGCAAAAAGCTAGGCGATTCATGATTTATGTGCATTCAAAGATGATGATAGGTATGTCAAACATTAAGCAATTTTACAAATTAAACTGTCAAATGATTGTGAAATACAAAATTTCATGTTGGGATGGCTGATTTTTAAGCTGTTTGATGTATGTCTGAAGTCTAAACAGATCCTGGTTTTGCTAAAATGCTTCTGCACTACAAAACATGACAGTTTCAAGCACAATATCTCAAGCTTTGATTTGAAATTTTGCAATTTTTACAAAACTGTATCATTATTATTCAGGGAAAGGTTGTTACCTTCATTGGATTTTCTTCTTATAGAGTTTTATGAGATAGCGTTTATATAAACTACTCTAGGTGGTTTGTTACTGTCGTTAAATATTTATACAAGTTTATTCAGTGATGATAACTTATTGTTTTGGACAGTGCATGATAAATACATAATCATTGGATCTGCTGATATGAACGAGAGGTCAATAAATGGTGGTAGAGACACCGAAATTGCTAATGGAGCTTATCAAGAATTCAAGATATAAGCGGGGTTATGAACTTATGATAGTCTTTTCATTCGGTATTCTCTTTGCTGTTTTTGTTTTCGTCTCTGGATTTTCACAACAATCAAAGTATTTAAACTGCAGCAAAGTTATTCGTGTTTGTTTCTCTTTCTTTTAAGTTTTGTCTTACTAACATTTTGTACGAGTTTTTCTATCTTTAGCTTAATAACGTTTAATCTAAAATACATAATATATTTGCCTTTTTCGTTATTTAATTTTAAAAAACATTTATTTTATCATTAACTATGTTATTTCAAGCACTACAAACTACATTTTCATATGCTAAAAGAAAGAAAGAAATGGTTGATTTCAAAGAAAAAATGTTGACTAACAAGAACAATTGACTCTTAATGATTTTAACCGCAGGACAAAATTGAATTAGTTTTGAAACATTTTAAATTTCAGGTGATAAAATCCTAAAATAAAAAATATGAATAACATAACATTCAGATTTTATCCAAATATGATTATTTTTAGGTCAAAAACTCCTTTTTCTCATGTTTGCCGAACATTTTGTCCATAAAATGTATCTATAGCATTAATACCTGACAAAAGCGCTTTGTTGTTCTCAACTGTAATACCAGACATAAATTAAACTAAATCGTAGCAACTTAAACTGACATAATGACCAACTGCATCTCCACTTCAGCAAAACCCTCTTTGAAATCATGTAATCAAATTACAGAACACAGCCTTTTATACTAATGTAGAAGACCATTCATTGTTTCTGAAAGAAACCCCCAATTGTTTCACCCATACAAAACATATACATGTATAATATTATTCCACCAATCTTTCACACTTGCGTTGACATCCGTCCGAAATATCCACACAGCTAAACTGCCACAAGACAGACTACAAAATTGCATCCTTACTACTCTAACATCCTTACTATACACAGTAGAGAATCACCGAGCCAGTGACGAAGAAAAAAGAAAAGCAAACAACCAACCTAGAGAAGTTTGTTCTGAGCAACAGCCTGGCATAGTTCGTCCTCATAGAAGAGAACTCTATTAGAAGCCAAGGACTTGCATAGGGGCTTTGCTATAACTGAAGGCACCAAACAACGAGAAGGGAAAGCTGGTTCCTTTCCCTTCTCCCGGAAAAGAACAGCAGCAACCTGTCGCATCTCAGAAAGTCTAAGGCGAGATAGTGGTCGGGGCCCATGTCTTGGTGCTTTAGGTGTATGTGGGCTTGCAATCCTCACTCCCTTCCCATCAACCTTGCTGAAAATATCATGGAACTATGAACAAGACGGGCATAAAATATTTCAAGAAAATAGCATGTTGTTAAAAGTACATACCACAGAAAAGGCCAATGCTCAATAGGACGGGGAGTCATGGTACTTAACATCTCTTGCCGAGAGCGATCTGGTGTAGTATAATTGAAGTAAAACTGTCTTGCAATCACAACCTAATAACATTCAGAAGTTTCCCATTAAACAAAAAACTGAACCATGCAGGCTAGTCATAAGCAAACAGTAAAGTTATATACACAGCAGAGACAAAACTCACCGCTTTTCTAATTCTCCGAGAAACATGGAAGACAGCCCTCAGCTGGTCATGATGCAGGTTGCATAGTATTTTAACCTCAAATTTATAAAAGAGGGTCAACACCACAGATGAAATAGAAAGCTCAACAAAACAAGAGACCCAGACTTATGTATTTTAGAATGTGCATGCATGTGCATTTAGCTGTGCAGTTTTCTAAATCTTTACTAAATTCAACAAAGCCAATTAACTCCTGATAACATTTCACAAGCAGTTAACACCTCCAGACAAATACACACACGCAAAAATAAAAAATAAAAGAGAATTATAAACAAAGCATCAAGTTACATTAAATAGAAAATCCCAGCATCATCTATAGTCTTCAGCATCAATACAAATCACAAAATCAGCCAAAAAGAAGCAATCCACATCATCAATATCAAACGAGCTAGATATTAGTGTCTCATTACTTACAAATATAGACAAATCAGAAACTGAAACCCAACAGATACAAATACATATAAGACATTAGTGGTAGAAGTAATAAAACTAAAAACTACGCTAAATATTTGATGGAATATAACAAATTTTGATATTTTTACATTATGCTATACTCCTAAATCTCCAAAACCAACTAGACTCAATATAAATAAGAAATAAACATTAAGCCAAAAAGAAAAACGTGAGTAGAATTATACCAACAAATCCATGGGAAGACCCTCAAGGCGAGACTCTGATAAGCAATCCTCAATGCGAGGAGTCTTTGGTGTTCCCAGGAAACCACTCTGCTTAACCGAATTCACAGGGGACAGCATCTGGGGACTTTTATCAAACACCTTGCCCTCATTCCCCACATCACCTCCAATCTGCGCCTTCCTTGAACTCAACACCGCCACCCTCTTCTTCCCAAGATCAGTGCAGCCATTTGCAGCACTGGAGGCTGACGACGACGACACCAACGTTGAAGAGGACTTATTGATCCGAAGCTGAGCTAGAGTTCCTGGCTTCAGGTACTTGTTCCCCGAGCTCCTCAACTGCCTCTTCCCTTTATTAGCCTTCCAATTCCTCTCCTTCGGAGATGCCTTTCCCATAACTTCTTATTCTCCTGATATCTAAACCCCAAATCTACAATCTTGAATCCAACTACCTCGAATCAACCGTCGATTGATTCAATTCAACCTGCAAAAAAAGTCAACAAAGGAACAAACTTCAAGTTAGGTTATTAACCAGCTGAATCGAAACAAGTGAAAAAAAAAACGAGAAATTCGAAACCGGAATCAGAGATAATGAAAATGATAGAAACTTACATGAATATAAATAAGAGTACGAAGGATCGCACAGCCAAAAAGGGAAAAAATTATGCTTCCCGGAAATGAATTGAGAAATGTAGATTGAAAACCTAATTGAGGAACAGCAGCAGAAGCTATCGAAGCTAATCAAACGAAGCAGAATAGTTAGGAAGCTAAGGCTTTCGGAGTAGGCGGAATCGGAATTGGGAATTGACGGAGCAGAGAGAAAAGGTTAGAGAGAGAAAGAGAGAGAGAGGGAACGAAGTGAATTGGGGCCGCTAGGGTTTTAGTTTTGAATTTGCTTAATGTGCCCGCCAAATTTTCGTTGAACAGTTCCACGTTATGGAAAATGGAAAATTATTCTAAAAATGATTAATTTATGTAATATTTAAAGAGAAGAATTCAATTTTATTTAAATAGAAAAATAAATGTTTAGATTATTTTTTATTTATTTATTTTTTCCTAAACATGTTTTGTTTCTAATAGAATGTGAATATGATATTCAATTAGAAGAGAAAAACATGTTTACAGAAAAATAATAATTTAAAAATATGTTTATCTATTTACAAAAAGAATTTGGTGTGTTTTCTGAATATTGTATAATTTAATTCTTCTTAATACTTTCGGTACAAAAATTTCTCTTTTATAGTTAACTTCTCCTAAAATTTTATAGAATAATTTTCCCTCCACTTTATAATTAATGATTAATAATAAGATAAATTAAGTAATTTCTAGTGATTTTAGATTCGAGTTATAAAATCTTAGTTAGTTGAGTTAGGTAAGTTGGATACCTAATAATACTATAATAGTATAAGAATGATGCTGTTTTAATCAAAATAAAAAAAAAGTATTAGTTAAAAAGCTAGAAGAAAAAAATACTTAGATCATTCTAGACAATAATTTTCATTCCTTAAAGTAGTACGCATACTTAAATTTAAAAAATATTAAGACAATAATTTTATGTTTGGATATAAAATATAAAAATTGTTTTTCTAATAATAATTTTTAAATTTTCTTTTTTAAAAACCAATATATTGTTAACTTAAATTAAAACAACTTTTTGCCTATTTAAATTAAAATATTAAAAAAATATATCTAAACACCCTTGTAGTTATATAGAATGATTTTCATTAATAAAAAGAATATTATTCTCCTTAGAAAAACAATTCCAAACTGCCACTAAAATATTTTGGACGATATATTTGGGATTTTGAGGGGGAAAAAATGAGAAAGAAAAAGAGAAGTTAATTGAATGATTTTACCATTGATGATGTGAATGCTGAGTGCATGAAATTATGGAATCACCATTAACCAGCTTTATGGTTTCAGAAGCCACACGTGAGTCGCGCGCATTGGAAAATATAACTTAGAAAAATCATAAATTCATAATCCACTTAGATACCAGTAATAATTATTGAACACTGCTCAATGCACTCACGTTTACGCAATATTTCTGTCATTTTTTGTTATTAACAATTCGTCACAATTTATTTAATTTAATAGTTATTTTTATCTATATTTGAATTTAAAATTGCGTGTTTGATTTACATTTCTCTCTTCTTACTATATCCATTATATATATCAAATTTTGAAACTAAAAATTGACAAATAGCATTTTTTATTGTACCTAAATTAAAAATATTTCTCGTTTTTTTACTTCAATTTCAATATTCTGAAAAATATTTTTCACTTCTTTACTCCAATTACAATTCCCAATTGCAAATTGAGATTAGGTGCTTAACAAAAAATTTTTTCCAATTTTAACCCTCTTTCATCTTTAAAGTTTCTATGCGTTGTTCCGCTTAAACTTTCGTTTTCAACAACTTTCGCAACTTTCAGAGAATGCTGCCTCAAGAGTCACTTCATTGGGTCTTTTTTTTCGATTTCCATCGCAACGACGCCCTCTACCACCAACTGAGTCGCTCAATCATCTGCTCTATATCACTGTTGACGATTCAATTCACCACGTTACCACTGTATCAGCTACTTCAGTTTCATGTGAGCAACTGTGTAATCCTTTTTACTCTTACCTGGATCCTAATATGATTGGAGAGTGGGTTTGTTCATAACTCTATATCCATTATATATATCTAATTTTGAAGTCAAAAATTGACAAATGGCATTTTCTCATTGTACTTAAATTAAAAATATTTTTCGCCTTTTTATTCCAACTGCAAATATCCTGGGAAATGTTTCTCACTTCTTTACTCCAATTACAATCCCTAATTGCAAATTGAGATTAAGTGCTTAACAAAAATCTTCTTCCAATTTTAACCCTCTTTCACCTTTGAAGTTCCTATGCGCTGTTCCGCCTGAACCTTCGTTTCCAACAGCTTCCGCAACCTTCAGAGAATACTGCCTCAAGTGTCACTTCACTATGTCTTCTTTTTCGATTTCCATCGCAACGACGCCCTCTACCACCAACTGAGTCGCTCAATCATCTGCTCTCTATCACTGTTGACGATTCAATTCACCACGTTACCACTGTATCAGCTACTTCAATTTCATGTGAGCAACTGTGTAATCCTTTTTACTCATACCTTGATCCTAATATGATTGGAGAGTGGGTTTGTTCATAACTCTATATCCATTATATATATCTAATTTTGAAGCCAGAAATTGACTAATGGCATCTCCTCATTGTACCTAAATTAAAAATATTTCCTTCCTTTTTACTCCAACTGCAAATATTCTGGAAAATATTTTCCACTTCTTTACTCCAATTACAATCCTCAATTGCAAATTGAGATTAAGTGCTTAACAAAAATCTTCTTCCAATTTCAACCCTCTTTCACCTTTGAAGTTTCTATGCGCTGTTCCGCCTAAACCTTCATTTCCAACAGCTTCCGCAACCTTCAGAGAATGCTGCCTCAAGAGTCACTTCATTGGGTCTTCTTTTTTTATTTCCATCGCAACGACGCCCTCTACCACCAACTGAGTCATTCAATCATCTGCTCTCTCTCACGGTTGACGATTCAACTCACCACGTTATCACTGTATCAGCTACTTCAGTTTCATGTGAGCAATTGTGTAATCCTTTTTACCCTTACCTTGATCCTAATATGATTGGAGAGTGGGTTTGTTCATAACTCTATATCTATTATATATATCTAATTTTGATGTCAAAAATTGACAAATGGCATCTCCTCATTGTACCTAAATTAAATATATTTCCCTCTTTTTTACTCCAACTGCAAATATCCGGGAAAATATTTCCCAATTCTTTACTCCAATTACAATCCCCAATTGCAAATTGAGATTAAGTGCTTAAAAAAATCTTCTTCCAATTTTAACCCTCTTTCACGTTTGAAGTTCCTATGCGCTATTCCGCCTGAACCTTCGTTTCCAACAGCTTTCGCAACCATCAGAGAATGCTGCCTCAAGTGTCACTTCACTAGGTCTTCTTTTTCGATTTTCTTCGCAACGACGCCTCTACCACCAACTGAGTCGCTTAATCATCTGCTCTCTATCACTGTTGAAGATTCAATTCACCACGATACCACTGTATCAGCTACTTCAGTTTCATGTGAGCAACTGTGTAATCCTTTTTACTCTTACCTTGATCCTAATATGATTGGAGAGTGAGTTTGTTCATAACTCTATATCCATTATATATATCTAATTTTGAAGCCAAAAATTGACAAATGGCATCTACTCATTGTACTTAAATTAAAAATATTTTCCACCTTTTTACTCCAACTGCAAATATCCTGGGAAATGTTTCTCACTTCTTTACTCCAATTACAATCCCCAATTGCAAATTGAGATTAAGTGCTTAACAAAAATCTTCTTCCAATTTTAACCCTCTTTCACCTTTGAAGTTCCTATGCGTTGTTCCGCGTGAACCTTCGTTTTCAACAGTTTCCGCAACCTTCAGAGAATGCTGCCTCAAGAGCAACTTCACTGGGTCTTCTTTTTCGATTTCCATCGTAACGATGCCCTCTACCACCAATTGAGTCGCTCAATCATCTGCTCTCTATCACTGTTGACGATTCAATTCACCACGTTACCACTGTATCAGCTACTTCAGTTTAATGTGAGAAACTGTGTAATCCTTTTTACTCTTACCTTGATCCTAATATGTTTGGAGAGTGGGTTTGTTCATAACTCTATATCCATTATATATATCTAATTTTGAAGCCAAAAATTGACAAATGGCATATCCTCATTGTACTTAAATTAAAAATATTTTTCGCCTTTTTACTCCAACTACAAATATCCTGGAAAATGTTTCTCACTTCTTTACTCCAATTACAATCCCAATTGCAAATTGAGAATAAGTGCTTAACAAAAATCTTCTTCCAATTTTAACTCTCTTTCACCTTTGAAGTTCCTATGCGCTGTTCCGCCTGAACCTTCGTTTCCAACAGCTTCCGCAACCTTCAGAGAATGCTGCGTCAAATGTCACTTTACTGGGTCTTCTTTTTCGATTTCCATCGCAACGGCGCCCTCTACCACCAACTGAGTCGCTCAATCATCTGCTCTCAATCACGGTTGACGATTCAATTCACCACGTTACCACTGTATCAGCTACTTCAGTTGCATGTGAGCAACTGTGTAATCCTTTTTACTCTTACTTTGATCCTAATATGATTGGAGAGTGGGTTTGTTCATAACTCTATATCCATTATATATATCTAATTTTGAAGCCAAAAATTGACAAATGGCATATCCTCATTGTACTTAAATTAAAAATATTTTTCGCCTTTTTACTCCAACTGCAAATATCCTAGGTAATGTTTCCCACTTCTTTACTCCAATTACAATTCCCAATTGCAAATTGAGATTAAGTGCTTAACAAAAATCTTCTTCCAATTTTAACCCTCTTTCACCTTTGAAGTTCCTATGCGTTGTTTCGTGTGAACTTTCGTTTTCAACAGTTTTCGCAACCTTCAGAGAATGCTGCCTCAAGAGTAACTTCACTGGGTCTTCTTTTTCGATTTTCATCGCAACGACGCCCTCTAACACCAACTGAGTCGCTCAATCATCTGCTCTCTATCACTATTGAGGATTTAATTCACCACGTTACCACTGTATCAGCCAATTCAGTTTAATGTGAGCAACTATGTAATCCTTTTTACTCTTACCTTGATCCTAATAAGATTGGAGAGTGGGTTTGTTCATAACTCTATATCCATTATATATATCTAATTTTGAAGCCAAAAATTGACAAATGGCATATCCTCATTGTACTTAAATTAAAAATATTTTCTGCCGTTTTACTCCAACTGCAAATATCCTTGGAAATGTTTCTCACTTCTTTACTCCAATTACAATCCCAATTGCAAATTGAGAATAAGTGCTTAACAAAAATCTTCTTCCAATTTTAACCCTCTTTTACCTTTGAAGTTCCTATGCGCTGTTCCGCCTGAACCTTCGTTTCCAACAACTTCCGCAACCTTCAGAGAATGCTGCCTCAAGTGTCACTTCACTGGGTCTTCTTTTTCTATTTCCATCGCAACGACGCTCTCTACCACCAACTGAGTCGCTCAATCATCTGCTCTCTATCACGGTTGACGATTCAATTCACCACGTTACCACTGTATCAGCTACTTCAGTTTCATGTGAGCAACTGTGTAATCCTTTTTACTCTTACCTTGATCCTAATAGGATTGGAGAGTGGGTTTGTTCATAACTCTATATCCATTATATATATATATATAATTTTGAAGCCAAAATTTGATAAATGGCATCTCCTCATTGTACTTAAATTAAAAATATTTTCCGCCTTTTTACTCCAACTGCAAATATCCTGGAAAATGTTTCTCACTTCTTTACTCCAATTACAATCCCCAATTGCAAATTGAGATTAAGTGCTCAACAAAAATCTTCTTCCAATTTTAACCTTCTTTCATCTTTGAAGTTCCTATGCGTTGTTTCGCCTGAACCTTCGCTTCCAACAGTTTTCGCAACCTTCAGAGAATGCTGCCTCAAGAGTCACTTCATTGGGTCTTCTTTTTCGATTTCTATCGCAACGACGCCCTCTACCACCAATTGAGTCGCTCAATCATCTGCTCTCTATCACTGTTGACGATTCAATTCACCACGTTACCACTGTATCAGCTACTTCAGTTTCATGTGAGCAACTGTGTAATCTTTTTTACTCTTACCTTGGTCCTAATATGATTGGAGAGTGGGTTTGTTCATAACTCTATATCCATTATATATATATATATATATATATATATATATATATATATATATATATATATATATATATATATATATATATCTAATTTTGAAGCCAAAAATTGGCAAATGGGATCTCTTCATTGTACTTAAATTAAAAATATCTTCTGCCTTTTTACTCCAACTGCAAATATCCTGGAAAATGTTTCTCACTTCTTTACTCCAATTACAATCCCCAATTGCAAATTGAGATTAAGTGCTTAACAAAAATCTTCTTCCAATTTTAACCCTCTTTCACCTTTGAAGTTTCTATGCGCTATTCCGCCTGAACCTTCGTTTCCAACAGCTTCCGCAACCTTCAGAGAATGATGCCTCAAGTGTCACTTCACTGGGTCTTCTTTTTCGATTTCCATCGCAATGACGCCCTCTACCACCAATTGAGTCGCTCAATCATCTGCTATCTATCACTGTTGACGATTCAATTCACCACATTACCACTGTATCAGCTACTTCAATTTCATGTGAGCAACTATGTAATCCTTTTTACTCTTACCTTAATCCTAATATGATTGGAGAGTGGGTTTGTTCATAACACTATATCCATTTTATATATCTAATTTTGAAGTCAAAAATTGACAAATGACATCTCCTCATTGTACCTAAATTAAAAATATTTTTCTCCTTTTTACTCCAACTGCAAATATCCTGGAAAATATTTCCCACTTCTTTACTCCAATTAAAATTCCCATTCACAAATTGAGATTAAGTGCTTAACAAAAATCTTCTTCCAATTCTAACCCTCTTTCACCTTCAAAGTTTCTTTGCGCTGTTCCGCCTGAAGCTTCGTTTCCAACAGCTTCCGCAATCTTTAGAGAACATTGTCTCAAGAGTCACTTCACTGGGTCTTCTTTTGCAACGACGCCCTCTACTACCAACTGAGTCGCTCAATCATCTGCTCTCTATCACTATTGACGATTCAATTCACCACGTTACCACTGTATCAACTACTTCAGTTTCATGTGAACAACTGTGTAATCTTTTTTACTCTTACCTTGATCCTAATATGATCGGAGAGTGGGTTTGTTCATAACTCTATACTTATATTCAAGCAAGAGATTGGTCAATTGCTTTACTTTCTTTCACGGCATAATATATGTTTGATGAATTTGAACTTAATAATCGGTGAATAACTTTACTTCCTTTTTCTTGCACATTACATGTTTGTTGAATTGCTTCGCCTAAACTTAGTTGCTGATTTTTTTATAGCATTGATTCCTTGCACATTACATGTTTGATGAATTGCGTTGTATTATAAATATTAGGTAGTAGAACTTAATAATCAGTGAATTGCATCACTTTCGTTCTCTTGCACATTACATGTTTGTTGAATTGCTAGGCCTAAATTTAGTTGCTGATTTTTTATAGCATTTCTTCCTTGCACATTACATGTTGATGAATTGTTTTGTATTATAAATATTAGATAGCAAAATTTAATACTCGGTGAATTGCATGACTTTCTTTTTCTTGCACGTTACATGTTGGTTGAATTGCTAAACCTAAACTTAGTTGCTGATTTTACAAGTGGTAATGGGCAAGTCTATTCATTGGAGTTTTTATGTTTGTAGGAAAAATTCAAAAACCTTGATGATTGTTAATGTCTGACCAAATTTTTTAAATTTATCTGAGACTTTATCATCTCTCAATCCATCATACACATTATTATTTATGATACTACCCTCACAATTCAATCCATCATACATATTAAGGCACAAAAAATTCATGTGTTCTTGGAGAAGGATCAAAGAATTCTTTTTATCTACTCTAACATGATCGTATACAATTTAAAATATATGTGAGTTGCAAATTTTATATTCTTATAAGCACACTATAATATATTAATTCAGATTAAATTTTATGTGAACTTAACCATTGTGGTGTATTACATTACATGATATAAATTGAAGTTTTAATTATCACATGAACCTCATTTCAATCTATTATACATGTTATCATTCTTATTTCAATTACATATGGCATTTAACTTGAATTTATACATAGATTGTTTATACATATCTAAGTAATACTTATTCATTAGTTTGTATAAATTTTATTAGACATCTTTAATTTAAATTGTTTTTTATTTTAAATTATTATATTATGATTTAGTATTTGATATTAGAATTTCTTAATTTATTTTGTTGTAATTTTTGCAGTTATTATTAGAAAGAAAAGAATGAATTCTACTAAAGATGAGTGCAGAAAGGCTAGATTAAGAAGAAAATCAATATTATTATTGAAAATAGAGGACGACAAAAAAAAACTGATGACTCTCAAATTGATGAAAGAAATATGAAAAATTTAGGAAAAAGAAAAGTGTTAGCTGAAATCACTAATAGAGAGTTAAAAAAGAAAAAGATTTTTATTAGTATTGGTGAAAATTAAAAAAAAAATTGCAAAGATAGAGAGTTTGTTGCAAGTACTTCATACCTACCAGCACATTTGTTGATTGGTAAACTTGAAAGACTAGAGTCTTTTACACAAATACTTTTTAATCCAAATGTATTTTAATATAAAGATTTTGCTGGTCAAGATTATTCAAATACAAAGAAATCTATGACACATCCAAATTGTCATTTATCTTCTGAATGACATGTGATCAATGGGATGAAATTTTTTTTCTCAAAATTCTGAATTTGATATTTTAGAAGATGGATTAGTTTTTGTTAGAGTTGATTATTATTTCAACTATGATGATATTTCTGGTGAGTTTGCTATAATAAATTAATTTTTTTATGCTATTAGTACTGTTACCCATTCTTTGAGTTAGTTCGGTGTTTAACTTTTTTATTTTATATGATACCATTAACGGTGCATGAGAATTCTGTATGTAATATCAAACAAAATAGTAAACTAGTTGAGTTGTTAAAGCAAACAAAGCTTATTATATGGGATGAAACGTTTATAATTCATAGATATAGTGTTGAGGCAGTTGATTAAAATTTAAGAGACATTATATCATCTACAGATAATAATAATGCTAATTTGCCTTTTGGTGGGAAGGTAGCAGTTTTTGGTGGAGATTTTAGACAAATTTTTCTTGTCATTCCTGGAGGTGGCAGGACAGAAATTGTTAATGCAAGCATATGTTCCTCTTACATATGGGACTATGGTAGTGTTTTGAGACTTACAAAAACTATGAGATTAGAAGAATCTTCATATACTGATAATGATGAATTGGCTTTGTTTTCACAATGGATCTTAAATGTTAGAGATGTCAATATGGGTGGGCCTAATGATATCATCTCTGAGCTTATGATTCCTACTGAGTTGCTCATATCAAATTTTGAAGATCCTCATAGTTCTATTGTGGATTGTATATATCCAAATCTTTTTTAAAATCACTTGGATTCTAATTGGTTGCATTCACAGCAATTCTTTGTTCTATGCTTGATGTCGTTGATAAGGTAAATCAATATGTTATCATGAAAATTAGGAGATAAAAAAATTTACTTGAGTTTAGATAGTGTTGACAAATCTTATGGAACCGGACAGTATGCTACTGAAACACTTACTCCAGAATTTTTAAATAGCCTCCAATGTTCAGGATTACCTCATCATGCTTTGAAGTTGAAGGTTGAATTCCTATAATGCTTTTAAGAAATCTAGACCAATTTGCAGGTTTATGTAGTGACACCAAGCTAATTATAACAAGGTTATCTAATCATGTTATATAAGCAGAAGTATTAGTTGGAAGCTATCTTGCCAAAAAGGTCTTAATCCCAGGCATGTGCATGTCTCCTTCTCAATCACCATAGCCTTTTAAATTGGATAGGAGACAATTTTCTATTGTTGTCTCATATGCCATGACCATTAATAAAAGTTAAGGACAATCTCTTAACAATGTTGGAGTGTATCTTCCTAAATCCGTGTTTAGTCACGAATAACTTTATGTTGCTATATCTCATGTTCGAAGTAAAAAGGGGTTGAAAATCCTTATTCATAACAAAGAAGGACATACTTTAAGTAGCACAACAAATATTATATTTAAAGAAATTTTTTCAAATTTAAAATAGCATGTTATTTTTTTATTACTACTATTTGTTATTTTTTTATTATTATTTTTATTATACATTACAATTAAATATTTTAGATATTTTTATTATATTTTATCATAATTAATTTTAGTCTAAATATACCTGTAATTTTTCACGATAAAAATACTAGTATGGTATAAAAAATCACTTTTAAGATATGGGAAATTAAGTTTAACAGTAGAAAATTAAGTTTAATAGTAGTGTTAAAAAGGTAAAAAGCAAAAAAATTTTTTTTTAATAATATTAAATACATAAAAGAATTAAAATTTTTAATTATTTTTATTAAACAAACAAGAGAAAAAACTAGCATGAAAATATAGAGATTTGAATAAAAGGACAAGAGAAAATGATAAATAGGTCCCTGACAATTGAAAAATACTTTTAAATTTCTGACCTTCACAAAATTTGGACAGATCAGTCCCTCCGTCCAAATGCCTCAGTCAGGGACTGATCCGTCCAAATGTTTCGGTCAGAAACTGATCCGTCCAAATTTTGTGAAGGTCAGAGACTTAAAAGTATTTTTCAATGGTCAAGAACAAAAATATCCGCAGAGCAAAAGGTCATGGACCTATTTGTCTTTTTTTCAGAGAACAAAAGTCAACAAATGTATAAAAAAATTCTAAAGGTCTTTTTTTATGTTTTCATCTCCTGTTTTTATTTTTTTTATAAAATTTAAAAAAGAAAAAATATTAAAAATAAAAATAAAAAATAAAAAGGCAAACTAAATGCATTGCATCTTATGCTTCAATGCTTTTCTAAAATCATAATGGATTATTATATTAGTATTATTGTGTTACACATCGTGCATCACACTTTTCATTCTGTTTGTTAGTGTAATTATTTAATTTAATGATTAATCATGGCAGCATATATAATAGGATCCTGACATTTGTTAATGAATAAATAATTCCATGGTTCATCATTGTTGACCCCCATTTCTAATTTCAGAGACGGCGCAATTGTAATTTGTAGGTCCTTGTTAGTTGTTACAATAATTGTTCTCACAAACTCTATTATATATTATCATAATTGAAAATTTGGTGTACAAATCTTCATAGTTTATATATATATATATATATATATATATATATATATATATATATATATATATATGTGTGTGTGTGTGTGTGTGTGTGTGTGAGTGTGTGTGTTTTTCATTTTAATAAAAATTGAATCCAAAATTTGTTAGTTATAGTGTAAGGTATTTATCATCTTAATTAATTTTATATTTATTATTTTTATATACATTTATTAATGAAAGAAAATTAATCCACTAATATATATGTATTATATAATAGAAATATGAAAAAGGTTCATGCATAATTTTTTTTAAATATTATTCATTATATATAATTTAATAAAAATATTTGTTTTGCCATTTTTAATATTTGAACCTAAAACTTCTTAATTAAGTTATAAGTGGCTTAATTATCATCTCAACTAATTTCACTTTTATTACTTTTACCCAACACGTTAGTAATACATGCATTAGTATAATATAATGAGATTAACATCACATTAATTAGTAACAAAATAAAATATATAACAAATTAGTGTATCTATTTATGCGATGTACAAAAATATCTTTTTTTGTATTTATGTCTAAATAAAATATATATATTTTTAAAATAGGTTATTTATAAATATATTTAACTTATTATACAAAATAATTTCATATATTTTTGTTATCTTTACTAATAACAAACAATCTATAAAATAAACAAATTCACAAAATACTTATATTTATTAAAGAAAAGATATAGTACATAATAAACAAATAACTCAATGTCTATAAGAAAAAATAAACTAAATGTTGTCAAATTAATAATAATCATAAAATATTAATTTGAATAGTAAAAAATAATAATATATTATTAAAAAATATTAACAAATAATTCTCTGAACTCTGATTATTTAAATAAATTTAGTAGACAAAAATAAAGAATATACAATAAGAAATTTTATATATAAAAAATAAAAAATTATTAAAAAAAATATATAATACTCATAGAGGTATAAGAAATCAGAATAATTGTTAAAAAAATATGATATACAATTTTATAATTATTGATAAATTTTAGCATAATTGATTATTAAATATTAACAAATCTAATTATTTAATACATAATCTTTTTTAAAAATAGCATCGACACATAGATTAACACAAAAATGCACCATATCAATATATTTGACTCTAAAATTTATGTTTATAAATGGTAAAACGAAACACTACTATATATAATATTCACATAAATATAAGAATGAATTGTGATAATTTTAAAAAAATATAAAATAAAATATTAGAATTATTAATTCACAAAAATATAAAAAAATATTATGATGATTAATAAAAAAATAAAATAAAATATTATAAATATTAACATAATTAATGATCAAATATTAATTTGTGTATAATTAATTACATGGTTAAAAAGAGCGAGGTATACAAATTGATATAAGAAAATGTCACGAAAATGTCACATCAGCATATTTAGCATTAGACTGTAATCCGTTTTAAAATTAAAATTATTGATTATTGATTATTGATTTATAAAAATATAGTAAAAAATATAATAATAATTACTAAAAAGAAATAAAATAAAATATTAAAATTATTAACAAATCTTAATATAAACAATTATTAGATATCAATTAGTGTATGATTACATAATATTTTTTTAACAAATAATTAAAAAATATGTAAATTAATACCAAAATACACAACACTAATATATTTGGCATCAGAACACCTAGAAAGGGAGCTCGGTTAACTACTCGTCGGTGGCTCACTGGCTCTATATAGCTAAGCAATAATTGCACGCGACAAAATTTTGATTATATTTGTAATTAAAATGATTGTGACATGAAAAAGCATTTTATTTATTTATTTATTAGTATTGGTTAGACTTTGAAAAGCTTTAGAGAAAGAGACTATTAGATTAAAACGACAACTTGTTAATATTTGAAAATGTAGCCAGTAGAAAGAGACTATAGAATTCTTATCTTACACTCGAATTTTACCAAACAAGCTATGAATAATTATGGATAAATTTGAATTTTCTATCTATATTATGTCTCTTCTGTTCGGATCATGAGATATGTTTTCATTTTTGAGATGTTTAGTTCAGTCATTGATAATGAATAATTGGTCAAATAATTGCATAGCTAAAAAATTATGATGTATGAACATTGATATGAATACGGCAAATAATACGACATAGAATACATCGACATACAAATTTTAAAATTTTATAAGACACGAGTAGATACATATATATGTAAAACATAAAGTATTTTTTAGATAAATCGTAATGATATTTTGATATTTTATTAATATTAAAATATAAATTAATTTTTTAATTATTTTTAATATTTTATTTTAATTATATAAAGTATTAAAATATTTTTTGTTTTAATAAATAATAATAATATATACTATTTTTAAATTTAATTTATTTCAAGAATAGATATTAAAAATAATAATGGACATGCTAATACGTGATAGTATTTAGGTGTGTCCAAATATGTTAAGAGAAGAATTTTTTATTTTTTTATTAAGACACAGTTAGACACAACAGACACGCATATCGAACGAATATCAATAAATATCGTGTCCAAAATATATTCAACACTTAGACACAACAATTCAATAAAATATCCATGTTTCATAGTTAATGAATTAATCTATGGTGCAATTGTTAGTCGTCACAATGCAATTATCATCATTAAAACAAAAACCATAACATATAGATTATTAGTTTTCCAAAAGGTCAATATATATTGGGCATGAGATATAAGTAGTGAATTATTATTACTTTATGTTATTAAAATAAAAATTTAAAATATATGTATCCATCATTCCATCAAAAGTGTAAAAAGAATATAATAAAATACAATATACAATCTAATTGTACACTATCACATTAGTCAATTGTTGTTAATCATTTTCATTAACTATTCAAAATAATTATTGTATTCTATCATAATATGCAAGCTAGTTAAACTTTTAAAATAAAAATTTATGATCGAAAATTGTTGATTAAAAATTTTAAATTAACTTGCATGAACTAAAATCTTTTTGAAACATGGTTAAAGAATTGAAGAAGCAAATTTTGAATTGAAAATAATAATCATTAGAAGATGTTAAAAATTTGAAGAATTACCAAGAATGTTCAAGAGTGGATGACAAAGCATGCAAACTCTCTAAACTTCATGATTATTACCAATGTAGTCTTAATTGTTAAGAAAAATAAATTATTATTTTATTAAGAAGTTTAGTTTATATAAAGTTATACATGCTTTGTGTATCATGTTAGTTCCTTGAAATGAAAAAATATGTTTATGTGATTGAGTGATTTTGGGGCCAATTAAGTGTGGATATTTTACTAATATTTGGTATTAGAGCTAGTTAATCCAGTGTCTAGTGTTTGAGAATTTGTGAGGTGTGAGAAAGTTCTCACATAGTTATTTATTCATAGAGTTGATATGACAAATGATAATCTACTATTTTACAGTTTATTTTGTATTGAATTGAGTGGATTTTATCAGCTATTCTCACACTTATTCATATAAATTGTATGTTTTTAAGTTTCCTTTCTAATTTTGTGCTATGATTGAAAACATGCTTCTTTGACCTTAAATTTGCTAATTTTAATCCTCTCTTATTACCACTCGATGCCGTGATATATTTATTAAGTGTTTTCAGGGTTTATAGGGCAGGAATGGCTTAGAGGATGGAAAAGAAGCATGCAAAAATAGAAGGAACACAAGGAATTAAGGATTTCAGAATCTGGTAGCGACGCGCAAGCATGGACGACACATAAGCGTGACTGGTACAGCAGACAAATGATGCGCACACGTGGCCGACGCCTACGCATGGCCAGTGAAAAGTCCAGCAACGCGTACGCGTGACGAACGTCACGTGCTGCAATTAACAGAAAACGTTGGGGGCGATTTTTGGGCTGCTTTTGGCCAAATTTCAAACCCGAAAATGAAGATCAGAGGCTGTAGAGTGGGACGAATCACATTCACTTTTCATTCAAACACATTATATTTTAGATGTAGAATTCTAGAGAAAGATGCTCTCTCCTCTCTCTAGATTTAGGGTTTCTTCTTCCAATTTCTCCTTAAGTTTAGGTTTCAGTGTTATTTCAATTCAGTTTTCTCTTACTTTCATCTGTTCTAGCACTTTAGTTATCTAGTTCTCTTATTGATTCCTTTATTTTGCTAATTTAGTTTATGAATTCATGTGTTACTCTCAATTCTCATTAATGCAATTTATGTTTCATGTTTCTTATTGTTCAATTGCTTTGTTATGGTTATTTTTTTGCTTTGGTTGGTCTTAGAATTTCCTATGTCTTGTCAATTTTCTATGTTTTTATTTTATGCCTTCCAAGTATTTGATAAAATATTTGGGTGAATTTTAATTTGGATTTTTATGTTCTTGACTTAAATTGATTAATTAGAAACTCTTAAGTTATCAAAATTCTTTTGTTGATTGGTGATTGAAAGTTGCTAGTTGACTTGAGCCTCACTAAATATAGTCTTTGATTAGGACTTGTGAACTTAAGTCGATTTTGCTCGCTTGACTTTCCTTCATTTGTTAGAGGATAACTAAGTGAAAGCAATTTACATTGACCATCACAATTGACGATGATAATGAGGATATGACTTCTAATTCTCTTTTCTGGTTAAGAGCTTTCTTAGTTATTAGTTTATTTTCTTGCCATTTTACTTTCTTGTTTCTTATTACAAAACCCAAAAATATACCTTTCCATAGCCAATAATAAACATACTTCCCTGCAATTTCTTGAGAGACGATCCGAGATTTAAATACTTCGGTTAATTTTATTGGGTTTGCTTAAGTGACAAACATTCTAAACGTTGATTGAGGTTTAATTGTCGGTTTAGAACTATACTTGCAACGTAATATTTTTGTGAAATTCTTTACCGACATTTTTCCTCTCATCAGCAAACACTTTCAATATTGTGTGGTCCGGTCCCAAGATAGATGGAAAACTTGATTATAGTTATTGGGAGACTTTGATGTCTACCCATTTGAAGGCCCAGAACTTGTGAAATTTCATTGAACCAAGTTTGCAAGAAGGAGCAGATGTTGTCCAACAGAGGAGAAATCAATTAGTGCTATCTCAAATTCATCAAGGTCTAAATTATCCAGTGTTTGGCAAAATAGCAAATGCCAAAATTGTAAAAGAAGCATGGAACATGTTGAAGCTGTCATATAAAGGCGTAGATAAAGCTCAAAAAGTAAAGCTACAATCTTTAAGAAGAGAATATGAAAGGTACGAAATGTCTAACTCAGAAACTGTTGAGCAATATTTTACTCGTGTTATAAATCTTGTCAATAAGATGAGAGTCTATGGAGAAGATATACCTGATAGTAAAGTGGTGGAAAAAGTTTTTCGCACCATGCCTAAGAAATATGACCATGTGGTGACTATGATACTAGAGTCCCACGATATGGATACTATGACGATTGCAGAGTTGCAAGGAATCATGGAAAGTCACATTAGTAGAATACTGAAGAAGTCAGAAAAATCAATCGAGGAAGCACTGAAAAGGCGAATGAATTTAAACAATGCTGCAGAATCAAGCCGTACACAAGAAGGACATGGTCATGGTTTCAATTTTTAAAATAGAGGCATAGGAAGTTTCAGAGGTAGAGGTTGTGGCAATTACAACCAAGGAAGTTATAATAACGTTACACCACTTAATCAAGGAAGAGGTGGAACGAATTTTAGGCCTGTCAACCGAGGAAGAGGTCAATGCAATTTTTATCAAGAAAGAACCAATTTTAACTACTTTCATTGTGAAAAGTATGGATACAAAGCAGCAGATTGCATATTCAAAATGGTGAATAACAATCAAGCACATGTTGCAGAAAATTAGCATCAAAATACTAATGATAATCCGGGTACTTAGACTTTATTTTTTATTACAAGTAATTCATGTGCTGAAGAAGAAAATATATGGTACTTGGATAATGCCTGTAGTAATCATATGTCTGGTATAAAGGAGTTATTTTTTTCAATAGATGATTCAATTAAACTATCATTAAAGTTTGGTAATAGTACAAATATCCCTATTAAAGAAAAAGGACACATACCAATTAGATTGAAAGATGGTTCTTTGAGTTATATTTCTGATATTTTTTATGCTCCTAAACTTGATTATAATTTACTGAGTATGGAGAAATTATATGAGAAGAGATATAAGATGACAACTTATCGTGGATATTGCACTGTGTTTGACAACAATTAAAGGTTCATAGATAAAGCAAAGATGACTTCAAACAGAATGTTTCCATTAAAAATTCAACATGTTAATCCCTCTTACATGAGTTCTATGATACTTGATGATAACTGGTTATGGCACATGTGGTTTGAACATTTTCATTTTTCTGGCCTGAACTACCTGTCAAGAAAAGGATTTGTTTATGGTCTACCACGAATTCATATTCCCAATTGTGCTTGTGAAATTTGTCAATTGTAAAAGAAGCACAGAGATCCATTCCCTATAGAAAAGTCATGGAGAGCTAGAAGATTACTTG
Organism: Arachis stenosperma; assembly: GCF_014773155.1. NCBI lineage: Eukaryota > Viridiplantae > Streptophyta > Magnoliopsida > Fabales > Fabaceae > Arachis > Arachis stenosperma. Next base: position 12,402,966 of record NC_080377.1, read on the forward strand.
AAATTGTGCATTCAGATCTCTACTCTGTAGAAGTTCTCAACAACGGTGGTAGCAGGTACTTTATCACTTTTATTGATGATTTTAGTAGATATAGATGGATATACTTTTGGAAGCAGAAATCAGAAGCATGTGATGTCTTTAAGACATTCAAGGTGTTTGTCAAAAAACAAAGTGGCTGTAAAATCAAAATTCTCATAACAGACGGAGGAACAGAATATGTTGCGTGTTCAGATTACTTTAAACAACACGGAATTCAACACAAACTAACAACTAAATATACTCCTTAAGAAAATAGAGTTGCTGAAAGGAAAAATAGAACCATCATGGATATGGTCAGATGCATGCTCAAGTCAAAACAAATGCGTAAAGAATTTTGGGCAGAAGTAGTCGCAACAGCAGCTCATATTTTAAACAGGTGTCCAACAAAAAGTGTTCGTGATAAAACTCCAGAGGAAGCTTGGAGTGAAAAGCGGCCTTCCATCCATCATTTCAGAGTCTTTGGGTGTATAGTTTATGCCCACGTACCAAATCAATTAAGGAAGAAGTTAGATGACAAATGCGAGAAGTGCATCTTTATAGGCTATAGCACAGACTCAAAAGCATACAAGCTGTATAATCCAGAAACAAAGAAAGTAATCATCAGCAGAGACGTGACATTTGACGAGAAAGACATGTGAGACTAGAATACAAAGATAGAAAAACAACCAATTGTAATTTCAAATACATGTGATGATGAATAAGAAAGACAACCGGACGCAACCGAACAACCAAAAACATCTAGAAGACCTCAAAGAGAGCGGAGACTACCTGCTAGATTAACAGATTATAAAGTTGGCAATGATAATAATACGTCCGATGAAGAAATCATAAATTTTGTTCTATTTTCGGATTGTGAGCCGTTGAACTTTGAAGAAGCCTCTAAAGACAACAATTGGAAGAAAGCAATGGATGAGGAGATTCATGCCATTGAGAAGAATGACACCTGGGAGCTGACAGATTTATCAGCAGATAAGAAGCCAATTGGAGTAAAGTGGGTTTACAAAACTAAGTACAAACCCAACGGTGAAGTTGATCGTTTTAAAATAAGATTAGTTGCTAAGGGATACAACACAAAAGCCAGGTATCGATTATTTTGAAGTATTTGCTCTTGTTGCAAAATTAGACATTATTCGTATGATTATTTCACTCTCGGCTCAAAATAAGTGGAAGATACATTAGATGGATGTTAAGTCAGTATTTCTAAAGACACTTTAGAAGAAAAAGTGTACGTTGAGCAACCTGCAGGATATGAAGTTCTTGGAGAAGAACATAAAGTTTACAAGTTGAAGAAAGCCTTGTACGGGTTAAAGCAAGCACCAAGAGCATGGTACAAGAAGATTGATTCTTATTTCATTGAGAATGGTTTCAGAAAATGTCCATTTGAGCATATTCTTTATATTAAATTCGTTGAAAATGGAGATATCTTGATCGTGTGTCTTTATGTTGATGATTTGATCTTTAGTGGGAACAATTTGAAGATAATTGCAGAATTCAGGGAGGCTATGATAAAGCACTTTGAAATGACGGATATGGGTTTGATGTCTTATTTTCTTGGCATCAAAGTTATTCAAAAGATGATGAAATTTTCATTTCTCAGAAAAAATATGTGCAAATGATATTTTGAAGAAATTTCAAATGGAACACTCAAAACTAGTTTCTACTCCGGTCAAAGAGAAGTTCAAATTGTTGAGAGAAGATAAAGAAGAGCAGTAAATCTCACATACTACAAAAGCTTGATTGGAAGTCTACGGTACTTGACTGCGACTAGACCAGATATTGTGTTTGGAGTTGGTTTGCTTAGCAAATTTATGGAAGAGTCTTGTATCAACCATTTACAAGTGGCAAAAAGAATTCTTTAATATATCAAAGGTAATTTAAATGATGGAATTTATTATGAAAATACTACTGAAGTGAATCTTATCGGTTATACGGATAGTGATTGGGCTGGATATATAGAAACAAAGAAAAAATACTTTAGGGTTTGTATTTCATATTGGTTCTGGAGCAATTTTATGGTCTTCAAAGAAACAACCAGTAGTTGCTCTCTCTACAGCAAAAGCGAAATATATAGCAACAGCAAGTTGTGCAATGCAAGCAGATTGGCTAAGAAGGATTCTTGAGGAATTAAACGAGAAACAAAGTACTCTAACAATAATATTTTGTGATAACAAGTCAGTTATTGTACTTTGCAAAAATCCTGTGTTACATGGAAGATCGAAGTATATTGACATTCGATTTCATAAAACCAGAGAATTGGTGAATGAGAAAGAAATTGTGATCGAATTCTGTTCAACTGAAGAACAAGTTGTAGATATATTTACAAAGCTGTTGAAGACCGAGTCATTTTACAAGTTAAAGAAGATGCTTGAAATGATTAATTCTATAAATTTGATTTAAGGGAGGCAATGTTGATTAAAAATTTTAAATCAACTTGCATGGACTAGAATCTTCATGAAACATGATTAAAGAATTGAAGAAGCAAAGTTTGAATTGAAAACAATAATCACCAATTTACTAGAAGATGTTAAAAATTTAAAGAATTACCAAAAATGTTCAAGAGAGGATGACAAAACATGCAAATTCTACAAACTTCATAATCATCACCAATGTAGTTTTAGTTGTTAAGAAAAAGAAATTATTATTTTATTAAAAAGTTTAGTCTATATAAAGCCATACATACTTTGTGTATCATGTGTGTTTCTTAAAATAAAAAAATATGTTTATGTGAGTGAGTAATTCTGGAGTTAATTAAGTGTGAATATTTTACTAATAGAAATGAATTATAGGATGGAAAGGAAAAAAAATTAATTTCCAAGTATAAAAAATCTCTCTATATATTTTGAAAAAAATACTATATGTATATATTAAAAATTAATTAATTATTAAATTAATTATTATATATTTATATATATATTATTTTATATATTTTCAATATATATATTATATTTTATGATATATTCTGTATTAACAAATAATTTAATAACTAATTTTTAATACACATGTTATAATTGATTTCTAATTCCAATATCACTTGAAAACTTTAAGTTAAAGATTATTCTTTTAAGGAACGATTATTTATTTATTGGATTTAGGCATGGGTAGGTGATGTAAGAAAAAATATTTATGGTACTCAATTTCTATAAATTAACATCAAAGGACCTCACTATTGAGATCCAATGAAGTAGACCTTGTGGGTTGTGGGGCATGGATGTAAATTAAATCACATATAGTTTTAGATTTTTAGTGGGTCCGGCAAACACATGTATACGTACAATTATACATCCATATACATGTCTACAATACGGATTTGATTATAATATAATATGTGGTATATCATCATTGAATTAAATTATTATTTAACCAATGAAGTGACTAGTTGTATACTAAGCTTGTAAACATCTCGAATAAATTAATTGGTTTAAAATTTTGGAATTTTCCATATTCAATGTATGTGAGACTCGGGCACTAGACATCTTATTAAAGTTAGATGAGCCTGTCTTATAATTAATTACATATACTCTTAAATTAATCATAGTTTTTCTGATTAATTAATTAATTTAATTAGCAGCCAAGGGGTTTGGTGGGACTGCATTGGATGGGTTGGTCTAAATGTGATGACAACCACCCAAGACCGGTGGTTTTCAAAGTTGGTGTATTCAATTTCTATCACCAAGGTCCTGCCACTTTCATTTTCACTCATTTTAATTTATTTTATTTATTCTTTTAAGATGTTCATTTAAAAACAGCACTATTCGTTTCAATTGAAGGAAAAATTCGAACTTAAAAGATTAATTTGAATTGTTTGAATAATTAGCTCATTCGATCATTTAAACAAAATTTGATAGTTTGAATTTTATCTTTTAGATACAGTAATTTATTGGCTAACAACATACTCTTAAAATAGAACTCAGATTCATAATAGATTAGTCATTGACTTGTCAAACAGAAAAATACTATGAATAAAAAAAAAAGTTAAAACTTTAGCATAACATTTTTCTTGACTTCTTTATTAAAGCAAAGATATAAAAGAATAATCTAATTTATATAAATCAAGATTATCTATAATGTTTTATGAAAATATTACATAATTTTTATAATAGAATTAAGACTTTTCTAATAGAATTAAGATTTATTCTTAAAAGTGTTATTATGAAGAATGTTAAAACCTAATGACATTGGCCAAGAAAATTCAAAAAAAAAATTGTTAATATTTTTAATGCATTAAAATTTTTAAAGTTGTATTTTTATTCAATTTTTTACTAATTTAATTTCTTTCATTATTAATGCAAAAGAGTTTTATGTAGAAAATGAATGATACATTATTACATTAACAAAAATATCTTAACGTTATATTTAAAAATGTATTTAAATATATGAATCTAAATAAAAAATTGCATAAAAATTATTATAATTACATTAAAGTTAAACATTTTTAGAGTAAAATGATAATTAAGTCCCTAAAAATTTGCACTTCGAATAGAATAGACCTTTAAAAAAAAAGTAACAAATAGATCCTCAAAGATTATAAACATTAGACACGTTAGACCCTTCTGTCAAGTGTTGACACAACGAAACGGAATTGACTACGTGTATTATTATTAATAGTGATATGTCCATTCGTGCGAGGTGGGAATAAAAACGTCGTCCTTTCAAGAAATCTCCCTCCCTCTAAGTTTAGAAATTTTCCTTAACCCTCCTCATGTCTTTTTATTTATTCACAAATACTTACAGACCATCAAAGTTTTCTTCTAAAATTAGTGATTTTCATGACGAGCTTGTGACATTGTAGAAGGAAGAAGACAGTGTGTGTTGTCGTGACATTCATCCTCCAGATAAGAAATTTTTTAGTCATTTTTGTGTTTTGAAGGTTGTGGTTTCTTTTTGTGTGATCCCAACGATGTAAAGAATTTGTGGTTTATGTTGAAAGTGTGTAAAGCAAGTGATTATAATTTTTTATTGGTAAAAATTTTGCATGAACCATTAAAATAATGTGAATGTCTACTCTTTTTAAGTTCATAGCTTTTTGTTCTTTGCTGAAAATCATGCATAAACCATCAAAAAATTATGAATTTTTAGTTGTTTGACTTGGTAGTGAGTTAATATTGTCTATAAAAAAGAAAGATCCTACAGAGCTACTGATGAATGAAAATACGCTTAGGAGGAGTCTTATGGTCACTTGTAGTAAGTGTGGCAATCTTAGCTACAATTACAAGGCTTACAAAAGAGTTCCAACAATAAAAAAAGGCACCAAAAAAAGGATCAAAGCTCAGTGTAAGTCTGTCCCTCAAGAGGAGTGTGCACTGTCTCATAGTGCACCCAGCATTAACAACAAGAGACTACTGTCGATCTTGAGGTTAGCTTTTAACTCTTTCAAACGTGAGGATTTAGTTGTCCGTGCAATATATTTTATGAGGGTTTAATTGTATCTTTCATAACTTTTATAAAGGTTTAATTGTCCCTTTTATAATTTTTATAAGAGTTTAATTGTACACTAAAAAGTAAAATTGTGCATGTTTTATGCAACTGTTATTCTATGTTTTAGCCAAATCAAGTCCTAGCAATGAATATCCCACAATCCACAAGCACAACTATAGTTAGTGTTACTGCTATTGCTAACAATGTCAACCCTGTTATTATATCTATTATTTATGGAATATATTAACCGTTGATGTTAGTCTAGTATTATGTAGGAGCAATTGTCAAACAAATCACTAAATCTAGCTCTCTTTAGGAAGAAAGAAGCTATGTTAGGCCTGCACAAATTCTTCACCCACAGCTTGCCTCACAATCACAAATAGTTCAAGGGCCAACTAATCATCTCTCTACAGACACAAGGACAACAACAAATACTGGATCAGTCTAAAGAATGTTGAAATTTTTAGGCCTAGGCCTTGGCATTAGAATATTGATTTTCTTAGGTTGAATGGATCATGACTTAATGCTTTTTGGATTTAAAAACTTTGATTTGAATATGCTGTTTTAGTGGATATAATGTAATTTTGGAGATAATATTTCTTTTTGGTAGATATGATGTTATTTTAGAGATAATGTTTTCTTTTGAATTTAACAAATTAGTGTTATGCTTTATGTTTTTAGGATAAATTTGGTCATATTTTGAATTCAGGTGATGTAATTTCATAAGTTTATTGATGTACTTAATTCACTTTGGGTAATGTTTATTATCTATGTTAATTATGTTTTACTTTGGATTACATATTGTGCTTTTATTATTGATGTAGTTGTTTATCAGATTTTGCAAACATTTAAAACAACCAGATAATATCATTTATTGTAAACAAACTACATGCTTACAATAATGGTTCATACTTCACAACTAACTTCATTCATGGTAAACAAATTATATTACATTTACAGTAATAATTCTAGTTCACTTAGTACTACTATACAAGACAGACACAACTACTGTAAATATAAACCCAATAAAAAAAAAAGCAAACATCCTTAAATCGACTAACAACAATTCTAGGAGATTCCTGCTTTTCCAACGCCAAAATTTTTTCCTCAAAATCAATCAATCTCTACTCCCAACCATGCTTTCTACTTTCTATAACTTTTTCATCCCCAACAGCTTCATCTAGTCATTTAAAGAATTTGCGGTATGGCAAATTCTCCTGTAAAAATTTTTTTTCAAGAAATGAAAACATTTTCTTTTTGCGCAAAACAAATCAAAGCAACTGTAAGAAGGAGATATCAATTACTCTAAAATTTGGGCATCCAAAAAATAACCGATCAGAATTCTCCATTGTTCTAGACTTGTATATTGTTGCATACAATTGACAATTACACTTGAAGCTTCCGGTGCTATTCATTTTGTGTTGTGTTAGGATTTTGTTTTGTTTCAGGGTGAATAATTAGGGATTTTGGACAATTAGAATTTGGGACATGTTAAAATCAAACAACATTTGAGGACTAATTTGTTCTCATTATTTAGAGTAATTCTAATGTGGCATTTAGCGGACACCTCACTTATATTAACAGTCCACGTCAGAAGCGCCATTAATCTTACTAACAGAAGGATGTAACGTGTCCACGTTTCATTTTTTAAAAGACTTAATTGTTACTTTTTCTTTTTCAGAGTCTAATTTGTTCAAACTTGAAATCTTTAGAGACCTAATTATCATTTTACTCAACTTTTTTATTTATGATACTCTTAAAAAGTGTCAATAAAATAAAATTATTGCTAACCAAATTCATTAAAAAAAAAGGTATAAGGTGAAGAAGCATAAAAAACAGGGGTCAGAATGCAAATAATGAAAAATACAGGGGCAATACGGGAATTATAGAAAATACTGATTTGCGTCAGCACTTAGCAGTTAACACCGTAGTCGCTGACCAAAAAGACCGAAGTGAGAGAGAGAGAGTTGTGAAGTTGGTGAAGAACTCTGAACAACCAACTTCCCAAACCTCAATAATAAAAGAGACCCTTTTTATGCTTTTCAGCTTCTTCTGAAACCATTGAAAAAATCAATTAAGGGTTTGCAACAACAACAACAACAAGGTACTGTTCATATTGATGACTTGACTTTGCTACTTTCTTCTGCTTTGGATTCACACTTTCCATTTCAACTAGCTCCTTGCATGTGTTTGTTGTTTGTGGATCACCCTTTTGATCCTGAATTTCTTGGTTCCTGTGTTTTGATCCCATGTTCTATGTTAGGTTTGATTTTGACAATTGGGTTGGTCTCAAATTTTTCTTTTTTGGGTGTAGCTTTTACTTTGTTTTCCAGCTCTCTTGGAGTTTCAGCTGAACTCCTCTGCATGATTGATAAAAGTTTGTAGCTTTTATTTTTATTTTTATCTGGGTCAATTTTGATAAATTTGGTAGTTAAAAGGGGTGTTTTCATTTTCTCTGGTATGTGATTGATTGAGATTTGTGTTGGAACTATTCCAAAATCCAAAAGGCACTGTATTTGAATTTGGATGGCTTGATTTGTTGGTTTGTTACCTTTTGGATTGATGTTTTTTTTTCTGATTGTTAATTCTATGTTTTGAGAATCAATTTTATGCTTATTTGTTTGAAGGAATTCATCATTAACATTAACTAAAGCTATGTTAGTATATTTTCTAAGTTCTTATGATTTGATACATGACAAATAGATCACTCCCAATTTGGATTGCAGAATAGTTCAAGTACTGCTAGAGGATGGGAACGAACGAATGGCACATCGAAAGAAGATCTAGCTTTGAAACTGAATCTCCCTTGGCAAGAGAGTCTCTAAATGTATCTGAAACTGGCTCACTCTCCATTGTTGTGCTTGGTGCTTCTGGTGATCTGGCTAAGAAGAAAACGTTCCCGGCACTTTTCCACCTGTATCGGCAGGTTGGTGCCTTCCATTTATAGAGCAATATATCAAAGTCTTTGGATCATGTCTAATTGGCGTGTTGCATAGAACTGAGGTGAAACTAAAAAAGAAAATTGATGAAGAGGATCACCATACTATTTATTCGTAATTTGTTCTTTTTGTAGATGGAATATTTTCTAATAGTTTTTTACCTTTTCTTGAAGGATTTGTTTCTTATGCTTGGTGAATTTATTTTCAGGGATTCCTACCACCAAAAGAAGTTCATATTTTTGGTTATGCAAGGACAAAAATCTCTGATGATGAACTGAGAGATCGATTGCGAGGGTGAGGCTTTCTCTAGAAAGAAAAGTGCATATTCTTTTTTCCAAATATTTATTAAATACAGAAAGGGAAAAGATGGCAATCAGTTACAACTTTCCCTGATATTCTAGAATTGATAATATACAAATGCAGTGAGACGAGTTTATGTTTGCAATTGTTTCCTTTGAATTAGCCAAAAAAACTTTACTATACACTTTTTTCTATGATAAGCATTTCATGAAGTCTTGTTCGCGGGTTGTTTCACGAAGTTGTTCTATAGAAACTGTGTTTCTATTAGTTCATATATTTTAATTTATAGTATTTAAACTGTTTGTAAGCATAACAAACGTGGCTCGTGCAGCTATCTTGTTCCTGCCAAAGATGCTTCCGCAAAACAGTTGGATGATGTATCGGATTTTTTGAATCTGGTTAGCATTTCCCTTGTTTGCATTGTTGTACTTGTATATAAATTTCATTGTAGTCTCACTACAAAACAATTCTTGTCAGCCCAAAATGTTCATTCTATCTCATTTTTTCTCTTCCATTTAGATCAAATATGTAAGTGGCTCTTACGATTCTGAGGAAGGTTTTCGCTTGTTGGACAAAGAGATTTCAGAGCACGAATATTCGAAAAACAGCGCAGAGGGTTTGTCTCGGCGGCTTTTCTATCTTGCACTTCCTCCTTCAGTATATCCATCTGTTTGCAAGATGATCAAGACTTGTTGCATGAATAAATGTAAGAGCTATAATCTATGGTTGTAACATATATTTTATGTTCCAATGTTCTAAAATGCAGCTGCTGCTGGTATAGATTTTGGATTTACAGGATGACTGCATGTGTTATATTTTATTGTGTATAGACTAAAAAGGAAATAATAATGAAATAAAGTTTAACTTATTATCTGGAATGTCTAACTTTTGTTTCTATTGATGCTAATTTGCCGCCTTTTCGTAGCCAACCTTGGTGGGTGGACACGTGTTGTTGTTGAGAAACCTTTTGGAAAGGACCTAGAATCTGCAGAAGAACTAAGTACTCAGATTGGAGAGTTGTTTGAGGAACCACAAATCTACCGTATTGATCACTACTTGGGAAAAGAACTAGTGCAGAATATGGTAATAAATGTTTATATGATGACTTAATACTTACCGTTTGCTCCATAGGCTCTGTCTAAAGTCTAAACCCTTTTCATTTTATTCATATTGGCAGTTGGTACTTCGTTTTGCAAATCGATTGTTTTTGCCTCTTTGGAATCGTGACAACATTGACAATGTCCAGGTGAGATTCTTTCTTTGTAGTCAAAGTTACAACTAGAACTTTAGTTAACTTGTCAACATTTGATGTCCACATCAAATGAACATTTGGCTGTTGATTTCATTGCAGATAGTTTTCAGAGAGGATTTTGGAACCGAAGGTCGTGGTGGATATTTTGACCAATATGGGTATGTGTAGAATTTTGCTTTAATCAAATTGTTCAATGAAGCTTTCAAATGACAAGTGATGCAAATAGTCAATGAAGGGATACTAATGAAAAGAATTTTTGTATACCAATTTTATTTTCATTGATGATATTGAAATTTGAACTTTGATTTTTCATTTTTTTTTTCATATGCATCAATATTGAATATCTATTACTCATTTTGTATACGATTTCTCTTATTACGCTTGTGGAAGTATAAATCATCAGTGTACAACTTTTCTTTTGGCAGAATTATTCGAGACATTATTCAAAACCATCTGCTTCAGGTGATCTCTTCATTTTCATAACAATATAGAATAATATACTTTGACATTGTTATAATTATTTTGTCTTGTCAAGTGGACGCTTCTGTTAAATTGTAACTTATAAGATGTCGAATAATGTTGAATTTTTCTCATCACTTTTCTACCATTTAGGTTCTCTGCTTAGTTGCTATGGAAAAGCCAGTTTCTCTCAAGCCTGAGCACATTCGGGATGAGAAAGTGAAGGTGTGCACTTTTCCCTACAATTTAAGCCGAAATTATCACGTTATGTTGCCACTTTCATTCAGCTTTGCTAATATGAGGCCATCAATATCAGCAGAAAATCCTTGTTCTCCTGTTAAATCGGTTTCTCATACTTGCAAATTGCAATTGAATCAATGAGAGATATTTTCATAACCACAAACTTTCCTTGTTGCACTTCAATATTTATCTAGATTTTGAGATGGTCCATGGCATGCAATCAAAGTCTAAAGTATTTTCTGTTGGCCACAAAATGCAGGTTCTTGAATCAGTAGTACCTATTAGCGACGATGAGGTTGTTCTTGGACAATATGAAGGCTATAGAGATGACCCAACCGTACCTGATGAGTCAAACACTCCAACTTTTGCAACTGTTATTCTGCGCATACACAACGAAAGATGGGAAGGTATGGTAACATCTTTAGCATTTTCTTCCTAAGAGAAAATAAATATAATTATGGGCATACTTTCATTTTCTTTGTGCTAATACTTTATTTTTATGTTTCATGCATTCCTTGATTTTCTTTTTGGCATCAGGTGTTCCTTTCATTCTAAAAGCAGGGAAGGCCTTAAATTCTAGAAAGGCAGAGATACGAGTTCAATTCAAGGACGTTCCTGGTGATATTTTCAAGTGTATGGCACCATACGATTTTAATTTTTGGATGTTATCTCATAGTACATAGAAAGTATTAAGATGTTGATCATCTCAATAATCCATAATCACTAACATGACAAACATAGATAGATGTTCTTTATCAGCTTTGAAAGTGAATATAAATGTTTTCTAGTAAATACTTTTCCTCATTCATCAAAATATCGATGTGTGCAAAACCAAACCTCACTGTAAACTTGTGCATGTCTAGGTCAAAAGCAAGGGAGAAATGAGTTTGTTATCCGCCTACAGCCTTCAGAAGCTATTTACATGAAGCTTACGGTATATGATCGCCTACATTTCGATGATTCTCTATATTGTCATATGCATTCATTAAGAAGTTTGATGTTCATATAGTAAATATAGATCTCCCAATTCACTGTTTGAAGTCAAAATTATTTATTTTATCTTAAACTTGTAATAATTAGACTAAATTCGCTTGCCAAATTACTGAACAAGTGCACTGCATCTATTGGTTTCTTGTATTCATTCACTTGATAATTTAATGTTAAAGTGTATTTAAAAACAATTATATATTAGATTTAGATGATGCATTTGCTGCATAAGAGTTTTACAAATCCATGATATGTGCTATTCTTGCAGGTCAAGCAACCCGGTTTGGAGATGTCTACCGTTCAAAGCGAACTGGACTTGTCATATGGGCAGCGGTATCAAGGGGTTACCATTCCAGAGGCTTATGAGCGGCTCATTCTCGACACGTATCTTCACTTTCCTAGTTCATATTTTATCAATTTTTTTAACCTTCTTTCATTATACATCCAAGCTACATAATAACACTAACTGAAGTATATAGTGAAGCCACCTAACCGAATATTATAGGATCGACGCCCTGCATCAAAATAACTCACAAATCAGCTCAATAGTTTGAAAGAAACAGATTCGCGTTAAATAATAATGCCAATTGTATTGCATTTTGCAGAATTAGAGGCGATCAGCAACATTTTGTTCGTAGAGATGAGTTGAAGGTAACAAATTGTTACATGGCTTGATACAATGTTTCATATATTCTTGAAAGACTAATGTAATGCGCTTAACTATATATTTTCTATACTATCAGGCATCATGGAAGATCTTCACCCCATTGTTGCACAGAATTGATAGAGGGGAGTTCACGCCACTCCCTTATAAGCCAGGAAGTAGAGGTCCGGCAGAAGCCGATGAATTGCTGCGAAAAGCCGGCTATGTTCAAACACACGGTTATATATGGATCCCTCCTACATTGTAGATTTTTCAGTTGCTTACAATATAAATATATATATACAATAAAAACCTTGTAGAGTGAGCAAATTGTAATAAGCCTGAGGATTTTTGAGTTGGTTTTAATAAGCTTTGAGGAACTTTCCTTTGAGAGCTGCACTCTCCTATATACAATGGGATGGTGTGTGTAAGTTGTAAGTTGTAACCAAGCATATGAAGGTTGTGTACTAGTTTATGGATTTTCTAATAAATGTATTTTCTTCAAAATCGAGTTAGTTGGGTATGTTTCAGTCCGTTTGGTTTGCATTTTTATTGTCCATTTTTATTTCAAGTGTTTTTTGGATTTTATAAAGAAAAAAAGAGAAAACAATAAAATCATGTTTCTTGTTTTTACTTCTTATTTTCTCTTTTCAATGTTCTTGAGTTTGAGTTATGGGCAAGGAAAAAATCTGTCATAGAGTTAAAGTAGACAATCATAAATTTTCAAAACCAATAAGTTAAGTTATTGATATAGATGTATATATGTTATATAATATAAAATTATAAAATTAATCATAATTTGTTTTTGTTTACAGTATTTTTTAGTCTTGACAGGCTAAATATTAATTTGTTGCAGATTTAAATTTTATTTAAAGATTTGTAATTGGTCAATAAATTATTACATGTACAAAGTAAAATTCAAACTTATGGACTAACAACTTAACTAATTCAAGTTGATTAAATCAATCATAATTTAGTAATTAAGAGTTGTGTGTAAGTAATTTTCATAGTCTGAATAAGTGAATGATAAGTGATTGGACTGTTAAAGAATCCAAGCTGATTTGACAATTTATCATCCAAATGAAAGATAAGAATCATATTCCAAATGAAAATTGACTTAATTGGTAGGAGTAGAAAAAAATCATGAAGTTGGATTAATATTTGTAGGTCCCTTATTGGTTTGCATCCACTAGTTTATGTTTGTCCCAATATAAATTCTTATGCGCCCACAATCAAAACCCAAATTTATTAGAACTACAAAAACTATAAAGGACATTAATTGATGTGATTATATATAGTGTAGTTAAAGAAAACTGATAATTTTAAATAAAAAGAATTGATTTCTCTCTCTCTGGATTTCATATGCTTCTTAATTAGATGGTAGTGCACACATCAATTAGTTAGTATGATTAGAAGTTATCAACAGATCACACATGATTACTATAAAAAGGGAAAATCATATTTAAGCCTTATATTTTTTTATATAAATTATAAGTTTCACAAATCCAATAGTTGAATTTGAGATATTTTATTATACAGTTCAATTGTATAAAATTTCATAAACTTTGAAAGCGATTTTCTATTTCATCATACCACTTAATTTTGATTCATGATATAACTTTAAAATCCAGATAGATACTAACTAATAAATTTGATATTTAAATTTCCTGAAATTTCTATAAAAAAAAATTGTCTTGAAAATTTATTAAACTTGTTTTTTTTTTTTTTTCTTCTTGGATCTGAATTTTTTGGAATTAAATTTGATTAATTCTACCTGTACAAGTTTTTGGCCAAACTAGTGTAATAATGTATAAAGTCTTATGGTTTTTTAAGGCAATAATAGACCCATTGGGCCAAATCAAATATCATGGATCATATGGGAGGATATAGGTGGAATGTTAATGTTAATGTTAAATCACTTTGGTAGAATGGGTATAATTTATAGGAAAAATTTCAAGTGGATCAAAAATACCGGTGTTTCAGTTTTTTTAACTGTTGATTTTAATTAATATATATTATATATATTTTTTATAATTTAGATCAACGGTTAAAACAACTGAAACACTAGTATTCTCAGTACACTTGAAACTCTTCCTAGCTTATATCACCAAAATAACCAACTTGCGTTAGTCTAATAGATAATTCATTAGTCTATTTAAACAAGTATCTAGGATTCGAATTTTGGTGTGTATATGCAATAACTCATTGACTAACGACAAACATTTAAATGAAGCTCAAATACCCCAACAAAATATGAATGGATTTTTAACCAACCAAGACACTAACACATTAACAGATTATGATGCTTCTTCTATAACCATACCTTCAATTAGCAGTAAAAACTATTTTTGCTTATTTTGTTTTATAATAGGCAATGCAATAACCTATATGAATCTTGACAAAAATCTCAGCTGGATTGGCATGATTAGATCTGTACGGTTGTCGGGTTCCGGACAGGTCGGGTGTGCAAGTGAAGGGGCAAGGACGCCTTGGTCTGGGTCGCACTGGTTGCGGATAAGTTGAGCAAACGAGCACTCGTCCTGGAGAGTAGGTGAGGGGGGGTGCCACCTGCAAAGACACTCCGACGCTCAAGTCAGCGATGTGCAGGCGGGCAGAATAACGAGGTGAAAGAATATTACGTACCTCGGGGGAAGAGCCAATCTTCCCCTTATATACATGTCAGTAGTGGGCCCCCTTGAGAGGACAGGCCCATACCCCCAAGGACATTGTCCTGCAGCCGCGTGCCGACCGTACAGGACGCGTGTCCGGGTCGGTTGGAGGGCGCGTGTCCGGGTCGGGTAGAACTTGGGTCGGGTCGACCCGTGCGGACCTTGGGCCAGGCCGTAACAGTGCCCCCACGCGCCAATGGTAGTCGTGGGAGCTACCAGTGGCGTGTCGTCTCGTATCTCGTCTGGTCGGCCGCTCGTGGGAGGGATATGCCCCCAACGCGCGTGTCCCCTGGGTTGCGTAAGCAACCGTTTCATCGCTTCGTTCCTTGTGCCGAGCATTGAATGCTCATAATGGGGTGGAAAACCCTGTTTGAAAAGACCATCTTGCCCCCAGTCGTTTCGCGCTTCCTGGGGTGGTTTTTAAATGATCGGTTTTGTGCTTCTGTACTTTTTCACACTTCCCATTCCTCTCCTTCTTCACCTCCGTTACGAGATTTCTGTGTATATTGCTGTGGTGCCTTGCATTTTTCCAGATTCGCAACTTCCTCTTCTTTTCACCAATTAAGGTAACTTTCGAATCATTCTCCCTTTTATACCTTATTTTTGTATGCTTGTTGCATGGTTCTGTTACTGTTGTGTGGCCTTCCAATGGCGGTTATACGTGTTAGGGGGGGAGCCATTCCAGGGTAGGCTTTTCCCTGTCTACCTCTAGTGTTTTGTCCTTAGTTGGGGAGTAGTGGTGTGCTTTGAACTGAGCAACCGATCTACCGATCTCTTAGACTAACTGGATGATCCCCCCGTGTAGGTATGGCTCGCACGGTCTCCCGGACTTCCGTTAACCCCGCGGCGTATGATCCGTATGCCTGGGTTGTTTCCGACGTGAAGGAATCACCCAACCAAATGGGCGAGGAGGAGCTCACCGAGTTCCGACAAGCCGGGTACTTGTGTGGAGGGACTGACGAGGAGGCTAATTATGACGTTTTCGTCCCGGCTCCTCACGAGCGATTGTACGAAATTAACTTCCAACCCCGCCAGGTCGCCGACTGGATTTGGTTCTACAAAGCCATGTTCACTCAAGTCGGAGTTCGTATTCCGTTTTCAGCCTTTCAAATGGCGCTTTTAAATCGGATTTCCGTGTCACCGTCGCAGTTGCATCCGAATAGTTGGGCCTCGATCCGCTGTTTCGAGATGGTCTGTGAATATCTCGAACTGCCGGTGTCCGTGGATGTTTACCTTTTCTTCTTTACCCTCACAAACCCTTCTAAGGAGGGGAAACACAAAAAAGGGTTCATGTCCTTCCGGTCTGCCCAGGGTCGGAAGATCTTCGGTTTGTTTGAAGATTCTTACCATGGGTTTAATGACAAGTATTTTAAGGTCCGCCCTGTCAAAGGTCGTCATCCCTTTTGGTTGTCTTTGGAGGGGGTACGGCTCATCCCGACTTACTGGAGTTTCGGGGCAGGGTCCAATACTTTTATTAAGGTAACTTATAGGAGTATGTCGAAGGTGGATAAGCAAATTGCCGAGGTATTGATGGCAGTTTTTGGGAAGAACCAAGTAAATCCCCACCTTCTCATGGGTGACCGGGAGTCCGGTCGTAATTATATTTGTGAGAAGCTTTTTACTTTACCCTTTGTCTTTTTTCCTTCTGTTGATATTATGTGGCGATTAACCGACCTTCTTTGTTTTCCTGCAGTGGATATGTCTGCGTCGGTGACGGGTCTTCCCGACTTGTTTCAGACCTTTTTAGGCAATGGTGACGACGAGGAGGGTGACGAGCAACCCACCCCCGAGGGGCCTGATGCTCCTCCGGAGGACAAGGATGCTCCCGAGCAAAGGGCCGAGACTGACGGGATCGGCACCTCGGCTCAAGGTACCGTGGTTGACGGTGGCAAGGCCGTCCATGCCTTCCCTATCCGCGAGGTGATTGGAACTGGGGGTTCCGTGCCTAAAGCGGATGTTGAGGTGGAAGAGGTCCCCAACCCGAAGAAAAGAAAGAAGGCCTCTACAACGTCGTCTAGCCCTGAGGGCGTCCTCACCGTCATGGAAAGGAATTTTGACGCCGGGCACTTCATAGACTCCCAGCTGATCCCCGGTACCGAGGAGTATTTCCACGAGTCATCCCTTGCCGGGCAGGCGAGGTGGATGTACCGCACTCTTCTGCGCGGCGCAGTCATAGCTCGGAAGGCCAAGTTCGAACTGTCCGGGATGGAGTCCCTCCGCAGGAGGTTGGATTCTGCCGGGAAGGCTAATAACGAACTAAAAAGTGAAGTTGAGACCCTTCGGGAGCAATTGACTCAGTCTTCAGAAAAACTGGACGCCGCCGAGAAGAAAGCTACCGCTGCCGAGCAGAAAGCTACTGCCGTCGAACAGAAGGCCACAACTGCTGAGAAAAAACAGAAAGAGTCGGACGCGACGATTGAACGTTTGGTCGAGCGTGAAATGGCTTTGGAGAAGCAGGTCGGCGCGGCGCAGAAGCGTGTGGCCGAGGTCGAGAAAGAGAAGCAGGCCGCGGAAACCGAGCTGGCAACATGGAAGGCGAAGTATAAAGACGTCGTCAAGCAGGGAAAGGGTGCGATTCTGGCGACCGAAGAGGCTCTTAAGGCTCAGGTCAAAGTCATTGCTCCTGAGTTCGACACCTCGGCAATCGGCGTTCGCAAAATCATTAAGGATGGCCAAGTTGTCGATGTTCCCAAGAAATGAATCCTTCGTTTTAAAGTTCTTGTTTAGCCGTCTTGTTTTGGCTTGTAAATAATCTTGATTTTAGCCGTTTTGGCTTATGAACAATTTGATCTTTGCCGTTTTTATTTTGGCTTGTGAACAATGACCTTTTTTGGTCGCTTGCTCGTATTATCGCGATAAGCCTTTTCTTATTCGTCTGGTCGCGTTATCGCTTCTAACCGTTTTGGTTTATAGTTGTCGTTTATTCGTCTGATCGTGTTATTGTATTAACCGTTTTTGGTTTGTAGTCGTTTATAGCGGCGGCCCGTGACCTTTCGTGTGGTTATTTGTTACAACGGTAGTTGATGATCTCCCGGGGTGATCAGTCCCGGGTCGCGCGTCGTCGTTAGTCACGACGAGATGGTTTATCTGAAAAGCGGGGATAAAATAGGGTGGAGAATTTGCACAAGTATATCTTATTCGGTAACCACATAAAGGACTTAAAAGCTACCATAAAGTTTAAATGACAAATTAACTACTTAGCTAGATTAGCCGGCATGTCGTTCCGTCCTCTAGGAGTAGAATCTTCTAAGGTTGTCCGCGTTCCATGTCCTCGGGACCTCCTTGCCATCTAGCTTTTCTAACTTAAAGGCTCCTTTTCCCATCACCTTTTTGACTCTGTAGGGGCCTTCCCAGTTCGCCGCTAGCTTGCCCTCTCCGGGGGTCGGCAGGCCGATATCATTTCGCCTCAAGACGAGGTCGTTTGGCTTGAATTCCCTCTTGAGCACTTTGGTGTTGTAGCGTAGAGCCATTCTTTGTTTTAGCGCCGTTTCTGTCAAATGGGTCATTTCCCGGGCTTCATCTATCAGGTCCTTTTCTACGGTTTCCTCTACTCCTTTCAATAGCAACCGCGGACTTGGTTCACCGATCTCTACGGGTATTACTGCATCCACTCCGTACGTTAGCCGGAAAGGAGTTTCCTTGGTGGAGGATTGCTCGGTTGTTCGGTAGGACCAGAGGACCGACGCTAGCTCGTCGGCCCAAGCACCCTTTTTGTTGTCCAACCTCTTTTTTAGCCCTGAGAGGATAACCTTGTTGGCGGACTCCACTTGTCCGTTCGTCTGAGGGTGTTCTACCGAAGAGAACCTTTGCTTTATGCCCAGGTCGTTGAGGAATTCCATGAACTTCTTATCGGTAAATTGCGTGCCGTTGTCGGAGATGACGACTTCCGGTATCCCGAATCGCGTTATCACCTGCCTCCACATGAACTTCCTACAATTAGATGAGGATATGCTGGCTAGCGGTTCGGCTTCTATCCATTTGGTGTAGTAGTCAATTGCAACAATGAGGTATTTGACTTGCCCCGGGCCAACTGGGAAAGGCCCTAAGAGGTCGACTCCCCATTGAGAGAATGGTCGAGAAGTCGTCAGCAAGCTTAACTCGGAGGCCGGCGCCCTTGCAAAGTTGGCGTTCTGTTGGCACTTTACGCATTTTTTGACGAACTCTTTGGAGTCTGCCATCATCGACGGCCAGTAGTATCCGGCTCGGATTAGTTTCCTCGCTAGGGCCTTGCCTCCGATGTGGTGCCCACAGCAGCCCTCGTGGACTTCCCTTAGGACGTAGTCCGTCTGATCGGGGTGTAGGCACTTCAGTAGGGGTTGGTTGAGCCCTTTCCTGAACAACTGTCCTTAGATGACGGCGTATTTGGCCGCTTCCCTTCTCAATTTTGCCGCGTCCTTTTCATTATTGGGGAGTTTGCCGTGTTCCAGGAAGTCGGTGATGGGGTCTAGCCATGAAGAGCCCAGGCTTGTTACGTGCAGTGCGATTGCCGGTTCTCTCGTCATGCCTTGGATGAGAGATCGGTTCCCTTCTCCCGGCTTAGTGCTAGCTAACTTCGACAGGAGGTCTGCCCGTGTGTTCCTTTCTCTAGGTACGTGGTGGACCGTGACCTCTTCGAACTTTTGGCTCAAGCTTTTAACCTTTTCCAGGTACTTCTGAAGCAAGGGGTCTTTGGCTTGGTAGCTACCGTTTACTTGGAAAGTGACGACTTGGGAGTCACTGCATATTTCCAGTCTTCTCGCGCCGACTTCTGCCGCTAGGGTTAAGCCTCCTATAAGGGCTTCATATTCTGCCTGGTTGTTCGAGATGGGAAACTCGAATCTGACCGACTGTTCGTATACAACCCCAATCGGGCTTTCCAGGATGATCCCGGCACCTCCAAAGGTCTGGTTGGAGGCTCCGTCCACATGGAGCTTCCACCGTGTACCCACGTCTTCGCTTGGGTCTCTCGTTACTTCAACTAAAAAATCCGCCATGGCCTGCGCCTTGATGGCTTGCCGAGGCTCGTACCGTATGTCATATTGGGAGAGTTCGATGAACCAAGTCATCATCCTTCCCGCCAGATCGGGTTTTTGGAGAACTTGCCGGATCCCTTGGTCCGTTCTGACGACCACTTGGTGACTTTGGAAGTACTGTTTTAACCTTCTCGAGGAAGTTAGGAGTGTTAAGGCTAGCTTTTCCAACTTGCTATATCTTAATTCTGCCCCTTGCAGGGCCCTGCTTATGAAATAGACTGGCTGTTGAGCTCTCCCGTCCTCCCGTACCAGAACTGCGGCCAGGGCTTCGCTTGTTATAGCGAGGTATAGGTATAGTGGTTTCCCGTCCTTTGGCTTCCCGAGAACGGGGGGTGCCGCCAGGATTTCCTTGAAATGTTGAAAAGCTTCTTCACATGCGGGTGTCCACTCAAACGCCATTCCTTTCTTCATGAGGTTAAAGAATGGCAGGGCCTTTGTCGCCGAAGCTCCGAGAAATCGGGATAGTGAGGTCAATCGTCCTGCCAATCTCTGGACGTCCTTGATGCAGCCCGGGCTCTTCATCTGGAGTATTGCCTGGCATTTCTCCGGGTTAGCTTCTACCCCTCTCTGAGTTATCATAAATCCCAGGAACTTGCCGGCTTCCATGGCGAAGGCACACTTGAGGGGGTTCAGTCTCATACCGTGTTGACGGAGGGACGCAAATACACTTGCCAGGTCGTTCAAGAGGTCGTCAGGTCGTGTTGTTTTTGCCAGGATGTCGTCCACGTAAACTTCGACTGTTTTCCCTATGAGGTCGTGGAATATCCTGTTCATCAGCCTTTGATATGTCGCCCCCGCATTTTTCAAGCCGAACGGCATTACCTTATAGCAAAAAGTTCCTCCTGGCGTTATGAACGCCGTCTTGTCTTCGTCGGGACGGTGCATCGGTATCTGATTGTAACCGGAGTAGGCGTCCATGAAACTTAGATACCGGTATCCCGCCGCGGCGTCGACGAGTGCATCTATGTTGGGGAGGGGGAAGCAATCTTTGGGGCATGCTTTGTTAAGGTCAGAGTAGTCCACGCACATTCTCCATTTGCCGTTGTGTTTTCTCACCAATACCACATTCGAGAGCCATGTCGAGTAATCCACTTCCCGTATGAAGCCTGCTTCTAGGAGGCTGGCCGTTTGCTTGGCTACCTCCTCTGCTCTTTCCGCCGACATCTTTCTCCTCCGTTGAGCCACTGGGCGTGCTTCCGCCTTGACGGCTAGATGATGTGAGATGATTTTTGGATCTATGCCCGGCATGTCGGCTGGTATCCAGGCGAACAAGTCCCTGTTGGCCCTTATCATTTCGATCAAAGGTTCCTTCAGCTCATGTGGGAGGTTCTTGTTGACGAATGTGAACTTTTCCTCTTCGTCACCGATTCTAAACTTCTCCAGGTCCCCTTCTGGTTCTGGTCTCGGCTTGTCTTCCACTCTGGCATCAAGGTCGGCTAGGAACACGCCGGATGCTTCCTTGGACTTCTTTCGAAGGGAAAGGTTGGCGTTGTCACAAGCGACCGCCGTCTCGAGGTCTCCCCTTATGGTGCCTATGGATCCGTCATCGGCAACGAACTTCATAACTAGCAGCTTGGTGTTGATTATGGCTTCAAAATCGTTGATTGTTTTTCTTCCCAAGATGATGTTGTAGGCTGTGGAATCTCGGAGGATTACGAACTCGGCCATCGCCGACCTTCGGCCTTGGATTTGCCCCACCGAGATTGGTAGGGATATGACTCCGTCCGGTTTGATGAAGTGGTCGTCTAACCCGATAACCCCGTGCTGGTGAGTCGTCAGGTCGGCATCCTTTAGCCCTAGCGCGTCGAACACGTTGCGGAACATGATGTTTGAATCAGCTCCTGTGTCGACAAGGATCCGTTTGACGAGGCCGGTTCCCACCCTGGCCGTTATGACCATGGGGGGGTTTTCCGGGGCGTCGTTGAACCACTGGTCCTCCGGGCCAAAAGAAATGGATGGAGGTTTTTTAGAGCTTTGCACCGGCGGGGATGAGATCGCCAGAACCTTAGCGTCTTTCTTGTGTGCCGACCGGGATTTTGGTGCAGCGTTTTTTGCCGTTACCACGTTTATCACAGTGAGGCCGTGGTCTCTGTCCTCGGGTTCCTGTCGCCGCTTGGCCGAACGGGTCTTGCCTTCCTCATCTTGATCGCGATAACGTCTTCTTGGCTCCCTGATGAGATGGGAGAACGCTGCTAACTTTCCCTCCCGTATCGCTTGTTCCAGTGCATCCTTCAGGTCAAAACAGTCCTGTGTTTGATGGCCATAACCCTTGTGGTAATCACAGTAAAGGTTTTTGTTTCCTCCCGTACGGTCCTTAAGTGGTCGAGGCTTCGGAAGAATTCCCTTCTCAGCTATTTGCTGATAAACTTCTACGATGGGGAGAGTGAGTGGGGTGTAGTTAGCGAACTTTCCGACTCGAGGAAACGGCCTGGGTGCTTTGTTTGATGCGTCCTCCCTGGCCTTTTCTTTTGCTCTTTCACCGTCCCCACCGGGCTGACGAGCTTGGCTGTAGCCGGACTGCCGCTTATTGGCAGCCACGACTCGGCTGACTTCCTCGTCGTTTATGTACTCCTTGGCCACCGTCTGGATTTCATGCATTGTCCAAACCGGTTTCGTGGTAAGGTGTTTTCGGAAGTTCTCATTGAGGAGGCCGTTTGTCAAGCAGAGACTGGCCACCGAGTCGGTTAAGCCGTCGATTTCCAAGCATTCGTTGTTGAACCGATCTAAGTACCTCCTGGTCGGCTCTCCTTGTCTCTGGGTTATCCCTAAAAGGTTGATAGGGTGCTTGGCCTTTGCTATCCGCGTTGTGAATTGGGCAAGGAATGCACGGCTGATGTCTGAGAAATTGTAGATGGAACTTTGAGGGAGGCCTTTAAACCATCTGATCGCTGGTCCTGCTAGGGTAACCGGGAAGGCGCGGCATCTTACTTCGTCCCCTACTCCCTCTAGGTTCATCCTGGCCTCGAAGGCCGTGAGGTGTTCCAGAGGGTCCTGAGTTCCGTCATACCTCATGTCCGTTGGTTTGTCGAAGTGTTTCGGCAACCGGACCTCGAGGATGGATCGGTGGAACGGGGTGACGCCCATTATCACAGGTTGTCTTGTTCTTGTCCCTTCCCCGTCTTCGCGACCTCTTGCCGCTCGGCGGGTTGTTCTGCCGCGGGAATAGATGATTGTGTCATTTCGTCTTCTTCTTACGGGTGATTCCTCCCGCGTGCTCTCCGCTTCCGTCCGGGAGGCGGATGTACGTCGCGGGCGGCTTCTGTGAGAGTCCTCCTCCTCGCTCCCGGGAGACGGGGTGTAGCTTGGGTCGGTAAACTGTCCGTCCCGTTCCCGGTCAGCCAGCTGTCGTTCTAGGTTTTGGACTCTGTGGCGTAGCTCCTGCATTATTATGGCGCTGTCGCCGCCCGTTCCCCCGAATGGTCGTGTTCTCGTGTGTTGTTGGGGAGATCTCCGCGCCCCCCTTTGCGAGGCGACGGAGGCTGCCCCCTCCACTCCGGCGGCTCGAGCTCGGTCGCCGGGACCTAGTGCGACTTCCATTTAGGCAGGCGTCCCCACAGACGGCGCCAATGTACGGTTGTCGGGTTCCGGACAGGTCGGGTGTGCAAGTGAAGGGGCAAGGACGCCTTGGTCTGGGTCGCACTGGTTGCGGATAAGTTGAGCAAACGAGCACTCGTCCTGGAGAGTAGGTGAGGGGGGGTGCCACCTGCAAAGACACTCCGACGCTCAAGTCAGCGATGTGCAGGCGGGCAGAATAACGAGGTGAAAGAATATTACGTACCTCGGGGGAAGAGCCAATCTTCCCCTTATATACATGTCAGTAGTGGGCCCCCTTGAGAGGACAGGCCCATACCCCCAAGGACATTGTCCTGCAGCCGCGTGCCGACCGTACAGGACGCGTGTCCGGGTCGGTTGGAGGGCGCGTGTCCGGGTCGGGTAGAACTTGGGTCGGGTCGACCCGTGCGGACCTTGGACCAGGCCGTAACAAGATCATACCCATTTTGTCTTGGTTCAACTTTATGTTCGATCATGTTTAGATAATGTCTCTGCTATAACCTTTTCTTTTAATTTTACAATACTTCACAACTTGAAATTATAACGTGCTTTCAATATAAAATTGATTACTTATGGTATAAACCACTTTTATATATTAGTTCATTGAATTCTTTAATCTACCTCCAATCAAATTAGTCTACTACTACAAATAAAAAAAATCTGTTGGTATCCAAATTTCACTTTTTTTTTCTTTTACAAATAATATCCATAAGTATAATTGAGGGAAGTTAAGGGGAAATAAAATAAATGAATCTTTAAAAATAAAAAATTACTCAGCCTTTTTTTTATATAAAAAATGAATGTGCTTATTAATGTACTTGTACAAATAAAACTCCTTTATTATTATTATTATTATTATTATTATTATTATTATTATTATTATTATTATTATTATTATTATTATTATTCACGAGATTATAGCTTGACCTTAATTAAAAAGCTTTATTCTCAAAGTGTCAAACTACTCAAACCGGTAAATTGTTAACATACCATAAATTAATCTAAAATATAATATGTGATTTTTATTTTTTACTTTTTGGTATTGAAACATAATATGTGATTGATTCATCACTAGAAGGCATTGGGGGTCCAATAATGTTATTGATGTTCAATCATGGATTGATGCCATGCCAAGTTTACCTTGCATAATGGCATTGTTGGACCATCTCATGGATCAATTAAAAATTGGTATATATTATTTGAGTTGAAAAGTTAGTGCCAAATACAATTTCTTAAAATAGGTTGATTTGAAACCAATTTAAATTAGTCGAGTAGTTAGCTCATTCGTTCGTTTAAATAAATAGTGGAAGTTTGAATTCCATCATATGTACACAGCAATTCATTAGCCAATAATAAACTTTTAATTGAAATTTAAATTCGCAACAAATTAATTCTTAATTTGTCGAGTTGAAGGATACCGTACACAACAAAAAAAATGGGTTAAACTGAATTAATAGGATAATTGATTGATGCATGTAATTTAGTGAAGGACCACACCAAAACAACTTGCTTATAAAGTTTAGCTTAGATGCACTAAAAGACATGTAGAATGCACCCTTTCAACCGAAGTAACTATAATGACCCTTTTGGTCCTTTTCAGAGATTTAAAGCTGTGAGATTCCTTAATGCAAATTTTTAAGCACAACTTACCCTAATTAATGTAGCTTTTAGCTATAGAACTCTAGATTATATACTATTGCCTATATATGTATGTGAAACTTGACTAAAATTAAAAGATACATATTAATACTTAGGGGTTGTTTACCATGCCTAATTTTTATACTGCATGATACAAAAATAAAAAAGTAGGACCCACACTCTTTTCTCTTACTTTTTAGGCAAATTAAACACTAATTTTATAGGTACCATAGAACTTCCCTAAATTGAAGGTAGCACTGCTAACATGCATATAGAGAAGGAAAAATGATAGAGTAATAGCTGTTAGGCTTAGGGCATAATTAATAATCGATAATATTAAGATAAAAAATAATCAACCAAATAAATTAAAGTTATTTTATTTAATATTTATTTATTACAAGATATATTAAATAAAGTTAAAATAATAAATTTTGATAATTTATAACTAATATTTTTTTATTACTAATATTTTTTATGAACAATATACTAGCTAGGGTTAGGACATAATTCCTCATGTGCAAAAGTTTTATCACCTTAATATGTATTTAGTTTATGCCAAATGTTAGAGACCAACATTTTTAATGTAAAAAATAAAGAGTTGGATAGTGTTAATTCAAAGTAAAATAACAAAAAAATAATATCCATCACCTAATAACATTTTATTTAAATTTAATTTGCAATAATAACAATCTATAAAACACTACTATTGACCAAAAAATAATTATAATTAATTAATATATAACAAAGATATGAGAAAATTTTGATGTATGAATTCTATTTATAAAATATTCTTTATCAATCATTATATATAATTTATAAAAAAGATTTACTATTTCTATGACTTAAACTCAAGATTTCTTCCATAAAATATAATTAAAGTATTTATTATTTTGACTAATTTAATATTTACCATAAATTTAAATATTTTAATTTGTTGTAAAAATTAAACCAACGCAAAAGAAATTATCAACACACATGAAATTTTCATGAAGCAAAATAATGTTATGCCGACACCACAGTAAACGATCAATAACTGTTGCTACTTTATTTTCTGTTGTTTTAGGTTTTAGCCACATGTTAAAAGAAAATTATTCTTGTCAATAAATTGGGGGTCTTTTTCATTATCATATGCATTGGGTCCCATTTTGTGTGACAACAATGATAAATAATTAAATATTATGTTCAACACTAAATGGATTTCAGGTATTAGACAAATCAAAAGCATTTTTTGTCTTGCACCTATATGTAATACCATCAACAAACAAATTGGGCGAGGAATTAAAGCTAACTCCACTTTTCATTTTCTTTTTCTCTCTTCCAATAATGAATGAGTGAAGAATAAATGATAATATAATAAAAAACAACGTTACATAGTCGATAAATATTATTATTTTTTTTGTTAATATTTGATCAATAATAATATATATTTATATTTGTAAATATTTTACACATAATAAATATATAATTTATATTTATATTTATCAAAATTTTATATATAAATAATACAATTATTTGCATTAATATTTTTACAATATATATATATATAAATTAATAAAATTTATTTGTTAAAAATAATTTAATATTTATATTGACTAAATAATAATTAAAAATACTAAAAATGACTAATTTTTAAAATTTTTCCATAACAAAAGTCATTTTCATTTTTTTCTGGTGTTTTTTTTGAAAAAATTGATATTTATACTATTTTTTATATATTTTAACGTGTCTTTTTGAACAATTTAAAAATACTTATTTATTTTATTATTTTTATACTCATTTTTTACATTTTTAAAAGAAAAGCATGGTATAAATAATACGTGGAGAAAAAGATTCACGGCAACAAGAACTAGTAGAGGGTCCAAATTAAACTAGATAATGTTGACAACTTTTTATTTTTTTAATTTTTTTGTCATTGTTGCTAAAAGTTTAGTTATTATTAAAATTTTGATTAATTAATTTTGAAAATTTGTAGTTGTATTTTTTTAACACCAATACGTCTTAAGATTTGTAGAGCTTTGTGACGACGACCAATAAAAAATACTTGTCTATCATTTTATCCCCCTTCAGAATTTGGTATAAAGTTGAATATACCAATTTTCTTTTATTTATTATTATTACATGCATGGAATATACCGATTATAGACAAACGACAACCCATCATTCAAGTAACATCTGATTAATGCATTATTATATGTGTAGTAACATGCATGTAATATAAAGTGATATATAGATCTAATAAGTATTTTATAATATACATTATTGCACATTACTAAAGAACACGACACATATTTCTTTAGCACCTACTCAAATAAAAATATTAAAAATATCTTCTTATAAAAAATTTTATATTAAAAGTATATTTTATTTATTTAGTTACACTTTAAAAAAAATAACATTTTTACAGTATATCAAAATCAAATTTTATAATTTATTATCTAATGATAAAAAAAAGCATCTTCATATAGGACAATTATAAAATCTTCATAGTAATATTGGATATCCTAGTAATATCTACCTATTTCTTTTTCTATAATCACAATAAAGTCTTGTTCTACTAGCTGGGATCACTATATAAATCAAACAATATCATTGAACTCTATCATATATCATGTCTACAGAGAGATTATTTGTATGTAGATTTCGTTTGACTACCTTATGAATGATCTTTCTTTGTCTTTTACTCTTTATCCATCTTCCATCTCATCCACCCTCCTGATTGGGTGTCTTTTCTCACATGTCTAAACCACCTAAAATGTAATTATACCATCTTTTTCACAATAAACGCTACTCTAACTCTCTCTCTCTTATATCTTCGTTCCTTATTCTATCCAATTGCGTATGACCACTCATCCATCTCAACATCTTCATCTCTGTCATACTTAACTTATATTCATGCTCTCTTTTGGCCACCCAACACTCTGTATCATAAAACATAGCCACCAATCTAATAGTAGTCCAATAGAATTTACCTTTAAATGTTAAAGGCACGTTTTTGTCACATATAAAACCAAACGCACTCTATCATTTTGATCAATCTGCCTGGATCCTATGATTTACATCTTATTCAATCTCTTCATTATCTTGTATGATACACCCAATATATTTAAAACTTTTAACTTTTTGTAGGATGTTTTCTCTAATCTTCACCTCTATATTAGGATTTTTTCTTTGGCGGCTGAACTTACATTCTATATATTCCATCAGACCATATACTTCTAGAGCTTCTCTCCATAAATCCAACTTCTTATTTAGGTATTCCCTTAACTCTCTCATAAGGATGATATCATCGAAAAAAAGCATGCACAATGCAATAGACTCTTGAATATACTCTATGAGTACTTCCAAGACTAATGTAAAAAAATATGAATTTAAGGATAATCTGATCCCTAATATAATCCTATAACAATAGAAAATTCCTCTGTCACACCACCTTGAGTCATCACACTAGTTGTAGCCCCATCATACATATATTTAACTACACGAATATATGCGATTCTTACTCTCTTTCTTTCCAAAATCTTTCATAAGACCTCCTTTGACATTCTATCACACGCTTTTTCTAAATTAATAAACACCGTATATAGATCTCTTTTATTACTACGATACTTCTCTATCATCCTTCTTAACATGTATGTAGCTTCAGAGCCTTCAATGTTGGATTTGTCTGGCATAAAACAAAATTAGTTTTATGTTACTCGTGTCTCTTGTCTTAGCCTCGTTCTATTATACTTTCCCATAACTTCATGGTATGACTCATGAGCTTGATCTTTCTATAGTTTTTGTAACTCTGTATGTCCCTCTATTCTTGTAGATAGGTACCAAAGTGCTATTTCTCCACTCATCTGGCATTTTCTTTGACTTTAAAATCTCGTTAAAAGTTTAGTTAACCAACTGATGTCTTTCTCTCCAAGACCCTTCCAAATTTCAATCGGAATATTATTAGGTCTGCCCTGTTATTTTTCATCCGTTTCAGAGTCTCTTTTACCTTAAAGTCTCGAATTCTTCGATAATAGTAAAAGTTTTGATCTTTTTTTTTCGTGCATGATTGATCAAGGCTCAAAAGAATCTTTTGTCATTCATTAAATAACTCGTAAAAAATAACTCTTTTGCCTTTTATTAATATCATAAGTCAAAACCTTTTTGTAACTAAAAACTAATTTGACATCAGCAAATTATAAATTACAATATATATATGAAAAAGTATAAGGTACCAACATATTATCTGCCAATTTATTGCCAACAATGATTAATTATTATATTTTAAACACATATATAAAGAGACGCATTCAAAAAATATATCTATAAAGACACTTTTATTAAACACAGCTATACAAAAGATATTTTTATTAGATACATCCATAAAGACACTTCCATTAAACACAGTTATAAATAAGAGTTAACAGATATTGACAAAAATACTATTGATAACGTAGTAAGATTGTATATATATTACTTTTTAACGTAATATCCAAGGTAAGTAACATAGTGTTTGTTTAGTGTTCCTGTCCATCAAAGACAGGGACACGGCAGTACATGTGTGTTGTTTGTTTTGTGAGACACAAAAAAAAGAGAGACACAATTACACACAAGAGTACATAAAATACGTGTATTTTGTGTCTCTCTTAAATCATGAGACACGAATTTTTATCATGAGATACAAATTAAACTAAAATTTTGGACAAATTTATCCTTAGCATTTTTTGAAAATTCCAAATTTATCCAAACCATTTGGCCCTTCTCTTCTCCTTTGTCAATGCCTCAACCCCCTTCTTCTTCTTTTCAGATCTTCTTCCTTCCTTCCTTCCTTCCTTCTTTCTTTCTTTCTTTCTTTCTTCTTCTTTTTTTTCTTCTTCTTCTCTCTCTTAGAAGTCAGACCACTGTCTTGCCTCCGACCTTCCTCAATCTCCTTGCCGCCATTGCTAGCCGCATCCCTCACTTGGAACTCCGCCGACTCAACCTCTCCTCAAATCATTGTGTTGTCTCTCTTCTGTCTCTTGTCTCTATGCTTCTGTATCTCGTCGTGCCTCCTTCTCTCCTTGTCACGGGTCTCACCGCATCGTCCCTCCCTCCATCAAGAACCACTGCTTCTGCTCCTCCTTCTCTTCCAAAGGGTTCGGGCTAGCTTCGACGGCGCTTTCCTCTACATCCTCTCTCTACCAACGTCGTTCTTCCTTTTTAGAAAGAATGTCTCTTATCTTTTCCTCTTCTATTATCCCTTTATTAAAAAAAATTATCTGTGTATTTTATGTTACAGATATGCAACAAATTAAAATTTTTGTTGATTTTATTAAATTTAATTTAGATTGGCATATTGTTGTTTTTGTATTTGGTATTTTGGTTAAAGATTATAGTGACATTAATGTTGATGATAACTCTAAAAGAAGAGATTTGACAAAAATAGTGATAGAGAAGAATGATGGGGATAAAATTGACATTTTAGTAAAATTTTGAGTTGTATATTCTATTGTGTCTAAATTATCAAACAAGATGAAAAATTGAGTATTTTTTGTATTTATGTACTCGTGTGTATTTGTGTCTATGTCTTTGTTATTTCAAGACATCAACCGGCACTTAGAATTTAATTTTAAAATACTAATAATATAAAAAGTGCATACAAAATATAATTATTTAATTATATTAAATTGGTGTGTTTAAATAATTTTTTAAATAATAAGTTAAAAAATTAATTTTTTTATTTAACAATATACGATTATATATTTATGTAATTTTTTTATGCCCTGAAACTAAATTAAAGTAACAGCACTTATATAAAGCATAGTTTGTGAGTTACGTTAGGTGCATATAAAAAGATCACATGATACCGTATTCATTATTTCCAATAAAAGATTATTAAGATTGCCTGATTCAATTACACGGCAAGTTTTTCTTTATAATGATCCTCTCTTTTTTTAATTTAATTTTAATGCATTGTCTATGTAAAATAGTTGTACACATGTATTCACTATTTAGTTACGTAACGTCATATTAATAAAAATAACTATTTTTTACATTAACTGCGTGAATGATCATTCAAAAAAACAAATGTAATTGCACAATTGTATAAAGTATTTTACACTGATAATGCAACAAAATTAAATATTTTTTAATACTTTAATCAACACTTAGATTATGTATATTTTTTTTTCTTTCCTTAATTACTTAACCTTTATATGGGAAGTTAAACATTATAAAGGAAAAAAAAAACATAAATTTA
Source organism: Arachis stenosperma (assembly GCF_014773155.1). NCBI lineage: Eukaryota > Viridiplantae > Streptophyta > Magnoliopsida > Fabales > Fabaceae > Arachis > Arachis stenosperma. Next base: position 12,434,325 of record NC_080377.1, read on the forward strand.
ATATGTATACACACCAAACGCTTAAAGGTTGATAGATTAGCAATAATTTTTTTAATAACTAGACATCATTTTGATTAAACAAAACAAAGGAAAAAGAATTGAAGAATATATATAACTAATTTGCCATTGGTTAGAAGGTACAACATAGATAGACTAAAGTGATTCTTTTAAACTTATAAGTATAGAGATTATATAATTACGATTACCATATGTTTTAATTTACAAGTGAATGTGAATCAATAATTCATGGAATTGAGCGTAACCTTTTTTTTTGGGTCTAGTTTTTAGTAGGTTTATTGTGTGTTGAAGCTGAGCTTTCTTTGTCTTTGTTTTTGGGATATTTTAGATAATTTATTTTTTAAAAATATCATGTGATGTATACAGATGAAATTATAGTGAATTAAGTTATTATAACGTAAAGACAATATTTTAATATTAACGCATACTTTTTTCTTAATGTTTGTGATTTTATTTTAAATATTTTTAATCTTTAGTTGCATTAATTTTGTTTCTAATATTTTTTATATGTCTCAAAATTACACCTAAATATTAACTCCATATAAAATATTAGGAAAAAAATTAAAAAATTTTAAAATAATTTTGACACAAATAAAAAATATTAAAGACAAAATTAAATAAATAAAAATATTAGAAATAAAATTAAATAAAATTAAACATTAAAACTTTAGGAGTATTTTTTATTAATATTTGTGAGTGCGTAATTAGCCCAGGCCTCAGAAAAATATTGCTGTATTTTAATTTCCCTTAGAATTATGGTTAATTATTATTGTCTATTTAAATGGCACTACTGCCATTTTAATTGCACTTTTTGTATGCATGCATGGTTGGTGAATGATGTTTCCCCTTTCTGAATAATTTTGATCCTTTCCAAAATTTCAATATCTTAACTTTTAATCTAGCCCACCTGTGTCTTTTTATTTCTTAATATAAAGTTTCAAGTTGCCATATCTTCATCCAACTTCGTTCCAACACCTATATATATTTGATTGAAGCATAAGTTTGATCTTTTTCTTTTGTCAATTTCTTTACTCAATTCAGAAAGTTTAGGAAATTAGCAAAGTAATTAATATAATATACCGTTATTTTTGTATATATATATGTTACATTGTTACTTCATTTTCATGATTAAATCTCTTAAAAGCTCATAAAATTCAGCTGAACTACCGAGGGTAGAAAAATTGTGATTTTACATAAAATAAGTATATGAAATCGTAATGGAATTTAGTTTATAAAATTGTCTTATTTAATATAAATTTTTTTGAATCGTTAACTTATTCAAAATCTTAATATCAAATTATTTTAAGAAATAAATTGATATTTCAACTACTAGATGAAAATATTGCATATAGCAATGTCACAATTGAATCACTCGATTAATACTAGCAGCTTATTAAAAGTTTTACTTTCATAATAAATTCATCAAACACAAATTAATTCATTATTAGATCAATAGAATTTCAATAAGTTTCTATTTTTTTTAAGTATCAATTTACTTCAGTCTCAGGAATAATATCCGAACTTATTACTTAATCTAAATATTGCTAATTGCTAATAATTTTAAATTTGATACTAGCATTGATACAATCAAACAAGTGACACATCAAAAGAAGCCAGAGAATAATATTCATCAATCATCTACAATTCTACATGAATCAGAATTTCAGAGTCAACCCCGTAATTATGAACCTTTTGACACACAACAAACCCAACTCACAGCTGTAAGTGGGTGAAATGGGTTGACTGTTGAGTGGCAATTTAGTAATAATCACAGTAAATTAAGGGGATTTGCTTTAGCAACTTTCTTAGGGGAATTTTTTTTTGTGACTAAAAATTATTTACTACACAAAGTCACAAAGTGATACTTTTTAATTTGAATATAGAAGTAACAGTGGTGTTGAACTCGGATATGGGGAATACAGGTATTTCACTGTTATGTGGTGTTAATGGAATAACTCGGAGGGTCCGAGTTGCTTTAGATATTCCATTTTATGAAAATAATTGACAACAACAAATAACTTGAAAGCTCCGTTTTTAACACAAATTGGACTATCCGATTTGTGTACTCTGAATTTTTTTCTACTTTTTAAACACAAATCGGAGAATCCGATTTGTATAGTCCTACAATTTAAAAAAACACAAAAAATTATCATGTTAAAGTATATTACTCATCTTACTTCCATATTAAAATTTTCTAGCCCACAAAGTGATCTTAGCTACTAAATTCTAAGAAGGAAAAGAAACAAATTAGTAGGTATCATCATTCTTTAATTGTTAATGTTATTTTATTATTGTATTTTTTAAAAATTTCAAAATATTTTTTATCATTATAAAAAATAAAAAAGAGGATGAAAGATAGAGTGATAATATTAAGTTAAAAATAATGATATTACTTTATAAAAAATTGTATAAATTGTGTAAATGTATCAAAAAAAAAGAAAAGGATTTTCTGTATGAACAAAATAAGAATTTATGTGTCATTGGGTTTACATGTTACTGGGCCACCACACAAAAAATCCTAGCTGGATCTATAGATAATACACAATATCAACGAATTGATTAAAAAAATTGAAAATTATTTTTAATATGAAAATGAAAATGTATTTTGGTTAAATATTGATATTTGAAGTGTATTATAGGAGTGTGAAAATTATTTAACATACTCCTCACGTATTTGCTAGGACGTTGTCACGTATTTAACATGCCCCACGCGTTGGTTAGGATATTACACGTGTTCAACACGTCTCATGTGTTGACTTTTTACCTATAAAATTTATCCACATGTAATTACAAAAAATAATCTCATTTTTAATAAAAGTATCAATATTTTTTTAATATAAAAAAAATCAGCCCAAAAAAACCATCATTTTTTCCACAATTTAGTGAATTTTGTTATAAAATAACTAAATAAATAAATAAATAAGGAAGAAGTAACCAACATAAAGTAAAGAAATATGATTAGATAACAATATTAACCACAATTACTATCTCAATATAAAAGATATGATACTTATATATTTACATATATGTATTAATGTATGAAAGAAAGAAAGAGAGGAAGAATTTTGTATATAGACAATATAAAGAGAGAGAGAGAATTCTTATTGCTTGTGTGTGTAAAAGTTTCAGCCTATGCCCCTATTTATACATGTGCAAGGCTTTACTTTTTCAAACTAGATTAAATACAATCACCCTTGGTAAACTAAGTCTCATAGAAAATGGTCATCCACATCATTCATCCTTATCACAACAATCCTTATCACAACACTCCCCCTTAGATGACCATTTAGGATTATTGCCTCGTTAAAACCTTACTAAAGAAAACCCAATGGGAAAAAAACTTTAGTGAAGGAAAAAGAGTACAATATCCTTTGTGATGGGGACTGCCTCATTAAAAACCTTGTCAAGAAAAACCCAGTGGGAAAAAACCTGACCAAGGAAAAAAGAGTACAGTCTCCCCCTCTTGCCGACATCATTTAATGTTTCGAAGTCGGCGCATCCCAATCTCATGTACCAATCTTTCAAAGGAGGATTTTGGGAGTGACTTTGTGAATAAATCTGCCAGATTGTCACTTGAGCGGATCTGTTGGATATCAATTGTCCCTTAATTTTGAAGATCATGAGTGAAGAAGAATTTGGGAGAAATATGCTTTGTTCTATCACCTTTGATATATCCGCCTTTAAGTTGAGCAATACATGCTGTATTATCTTCAAACAGGACAGTTGGAGCTATCTTCTGATCAATCAGTCCACATGATGACATAATATATTGAATCAAACTCCTCATCCAAAAACACTCGCGACTAGCTTCATGAATCGCCAATATTTCAGCATGATTAGAGGATGTTGCAGCAATTGTCTGTTTCGTGGACCTCCATGATATAGCTGTACCACCATATGTGAACATGTATCCTGTTTGAGATCTCCCTTTATGTGGATCAGACAGGTGTCCGGCATCTGCATAGCCAACTAATTATGACTTGGATCCATAGGGATAAAACAATCCCATATCAACCGTTCCATGGAGATATCGAAAAATTTGTTTGATTCCACTCCAATGTCTTCTGGTTGGAGAGGAACTATATCTTGCTAGTAAATTCACCGCGAATGATATGTCAGGTCGCGTATTATTAGCAAGATACATTAGCGCTCCAATGGCACTAAGATATGGTACTTCAGGACCAAGGATATCTTCATTTTCTTCCTTAGAACGGAATTGATCCTTCTCCACATCCAAAGATCTTACGATCATTGGGGTACTCAAGGAATGTGACTTATCCATATAAAATCTCTTCAAGATCTTTTCTGTGTATGTTGTTTGATAAATAAAGATCCCACTTTTTATATGCTCGATCTGCAGGCCGAGACAAAATTTAGTCTTTCCAAGATCTTTCATCTCAAACTCTTCTTTTAGAGTTTTTATAATTGTTGGAATCTCTTCAGGAGTACCAATGATATTTAAATCATCAACGTACACAGCAATAATAATAAATCCAGATGCAGTTTTCTTTATGAAAACACAGGGGCAGATATCATCATTCTTGAATCCGTTTTTGGCCAGATACTCAGTAAGACGATTATACCACATTCGTCCAGATTGCTTTAAACCATATAAAGATCTTTGCAATTTGACTGAGTATAATCCTTGCGAATATTCATTGTATGGTTTAGATATCTTTAGTCCTTCAGGGACTTTCATATAGATATCCCGATCTAATGAGCCGTATAAATAGGCTGTTACCACATCCATTAAATGCATATGCAGTTTATGATATGCACATAAACTGACCAAATAACGCAATGTTATCGCATCCACTACAGGGAAATACGTTTCTTCATAATCTATATCGGGCCTTTGTGAAAAACCTTGTGCCACAAGTCGGGCTTTATAGCACACAACTTCATTTTTCTCATTTCGTTTTCTCACAAATACCCATTTGTATCCAACAGGTTTTACATCTTCTGGTGTACGGACTACAGGTCCAAAGACTTCACGTTTTGCAAGTGAGTCTAATTCAGCCTTCATGGCTGCTTCCCATTTTGGCCAATCATTTCTTTGTCGACATTCTTCAACTGATCTTGGCTCAAGATCCTTACTTTCATGCATGATATTTAATGCCACATTATATGCAAATATTTCATTGACAATTGTCTTATTTCGGTCCCATTTCTCTCCTGTAAAGACATAATTTATCGAGATCTCGTCATTTTCACAATTTTCATGTACCTGAACGTCTTCTGGCGTTATATCAGAATTTTGGACAACTACAGGTGTCTTTACTATGTCTTTTTCAACAGGAATATTTACCTCTTTTCTCTTTCGAGGATTTTTATCTTTGGAACCGACAGGCCTGCCACGCTTCTGGCGTGTATTTGCTTCCGTGGCTATTTGTCCTACTGGGACATCAATTCGAATTGGGGCATTTTCCGCCCTGCCACGCTTCTGGCGTGAATTTGCTTCAGTGGCTACTTGTCCTACTGGGACGTCAATTCGAATTGAGGCATTTTCCGCTGGTATATAAGATTTGGTTATCCTCTTTGTATCGGAAAATGCATCAGGCAATTCATTTGCTATTCTTTGCAAATGTATAATCTTTTGAACTTCTAGTTCACATTGCCCTGATCGAGGATCTAAATGCATCAATGATGATGCATTCCAATTAAGTTCCTTTTCAGGAAACTTATTCTCTCCCCCTAATGTTGGAAATTTTGATTCATCAAAATGACAATCCGTAAACCGGGTTTTAAATACATCTCCAGTTTGTATTTCAAGATACCTCACTATAGAGGGAGAATCATATCCAACATATATCCCCAATTTTCTTTGGGGTCTCATTTTGGTGCGATTAGGTGGTGCAATAGGAACATATATTGCACACCCAAATATTCTTAAATGGGAAACATTTGGCTGCTGGCCAAAAGCTAATTGCATAGGAGAGAATTGATGATAACTCGTTGGCTTCAAACGAATAAGTGCTGCGGCATGTAAAATAGCATGCCCCCAAACCAAGGTTGGGAGATTTGTTCTCATAAGCAAAGGTCTAGCAATCAATTGGAGGCGTTTAATAAGTGATTCTGCTAACCCATTTTGTGTGTGAACATAAGCTATTGGATGTTCAACACTTATTCCATTAGCCATATAATAAGCATCAAATGCTTAGGAAGTAAATTCACCAGCATTATCAAGACGAATTGTTTTGATTGAATTTTCTGAAAATTGTGCTTTAAATCGAATAATTTGAGCCAGTAATCTCGCAAACGCCAGGTTGCGTGAAGATAATAAGCACACATGTGACCATCTCGAAGATGCGTCTATTATGACCATAAAATATCTAAAAGATCCACATGGTGGATGAATAGGTCCACATATATCACCTTGAATCCTTTCTAGGAATTCAGGGGACTCAAATCCAATCTTTACTGGTGATGGCTTTAAAATTAGCTTTCCCTGAGAACATGCAGCACAACAAAATTCACTAGTTTTAAGAATCTTCTGGTTCTTTAGTGAATGTCCATGAGAGTTTTCAATAATTCTCCTCATCATGGTTGTTCCCGGATGACCCAATCTATTATGCCAAGTTACAAATTCATTTGGGCTAGTAAACTTCTGGTTTACAATGGCATGTGATTCAATTGCACTAATCTTGGTATAATACAATCCAGATGAAAGTGAAGGTAACTTTTCTAATATAACTTTCTTATTTGAATCATGAGTTGTGATACATAAATACTCATGATTTTCCTCATTCATTGTCTCAACATGATATCCATTTCAGCGAATATCTTTGAAACTCAACAAGTTCCTCAGAGACTTGGTAGATAATAGTGCATTATTTATTATAAATTTTGTTCCTCCAAGAAACAAAATTATAGCTCTTCCGGAGCCTTCTATCACATTGCCTGAGCCAATAATAGTATTAACATATTCTTCTTTTGGCACAAGATGGGTAAAATATATATCACTTTTAAGAATAGTGTGCGAACTTGCACTATCCGCAAGGCAGATATCTTCAGAATATATCCTTACCATTTTTCTTCAAAAACAAATAATAATAATAATAAAATGAGTAAAAGTACATGCACAGTAAAATTATTCACATGAATACTTAACAAACACATACATATATCAAATTATTCCATCATTGATCAAATAGCCAATATCTCCTTCAGAATCCTTAAAGAAATTAGATACATCATAATGAGTGATGGAATTTTCATCATTTGAAACAAAATTTGTTTCCTTTTCTTTGTCATCCCTTTTCAAGGATGTTTGATAAAGATCAACTAGGTGCCTTGGGGTACGACAGGTACGTGACCAATGGCCCTTTCCACCACAACGAAAACATTTATCCTCAATTGATTTACTTTACCCATTATTTCTTTCTTTATCCCACTTCTGGTGAGATCTTTTCTTGTGAGCATAATTTCTTTTCCTTCCATAATTTTTCTTGTTATCAAAATCTTGTCATTTACCTCTTCTGGGGTTATAATTTGCCGCATTTGCTTCAGGAAATGGGACGGCGCCAGCTGGGCGCGCTTCATGATTTTTTAAGAGCAACTAATTGTTGCGTTCAACAACAAGAAAGCAAGAAATTAACTCAGAACATTTTTAAATTCTTTTTCTCAATACTGCTGCTGCAGGAGCACAATCAAGATATGGAAGGTCGAGAAAATTTTCTCTAACATATCGGGTTTGAGGAGGTATAACCGTCTTTTGATGATTGTACATTTCTTCAAGGTCTTTTCCACAGATCTGCAGGATCTTTTAATGTGAGATATTCATTTTTCAATCATACGTCAACATGACGACGAAGAAAAATCATAGCTTTGGCTTTATCCTTCTGGGATGCATTATTTTCAGCCTTAATGGTATCTCCAAGATCCATTAAATCAAGATAGATTTTAACATATATATCCATGATAAATAATTATTTCGAAATATATCAAGAGCATTAAATTTAAGATGAGAGAGCTTCAACATAATGAAAATTTGTTACCTGGAGTCTTCCTAAAATTTCATTAGAGCGTCGTGCTGATAACGTGTTATAAAATAACTAAATAAATAAATAAATAAGGAAGAAGTAACCAACATAAAGTAAAGAAATATGATTAGATAACAATATTAACCACAATTACTATCTCAATATAAAAGATATGATACTTATATATTTACATATATGTATTAATGTATGAAAGAAAGAAAGAGAGGAAGAATTTTGTATATAGACAATATAAAGAGAGAGAGAGAATTCTTATTGCTTGTGTGTGTAAAAGTTTCGGCCTATGCCCCTATTTATACATGTGCAAGGCTTTATTTTTTCAAACTAGATTAAATACAATCACCCTTGGTAAACTAAGTCTCATAGAAAATGGTCATCCACATCATTCATCCTTATCACAACAATCCTTATCACAACAAATTTACTATTATTTTACATATTTAATTGAAATGTAAATTTTCTAATGTGAATATAAATTAAAATTCAAAAGTTTCTCCAAAGACATATTTAACATGAATGTCTAGTCATATAATATTCAACAATAATATATCTATAATTTAAACAAATTTAATCAAATTGAATTGGTTAAATAATTAGTTGATTAATTTTATTAGTTTATTTAAATAAGTGTTAAAATTGAATCTCGTATTATGTATAAAGTTAATTTATTATCTAATAACAAACTTTTAAATAAAATTTTAATTTGAGTCTGTAATAAATTAATCCTTAGTTTGTGGTGAATAATCACTGCATTAAATGCAGAATGAAAGGGAAGTGAGAAAATAAGCATAATCAGCAGACAGAGAAGCATAACAAGCTCTGCACACACCACACAGCACAGCACATTGAGTGAGTGAGTGAATCACACTGCAAAACGATACCGAACCGAAACTCTTGAGTGAGGGAGTGAGTGAGTGAGTAACAATAAACAACAAAAAGAAAACTACTGAGTTCTGAGAAAACCACTCTTTGTGTTGTTTTTTTCTTTGGCGCATTACAACAAACACTTTCCGCTCCCTTCGCTCAAACCATTACCAATGTCTTCCATTACCTGAATCTCAATGCTCACTTTAAACGTCGTTTTCTTCTGCCATGTAAGCTCTTTTTTTTGGGTCTTAACTTATTTGAGCAAAAAGTTATTGGTTTGTTATGTGTTGTTTGCATCAATCAACCTTTCAAGTTCACATTTTCTTAATCCACAACATAAGCTAGCTACAAGCTACCCTTCTCTGTCTCTTTACTTCTTAGTTTTATTTATAATATTCTTAATTTTTGTGCTTTTGGGGAAAAAATAAATGAATTTAGTATGGTTTGGTTTGGTTTCAGCTCAAGATTTGGAATAGGGTGGTGGTGATTTTTTAATTTTTATTTTTTAATCCACTGATGATTTTTTTTCTGAGAAACGTGCTTTTTTTTTTTGACTGAAAAAGAAAAGGGAAAAGCTTTATGTTGAAAAAGTGAGTCAAGAAGCTTCAATGACACTCTCTGAAGAATGATAATTTTGTTGGTTTCGGTTTTCATTTGGAATTTTGTGTTTCTGCAGTGTCCCTGCATCAAGATCTTGGAAGGCAATGCTGTCTCTGACAACATTTCTCAGGGGAGGCCTTGATCCTGCTTGAAATTTTGAGAGTGTTCATCATTATACCATTTCTAAATCATAGACTTAGATGCAAATGTTACTTGCATAATCAAAGGTGAAATTTATCAGCTATAGTATCTAAGATCTGCTATGATTATGTTGTGGTGAATATTTAACAGCCAAACTTTCTCCATCTAGGTGAATTGAGCTAAATGGATCATACGACATTACACCACGTCAATTGATCCATGCCGCTGACCCCACTTAGTTGAACAAGGTTCAGTTGTTGGATCATAGAATATTGTTAATTTTATGCTTTCTGTGTTTTAATGAGAAAAAAATTATCTGATGGAGTTGAGTATGTTTACAAATGCACATTTTTTTAAGTAAAAAAGGGGTTATTTTTCCCCTTTTAGAAAGCAAGATATGTAGGAAGGACTAAAACCATGTTTCGAGTTGTTAGCTAATCTGGATGGATTTTCCTTAGGTTGATTTGCTGAGATCATGGCATCTTCATGGGAACATTTTGGGGAGGTTGCAAATGTAGCCCAGCTGACGGGTATAGATGCTGTGAGATTGATTGGGATGATTGTGAAAGCTGCGAGCACGGCACGGATGCACAAGAAGAATTGTAGGCAGTTTGCACAGCATATAAAGTTGATTGGGAACTTGTTGGAGCAGCTCAAGATCTCAGAGCTTAAGAGGTACCCAGAGACCCGGGAGCCTCTGGAACAGCTAGAGGATGCTCTCAGAAGATCTTACATTCTGGTTAATAGTTGCCAGGACCGCAGCTATCTTTACTTACTGGCCATGGGATGGAACATTGTCTATCAATTCAGGAAGGCTCAGAATGAAATCGACAGATTGTTACGCCTCGTTCCTCTCATTACTCTGGTTGACAATGCTCGAGTCAGGGTAACTTTTACACCTTTGTTTTGCTCAAATGTCAGTTATCAGTTATCTCTTATCGTAAATGGTGCTTTGAGTCTCTTGCTTTTGTTATTGGAATTATACTAAACATCAGTGTTGTTTTCACTGCTCATCTTTTCTAGTTTGCCATTAATTTAATACTACTTCTATGTACTATTCCTCGGGTTACAATTTAGATAAGTCCTTTGGCACAAAATTCATAAAACAGGAACTCAACTTTTGAATGATTTACTACATTGTTTGTTGATCATTTAATCAAATCACCATTGTTTTCCTCGTGTATGTGACTTATGAGTTTGTGTGAAGTTGTTGCACAAGTTGCATTAATTTTCTTATGCCTCAACCTGGATTTTCAAATTTCCATTGTCTATCATGACTTCGATCTGCTTCAAATTAGCATCTATCTTTATTAGTTTAGTCCGAGTAACCTTAATAGGTTGAGAATCTCCATGCTTCTTTTGAATATTCAGGAGAGACTTGAAGTTATTGAGAAGGATCAACGCGAGTACACGTTGGATGATGACTGCCAAAAGTTGCAGACTGTTATTTTAAAGCCTGAGCCGGACAAAGAAGACTCTGTGGTGCTGAAAAAAACTCTATCCTGTTCGTACCCCAACGTACCTTTCTCAGAAGCACTTAAAAAAGAAAACGAAAAGCTTCAACTTGAACTACAATATTCACAGGCAATTATGGATATACATCAGTGTGAATTCATTCAACGGTTGTTAGATATCACAGAAGCTGCAGCTTATTCACCTGAAAAAGCTCATAAGAAAGTAGAGTATAGTAACTACAGCTACTCTGATGCTGGTGGTGGTGGCAAAAGTCATTCATCTGCTGAAAAAGAAAAGCCTTATAAAAAAAGTGATACTTTTCCAGCATCAAGGTAATATATATTCCTCCTCCTCAGCTTCAATTAGTTTTTCTATTCATTCAAGTTGCCAACTTGACCAAAATTTGAAATATTTCTTGGAAATTTGCCTTAGCTATGAACCAGGAAAGCTTGCACTACACTAAAGCTCTTGCCCCGTCCATCTCTTTGTGGTGTTGTCATGTATTATTTTAACCTTTTGGCTTGTTAATTTTATTGAATCAAGTTCGATTCTCTTGCGCCTGCCACCAAACAGGTCACCAGCTCCAGAAAAGGATCTGCCATCGACTGGAGGTTCATATCAGCAGGAAGACTGGCATACCGATTTACTTGCTTGCTGTTCTGAACCTTGTCTTTGTATGTTTTTTCCAGCTGATAATATATTTTCTTTAATTTAGTTGTGCCTATCGATCCACATTTTTCTTTTAATACTAAAGCTGCAATTTTCGATGTAAATTATACAATTTGTGGTGAGAACACTGCAAATATCTTGTACACAGTCTAGTTTAGCAGGTGATTGTATAGGTGTAGTTTCACTTGAGCATTTTAACTCCTTTCTTTCAATCAAGGGAAAGTTCAATATAGGGTATCAGAGGATCTTGATAAACATGGAAACAAAAAGAAAAAAAGATTGATTAAGCTTTCTAGTCCTGGTGTATTTTTCATCACAAGTATATGATTTGCTTGCAGGTATAAAGACATGTTTCTTTCCTTGCGGAACGCTTTCAAAGATTGCTACTGTTGCAACTAACAGGCCAATATGTACGTTAGTTATCTATGCTGTGTTGGCATTAAAATGATGAATCTATATCCGAATACTGTAAATTACTTTGGATGAGGATGGGTTGCTATAATATTTTGTGGTTTTTCAGCTTCTGCAGAAGCATGCAATGACTTATTGGCATATTCATTGATCTTGTCTTGCTGTTGCTATACTTGCTGCATAAGGAGGAAGCTTAGGAAGTTGTTCAACATCACGGTAATAATGTGTCCTTCTTTTGGCATAAATATGAACTCGTCCCCTTTTTTTTGTCGTGTCTTGCTCTTGCATCTATAGGTATTCATTTTTAGTTTTCCTTTTTACATGGAAATTTGTAACAATCTGGTTTATTTCTGCGTTGATCCTGATTGTGCAATTCACAAATCAAGCATATAACTTCTTTTTTGTGAAAGTTATTCTTTGGAATTTAGTATTACATAAACTCTTAAGAATTTTTAGCATCTGCATATGTTTCATTAGTCACTGACATTCTATTCATTGCAGGGTGGCTATGTTGATGATTTTCTTTCTCATTTCATGTGTTGCTGCTGTGCTCTTGTGCAAGAATGGAGGGAAGTTGAAATCCGCGGGTATTATGGTATGTCTTGCAGCATTCAGTTTGCTTAACTTCTAAGGAATTTGATACACTCTAAATCTGATAGCCCCATTAGCAAGGATTATTAGGGATTAAATAGTTACTTAAGGGATTAAGAAATATCGAAAATCATATCAAGAATAATCTGAATAATGTAGCAAATTCAGTAGAATTCTCGAAGTACGATGAGTAGACTCGAACATATTCGTATGTCCTATTCACTTTGTCTTTCAAAACCTATAGATTTCTACTCTCAGATTCTTTCTTTCCTGTCTTCGGGCAAATCTAGTACATCAAGGTGTCGAGTATATCCGGACACATTAATCCAAGAATGCAGCACCAAATTTGCAAAACAACCTATAGCATTGTTTTTGTTGATTCTTTTGAGCATAAAATTATGGTGATTGTTCTGTTCTCAAAATGCATGTGACATGCAAAACTGTTTTGTAGGTTCTTCTGAGAAGATCAAAACAATCCCTCCACCTTTACAATACATGGAATCTTGAGTGAAGAAAGGGGTAAATCATTTGATTCTTTAGAGCTTGAATACCATTATTGAATAGAGGCAATTGGCCATTGGAACTAAACTACTGCATGTGAATTAATATTTCTGTATTTTGTACAGTAACTTTACATTATTGCTTATGGTGCTTGGTGCATCATAAACTCTTTTTTCTTACACCTGGTTTAATATAGTTTGAGTTCATTTTTTTTACTGTTTCATCATATGGTTTTTTATTTTATTTTATTTGTTTTATGAAATTTTGACTTTATTTTTATATTCGTTAGAAATATATTGAAAAAGAAAAAGAATTATATTCATTAGACTAACAGTATTTGCATTGATAAGGACAATGATTATTATTATTATTTTTTTGATGTGTTATAAATATGGCTTACATTCTTCATATACAAAATTAAAAGAATTTACAATTTTTAAAATTATAATAGTTTGGTTATAATTTTTTTATTGATGTGACAAATAGATGATTGTTGACGGTAATTCTCCTTAAATTTTAGCAGTAATAAATTTTATTAATAATTCTAATTGCATCATTACTCAAAAAAAAAAAAAAAAACCATTTTTCTCTAAGATTTTCAAAGGAAGGTAGCTGTGATTTTGGCAATATAAAAGAAAAAAGTTTTCTTTTTTGTTCTTAATAGTTTTATTAAATTTTTAATTAAGTTTTATTATTGAGTAAAGTATACTTTTTGTTCCTAAAGTTTGATAAAAGTTTTAAAAATATCCTTAAGTTTTATTTTGTTTCAATTTTGTCCCAAAAGTTTTCGATTTGCATCAAATATATCCGACTAATTTTTCAAAAAATTTAAGATCAATTCAACAACAATTTTATAAGAACAACTTTCGATACAAGTAAATCAAGCATAATTTTTATGTATTATTGTTAGATTGGTCTTAAATTTTTTGAAATTTAGCCGTCAAGATATATTTGATACAAATTGAAAACTTTTGGGACAAAATTGAAACAAAATAAAATTTAAAGGTATTTTTGAAATTTTTGCCAAATTTCAAGGACAAAAGTACATTTTATCCTTTATTATTTTTTTCGATCAAGTCTTTATATCATGTTAGATTTTGTAATTAAGTTTTTACTGTGACAAAAATGTTAGAATTAATGAAATATTATGTTAAACAAAATGATTATACTTTATACTTGATTGAATATTTTATATAGTTTAACAGAATATTCTGTTAATTTCAACGTTTTTATCACGGTATGGATTTAATTACAAAATCTGATATAGTATAAAAATTTAATTAAAAAAAATATATAAAATCTAATTAAAAATTTAATAAAATTATAAAGACAAATAAAATAATTAAACCTAATTAAAATTTAGAATATTTGTCATGAATCACGGTTAACTCTATTGAAGGCCTTAGAAGAAGCATAATCTTAGTAGACACCAAAATAGGTTTGAACTTTAAAAAGAGTGCAGTTATATGGGGGAAATGATTTTTATATTCTTGATAAGAATTAGTCATATATAATCGATTTAAACTGGTTTAATAGTTAATTTATTTAAATAAGTATTAAAAATTTAAAAATTATTTTGTGCATCCTATCGACTAACAATAAATTTTTAAATGAAATTCTAATTAGTAATGTATTACTTTTTAGTTTGTTGAATTATGAAATAAAATAAAAAAATATTATTTATAAAAAATAAAAAGAGTGATTGTGAGATTTTTTATTATTTTATTTTATTTTTGGTATTTAGAGACATGTTTGAAAAAGCTTCCTAATTATTTTTAGTGAAATTTGCACCTCCGTAGTTATTAAGAAAGAATCATTTTTATCACAAATTAATTGAAAAATTGAAATGAATAAATTTAACTATTTTACTTCCAGAATAGCGTCGGCATCAATATAACTAAAGAAAAGTGATTTAATAGAAATAATAAAAAAAATTACTTGTTTCCTAAGTAAAATAATTTACTTATATAATAATACTAAAAAGAAAAAATACTTTATATAAGTTATTTAATGGAGGTGAAATTTTTTAAATTTAACAGCACATTATAATAATATACTATAACATTTAATACCATATGTATAATATTTTAAAGAAGGATGCCAACGAATTATAGTTCAAATAATATAGTTTCTCTATACTTAGTTAAATGTTACGAGTTCAAGTCTTAATCCTAATTTTAACAAAATATATTTTAAGGATGGATAATGAATACTATTAAAATATGAATACTACTAGTATTTCTAGTACTCCTTATTTATTGGGTATTGTGTAATATTAGTATAATTTTTTTATTAAAAAAAATTATTTCAACTGAATTAATATTGATTATTCTTAAATACAGCAACAAATCATTAGAAATTCTAGTTCATCTTTTAATGAAAAAACATTTTTTTCTTCATGAAAAGTACAATGAATTACATCATTTAGAAGCTTTACCTGATAATCTCCATGGGAACAGTATTCGACAACAACTCTTCTACTACCTGTAAATTTTGACGCAGCTCTAATTTTTTAGTTATTTCTACCATTTTGATGTTTAAATTACCAAGGACAACATCTCCAACTTTGGCCTTCGCAGGTCAAAATTTGATTCATGAGTTAGAGTGCTGCAATAAACAGAGAGTACTCTTAGTATTCTTTATTTATTGGACATTGCGTGACATTAGTATAATTTTTTTATTTTAAAAAAATTAATTCAACTGAATTAATATTGATTATTTTTAAATACAACAATAAATCATTGAAAATTCTAGTTCGTCTTTCAATGAAAATATATTTTTTCTTAATGAACACTATAATGGATTACATCATTTATAAAGTTTTCATGTTAGTGTCATTTAGACAGAAAAGAACAAGTTCAATTGGTTGTAACACAATGCTGTTTGGTTACATTCTTCTTGTAGAAGCTTTATCTGAGAATCCCACAGGAACAATATACCACAATAGTTCCTCCACTACCTGTAAATTTTGACGCAGCTCAACTTTTTTAGCTATCTCTACCATTTTGATGTTTAAATTACCAAGGACAGTATCTCCAAACATTGGCTTTCGCAGGTCAAAATTCTGATTCATGAGTGTTGCAAATTTAGAGTGCTACAATAAACAGAGAGTACTCATAACACTTCTAGTACTCTCTGTTTATTGGACATTGTATAACAGAAGTATAACTTTTTTTTTAATTTAAAAAAAATTGATTCAACTGAATTAATATTGATTATTCTTAAATATGGCAACAAATCATTGGAAATTCTAGCTCGTCTCGAAAAGATATTTTTTCTTAGTGAAGAGCATAATAAATTAGTGTAGACTCTGGTGGCTTATTTTTTTTCGTGAGTAAGGTGACTAAGTGGGCTAAACCAAAAGAATGCTGGCATGTGGCTTAGTGAGCAGAGACTAAAAGGTTTATTTGACTTTGCTGACTCCAGCAACTTAGGTAATCATTTAAGGTAAAAAAGTTGGATGGTGGACCATCATCTTTGAGAATTAATCAGATTAAGAAAAAAAGGCCAATTAGAAATTTTAAAAAGCTACCCAAATAATCTAAATGACAAAAAAATTCTCGAACACAAAGGCTCTACAACCACCAGATCACTATGTTTTCTATTAAAATTAATGCAAATTATAATACATATAGATATCTTTCATCAAATAGTTTATTTTTATTTAATTTGTTTTAATTTTAATTATAAACTCACTCATTCTTAAATTAATTATATTTTTATTTAACAATAATTATAAACTCACTTATTTTTTTATAATTATATAATATCTATTAATATTATTTTTTAATAAATACTTGTAGTATATAATAGTATAAAAGATATAAACTAATTAATAAATTATTAAATATTAAAAATAATAGTTATTTTAATATAAAAACAAAATAAAAATATTTATGATAGAGTAAAAATAATAAAATATTTATTGTTCATGTACCATATTATTTTAAAATAACTTGATATTTTAAAATGTTAGTAAAAATATGTATTTTAAATTTTAATTTTAAACTTTTGACTATTTTTTATTTTTTATTTACATAGGACCGAGTCAACCGGTTCAACCAGTAACCCAACGGTTGAACTAGTGATCCAGTGACCCAGTGATCTAACCGGTTCAATTACCGGTTCGGTTCTGACAACTATGAGTAAAATAGTTTGATTTTCACATATCTCTTTACAAATTAATTTAAAATTTATTGTTTGTAAAATACGATGAAAAACAATAATATGAGAATTTTTTATTATAAATCAATATCTTCTAAAAAACAGTTGATAATAAATAACAAAATGAAAAATTAATTATCTTAAATTAAGATAATAAAACATACATTTTACAAAAATTGTGAAAATTAATAATAATTAATTTTTTATTTTATTATTTTACTAATTTTTTATTTTAAAATATTCAAATTTTCTTATATATAAAAAATTTCATTATTTCCAAAAAAAATTACAATGAAAGATGAATTACTGAATTAGTGTTTTTGTTAATTGAATCTAATTTTACTTATAATTAATATAAGAAAATTTTGTAGTAACACGGATTTTTTAAGTTTTTCAATTAAAATTTTAAAGAATTATTTTCGTTTTTTAAATTTCATTATTAAAGGAATCTATCAATCTAATCCTAAAATAATAAAAAATCCTCTTTCTTTATTTTTTTCCTCTATATTATCCTCTTCACCTTAATTTTTCATTCATTTCTAAAAATCAGATTTATTCTTTGCCCAACCTATGTTTTGCACATTCAATTTTTTTTCTAAAACAAGTGTTTTTATCCATTTACACTTTAATCCGCCCATGTCACAGCCATTTTTTTAAGTCAAAATTACTCCACTGTCCCTACAGTAAACCTCACAAACTTACGCGCTCAATACTAAGCGATCTTTTTGACACATAGTTGATGGAAGACTCATCACTTGCCACATGTCAATATGTTATTAGCCAGTCAAACATCAGCCACTCTTAGCTACCTAAAGCCATACCACCAGAAAATCCACCTAATAAATTACATCATTTATAAGGTTTTTAAATGCGTGTCATATAGACGAGAAGGAACAAGTTCAATTGGTTGTAACACAAATCCTATTTGGTTACATTCTTTCTGTAGAAGTTTTACCTGAGAATTCCCATGGGGACAATATACCACAACAGCTCCTCCACTGCCTGTAAATTTTGACGTAGCTCCAACTTTTCTAGCTACCTCTACTATTTTGATGTTTAAATCACCAAGGGCAGCATCTCCAAACATCGACCTTCTCAGTTCAAAATTTCGATTCATGAGTGCTGCAAGTTTAGAGTAGTCCTTTTCTTCTAATGCCTTTCTTCCTTCTTTTGCTAAATTTGCAACTTCTTTCATTGATGATACAATGAACTCTTCACCATTAAGCCACCTCTACCTTACTTGACTATGAACCTTCCCAGAATCACTAGGATTCTCAGCATAGATTAAGTGCAGAGGTGGGAGGAGACTCACATCCAAAGGCTCATAAACTCCATGCCCCAGATTATCCATGTTTTCCTTGCTGAAATCCATGTAAACTAGACCCCCATAGACTTGTGCGACACGATCCTGAAGACCAGCAACTATGCCTAGCTCATTCTCTGCTGCGAGGATAAGGCCGGGCCTCACCTCAACCTTGATTAGATGACGGACATCATAGAAATCAAGAAGGCAGTTTAAGGCAGCACAGACAATCGCACTAGAACCTGAAAGTCCTGTCTGACGAGGTATATCAGTATCATAAGAGAGAGTGAAATTCTTCTCAGCCAGAGTAATGGCATTCTCCTTGCAGTAATTGTGGAAAACCTTGCAAATCGCCATAAGCAACCGCACTCCACCATAGTAACCTTCATTATTCAACCTATTCACCAATTGAGGAAGAGAGGTGAAGCGGACGAAATCGTGAATAGGATGCGGCTGAATTAAGAGGTCGTTGGAAGGGTGGAGGGTGACGGTGGCGGAGAAATTGGCGAGGTTGAGAGAGATTGTGTTGCCGTAATACACGTCGCTTGGGTTGCCGAGAAGCCCCACACGCGCGTAAGCCTTGTGCTTTATAACACTCTGGCCTTCCATTGCTATTTTCTCTCTTTTGTTTCAATGCTAGTCTCGAACCGGATCACTTGGGTTTGAGTTATTGCTCCTTAACAAAGAGTACCAATTCTCTGAATTTGAAAATAACTTAAAACTACCAATTGTTGAATTGGAAAAAAGAATAGTGGGAAGTTGTGATTTATATTAAGATAGAGCAATATTATATGTATTATGTAGTATCAAGTATATATTTTCAAGTTTTGATATTAAAAGTAAATGATAAGTAAGAAATATTAAAGATTTATTTTTATATTAAAAAAGAAAGTACATATGTGTTTCTTGAAGATAAAAGTAATTTGATTTGAAGTATAAAATTTGTTGTAATCTGAATTAGATTGATTTTATTTTATCTTTCAGTTCAATTCAAAATCCAATCTGAAGTTGCGACGATAATTAGATGGATTTATTTAACTTTTAGAAAAATAAAAAATTATAATTTTAAAAAGACAAGTATTTTTAATTGATAAAATAAATAAATAAAACTTATTTTATATTCTGATATTAATAATAAAATGTTAATAAGATTATATAGAGTAAATAATAATTGATCCTAAAAGATCACCTAATTTTTAAATTGATTCTGAAATATTAAATTAATAAAAATCGTATTCGAAAGATTTAAATCTTTCGAAGACAATTTTGATTAATTTAATTTTTTAAAAATTAATTTAACTATTTACTCACATGATATATAATACATAATAAATAGGGTAAAAAACGTAAACAAGCCAAGGAGAGAACAATTTGACACAAATAAGTCAAAACAAAATCTGATTCATCAATCAACCAAAGCACATTTCTATGTAGTTCGAACCAATTTGGTTCGAACTCAGTTTCCATGTAATTCGAACCAATTAGGTTTGAATTACACATTGTAAACATTTGCCACATAATTCGAACCAATTAGGTTCGAACTCCAACTCTATAATTCGAACCAATTAGGTTCGAATTACACACATTAAGTAATTCGAACCAGCTTGGTTCGATTTACACAGACCATATTTCGTACTAGGCTGGTTCGAATTAGTGAGGACCAGACCTGTATATATATATATATGGTGTGAACGTGAGTTGCTATCATTAGAGGGGAGGTAAGATGGCTAGTGAGGAGAGTTTCGTAGTGTTGGTTCACCACAGAGGATCCATTAAGAGGAAAACTCGTTCCGGTGTGAAGTTCACTGATAAGGATCCTCTCTGTATTATCGTCAGGCCTAAGACGAGGTATGAGGACCTTGTTAGCTCTGTACTGCTGAAACTTGGTCTAGAAGGTGTGAAACGGGTTAAGAAGTTTTTTTTATCGAATTCCAATCACGGTGCTCCAAGAAACCGTAAAGTACGATTGTTTCACAATCGGGAGTGATGATGACTTGCAGGTCATGTTTCATTGTCGCCGGCAGTTTCCAGAGGTGAGGACACCAGAACTGTTGGCAAAGTTGGTTGACGCGGTGTCCAGCTCGGGGGTTCGAACCGGAATACCACCACTTTAGCCACGGTAGCCGGTTCTAGCTCCAGACCAGCCGTTGCATCTTCCTCCATCCCTGCGTACGAGCCACCCGTCCAACCTGTCACCTCCCTGTTGAGTTAAGAAATTAACTAAATTAATTAGTGATGACAAACATTATTTTTGGACAAAATAAATAATTGGTGTTGATTAATTGTATTTATTTTTACTAATTGTTTATTGTTGCAGGCCAAAATTTCAATAGCCCGAATGGAATAAAAAGCAATTAGCAAGGATGATTGGGCTGAAAGCAAAAATCAGAAGCCCAAGAATAAGCAAAAAGATAGAAGCCAAAGAAATCAGATGGGCCAAACGGGTTACATGAACTAAACCGATCCAAGCCCGTATCCATCCCACAAAGCTTCTCTTCTTCAGAAAAGTAAGAAAGAGAACGAGAGTGAAAGAGCTTCTTCACCAAGCAAATCACCAAAGAAGCAAGAAAGAGAAACTAAGCTTGAAAGGCAGAAGTCATCTCAACAAATCCAAACCAAATCAAGCTTAGGTTATTGGTAAATCTTTTCCTCATACATGCAACTCGGTCTCATTTCTTCTTCCCAACTCTCTGCTCTATCCGAAAATGGTATTCAAGGGAAAGTTGTTCTCTGCCCTATTCTGTTTCACATCTACGGTCACAAGTGATACTTGGGACCAAGTAGTTTTTCAATGGCTAAGATCAAGTTGACCATGAGAAGATTTCTATGGTTACTGCTTTATGGCTTTCAGTCAAGATGAGGAAGTCAGAGAAAAAGTGTAATGTCCCAAGTTTTTCTTTACTACCGTACCCTCTAATTTTATCAAAATTCCTATACTACCCTTATTTCTTTTACCAAACCCTAACCCTAATTCCCAAATTAAACCCACTAACACTCACTCTATCACATACACCCCCACCCCCACGTACAGAAGCGATAAAGAGAGATGGGGAAACAGAGAGGGGGAAAACGGGGAAGAAGAGGAAGGAGAAGAGAGGGAGGGGATCGAGGAGAAGGCGCCGGGAAGACCATCGTCGCCGTTTTCGCAGAGTGGAGGTGGAGGAGTGACCGAGAGAGACCCTGACGTGAGGAAGAGAGAAAGTTGCGCGTGAGGGAGACAGAGGCTTCGACGGAGTTGTTCTGCCACTGATGCCGTGTCCTATCACCGTTGCCAAGCTTCCATAGCCGCCGTCGTTGAGGGAGTGACCACTGTCGAATCCTGGCCGTTGCTGGTGCTACTCCACGCGAGAGGAAGGGGAGCGATGAGATAGAACATGACCGAAGGAGAGGAAAAAGGGGTTGTCGTCGTCGTCGGAATTCTTGGTTGCCGCCGTTGTTCCTGTTGAAGCTTGTCACCGGAGAAGACAAGCTGCCGCACCATCCTTTTCATTCCGACACCGAACCTTTTGTTCGTAATGCTTCCATTCATGCTTTGCTTAACACCCTATTTCTCTGCCATGTTTTCATCTTAATTTCAATAGTTGATACCTCCATTTTAGTATCACTGTACTCTGCTGGAACTGTCAAAATTGTGGTTGCTGTAAGTGGGATTAAAATTGGAGATGCCACTGCCACCGTCCAAATTTTGGGCTCTTTCATACCCTTTAGTTTGGTACTTCGAGTTCGGTCTCTTCAGATCCTTGGGATCAAGTTGTGAGTAGGCTTTACATTTATAATTATTTGACTTTACATCTATACTTATTTTGATATATGCTGCTTGAATTTATGACTTTACTTACAAGTTATTAATCAAGGATTCGAATTTGATTTTAATAATGGATATATTAGAACTAAATATTTATTTCTGTAAAATTCAGATTTTTAACATGCACATGAGACTGTATACATGTTTGATGAAGTTTTGAATTATTTTAGAATATTCGATTTTATTTGAATATGTGTTTTTGTAACATTAAAGTATTATGGATACTTACTTATATGCTCTGAATTTGTAAAATATATTCGACATTTCATATGATTGAACAAGATTTTTGATTAGAAAGTATTATTAATTTGATTTGATACTATATATATTTGAAAGATCAAAGATTGGTTGCATTTGAAATTATATGTTTTGAATTGGTTTGGGAGGCTCGTATTAGAAAACCGTAGTTAACGGCGGTTATGACGTTAACCTAGATGCATCTGGCTCAGACCTTAGCTAGCAGGGGCGTTGCTAGCCTAACGTGTAGGCCACACGTTGGATCTGTTATTCCGTACGGACACACTAGAGGAAAGGGCTACCCTTAGAGGTGGAGCCGCCCAAGTGTGGACTATTTGATTTGATTTCTGTATGAGAACTCCCTTATTGATTCACTTATTCATATAAATTATTACTTTCTAACTAAAATTTTTCATAATAATGTTTAGATGGTCTCATGTGAATTATAAATGTACTGTCTAGTCACTGAGTTGCAAAACTCACTCTTTTTTTTAAAAAATATTTTTCAGGAACAAGTATTTGATTATGTGAGCTTGTCTATTCAAGAGTAATCACCTGCAATGGGTTCTATTCCTTGTTGAGTTCTTAGGCATCATCTGCTCCATATGTCAAAGGCAGGATCTATCTATATTTATTTATTTTATTTTTGTTCAATTATGTAATTATTCATTCTAGAAAGTGTAAATTTATCAAAAATTATTTGTAACATTTTTATTTATCTTATATTCGAATCTGTTAGGCTTGCTAGGAAACTCTTTTTTCTGAGCGCCAGTCATGGCTCATTTTGGGCTGTGACAAAAAGTTTTTACTCTGGGGATTAAGGTAAAAAAGTGAATCTGTGGGTTGGTGAAGCTCAAGGCTCAAGGTGTTGACCTTGGAAGAAGAACCAAGCAACATGCAAGGGGATAAAAAGAAACTTGCTGTTCATTCAGAGGCAAGGAGAGAAAACCAGAGTTTGTGAGTTGAGTTCTGTAAAGTTCCTCTACTTGGATAATGCTCTCTTTCAAAGAAGCATTCGGCCAACACTGAAGAACTGTATCTGAGGTTTGTAAATCTGGTTTTGCACATAGCAAAGAGGCTGCTGATGAAGTCAATCTCCTTCATGTTTTACTGATTGTAATGTACTTTTCCAAGTTTATCTTTTTGTAATTTCTTGTGAGAAAAGGCATTGTGAGAAAGCTCAAGTAAAAGCCATGAGTGGAAAAAGGCTGAGTGATACAATTGAGAGAAAAGCCTAGAGTTATTTTTCTGATTTCTTTAGGTTGGCTAAGTGTCTTGTATCTTGTACCTGTTTGGTATCCCTTTCTTAGTTGGGTTAGCACTAAGAGTGAATAGTTAGGAGTTAGCATAGCCAATGTCAAGTTAGGATAGAAGTTGAGTGTGAAATTGGTGTATGTAATTCTGTTAACTATAGTGAAATTCTTCCATAATTGTGGAGGAGACTGGATGTAGGTTGCATAGCACAAGGCAACCGAACCAGGATACATGCTGGTGTTCGCTTTTCTCTTCTCTGCTGAGTTCTGTTTTCTGATATTCATGAGACAAAAATAAATTGTCTCATAAATTTCCGCTGCTGAGTTCAAACAGAATCAGAATTGTAATTTTGTTTAAAAGGGTCATAACAGCAACTTAAAAAGGAAGGCATAGATTCAACCCCCTTCTCTAAGCCTACCACAACCTTCAATTGGTACCAAGAGCTGAGGTCTCAAGAATCAAGCTTAATTGCTTGGAGCAAAGATCCAATGGCAAACAACTTGGGCACAACCACAGTTGCTTACACCCTCACTGAAGGCTAGTCAAACAACCGGCCACCTTTCTTCAACGGGAAGAACTACTCCTACTGGAAAGAAAGGATAAGGATCTTCATCCAATCCATTGACTACAACATATGGAAGATCGTTGTAAGCGGTCCAAAGATCCCAACAAAAATAAGTGCTGATGGAGTGGTGACTCCAAAAGAAGAAGCTGAATGGAATGAAGATGATAAGAAGAAGATAAAGCTGAATGCTAAAGCAATCAACCTTCTCCACTGTGCTATCAGCTTTGAAGAGTACTGGAAAGTGTCTAGATGCAAGACAGCCAAAGAAATTTGGAAAAAAACTCCAGGTTACAACGAAGGCACCAAACAAGTAAAAGAAACGAGGATTGATATGCTGCGAAAAGAGTACGAGATGTTTAGCATGAAGGATGGAGAAAGCATTGATGAAGCGTTTGAGAGATTCTCAATCATAATCAACAACCTTGATGCTATGGGTACAAACTATGCAGAACAAACCTTGGTGAGAAAACTCCTTAGAAGCCTCACAAAAGAGTGGAAAAATACTGCCACTGTCCTAACCGAGAGTAACAACATAAGTCCCATAACCTATGATGAGCTGAGAGGAAAACTTCTTGCCTATGAAGCCACACACACAAACACAGACTCAAAGAAAAAGGGAATAGCCTTCAAGTCACAAATAGAACCAAAAAAGAGTGAGTCTAGTAATGGTATTTCAGATGACGAGCTTTTGTTTTTTGCTAGGAGATTTAGAAGGATGATGAAGAGCAAGGGCAAATACAAGGGTTCAAGCTCAAAGGAGCACAAGATAGACTTGAGCAAGGTGACGTGTCATCATTGCAAGGAGGCTGGACACTTCAAGTCAAACTGTCCAAAGCTCAAAAAGGAGGACAAAGGAAAGAAGGAAAGGAAGAGAGTACTCATGGCAGCTTGGGAGGATCTTGAGAATGACTCAAATGAAGAAGAAGAATCTGAAGGAGATGACAAAGACTGCTTCATGGCTGGAAACAACAATCTTGATGAGGTAAACTATTATGATTTGACCATTGAGGACTTGCATGCTATTGTTGATGATCTCACTTTAACACATCAAAATTGCTTGATAGATACAATGAATGCAGATCTGAAAGAGATGTGTTAAGAGCTGAAAATAATTTTTTAAAAGAAAAAGTGAAGGAAACTGAATGTGTATTGGACATCATTGAAGAAAACAGATTTCTAAAATCTGAACTTGAAAAATTAAAAGGAAAGCACATTGTTGTGGATCCTTCTCATGAGTTAATTGCTGAAAATGAAAGATTAAATGATAAGATTAAAAGGCTGAATGGTGACTTAGCAAAATTTGCTCAAGGTTCCAAAAACTTGGACAAATTACTTGCAAGTCAAAGACCATTGTTTGAAAAATCTGGTTTAGGCTACATAGCCAAAGAAGATGCAATTTTTAATACTTCCTCTATAAAATTTGTGGCTTCTTCATCAAATACCAAATCCATACCAAGCAAATCAGGTATCGGATATGTTTCAACTTGTGAAGAAAAATTTGATGAAGCAAACACAAGTGAAACTAATCCTTCACCAAGAACTGGTCCGAGTCCAAACCGGCCAGGTTTGGGTTACATTTCAAAAATTGAGGATGCTTTCAAGAAACCAATATTTTATAACAAAACCTCATTTTTGAAAGGTAAAAATATTCAAAAAAATTCTGGTGAAAACATTTTTGCAAAGAGGAATAATTATAACAAAAATCAATTTGTCAAAAGAAATGCATCTCCTCCAAAAACCAGAAAATTCCAACCATTTAACCATTTCAAGAAATATAACTCACCTCAATTTCAGCGGCACACATCAGAAAATCATTGTGTTAATTGCAAGAAATTTGGTCACTCATATGCACAATGCTTCATTGAAAAAAGAGTTGTTGGAAACAAAGTTTACAATATTGTTTGTGATTTCAATGCACTTGGGCAACCAAGATAGATTAACTTCAAAGGATCCAAATTAAATTAATTTGGATACCTAAGGCTACTTGAAACTCATCATGCAGATTTGTCTAGCATCCAAGAACAAAAAGGACATGTGGTACATGGATAGTGGATGTTCAAGGCACATGACTAGAAGGTCAACCTACTTCATCAAACTAAATAAGTATGATGGAGGTTTTGTGACCTTTGGAGATGATGGTAAAGGTAAAATCATTGCTGTTAGAAAAGTAGGTAATGAGCAATCTACTTTCATTGATGATGTGCTTTTGGTATGTGGTTTAAAGCACAATCTTTTGAGTATAAGTTAGCTGTGTGATTTAGGATATTTAGTTATTTTCAAAAGGCTTGAATGCTGTGTTGTTAATGAAAAGGCAAATGAAGTGATGTTTGTTGCCAAGCATTTCAATAATATGTATGAACTTACTCTTGATGAACTAAAGAATCAAAATGTAGCTTGTCTTCACTCTAAAGAATCTGAAAAGTGGTTATGGCACAAGAGATTGGGCCATGCAAGTATGTTTCAAATAAACAAACTTGTAAAGAAAGAATTAGTAAGAGGTCTCCCTTTGATAAAGTTTGACAAAGACATCACTTGTGATGCTTGCCAAATGGAAAAACAAACAAAAAGTTCTTTTAAACCAAAGAAAGACATCTCTACTAAAAGACCACTTGAGTTGCTACACATTGATTTATTTGGTCCAACAAGAACTCAAAGCCTAGGTGGTAAACATTATGGTTTAGTAATTGTGGATGACTATACTAGGTTTGGTTGGGTTTTATTTCTTGCACACAAAAAATGAACCTTTTTCAGCCTTTGAACCTTTTTGCAAGAAACTTCCAAATGAAAAAGATTTAAAAATATCTTCTATAAGAAGCGATCATGGAACTGAATTTGAAGATAATTTGTTTGAATCCTTTTGTGAGGAACTTGGAATATCTCACAACTTCTCTTGTCCAAGGACACCACAACAAAATGGTGTTGTGGAAAGAAGAAATAGAAGCATACAAGAGATGACAAGAGCTATGCTTTGTGAGAGTAATGTTCCAAAATTTCTTTGGGCCGAAGCGGTTAACACAGCTTGCCACATTTTAAATAGAACAATCATAAGGAAATTTTTGAAGAAAACCCCTTATGAACTTTGGAAAGGCTACCCACCAAACTTAGATTACTTGCACATCTTTGGATGCAAATGTTTTGTTTTAAATAACAAAGAAAATTTGGGTAAATTTGATCCAAAGGCTTATGAGTGTTTGTTTGTAGGATATTCCACAACTAGTAAAGCATATAGGGTTTATCATCAAGATGCTAGAATTATTGAGGAGTCCATACATGTTACATTTTGTGATACTAACTTGGTGCAAAGCATTTTGGAAGATTGTGATGCAGGAAATCAAGCTCAAAAGGAGGATGAAACTGCTCAACATCATGGAAAAGAAAATTCTGGACAAGCTGAACCAGAAACTGCAAATGCTGAAAATTCAAGAGACCATTCCATTTTGTCTCATGAATCTGAAGGAAATCCTGCAGCCAGTAGCGCCCAGAATCCCTTGGTGACTGAATCTGCCTCCATGTCCACCAGACCTCGTGAGTGGAGATTCTTGAAGAATTATCCTGAGAAATTTGTCATTGGGGACGTCTCTCATGGAGTGCAAACAAGGTCTTCCACTAGAAAGGCAAATGAAGGATCCAACATTGCCCTTCTATCACAAATAGAGCCTCA
This sequence comes from Arachis stenosperma, assembly GCF_014773155.1. Lineage (NCBI taxonomy): Eukaryota > Viridiplantae > Streptophyta > Magnoliopsida > Fabales > Fabaceae > Arachis > Arachis stenosperma. The sequence goes on from NC_080377.1 coordinate 12,462,567, forward strand.
AAACGTCAAGGAAGCACTTAGTGACCCTTCTTGGGTTAAAGCTATGGAGGATGAGCTTCTTGAGTTTGAAAAGAACAAAGTATGGACTTTGGTTCCAAGGCCAAGTGGAAAGAAAGTGACCGGCACCAAGTGGATATTTCGGAACAAGTTGGGAGAAGATGGTAGCATTGCAAGAAACAAGGCAAGGCTAGTGGCTCAAGGATATGACCAAGAAGAAAGAATAGACTTTGATGAATCCTTCGCCCATGTTGCCCGAATGGAAGCCATAAGACTTCTCTTAGCTTATGCTGCATTTTGTGGTTTTAAATTATATCAAATGGATGTGAAATGTGCATTTTTGAATGGTGTGATAGATAGAGAAGTGTATGTGGAGAAGCCTCCTGGTTTTGAAAATAAAGATCATTCTAATCATGTTTTCAAATTGTCTAAAGCTCTCTATGGTTTAAGACAAGCTCCTAGAGCTTGGTATGAGAGACTTGGCTCTTTTCTTTTGAAAAATGGTTTTCAAAGAGGCACCACTGACACAACTCTATTCATCAAGAACTCTAATGATTCTTTTATTCTAGTCCAAATATATGTTGATGACATTATTTTTGGATCAGCAAATGAATCCCTTTGTTCTGAATTTGGAAAACTCATGACAAGTGAATTTGACATGAGTATGATGGGTGAACTTAATTTCTTCCTTGGGCTGCAAATTAAACAAACTGAAAAAGGTATTTTCATTCATCAAGAAAAATATGCCAAGGAATTAGTTAAGAAATTTGGTATGGAAAATGCCAAACCCATGGGAACACCCATGCATCCTAGTTCTAAATTAGATAAGGGAGAAACTGAGAAAGATGTTGATGAGACTAGGTATAGAGGAATGATTGGTTCACTTATGTACTTAACTTCCTCTAGACCTGATATTGTGCAAAGTGTTGGATTGTGTTCTGGGTTCCAATCCAAACCTAAAGAGTCACATCTTTCTGCAATTAAAAGGATCATTAGATATGTTCATGGCACATCTAATTTTGGTCTTTAGTATCCTAAGATTGATGATTTTTCTGCAGTTGGTTATTGTGATGCAGATTTTGCTGGTGATAGAGTTGATAGAAGGAGCACTTCTGGTTTATGTTGCTTCCTTGGAAAGTCCTTAAATGTTTGGTCAAGTAAGAAGCAACCAACAGTGGCCTTATCCACTGCAGAGGCTGAGTATATAGCTGCTTCTTCTTCTTGTTCTCAGCTTTTATGGTTAAAAACACAGCTTGCTGATTACAAATTAAAGGCTGAAAATATTCCCTTAATGTGTGATAATATGAGTGCCATTAATATTTCTAAAAATTCAGTTTTGCACTCAAGGACGAAGCATATTGAAGTGAAATTTTACTCAATAAGAGAACATGTCCAAAAAGGGGATATTAGTATTCAATTTGTTAAATCTGAGGAGCAATTAGCAGATATTTTTATAAAACCATTAGCTGAGGATAGATTCTGTATGCTTAGGACTTGTCTAGGAATTTTGAGTTATGATTCTTTATTTGAAAATTGCTGATGTATTTGCTGGAGAATTTGTCTCATAAACAGGTATGAGACAATTCTGGGCAGGTGATGAACGTCTCCATCAAGCCAGTGTGTTCTCGGTTTGTTTCAAATGAAAGACAATTTGGGCCAACCTCAAAATAAGATCTAGAGTGGTCCATTGTGTTTCCTTAAATCTAACTATCTCTGGGCCCATATATGAATGTTACATTTTTTGGGTGATGGGCTGTGTGTTTATTTTTTAATAATTTTTCATTTAATGTTTATAATCCAAAAAGATTTTCAGTTTATTTTTTGGTTTTTCAAATTTTAAAATTCATTTCCTATTTTTATTTTCAAATCAAATCAAATCTTAAATTTATGAGGTCAGGTCCTTTCATGTCATTTCAAAAAGTGATGCAGTTGCATGGTTTTGGAAAACCACTTTTGGGTACGATTACCAACACTCCCTCTCTTCCCTCCATAACTTCTCCTCAACCCTTCGGTTTCTTCCCTCTCACTCCACTGTCTCTCTTCCATCAAAAGCCTAAATCTAACCAAAAATGGGGAAGAAAGTTATTGCCAAAAGAGCACCGCGTGAGAAAATCCATAAACTTCCAGGATATCCTAGACCATCAACTCGCTCTCAAGACACCACTTTTACTCCATCACCTTCTCCTCCTACCTCTCCTCCTCGCACTTCTCCCATGGCACGGACCAAGACTACACCGAGGTACCCTGCTCCTGCCAAGCCGACACCACCATCAAAGGCCACAACTTCCAAACCAGGCTCCTCAAAACCTGGTTCTGCGAAGCCTAGCTCCTCCAAGGGCAAACGTCCGGCGCCTGAGGAACCTGTTCCCAAACCAACACAACACAAATCTAGGTCGGTTCCTGTGCGCTCTCAATGAGGTAACCCTCATCTCCCTCTCAAATCTGTTAGAGAACCCGACATTGACCCTTTTGCTCACAAATCACACTTCATGACATCTCACTCAGACTATAACCCCATCGTTTCAAATCTGCCATGAACCATGACTTTTATGAGGGAGTTATTCAGTACCGTAATCTATGTACCTCTTTTCTTGCTGATTTACCTGATTTGAAAAAGAAAGGTTTTCCTTTTGTTGAAAATCTGGAATTTTTAGACTGGAATCACCTTTTCAAAATCAAAAAACCTGTTTATCCTCAGTTAGTCAAAGAATTTTATGCAAACATGACTTACCATGAAGGAAGTGTGCATTCTTATGTTAAGGGCAGAGACATTATCTTGAATAATGAAACCATCAGTGCTTCCTTGAAGTACACTAATGTTGGGCCGTGTGCTTATACATCTGTGAAGTGGGATAAAGGTGTTGGTATCTCTTACCATGATACTCTGGCTCACATTTGTGAACATGTTTCTTTAATTGATGGCATCACACCCACTCACAAAGCCCTAGGATATGAACGTGTTCAGTTGCATCGTATTATTAACCACATCTTAATTCCTCAAAGTGGTTCATATCAAAGGGTTTTTTACACGGACACACTTGTTTTGTATGCCCTAATCACTAAAACAGAAATCTCTTTTGCTTATTTAATGGCTAGATACATGTTTGATTCTGTTAGAAGTGTGAAAGATAAAGCACTACCTTATGGCATATTTTTAACTTGCATATTTGAAAATTTTGGTGTTGACCTGTCAAATGAGGATTATGAAAACAGACATTTATACCTAAAAGGGGGTGGTTCAGTGAAACAGCAAAAATGACCAACTAGATATGAGAGAGTGGTTCTAGATGCTGATGATGAAGAGTACATCCCAGATGACTCTCCTCCTCCTTCCACTGAGGGTACTTCCATTTTTACTGGGAAGAAATCCGCTTTGCTGAATGTGGTCAAGGATGTCGCTCAAGAGTTTGTATCACAATTAAATCACATGATTGCCATAAGCAAGGAACAAAGGAAGCTAGCAAGCAAGCATGAGAACTTCCTGAAGAAATCAAGAGATAGGGTGGCTGTGCTCATGACCTTCATCGATAATCTTCAACATGATGAAGACATTGCCACTGATGTTGAGGAGGAAGATGCTTTGGAGGAAAATGGTTCTGATGCCTAGGATTTGTCTCATAAAAACTGCTGCTGCTGCTCTCTTTTTGTCTCATGAATTCTGTTTCTTTAGCTATTTTTGAACTGTTTTATTTTGGATGACTGTAAGAACTCTAGATATTGCTGCACCTTTGGTAGTTTAGTCAGTACTTTGCACTATGGACTAACTCTTTTCTGCAGGATGCAAGACTTTGTTTTTGTTGATCTTGCTTATTATCCACCCTTGATGACAAAAGGGGGAGTAATAGCAATAGGATAATAGATTCAAGTACTTTTTTTGGGATTTTTGCTGCATTAATACTTGATTCCACATGTTGAATCAGTTTGCTGATGGTATTAGCTTGATATTGGGCTGATTATGTGATGTTGCTTGACTGATATCCCTTAGCCAAGATAAATATATTTTAGCTCTTTTTTGTGCTCTCTTTGAAATCAAAGAAAATTAGGAACCAAGAGGAAAGCACAAATTCAGGGGGAGCTAATCTTGAAAAGGAAAGGGGGAGCAACATAAGAGCAAATGACAAAAATCAAAGGGAGTTTCTAAACCTTACTCAAATATATTTCCTTTTGATTATTGCTTAAACTATGTTTTTCATCAAGGGGGAGATTGGTGAGTTAAGAAATTAACTAAATTAATTAGCGATGACAAACATTATTTTTGAGCAAAATAAATAATTGGTGTTGATTAATTGTATTTATTTTTACTAATTGTTTATTGTTGCAGGCCAAAATTTCAATAGCCCGAATGGAATAAAAAGCAATTAGCAAGGATGATTGGGCTGAAAGCAAAAATCAGAAGCCCAAGAATAAGCAAAAAGATAGAAGCCAAAGAAATCAGATGGGCCAAACGGGTTACATGAACCAAACCGATCCAAGCCCGTATCCATCCCACAAAGCTTCTCTTCTTCAGAAAAGTAAGAAAGAGAACGAGAGTGAAAGAGCTTCTTCACCAAGCAAATCACCAAAGAAGCAAGAAAGAGAAACTAAGCTTGAAAGGCAGAAGTCATCTCAACAAATCCAAACCAAATCAAGCTTAGGTTATAGGTAAATCTTTTCCTCATACATGCAACTCGGTCTCATCTCTTCTTCCCAACTCTCTGCTCTATCTGAAAATGGTATTCAAGGGAAAGTTGTTCTCTGCACTATTTTGTTTCACATTTACGGTCACAAGTGATACTTGGGGACCAAGTAGTTTTTCAATGGCTAAGATCAAGTTGACCATGAGAAGATTTCTATGGTTACTGCTTTGTGGCTTTCGATCAAGATGAGGAAGTCAGAGGGAAAGTTTCTACTTTGGGGATTAAGGTGAAAAAGTGAATCTGTGGGTTGGTGAAGCTCAAGGCTTAAAGTGTTGACCTTGGAAGAAGAACCAAGCAACATGCAAGGAGATAAAAAGAAGCTTGCTGTTCATTCAGAGGCAAGGAGAGAAAACCAGAGTTTGTGAGTTGAGTTTTGTAAAGTTCCTCTACTTGGATAATGCTCTCTTTCAAAGAAGCATTCGGCCAACACTGAAGAACTGTATCTGAGGTTTGCAAATCTGGTTTTGCACATAGCAAAGAGGCTGCTGATGAAGTCAATCTCCTTCATGTTTTATTGATTGTAATGTACTTTTCCAAGTTTATCTTTCTGTAATTTCTTGTGAGAAAAGGCATTGTGAGAAAACTCAAGTAAAAGCCATGAGTGGAAAAAGGCTGAGTGATACACTTGAGAGAAAAACCTAGAGTTATTTTTCTGATTTCTTTAGGTTGGCTAAGTGTCTTGTATCTTATACCTGTTTGGTATCCCTTTCTTAGTTGGGTTAGCACTAAGAGTGAATAGTTAGGAGTTAGCATAGCCAATGTCAAGTTAGGATAGAAGTTGAGTGTGAAATTGGTGTATGTAATTCTGTTAACTATAGTGAAATTCTTCCATAATTGTGGAGGAGACTGGATGTAGGTTGCATAGCACAAGGCAACTGAACCAAGATACATGCTGGTGTTCGCTTTTCTCTTCTCTGCTGAGTTTTGTTTTCTGATTTTCATGTGACAAAAATAAATTGTCTCATAAATTTCCGCTGCTGAGTTCAAACAGAATCAGAATTATAATTTTGTTTAAAAGGGTCATAACAGCAACTTAAAAAGGAAGGCATAGATTCAACCCCACTTCTCTAAGCCTACCACAACCTTCACTCCCCTTTGTTCGCTGTTGATCTCAACGGCAGTGTAGGCGACGAGGTCGGAGAAGGGGAATATCTGCGTACCTCTTTATTGTGTGCTGTACCGACTGGGGTTGGAGATGGATTATTGGATGATCCAGAGGACGATGATGTCGAGCCAGATATGATTGCTGATGACAGTGGCGATGTTGTTGGAGCAAGTGAGCCTGCTGGGGCGGGCGGTGGTTCTAGCTCTGGCACGCAGCAGTACCCTCCACATTTTTCCTCTTTGGACTTGGATGCCATGAGGCAGGAGGGGGTCCCTGGGCAGCCGACTGGATTTGGCGCTAGAGATGCTGAAGGGTCTGCAGGTCTGACAGAGTTTCAGGTTGGTCAGCAATTTCCGGATAAAGAAGAGGCCCTCTTAAGTGTCAAGACTTACTGCATCCGTCGAGGGGTACAGTACAAGGTCGTGGAGTCTGACTATTGCCGGTATGTGGGCAAGTGTTCTGAGTTCGGCAATGGGTTTACATGGTTGATTCGGCTTAGTCTCCGACAGCGAAAGGGAGTTTGGGAGGTCAAACGTTACAACGGACCGCATACTTGTCTCACCACCTCCATTTCCAGCGATCACAGGAGTTTGGATTACCATGTGATATCAGCATTCATTATGCCAATGGTTAGGGCTGATGCATCCGTCAGCATCAAGGTGCTCCTAAATGCCACCGTCACACACTTTGGGTTTAGGCCGACTTACAGGAGGGTCTGGTTGGCGAAGCAGAAGGCTGTTGCCCTCATCTATGGTGACTGGGATGAGTCGTACAATGAGCTCCCAAGGTGGGTGTTAGGAGTCCAGTTGACGATGGCTGGTACTGTTGCATTCATAAAGACGAGCCCTGTTCGTGTCGGTGGACAGTTAGACGAGTCTCGAGCTTATTTTCACAGACTATTCTGGACGTTTCCACCGTGTATCGAGGCATTCCGTCATTGCAAGCCCCTAATTAGTATTGACGGCACCCATCTGTATGGCAAGTATGGGGGAACGTTGCTTGTCGCGATTGCACAGGACGGGAACTCCAACATACTCCCTGTTGCATTCGCATTAGTCGAGGGTGAGAATGCTGAGTCGTGATCCTTCTTTCTCTCCCACCTGCGTGAGCATGTGACACCGCAGCCGGATCTGCTGGTTATCTCGGACAGGCATAACGGCATCAAGGCCGCGCTTGAGGCTCCTGACGGAGGCTGGTTACCTCCGTCTGCATACCGGGCATTCTGCATTCGACATGTTGCGGCAAATTTCGCCCTCACCTTCAAGGGCAAAGACACAAGGAGGCTACTTGTGAATACGGCGTACGCTAAGACCGAGGTCGAGTTCCATTACTGGTTTGATATTCTTAGGTCCGAAGACCCGGCGATGTGTGACTGGGCGAACCGGATTGAGTATTCGTTGTGGACACAGCATTGTGATGAGGGGCGTAGATTCGGACACATGATGACGAATATATCTGAGTGTGTGAACTCGATCCTCAAGGGTGTCAGAAACCTTCCTATGTGCTCGCTAGTGAAGGCAACATACGGAAGGTTGGCCGAATTATTTGTTCGCAAAGGGAGAGAGGCTGAGGCGCAGATGGGAACCGGACAACAATTTAGTCAGCACTTGGTGAAGTGTATAGAGGCCAACTTGAAGACGGCTAGGTACTTCACGGTTACTGTGTACGACAGAGATAACTTCGAGTTCACCGTTGCAGAGACAACTCCGACTGGTTCTTTCTCACTGGGTAGCTATAAAGTCTCGCTTGCATCTCAGACATGTGACTGCGGATACTTCCAGGCACTTCATTTCCCGTGTCCCCATGCACTGGCATGCTGTGCCTACTCACGGCTTACATGGGAGCCTTACGTCCACCAGGTGTATCGTCTTAGTTCGGTCTTCAGTGTGTATCGGATGGGTTTCACACCTCCCATTCCGGAGGGTTTCTGGCCACCATATGACAGGCCGACTGTCATCCCTGACCCCAATAAGAGGCGTGCGAGAGAGGGTCGTCCGAGGTCCACTCGGATACGGACCAATATGGACGAGGCAGATCCGAACCGGCCAAAGAGATGTGGGCTTTGTCGGCAGCCCGGCCACACAAGTCGGAGTTGCCTACAGCTCGGAGGAGCAGAGCACACACGGGGGCATGATTAGGTGTATTGGTGGCTTTGGTACTTTTGTTGTTTCAATTTCGCGTTTAGATTCCACTATTATCGATTTTCTTACTTGTAGTTGATGACTGATAGAATTTGTTAACGTTAGTGTGATGTACTTTGAATGAGATTTTAGTTAATGAATATGTTCTGTCTCCGCAGTTTTAAACGAAATGTATGTCTAATGCACACCGGAATAAATAAACTGTGCGAGTTTTATTAAGTCATGATGCAGAAACTATGTTCGTAACTTAAATTGCTGTGTGAAACGAATTCTTAGTAATTCGAACCATATTAGTTCGAATTACTTGGTGGCTATTTCTTCACTCTAATTCGAACCTAATTGGTTCGAATTATAGAGTTGGAGTTCGAACCTAATTGGTTCGAATTACATGGAAACTGAGTTCGAACCAAATTCGTAGAAATGTGCTTTGGTTGATTGATGAATCAGATTTTGCTTTAACTTATTTGTGTCAAATTATTCTCTCCTTGGCTTGTTTACATTTTTTATCCTAATAAATATATTATAAATAAAGTCTTAAATTTGATTAAAAAAAATTCCAATCTTCTAAACAATAAGATAAGATGCAATAAATCTTGAAATCATATAATCCATCAAATCTCATAAATCAAATTAAACCCTCAAAATTTGCAATTTGAAAATAAAATCTTTGATTATTTCATCTCAAATCTAAAACTCTGATACAAACCCCACCAAATCGTCTTAGTAATCCTAATTCTAATCATAAAAAAAACATTCATAACCAATAAAATACTGCCACGTGTCCATACGAAAAAATTATCATCACTCGTTCATTATAAATTGAGACTCAAGCACCTTTCAACTCATCGTTTTCTAAAACGCTCTTTTCGTTCTCTCTTCAATTAGGAGAAAAAAGAAAGGGGAAAAAGAACAACGAAATTAGGGTTAGGATTTTAGCCCTCTTTCTTCTTCGTGTAAATCTAATTCAGCAAAGAATCTCTCTTTTCTTCTTCAATCGATAATAAATGGCGTCAACGAAGAAGATCACTTTGAAAAGTTCCGATGGCGAGGCGTTTGAGGTTGACGAGGCAGTGGCTCTCGAATCGCAGACGATCAAGCACATGATCGAAGACGATTGCGCTGACAGTGGAATTCCTCTTCCAAACGTCACCAGCAAGATCCTTGCGAAGGTGATTGAGTATTGCAAGAAGCACGTCGATGCTGCTGCTTCCGAGGAGAAGCCATCCGAGGAGGATCTCAAGATGTGGGATGCTGAATTCGTTAAGGTCGATCAGGCCACGCTCTTCGATCTCATTCTGGTGAGTTTTCAATTCTCGGCGTTCGTTCTTTGGAACTATTGGTCTTGAATTCTTGCGTTTGATTTCATAATTTGGGTATTAGGGTTTTTGAATTTGGGATTTTTGTTAGGTGTTTAGTTACTTTTGATTTTGTTTTATTTATATGTTTGATTGTTCTGGGTTTTGAAACTTGGGAGCTGGGGTTTTTTCATTGAGATTCGGGATTTTTGTAAATTTAGGTTTATCTGATTTGATGATTATTACGATTAACAATTTGGTATGTATTCTGTTAATTAGGGTTAGGTCTATAATTAAGCTGGGTTCCGAGTTAGTATTTAGTCACAAGTATCATATGGCTATTTCCTAATTGTTGTTAATTTGTTGAAATTGTTAATGGTGTTAGTAGTCTTTGCTGTAGTTTACGTTGACTAATTGAGATTATTGATTAATAATGGTGATTATTTGGTTAACCTTGAATTGTGAAATTTTGGTTCTTTCAGGCTGCAAACTACTTGAACATCAAGAGCCTCTTGGACCTTACTTGCCAGACAGTGGCAGACATGATCAAGGGCAAGACTCCGGAGGAGATTCGCAAGACTTTCAATATCAAGAACGACTTCACGCCGGAGGAGGAGGAGGAGGTCCGCCGCGAAAACCAGTGGGCATTTGAATGATGATGATCTGCTGCTTCTCCTGCTGCATGCTTAGCTTCTCAGATTGGTGCCCTGTGGTTCCATTTATGCTATAGTTGCTAGTTTTACTTTGATGGTTTATCTTGTTTTCCCTATTTTTGTTATGTCAATGTTGGTAACTTGGTGACAAGACTTTCTCTTATTTGGATCTTGAAATTGTAAGTATTTGGTTATGGTGGAGGAATGATTTGTTTCTGGGTACCATGTTTTAATGTTCAATTCTTTGCCAAGCTTTTTTCTTCTGAGAAAAGAATTACTTTCTTATTCGTGTTGCTTGCTTTGAATACATAACACCGAAAACTATCATTAACGGTTCCAATATAATCCAATTTTCTATCATGATTATATCAATAGGTATATAAAATGTTCACTTGTTTGAACCAACTTATGGATTTAGCTCCCTAGATTCCTTTAGTTACTTCAGCACTTAGCACCTGTACATAACCATTTTGACAAACTCAGACTTATAATATCATTCAATAATTATTATATTTGTTTCTTCACATGCGAACACACAATATATTATGCATCTGAAATTTCTCGAACTATCTTCTTAAGAATCTTCTTTGGTTCACATTATAAAGTAGACAAGTTTTAGTAAATCTAAACAAAATTCATAGACATATTACAGATTAAAAAAACATTGGTAGGAGAAAAGAGAAACCAAAATATACTCAACATGATCTGATATAAGACACATTCAAGTTACTATTAACAGAAATTTTTAAACTTATTTAAAGTAATAAATACATTGAAACTTAAGTTTTATAATTTTTGTATTGTCTCATTTGTAAATAGATATCTCTCTAGTTCCGAAGAAGATCCTTCAGAGACTTTTTCCTCTTGAACAACTCAAAGACCTGCTCTTTTCTATGAAACTATGATGCAGAGAGAGATCGAGAAGAGAAATTGAATCTGATATTTTGTATTGTTGTTCTAAATTGTTAGTTGTACAATCTGATAGTTCAGATATTAGCTAATGGCAGTAGCTTGTGGATTGAGTAAACCAGATTTGGATGATTCTGTTTTGGAAGTTATAACATAATTTTATTTTTCTGATTCTGTTAAGCTAATACTACTCTCCACAAAAATCAATCTAAAGCTTATAAAATTTTCTTGGGGTTTATTTCAAAATGTATTCTACAACATATTAAAATTTGAAGAGTTTCTGATATCTCTAACTATTGTATATTGAGTTTGTATTTGAATGTGTAATTTCTCATGCTCAACAAAACCATTCATTCAGTTTAATTTTTAATGTTTAATAAAAAAAATTTACACAATTATCAAATCAGAATTAGTTTACATTTTGTTGCATATGGTCGTTGCATCATAATAGTTAACTTTGTGTTCTTCATTCTACTTCAGCAAGCAAATCTATTCTCAGATTTTCTTTCTCTTTACCTCTCTTCTCTCGTTGTCTTCTACTCTCTTTAACCTTCCACAACTCAAAATTTTTTATATATAAAATATTCCTCTTTTAAAGGGAAAAAAAAAACACAAATAGTTCATAATTTCACTTAGCATAGCATAATACATCATAATACATAGAGTTCACACAATACTACTTATAATATTACAAGGCGTATATTTCTGTGAAGATATCTTCATGTGAAATTGTACTGTGAACTGTTAGATGATTTCATATATTTTATTTAATATATTTGGCTGAATCATCTAATGGTTCCTAATACTATCTTCACAGAATAACCACCTTACAAACCATACAAACCAATACCTAAGCAATACTAATAGTGTTTTTGCTTAACACAAAACACAATTGTTAGAAGCCAACAAATTTTTTTCTTTATATTTGAGTTAATACTAGCTAATTTTTATTTAGAAATGTTGGCCTTCTATCATTCTTCTTAACTAAATACTACCACTTCTGCGAAGCTTATTTTTGCCCTTTTTCTCATTTGGATCCTTCTTGGAACCCATTTCAACTATCTGCAAGCAATCAAGGGACATTAATTTTAAAGTGTTGCAAACAAGCTACAGTTTCAAAAAATATAAGATGCATTACTACTGTTAGTAGTTTGGTCATTTTTTTGGGTGTCATATTAGTTTGGTCATTTATATTTGAGAATATATTGCTTTCTAATACCATAATAAAAATATGCTTCTTTTATGTATGTCAAACATTTTTTTTTTACTTTTGATATATACCTGTGTTTATTGCTTGATCAATGTCAATCACATAACAACATACATTGATATACAAGATAAGATACAAATACTATAATATGGGCTTTTGTGGAGATATCTTTATAATAGTATAAAAAAATTTAGATATTTCAAGAATATAAATATTCTATCAATTTTAGTCATTAATCTCAATGATAAAATTTATATATAGTATAAAAAGTATTTCACGTGTACCATAATTTTAAATATTTTAGTATTTTTAGTTATTGATTTTGATCATAAAATATATACATGATCAAAACTAATAACTAAAAATACTAGAATACAATTAGGAATGCATATTTTACATATATAATTGAGATCAACGACTAAAATTATATAAATCACTAATTATTCTTGAAATACCTCACTCTTCTAATAGTATATATCATGATAATATTATGACCTAGAAAAAATCGTAAGTTGTGAGTTGAACTACAAAGATTGGCCGGTTTACATTGAAAAAGTTTTAAAGATTTTAATTGTAATAGAAAGGTCTTTGAAATTGAAAAATTACACCACATTGGTTTACATGTATCGAGTTATACATCACACTGTGAGTGATTTGATACATACTCTTTTATATTAAACTAGACGAAACAATGTTATTTTAGTTTTAATCTTAAATGTTTGACGAAACGATATCATTTTTTCAATTATTCAGCATCAAATTTAAAGAATTCTCTCGTTTCGTCTAGTCTAACATAAAAAAAATATGTATCAAATTATTCACGATTTGAGAAATAATTTAACAAAAAGACAATTGAAGACTAATGTGATGTAATTTTTTAATACAAAAATTAATAATAGAGACCACTTTAAAATTTAATTCGGTAAGCCGTTTTTGTGTATATTATGATACACATTTTTAAATATTGTTTAACAAGATATACCTTTTTGGAATATCTATTCCAACATAAAAGACGCACATACTAAAGGAGGCAGAAAAATGTATTAGTAATAAGACAAACTTATATAATAAACAAAATTATCATATATAAAAATTAAATATTAATAAATACAATTAATACTATACTTATTTTCTAGGTACAAATATAATTTACTAAATTAAAATATTAAAATCATTATAAATTATATCTTATACTTATTATGCAAATAGCTTTTAAAACAATATATTTTGGTTGTATTTCAAATTCATATATAAAATTTTGATTATTTTCTTTTATTAATATTCACAAATACGCACCATTTCTAAAAAACTTGTGTATTTTTTAATTTTTTTAAATTGTCCTTATATGTGTTGTTGAGTGAGGTCTTTTAAATACATATATTGTATATTATTATTTTTATCCTTCCTTTGTTATTATATATGACAGTACAATGAACTTCTTCAAGTTTTACTTTTTAAATATTTCCAGTATAAGAAAACTTTTGAAATGAAATTATTATTTTTTTAATCCAATCAATTTTTCAAATGTTTTCTAAGATTATTGACATAAAAATTCAGTAATTATGTGTTTTAAGCCGCTAATAATAGATAGTATTTGTTAAATCAACTTATATATATTATACAAGAATTCTTTATACAAATGCATAGTGTTTCTTCTTTATCTTTTTTCCATGTATATATATTTGTTATTCTTTTTTCTTATGGTTTGACAAATAATCAAACAATATATAGTTTTGGAAAATAATTCTTCAAATGAGTTATATTGCAAAAGAAGCATCAATTTTTAAAGATCAGACAATCATACATATAGAAATAATATTTTAAAATAAACAATTAGGAATAAAATATATTCATTTTATTTAAAATTCATATTTATTTATCTACATCTATCATGTATTTAATCACGGATCTGGACAGTATCACAATAACAAGGTATTCATAAGATAAATGTACCACTATCATATATCTAAAATAGTTATTATTATTATTATTATTATTATTATTATTATTACTATTATTATTATTATTAAAAATTTAGCTAATATGTGCCCTCAGAGTATATGATAAATTTAGTATTAGTAGAAGGTTTTAAATTCTTTCTTTTAATAAATACATTGAAAACTTAAGGGTGCGTTTGATTTATGTTTTCAGTTGTAGTGTTTTCTGTTTTTTCGATTTTGTGAAGGAATGAATAAAAACAGTAAAAACAATAAATTATATTTTCTGTTTTCATTTTCACTTTCTTCTTCATAAAATTCAAAAAATAAAAAAAAATTGAAAATGAAAACCAAAATAAAAACGCAAATCAAACGTACCCAAATTTTTTGTATTTTCAATAAAAATTTTCTCAATTTATAATCTTAACACTTGCTCTTATATATTATCATATGTGTTTATCCATTTTATGCCCTAAGAACATATGCTAAAAAAAATTTAAATTTTCAATGCATTTATTTTGTATCTATTAAATTAAAAAATTTAAAGTCTTTTCCTAATGGTAAGCTGATCATGTTAGCTAAACTCTTATCGTATAACTAAAATTCAGTTATTTTCAATGAGTATTATCAACCATTTTTTTGAAATGATTTTTTTATTCTTATATTCATCATCTCTTTAAATTTTAAATTTTAAATCATAAATTTTAAATTTTAAATTTTAATTAATTTGTCCAAAAATAAAGGTTAAAAAGTTAATTTTCTAATTAAAAATAGATTAATATTGACTAATTAAAAATCAATCTCTACTTATTATTATTGTTGTTATTGCCATGAAATTGATATTTTATATACTAAAATAAATGTAAAATCACATGAATTAGCAAGTGAATAAGTCTAAAAGAGTAATATAGAAGGAAAATATCATAGTTTTCAAATAATCAAGAATAACTAATCAGAAAAGATTTAAAAAACATAAGAGAGAAAGAGACGGAGAAAGAAAAACAAACTTGTTGTTGGTTCTGTCTTCTGAGTCTATTGTTCTCTGCTATTAACTCTTTAACTTTTTGTTGCAGCTCATGTGTATAAGCCTATATCAACATCAAATTAAAATAAGTAAATCAAAATCATTAATGTTTAATAAATTAAATAGTGATGAACAAAAAGATTTTGAAAAAGCTTAAACATCATTTGATGTCAACTCCAATGCTATAATTTAACTGTAACTATTAGATTGAATAAATCTTATTAGTAGCGCTATAATTTAAAGCTATGTTGACTAGCATAAAAAAAATAAATTGACTTTAATTAAAAGTAATAATAAATATAGCTGTTAGAAAAATCCTAACAATATATTTTAAAAAACAAAGTTTCATTAATAAAACTAAATAGTTAAATTTACAATATTTAATTAGTAAGGAATAACCAATGTTTAATTAAATAACATTAGACAATTTTTTTAACTGTCAAATTATTTTTTAAACTTATTTTTTAAGAATTTAAAATTTAGTATTTTTATTTATTTCTTGCCTATGTTTTAGTACATTCGAGTATGACGAATCAAGCATGGATCTGAATTTTATCTAAGAATTTAATATTTAATCAATGAATTTGCTGTATACTCACATGTACTCACAAGGCAAATTTACACTTAGAATACTTGTTCAAATAAATGAGTGAGATAGTCACTCACCATCTGATTCAGAGTTTAAAATTTAGAATTTAAAAAAAATTAAATTAAAAAAATTTAGTTCCTAATTAAACTCTTTGTTAAAATGTCACCAAAAAAACATCTTTGTTAAAATAAAAATAAAAAATTTTTCACTAATAATAATTTTAAAAATGTCATAAGGAACTTCTTTAAAAAGAACACACACAGACTGTTAATAAATGGTTTATACCTGTTTCCTAGCTCTTGATCTAGCCGCAGATTCACGATTCTTCATCATGCGTTTTGATATGTTCTCACAGATCCTCTTTCTCCGAAGAAGAGAGGACAAAGAATCAAAACGGGGAAGAAGTTCGTTGTTGTTAGCACAGATTTGCTGGTTTTGCAGATGAGGTTGCTGGTTTTGCAGATGAGGCTGTACGTTAGTGAGTGGAACACCAGAAAAACTCAAGCTGAGAGTAGTGACAACCGGAGGCGGAGGAGGTGGAGGAAGAGGATGAGTATGGTGAGTTTGCATCAACGTATGTTCCATGGACATACTGCTGCTGCTTTTGTTTGAAGTCGAAGATGATGAGAACGAAGAACGAGAGGAACTTGAAGACTCTGACGATGGAGACATTTTTTTGTTTCTTTTTTCTTTTTCTGGTGATAATAATGAAACTGCCAAATAGCAAACATTTCTATTTATAAATGGTGGGATCAGATAATTAAATTAAAGTACACATTATGTATTTGGAAATATTAATGACTTGAAAATGACATATCTAATTAGACAAGATCTTTTGTTGTGTAGTTTTGTTTTTTTATGTAATAATTTATCAAAAATATTATGAACACATTAAAATTAATTATAAAAATTAATTACTATATGTTTATATGTATGTATAATTATATATAATTTAATTTATTTTTAATATATATCTATTATTTAATGTACATTTTATACTAATAATTAATTTTAATAACCAATTTTAATGTATATATATTATGATTAATAATCTATATTAAACAAAAACAAATGTTAATATGCTTAAAAAAATAAAGTGTATATATATTTTAAAAATTAATTTATTATTAAAATAAACGCAAAATTAAAAAATTTTAAATTTAATTTTTATATTTTTTATCAGAATTATTAATATAAAATATAATAAAAAATATTTATATACTAAAATGTATCTATAAGGATGTGTTTATAACAAAACAGAAATTTATATCAGTAAAGTGAAAACTAATTAATTTGATCTGCCTTTTGATTGATGTGATGTTTTTTTATCGTTTTACACTTAACTTAAATAACAACACTGCTTTTTTATAAAACAAATAATAATTGACCTTTTTTGTTGGACTTATATCATATGAAATAATAATATAGTTAAGGCATTATCAATTGGATGTATAAAGTTGTTACAATACTTTATATTATATTATTTAATATAGATTATCATAAATCAACATTATTGTAGGACTACTTGCGTTTAATATACTGTGATGTATTTTTGTAATGTAACACATACATTAGTAAAATAATTACAGTTTATTAATCGTTATTTTTACTATAAAATGAAATACATATCTTCAAACAAAATTATTGATCTTTCAGTCATTCTAATTCGTTAAAATAACATATACATTAAATATGATGACTAAAAACTTTAATGATTTTACTCATCACAAAGTTTTTTTTAAAAAATCTATTTTAGAAATAGATGTCATTATTTTTCATGTTATATTATAATATTGTTTAGGTTAATCTTTAATATAAAAAGATGTTTATAATATTGATCTTTTTCAAATATAAAATAGAACTATATATCATTGATTAATTCAAGATGTGAAATATATCATTTAGTTATTAAATTTAGGTATTTGTTATCTATATTTTGACTATATTTAGAACTATTATGAAATTATAAATTAAGAGTAATCTAAATAAATATTAATTATTGTATCTAATATATATTCTTTAATAAAATAATTTATTATTAGAATATTAAAAATTTTATATTTACATAAATAAATTTATTATGACGTAATAATCAAACTTTGTGTAATAGTATGATTTAGAATTTTATATATACAATCGAAATTTCTTTGAATCATTTTTAATAATATAATATAATATAATAACTCTCTAGGAATATAATATAATAGCTCTTTCTGTCAGAAGATATCTTTAGTATCAATTTTACAGACAATTTGATTCTGTCATCTTGACTAACTTTAAAGTCCCAAACGCATAATAGTTATTAGTATGTGAGAGAGCTTTGAAGGTACGGAGAGCATTGTGCCCTATGTACTCCTATATTTACAACATATAATGGAGAATTTGACGCTATATAAGGAGAACGTTCCAATCATAATCATCCACGTATTAAGTCTTGAGGACTACTTTTACGTGTAACCAATGAGAAATAGAAACATGTAAAATGATAATTGAAAAATTTAAAAGGTTAGTTTGACCAGTAATTATCTTTTTTAGATTCTTATAGCTATGTATCAGTAACGTACTCTCTTTTTGTTTTCAGGTATTTTAAAAGAGAAAAATAAAAGTAAAAATAATATAAAAGATAAAAATAAAAAGTAGTAGAAATTATTTTTAATATAAAGATAAAAATAATATTTTAATTAAATATTAATATTTAAAATGTATTATAATATTATAGACGTATAAAAAATGTGTGAAGCATAAAATACACAAATTTTTTAATAGCAAGTACAATTAAGTCTTACAATTTATAATATTTTTAGGTTTAAATGTCCTTCAAATAAATTGATAGGATTTATCAATTCCTTCTTTAAATTTTGAAGGCTTTAGTTATCTACTTAATAAGTGGACAAAGGTTTAATAGTCTATTTTTTCCATGCAAAATAAAAAAAAAGGTGTCCCCCACTAGCGAGCAATTCTCCTGGGCCAAATGGTGCAACAAGTACAAGTGAAGCAATTAATTGTATTGTAAGCGCTACATATATATAATTCTACATTTACATCATAACAAATATGTTTGGCCTAAACTATTGCCTTATCTGTGTTTTATAAGCTAAAGCTAAAAAGTTAGAAGAAAAAACAACCAAAAAAAAATTTCAATGCCACCACAACAAAAAGATAAGATTATTTTACTTTCTTAATTTACACCACAACGTTCTAATGCAGAATCCAGTTTAAGCAAGACTATGGAGAATAAAACAGCCCATTATGAAGCAACATGTATGCACAATTTCAATACTCCCTTTGTGACACTAAGTTGTTAATCCAAATTTAATTCCAAAAACAGCTAATCCAGCACCTCCTAAACCAAGTAACACCACTGGAATTTCTGTAGAGATATTGGGAGCTACAAACTCTGACACAGCAACAAAGCTTTTTGAGTTTATCCCAATTTCAAACCTCAATCTAATCCCAGACTTGAAGGCACTAGTTGATTTCAATGCAGCAAACTATTTTCAAGCCTCCAATGAAGAATCGAAGACCTTCGTAAACACCAATTTAAAGATGAAGATTGGTCTGTGTAACTCATGTTTTTTTTTATGGTTTGAAATACATTAAGCAACGAAGAGAAAGTTGGTATTAAATTCTTTTTGAAACAAGCAAAATACCAACATTTGCTAACTGTCCAGGACTATCTGTTCTTAAAAACATCTTCAATGCTTGGTTTTAGTTTAATTTTATTTTGGGTCCTATTTAATGGATTATACAAGTAGCAATATTTTATGAAAAATATGAAAATTTGAACTTGTAACCTCTTAGATGAGTATGGAAAGATCATGTTATTTAATTAAGTTATAACTCATTGGCATACAAATAGCAATATTTGATTGATCTTTTTTTACAGTGATACAGTCTATCTTTATATAAATATTGTATCCAATGTAAATTTCAATTTTAAATCAATTCAATTGTAAAAAATGATACCAAAAAATATTTTATTGGAATTACTCTAAAAGATTGTAATTAACACATAGGAACGTAACGTTATATGTAGGAACACCGTCATCTCTTATTGCCGGTGAGGTTCACATAAAGGCCAAAATGTCCGACGAAGACAATGGATAGAGATCGTAATGGTATTATGCTTTCATTTGGAGTTGGTTAGAGGTATTTAATGAAATTATTAAGGTCGGAGTGAAATTTTAGTTAAATTTTTAATTTTTTGGCCTTGACCTTTTATAGTTAGTCTAACGAATTATATGTATTGTTCTATTTATTTTTTCACTTTTAAAAAAATTGGACAAAAGCTCGATTTTAGTCTCTTTTATACCAAAAGCTTAAATAATTAGTTTTTTTTTTAGTAGGTGAGTAAGTGTTCTAGATAGATTAGGAAAATTTTAAATGGGTCACCCATTTAATTTGTGGGAATGACTCGTTTAACCCGCAGTTATTTGAATAAATCAGGTCATGTCCGTTTAATATCTCACTTTTGTAAGTCTAGTTTTAGAGATTAAAATTCTTTCAATTAAGCCAAGTAAATAGATGATTTCAAATCAATTTAGATTTGTTGAGTGGTCAATTTCCTCATCTGTTTAAATTAAGTATTAAAGGTTCGAGTTTTATTATTTTTTATTTTTACAGGAATTTGGTTAAAAAGTTTTACTCAAGGAAAGAAAAAAAAAAGGCACCTATTCATTCATCTATACAAGAAGTTTCATGCTATCTGAAGTCTAAAAGTCTAGTTATGAAATTATAATAACAAAACTAATGTCTACAATAGTACGAATAGTATATAATATATTCTCATCAACTTTAGTCACCAAAAAAAATATTCTCCTCAACTTTTAGTAGACCTTAGATTGTTAAGCTAAGCTAGTATCATCATTTTTTCATTTGGTGTATGTTCATGTGAATAATATATTTATATGTTGAAAGAAGAGACTAAACAAATCATTTTTTGAATTATCCGAACTCAACTAAATTAACCTAGTTCTAAACTAATTATATTTTTACTTGCTCATCTCTTGTATTTCAGAGTAGCCTCAATCATGAGTTACACGAATAAAGAAAGGTTGGAAGTCTAGGGCATGGTTTTCAGATGTTATTTACACTAGCAGCCACAAAGCTGATGACACAGGAAATTATAATCAAAGTCATCTTGCTTCCTTTTTTTAAAAATTGAAAAATGAAAAATGACGCGTGAACATATCCAATAGAGGATGCACTAAGGCACATGTATGTGTTAAAAATTAAGGTTACTGTGTGGTTTGCGTTTTTATTTTCTGTTTTTATTGTCAGTATTTTCTATTTTTTGAATTTTGTAAAAAAAAAAAAGTAAAAACAACAGATAAAAACAAAAAATAGAATTTAATTATTTTTACTGTTTTTATTTTTTTGTTCACAAAATAAAAAATAAAAAATATTAAAAAAAAAACAAAAAAAAAAACGCAAACTAAACACACTTTAAAAGTTCTTTGTCATCTAAAAATATGATTTCTTAGATAAACGGAGAAATTAAATTACCCAATTATTAAGCCTAAAAGAGAAAACATGCATAAGAAAAGATTTACCAAAATTCAACCATGCTATCATTGCAGTCACACAAAAAAACCTATGCTATCATTGCTATGCACATATAAACAATCTTATTAAAATTTTCAGAAGAAAAGAGTATCCACACTTATTCGAATTAATGACATGACATGCCATTTCAATTATAATATAATTTCTAATTTTAGTCTTAGGTGTGTATGTAATAGAGAAAACGATAAATAAATTTTTAATATTTTATCTCAAAAACAAATAAATTATCGACTAATTAAAAAAACAAAAATGTCTCTTTCTTTCTAAAACGCGAGACATCTAAATCTTTTCAGATAATTTATTTGTCTTTATATATTTTTGACAGTAAAATTTAAAAATCTCATATTTTAAAAAATAAAAAATATTTTTATATTTTTAATTTGTTTAAAATTTATGTATTTTCGAATTATAAAATTAAAGACTTATTTATTTTTTTAATAAAAAAAAAGAAATAGTAGTTTGGACCTTTGGTCTTTGACTACTCGATCGTCCATGAATTTACTTATGTAAAATTGTAAATTATTGTTTACTAGATATGAAGCCAACCATGGCCTAATATGTTTGTTAGGAAAGCCATAACTAGAAGTCTTCTAAGTAAAGTACATATAGACATTATCGAATTCTCCAAAAGTAGATTGAGCATTATTATTTAATGTCGATAAACTCACCAAGCAGAGCCTAGCTAAGAGTCTTAAAAGTTGGGATTGGAGTAAAGTCTCAGAGGTTATTATTTAGAGCCGCCAAAACGAGATTACTGAGTTCAAATTAGCTCATCTTAAATGTTGAGTCAAAATTGGAAAGACTAGTTCTACTTTTTTAACGAGCCAATAAAATATTAGTTCTATTTGATTTAATTTGTCTTAGTGATGATGAGTTAAATGAGGGATTTTTTTATTTATATAAATTAAATAATTTTATTAATTATCAATTTTTATAATATTCATCGTTTTTACTGAAATACATTCCATATCACATTTTATTTATCGTATAAACGAATTAAATTTACGTTTATTTTACTGTAAACGAAATAAGGTTGAAAATGAGGTGATAGTATGACGTGTGCATACGTGTTCTGTAATGTCTCTATTTTATTTACACTATAAACGAAATAAATTTAGTAACGCCTATAAAAGGGGTTTCGTTCACAGGTCTAGAAGAAGCCAAAATTCAATGTTTGGATAACATGGATAGGCGGCGGTACGAGGGACGGATCATCCTACACAAAGTTCGACTGTCCAGATCCACCACCACTAACATCACCAACTTCTGCGTAGAGCTCCATCACTTGTTCACACAATTCTACCATGAATGTCAAACATCAGCCGCACGCCCGCACATGCTCGTCGCCATGTAGTTGAAACAGACGAAATCGAAAAACTCTATTTCTCATCGGGGCTAGCATTCTATACCCTATCATTCCAATCTCTTTTTTCCCACTATGATTGAGGTGCCTCAATATTAGACTCTTCAGTTCCGACAACGAGGCAACTCGCCGTGTACACAGCAGCACGGGATTCTCACACTCAGACTCGACCCCGTTATCTCGGTTCTTCATAAAGCAATTGGGATACACACACAACTAAATATACACTACTAGTAGACATTATAACTAGTTTGGAAAAGGTTTAAAAGGAGATAGTGAACTTGTTGTGAAGAATACAATAGATTGCACACCCTTTTATAACTGCTGGAAATTTGTCCTATTGTATTTCGTTTACAATATAAACGAATTAACTTTATACGTATTTCGTTCACAGTGTAAACGAAATATACACGTGTCGTTTTGTCGACCATTTTTTGTTTAGGGTGTAAACGAAATACGTGTAAAATTAATTCGTTTACACTATAAATGAAATGTGAGATGCAGCGTATTTAAGTAAAAACACTGTATATTATGAAAATCAGTAATTAATAGTATTATTTAATTTATATAAATAAAAAATCCGTTAAATGAGTTGTCCCTTTTTTATTTTTTGATTTTTTAAAAGAATTTGATTAAAGAAAGTTAATCAAGGACAGAAAAAGTACCTAAACATTCGTATATACAACAGATTTCATACTAACTAAATTCTAAAAGCCTAATTACGAAATTACAATCACAAAGGTCTACAATAATAAGAATAGTATATAATAGAATAAAGGATCATTTTTGTCTCCAACGTTTAGGGTAAGTCTCAAAGTTATCCCTAACATTTCAATAGTTCTATTTAAGTCCCTAACGTTTTAAAATTAACTCAATATTGTCTGCTGTTAGAGATCCGTTAACAAAATTGACGGCAGGACAAAATTGAGACGCTTTTGAAACGTTAGGGACTTAAATAAGACGAAAACGTTATGGACAAAAACAAAACATAAAAATAAATTTTAATTTAATTTTATCTTTCAATAATATTAATTTTTTACTATACATAGTATTCAATTATTTTTTAATTACATCTAAATAAATTACACTTAATTATATTACTTTTATTTTAAATGAATTTATTTTTTTTATAATTTTAAAGAACTTTGATACATTAGAGACAAAAGGTATAATTTATATTTTATTGTATATATATTATTTTTTTCTTTTATGCAAGTTTATATATTAGTCATTTTGCAAACATTTCATGATAACTAAAAATCTTTAAGAGTAAAATTATAAAAAAAATAATTTATTTAAAATGAAAGTAATATGATTAAGTGTAATTTACTTAGATGTGATTAAAAAATAATTGAATATTATGCATAGTAAAAAATTGATATATTGAAGGATAAAATTAAAATTTATTTCTATATGTTATTTTTGTCCCCAACGTTTTCGTCCTATTTAAGTCCCTAACGTTTCAAAATCGTCTCAATTTTATCCCGCCGTCAATTCTGTTAACGGATTCCTAATGACAGGACAACATTGAGTCAGTTTTGAAACGTTAGGGACTTAAATATAGGATTATTGAAACGTTAGGAATAATTTTAGAACTTACCCCAAACGTTGAGGACAAAAACGATACTTTACTTTGTATAATATAAGCTCTCTAACTTTTATTAGACCTTGGATTGTTAAGCTAGTATCATCAATTTTGCACTTAGTGTGTGTTCATGTAAAGAATATGTTTATATGTTAGAAAGAGCGGGCGAAACAAGTCAATGCTCATGTGTGTGTGTTAAAAGTTTCTTGTCATCTAAAAATAAGGTTTCTTATATAAAAGGAGAAATTAAATTACTCAATTGTTGAACATAATAGAGCAAACAAGCATAAGAAAAGATTTACCAAAACTCAACTATGCTATGCACATATAAGAAATCTTATTAAATTTTTAGAAGAAAAGAATATCCACACTTATTCGAATTAAAGGACACAATTGGCTAAATTACATGGGGGCATCATGCTTAATAACGGTATAAAAAACTTCAACCACCCTTCAATGCTACCCCCATGCAGTGTATAGTCCCATCTTCAATCACCCACCAAGTCACGCACACAAACACAAATATTGAAACATATCATACAACCATATGCATCATATTGGAAGATGTTCAGGTATTCGGTTGTACTTGATCGAAACATTTGATTCCACTATTTAGAATCTTTATATTTTAAAAAATGTAAATGGCGTAGATTGATGGAAAATCCTTGATGTGAATAGCACCGGCTAGAACCCATGCTGAGCATGCAACCGGTTCATACTTTGGTCAGTTTATAATGGTTCAAAATTCTCCTACTTGCCCAAACCGGCTGAAAAATAGCTCTGTTTTATATACTAAAGTTGTTTTAGCTGATATAATATTGGGTCTTTTAGTTACATTTTTGTTGCTTTCACTGGAAATTGGCTCCAAATTTTGTATGATGCCATGAAATAAAAAATTTTGGTAAGAAAATATTAACTACACAGATAAGTGATGAAATAGCTCAACATTTTTATTATAATATAAAATTTTTAAAAACATTTTAATTTTCACATAAATTTCGAAACAATTATTTTACATCTTAATATTATTACAGGAAAGTAATTGAATATATTAAGAAATTCATACTGATAAGGTTAAATAAATTTTTGAAAAAGACAAAATTAAGATAGATATTCATGCTATGTACAAAAAAAATTATTCACTTCATATTTTTAAAATTTTTAATTTTATTATTTAGTAATTTATTTAATTTGTATTACTATTATTTTATTATATAAATATTCTTGAATAATTTTTCTGGAATAGATTTGAAAGAAGATAAAATAAAAAAGTATAGTTAAGAGAAAGTGGTGTTATTACTTATTAATTTGAGAGTAGTATTATCATTTTCATATATATATATGTATATGATGTTTGTTGTATAGATATTCTTAAATAATTATTATAGATATATTATTTATTTTATAAATATATTTTAATAATTATTAAAAAGATATAATTTATATTAAAATTTTATATAATTAATAAAATCAACATGTTACGATATACAATAACATAATTGCGAATAAAATAACTAAAATTGGAGTATTTTTTCTTATTTATTAGAATTTTGTACACATAAATTAATACTGTTTGTACTTATATTTTTTAAAATTTGCATATCTAAATTAATAAAATTTATTTGTTAAAGATAATTTAATAATTATACTTGTTAAATAATGACAAAAAATACTAATAATTATTCATCCCCTAAAATTTCTCATATATATGGATATACAAATAAGTAATAAGAAATATATAAAGAAAATTTAACAAATTTAAAAATACAAAATAACTAAAACAACGTAATAAGAGAATATAGTTTGAATATATTACTTTAAAAGAAGAAAGCACTTAATTTCAAATCATAATTTAAAACAATAAAATAATAATAAATTAACAAGATAAATAAAGGAAATAAAGTACAAAGAAAAAATAATTTTAAAAACAATATATATATATAGTCATATTTAAATTTAATACCATTTTCTTATAATTATATTTTTTTATCTTTTATCTCCAATAATTATTCAAAAATATTCTTGCAATAAAATAAATTAATACAAATTAAATAAATTAATAAAAAATAAATTTAAAATATTTTATAAATACAGATTGAATAGAAATTTTTTGTATAATTTATAAATATTTACTCTAATTATACTTAATTTCCTTCCTATTAATAAATTGTTTAATCTTATCGGTATTAATTTTTTTAACATTTTCAATTACTGCTCTATAATAATATTAATATATAAAATAATTGTTTTTAAATTTACGTAAAAATTAAAATATTTTCAAATATTCTATATTGTAAATAGAAATGTTGAGCCGTTCTATCCCCTATTCTTATATACTTTGAATGAGTCAAAACGAGGCCACTAATTAAGCCACAAACATTTGAAGCGAACTATCCTACTATTCCTATGTGAACTATTTCAGCTGGTCAATTGCATAATTTCATATCTACTTCAAGAATTAATATGGTAATCCCAAAACTCACTAGAAGATAAAAATATTGCTGGAAACTTGATAGACACAAGAACATAAATACGTGATAATTTTCCCATCATTACTAACTTGTATAAATTATTGTAGAGTAAATATCGTTTTTGTTCTCAACGTTTGGGGTAAGTCTTAAAGTTGTCCCTAACGTTTCAATCGTCCTATTTAAGTCCCTAACGTTTCAAAATAGACTCAATGTTGTCCTGCCGTTAGGAATCCGTTAACAGAATTGATGGCGGGACAAAATTGATACGATTTTAAAACGTTAGAGACTTAAATAGGATAAAAACGTTGGGGACAAAAATGATACATAGAAATAAATTTTAATTTTATTATTCAATAATATCAATTTTTTACTATATATAGTATTCAATTATTTTTTAATCACATCTAAGTAAATTACACTAAATCATATTACTTTCATTTTAAATAAATTAATTTTTTTATAATTTTACTCTTAAAGATTTTTAGTTATCATGAAATGTTTGTAGAATGATTAGTATATAAACTTGCAGAAAAAAATAAATAATATATATATAATAAAATATAAATTATATCTTTTGTCTCTAATGTATCAAAATTCTTTAAAATTATAAAAAAATAAATTTATTTAAAATGAAAATAATGTAATTAAGTGTAATTTATTTAGATGTAATTAAAAATTAATTGAATATTATGTACATTAAAAAATTAATATTATTGAAAGATAAAATTAAATTAAAATTTGTTTTTATGTATTGTTTTTGTCCCTAACGTTTTCGTCCTATTTAAGTCACTAATATTTCAAAATCGTTTCAATTTTGTCCCGCCGTCAATTCTGTTAGAACAGGACAACATTGAGTCAATTTTGAAACGTTAGGAACTTAAATAGGACTATTGAAACGTTAGGGACAACTTTAAGACTTATCCCAAACATTGGGGACAAAAACGATACTTTACTCATTATTGTATAAACCATATGTATCATATTACTGACTTGTATAAATTATTGTATAAAGTCTGCTATTTGGGCTATCCTGGTATTAAGAGCCCATTTTTTATGCCAAGTTTATTTAGTGCTAGTATGGAATCAAATCATGTTCTACTATTATGCCAAGTTTATTTAGTGTTAATATGGAATCAAATCATGTTCTACTATTATGTCGTGGAATCAAAGAAGTTATTAGTTCGCCAAAATTTTCTTCTTTTTTTTTTGGCAATTTTTCTCCTATTTGACATTTAGTTATTACCATTAGTTTTTTAACTTTCCTTGTAATATGTAACTCTTGGACAGTTGTATAAAGTTGCGGAATATTTGTAAGAAATTTCTATCAAAAATTTAAATTAAAAATATATGAAATTGCCATAAACACACCTTAGAATACAATTGCTAACTGGTAATATTCAAAACACTTTTTTTTTTCAAAAAAATCAAAATTATATAAAATGTTGAACGAACATGGAACCGAATAAATTCATAAGTACATACCAATTAATATTAATAAGTCATCATAAAGTATACCAACATCATACAATAAATCAAATTAATTACATAATAAAAATAAATTGTCATAAGGATCAGTTAAACATCATTCAAACTTCAAAAGTCTATCATAATCCCCATAAGTTTAAAATAAAATAAACCCTTAAGGATGATCTAAACCTAAGAAAATGTGAGTTTAAATTAAAAAAAAAAAACAAATTAGAAAAAAAAAAGGTCTAAAGACCAAGTCATTCCAGACATGTGACTGCAAAATCATGCAATCATCATCTGTTAAGCAGTTGCAGAGACAATCTCCACCACAGACAGCCATCTTCACCCTTCACTTGCAGCAGCATAGAGAACTCATTCAACACCCAATTATAGCAGGTACAAGGAGAGAAACTGACCCCAAAGATTTTAAAAAATAGCTAAGGGGAAGGTTTGGGGAAAAAGAAAGAAGAAAGTAAAAAAACAAATCCCCTGATTTAAACAAACAACCACCATCATGCCATCAGAG
Organism: Arachis stenosperma; assembly: GCF_014773155.1. NCBI lineage: Eukaryota > Viridiplantae > Streptophyta > Magnoliopsida > Fabales > Fabaceae > Arachis > Arachis stenosperma. The sequence continues at coordinate 12,491,080 of NC_080377.1, forward strand.
TAGGACAGCCGTGTATATATATATTTTTGATATAATGTATAAAATTGTGTCTATTCTTTGAGGGATTTTTCCTTCCCATTTCTCAATCATGTTTTTCTATATACCTCATGAGAAATTGCATCGCACCACCCATATGTAAAAATTAAGACCATGATAGATACCTGCTTTCCATTTTGCCCTAAGAATATTCTCCAAAAAATCTTTTTTAGAACATCTGAAACTAGTTTTGCGCAGAAATTGAGTGATTTGAAACCTGAATCCCAGCTTGACCACCATCGCTGGTGGAGGGCAGAAGTTGACTATTTAATTCCCCAAAAGGCCTATTCTGTAAAGCATCTAATCCTTGAGCACTGTCATTGTTAGTTGACTCTAGCGCAATGCCTTGAATCTGTTCTGCCAACCTTCCAACAGTCTGAGAACTCATGATATTAGGGGGAATGAGCCATCTGGCCCAATCATTTCGCCTCCTTATCTTGTCGCCCTATAATTGAAATAAAAACAAATATGATTAAACTTTGTAACAATAAATATGAAAAAATCCTTTGAGAATTTAAAACTAAGAACTTGACATCTAATGAGTTTAGAAAATATACATTCACTTCAAGGACGGATGAAGTTCGAACAGCATCCAACACAACCTGGATGTTATCAGTCAGCTGCATAACCTGGTAAATACAAACTAATGGTCATCTAACTGCAGATGATTCTACACAACTCAAATATCCAGCAACAAATAAATTTTCACGATAGTTAGAAGGTTAAATAATTACATATAATCTTAAGATAGATTACTATTTTTGAGAAGGTCTTCACCTTTTCTATCTTCAGTATCTTGTCATTTTTTTAATATGCATACTTTAAATACAATGTGTTTGTAATATCAATTTTCATCTATCAACACTAATTCAATGAATATTGATATTGCAACCATAGAAACATAAATCATAGTCATGTATGTTTTCTAGGAAAGTTCTCAAACACAGCAGATGTCGCATCAAAGTACATATAACAGAGACATAATTGAATACTCCAAGAGTAGATTGATTATTTATGGATAATAAGTAAATAAAAAAGTTGTGTTAATCATCTATAAATTCAAACAAACAACCCCATTCATGATAGAAAAGGAGCAGAGGAGTAGTTAATAGCTAGAAACAACAGAAGAACAATAGCTTACTTTCTTGAAGCCTGCTATCAAGCTTATAGGAACCCACCCCTGATCATCCATGTTCTGCCGCAAGTACAGATCTTTGATCAAATTGTCATTACTGCAAAACCAGTTATTGCATGTATGCAGTCATCTTTCCAAATCATATACCAAATGAAAACTGTAGCTAACAAAAATATGAGCATTACCTGAAATAATAATCAATCTGGTTCACTATCTTTGTATACAAGTGCGGATCAGGAGGTTGATAATACATCAAATTTGGTGGTATTGGAGGAATATAAGAAACACCTCTTAGTGAATCCAGGTGTGGAGATGGCATGTACACCATCTGCTGAAGAGGTGGTTCTGAAAATGCATGTAAACATCAGAACATATCCATACACAAAAACATTAAATAGCATGTTAACGTTTATAAATTTTACCAGAATACCCCATGCCCCCAAAAGGCCTCATCTGTGGGGGTGCAGCATAGAAGTGATTAGGAGGAGGTGGTGGCGGAGCTTGCACCATCCTCGGACCAAATCTCGGTGACATATAATTGTCTCTGCCATTGAAGTTTCGATGAGCATTCCAGTCCTGATGCCCATGTCCCTGATCACGTCTGCCACCATAATTATGATGGTGAGCCCCATCTCCACGAGGATGTGGACCACCATTCCGGTTTCTAAACGAATTACGCTGAGGATGGTCATTACGCTGCTGAGGGTGGTCACTAGACCCAAATCCAGTCCTAGAGCCATGGTGTTGGGGCCCTGATGCAGTGACCGAACCTTGAGGACCAGAATGTTGCTGTGGGTGGCCTCCATTAGAGGAGGTATTTGAGTTGTTCCTTCTAAATGTCCTTTGGTGAGTCGGCACTGCATTGCTCATGCCTGCATTGTCCTTTACTTGCCTCTGTGGAGAAGAAGGAACAGAGCTCCCAGTATTCTATAATTATCACTCAAAAACAAATAACCATCAGTGTGTACATTAAACAAACAAACAATAACTAACATCCATGAAAGTAAAATCACGGAGAACAAACGCAATTTCTAGCAATACTCAATCCTCAGTGACATCAACTACTGTTTTATTTGTTCCGTAATTAGAACTACCCCGATTGTGCCCTAAAAATAACAAGCAATACCTTTTTTTTTTCTTTTTCGTTTATTTTCTCTTATTCTTTAGGTTATTCTCTAACTTTCGATCACTGTCAGCTAAGAACTCCTCCGATAAAGGATTTGAAAGCTTTAACAATCATAAATAATGTAACAATTGAAATTACTAACAATGTGATTTAATTTATCCAAATCAAATCAAAATCTGAAAGGAGGAACACAAAAATCGCAACCTGCAATTCCGGCACAGGGCCCTTCGCAGCAGTCTCCGATAGCGCGGGAGATTTCGCCGTAGCCCTGGCTGACTCCACCAACGCCGGCCAAGAATCTGCATCCATGACCTCCGACGAAGAAGAGCCACCACCGCCGCTCGAGGGTTTGCTCCAAGCAGGCCTCCTCCCGGCTCCACCGGCGCCATTGTTCCCGCCGTTGTCAAATCCCTCACGACCAGGCTCCTCCGGCGGCACAGAATTCACAGAAACAGCTGGAGCCTCAACGAGCGGCTGCGTAGGAGGAGCGGCGGCGGCGGCGACGACGTGGCTCCACGCAGAGGAACCAACGCCTCCAGTTCCAACGACGGTGAGATTCGGTGAATGATTGGAAGGAGCACCTGCACCGGTCATGGCCATTGGAATCGGAACGATGATGGAATCGAATAATCACGTGATGGATTGGGAGTGATCACGTGACCGAGAACAGATTGAAGAAGAAAACACGAAATTAGTTAGGGTTCGTTGCTCGGTTTGATTATTCCGATCTCTTTCTCTCTCTCTCTCTCTTTCTCTTTCTCTTTCTCTTTCTCTCTCTCGCTGTGTGATCGCGGAAGTGAGAAGCAGAAGAGGGTGGAAGAAGAGGAGGTTTGTTAAGAGTGTGTGTGCATTTATAGGAACCTAAGGCTCTGTTTGGCACCAAAACGTGTTTTCATTTTTCAAGCTTCTTCTTTCTCTCTCTTCATTCTCAAATTTTTATTTTTATATTACATATTAAATAAGATAAGATATGATAGCAGCTGAAAGATATAAGTATAACTCATTCAATTTTTCGAATGCTACTAGTTAGTAAGGTAGTTTTAAAATTTTAATTCAATTCAAAATAAAAATCGGTTGGAGTTGTTTTTAATTTTTTATCTTACTTACTATTTTAAAATTTTTGTTTCGAAGATACATTGCTTTTAGATATTGATTCTAGTATATTGAATTGAATTGAATTATTGATACTGTAAACAAATAATATTATTTTTATTACTACCATTTAATTGAATTTGGCATCCAAGTTTAAGTACCAATTTTTCCTTTTAATTTTTACTTATTTATTATTAACTAGTTACTTATATAAGGTGTTTATATAAAATAATTTAACTGTATTATATATACACTAAAATTAATTATTAGTATAAAATATATATTAAAATATAAAATACATATTAAAAATGAGTTCATAAATATATAGAAATGATTTTAATGCATCTATTATTATATAAACCAAATTCATGTGTTTGTGTTTAAATCTCTCTCGTTTGTTTTCTACTGTTGTTATGTTGTCACTTTTTTAATTATGATGATTTAAGATCAATAAAAATATCTAACATTATCATGACAATCTTGAACTTAATTAAAAAAATTTTGAGAATCCACTTTGTACGGATAATTAATTTTTACCGAATTTTTTGTTATCTTATTTAAATATCACTATTAACCATAGTTCTAAGCATCAAACTGAATTGACCGATTTTAATAGGATTAATTAAAAATCAAATACCAAATAGATTTTAACAAAGATAAAAATTAGTTACAGATCAAATTATAACTGCTTAAATTTGTACAATTTTGTATCAGCATCAAATTATCATAAAAAAAAAGTATGAATTCTCTTAAATAATAACATGTTGTTCAACGAAGATTGAGTAATAAGGTTTACTGAAACAAAATCCAAAATAAATCAACAAATTCTTGAAGAAGCTTCACTATTGGAAAATTGAATGAAAGCTACCTTTAAATATATTTATGTTTAGCTTTATTCCCCTATATACTACACACTAATTAAGTCTTAATTATATGTAGCTTTCAAACAAGTGTGTTTCTAACATGTATTATTTTATTAATAGATGTGACATGTATAACCATAAATAAATATCAATTATTTCACTCATTATTTATATATATCACTTTTATATAATTTTCTATTTTTATATTAAAAATATTTGATAAAAAATATAAGCAAATATAGTGCAAATATCATTATTACTTCACTTTTTTACTCACGTTACTGTGAATGTGAACAGTAATCAGTGAGGTGATCCAGCTTTGTAATATCATCTAATCTTATGAGGGTTATCTAGTGTAATTCATTGTTAGCAGAACCGGACCGGATTATCCGGTTCGACCTGAAAACTGATGAATTGGACTCGATATCGATCCGATCTGATGATTGGACCGTACAAAGTTAAAAATCGGTGCGAACCGGTCAAATCTACAAAGAATTGGTAGAAATCGATCAAATTCGATAGTAACCGGTCTGATCGAACCGGAACAATTTAAAATTTTTTCAAAATGAAGCAGTTGGAGTTCGAACCCCCTCTCTCCAAGAAATAAAAGGTAGCTACAAGGATTTATTTTTAAATTAATTATATTTTTATTTAACAGTAATTATAAACTCACTTATTATTTTTTCATAATTATATAATATCTATTAATATTATTTTTTAATAAATACTTGTAGTATATAATAGTATAATAGATATAAACTAATTAATAAATTATTAAAATTCGAAAATAATACTTATTTTAATATAAAAATAAAATAAAAATATTTATTGTTACGTTGGGTAATCGGAGATAATGGGCTTGACTCGTTAGGTTGGCCCAAACGCTTGTGGAGGGAAACCTTCGAAGAGAATCGCGCTCTTAGGCTTCCATCCGACTTGTGAGTACGAGTGAATGGGGGTGGTACCTGCAAAGACACTCCGATGCCTAAGTCAGCAAGGGTGTAAGCAGGTCTAGAGAGTATTGGGACTTAGAGATACCTGAGGGATGTCAGTGTATTTATAGTGGTGAACCAATAACCACCGTTGGAGTAGTTCCACTTTTCAGGGTGTATAACCGTCCCTTTATCTTAGGGAGGTTACGATATGGCCTCTGGAAATGGGTAGAGAGATTTTAGGGGCAGTTACTCATTTGAATGAGTGTTTATCTGCCAGTCAATCTTCGTCCCCAACTTCTTTGGGATAAGTCGTGGTGAGAACCGACTTCGTCAGGAGTAGGTCGGTATAGTGCGAGGCTCAATCCTTTGGATTGGGCCTTTCGTTGGGTCCTGGGCCTTATCATTGGGCCAGGGTATGAACAGTGTCCCTACTCGAGCCCAATTTCTTTTAAGACTTGGGTTCGAGTATTCTACTCGGGGTCGTAGCCGACCTGGGAGGGAACCGACGTGACTTTTCGTGGCTTTTGATTTTCACAGTTATGTCTAATCAAACGTCGCGTCCGTTAGAGGTTCGCGTAGGGATTGATTACCTTGGTAACGGTGCACTCATTAATGACCGCTTCTGTTTTTACCATTATGCCCCTAACGTGTTTATAAATACTTTCCCTCTCTTTCGTTGTTTCGTTTCTGCGATTTTTTGCTTCTCATCTGTTCGTGGGGAATTCTTGTTTGAAGGCTTTCATCTTCCTCTACCCTTTTCCAAGCAAAGGTTGGTTCTTTCTCTCCTTCTCTTTTACTAGGTGCTTCTGTTTGCATGTTTTTACTTTTAGAGAGAGGAGTTTACTCTGTAGGCTTCTGTTTGATTCCATGTTCCCTTAGAGACCCTGTTCTTGATCTTTTTCTTTTTTCCTTTGTAGGTTTCGCTAATCCTTTTTAGGAAAAGAAAAATGTCTTCCATAGAAATTCTTGCTCAGCGGGTCGATGTTACTGTTTTAGGAGAGGAAATTTTGGTTGATGCCGAATTTATTACCAACTTTCGCACTCACCACAGAATTTGTACTTCTGAGGAGGATGAGCCGAAGTACGAATTGGTGGTCCCGGGTCCGGAAGACCGGGTTTGCTTCGGGAGGGCTACTGAAGCGGCTCCTCATTTCTTCTACATGTATGAGAGCATGGTTACCCGTTTGGGTGTTTTTCTTCCATTTTCTGACTTCGAAATTACTGTCTTACATCACTGCCGAGTTGCTCCTACCCAACTTCACCTAAATTCCTGGGGTTTTCTGAAAATCTACCAGTTTATTAGTCACGCTTTAGACTTTCCGACGTCCTTGAGGATTTTCTTTTATCTCTTCCACATGACCAAGCCCTTCAGTGGGCTAAACAACAAGCAACAATGGGTGTCTTTCCGAGCTATACAAGGTTGGAGAGTTTTTACCCTTTTTGACGAATCCTTCCATGACTTCAAAAATTATTTTTTCAAAGTTCAAGGCGTAGAAGGTCACCACACCTTTTTCTTAGACGAGAGTTCTTCCCCTCGCTTTCCTCTGTACTGGCTAGAGGCCTCCCCCTGTGAGAAATATGGTTTGGATGACCTGGATGAGGTGGAGGCAGCCATTGTGGGGTTCCTCCGAGAAGTGAGGGGGAGGGCCCCATATCTGGATACTAAGAAGTTTCTCCAAGGGGCTCCGACCTTTGTCCAGACACAATTAGGTAGCCTTTACTTTGTTTATGTTTTCTGACTTTGTTTCTTCCGACTTGTTCTTCTGACTATTAATTTGTTTTGAACAGAGATGGCGAAGAAGAATTCCAGTGAATCTTACCAGAGAGTCCAGGAGGCCAAGGCGAGGTCCCGTGCCAGGGCTGGCGGCGCTAGGGTAACTAGCTCTCCTCTTCCTCCTCCTCCCCCTTCTTCCCGAAGTTTGGGGACTCCTTCTCAACCCATCGTCATTTCCTCCTCGGCTTCTTCTTAGCCGCTCCCTCCCCCCGACCTTCTCCTGAGCCAGAGAAGAAGAAGCGTAAGACTTTAGAGTCTAGCTCTTCTTTTGAAGGTGAGGCTAAGGTGGATGCTCCTGTATTTATCCGAAAATACATCTTTTCCCATACCCGTATAGGTATGGATGATGTTTCTATCCGGAACCACCTCACTATTCTGGCTCAGGAGAATATCAGGGGGGCGGCGATGTGCACCAAGTTTCTTGATATTTTTGAGAAGACTCCTCTTAGCTCTCTGGGTTCAACCTCGAGGGTTGAAGAGTTGGAGGAAAGGCTTCTCATATATCAGAAAAATGACAAGGAATTGAAGGAGGGGGTTGCTAAGTTGAAGGAGGAGAGGGATGGCCTTCGGGAGAAGGAGAGCAAGTTACAAGCCCAATGCAATATGGAGGAGGGCTTGAGGAAGAAGGCGCAGGAGAGTTATTCGAGCTTGTTCAAGGACCTCGTGGAGGTGAGGAAGGACTTGTTGAATTCTCGGAATGCTTACGCCGAGTTGGAGGACTCTATTGCTGAAGGAGCCGAGGAGGCCTGGAGGATTTTTAAGGAGCAGGTCGGAGTCCTTGCTCCCGACCTGAATCTCTCTCTTTTGGATCCTGACAAGGTCGTCATTGATGGTGCCATAGTTTCTCCTCCTGCTCTCGAGGTTGTCTCTGAGTCAGATTTGAAGACTCAGGGGCAGAGAATCATTGAGTCCCCTCCTCGTCCAAAGGATGCTCCGAGTTCCTCAAGGTCTCACAGAACCTCCTCTCCATCTCCTACGGACACTTCTCTCCCTGATCCTGATGGCGCTCGACTACTCTTCCCGACTCTGGTGGTGATGTTCTCTAAAAAATTTGTTGGCTATATGGGGGCCCGGCCTGTGGGTCCCCTCTTTTTTTTATGTTTGTGGTAGTGACTTGGTTGACATTTTTCTTGGTCTCTTAAGGCCGTAAACAAAAAATACATAGAAATACCCTTTTTGGATAAGGGTTTAAGTTTAACAAAAAATACCCTTTTTTGGATAAGGGTTTTAGTTACCTTTTGGTGTGCATGCTTTTCTGATTTTGGCGTTTTTGAAAAACCCTTTTGATCTTTTGAAAACCTTTTTCTAGTCTGTCCCTTTTAAGCCTTTTTGTTTTAAGGGCTTAGGACAGCCTTTAGCTTTGGCTTTTTAATAGGTTTTTCAATCTCTTTTTAGTATTCCTTATACTCAATTTTTTTATTCATTGAGTTCCTATGACTTAGGTTATTTTTGCGATGCGTTTTTTTCTCCTACTCGGTTTTTTATCTCGACTTATGAGTCGGAGTGTCTCCGAGTTTCTTACGATCAACCTTTATAACCTCTTTACACCGACTTGTACCTCGTCGTTTTATCCTGACGACCATCTAGGTCGGTTCATGGGATTTTCACGCTTTGTCAAGGTTAAGTCGGCGCGTTTCGTAGAAAGAAAAAACAGACGAGAAGGAATTTATAAGAGATATTGCAAAAAGATCTTTATTTATTTGGGAAGGTACCTTACTACTACTAAGGGTTTTTAATAATCTATTCCCCCTTAGTCTCTACTGTGATGCCTCGTTAAAAACCCTTTTTCAGAAAAAACCCTTTGATTTTTGGGAAAAATCGTGAAGTTGGGAAAAGAGTACATCAGGGAGTAGAGTTCGCATTTAACTATAGTACCTTTTCATGTTACAAGCATGCCACGACCTTGGTAACTCGGTGTCGTTTAGGTCGGTCACCTTATAATAGCCTTTTCCTAGAACTTTCCTAATCTTGTATGGTCCCTTCCAATTAGCGGCGAGCTTTCCTTCCCCAGACTTGTTGACTCCTATGTCATTTCTGATTAAGACCAAGTCGTTTGGGGTGAAGCTCCTTTGAAGGACTTTTTTGTTGTACCTGATAGTCATCCTTTCTTTCAATGCTGCTTCTCTTATCTGGGCTTGCTCTCGGACTTCGGGGAGCAAATCAAGTTCCTCTTTGTGCCCCTGTATGTTCCCGATTTCATCATGGAGGATCACCCTTGGGCTTTGTTCAATGATTTCCACTGGTATCATAGCTTCTACACCACAGACAAGTCGGAAGGGCGTTTCTCCAGTGGCAGATTGTGGTGTCGTCCAGTAAGCCCACAACACTTGGGGGAGCTCCTCTATCCAGGCTCCTTTTGCATCTTGTAGTCTTTTCTTTAGCCCTGCCAATATGACTTTATTGGCTGCCTCGACTTGTCCATTTGCTTGGGGATGTTCCACCGAGGTGAACTGGTGTTTGATCTTCATACTGGCCACTAGGTTTCTAAAGGTGGAGTCGGTGAACTGGGTTTCGTTATCTGTAGTAATGGAATAAGGTATTCCATACCTTGTGATGATATTTTTGTAGAGGAACCTCCGACTTCTTTGGGCTGTGATGGTGGCTAATGGTTCTACTTCTATCTACTTTGTGAAGTAATCTATTCCCACGATTAAGTATTTAACTTGTCCTGGCGCCTGGGGAAAAGGACCTAACAAATCCATTCTCCACTTTGCGAAGGGCCATGGAGAAGTTATACTAATGAACTCCTCGGGGGGAGCCACGTGGAAATTTGCGTGCATTTGGCATGGTTGGCACTTTTTCACAAATTCTGTGGCATCTTTCTACAAGGTCGGCCAGTAGAATCCAGCTCGGATTACTTTCCTAGCTAGCGACCTGGCTCCGAGATGGTTTCCGCAGATCCCATTATGAACATCCTCTAGTACTTCAGTGGTCCTTGAGGTCGGTACGCACTTCAACAATGGCGTTAATATTCCTCTTTTATAAAGGATATTTTTCACCAGAGTGTAATGTTGTGCTTCCCTCCGGATTTTCTTAATCTCTTTTTCCTCTTTGGGGAGGATGTCGAATTTTAGGTATTCGACCAAGGGATTCATCCATCCGAGGTTTAGCCCAGTTACCTCAAGGACATCTCGTTTGTCCTCTACTTTTACCACAGAGGGTTCTTGGAGAGTTTCCTGAATCAAGCTTCTATTATTCCCTCCTGCCTTGGTACTTGCTAACTTGGATAGGGCGTCTGCTCTGCTATTAAGATCCCGGGTTATGTGCTTAACCTCGGTTTCCGCAAAGTGCCTGAGGTGTTCCAGAGTTCTTTCCAAGTATCTTTTCATGTTCGGGTCTTTAGCCTAATACTCTCCATTTATCTGGGAGGTCACTACTTGAGAGTCACTGTATATCATCACTTTTGTTGCACCGACTTCTTCTGCCAGCTTCAATCCTGCAATCAGGGCTTCATATTCTGCCTGATTATTTGAAGCTGGGAATTCAAATTTGAGGGATACCTCTATTTGGGTTCCCCTTTCGTCGGCCAGTATTATGCCTGTACCGCTTCCTATCTTGTTTGAGGATCCATCTACGTAAAGTTCCCATGCAGTTGGCTTCTCTTGATCTCCCGCGTATTCTGCTACGAAGTCGGTGAGGCATTGGGCTTTGATTGCTGTCTGAGTTTCATACTTCAAGTCAAACTCGGAGAGCTCTATTGCCCATTGAACCATTCTCCATGCAACATCCGTTTTTTGGAGGATTTGCTTCATGGGTTGGTTCGTTCGGACTCTTATCGTATGAGCTTGAAAGTAAGGCCATAGCCTCCGTGAGGCTATTACTAAGGAGTAAGCAAATTTCTCCAGTTTGTGGTACCTTAGTTCGGGGCCTTGTAGAACTTTACTGATGAAGTACATTGGATGTTGTCCAACCTCGTCCTCCCTTATCAGGGCTGATGCGACAGCTTTGTCTACTATGGACAGATATAGGACGAGATCTTCCCCAACTAGAGGTCGGGTTAGGATTGGAGGTTAGCTCAAGAACCTTTTGAACTCTTGGAATGCTCCTTCGCATTCTGGAGTCCATTCAAAGTGGCATCCCTTTCTTAATAAAGAGAACAGTGGAAGGGATTTTAATGCTGATCCTGCCAAGAACCTGGAGAGGGCTGCAAGTCGGCCATTTAGTTGTTGAACCTCCCTTAAGCAAGTCGGGCTCTTCATTTCCAGTATAGCTTGACACTTATCGGGATTGGCTTCAATCCCTCTTTGCGTCAGCATAAACCCTAGGAATTTTCCGGCCTCCACTGCGTAGGTACACTTTGCGGGATTTAGCTTCATCCCGTGCAACCTTATGGTGTCGAAGACTTGCGAGAGGTCTGTCAAGAGATCAGCTTCTTCCTTAGTTTTTACTAGTATGTCGTCTACGTAGACTTCCATTAAGCTCCCAAGGTGGCGGGCGAACACCTTGTTCATCAGCCTTTGGTATGTGACCCCTGCATTTTTAGTCCAAATGGCATGACCACGTAGCAAAAATTTGCTCGGGGCGTGATGAACGATGTTTTCTCTTGGTCTGGCTCATACATAGGGATTTGATTATATCCCGAGTAGGCATCCATGAACGACAAGTATTGATACCCCGAGCTAGAGTCTACTAGAGTATCAATACTTGGGAGTGGATAAGGGTCCTTAGGACACGCCTTATTTAAGTCGGTGTAGTCGACGCACATCCTCCATTGGCCGTTTTGCTTCTTAACTAGCACTACATTTGCTAGCCATGTTGGATATTTAACTTCTCTGATGAAGCCGGCTTCTAGGAGTGCCTGTACTTGCTCCTCCACTACTAGGGCTCGTTCCGGGCCGAACTTGCGCCTTCGCTGTTGTACATGTCGGAATCCTGGATACACCGAGAGCTTGTGGGACATAAGCTCGGGATCTATCCCAGGCATGTCGGAGGCTTTCCAGGCAAAAAGGTCAGAATTGTCTCTTAGGAGCTTAGTCAACCCTTGCTTTAGGGTTTCCCCTAGGTTGGCTCCAATGTTGGTATTTTTCCCCTCCTCTTTGCCGACCTGTATTTCCTCGGTTTTTCCTCCTGACTGTGGTCGCAACTCTTCTTTGGCCCTTGCACCGTCGAGCTCTATGGTGTGAACCTCTTTGCTTTTTTCCCTCAGGTTCAAGCTTTCATTGTAGCACTTTCTTGCCAATTTCTGGTCTCCCCGCACCGTTGCCACCCCCGCTGTTGTCGGGAATTTCATGCAGAGATGGGGGTGGATACCACCGCTCTGAGTCGATTTAGGGTAGGTCTTCCGATTAGGGCATTATATGCTAACCCTACGTCGATGACTATGAAGTCTATACTCAAAGAGTTTTGGATTTTTTCCCCTTTCCAAAGGTAGTATGAAGGGGTAAAAATCCCAGTAGCTTTATTGGCGTGTCACCTAGCCTGTATAAGGTGTCGGGGTAGGCTCTTAGCTCCCTCTCGTCCAACCCTAGCTTGTCAAATACGGGTTTGAAAAGGATGTCCGCCGAGCTTCCTTGATCTACTAGAGTTCTGTGGAGATGGGCATTGGCCAGGATCATGGTTATCACCACTAGATCATCGTGTTCAGGGATTACTCCTTGCCCATCCTCCTTTGTAAATGAGATGGTAGGAAGGTCGGGCGATTCGCTCCCGACCTGGTAGACTCGCTTGAGGTGTCTCTTGCGAGAGGACTTGGGGAGTCCCCCTCCTGCGAATCCACCTGAGATCATATGTATATGTCTCTTCGGAGTCTGCGGTGGTGGGTCTCTTCTATCTGCGTCATCTCGCTTTCTCTTCCCATTATTGTCCGACCTTTCCATGAGATATCTGTCAAGTCGGCCTTCTCTGGCCAGCTTTTCTATCACATTCTTGAGGTCGTAACAGTTGTTTGTTGAGTGACCATATATTTTATGGTACTCGCAGTAATCGCTGCGACTCCCCCCTTTTTTATTTTTAATGGGCCTAGGAGGTGGCAGCCTTTCAGTATTGCAAATTTCTCTGTATACGTCCACTATAGAAACCTTTAGAGGAGTATAAGAGTGATATTTCCTGGGTCTGTCGAGACCGAGGTCTTCTTTCTTCTTGGGCTCCCTCTCCCTTTCTTTTATCGAGGGAGGGTGCCCAGATCGCCAACTCGACTCTCTCAGTCTGGCATTTTCCTCTATGTTGATGTACTTTTCCGCTCTCTCCTATACATCACTCAAAGAGGTCGGGTGCCTTTTTGATATGGACTGTGAGAAGGGTCCTTCCCTAAGTCTATTTACTAATCCCATGATAACTGCCTCTGTGGGCAGATCTTGAATTTCCAAACACGCTTTGTTGAACCTTTCCATGTAATCACGTAGGGGTTCCCCGACCTCCTGTTTAACTCCCAGGAGGCTCGGTGCGTGTTTTACTTTATCCTTCTGGATGGAGAATCGCATCAGGAATTTTCTTGAGAGGTCCTCAAAGCCGGTAACCGACCCTGGAGGGAGGCTATCGAACCACTTCATCGCCGCTTTTGACAGGGTGGTCGGAAAAGCCTTGCAACGTGTTGCATCAGAAGCATCAGCCAGATACATCCGACTTTTGAAATTGCTTAAATGATGCTTTGGGTATGTGGTTCCATCATAGAGGTTCATCTCAGGGCTTTTGAAGTTTCTTGGAACCTTTGCCCTCATTATGTCCTCGCTGAACGGGTCCTCTCCTCCCAAGGGCGACTCTTCTCGATTGCCGCGGGAGTCTCGGGCTTTAAGGGAGGATTCAAGCTTTGTGAGTTTTTCTTCCAACTCTTTTCGTCGTTCTATTTCCTCCCTGAGGTTTCGCTCTGCCTCTCGTTGTCGTTCTAGTTCCTGTTCCAATTGCTCCAAACGACCTTGGTGGCCGTGGACCAGCCCCATTAGCTCAGTTGCATGGGGTGGCCCTTCCTTTCCGGACTCTCGTCCTTCCGATGAATTTGCCTTTGGGTTTTTGAGCCCAGAGGTGCCTTCTTTATGCTGGTCGCTGGTTCCTTGATGAAGGGTCAGGTCTGCGTCATTGTTTCCGGTATCTGGATTTTCTTGCTCGGAATCAGACGCTGTATGTCCATCTTCTGGTGAGTTGTCCGCCATTACTGGTTGATCTCTCGGTTCTCCGGCAACGGGGCCAATGTTACGTTGGGTAACCGGAGATAATGGGCTTGACTCGTTAGGTTGGCCCAAACGCTTGTGGAGGGAAACCTTCGAAGAGAATCGCGCTCTTAGGCTTCCGTCCGACTTGTGAGTACGAGTGAATGGGGGTGGTACCTGCAAAGACACTTCGATACCTAAGTCAGCAAAAGTGTAAGCAGGTCTAGAGAGTATTGGGGCTTAGAGATACCTGAGGAATGTCAGTGTATTTATAGTGGTGAACCAATAACCACCGTTGGAGTAGTTCCACTTTTAAGGGTGTATAACCGTCCCTTTATCTTAAGGAGGTTATGATATGGCCTCTGGAAGTGGGTAGAGAGATTTTAGGGCCAGTTACTCATTTGAATGAGTGTTTATCTACCAGCCAATCTTCGTCCCCGACTTCTTTGGGATAAGTCGTGGTGAGAACCGACTTCGTCAGGAGTAGGTCGGTATAGTGCGAGACTCAATCCTTTGGATTGGGCCTTTCGTTGAGTCCTGGGTCTTATCATTAGGTCAGAGTATGAACATTTAAGATAGAGTAAAATTAACAAAATACTTATTGTTTCTGTTCCATATTGTTTAGAATAGCTAGATATTTTTAAAATATTAGTAAAAATATGTATTTTAAATTTTTAATTCTAAATTTTTTACTATATTTTATTTTTTATTTACATAAGACCGGATTAACCGGTTCAACCAATAACCTACCAGTTAAACCAGTAACCCAGTGATCCAGTGACATCACCGGTTCAGTTATGACAATTATGGTGTAATTTACTCTAAATTCTTTTTCTATGTAAAATTAACAAACTTGTTAAAAAGACAATAATATAATTTTTCTTGTATTATTGATACAGTCAATTCATTAAAACTATAAACAAACTTAAAAGTCTATTTGATTTGCGTTTTTAATTTTTCCTTCACAAAATTCTGAAGACAGAAGGTGAAAAACTCAATTCGAACACCCTTACCTTTTCAATATTTTTTAATAAAACTTGCGGGAAAAAAAACGGTAACAGTAGAAAGCCAAAAAAAAATAAACAGCCAGATAAAACAAGTTCTCTGACTGATTTTGGCTAAATTTTTTTGTTACCAAATATTTCCAAAAAAAAAAGGAACATTGTAACATGATCCTCTTCTGTTCTGCATTACATATATACATATAAACCCATCTTAGTAAAAGATGCAATCAAACATTTTCAACAAAATTATCCTAGAAACTGTAGAATCAAATCAAATGCTAAGAACAAGGAATATCAAGATTGCAGAAAGGACAGCAACCAGGATAAAGCATGCCCTGCAATGTTTACCAAAAACAATGGAAACTACAATGGCAGAAGCATAACAGGACATGGAATGAACTCGGCAAGCAAGTTTGCGTCTATATGCTTTGTGTGGATTGCTTCCATGCTAATAACTACCAAGTCCAAATTGAGGTCGTCGGCAACATCGCCAATGATCGCTGTTGGCTTGCTCCCTTCTCCGAGCCGCTCGAGCAAGTTGTAATCCTTGAATCCACCTGTATATATGTTTTATGAATACAGAACAAACAGATCGAACAATCACTCGAAGCTCTCGGACATGATACAACAATGAAAGCCTTTTTCTACCTAGATATTGTTGGGACATATATCAAACAAACCTAGTGAAATCTATTAGGAAATGACCATTTAGACAATTCATGTAAATAATCATTGCATAGAAGAGAAAATAATCATAATAATTACCAGAGAATGTATGACAGAAAACCTTTTGACTAGCAAATGGAGCAGATAAATCTAATGAAATTATCAATTCATTATTCTTGATACTATGATAGCCAAGATTTCGTCACATTAAAAAACTTATGTGCTATTAGATTGAAATCGCGGCATGCATAATTAAGTTTCACAAAACCTCTATGAAAACAACTACATCAATACAACCGTGTTTAGTAACCTTTATATACTAGAAAATAATCTTCTTCTCCTCCTACTCTTCTTTTTTTTTTTTGGGTCCAAAATCTATCACAGGGAGATCATGGTTATAAACTTTTTAACCTGTGAATCCAAAAATAAGCTTATGCAAACAAACCTCCCATGTTACACAAAACCAAAACATTCTATGAAAGATTCTACTGTGAAAGGATATTAACCAAACAAGAAAATTTAGTATTGGTATTGTGCTTCAAAGGGCATGAACATGCATAATGCCAAGTACTATAAACAAAACAAAGAATTGCTTTTGGAAACCTTCAGAAATATGCCAGCGGATGCTGGATAGTTGCGTCTCGTGCTCAGGTAGTGACTCTTTCTGCTGTTCATCAATAACTGCAAAAGCATATAAACATGTAAAGGGTATGCCGATCGCTCCAAATAAATTCTCAATTTACAAATCATCAAAAAGCAAAAGAATGAAAAAGGATTTTCCTTCAGATTTTAATTTGAAACCGGATTCGGGTGTAGTTCTGTGGAAATAAATTAAGTAAAGAAAGATTAAGAGGAGAGATTAAGGGTAGGTAAACTTATGAGGAAAACACTTCTAGTAGTGACAAATAAGCAACATAAGAACTAAAAATGTGAAATGGTGGTGGAGAACAGTGTTGAGACCTTCACTAATGTCACAAGAGGAACTCTTTTTTGGCCTTTTCTTGGGTCATGTTAGAATTATTCATAAACAATAAAATTGCATTTTTGGTGTACAATCAAAACCCCAAATACAAGTTCCAAATTTGAATTGAGGATTTGCATATATATGATATGATGACTTACCTACTACTGTAATGTCAGCTCCATACTTTTTTGCCAAAGCAGTGGTAGTTGCTATAGCCTAATGAAAATTGCATTAACCACAAGTTAATCTTTGGTGAAGAATGGGAAAAAAATGTCAAGGATTCTATCAGGTATCAAAAACATCCCATTTGATTTGTTTTCTATTCTCATTTTCAGATGATATTTTTTCTCCATTACTCACAAAAATGTGACTATTTTGTATTGAATTCTCTGTAAAACAAACAAAAACACCCCAAGTTTCTCGATGAATTGGTTTCAAATTGCATATTCACAAATCACAATACCATCATCAACTAGGTCAAAAAAAACTTTCAATCCCAACATAGAATCAAAGAAGGTGCATCATAGAAACTCACTTGTCTTGTTCCTTCAGAGAGATAAGGATTCCTATCAGTAATAGGCAAAAGCAGATGCTTGAATTGTGTAAAGGCATCGGTAGCTGCACTCACTTCAGGTTCTTGTGCCTTAGCCTTAGCTAAATTGAGAAAGCAACAAATCAATTTTTAATAAATAAATTAAAAAAAATCTTTTTTTTTTTTTACTTCACAAAAAAGGGTAGCTGAACATATAATCAAATGCAATGCCTTGAATGCAAGTATAAGAAATAAAAAGTTGCCCACATAAAAAAGAACCGATTTGACTCAAATAACCACAATTTAGATTAAGAAAGCAGCAATTTTTTTCACCTTTATGGGTGACCCTGCGGAATCTGGAGAATAGAGAGTGTTGTTTATGAGGTTTGGAAGGGAGAGAAGGAAACAAGTTTAAACTGTTTGATGAAATTGAAAATGGTGGATTCAATAAGGAAGATTTTGGGGATTTAGGGGAAGGTTCAATGGGAACTGCAACCAAATAGTGAGCAAGCGCCATAATCAGGTGGATTGTGAGCTTCAGAGTTCAGTGAAGAAGAATATGGAGGAGATTGGGGTAAGTTCCAGAAAGGGGAACAAACATTATGTAAAATATTAAATATGTTTTTGGTAGATAACATGTGTATTTGTATTTATTCATATTTATACATATTCTTTTTAGTTTATTTATTATTTTTTTTTTTTACTTTAAGTTTACATAGTATTTAAGTAGCGTTTGGTAGAGAGATAGAGACGAAAAGACTGAGACTGAGACAGTGATTGAAATAAATCTCTGTTTGGTGCAAAATGGGAGACAGGAATTGAAACAAGAATGAAATTCTAATTTAATTTGCATAAAGGGTAAAATTGGAATTAATTAATTAAAATAAAAATATTTTAGGTATAAAATGTTATTAAAGTTTCAGTCTCCATCTCTAAAAATTTCAGTCTTCTATGTCCTTACTTTTTAGAGATACTAAAATACTGAAATTTTAGAGACAGAGACAAAAATTTTAATACCAGTCTCTGAACTAACAAATACGATATTAAGTCTCAGTCTTTCGGTCTCTATCTCATTACCTCAAAACAAACGCTACCTTAATACTTACAAATAAAAGAACTTGAAGACACGCACAAAAAAAATTACCAAACTTTAGAAAAAAAGCTGACTTCTAAATGAGAAAAGTAATAATAACATAATAAGATAAAAGAGTTTGTTGCAAAAAAAAAAGAGTTAATCATAATTAAATTTATAAATTTTCATCACTTTATCACTTAATCAATTTATAAATTTTTAAAATCTAATAATACTTGAACTTTTTTTTTGTCAACTTTATCACTTTAGAAAAATGTAGTCTCCCATTGAGTTACTAGGGAATTGAAATTTGAAAACATAGACCTGAGGTGTACCCAAGGGCCAAGGGTAGCATGAATAATGGTGCCCTTAGGTGGAGCCTTTATCATGACCACCACCTCTTATCTCAATTTTTTTATTAATATATTTTTTAATTTTTAATTATAGTTTATTTTGTTTTATTTATTCACATATAATTTAATTTCAACCCACAAGAAATGTAAGAGATAAATTGGTGAAAAGTAAGAACTTTTTCTTTTTAATATTGTATTACTAGAGGTGAAATCCTTCATTATGAACCAAACTGTGTGTTAAACACAATTATGACCATTTACAAAACGTCAGTGACGTTTTGTGTTTTTTCAATTAAAATAATATTTTTTTAACAAAACGTCAGTGACGTTTTGTGTTTTAATAATTAAAATAATATTTTTTATTATAAAATGTCGGTGACGTTTTGTTCTTTTATGATCAAAAAAATTTTTTTACTACAAAATGTCAGTGACATTTTATGCTACTACCACAACTGGGTAAAACACTAAAATGATCAAATACTTTTGTATTTCACATTAAAATTATTCATATATAAAAATTTTAGCCGAAAAGTGAAAACTGAGCAAAATTATCTAAAACTATAATCTTTGTGATAAACCCGTATGGTGACAATATTGAAATTATAAAGAAAAAGAAAATTGAAATTATAATTTTAAAGAGAAGGGAGAGAGAGAGGGAAGTTGACATGAATAAAATAAGTTGAATATTTTTATAATTTTTTTAAGTGATGTTAGGTCTATTTTATAAAAAATTTTTGTTTATATTTTAAGTTTATTTGATAAATACACTCTTACATGAATCAAAGACAATCCAATTTTATAAATTTATAAGTGCTAATAGTTTTTATATTTAATTTGTTTTATAATAGTGTGATAATAGCCAATATATTTGTTGGTGGATTTAACTATTACTATATTATTTATGATCACATTCAGTATATATGTGTGATTTATTGAAGAAAGTAGATTATTAAAACCAATTAATAACTATTTTAGAGTTAATCTAATTAACACTAGATTAAAAAAAATCAAACAATGCATAATATATTATTTTTTTATTAATCAAATTATTATAATTTAAATTAATTTAAAAAAATAATTTAGAATTATAATTTCAATCTTATCACGTGCATAGCATGGATAATTTCAATCTTATCACGTGCATGGCAAGATAATAGTTTTACACGGATAATTACACTTGAAAACTAGGGCTAGCAATGGGTAGGGTAGGGTAGGGTTTGGAGCCTACCCTAACCCTACCCGCGGGTTGAAAATTTCATTAAAACTCTACCCTACCTTATTCGCGGGTTGAAAATCTCTCAACCCTAACCCTACCCGCGCCTTAAAGTTCTAAACCCTACCCTACCCAACCCTACCCGAAGAAATATCAATTTTTTTCAAAGTAAATATAAAATTCAATCATTTCAAAATTTATACATATTAATAACATAAAAAACAAAAACATAATACTTTAAATTACTAAATTAATTAACTAGTTTAGTAGTTGTTCACTTATTGTAAGTCATTACATAAAGGAAGTTGTGGGTTCAACTTTCACTTCCTTCACTATATATCCAATTTTTATAAAATATGTGTTATATATATGAGGTGCGGGTAGGGTAGGGCACCCTAAACCCGTACTCTACCCTATCGGCAAGCATACCCGGACCGTACCCTATTCTACCCGCAGTGGGTCGGGTAGCCTACCCTAGTCGAACGGGTTGGACTGAGTTGGATATCCGCGGTAGAATATGAATTGCCAGCCCTATTGAAAACTATAATCTTATCTAAACCATTTTTAAAAATTATCTAAGAATGTATAACTGGCCAATAAATTATTACATGTGGTGATATTTATTTAAGTGGACAAGGGAGCTTAGGACCCAATCAACTTGGGTCGGTTAAAAAAAAAAAGAAAAACAAAATAACGAAAAGAAGTGTTTGTTAGTTGGACTTGGCCCGAAGCAAAAAACCCGAGCCCACAATTCAAAAAACTTGGCTAAACCCTAACGACTAACGAAACGTTTTTCATTTATAATCAAAACCCTCTTTTTTATTCCGTCTGCTGTTGCGCCCTGCAAACTTCAGTACCGCCACGAAGCGACGTCGTTGGATTCAAGCACAGAATGGGATCCAAAAACAATGTTAAGAAGAACAAGAGCAAGAAGAAGAAGGACAACAGCGAGAAGCACAATTCCAACAACGATTTTGATGAGAAGAACAATAACAACAACGATGGAAGCAATAATGTCATCAGCGACCCTAGATTCTCGTCGCTTCACACCGATCCTCGGTTCCGCGAGGACGCGCCAAAACACAAAACCAAGGTGGCTATCGATTCGCGATTCGACCGAATGTTTACAGATAAGAGCTTCCGGCCCAGTGAAGCCCCCGTTGACAAGAGGGGCAGGCCCAAGAAGGGCCCACCTTCCACTCACGCTTCTCTGAGACACTACTATAAAGAAGAAGAAGAAGAAGAAGAAGAAGAAGAAGAAGAAGAAGAAGAAGGGACTGAGTCGGAATCGGCTGAGTCGGAAGAGGGGAGTGAATCGGAGTCTGATGCCGATACGGATACGGATACAGATGCAGATGAGGAAGGTGCTGACGTGGAGGCTTACGATGAGGAAGAATCTGAAGTGAAGGTAATGATTCTGCAACGGTTGAATTGCAGCTGGTTAAGCTCAGTTTGGTTAAAATTGAAAATATCTCGATGAGAAAATATGATTTTTTTTCGATTTTCTCAATAATTGGGATAGGATATTAGCAAACAGAATTTAAGGTGTGATTGAATGAGCTTGTTTTGAGCTCGTTATTTCTCAGAATTATTTGAAAAATGGGGATGCTTTGGTTCTTAATTGAGTCTGTGATGATGATTGTGTGTTGTATCGACAGGAAGAGGTGCCGGCGATTGAGCAAGAGACACATAGGCTTGCTGTTGTTAACATGGACTGGAGGTATGTTAAGGTGCGTAATTCATCAAGTTTGATAATGTGCTTCAATCAAGCTTTTATTTGGTTGGTTATTTGGATATAATGTAGATTTTTCTGAATTTTTTAGGGTTCAATTATGGATTATTTTGTTGTCATTGTAGGCTGTTGACTTGTATGTGTTATTAAGTTCGTTTGTCCCATCTAGTGGAATGATCGAATCGGTAGCTGTCTATCCGTCTGAGTTTGGTCTCCAGCGTATGAAAGAGGAGGAAGTTCATGGCCCCATTGGTCTATTTGACGATGAAAAGGAAAACGGTGACGATGACAGCGATGATGATGATATTTACAATGAGAAGCTGCGCGAATATGAGAAGAGCAGGATGAGGTAAATATGGCTTGTGTTAAGGACATCTTGGCTTCGCATAGAAGAAAAGCTGCTGATTTTAATTTCCACCTTCGATTAAATATGGCTTTAAATAGTGATTTTATTGGTCTTACTGTGAGTACTATTATGTACCTTGGTTGGTTCTTTCTGGTACTCCAGGTACTATTTTGCCGTGGTGGAATGTGATTCGGTTGCCACAGCAGATCATATTTACAAAGAATGTGATGGTCTTGAGTTCATACAATCATCTAATGCACTTGACTTGAGATTTATTCCTGATGACATGGAATTCAAGCACCCACCTCGGGATGTTGCTACAGAGGTATTTAGCATTTGATGATAGTCTGCCTGTCACTATGTTATAGCTTTGAATTAGAATTTAGAAAAATCACACCTTGAAACAAATAGGTAGTTATTGATTCTTTTTTCTGATTAGGCACCTGCAAACTATGAGTGCAAAGATTTCTATTCTCGAGCACTTCAACACAGTAAAGTTAATCTATCTTGGGATGAGGATGAACCTCTCCGTGCGAAGACCTTGAAACGGAAATTCAATGATGAACAGGTCGGTGTAATTTGTCTTAACTTTACTGTAATTAGTACAGCTTCTTTTATGCCTTTACCTTTTATCTTGTCACTTATGTTTATATTGTTATGTATCTTCATGTCAAGGGAGAGAAATTGAAAAGATCCTTTTCTTCATGTATATAGTTTTATATTATTTATATAACTTGCTTTATAAGGAACCTGATTTTTCCTTTTCTTCTGTCCTCTTTAACAGCTGGCCCAGTTGGAATTGAATGAATTTTTGAACACTGATGAGAGTGCAAGTGATGATGATGAAGAAGATAACAATGAGACAAAGGATCAAGTTGATAAAAAGGCAAAAAAACGAGAAAAATACCGTTCTTTACTCCAAGCTGGTGATGGTTCAGAAGGAGATAGTGAAGAGGATGGTCCCCAGGATATGGAGGTCACCTTCAATACGGGGTTAGAAGATATAAGCAAACATATTATGGAAAAGAAGGATAAACAATCAGAAACAGTTTGGGAAGCGTATCTGAGGAAAAGGCGTGAGAAAAAGAGGGCCAGGAAAAACAAATCTCAGTATTCATCAGATGATGATAGTAGTGATGATTCTGATCAGGAAGCTGCTGAAGATGCAGATGATTTCTTCGTTGAGGAGCCTGCTGTAAAGAAGAAGGCAAAAACTAAAAATGAAGAGAATAAGAACCAAAATATTGATGGAGCTGACAAAGCAAGCAAAGAAGAGCTTGAATTATTACTTGCTGATGACAATGGAACTGATGCTGGCCCTAGGGGATATAATCTCAAGTTCAAAAAAGGAAAGGGCAAAAAGAAGGATAATGCCATCGATGAGGCTAAAATACCAAGCAGTACTTATGATGATCCGCGTTTTGCATCTCTTTTCTCTCCTGACTATGTAATTGATCCAACTGACCCACAATTTAAGAGGTATCTCCTGTACTGCTCCTGTTTCTCGACTTTCTTATTACCATGTTATTTTAGATATGTATCTCCTCATATGCAGCTAGCAACCAGTCTTATATCTAACAGATTAGCAATTTCTAGTTTTAACTTTTAATGATGCTATGATGAGCCTTGTTCCTGACTGGTTGATCTAATGATCTGGTTCTAATAGCTGCATGTAACTTTGATGACATTAGTTATAGTTGCCAAGATTGGTATGTCCTAAATCTCCTAGATGGGACTATCCAAAATTCAAGACGCTTTGTATCTGTTGTTCACTTAAATGATTTATTTACTTTTTTCTCAAGTATAACCGTGGGTGTTTGCAGGAGTGCGGCATATGTCAGGCAACTGGCACAGAAGCAGCAGAAGGGTAGTTCGGAAATATCAGCGGAAAGGGAGAATGTGAAGCCTCCTAGAGGAGCACGGTTGTCCTCTGAAGATTCTGGCATGGCGAAGAAGGGTGAGGAAGAAGGATCAGATGTTTTGAGAACAAAGAAAGATAAGCACGAGTTGTCATCTTTAGTGAAATCGATTAAGATGAAATCAAAGCAAGTTAAATTGCCCTCAGATGGTAAGACAAGGAAAGATGGAAAATTGCCAAAGAGACATTAGTTTCTCAACCTTGTTCAATCCATAAACTGGGAAGAATGAGATCATTCAAAATGCTATACAATCTTGAAGGACTAAAGGTTAAGATAGTTCAATCTTTTGCCAAGAATCTTTTGAATCCACATAATAATTATGGTGCTGATTCGTTTTTTTGTTGTACAAGTTAACTACATATACCAATTTGTATTGAATGCAGACCCAAATCCTGTGCTTGGTATACTTGAGAATATTATTCCACTTGAACACTTGCAAAATAGGACAGTAGTAATTATTAACCCACTCCTCGAGTTTAACCAAGTGTATCAAGATCAAGATATATTAACTTTAAAATTTAATCATCTTTTGTTCTATCTCGGTTCTGTTCTGTTTTTAATAAACCCCAAACAACATAATGAGGTCATATTTCGTTCACTTAATACTCATTCAATAAGATTATATTTACTAGATTAATCACATGTTGGATCAAAACACACTTAACCATAACAGATTATTAGTGCAAAAAATGTTATATTATCAGTTGTAAATTGTAATTATTAAGATATTGTGTCATACCATAGAGAATCATTAATTTAAACAAGTTGTAAGGCTTTTTATTATAGATACAAATCTGTTTCAAGATGTTTCTGCTCTCCATCAACTTTATTAAGATTATGCTTCAATACAAGGTTTTGATCCATTAAATAAAAAACTCCAAGCCAGAGTGAAAAAACATCTCAACAGTGTTAAGAGGGGGAAAAGAGCCATAAAACTGACCCCTGATGTGTAATAAAGAATAATATAAGAGAAATTTCTATAAGATTACAACTATGCTGTGTAATGAATGCACTATATACAGAACCATAATAAAATTAATGCTATAAAAGAAAAATGGAAGCAATATGGCTCCTAGTGTGGTCAACTAAAAATAAAATCGCCTATAAATTTGAATAATACTCATGGAATGAACATGAAGAATGCAAAAAAAATTGTCTAAAGTAGAAATAGTACAATCATAAGTGCAAAAATAGGTTTGATCCTGGACGAGTGACTAGGCGAAAGCTTCCCAGAATTTCTCGAAGGGTCCGATGTAACTGTCGGATTGGCGGCCTCAGCGGGAGAAATAGCAGGAGAGTGTGATTTATTAGCAGGTAATGTGCTGGTGAGTACATCATCATAACCTGAGATGATCATATTCCATTGTTTAGTAAAACTTAACGAGAAGAATCACAATATGAACAAAATTTAATGTAGAAAAGAGGTGGAATGTACTCACAATTGGATTGCTTCCAACCAAGATTCATGTTATCGCGATCAAAGACAATACGGTAACCGGTCATAAAGTTTTCTGCACGAAGATAAATAGAATGAATGCTTCAGCAATGATTTAATGGAAGCCTTACTGAAATTGACTACCATATATTTGATTTACTCAAGTAAGAAAGAAGAAGATAAACTTTGAAATAGATACTTACGTCCAATAATATTTACAGTGTTGCTTTTCACGATCGCCAAACAAATCATTTCTGCAATCTGTGGATATATAACAAAGAGAGGTGGTGGTTAAGATTTAAGAAAGCTGAGAATACTTAGAAATTGCAAAACAAGAATATTGAAACCAAATGTTCTCACCCCATTAGAAACTGTTATTGTTGGTTCCATGACAGGATAATCATCTCCACCTTTCATCGTTAGATTCAAATCCGGAACTTCAACTGACTGGTTCGGACTGCACGTAAAGTCAAAATCAGTGTCTGATTGCTTAAAACGGGGAGGAAAGGGGTTGAAACTTGAAAGGGTTTCTCTCAAGTGAAATCACCTCGTGTCATAACAATATTCAAAGGGGAGATCAGAAGTTGATTGAGATGAATGCCGTGGTGCTTTCATTAGTGAATCGAACTGCAGATATACCAAGAAATCTTAACAACCCATGCAACATGAAAATTCAGGCGCCATCTTAAAATAAAGAACATGCAATGTAGACAATTACCTTTTCAGCAATTTGTGTATAAGCCGGGTCGTTTAGGTATGTATATGAGGTGCCAGAGTCGAAAATTGCATAGAACTCAACATCAGCAGCATTCCCTCCCAAAATGATTTGGGTAATGGTGATATTGTAAGTTGGACTGGAAACAAGAACAGGATTGAATGAGCACTAATCTAATTTCATTTGCATATTTCAGGGTGCAAGTTACAATTTATTGTTTAAATTAGAAAGAGACGCACTGTGATGCCCCAACAGTGAACGGAGTTTTTCCTTGGTTTGAGCTGCCGCTATCCCCAAACGTGATCTTTCCAAAACCATCAGATCCAAAACACATTGAAAATGAATTCGAAGTAAGGCCTTGTTTGGCTAGAACGCTAGGAACAGACATGTTCTCCATACCAAGTCCAAATAGACCATTTGGAGCCGCCCCATTTAGAAATGTACCGGTCTCAATTTGGCCACAACTGCAATACATAGGATGGCACATACTATATGTTAATGTTAAGAAGATTCAACCTTGAAGGATGTTGGTAAGGAGAAACAAACAGAAGATATGCCTTCACACGCAAAGAGAATAAAATTTCTCAGGAAGTTCTTAGAATTATACCCTAAAGTAATTCGTGCATTAGCATCCTTTGTTTGATCATCGTCTGTAATCAAATGCAACACATCCTCTACCAAGAATCCTTTAGATGAAGTATCAGCCGAAAGATAGTCAACTTGATATTGACAACTGCTGCTAGAGGAAGAACATTGTTTTTGTTCACCACACAAGCTGCTATTGCATAGAACTTTCTTGCTAGTGGAAGACTGATCAATATCATAGATGTTAAAATCAATCTGCAAGAAGAAAAAAAGTAAACCATCAAATTGAAACCTACCTAGCCATCAAGATAATCCATTAACCTATTATTTGCAAATTAAAGTTTCATACAACTCTTCAATTTTACCAAGCCAACATACTAGTAACATAAAACATTTCTCGAGTAAACCATTAATTTAGCTCCCGAAATAACTAAACAAACTTGTGATCTCGATTTCATTTCTGTTAATAGTAATGCCTATGTGAATTCTACGAAATTTGTCAACAGAAAAGCATTTCTCGGGTATACAAAATATTCTAGAGCATGATCTTAACCGGAATAGAGAGTATGTGTATATGTACCTTCCCATTTTGTGTCTCTATACCCCTCACACAACTGCTACAATTACAAGGTACCCAGAACAAATCACTACCGGTATCCAATGCCACCAGAAACCAAAGAGGTGGTGTTCCAACAGAAACATTGGCAAAATGCAAACTGAAATCCAAAACAATGAGAAGAAGTTATTACTTATTATTACACAGACACACAGCAACATAAAGTATACCTCACAAAACCCATCAAACAACTGACTGAAGATAGATAAAGTTTAAAAAGGATAAAAGATTCATATGCAACTAGCAACAATTTCATCAAAAAAAGAAACAAAAGAAAAACACTTTTGAAACCGCAAAGTGTGTTAAAAAAGTCAGAATCTTCAAGCATGATATGGTTTTACCAATGGATCAAATCAAATACAATTTCTTCCCCTGAAACAGAGAAAAAACACAGCATATTCTTCTACAGTCAAAACTTCGATTCTGATTTCAAAAAACAAAATTCTCTATCTTTTCCTTAAAAAAAAAAAATCAAATTTTGTTCAGCTCTCTTATTAATTCCTCAATTATCATAAACAAAAGGAGTAAAAATCAAATTAGCAAGTAGGGGTGAGTGAGGAATTTTGTCATACGATCCAAAAGCAGGAATGTCAACAGTATCATTGCCGGCGGCGAAGGTGAGAGGCGGGTTTCGATCTCCGGCGGCGAGTCTCCGGCCATGAAAAAGTCGATCCCTGTGAGCCATAGCAGCATAGTACTGAGGAGTTCCAATTTGAGGCAATCCTTGAGTTCCCAAAATGCCCTTAACCTGATCCGAAAACCGGTGATGTATGCTGAAGCCGAATGTCGTGTATCCATGGCAACGAGAAAGTAACAAACTCAGCATCGTCATCGACAACAACAACAGCTTAGAAGAGGAACCCATGGATGAAAGATTGAAGCTTTGAAGTATGGTCTCTGTGAATGAATGAAAAAATGAATGAAGATATGATTTTGCTTTGTGGGGTGTGAGAATTGAAGTGTATGTGTCAATTGAAGTATGAAAGGTTGAGTCAGAGAGTCAAAGAAGGGCGGTTTAGTATAACTGAGAGGAAAGGGAGAGAAACGCGTATAAGAAGTTGACGTTCGTTGAAACACAGAAATTGTTTTCAGACGAACGAGAGAGAGAGAGAGAGAGAGAGAGAGAACGAGAGGAGGAGGAGGAAGAAGAAGGTGATGAGAAAGAACGGTGTTTGGTCGGCTATTACTACTTAATTACTAATTGGTTATGAGATTACAAAAAATTAATCACTAATTATGATATAGATATGAGGGATTTTTTATTTAAATAAATAAAATAAAAGTAATAATTATCAAAATAAATAATTTTAAAAATATGGAACACTTTATTGTATAGATTGGAGTAGGGGTGTTCGAGGTGCGGTTTGGATCGGTTTTGAGTCAAAAACTCATCCGATCCGAACAATAACTTTGTTTGCGGTGTGGTTTGGATCGGATGACTTAAAAAAAATCCGATCCGATCCAATTTCAATCGGTTTGGATTGGATTGGATTTGCGGTTTTGTAAATTAAAAAAAAATTAAATACATATAACAAGTCTTAACATCAAATTTTAAATAATCAACAATAATATAACAAGTTTCAACAATATTTTTAAAAGCCAATGATAACATAACAATAGAAATAAAATTATAGGTTAGTTAAAATAAATAAATAAATAACATTTTGAACATAAAATATTTATTAAATAATAATAATACTGAATAATATAAAAATGTATAACAAATTGAACATGTTATAAGTATAATTGTAAATATAATAATAAAATAATAATATTATAGTACATTGTGCGATTTGGATTGGATTGGATCGGTTATGAAAAGTAGATCCGAAATCCGATCCGATCCAGCGGTTTGTAAAAAATAAAATCCAATCAAATCCGAATTAGTGCGGTTTTAATCGATTTTCGATTTGGATTGGATTGGATGAACGGTTTAATTTGGATCGGTTTGGATTTGAATATCCCTAGATTGGAGTGATACAGAAAAAGAATATAATTTCTTTTATAGCTATTTTTTATTATTTTATTATTATTCAAAATGTGGATCCTATTTTTATTAATCTCTCTTTCATTCTATTAAAGGAAAAATCTGTAAACTTACATCTTTACCCTATAATTCACCTAAAAATATTTACCGTTTTGTATTCCTTAGTTATATCTCGTTTACACCGTAAACGAGATACATGAAATGTTCATCTTGTGTACAGTTTAAGCGAGATATGTAGAAGACAATCCCAACAGCTATAAAAGGATGTGTAATCCTTGGTATTCATATTTCTCACAAAGACAAGGCGTTAATGGCTAGTAATAGTCCATATATAGTTGTGCTTGTTTATTCCAATTGTCGTATAAGAAATGGCGACAACGGGTCACATTTGAGTGTGAGGATCCGATATTGTTTTGCACCCAATGTGGGGAGACGTTGTCGGATTTGAAGAGTTTGATATTGAGCAAGCTTGGTGGTACACAAGCAAGGGAAATTGAAAGGGTGGCGTATAGGTTGCTGGCACCCATGGGTAACAGAGTCTTTCGGTTTCGACTATTCCGCCTTCTAGGGGACGAGCATATGCGACTGATGTTCGACATTTATGGGAGGAGTTCCGTCCACTCGATGTATGTACAGGACGACTGACCCTTTGCACCACCGCCCATTCATGTCGCCATTCCAGTGGATGAGGTAGAGGAGGGCGAGGAGGAGTCGGACGAGGATTACGTGGCGGACAATGCGGACAACGACTTGTCCAATAGTGTGGATGAGGATGAGTGTGTTCCGGAGACACCTGTTCAGACTGTGGCGCGCCATGTCCTGCTTCCACCTCACCCAATTCCGGCGCTATCGGTAGTGCCATCTCACTATCACAGTCTGGATCTGGACGCCATGCATGAGAGGACTCCGTTTTCTAACACAGGTGAAGAGGATTACAACCTAGACGGCGGTGTAGAGCTTCGGATCGGCCACAAGTTTAGAAGCCGAGAGGCAGTACTTCAAGGTTTGAAGAACTACAGTATTTGGAGGAGTGCCGAGTACCGGGTGATCGAATCGGACCGGTTAAAGTACCATGTGCAGTGCCATCAAGCTGAGAATGGGTGTCAATGGAGCCTCCGTGTGGCCCTTCGGCAGAACCTGGGATACTGGTAAGCTTTACATTTACTTGCGATGTTCAATACTTCTGTTGATATATTAAGTAGGTGTATGACAAGGTTAAAGCAATACTGTTTTGTTGTGTTCAGGGAGGTTCGGAAGGTTGGTGGGGTGCACAATCGTCTAGCACCCACCATGTTTCAAGACCATCGTCAGTTAGACATCAGTCTGATCTGCAGGGTCATCTTGCCGTTGATTCAGTCCAACCCTTCTGTAAGCATTCCGGTTTTTCAAGATGCGGTCCAAGCAAGCTATCACTTCAAACCATCCTAATGTGATGTCTCGTTCAATCTGTTGATGTCTCCGTCGTTTCCCATCTGGTGTGCCATCAGTGTATCAGACTCAAATATAGTAGAAAATGATTGAAAGAGGGAAAAAAGAATTTGACTAAGTCAAATTGGGGCTCAGAGACATGCTGTAAACGAGTTATATTTATAGGCGCAGTACGGCCTTATCTCGTTTACAAATCTCTCTGGGTAATTGGTATCAGTCTTGGTTTTTAAATCACTCGCTTGATGCCATGCGTATCGTCAACATAAATAACAGAAGTTTCAAGATGATAAATACTATAGTGATCTAGTCACGTACAACCACTGTAGATAACTAGATATAGTTAATTAAGGATTTAATTTGAATTATATAGATTCTACAAAATGAGAGCAATTCACATATTTAGAATAAATAGAAATTAAAATTATATAAATGCAATATTTTTAAATTGGTTACATTTTGTTCTTATGCCTATTTTATATTTTTTTGGTGACTTAAAAAAAACAACTAAGAAAGAAAAAATAAATAATTAAGAAATTACTTAAGAAAGACAGTCTTGTTGAATATTACTTTTAATTTTTTTTTAAGGTAACGGAAGCTCCACTTGGAGAGAAAAAATCTTCATTACAGTTTTTGCCAAAGGTCTATCTCGTTTTACAGTGCATCTGACGTGTCTTATCTTATTTATACTGTAAACAAGATACATGTAGTGTCATCTCATTTACAGTGTAAATGAGATAAGACTGATGTTAAATCGGTAAATATTTTTTAAATTATTTATTTTAATAATTATTAAATTTATTTTATTTATTTAAATAAAAAATCTTAAATATGAGATATTACATTATTACACCATAGAAGATATATTAATATACTAATTTTAAATTTTTATTAGATATCAGAATTTTTTTTTCTCATAAGATGAGTTTAATTTTAATATAATTTTTTGGTGATTATTTTAATATATTAATATAATATAATTATTTAATTTGGTCTATTTGTTTTTAAATTATTCACACATTGATTGTTAAAAATAATTATTCTGTGTAAAAGTCTTTTTATATTGTTGATGAAACAAAATTAAATTATTTTATAATTATATTAGGTGGACATTTAAAATAGCCACTAATATAAAATATATATTAAAATAAAAAATATAAATTAAAAATAAGTTAAATAATATATATATATATTTATTGATTGATTTTAATATATAAATAATGTGTTAGATTACTTTTTAATTATATAAAGTATTTTACGTAATTTCTTATTAATAATTAATAATATTTATTATTTTTAAATTTATTTTAAGTATGTTTGCTATTTTGCTAAAAATAATATTAAATGAGTTAATAGTTAAATTAGTCTCTGAAAAATAAGACATTTTTTAAATTTATCTTTGAAAGATTTTTTCAATCAAATTAATTCTTTAAAAATTACGAATTAATCATATTTGTCCTCCAATCACTTTATTAATAATTTTCTCAAAAGATTGATGTTGTAAAACGTTAATTGATAACATATATAATACTTTATATGTCTAATTGGATATTGACCAAATATATTTATAAAAATTTATTAATTTAATTATTTTCTCCAATTACAAAAATTCTATTCCTAATATGACTTAGTGACTAAATTGATAGACGATTTTCGTAAACATATTTAGTCAACTTCTAATTGAATATGTTATGTGTCATGTATGCTATCAGTTAACATTTACATCATCAATTATTGACGAAAATTATGAGTGGAGTAATTAAAGGACAGATATAATTAATTCATAATTTTTGAAGGTCCAATTTAATTAAAAAAAAATTTCAGGAATAAATTTAAAAAATGTTTTATCTTTTAAGAATTAATTTGACTATTAACCCAATATTAAATATAAAACACAATCAAAATACTTGTATCGAACAAGTATCACAACATCTAAAATATATTCGATAAAAAAGATATGATCATTTGGCAAAATTATATTCCTGTATTTTATAAGTCACTGATTAATTATATATATAAAGATATAAAAATATAAAATGTTCTATTATATAGTCATGATTATGCGTAAAGACCGACTTAGTTGAACTATATTTTAAGTGAAGTGAACCTATCTAGCTAAGAAAACAAACTGAAACTACTAATTATTTTGAATTTTCGCTATGCAATTTGTAAATTTAGATGATAACACAATGCAACAATAAATAAATTATCTGGTAGTTAGAATGTTTTTTTGGTTTTTTTTTTTAATTAAAGGAGAATATAGAAGTTTGTTTATTAGAATGGAAGCCAATAATGCATATTTGACTCTTTTATCTGGAAGATTTTTTCTTAGCCTTACAAATGAACTAACCCAGTTGAATCCTTTCCCAGCTGATTCCTTTGAATATTTTATTCTGTCATAACTATTTCACTATATTATATATATTGTTGCATGAAAATAAATGGGATGTTATTAGTTTGTAATAATATTGTAACAACTCCCACATTTTCCCATCTTTTCTTTCCTTTATGTTTTCTCCTTTAATCCCTTAAATGTTATGAATCATGGAACATCTTAATCTTGTACTTAAAAGGGTTATTATCATCCTTTATTTGTGTCTCTACCAACATCATCCTTTAATATTTAATTAATATTAATTTTACCTATAGATGAGATATATATAAGTTTAATTTGAAAAGTCGGGTTAAATATAAAAGAAGATATTAAATTAGATTTAAATTAATTTTTTTTAATTAAATTAGTTATTGTACACTCTAACATGATAAAGTGATACTATATTAATATTGTAACAACTGAATTATCACCAAAAAGATATTCAAAAATTATTTAACTAATATTCAAAATTGTATCTAAAATATTATAATAATAAAACTGAAATTCGAAAATTAAATTAAATAATCGCATGAATTTTAGACACTATTATAAAAAAATTGAACCCTTTTATTTGAAGTGATATTTATATCTTATTGTGTTTACTAGCAAATAAAATATGGATTGATAGTTGTATAATTTACCATATATGTTGGGAATTTGGATTGCTTTGATAGGTGTACCATAAAAGGGCACCCCATGTTGTGATTAGTACTTTACATGTGAAGTAATAATGTACCAATTTGTACTAACTCATCAAGTCAACCATCTTAATAATATAAGTTATCTCTTTCTTATTAAATTTATTTAAAATATTTTCCAAAATCAGATAAAGAATATAATTAATGACGGAATAAGTTATAAAGAAGAATTACAAAATTCAGAAACAAGATATACTTAATATGGGGAATTGCGGGATTACTATATATGCATGTATGAAGCATTTAATGAATGGTGAATTGATGGAGAAATGGAGATGATAAAATTAGAATGTTGCTATAGAGAATATAATCCAATTCAGAGAAGCTTATTTATTTAATCCTATAGCATAATGTTTGGTGGAATTATTCTTTTCAAACTCCAAGTCTCCAACTCTACTTGATTAAGATTCATTTAATAATTATGTTTTACTAAGTCAACTTAATATGTTTGTTAAACATAGCTATAAATTATAAATAGACGTATTGTATGGTGACTAACTGACTATAATTATAACATGATGAATGTAGTAATTATAATTTTTTTATAATATTTAAAAAGTATAGTTTACATTATTAATGTTATGTTTTTTATTATTTTATAATATTTTTTAAGGTGAAAAAATATTTAAAAAAAGCATGATCAAATTAAAAAATATTATCGAACTTTTATAATCACCCTAGCTATATCATAACAATAATTATTATATAGAGTTTATCTTATGAATATTGATATTAGTATGTATATACCTTCAATTCGAGTCATAAATTTTAAAAATCTATATTAATAAGGTATTGGTCTGTATATATATTATAGAGGAGATTATAGATTAAAATGCACTAATGTAAGAAAATCAAAAATGGAAAAATTGTGGAATATATATATATATATATATATATATATATATATATATATATACGTTTTTTATAGATTTTTAATTTGACAAATTAAAAATTATTTTATTATAGCTGAAGCTTCATTTAAAAATTTATTGGTGACGATTATATTGTTGTATGCACATGTCAGGTATATATATATATATAATAGGGTTTGAGCAATCCAAAATATATACACGCCAAACCTATATTTAATATACCGAATAAATTAATTCATCCAATTAATATTAGACAAGAGTTTGAAGTGTTAGAGTTAGTTGGGTAAAGAATTGACATTGAAGTTCCTTCCACAACCCGTAAGGTTTTGCCTCCATGGAAACAGTGACATGCATGGTTGCCATCTCCTCTCTCCCAAAGCCACTTGTCCTTCACTATTAAATATTAATAAAGCACCTTAATCAATTAATTAACTATGTATTCATCATAGACCATCCATAAAGTTATAATGGAAAAATACGAGGAAACAATGAAATATTTGTACAATGTGTATAATAAAAGTTTATGGAGTATTAGAGATATAAATATCAATGTTACATTTTTTCATCAGCTGAAGCTTCTAAAATGAGTGGTATCATGATATGGTATTAGAGCGCTAGATCCAAAAGGTCAAGAGTTTGGGAAAGATATTTATTATTCTTAGTACTCGAATGATTATTTTAGATAATATAAGGGATGTTTATTTTGTAATTCAATAAACAATTGTACTGTACATATTGTACAAATAGTCTATTATCTCCCGAAATCCATATAAATAAGTTGTGAGAGGTTTGGAAAAAGTATTTTATTTTATGTATAACTTTTTATCTTATACATATATCAAAATGACTTATTTGTTAGTTATTTTTTTATTGAATAATTTGATTCGTTATTGACTGTAAAATCAAAGTAAAAATAAAAATAAAAATAAAATTGAATCAAATTAATATTAAAAATATTTTGAATATTAGATTTTAAAAAATATTTTTAATAAATAATATTTTTTTTAGCTACCAGGTTAATAAATTATTTTATCTTTTTTAATATTCAAAAATCATATGTAGCCAAATAATAAATAGATTTAATTTTAATAACAATATCTATGTGAATGTATTATATATTATCATCTATATAATCACATGATTCCAACAATTTTGCCCTCTAAACTTTTCACAACAAGTAATTCGGATCATATATATCAAAATCATTCTCAAATAAAACATCTAAAAGAAGTAAATTACTTCACCTATCATATAGTTGGAAGAGAAGGAAAACAACCAATTCACTTGTCTTGTGGAGTTATGCGAAAGGCATCAATTTATTTAAAATACATATACATACAAAATTAATTATTAAATTAATTTTTATATATTTATATATAAAAACATATTATTTGTATATTAAAATTAGTCATTATATATTTATATATAAATATATATAATTTAACTTATTTTTAATATATATTTTATATTGTAATATATATTCTATTTTAATAATTAATTTTTATAACTAATTTAATATATACTTAGTATAATTATTATATAATATATATTATATTTTTAATATGTATTTTATATTTTAATATATATTTTATATAAATAACTAATTTAATGAATGATCTATTTTTAGCGTATATATACTTGATAGATTTGTTTAACTTATCTCAGCCATTTGGCAATAAGAGTTAGGGTGTACGATTATGGATCTTGTCTTTTTCCCCCAAACTCTTTTTGCTTGTGGATGCATGAATATTAATTCACTTGTATAATAATAATAATAATAATAATAATAATAATAATAATAATAATAATAATAATAATAATAATAATAATAATGATGATGAAAAATGAAAAGGACGGTGTGGTTGCCAAGTTGAGCCACCCCATTCTCTAACAAAGACATTCCAACTAAAGTTTTCAGCCTCAAATTACTTCTTAGGGGATTGAAATTTGAAAGGGAAGCAACCAACCACGCGTCTTATATTATTTCTTTATTAATAATATTCATGGTTTCATATATGAATATAAATAAATAAATAAATATAGATAAAGCTTTCAAATTTCAAGAAAATATATATATAATTCATCATTTGCTTCAAGTGAAGGGTGTTTAGCTCTCAAAGTAAAAAGTAAGCATGAAAAAATTATTAGTATATATTAAAACAATCATATTTCTTATAAAAAAAAATATTGAAAAAGAATTCTAATTAAGAAAAAAGAGTTCATGGTTTGTTGAACGAGGGGGATATTTTGAGAAGAAATATAAATGACAAAAGCTTTGAATAATTTTTAACTAGTAATATTAAAAATTTCCTTGCATTATTTTAAAAAATAATGGACTGAAAAGGCGAAAAGATAATAAATAGGATGGGAAGAATTTCAGGTATGCCATGTACTTTTCTGGAAGTTTAAAATTCCAGTTGTGACTACCGTTGAGATATAATATTAAAGAAAACGTAAGGTTCAGATTTTTTGATAAAATATACTATGAACATAAAGATTTAGAGTGCTTGTAGACATACAACCGTTTCTTCCTTTATCAAGTTTTTTTTAGGTTGAAATTCTCAATTTGTCATCCACTCCTCCTGCAAGTTTGAAAAGCCACCCCAACCTTATATATGGTTTCGGCTAAAGTGTAGTCGTGTTAGGAGTTTTTTGTTTATTCTATTTTTGTTTTTTTTTTTTAATGTGTCTCATATTAATGTTTAATTATGTTGTTCATATATCCAAAATTAGATATTGTGTAGAAAAATTATGTATTTAGTATTTGATAAAAAATATTGTATATTATTATTAACAAATTTTAATTAGACGAATACTATATTTTAGACGAAAATCGCTTAATCAAAGATATTACAAAAGAAAATATAAAAATCCAAGAGATATTTCAAATAAAAAATTTATATAGAAAGATAAAAAAAGAGTAGTACAAACTCAAATAATTAATATTATAAAACATTTAATTTTACAAAATATATGAGAGAAGAACAAACAAACAATTTAATAGAAAGCAAAGAAAAAAAAAATAAAACAAATACCACATAAAAAATTAATAAATCTGTAATTATAAAAAATAAAATAAAAAAATTAACATGTAATTTTATACTATTACAATATTAAATATCTATATCTGTTTTTTTTAAATACATAATATTTCACTTGAATAATTATATTGAATTATATATAAATCACAAAATTAATACTTTATACAGTATTTTTAAATTTAATATTAATTTATATATTATTTAATCAATTTATAAATAATATAACATTTTTAAATTTATATTATAAATTATTTTTTCTCTTTGCACATCGTATAGATTTTAGTCTAGTTATTATAATGTCATTTAATACTATTATAAAATTTTTATTATTCATTAATATCATAATTAATTTAATTTATTATCAATGTATCTATTTTACTTAGCAGCAGAAGAGATCCTAATAACAAAAAATTAAAAACTTGCCTTTAACGAAAATAAATAAACATTATTCACGTTAATGATCATAAATAGAGCAAGTTTACCTTACACAAAATTTTATTAAACTGATTCTATTTAGGATGCAAAATTATTCGTCATCATGCCTTAAATTAAACAAAATTATTAGTCTTAATAATAGTAAGCTAGTGCTAATTAATTTATGACTAGATCGATAAGAAAAGTTTTATGTAACATTATTTTAGTTTTCTAATAAATTTTAATTATCAAATCATTAATTCTTTAAACTTTTATTTTGTTAAAAAATTAATTTTTATATTAAATTATTTATTCTCTATAAATATTCAAATTTTTATTAAATAATAAAAAATACTAAAAGATCATCATAATTTATTATTTTTTATCATCACTTAATTATTAATGTTTAAAAGTATGAGATAAAATATGTTTTTGGATTATTAGATTAAAAAGATTAAACTAAAAAAATTAAACTGATAGCTAAGTAAATTAAACTTTCGACCAAAAAAATTTAAAAACGAATTTACTAGTAAATAATTAATTATTGTTTCCTTTAGAATAGGTAAATATTAATTATATAACCTATATATGTATTCTGTTGGGTCATTATAACGTATAGAACACTAATTTTTTTGGTGACTTATGAAACACTAATTAAAAAATTCTATTCTTTTTGGACATATCAGTATTAATAAAAAATTATCTATTTATCCATCTTAATTTCATAATAAATATTATCTTTTATCTGCAATAATAATTGAATTACTTTTATCAATTAAAAATATTAAAATTTTAACTATTTTAATTATTCTTTTAATTTTTAACTTAAAAACTTTAAATTTCTTATCGTTTTGGTTTTTTTTTAAATATATATTAAAACTTAATTTATTAAATATTAAGAAGATAATTAAAAAATATATTAAAACCCTTAATTTTTTTTAGGTGTTCTCATAACAGTTCCATACAATACTCTTGCTTTATTTTATTAATTACCTTTCATATTACTATATATAGTGGATTCATTATTATTTTTTATTTTTATTTAAAAATATTAATAAACAAAACCTACAAAAATATTAGATGAAAAATTCATTTTTATAATCGAAAAAGCACTACATCCATGTAAAAATTACATGGATGGTATCCAAGTAACTTTCACTTCACGTCTCATACTCCCGTTTGTTTTACACGCGTCTCTTATAACCTATATAACGAATCCTTATTTTGCGTTATCAATGTTTCTCAACGTAAACCTTTTCATACAACGTAAATCTCTTTCAACCTAATTAAAATCGTTGTTCTCCTCTTTCGCGTTTTTCTTTTCTGCATTATAGATTTGGATTGATTCAACAGAATTAGCTTCGTCGTTCATCTTCTTCTTTGTTTTCTTTTTCGATATGCACTTTTGAATTGAAACAATGAATGAATCAACTTCAAATCAATTGAATGAGTGCGATTTGGATGATTCTTCTAAAACGCATCAATTTGATGAGATTTGGATTATTGAATTCTGAATCGAATTTAATAGAATGAAATTGCTAATTTTATTTGAAGTGAATTGAATGGACTGAGATGATCTACATCTGAATTGAATTCAATTGAATTGATAATATGTAACTATGAGTAATTGTGAGTGTCAGTAACTGTGAGTAACTCTGAGTAAATATGAGTAATTTTTCGCTTCGGTAAGTATTAAAGAGGTGGTTCATCACGTTCATATTTTTGGTTCGGTTCACAGAAAGAAGTCTAACAAAAATTAGACCAATATTTTCTGTTTTCTTCTCTAAGCACTATATAATTGTTTCACCGTAATTAAGATTTCGGTTCACCATAATTAAGAGATTTTGGTTCACCATGCAGACCAGCTATGTTGTGGATGAAAAATTTGTCCCAAAGGTGGGAATGATTTTCAAGACACTAGAAGAAGTTGAAAAGTTCTACAAACATTATTCTAAACTTGCCAGTTTTTCTACCAAAATCAGGAACACGACTCAAGATGGAGACAAGATTAAGAATCAACTAATTGTATGCTCTAGAGAGGGGAGGTGGAAATTAAAGATATTTCCAATTTTGAAGACAAACCCTTCAGCTGGGTTAAATTGTCCGGCCAGAATATACGTGTACATAATGAAGGATGTTGGTCTTTGGACAATTTCCAAAGTTGTTTTGAATCACTCACATCCTTGTTGTCCAGACTAGGCAACAATCACAAGCATGTATATCTTAATCAAAACTCATTCAATACATCAACAACCACAAGCATGTATATCTTAATCAAGTCAATTAATATGTCACAACCCACCGAACCAAAAATCCTTCATGCATAGAACCAAAATCACAAAGGCCACCAGACTGAAAAATGTATATAACTATTCACACAAATAAGAACAACCACATATCTTAATCAAATATAATTAGACAATTTTACAGTAGTATGGCTATTAAAGTGAAAGAGTTGTCCCTAATGTCGATTGTTCTAAACAAAACTCATTCAATACATCAACAACCACAAGCATGTATATTTTAATCAAGTTAATTAATGTGCCACAACCCACCGAACAAAAATTCTTCATGTACAGAACCAAAATCAC
Organism: Arachis stenosperma; assembly: GCF_014773155.1. Taxonomy (NCBI): domain Eukaryota; kingdom Viridiplantae; phylum Streptophyta; class Magnoliopsida; order Fabales; family Fabaceae; genus Arachis; species Arachis stenosperma. Next base: position 12,531,677 of record NC_080377.1, read on the forward strand.
AAAAGTCATCGAATCGAAAATGTTCATGTGGTTAATAAATCATTATCAATTTTCAATCAACAAGAATAGTGTTCTTCAATGCAAAAGAAGTACTGAAGATAGTAACAAAGCTCTAGTTAAACTATCCACACCAATAAGAACAAGCACCTATATCTTAAAGCCCTAGTTATACTGTAAAATCATTCACAATAGTTCAATCTACTAAACGAAGCAATCAAACCAATAAACTAAAATGAAACTAGGCGAAACGCGACATTACAAGATTTTAAATGAACAGTAGTTTTTCTCATACCTTTTGTAGTCTTTGTTGCTGTTTTCATTTGTTTCTGGTTGTTGCTTGTGAAATCTTCTTCCGATTCCTTTGCAGTAATGGTTTCCGCAAAGAATGTGATTGAAGTTTGAGCGATGTTCAGAGAGATTCGAAGAGAATGAGTGTTTTGGTGTATTGGTTTCGTATTGAAGATGTAACGTTCTTTCATAAAGAAGCGCGAATGGAAAACGAGAGGTTTTTTTGTGTCTGACGCGTGTTTCTCACTCTGCATTTAATGCGCCTGAATCTATTTGGAATTGGGCCAACTTGTTTATATGGTTATATGGATGTGTAGCCCTGTTTTGTAATAATCAAATTTTAATCAAGTCGTGTTAGTTATATGCACATATACGTAAGTGTCTTTTTTTTCATCTTCTTTCTCTAGTCTTTCTCTCTTTCTCTGTTTTTACCTCCTTTTTAAAATTTGTACAATTTAAAAGAATTTTTATAATTTTTAAATAAATTTATGTATTTTATTGTGTTATTTTTTATTATATCTTTATATAATTTAACTTAAAAACTAATTTGTTTGAATGAAATTTATTATTTTTAAGAGAAATATATGAAGACACATAAATTATTTTATGTCAATAATAAAACATATAAAAGAGAAGAAGAAAAAAGATATAAAAAAATATTTGCACTATTTAAAATAATTTTTTGTGTTATGAAACTAATTTTTTGTATTTTTTTATTGTTATTCAACAAAAAATTACACAATTTAAAATAAATTTATTTTTATAACTAAAATTTTTGGGTTTTTTATTAAATTTTTTTTGTACTTTTCTATTTTATTTTATTTTCTTGTTTTATATTTTTTTTGGCACTTTTTATATGGTAATATTTAATAGGTTCATTTTTTACATATTCTAAAATGTCACTTACATATTTTTTTTATAATTAAATTAATAATACACTCTGAATAGTTTTAATTTTTTTCTTACTTAATATTATTTATATTTTTTAATAAAAATATAAGATTTTAAAATTAAATTGAGTTTGTTTTCCTATACATATTATAACTTTTTAAAAATATATTCGTATTTAAAATTTTTTCTTTTTCATAAATATGATTTGGAATAAATTAACTTAGCATAATTTTACTATGTATACATAATGACTTGATAATTTTTTTAAAAATAATAGTATATATAATTTTAATATTTAATAATATTTATGAATTACTATCAATGTTAGAAAATAGACATATATAACGAATTAAAGTTATGGCAAGTGGAGCTTCATAGCATGATTGGATTAGCACTAGACTTAGTCTCGTTGCACTAGACTTGGCTTCAAGTCTTCAGCTTTGCGCTCATTGTTCAGCAGTGACTACAACATGATTACCAAATTGGTCTTTCAAACAAAACTTGAGGGATGTTTATGGTAATTCATCGCACACAACATGACAAAATTTTTAACTTTTACCGGACCGTACTTGACATACCAGTGTTACAATAAAGTGAATGGCACACTTGAAAGTTTTCCAATAGGATGAGAGAAAAAAGAGTTCTATGATTCTACTAGCCAATAAGATTAATAATAAAAATAAACACACTTACATATTAAATTACTATTTCAAAAAAAAAAAGACAATGATTATCATCATTCATCATTTAGTTAATAAATTAAACTCACTTAAATAACATTAATATTTTCACATAAAATCATCATAAATTAATATCAACAATCCTATTTATTAACAATAGACTTAATTAACAATAGACTCAAATAATTAGGTTTTTATTTGAATATTGTTAGGAACTTTCTTTTCAAAGTAGATAGATATTGGCATAATTAATAGGCTGCCACTATAAGTCAACTTTGACCATTTTAATAATTACTTTCAATCTTACGTGTCATATATTGTCCTTTCTCTTTTGTAATTTGTTCACTTCACAATAATAATTCACGTTCTTTTCTCTCATACATACGTGTGGAACTTGAACTTTCCAAGCACCTGTATATTCATGTAATAACCTAATTCCAACTAATAATAAATAAAGTGAACATAAAATTCGTTTGGCCAATTTCATGGAAGAAGTGGACATGTAACTAACATTGAGTTCATATTGGAAGTTTATAACCAATCTACAAGGCTATGTTCATGCAAATACCACGAGAAAGATCAACATTACTTTCTATTTGATTATGCAAGTGAATAAGCGCGATCAATGAGTTATAGTTCAAATGACATAATTTTTTATTTTAAAAATCAATAAAAATCAAATCCAGGGGCGGAGCTACATACTCAGCAAGGGCGACGACGTCCCCCCATTTTAATTTTTTACATATAAATTATATATAAATTTTAGTTTATACTCCTCAAAATTTTTATTTTAATATTATTTTATTGTATAAATATTTTTAACCCTCTTAAATATTTTATCTAGCTCCGCCCCTGATCAAACCGTAAATATTTTTTATCATAGAAATTCTAATATTATACCATAATTTATGATATTATTTATTTAAAAAATTTAAATTGATAGAGAAATACATAAAAAATAAAAATTAATTAGTATTAATTTAAATAAAAAAGATAATAAAATATTAATCACTTTACATTTTAAAAAATACCATGGTAACTATATTTAAATAAAAGTATTCGTCAACTAAACACTTGATGATGGTGTTGCATATTTGTAAGGTGGGCATGATTATGGTACGGAATCACTTGTCCAAATCAACGTGGGAAGTGTATAGCTTAATCCTTCATTTTCTTAGCATTGAATCTAATGTCAGATATTTCAAAGAAGGATGGCGTACGAAGCATAGGTGTAGCATATGGTTTGGCCCACGAATATGATGGAACCAAGTTATGGAGATTAAGTTTTCCACATTGTCTTTGGGTCCGAATTATTTGCATCATGCTTTTCATCACACATCATAAACGATGTTGACTGTTCTTATAACGTCCTTTCTTACTTAGTTCTTGCATATACATTGCCATTATTTGAATTCTCTAACATAACTCATTGGCATATCCATTTTGGTGAATTACACCAAATTCAATCCCATTGTTGTGCCAAAAAATTAGCTTCCTCAGAACATGTAACATGGAAAAGATAGAGAACCCTGTCCTTGAAGGCTTGAATAGATAGATAACTAGGTGCATGGGAAGTGAAACATACAAATAGCATTTACACGGTGGAAGATCATGAGTGGGAAAAAATTGGTACATATTCTACAACACTATACTATAGAGCAGCAAATGGAGACGGTGCTTTCTAATATATCAACATGTACTCATGTAGTGCAATAATGTGAGCAAAAAAGGTTCACCGTGAACTACCACTCCCCCATAGAAACGAGTGATCCCTGAATATGTAAGCAAAACAACACAAGAGAAAACAGAAAAAAGCCAGAAGTGAACTATGACTATGATGGGATGGTGGTGATACAGTGGTGGAACTGCTTTCTGTCCTTTTGGCAGCAGAGTCTGGAGCCGGGTAATGACCGAAACCGGCAGCCACTGCAGGAGGCACAGTATCTGAGTGTGGTCTTGTTGGAATTTCGTCATGATCGTCAGTGTCATAACCTGTTTAAGGAATCAACTTATGAATTTGATCCTCAGTGAAGCATATATACAATCAAATTGAGGAACAGTAACTATGAGAAGAAAGCAAACACTTACAATCAAATTTCTTCCATCCTAGGATGAGCTTTTCCCGATCAAATACAACACGGTAGCCGGTCATGAAGTTTTCTGCAATCAGCAACAATAGCATAGGCATAAACAATCATCAAAATGATTTGGTAGAACAGAACATTAGAATGAGCATATAAGAAGCATCAAGCATGATTTGGGGGGAAAAAAAGGCAATGCAGCATTGATATCAAGAAACCTGGAAACAAAAATACCCTATTGTATCTTATCAAATTAATATGAAGTAAAAATTCATTCTTTTAATGTGTTTGCCCTTAAGAAATTAAAAGACTTACGTCCAATTATGTTCAATTCGGCACTCTTGACAACTGCTAGACAATATACAAGTTCGTTCTGCAACATAATAAGGGAAGGAACACATTTAGCAATATGTAGATCCAAAAATGACAAACAAGCATACAGGGATTGAAGAGGTGAATAATTTCTTTACTCACCTGAGTAGTGATAATAATTATTGGATCATAAACAGGAAAATGGCCTCCACCTCCCATAGTTAAAGTCACACTAGGTATCAAGCTCCTATTTGCATCAGGACTGTCCAACATAAGAAAGAATATTTAGCTTTGAATTTGAAAGAAAAAGAAAAAAAAATTATATGAACCATGAAAAAATAGCAGTTCTATGACCTCATATCATAACAATATTCAAAAGGGATTCTTGAATCAGGTGGACGCCGCCTTTCTTTTACTTGGGAATGAAACTACAATATAGATATCGTGGTAAGTTTGTCTTCAAAGAATATCTAGCTAACTTCAGGCAGAATTGCTTCCCTTTCTGGTTAAGTACTTACATTATCAGAAAGCTTTGTATAAGTTGGATCAACCAAGTATGTGAAAGATGTCCCAGAATCAAAAAGAGCAGTGAATTCCACGTCAATTAGAGTTGTGCCTACATGGACTTGAGTGACTGTGATGTTATAGGTAGGGCTGTGTGATGTTGTGCCCAACCATAAGAAGTTATATTCTTTTCAAGCATTAATAATAATACTTTAAATTCAGATAATCAGAGGGGAAGCAACAGGGAATTACCACTTACTGTGATGGATTAAAATTAAATGGAGTCTCTTCTTGATCAAGACTTCCCTTGTCCCCAAAACTTATCCTTCCAACACCATCACGTCCAAAACACATGGAGAATGAATCTGCTATAAAGCCTTCCCTTGATAATATGCTAGGAACCGATATTTTCTCCATACCCAGCCCAAACAAACCATTGGGAGCAGCAACATCTAAGAATGATCCACTCTGTACTTGTCCACAGCTGCAACACGCACGTATATTGGTAACTTTTAGATGAATTGTTGAGAAAAAAGTGAAGGAAGGAAAAAAATAAAACATGAGACACTAAGTAAGAATCATATTGTCAAGGTAATTTAACAAAGTAACTGACCCAAATATAATATTTGCCTCAACAAGGTCATCATTATTATCTTCTTTCGTTAAATGCAGAACATCCTCTACTAGTATTCCCGACGTTGAAGTTTCAGCAGAGACATAAGAGACCATGTAGGGGCAGTTACTGAATGTTCCAGGGCATTGGTTGCGATGCGTGCACAGACTATTGTTACAAGTCACCATTTTGCTCGTTGTTGATCCATTAGGACTATACACACTAAGGTCAAAATCCTGCGCAAACAACGATCGTCATTCAAAATCATAAACAGGCAATAGCAATAACCAATACAGAAGCACTTTATAATTATAAAGTTATAACTAATAACTAATTGTAGAGATTCTTTTTCACTTCAGCCACAGATAATGAGAAAGAGAGCAAAGTGAACATACTGGCGCCAAGGAAGAAGCAAAGACCGAGCCGTCGGTAGCTGCACATCTGGTGCAATCACAGGGTACCCAGAATAAGTCACTTCCAGTGTCAAGGGCCACCATGAACTTCACTCCTGGAGTCCCCAGCTGAACTGTCGTGTAATGCAAACTGAGTAAATCTCCAGAAAAAGGAAAAAGAAAGAGTTAAAGAACACCCAAAAGAGAAAAACAAATAACAAAAAGTTTCATCTAATCTAATCTAATCCAATCCAATTCACAAGCACTTATCTACTAAAAGTTTGTTCGTTGGTTTCCTCAAACATAATAAAGCAAGAAAGCTTAAATGTAATGTTCACATTGCAAAATCACTAATTAAGTGCATTCAAGTTTCTCTCTTTATATTTTTCCCCCCAAAATAATTATGAACAAAATGTTTTCTTTCTCAAAATTCTCTCTTTAATAATCTTGATAACAATCTCCAAAACATTTCTTTGTAAAAAAAAATCCAAAACAAAAAATGAAGAGCGAAGATTGAGAAATGAAGGTAAGTACAATCCGAGGGAGCTGATACGGAAGGTGGAGTTGCCGTCGGAGAAAGCAAGTCCGGCGTCGAGATCGGATCCAAGGTTGCGGCCGCGGAGGAAGCGGTCGTGGTCAGCAAGCTCAGCGTAGTACTCGAAAGTTCCCTTCTCCGGCGGTGGCGGGATGCCGGCGGCGGCTGACGACCACTTGCGGACAGGGCCAGAGAAGCGGTGGTGCATCGGAAACGTGAAGACGGCGGCGCCATGTCCATGGAAGCAGCGGCATAGAAAGAGAAGGATGAAGAATGCGAATCTGCAGAAGAAAGTGAGCATTTTCTTTTCTTTTCTTTTCTTTTCTGTGTATGTGAATTGAAGAAGAGAAGAGAAGCAAAACGAAACCCTATCTTGGAAGATCCATTATTATTATTTGAATCTGAAATTTGAGTTCTTGTGTTGGAATCTTAGTGAGAGTGATGGGTTGAAAATGAGAACACTAAACACTCAAGTGTGACACACTCACCTCAACTCAGCTCAACAGTGACACTCTTAAATTGTTATTAACTTAATAATAATAATAATAATAATAATAATAATAATAATAATAATAATAAATTGACAGTGAACGACAGAGTGTAAGAGAGGCCATGTGAGTGGGGCCTTCTTTTCTTTTTGACAGTTGATGACGGTTGCTGCTAAGGCGGGCTTCTCTTATTTAGTTATTTATTTATTTTAGCTTTTGGTTTTTTTACTAAAATTTACATGTTATTTATTTGAGTAAAATACTATTTTAGTTTTTTGAGTTAATTTTTAATTTGATTCCTATTATTTTAAACATCTTATTTTTATTTGAAAAAATTTTAAACGAATTTAATATTATTCTAATATTAAATTTAACATAATTAACAGAATAAATGATGTAAAAATTAATAAGTTATTATTAAATTATATCATCTTCTTTATATTAGAAGATTAAAATTTTATTATAACACTTTTTCTTCTCAACTTCTTTCTTGTAAAAAAAAATTTAAAATTCTATCAATCAAGTATCAACAATCCAGAATCAAAGAAAAAAAATTTTAAATTGATGATAGTTGGTAGATTGATTTTATTTACGTTCTAAAATCAAATTCACATGATTGACTCTTCAATACGCTAATTGTTAGTATTAAATTTAATAGTAGAACAATATTAAATCTATTTGAGAAACTTTTTTTAAACTGAAATACAATGTTCAAAATTTTTTGAGACTAAAATAAGATGTTTAAAATATTATGACCAAATTAAAATTTATTCTAAATCTTGAAAATTAAAATAATACTTTATACTATTTATTTTTTATTAACAAACCGAACATTTAATTTTAAAGGTTAAAAAATTTTAATATGATTTTTTGAGAGTTAAAATCCTAAAAAGTAGGTATTATTAATTATTTTTGAAAATACGAAGGAACAAACAGAAATTGTGGGAGTGTTTTTTACAATTAAAATTGGGCATAGTGAATTAGATCCTTTTTTAGTTTTTAAAAAGCATAGTCATTCGAAACAAATTACTTTTTTTATTTATTTTATGTTTTGGAATTTGAATTTTAAAAAAATTGGGATATATAAATATTTTCAGGTATGCTATAACTTAGAAAATAACAAAGTTAGAACATTTTTTTGTAATACATCTCAATTATAATTATATATAAATTAAAAAAGTGAAAATTCTATGTTATTATTTATTTATTTATTTATTTCTAATAGATAATTAAGTTTACTAGAATTTAATTTTAATTTTAATATATTTATTGTATATCATGTAATTTCTTAAAAATATTTGTGGCTATTTAAATAATAAGTGAAAATTGGCAATAATATAACCTGACTCTTCTACTAATCTATCTACTTATGTATAATCAAAATCTCAGTTTTAAAGAGACAAACAAGTACTAAGTACTGAATAAAAAAAGTACTGAATCACTTCAACCAATGAAAATCTAAACATTAACAACATATATTGTCCCGTATTAGATATTCTCTCTGATATTTTAATTTATTTTGTTTAAGGAACATTCTTCAACTCTCAAAAGAGTTACATTTTAGCATCAACAAAGTTACAACTCTGATATATATTATCATATTTATTCGTTACATTTTTAAGAATATCAGTTAAACATATGATAATAATTTCTATGCTATTACAGTCCAAACTGTAACACTCAATAATGTTAATATCATATTACAACTTTTCTATTTTAAACAATATAGGCCTTGCAATTATTTTTATTAGCTATGGCCTAGGGATATCTTTTTATATTCCCTACTTAACGAACCAGAATATTTAAGTTTACATACAACGAAATAACCTTGATTATGATCAAATGATGAAAACTAAAAACACAAAAATATTATATATATATTAAAAATTAGCTATAAAATCATTTACTATATATTTATATATAAATATATGTATTTTTAATATATATTTTATAAGAATAATTAATATTTTTATAAACAATTAACATAATTAGAAAAAATATCAGTAATTTGAACATAAATGTGGATATTTGATAGTAAATTAAGTCTAGAACTCTTATCCTTTAAGATGTGAATAATTCATTATAAACTCGTTTTTCACGACTAAAATTTAGCATTTATTCCCAATTTTTGCTATATTTAATTAAATACTTTATTTAATAACCTTAATTTTGCGGAGACAAAATTACTCTTTAATTATAACAGCCCCAAAAATTATATTTGTTAATTAGACTAATCTCTACATACAAGTGATTTTGTTATACAAGTCTTACAAGTTCTCTAATTGATATTACACTCAAACGCGCTTGTTATGTACATATATTTCACGCGCCTCTAACAGATTTTTAATTTTTGAAAGAATTCCGTTTCCTTTTTCGAATTTCTTGCCTTCTCTCTTCGATCTCTTTCGTGAGTTTCTCTTTATATTCTCTTTCTTCGTTATTCTCGATTTCCATTGTTTTTTGACATCAAACTATGAAATCGTTTTTGAAAATAATGGATAATTCAACTTCAGATTGTCAGATAAATCAGTGCGTAAACCTTGCCTGTGAAATTTGCTGTTAATTCTTCCTTGTTTGAATTGAATCTAATGTACTAGTTCTGATTAGAATTAATATAATCTTGTCCATTTTATATCAGACGTTCGGGTATAGATTAGAAATATTTGAATGTATTTTAGAAAAGTTTGGGTGTATTTACAGTTTATGACTTTTCATTGACAGATGGTGAATTGTTTTATTCTTTTAGTTGAATTGTTTTAGTTTCTGTTTAATTATGATTCATGAATCTGGTTTTTGTGATTTTTTTATGATGGTTTTATAGTTGTATTTGCAATCTATAGTTTATACTTGTTTTAATATGGTGTATTTTGGGTGTATTTTGCAACCCTTGCTGACTTTGGTGGCTGATTTTAGTGTACCCGTAACATAATTCATTTCTGTATTTACAGCAAATTTGGGTATAAAACTAATATATTTGGGTGTATTTTTATTCTTATGAGCTCTGCATAATTAAGAACTCTTCCTCTTCTTCCTCCTCATCTTCTCCTGCTTCTTCTTCTTCATCTCCTTATTTCATATTCTCATAATTCTTTTTGGGAGGAAAAAAATTAAACAAAGAAAAAAATACATAATGTTACAAAATCAAAAGAAGAAGGAAGGTGAATTGTCTTATTCTTTTAGTTGAATTGTTTTTGTTTCTGTTTAGTTATGATTCATAAATCTGATTTTTGTTATTTTTTATGATGGTTTTATAGTTGTATTTACATTCTATAATTTATGCTTGTTTTAATATGGTGTATTTTGGGTGTATTTTGCTGACTTTGGTGGCTGATTTTAATGTACACATAACATAACTCATTTTTGTATTTGCAGCAAATTTAGGTGTAAAACAAAGATATTTGGGTGTAAAATGAAGATATTTGAGTGTATTTTTATTCTGATGAGTTCTGCATAATTCAGAACTCTTCCTCTTCCTCCTCCTCATCTTCTACTTCTTCTTCTTCATCTTCTTATTTCATATTTTTATAATTCTTTTTGGGAGAAAAAAATCAAATAAAGAAAAAAAATACATAATGTTGTAAAATCAAAAGAAGAATGAGGAGAAATGTAAAGAAGGAGGAGAAGAAGGAAGAGGAGGAGGAGGAGGAGAAACGCGAAGAAAAATGACAATTGTGGTTTTCATCGAGGAAGAAGAAGAAGAGTTGTTCATAATGGTGAGTAGCGCACTTTGAAAATAGGAAGCGGTTGAGTAACGTGTGTGTATTTACTCTTGAATTTGGGAGTATAATGCGTGTGTGTTTTGTTGAGCTTGTGCCAACTTGTAAGATTTGTAAGTCAAAAAGACTTGTATGTGTAGTATATCCGTTGTTAATTTATAAAAGAAAAATGGTGAAGAAACAACAGAAGTAGGAAGAAGGAAAAAAACAATTACTAGTAAATATTAAACAGTTTCATTTAGTAAAATAACCATATTGCCATGTAGGCATTACAAACAAAAATTTGTTATATACAAAATGACCCTTTTGACCCTATCTATCAATTAAGCTCTCACAAATGCATATTTACATAATTTAAGTATTAAAAAAACATGCCTTATACTAATTAATTAGTAAGTAATTATATTAACTAATTACTCTCTAAACAATCCCTCAAAACAGTAATCAAAATGTTCCCTCAACCTTACATTTTTAATTAACTCTCATCTTAAGCAAAATTTACTAATTTAATTTCCCATCCTTTTTTTTCACATTCACATTGGAGAAGCTGAAGTAAATCCAAATTTGTCAGATAATTTAGCTCTTGCTAATGGTGCAACTAGTTCCACTTGGTGAAGAAATTCTACATCATGAATCAATGGATTCTCTGTTCTTCTTGGTGGAGATCCATAATAACATGATGGTAAGCACACATTACATGCCAGTTCCTTTCCATCTGATCCCTAAACCATCATCAACAACTTAATTACTAAATTATTCATTCCAATTATCTAGGATAATACCTTTGATGCGAACGTCAACTCTGATCCGATTTAGCATGGATTTCTCATTTTTTTTATCGAGTCAGTTACCAGATCAGAGTTGACGATCGCATCAACCTTCTTCTTACACTATTTTTTTAAAAAAAAAAAAAGCAAAACCTTTTCGGTGATCATATTGAGAACCCCACTTCCATTGTTGAAATTATTTGGCTGACTGGTAAAAGAAAAAGAAAAAAAAAATAGAATCACCTTCACAAAAAGAGAAAAGAAAAAAAATACATATATATTTTCAATAATGATATACATCAAAATTTACTACAGAAATTATAGTAATAGTAAAAGGATGTAAAATAACACTTTCGTTCAATAAAATTTCTAATTCTCTGAAAAATTTGTGCTATAACCCTCTTTCACCCCTAGGAATAACCATATAATAATTGATTAATTAAAAAAAAAAAGAGTGGCACCTGTGTTTGTTGCATCTAATTGGCTTGATAAATTCAGGTATGGAAGGTGAAAGCCTTCTTGGTTTTGGGCAAAGGGGTTGATCATATTCATAACCACCTGATCCAACCTTTTTCCTCTCTGAACCTAAATCAGCAAGGTTGCTTTTCACTACCTTATGATGCATGTTTTTAATCATATCTTATTAAAATCCAAAAATACCCTTTTTCTCCCAAGTGATGAGAGAAAACAAAAGCAAATTTTTATAAAAGATAAATAAAAAAACTTATTTTATTTTTTGAAAAAAAAAATTGAAAGTGACAAGTGACAAGTGAAGGAGGAGCAAATGACTTGTGACAAGCTAATTCAACCTATTTATATCCTCATTGAACAATTGGTATTTTTATCCTAGTGCATACTACTAGCAGTTACATTGAAAGAATAGCCACACATTTTATTTTTGAGAGAGAGAGTTAGTTTAATTTCATCATGTGACAAATGACTCATAAGTGATGAGTGTATGGAAATTGATTCAGAACATATCTAAGTGAGAAGGGATCTTGAAAGTTGTTTGGTTTAGAGTTACTATAGGATTTGTGTTTTGACTATGTTGTATTATTCAATCTCCCTATTATTATCCATTTGGTCCAAGTGAATTCCAACATTGGAATGCTTCAACATTCATTATCTTGTCTTTTTTTTTTTTAATTACTAATGTGTTTTTTTCTCTATTTTTGGCCATAGTCTAACGTTTTTCCTACTTTTTTAAATGTGAATTAATGTAATTAATAAATTGCATGTTTTATCCGCATGTGTTGGATGCTACTAATTTGTAACTTCATGTTATATCCGCACATGGTAAATGCTAGTGATTTGTGATGAGAAGTTAAGAACATTAAGATAACTAAAAATCTTTTAGGAACATGTTTCACTTGGAAAGAGGAAATTAATGTAAACAAATGGCAGTTATAATTTTTAGTATAGGTTTGGTAGGTTAATAATGAAGGAAATGCCATTTTGACAATGAAATCGTTTATTCATTTTTCTTTGCATCTTTTTCAAGCAAAACAAAACCCATCATTTTTTTACTGAAATTTCGAAGAGAATTTAGCTACAAAATTCTCACTATACAACTTTTAAGTGATATCCAAACAAGATAATTGATATAATGCATGGTAATATGGTATCAACTAATCAAATCAAGCTTAATTTTCTTAATTGAAAAGATAAATTGAGTGAATCTATTCGCAAAACTGTGTTAGATATATATTACAACTGTTACAATAGAAGAACAAATTCCCTCAAATTCATAATGCTAGGAACTTCGTAGAAACATCTATCGTATGGTACAAATATTCAATTCAATATTAACATGATCACCGAGCTTATTAGGTAAGAAATGGAAGACAAGAATAAAATGCCATAAAATCTCGTGTAGAACAAAATATGCACAACATTCAATAAAAGAACCCTCTTCCATTTTCTTCCCTGCATAAGCTTGAACCCTCCATCATCACAATACCTATCCCTATCTCTATCCGAATTCCCCTAATCACTAAGTTTGAGGTACAACCTCTGTTTGGGAAGACAGATTACACCTTCTGAGTAATAGCATTCATGTCAAAGAATCAATCACCCTTGAGAGTTATCCCAATCAAACCTGGGTTGTGAATAGATCTCGTAATCAATTGGTCCATCAACAACATTTTCAATTGTTTGAACACCTTCCAAAAGAGTTGATTGAAGGCTATCACTACTAGAAGGCAACAATTTATACATGACCAACAATGCAAGAGTGAATATGGCTTGCAGCTTTGTGGAGTCACCTTGGACCGAGAAAAACAGCAGCATAGCCATCAAGAACAGATCGACGCAGATACGCATGATGAATATCACAGTATCGATTAACCTCCCGTCGTTTCCTGCAGGGAAGCCACGAACACGATACACAAACAGAAAGTTGTACTTGTCAACTACATATCTGTACCCGAAATAGACGACACCAACAGGGACCACAAGTGGAGCAAATGGACAATACACTAAAGTCAGTGCAAATATTGTCAAATTGAAGGCATAATACTGTGCAAAATCAAAGGTTTGTTTCGGTGCAGGTGAGCTTCCGGTGATTGGATACACGGAAAGATCCTGTCCCTCTGGGTTATCCATACTGGAATTGTCATAAGCACTTTCATTTTGCATCAATGGTCTCTGAAGACCATTGGTGTCCTGGTTTTCTAGCTGGTATTCTTCACTTTGTTCGGGAACTAACTGAAGCATGTCATTCTTCCTAAACTTCTGAAGGTTTCTTTTGATCCAAGGAATTGGAGCCAAGAGATCATAAGATATACCTAAGAAAGTGCTAGTGATCAAGAATGCAAGCGAGGAGAGGCATGACTTCGACAGGAATGATGCACTCAAGTAATGCTCAATCCTCTTGCAATCTTCTCCATCTAAATAACACCGCCCCATCTTCAGGATTGCGCTCTCTAATGATGATTCTACCAAACCCCTCAAGATAATGAGGTTCACAAGGAAGAAGCAAACCATCTTCAATAGCGCTGCCTTTTGCTCCCCAGACACTGTCAAATGGCGTTCAAATTTCGATAGATAGGAAAGCACCGAAGGTATCACAATGTACATACTAACAAATATGATAACATTCGGCAGAAATTGGAAAACAAGGCTTGCAAGCCAGCTAGAGCTTTGCACCCAAGCAACCCAATTTTGTGCATTATCCATGGCTTCGGCATTGATGATCCTCCCAGCACTCTTAAGAGCACTGATCACAGCGAGTGGTGAACTAAAGAACAACAACACAAGCATCAGGCATGTATTCACAAACACCCGACGCAACTTCAGCGAGAGCCTTGGTGTCCCCATGTTCTTCCAGTAAATATCAGTCGCCAAGGGGGCGCGTTCAACCTTCCACTGATTCCTCCTCAACCTCAGCTCCAACAGCGAAAAGAACTTCCCTATCCTCCTCCTCTTCTCATTCTGGAAATCCTGAACAGCCTTATTAGCAGTATACACATCCCTAAACATCACAAACGCAACTCCAGCGCCCGGCGCATGGCCCTCTTTATAATCAGCCAGCTCATTCTCCAGCTCAGCCCTAACCTCCTGTAACTTCCTCAACCGCTCATCATCCGTGTAACCGAATTTTGCCATCACATCAGCACAAAAACCCTTCCACCATTTCCAACAACAAATCAAACAATGCCTAATTCCCTTCCAACCACCCTGCTCCACTCCACCACCTAAACCACCTTCACCACCATCATAATCATCATCCGGCAACAGCCGCGAATCCATCCTTGCAACCAGCCACGAAATTTCATCCCTAACACGCAACAATTCATTAGCCAAATCATCCAATGCACATAAATCCATTGGAACAATGACCTTATAAACCTTCCCTGGATACCTATACTGAAAATATTCATGCAGCACAGCCCTATCTGCACCTATAATCTTTGGCAATCCCTGCACCATGATGGTGAATATAGCAGTGGAATTCGAGGAAGGATCACTCAAATTACCAAAATTGTCTCTAAACCTAGTGATCCTCAACCGTTCCTGGATAGCGGAGATTCCGAAATGGACCAAAACAACGACGATTACGGTAAAGACGAAGTGGATCCAGAGAAGAGGCGAGCCTTTGGTGATGTGATTGATGGTAGTTTTGGAGAACTGGTCGTCAAGGATGGAGTCGCCAGCATAGAGGTTGAGAGGGAGGAGGAAGAGGAGTGCGGGGGCGGCGATGGAGAGAAGAACGGCGGCGCTTCCTCCCTCGATTAGGAGAAATTGAGCGGCGTCGGCACCGCAGTGGCGGGCGATCTCACGGCCGGTGGCGTGCCAGACGGCGAGGAGCTTGGCGGCGAGTGCGGCGGGTCCCGGCATGCGGCGGTGGTCGCTGCGAAGCTTCACGAGAAGGAATATGAGGACGCAGGAGGCGGCGCCGATGGCAGAGATGTTGAGGAGATAGTCGATGTTGCCGTACCAGTTGGCATACGGGTCTCCGCCGCCGCCATCTTCGCCGCCGGAGGAAGACGGCGGCGGGGGGAGTGGTATATCCATGACCGAAATTGCGATTTGGATTGAAGGAAAAAAAGTAAGAATTAGGGTTTATGGAAATAAAATTTTGGGAATTTTTGGTGAGAATTGCGGTGGATTGAGTCCAATCGGTGTTGGATTTTCTTCATGGATCGGAGGGAGCTGGAATTTGCGGGGTTGAATCGGGGGTTAGGGTTAGGGTTGCGAAGAATTTGAGGAGAATTTTGATCCAAGAGGACGAAGAAAGAGGAAGAAGAGATTGGACAAAGATGTAATTTTTCGTTTTTTGTTTGTTTTTTCTGTTTTATTCGTTGCCTCCAAAAACTGCCAACTTTCTCACAAAACGACAAAAAAACAAATACAGGACAAGAAATTTTGATTAACTAACTGTGTAAATAGTTTAATATGGTTATTTAATTAAATTTATATGTTTAAATTTTTTAAACATATATTAACACTCTTTTTTTTTAAAATAATTATATTTTTATTTTTTTAATTCATTGAAATATTAATTTAGGATTCTAATTGCATTTTAATAGTGTTATAGATCAACTAGATTCAATTTCATTGGAGGCTTTAAAAAAAAAGTGTTGGTATAATAGTATAAAGAAACATTACGATTTAAAAAAAAAACTTGATTCAAATTCTAAAATGGATTTTAGTTAATGTAATAAGATAAGATCAATTTCAAAAATAGAGTAAATACTAAAAATTAAATACATAAATACATATATTATTTAATTTATTTTAATATATATTTTATACTAATATGATTGAATAAAAATAATAGAAACTTTTAGGAAAAATGTTAAGACTTAACTTATTAGTTCTTTCAAGTTAGGTTAAGAAATCAACAAAAGTAGTTGATTAGCCAAACAATAATTCTAAGTAAACCGTTAAATACCACTTAATGATACAAATAATTCTAATAATAGAACAAAGAAGATTATATGACGTTGACATCTTTCAAAATTGGTTGCAAGCAAAGCTGCATAATTGAGAGCAGCAACAAAGAGATTATGATTACTAATTTGAGGAAGATAAGGCAAGAACATAGAACGTGAAGATCATTGTGGGTTTTTTAGATTAAATAGGATGGACATATATAATAATTATATATGGTCAAGGAATTGTAGCTAAGACATGAAAATGGAAATTTTCTATTGACAAAATCCAAGACATGGAAGGATGCAATGGATCCTTTGAAAAGGGCTACTGAACTTGTCCTCCATATATATGCCAATGGAACAAGGTTGACACTTTATAGAAATTAGAGTTAGATGCAAAGAATGTGTATTTGTGAATTAAGTTAGGTTGGTTTAGTAGTTAGTTTATTAATCTGTTTAAGAAAGTATTAGAAGTTCGAATTCTACTTAGTGCATGTATACAGCAATTTATTGACTAATAATAAATTCTCAAATAAAGTTCTGATGTGCAATGCATTAATTTTTAGATTACCAAACTGAAAAGTACTGTAAAAAAAATGTATGTATACATGTGTATCAATGGAAGATGGTTAGATAATATACATAGAAAGAATATTTTTTAGGGCAATTTACCAATTTAAAATGATTGGTTGAATCCTTTACCAGATTACAACATTTGAAAATTGCATACCAATTTGTCTTGTTTAACTTTATATAGAAACCGTGGGAGCCAACCACGGTTTATAGATACACATAAACCGTGGCTGGCAGGGAGGTTTTATATGTTGGAGATGCACAACGTAAACCGTGGTAGGCAGCCACGGTTTACTCTTTATTGGTGAAACCCAGAAACCGCTGGAGGTAGCCACGGTTTATGAAGAAGAAAAAGCATAAAACGTGGCTGGCAACCACGGTTTATGAAGGCCATTCAATGTGCATAAAACCCTGTAACCTAGCACGGTTTATGTATAATGAAAATCTATATATATTCGAGTGAGAATGTAGTTGCTGAGGAGATCATTATCACAATGTCAAGTGAGGAAAAGTGTGTTCTTGTCTTAGTGCATTGCTCTGGAAAAATAAAAAAAAAAAGCAAAAAATATGGTGTGAAGTTCACTGATAGAGAACCGTTGAGTGTATTTGTTAGTTCGTCAAACAGTTTGTCAGATTTGAAGAGCACCATCTTGCAGAAGCTTGGGGTTTTTGGGAGCAAGGTTGTGAAGAAGATCTTCTACAAGATTCCCATCGCTGTAGTTTCCAGCGGTGTGATGTATGATACATTCGTGTTAGCGGCTGACGAAGATATTAGGGTTCTATTTCATTGCGTAAGGAGTTTTCCTGAGGTCAGAATACACGAGTTGTATGCGAAGTTGGAGGTAACTCTGGATAGTTCTGGGGCATCGGCTCCTGTTCATAGCTCGACTGCCGCAGGCGGTGCGTCTTGCTCGGCGCCAGCGAACCGGTTTTCTCTTCCGCATGTTGCCTCTCCTTCCTTTGCGGCTGATCTGGTACCAGTGGTTGCAGTTCCTACTGCACGTTCCCCTAATGAAGGGGTCCTGCAACAGGCATTTCTGGGGGGAATCAGGTCGTGCCACAGATGATGAACATCAAGAATTCGGGGAACCTGATCGAGTAGAGAATGCAATGCGGGACGATGACTCTGACCAGGAGCCTGTAAATATATTTGGGGACAGCGACGATGACACCGGTGCTAATCCACAAGCACAACAAGGTCCTTCAAGTTCCGGCACACAGCATTACCCTCCACACTTCTCGACGTTAAACTTGGAGGCTCTGGGTGAACATCCGGCCGGAATTGCTACAGTAGGTGGGTCGTCAACCGAATTTCAGATTGGGCAATCCTTCCAGAGCAAAGATGAAGCTGTTCTTAGTGTGAAGGACTATAGCATCCATCGAGGTGTTGAGTACCGAGTGTTGGAATCGGACCATTTGAAGTATCATGGAAAGTGCAAGGATTTCGGCAAAAGTTGTAGTTGGCTGATTCGGATTTCGCTCCGTGCACGGAAGGGCACTTGGGAGGTTAGGAGGTACAACGGTCCCCACACTTGCTTAGCTACATCTATTTCCAGTGATCACCGTCAGCTTGATTACCACGTTATCTGTGCGAGGATTTTTCCGTTGGTTAGTGCGGATGCTGCAGTACTGATCAAGGTGTTGCAACAAGCGACTGAAGCTGATTACGGCTTCAAGCCCAGTTACCGGAAGGTATGGAAAGCAAAACAGAAGGCAGTTGCACAAATATATGGAGATTGGGAAGAGTCTTATGCCGAATTGCCACGTTGGATGCTAGGAGTGGAGTTGACGATGCCCGGGACAGTTACTGTGTTGCAGACGTCTCCCGTTAGAGTTGGGGACCAGATTGATGAGTCAACAGTGTACTTTCACCGTCTGTTCTGGACATTTCCACCTTGCGTTGAGGCCTTCCAACATTGCAAGCCGCTTGTGAGTATTGATGGTACCCACTTGTACGGCAAATATGGAGGCACCTTACTGTTGGCGATTGCACAGGATGGGAACTCAAACATCCTCCCGATAGCATTCGCCCTTGTGGAGGGAGAAAATGCCGAGTCATGGGCTTTTTTCTTGTCCAACTTGAGAAGGCATGTGACTCCACAGGAGGGTATCCTTGTTATCTCAGATAGGCATAACGGTATCAAGTCTGCACTAGAGGATCCCGTGAATGGTTGGCTGCCCCCACGTGCTTATCGGGTGTACTGTATCCGTCATGTGGCAGCAAATTTCAGCCTTTCTTTTAAAGGTAAAGATGCGAGAAGAATGCTGGTTAATGCTGCGTACGCAAAAACTGAGGCGGAGTTCTATTACTGGTTCGACATCATGCGTACAGAGAATCCGGCCATGTGTGATTGGGCGAACCGGATGGAGTATGAGAAGTGGACGCAACACCAGGATAGCGGTAGACGGTTCGGGCACATGACAACAAACATCAGTGAATGTGTGAACTCTGTCTTGAAGGGAACTCGCAACCTCCCGGTGACGTCGTTGGTAAAGTCCACATACGGAAGGCTTGCTGAGCTATTCGTTCTCCGGGGACAAACAGCAGAGGCGCAACTTGGATCTGGACAAGAATTTTGTCAGGCATTGGTCAAGGGTATTGAAAGGAATATAAGAGAGTCAAGGTGCTTCACCGTCACCTTGTACGACAGGCACCAGTCGAAGTACACGGTTGCTGAGACGACACCGACTGGAAACTTCTCGTTGGGTAGCTATAGAGTCTCGCTGAAGGATCACACATGTGATTGTGGGTACTTTCAGGCACTCCATTATCCATGCTGTCACGCGATTGCTTGTTGCGCCCACTCCCGGCTTAATTGGGCAGCATATGTGCATGAGGTGTATCGTATGAGTGAGGTGTTCAAAGTTTACAGTCACGGGTTTGTTCCGCCCATACCAGAAGGCCTATGGCCACCATATGCCGGGCCTACTATCATTCCTGATCCTAACATGAGGCGAGCCAGGGAAGGTCGGCCGAAGGCAACTAGGATCCGCGGTGCCATGGATCGATCTGCTGAGAACCAGCCCAAGCGCTGTGGCCTCTGTCGACAACCTGGTCATACGAGGAGGAACTGTGCCCAGCGAAGAAATATTGCTGGCGGGGATAATTAGGATGTATTATTTAGCTTGTTGTTGGGTTATTCATGTAAGTTAAGTTTCTGTCTTATAACTATCATTGGTGTTATTCATATGTTTCTGTATCATCATGAAAGAATATTTGTTTGTTTAGTAGAAAAATTAAGACAGTAAAATTAAGACAGCTTAATTTAGTGTTAATGTCATTGTATTGTTTACACAAACAAACTCGAAACGACTACATCATTAATCATACTTAATAGTCAGATACATCGCAAACAGATACAACACCGTAAAATAGAATAAATGTTTAAACATTAATCCAACACCATAATGAAAGAAAGTACATATAAAAATGGAAAATACATAGCTAACTAATCAGACTCCTCAATCGTGTCACTGTCATCATCGTCCAACTGACCAATAAGGTGACCTCCAGTGCCACATAAAGGAGCACGACGAACCCTCCTCGGTCTCTGATCCACCTGTGGCACCGGTGCCTGAGGAGGAACTACGCTGAAAGCCGAAGCAGGGGTACCTCCTAACGCGAACCATGGGTCCGATGGTGAAGCTGCTGGCTCGTTCAGGTCAACCGGCAAAGCTGGCTGTACATCCTGAACATGTGGCTGGTGCTCGGCAAACTGTGAAGGTACCTCATCCATCTGTGGCCTATAATGAGTGCCATCATCCTCCCCCAAGATGTCTGCGATATCTCTGAAGAACTCTGACTGACTCACAGGATCATCAATGTCCATACCGACGGCAGCGGTAGTAAAGTCGGCGAACGCCTGCGTGTCACCACTCTGGAACATCTGAGAAGAACCCCCCACCTCAAACGTACCCTGATCCATCCCTGTGGCCACACCACCAATGTCCTCACCAACAGCATGCTGACCACTCTGATAGTCTCCGGATGGTCCTCTACCACGGGCCCGCCCACCACCATCCCGCTGACCATGTCTTCTGGCCCTACGTCGAGGAACACGATGATCAACATCACCTCCATGATCACCAACAACCTGCTCCTCCTCTAAGTGGTCGGCCAGCCAACGCCACTCTCGATCCGTAGTACGTGTGCCGATACGCCTACGCCGGTCCACGCGGCGGTTGTCCGGTCTGTCGACAACCTGCACCATCGGAGGTGCCTGTGATGACCCTCTGTGATGAGCCTCCTCAGTCAACACAATAGGCCTGGGATCCTGAAAAGCGACCTCCGGGGATAAAAATCTATGGGCCACACGACACCACCAGTCCAGGTACTCAGCTGATGGGCCGGGATCAGCGACTCGGTCAACCGGTAAAACTGTCGCATGTCGATCCTGCCAGTGCTCATGCCACTCCCTATAATAGAAGGGGAACCACCTATCTCCACCCCTGCCGTCCTTCGCATGAAGCCAATCTATGTTAAGAGCCAAACGAGGGAGATGCTGAACCCCGCCGAACTAAGGCATAACCCTATCCACCTGGTGCCACTCAATCGCAGCAAAATAAATGAGACTGGTAACTGCCGTCCATAGCCTGCGGTGCTGGTCAAGTAGTATCTCCGGATGAACAACAGCTAAGACATCCGGAGAGGAATAGGGCTCCCACACGATCTACATCACATAATGAAACGTTACGTAAAACAAATTTTATAATGAGGAAAACATAACTGTATCAACTATAAGTAAATTACTCACATCATGCACACGCAATCTATCCAAACAAAGGCGTGCAGCCACGACTCTTTGATCTACTGCATCGTTCCTCGGTAGATACCCAGCCCACCTACAAGTTCAGTTCAATTTAAAGAATGTCATAAAATGTAATGGGAGATGTAAATGAACAATTTCTAAGTCTAAAATCATATTTCTTTACCTGGATGCAAGTGGAAAGCCGAATCTGTTGAAATCACTAGGCCTCAGACAAGGAAATCTCCAGAAGATCCAAGACTGTAGAAGCTGTAGTGGCCCAGCCAAGTTGACAACGTTTCTGTTTGTTCCACGACAAAGACATCTGTACAACCACGCCAGCGCGGCCGAGCCCCAGCTATATCTACCCAAGTCATCCAACGATGCCACATAAGGCAACCAGCGAAGGTGGACACGGTTGGCGTTCTTGTCCGCAAACAGCTGAGATGACAACAGCATCATAATATAGGCCCTCGCATATATACGCACGATGTCGTCAGTAGCATCTGCTGGCAAAACCCGAAACCGCTCATGGAACCAAGTGTAGCACACTGTCATCTGCTTCACTTTATTCTGCGGAGGTAACTCCCCAAACAGCTCGCGGAACCACACCCATGCCGGTCTTCCATTTTCCATGAAATTCTCAAACTCGCTAAGACAGCCACTCACAGGCTCACCATCAATCGGTAAACCCAGCTGATAGGCCACGTCCTCCAAGGTCACCGTACACTCCCCAAAGGGCATGTGAAATGTGTGGGACTCAGGACGCCACCTCTCAATGAATGCGCTAAGTAGAGGCTCATCAACCCAGAACCACTGACTGTTCAGCCTAGCCAAATGATATAAGCCCGCCGTCTCTAGATACGGTATGATACGCTCGTGTAAAGGCATATTCTGTTGTCTTCTCACACCACTAATAACCCTAGCAGGCTGTAAAAAGATAGATAGCGAACTCTCAACAGACAACAATAGCAACAACTTACAGTAATATCAATAAAAAACCCTAAGCATAACAAGAACTGAAAAAATAACACTAACAATATTACTAACACCTAAACCTAAAAAATTAATTCTACCAATAATAAAAATTACAAATTTAATAAATATAAAAAACTCACTATCATGATAACAGCAAAAAATTCTATTATAACTGTTAAAATATCAATTTAACAGTTACCATTAATAATAACAACATTAAACAAAAAATAATAATAAAAAGACGGTTTAACCAACCTCTTGGTCGATAAATCCAGCCACATGCGCAACGCGGTTTAACCGGTACAGCCGGTCTTCTTCTTCCATTGGTTCTCCACTAAACCGGTTCAACTTCTCAAACAATCAACTTAACAAAAAAATTTTTTTTTTCCCTCTCTCACCCACCAACCTTCTCCTTTACTATCAAATATCACAAATGATCCGCCCTCACCAGCCACGGCTTTGCTATTTATACTGCACACTCATAAACCGTGGCTGCCTCTAGGGTTTTATGTTCGAAACCATTTACTCATAAACCGTGGCTGCCTACCACGGTTTATGCTTTTCATTCTCTTCACGTAAACCGTGGCTGCCTACCACGGTTTACATACAACATGATTTGCTCATAAAACCTGGCTACCTGCCACGGTTTATGTAGATTTGGAATCCGTGCTTGCCTCCCACGGTTTCTATATAAAATGATTCAAGACAAAATGATATCCAATTTCCAAATGTTGTAATCTGGTAAAGGTTTCAACCAATTGTTTTAAATTGGTAAATTGCCCTATTTTTTATACTCGTATAAAAATTTGGTTGTGATTGAATAATTGTATGTGTAGATTATTTTTTTAATTAAAAATAAAGAGAATATATATTAATTGTTAAAAAATATTAATATTAAAATAGTATTTGATATAAAGAGTGAATATATAATGAGATTGATAATAATTTTGTTGGATATTAAAATGTATTTTTTTTATTAATTAAGTTTATAGTTTAATAGATTGTTTTCTATATCTTTTATTTAAATTTGAAATCATTCGTTTGATTTTCATTTCTTTATTATAATACTATCTAGACATTGGGTTTGAAGGGCACAATAGAACCTTGGTTTTATTGATTTATTGAATTTTATACAATATATACTTTTTTTATTATATATGGTTATAGAGTTTGATTATAATTGAATTCATTTGATCATCATTTTAATTTTGAATTTATTACATTGTCTATATAATTTAATATATGGATATGGACTTTATTGACATTGCTTCACATAAGTATTGGTTTTATCATTTTATTGTTACTATTTTTTAATTAATATCATTTTCTTATATAATCGACACCATCACATCTTTTACACATACACCTATATATTATACAATAATTTGATTTTGTCATATATAATCCTGATTTGGGAAACGTGTTCTTAAAAAAATTACCTTATTAATAAAAATATATCCATTCATAGTTTCATACACGTCATAAATATTAATTAATTATATGCCAATGAGAGTATTTAATTATCACAAGCTACCTTAACAATTAAGCTTATACATGGGGTTTCAAATCAGAAGCTGCAAAGAAAACTTAATATTATAAATTTTAAGAAGATATATCACCGCTCTTTAAGAAATAGAGTATTGGTATCTTTCCTTGAGGATTTAATTAATTTTATTATTCTAGAGAACTTATTAAGGAATTAAGAATAATAGAAAACTTTGAAACTTTGTTATGTATTTACGTATTGAAAATATAAAAAACAAAGTATCGTTTCCAATGATTTTTTTTTTTAATTACGTATTGGGTTTTGTTCGTCAAGAATTCAAGCGAGTAATTCTTTTTAAATTTTCAACAATGGGGTGAATTTCTTTTGAAATATCTAAAAAATGATTATTTTAAAGTTCTTATTACCATATTTGTTAATAAAATTCTGAGCAATAATACTACATAAACATCAGATAATTAATTATTTTGTATAAAGATGTAAAGTGGCCTTATAATATCCACAAAATACAAACTAAATTTACATTTTATAATCAAATAAATTTTACATGTTGAATTAAATTTCATGATAATATAATTAAACCAAATTCATAATTATAATAAAAATAGATTTGTAATGTAATTATAATAAAATTTCATAATATATTATAAACCAAATAACATTTATCATACAGTTGAGAGATGAGTATTTTTATATTATGGTTTAATATTCCATCGCACTGTGTTGCTTTCGCTGCGAAGACGCCGTCCATCACGATCGAGAAGTCATGCCGAGTCGTATGCCTTTTTTGTTGCGCTATACAGCCTTTCATTCCATCGCTACTGCGTCGTTGCATCGCGCCGTCTGTCTTTTCCATCACGTCGCGTCTTAACCGTCTCTACCATGACGTTGTGTCTCTTCCTCCTTCTCCATTGTGTCTTGCCTCCTCCTCTTCTTCCATTATGTCATCGAGTCACATCCCGTCCTCCAAAGATTAGTAAATATCATTTTTTTGATTTACGGGATGTTTCATATCTGTTTTGGGTTCAAAAATTTAGTAGATGACTTCAACTTCATACGAAATTGGATATTCCTTTTATTTGAGAATGGATGTTTCTTTTTTCACGATTGGATGTTTCTTGTTCTGCACCAGCAACGAGAACGACAACGCACCACAGAGGCAACAATGCGATGGTCTGTGCGGAGAGAATGGTGGCGCACTGCAACGACAGCGAAGCGGTGGTCTGTACGAGGGAGAAGGCCGACGCTATGAGAGGAAATGTTGACGACACTGTAATTAGGGAGCGGTTAATTTACCAAATATTTATTATTTAAAAACGTAATTAATGTCAATTAATCAGATTCTGATTTTGAAATATAATTTAAAATTAATAAATATTAAATAGAGTTATTTAAAATTGGCTAGTTTAAGAGTTGGTTCCTAAACTTTCTATTTTTTTAGGGTAAATACCCTTTCCGCCCCTTGACCATTTTCCCGTGGGACATATCGCCCCCTAATCATCATTAAACCCCAAGCAGGTCCCCGTCCATTTATATAACTGACTGTTCGACTCATGTAACCGGTTGCCAACAAGTTGCTAGTATGACGTGTCAGGTGGATGCTGAGTTGTCTATTCCAAGTGCCACGTGTTAATTGGAATTATTTCAGAGACAAATTACCCCCTCCCTACAAGTGAAACGTTGTCATTACTTGACACTCCCCTTTATATATAATACATTTACATTAAACTCCTTCTTGATGTTCATTCATATAAAAGCCCTAACATTTCATCATCCACAATTGTTTTCCTCCAAAACATTTCGACAAAGCTGGTGTTGAAAAAACAGTGACGAGTCTACGACGGTGGTGTGGATGGTTCAGACGGCGACTGCGTGACACGGCAGTAAAAGGTAAGTTCCATGTTATAGTTTTCTCATTATGTTAATGAAAGGTAAGATGACAATGAACTTGTTTTTCATGCATGTCTATGAGAAATGAACTGCCTGCCGTTTGTTATGATGAGTATGAGTTGATCGATAAAGTTGTTAGCGAATAAACATTGTTTTTTAGTAGGGTTTGGTAATGCTAAGTTTTTAGAAACATAGTTAATATTCCAAGTAATCAAATACGTATAGTATTTTTAGTCATGATATTCGCCGTTGTTGTTATGCATTACGGTAAAACCTTAATGATTATGACAAAAAATGTTGCAGATGTTTGTGTTTGTGATCCCTATATTTAATTATGGCGGAAAGCTTGTAACAGCTGCAAATGAAAAGCTACATTACTTAAGCTGGAAGGGAGAGAAATTTTCTCTTATGGATGTTGACTTCGTTAATAAAAAGGACTTGGAGGAATTGTTCAAGGAATTGGGTACTTGGCCTACAAACAAATGTACTGGCACGACCCAACTGCTATTGAGTTTGAGGATGGTCTGCATGTGCTTCGTGGTGACAAGAAGATCAACAATATGTGTGATTTCACTATGAGTCACAATCTAAATGAGTTCCATCTTTACTTCGAGCATGGAGTGGATATTCCTATTGTAATTGAAGATGATCTTGTCATTGAGGATGGGGTTTTCGAAGATGAGCATGTGTTGATGGTGATGGAGTATTTGAAATCATCATCTTCATCATCTCATTCCTACAAGCGTGCCGAAGATGAAGCCTACAAGCCTCCTCCGCATGGGTATGAGACCACGAGTAGTGAGGATAAATAAATAAAATGGTGACCGACTCTTTTTTTAATGTTGCAGGGTGGATCCTTTGATCAGACTCACACCAACCCAAAGCCTCAGAAGCTTTCTTCAGAAGAAATTAAGGTTAGAAAAGTAAAATGTCATTGGCTGTGTTTTTTTTTTTTTCTGATTGTTTCCTTAGCTGTTTATATTGTCACATGTGATTGGAATTCAATAGTTACCCACTTTTTTTGCATATTTTTTTTTACAAATGAAACAAGCTAAGTCTAAGAAGAATAAAAAAATATACCAAAGAGGCCACATACCCCACAAGATGGACATGAGGAAATCCAAAACACTCCATCTACTCTTCCAATGATAAATTCTCTTCTCCATTCCTTTTGGCCTGCTGCATTATTGTGTACCTTATTTTATTGTGACCTAACCAAATCTTGTGCATGTTGTTGCATAGCAATCTCAAAATGAACTTGCACCATCAGTCCAGTCAACTACCGAATTCAGGCCCAAGCAAAAGACTTTTAGGCCACCAACTCCTCTGAATTCACAACCATTAAGCATCCATATACCCATTCAGCCTGCATCAATTCAAGCTCTTTCGAACTAGCCTACCATTATACCAAACAATCATGAGGCAATCTCTAAAGAAACAGTGGCTGTAGCAATTTGGAGGAACTTCTTCAAGATTATTCAAATTTGTTCCAACACCAAATTTCAGGTCACCAAGCAGACTTAGTTATTTAGGATGGTCATATCATAAGACACCACACTTAGTTATCTGTTTTTTAGCTTTTTGTGTTTTTCTTTGTTTGCTAATCTTGTGTTTGGGAAACTAGTAATTAGTTTAAACATGTTTTGTGATACATTTTGTTGGGAATAATACATCATTCCTCCTTGAGAAAATACCTTTCACAGAGAAATAAAATAGACACAATCACAACACAAGAATTTAACGTGGAAACTCCAATTATTGGAGAAAAAACCACGGCCGTTGTCAAATGACAGCCAGAGAATATCACTATGTGAAAATTGTTACAACACATAGACTTCTTTCTCTCTAACACCGGCACCCCAGTACACCCACACTCTCAAAGCAAATATTTAACTACACCTCACAACACTCTCTAATCAAAAGGTATAGAGAAAAAGAAAAGTCAGATACAAGCTTTAAGTGTTTCCGACTGGTGTAAAAAATATGGAGAACTTAGCCTCATATTTATAGCCTAGGCCACCCACTCCATTTGCTATCCTAAGCAATGTGGGACTAATTCAACCAAATTCTAACAATCTCCAACTTGATTGAAATAGTCACACATCTTCAGCTTCCATAGTCAACACCGACAATTTTTTGCTGCCATTGTCTATACCGACAATCATAGTTCAGAGAACTATCATACTCCACCATGAAAGTATACTCACTTGGAATTAGACCACTCCAAGCATTTCGCCTTGGTACAGATAGAAACCTTGCTGAAAATTCATGGTGCAACTTCCAAATTGGCTTTTCCTGGAAGTTCTTCAGCCATTGACATAACTCCGCCACACACCTTGCATCTCAACGCCAACCAATGCTCGTGTGCAATTGTGGACCCGATTGCCACAACTTA
Source organism: Arachis stenosperma (assembly GCF_014773155.1). Lineage (NCBI taxonomy): Eukaryota > Viridiplantae > Streptophyta > Magnoliopsida > Fabales > Fabaceae > Arachis > Arachis stenosperma. The sequence continues at coordinate 12,560,407 of NC_080377.1, forward strand.
TCCTTATCCATGGCAGTGCGACAATACCATGAGGATACTTCTTCTTCAACGCCTTGTGCAAACCTGATTGTATCAACACATCCTTGACTTGTATTTGCCACAAGCCAAAATTGATTCTTCTATCAAATTTCTCTATTTCAAGCTTCACAGCACTTGAATATCCTGACATTGTTGCAACCGTATACTGAAATAGTATAACTCAACTGTAGACCGTGCACTAGGAAGAGTCCCCAGGAAAGAGAGGTGGGTCACAATGGACATACTTAAATATCAAGTCTTTCCTTAGCCAGAACCTTTCCAAACTGCACTCTCATAGTGTCACACTGCCTTCCAGCAACAACAACAGTAACCAAAGATCAACCTCAAACTACAGGACAAAATTCTTTTCTGACGTGGAAGGTCAGATTAGGCTGCAACCACAGAGCATACTAAGAATAAATCACACCGAACCGAAGCTCTGATACCACTTGTTGGGAATAATATACCATTCTCCCTTGAGAAAATATATTTCACAGAGAAATAAAAGACACAATCACAACACACTCTAATCAAAAGGTATAGATGAAAAGAAAAGTCAGATACAGGCTTTAAGTGTTTCCGATTAATGCAAAAATATGGAGAACTTAGCCTCATATTTATAGCCTAGGCCACCCACTCCATTTGCTATCCTAAGCAATGTGGGACTAATTCAACCAAATTCTAACACATTTTGTATAATGTCAAAAATATGGTTGGTGTGGTTACATTTTGAAAACTTATTCTCGCAGGATTTGTGAGATACATTGTGAAAACTTTGACTCACAAGATTTGTTAGTAACATTTTGAAATTTTGTTATTGTAAAATGAGAATATTTCATCTTTATGTAAGTGTGAATTGTGATTATGTTTTTTACTTCTCCAAATCAGGATTTTGTATTATGCATTAATCATGAAATGTGAAAAACATGGATAATTGAATACATAATGTCTATTATTCCAGGACCATAATTTACTACAATTTCAATATTTAGCTTAAACTGTATATTCAATATTTAACCACTTGTAAAACATTAAGATTACACAAATAAAAGCACACTATCATTATACAGTTGTAACTACACTAGACCCTTTTTCTATTACAATGTCCAACAAAATCAACCCAAACAATTTTTACTTGTTAAGAGCACCACTTCTTTTTCGACACTTTTTTTAGACTGTTTCCATCAGCACTCATTCGATTGCTCCAACTCTCTTCATACCCACCACATCGTTTCTCATGGCTGCATGACAAACTAGAATTCACAATATTCATGCTCACTATTGCGAAGTCTTCTTATAATGATGTAAGATGAAAACTCTATCCTCTCAATATTTCGATGAAGAGGATTTATGGGAATGTCAAGCAACGACAATGTTTTATTTACAGAAAGAAGATAATTTGTTCTTAAAACGATTCTAATTGATACGTAACACTTAAAATAGATAATTTAGCATTCACCTGATACATCATACTAGTAATTCGTTGGCAATTGGTTATAGAGGTTAAACGATCAAATTATATAGATAGATAAGAACCTATTTAAAATTTAGTGATGATTAAGAAGTGCTATATCCCATGAAAAAATGGTCGGAGTCTTAGAAGATATTTACCCTTAGTTTTATAAATTAAAAATGTAGTATTTTTCCAGCATAGCAAAAATCGAGAATTTAGGGAGAGAAATTGAAGGGAGAATTACTTGTTTTGCCCTTTTCCTTCGGTGTGTTTCGAAAAAGAGAAAAGAAAAGAAAAAGAAGAACACAAACAACAACCGAACCCAACAACAACAAACAGATAAAAAGGAGAGTTTTCAGCTCTCAGCTTCTTTCAGGTCACCTCACTCCCTTCTCTTCCCTCCTTTCTCCGCCGATCACCGATCACTCTCTCTCTCTCTCTCTCCGATACAAACTCATAACAACTACAAAACATCTTAAACTCACACCAAAAACCCTATCTTTACTACAACACCCTTCACTTTCTTGGATCTGCAGATCTAACGTTGTTCCATCAATCAAGTAACTTTATTTCTTCCTTCTACAATAACTAGTAGTACTATTCCTTTCAGCAACTATTTTTATTGTTATTATTTATGTTGTTTATATTTTCAGGTACCCTTTTGCCCCTTTGACTGAAATTCAACCTTGTATTTATCCAATTTTCATGTTTGATTTGGGACTTCAAGATAGGTGCTTGTGTTTACAAATAACAATAGGTGTGAAGTTGTGTGAAGAAACTGGATTACTGTCATTTTTTGCATCCAACTTTTTGGATGTGAAGAAGAACCTGGTGGGTGTTTTGGTTTGAAATGAGGGATGCTATCAAAATTTATGGACTTTCTGGTTGCCTGCTGGCGGCGACGATCATCACCGGATCGAAAGGGCTCCGATGTCTCCGGCGGGCGGAAGGAGGGTTTGCTGTGGTACAAGGATTGCGGGCAGCATCTGTTTGGTGAATTCTCTATGGCTGTGGTTCAGGCCAACAACTTGCTTGAGGATCAGAGCCAGATTGAGTCTGGTCCCTTAAGCTTGCTTGACACTGGCCCTTATGGTACCTTTGTTGGTGTTTACGATGGTCACGGCGGTCCTGAGACATCACGTTACATTTGTGATAACCTATTCCAGCATCTAAAAAGTAATGGCTTCTTTTAAGTTGCATCCCTTGTGTTTGTTATAATGACTCTATGCTCTCAAGAGAGATCTTAGGTGCATGTGGAGCAGAAGTTTCTTGTATTGTACCATTGAATGTGTATTTCATTAGCTATGGCATTAAAAATATAGTTAAAGTGAGAGATGGCGTGGTAATTGATTGAGTACATATTCAGTAGTACAGTGCGAGAGAAGTCTCTGCTCCAGAAACATCTAAGAGTTTGTATTTGGTTTGATGTTGGTTCTGAACATTGTATTGATATTGCGTGTGTATGTGTGTGTGTGTTATTATTTTGTTAAGGATTTGCATCTGAGCATAAGTCTATGTCTGTGGAGGTCATTCGGAAGGCGTACCAAGCTACAGAAGAGGGTTTTCTGTCAGTGGTCACTAAACAGTGGCCTATGAATCCTCAAATTGCTGCTGTGGGATCATGTTGTTTGGTTGGTGTGATTTGTGGTGATTCTCTCTACGTTGCTAACCTTGGGGATTCCCGTGTTGTGCTCGGGAGGGTTGTCAGGGCAACTGGGGAGGTTCTGGCAATCCAGCTGTCATCGGAGCATAACGTGAGTATAGAATCTGTGAGACAAGAGATGCATTCTTTGCATCCGGATGACTCGAAAATTGTGGTTTTGAAGCATAACGTATGGCGAGTGAAGGGCCTGATACAGGTAAGTTCCTTATATGAATATTGGTGATTAACGTTTTTATTAACAAGGATATCGGATTCTTAATTTTCATTCTAAATATGCGATATTGGAGTGCATATATTGTCAATATTTTTTTTAGCTTAGCAGATATAGGCGTGCCTAAATCACTGTCTTCTATTGTTATCATGACTTTTTGTTTGATTTCAGTGATAATGTCATGTTGCATTTCTTTTGGTCCCTCCGGCCCTACCGTGGCGTGTTTTTTTTTTTTTGGTGTGTGTGGGGGAAGGAGGGGGGGGGGGTGGGTTGCAAAAATTAGAAACTGGTATTAAATATGTTATTACATTGAAAACTGTCTTTCTTAAATGCCAAATATCATAAACAATACCTGAACATGGGTAATCATGTTAATTGTCAAATACCTTCTTCTTTCAATATTTTGGCTTGAGAATCTCCTTTTATAAGTTTTAACTGAACTTTTAACATATCAAATATAAAAACTGGGATTCTATGGATTTGAGGATCACTGTAAGAGGGTAAAAACATGAAGAGATGGGCTAGTAGTTTGTGGGGAGAAAAATATAAGTCTTGTTTCTTCAACCAAACAATAAATCGAAGCTTAAATTAAATCAAATAATTGTAGTCTTTCGCCGCAGCAATATATATTGGTATAAAATAATTGTCATATTACAAATGATATCACATCAGGTTATTCATATATTAGTACTTGGCTCAAACTAGTTGTATAACTAGGAATTAGTTCTTCCTATCAGATGAAGTTATGATACCAACTACCCAACTAGAATAATCTAGCCTTGATTTTGACAGATAATATAAAGTGGTTGGGACCACTCATCCATCCAAGGTCATTAATCATGCCATCTCATTCTGTCCAAGATTCAGGCTCATGTAGTATATCAGATCATGTGAAATATCAATCAGATATGTTCTGTCTGCCCTCGCTGCCTTCCTGTCTTCTTTTTTGGCAAACCCCACTATAATTTCAATTTGATGTTAGTGTTTCCGGTCTCCTTCGCCCCTTGTTATTCTACTTGAGTACTGAAATCTCAGACCCTCTGTCCTAGTATTTCTGCTGCTGACTCACCACTTCCTTTATTAACGTTTGTGATACTTGAGTTGTTTTTTCAGCTAGTGTTTATAGAACCTATCTTATATTTTTTAATGGTTGTCTTGAAGTCGGTTTAGTTGTATCAAGCTAACAGCATGACTAATTTGTGTAAAGAAGCAACGATTGTGTGTTATCCTCTCTTTTTGTAGTGCTTTGGTGCACTGCTTACCATGGAGTTCTAGCTTTAATTATTCGGACTCAATTATCGAGTATTGACTTTATTTGGGATAGGATTCGGTTTTTGGATTCCATGTGGTGCTCTGTACATTGTCTGTTTAATGGTGTTTTGTCTAGCTGATATTCCAAGGGACTGACAAGTGTTGTTACATGGTCTATCCCTTTCGGTCTTAGCTGTTTCTTTCATATATGTATGATGTATGATGCCTTATCTTTTTCTGTACGTTCTCTTCTCTTCTCCTTCCGGTAAATTTCTAGTTCTATTAAAAAAATTCTAAAAGCAGTGTAACCTTGAGATTTAAGAGGAAATGTTAGAATGTTAATAGTTTTTCAGTATTGGGCATTGTGTTATTGTCAAGAATTTTATTGCACTGGACTCCTGCAATCGTACTAGTTGTACTATAGCAAGCTTTTGGCCTTGAATAATATTATATATTGGTGTTTTTATTTATCTAGTGTATTAAGCTCAAATACCTGGTTGAAGAGAGATTAGAGAGAGAAAAATCAGAGAGCTCCTTCTTTCTTTTGGTTGGATACTGAGAGATAATTTGTAATAAAGAAAAGAAAAAGGGAAATAAGTGTTCAGTTCACACAAAGTTATATCAACTTTCAGAAAGAAAACCAGAGAAATGAGTGATTTTATTTAAAATGAGAACTTCGTCTTTATTTTTCCCCCTCTTTATCATAGTAGGATCAAACGGTTATTTACTTTTTTCCCCTTTCTTCATACTAGTTTCTACAATCAAGCAAAAGAAAGGAATGTCTCTTATTTTCTTCTCTTTTTCATGTGTTAGGAATCATGTCATGTGACTTGTAAGTTGCAATTATGGGTTAGTTTTATATCATAAGAATAGGAGTGATAAATATACTATCTCTTACTTATATCCACTTCAATCATAACCATGTTCTTTCAACAAGAAAAATGCATCGAGTAAAGAAAGAGAACAAAATTGGATAATCATAAGGGAAAAAAATGTGAAGTTTTATCATGTGTAGTTTTGATTATTATAAAGTGAAATATATTGCTAGTTACAAATTACAGTGATGAAAGTTGGAACTTGAAGTTTGGAAGGATGGAGTCATTGACTCATGGTGTGATGGATTTGGTTTGTATATGGTTGCAAATTGTTTAGACTTATCTTTTGTGATACAAATTGGTTATGAAATTTTTCTGTCACAGGTCTCAAGATCCATTGGTGATGTGTACCTTAAAAAGGCAGAATTTAACAAGGAACCTTTGTATGCTAAGTTTCGACTTCGGGAAACTTTCAAAAGACCAATTTTGAGCTCTGAACCATCAATTTCTGTTCATGAACTTCAAGAGCATGATCAATTTCTCATATTTGCTTCTGATGGTCTTTGGGAACACCTAAGTAATCAGGATGCTGTTGATATAGTTCAAAATCATCCACACAACGTAAGATGAACATGCTATATGTTTTATGTTTGGTTTAGTTATACTTCTTGTGCTTATCATTTTACTCGATTTTCAGTTAGGTCCAAATAGTTTAAAAGTTTGTAGTTCAGACCTTATGTTATACAAAAATTTTCAATTAAGTCCTTATAATTTAGATCTAATTAAATCCCTATGAAGTGAAATATATTGCTATAATTTAAAAATTTTGTAATTGAGTTCTCCCTATATTGCACCACAATTTTCAGAAAAAGTAGGGCTCTATCATGTACGGGTTTTCTTTTCTTTTTCTCTTTTAGACACCAAAAAAGAAAAATCTAATATAGGGGTTTCATTATAAGATTTTCCAACAAAAAGGGACTTGATTGAAATGTTTAAACTATAGAGATTTGGTTACTTTTGTATTATATAAGGACTTGAACAAATTTTAAACTATAGTAATCTAACTAAAAATTGAGTGAAATTTTAGGGACCTTACGAATAATTAAACATTTATTTTTCATCACTTACTATATATAACATACCTTTCCATTTTAAATAGTTTCATAAGTTAATTGATTCCATTGTTTATTTATTTTTATCACTTACTATGGAGCAGTTATAAACAGTCTTATTGTGGACATGATATATGAGAGGATTCAATGACATCGATTGATCCATGTAGTTGACCCCATCTAGTGGGATAAGACTGTTGTTGTTGTTGTGTTGTATGGAGCAGTTATAACTTTTTTCCTATCAGATAAAAGAAATGATGATGCATTTTTTTTAGGAAAGGAAAGAAGTTGTGACCTGAATTGTTTACAATGAATAATTGTCATGGAAGATTGATACTTTTAATTAGGATGCAACACTTCCATTGTAGGATAATCGGAGAGTAAATGCTAGTAGATGTCAGGGTTAAATTTGGTTGTCTTTGCAGGGAATTGCTCGGAGGCTCATCAAAGTTGCTCTTCAGGAAGCCGCAAAGAAACGAGAGATGAGGTATTCCGACCTGAAGAAAATAGACCGTGGCGTTCGGCGGCATTTCCACGATGATATCACAGTTGTAGTTGTATTTCTTGACTCCAATCTTGTCAGCCGAGCCAGCTCGGTACGGGGTCCTCCGATATCTGTGAGGGGCGGGGGCGTTCCCCTACCTTCTAGAACCTTGGCTCCATGCGCCGAACTCGGTTCTAGCTGATGAAGGCGGCGGCGGCAGCAGTATCATCCTGTTATTTATGTTTGTATGTAGTGTTTGTACCCTTTTAGCAAGACATTGAGCTTCTGGTGAACCACCAGGTTGTATATTCAATTTAACAAAGTTTGAGAAGATAAAAAAAAGATAACATTTGGTCAATTAATGCAATGTAACAAGTAACCTGGGATATGTTAGCTTAATGCCTGAGGGAGAAAAAGCATCTTTGGAAATAGAACACCAAACCCAAAAGGTGACATTGGATATTTGATCATTCAGTCATAATCTTTTCTCATCATTCTATGGAGTGATGTTCTGTAAATTATATGTGCACACTTTTAGATCATTCTTATGCCTTACAAAACTTTTTATCTTTTATATTGTTTTCTAATGTTTATATCCCTTTGTTATAAAGTCACTTTTCTTGAAAGTTTAAGCTGATAAAAAGATATATATAAATGATTAATACAAAAATTGTTCATAAATTGTTTTAAACTATTTGAACATTGCACATGTTAATACAAAAATAAAATTCTCTCATTATGTTCTTTTTCTTCTAAATAAATGCACAACTATAATAATTTAATTTACACCATATTAATATGGCCATGTCTATACAAATTGTTCAAAAATATTCTCCATTCAAACATAGGAAGAGTGATGAAAATATATAATTCATCTAAGATCTTAATTAATTATACCTTTATATGTCCCCATCCTCTTGAATTCTGTTCAAGTTGTTGTTATCAATGTCAATACTTATACTATTATTTTCTAGGCACATTAACCTTGTACTCTGAAATGATAAGCTATCCATATCAATATGGAATTTCTGAAGTCCAACACCATCTATGCTCACAAAGCTATCATTCTTTTGCACTGATGATTGCTGAGACAATCCAATTGATTTAGGGAAACCCTTTGAAGAATGTTGCTTGTTGTTGAAGGTATCTTCAGAGTATAGCGCTTGTTCTAGTTCTTGACACACTTGAATCATTGTAGGTCTACTTTTTGGTTCTTGAACCACACATCTTAAAGCAAGTTGACCCATCTTCAGCATAACTCTCATATTGCATGGCTCACTTTGACATAGCAAGTTTGCATCTATGATTTCTTCAACATTACCCTTCTCTAAGCTAGGGCTTGCCTACAACAACATAGATAGCAACCACTTTTACTGATTAATTTTGATATACTGTCAATATATAATATCTTGGCCGTTTAATCATATTTTTGCATCATGATAAGTACTTGACTTTTGAGTTGCTGCCTCAAAAGTCATTCATTAAGTGAAAAATATTGACATTAACATAGACATTCAACACGATACGCACACGTTAAAAAACATCAAAATTTTAAAGAATGGGACATGAACACAACACATGCAAACATATTTCCAAGATCTACATAGGTGAATTTCAAATATTGTCAAGATAGTAATATTTATAACTTTTTCCATTCCCTTTAATACTTATGGAATATTTGTTAGACAAAAAAGGTTCTCTAAAATGAGAGATTAATAAAATGATAAATAATCATTAACTTTGTAACTTTCATCACAGGTAAGTCCCATTATGTGAGTCTCATTATCCAAAGTTCATTGACAATTTAGTGTATTTGGATACAATTTTAGTCCAAAAACATTAAATTGCCTATAGATCTAAAATAGTAAAATGTAAAAGAGAAAGTTATTATATGGAGAGAGCAACAAAACTTGTAGAAGTATGACACCAAAGCTATTATATGGAGAAAGCTATTATATGGAGAAAGTTATTATTTGTGAGGTCATTAACTCATTATGATTTGCATTGCTTACCCAATCAATTATATGTTGCTTGCTTTGTACCTCATTTGTATCAACAGCAGGTCTAGCTGAAACAAGTTGAAGAAGTATGACACCAAAGCTATAAACATCAGTGAATTTTGTCAAGTGAAAGCTTGAACAGTATGCCGGATCAAGATACCCTGGTGTCCCTTTGATTTGGCTACTCACATGTGATTGGTCCTCAATAGGGCCGGATTTCACCAACCCGAAATCCGAGACCTTAGCCTCGAAACCTTCACCTAATAGGATGTTACTTGGTTTGAGATCACGATGAATTATACTCGGCTTTATTCCTTCATGTAAATAAGCTATGCCTATATATATATATAAAAAAAATGTTAAGAGGATTTCTTGTTTGTTATATTGAATTGTTGGATAAATAATTAATTAGTCATGTAAAGGATATAATATATACCTCTAGCTGCTCCTATTGCTATGTTCACTCTTTGCTTCCAAGTCAAGCTATTCTTCCTTCCTATACAAGGCAACATTCATATTTTTATGTTCTAAGATGGATAAGAATAGTGGCATGTTTTCATATCTGATTCTATTGTAGTGTCTTTTATGTATAAATTTTATAAATAAAAAAGTAAACAATAAAATTCTATTTTTGGTTTTGATTTTTACTTTTACAAAATTATATAAACAGAGAAATACTGAAAAGAATATATATTCAAATTGGTTCCTAAGGAACCTCGCTTTGCACGTTTTCGTTCCCAAGAAAATTTTATTATGCCGAGGTCCGTGAAGTTTACAAAAACACGACATATAAATCCCTATCTTAGTTAGATCCATTGTTTTCGCTTGGACAAATAAGTCCTTAAAAGTATAACAAAAAGACTTATATGTCTTACTTTTGTAAAGTTTAAGAAACTCAACGTAATAAAATTTTCTTAGAGACAAAAACGTCTGACATGAAATTCCTAAAGAATTTATTTGGGAATATACTCTACTGAAAATGAAATTAGAAATGAAGTCCTAAATAGTTGACTTACCAATCATATATTCAAGCAGAGAGCCATTTGGTACATATTCATATACCAGAATTCTTGCCCCAAATCTTTCTGATAAACACATAATTGAGCCATGTTAGCATGAAAATATTTGGAATCTGCTGATATACATTTACCTTTTTTTTGTGTGTGATCATATAACAATAATTCTGTTAGAATTATTCAGTATTCGGTATGCTATATGCAAATAAAAGAGAGAATCAAGGTAAACTAAACTCAATTGAATGCATGCTATCAAAGCAGCATTCTTTGGCAACAAATTTATCAATGTCAAGAACTAACTAACCTGGTTCTTCACAATACCCCACTAGACCAATAAGATTTCTGTGCTTTACAGTTGCAAGGAGCCTAACTTCTGCCAAGAACATAACAAAAAAAAAAAATTCAAATTTAAGAAAGAAAAGAAAGTATGATTGATTGAAGTTTCTCTTGTGTCAGCTTACCATTTCGGAATTCATCGATGCTTAAGAAGGATTCGCCGTGAGCTCTCTTAATGGCTAAAGTTCCTTCTAATTCAAAATTTCCTTTGTAAACATTTCCAAATGCACCAGAACCAAGTAAGAATTCTTGGCTAAAGTTCTTGGTAGCTCTCTCTATTTCATCAAAGGTAAAACGCCTTAGAGGCATTGTTTCATCTTTGAAGCTTTTGTACTCTTTACCTGCACCAAAAGAAATTCAGATAAAAATAAAAATTATGCTACAAAATTCCACTCCTATCTTAGATGAATGTATGCATTTATTGGTTTTAAAATAAGAACATAATTTCTGCCATGCAATTCGTTATTTTATTTTATTTTTGTGATTAAATGACAAGTATTCTTTTAGAGAACCAAATAAAAATAACTAGAAGCTCACCTTTCAAAGTCCTATGTTGTTTGAAAAGTGCAATGAGCTTTGTTCCAAAGAGGCAGAACAATATGGCAGCAACTAACATAACTGTCGAAATTCCAGCAAGAAATCCCAGCATCATGTGATTTGTTGCGTTTCTCATTGGTGATGGGTTCTCCACCATACTTCTATATCCATCAACCATTGCTTCAACCTTATGATTATGTGAAGAAGAAATTTCTTTATAGTTGACAAATACCCTTTTGGTAGTTTCAATTTTAGATGAGATTCCACAAACATTATTCTTGCATAGCCGATAATTGCAACTCCATGATTTTCATTTTTCTCAATACTCTTTTCATTGGTCATATATTATTATTAGGCCGGCTTATAAGCCAAAAGGATTCCCATTACTATATATTAGTGCAACTATATATATATATATAGTAATGTATGTTTTGTTTCGAGTATCATCCAGTCCGGCAGACCAAAGACTAATCTATCGCAGATCGGTTTGTCATTTGATCATTGAGTTGATACATACACACAGTGTGATTCGAATCACCGGCATTTATTTAAGTGAACGAGTGAGCTAATCACTCAACCAACTTAAGTTGGTTAACAAACATAATATAATTCTTCACGTAACCTATATTTTCAGCACAAAAACAATCAGAAGAACCACAATACACAATAATTTACTAATTAATTAATTGCTAGTGAATTGATTATGACAATGTACAACTTTATGTGATAGAGATGATGATGATGATGCTATGTTTAAATAGAGCCAGAGAGTAATCTAGGAAGGTTAATAAATTAATTTTGTCACAAGATTAATAGACATGCCGGATAACCTTCTAGATAAGCATCCCAATTATCATGTTTAAATGTTTAATGCTATATATGATAATATGATATGATAATGGTAATCATAGATAGTAGTTTATAGGGTTATTGACAAAGTCAAGTTTGTTTCATTAGAGATTTGATTATGCAATTTGTTGATTGTGTTGGCCAATACCTTTTGTTTCATTGAATATTGTTGATTGATTGAAGAATATATCATTTAACAAAGCATTGCCTCGATCATCCGTTTATAAGAATATTGATTTCATGAGTGAGAAATTAAAGGATCTGGCACCACTAATTGTAACATTCCATTTTTTTAAGAAAAATGTTTTTGGTGGGGCGGTGATCTAAAATTTTGAAGGGTGCTGTGTCTCCTTTTCCAGTGAAATTAGTATACTTGGTTTGAAGTTTGAACATAATTGTACCAGGATGGGAACAATCATCTTTTAGCCATATGTGAGGTTTTTCTTTTTCTTTTTTTTTTGGTCAGGGCCATATGTGAGGTTTAATGATGATTAGTAATAAAATAAAGAGAAAATTTTAATACAAAACAAAAATAAATATATACATAAGTGTTGCAATAAGATTAAATTGAATGCCCATTAATATAGGCGGTTGATTTTCATTTACAATACTGAATGAAGTTGGAAATCAAACTTCATTTGCCTATATATATAGAAGCCATCTTACGAGAGACACACAGCAATAATAAAACAAAAACAAATGCAATTCTCTTTTTTTACTTTTATACTCATTTCTATCTTTATATATATATATATATATACATTACAACATATAATATTATTATATATATATAAATCATTATTGAACTAATTATTTTAACGTTAGAATCTTCTATTTATACATCTTTATTTTATATTTAATATATCTTTTATTTATTTCACAACACGTTATCAGCACGAGACTTTGATCAAATTTTTAAGAAGACTCAAGTAACAATTTTTCATTATGTCGAAACTCTCTCATCTTGAATTCAATGCTCTTGATATATCTGGAAACAATTATTTATCATGGATACTAGAGCTGAAATTCATCTTGATTCAATGGATCTTGGAGATACCATTAAGGATGAAAATAATGCATCCCAGAAGGATAAAGCCAAAGCCATGATTTTCCTTCGTCGTCATCTTGACGAAGGGTTGAAAAATGAATATCTCACATTAAAAGATCCTGCAGATCTTTGGAGAGACCTTGAAGAAAGGTATAATCATCAGAAAACGGTGATACTTCCTCAAGCCCGATATGAATGGATGCATTTGCGTTTACAAGATTTTAAATCTATAAATGAATATAATTCTGCAATGTTTCGAATCACCTCACGAATGAAATTGTGTGGGGAAAAAATAACTGATCATGATATGTTGGAGAAAACTTTTTCAACCTTCCATGTCTCGAATGTGCTCCTGCAGTAGCAGTATCGAGAAAAAGGTTTTAAAAAATACTCTGAGTTAATTTCTTGCCTTCTTGTTGCTGAACGCAACAATGAATTATTTTTAAAAAATCATGAAGCGCGCCCAGCAGGCGCCGCCCCATTTCCTGAAGTAAATGCGGCAAATTATCCCAGAAGAGGTAAATGGCAAGGTTTTAATAATAAGAAAAATTATGGGAGGAAAAAGAATTATATTCAAAAGAGAGGATCTCACCAGAAGTGGGATAAAGAAAGAAATATCGGGCAGAATAAATCAACAGAGGATAAGTGTTTCCGTTGTGGTGGAAAAGGCCATTGGTCACGTACCTGTCGTACCCCAAGGCACCTAGTTGATCTTTACCAGGCATCTTTGAAAAATGATGACAAAGGAAAGGAAACAAATTTTGTTTCAAATGATGCTGAGAACTCCACCACTCATTATGATGTATCTGATTTCTTTGAGGATCCTAAAGGAAATATTGGTCATTTGATCAATGATGAAATAGTTTAATATGTGGGATTGTGAAGTATCTATGTAAATAAATAATGTAAAGAACTTATTGTTAAGTTTTATTTTCTATGTATTTAAGTTTCAAATGTGATGTACATAAAAAATGAAATATTAATGTTTATGAATTTTGAAATTATTAAATGTGTCAAATTTTAAAATAAAATTTTAGTATATGACATTATTTTATGTACAGTGTTTCTTAGAAAAATAATTCTGATCAAGTATTCAATTTAACTGTCCATACTACTCATTTTATTATTATTTGTCTTTGAAGAGAATGGCAAGGATATGTAACGAAGATGTATGCCTTGCGGATAGTGCAAGTTCGCACACTATTCTCAAAAGTGATATATATTTTACCCATCTTGTGCCAAAAGAGGAATATGTTAATACTATTATTGGCTCAGGCAATGTGATAGAAGGCTCCAGAAGAGCTATAATTTTGTTTCCTGGAGGAACAAAATTTATAATAAATAATGCACTATTATCTACCAAGTCTCTGAGAAACTTGTTGAGTTTAAAAGATATTCGTCGAAATGGATATCATGTTGAGACGATGAATGAGAAAAATCATGAGTATTTATGTATCACAACTCATGATTCAAATAAGAAAGTTATATTAGAAAAATTATCCTCACTTTCATCTGGGTTGTATTATACAAAGATTAGTGCAATTGAATCACATGCCATTGTAAACTAGAAGTTTACTAGCCCAAATGAGTTCATAACTTGGCACGATCGATTGGGTCATCCTGGAACAACCATGATGAGGAGAATTATTGAAAACTCTCATGGACATTCACTAAAGAACCAGAAGATTCTTAAAACTAGTGAATTTTGTTGTGCTGCATGTTCTCAGGGAAAGTTAATTTTAAGGCCATCATCACCAGTAAAGATTGGATTTGAGTCCCCTAAATTCCTAGAAATGATTCAAGGTGATATATGTGGACTTATTCATCCACCATGTGGATCTTTTAGATATTTTATGATCCTAATAGACGCATCTTCGAGATGGTCACATGTGTGCTTATTATCTTCTCGCAACCTGGCGTTTGCGAGATTACTGGCTCAAATTATTCGATTAAAAGCACAATTTCCAGAAAATTCAATCAAAGCAATTCGTCTTGATAATGCTGGTGAATTTACTTCCTAAGCTTTTGATGCTTATTGTATGGCTAATGGAATAAGTGTTGAACATCCAGTAACTTATGTTCACACACAAAATGGGTTAGCAGAATCACTTATTAAACGCCTCCAATTAATTGCTAGACCCTTGCTTATGAGAACAAATCTCCCAACCTCGCTTTGGGGGCATGCTGTTTTACATGCCGCAGCACTTATTCGTTTGAGACCAACGAGTTATCATCAGTTCTTTCCTATGCAATTAGCTTTTGGCCAGCAGCCAAATATTTTCCATTTAAGACTATTTGGGTGTGCGATATATGTTCCCATTGCACCACTTAATCGCACCAAAATGGGACCCCAAAGAAAATTGGGGATATATGTTGGATATGATTCTCTCTCTATAGTGAGGTATCTTGAGATACAAACTGGAGATGTATTTAAAGCCCGGTTTACGGATTGTCATTTTGATGAATCAAAATTTCCAACATTAGGGGGAGAGAATAAACTTCCTAAAAAGGAACTTAACTGGAATGCATCATCGTTGATGCATTTAGATCCTCGATCAGGGCAATGTGAACTGGAAGTTCAAAAGATTATACATTTGCAAAGAATAGCAAATGAATTGCCTGATGCATTTTTCGATACAAAGAGGATAACTAAATATTATATACCAGTGAAAAATGCCCCAATTCGAATTAATGTCCCAGTAGGACAAGTAGCCACTGAAGCAAATTCACGCCAGAAGCGTGGCAGGCCTGTCGGTTCCAAAGACAAAAATCCTCAAAAGAGAAAAGAGGTAAATAATATTCCTGTTGAAAAAGACATAGTAGAGACACCTGCAGTTGTCTAAAATTCTGATATAACGCCAGAAGACGTTCAGGTACCTGAAAATTGTGAAAATGACGAGATCTCGATAAATTATGTCTTTACAGGAGAGAAATGAGACCGAAATAAGACAATCGTCAATGAAATATTTGCATATAACGTGGCATTAAATATCATGCATGAAAGTAAGGATCTTGAGCCAAGATCAGTTAAAGAATGTCGACAAAGGAATGATTGGCTAAAATAGAAAGAAGCCATGCATGAAGGCTGAATTAGACTCACTTGCAAAACGTGAAGTCTTTGGACCTGTAGTCCGTACACCTGAAGATGTAAAACCTGTTGGATATAAGTGGGTATTTGTGAGAAAACGAAATGAGAAAAATGAAGTTGTGCGCTACAAAGCCCGACTTGTGGCACAAGGTTTTTCACAAAGGCCTGGTATAGATTATGAAGAAACGTATTCCCCTGTAGTGGATGTGATAACATTGCGTTATTTGGTCAGTTTATCTGCATATCATAAACTGCATATGCATTTAATGGATGTGGTAACAGCCTATTTATACGGCTCGTTAGATCGGGATATCTATATGAAAGTCCCTGAAGGACTAAAGATATCTAAACCATCCAATGAATATTCGCAAGGGTTATACTCAGTCAAATTGCAAAGATCTTTATATGGTCTAAAGCAATCTGGACGAATGTAGTATAATTGTCTTACTGAGTATCTGGCCAAAAACGGTTTCAAGAATGATGATATATGCCCGTGTGTTTTCATAAAGAAAACTGCTTCTGGATTCATTATAATTGCTGTGTACGTTGATGATGTAAATATCATTGGGACTCCTGAAGAGATTCCAACAACTATAAAAACTCTAAAAGAAGATTTTGAGATGAAAAATCTTGGAAAGACTAAGTTTTGTCTCGACCTGCAGATCGAACATATAAAAAGTGGTATCTTCATTCATCAAACAACATACACAGAAAAGATCTTGAAAAGATTTTATATGGATAAGTCACATCCATTAAGTAGCCTAATGACCGTAAGATCTTTGGATGTGGAAAATGAT
The DNA here is from genome assembly GCF_014773155.1 of Arachis stenosperma. Lineage (NCBI taxonomy): Eukaryota > Viridiplantae > Streptophyta > Magnoliopsida > Fabales > Fabaceae > Arachis > Arachis stenosperma. Next base: position 12,577,085 of record NC_080377.1, read on the forward strand.
CAATTCCGTCCTAAAGAAGAGAATGAAGATATCATTGGTCCTGAAGTACCATATCTTAGTGCCATTGGAGCGCTAATGTATCTTGCTAATAATACGCGACCTGACATATCATTTGCTGTGAATTTACTAGCAAGATATAGTTCCTCTCCAACCAGAAGACATTGGAGTGGAATCAAACAAATCTTTCGATATCTTCATGGGACGGTTGATATGGGATTGTTTTATCCCTATGGATCCAAGTCACAATTAGTTGGCTATGCAGATGCTGGATATTTGTCTGATCCACATAAAGGGAGATCTCAAACAGGATACCTGTTTACATATGGTGAAACAGCTATATCATGGAGGTCCACGAAACAGACGATTGCTGCAACATCCTCTAATCATGCCGAAATACTGGCGATTCATGAAGCTAGTCGTGAGTGTTTTTGGCTGAGGAGTCTGATTCAATATATTCTGTCATCATGTGGACTAATTGATCATAAGATAGCTCCAACTGTCCTGTTTGAAGATAATGCAGCATGTATTGCTCAACTTAAAGGCGGATATATCAAAGGTGATAGAACTAAGCATATTTCTCCCAAATTCTTCTTCACCCATGATCTTCAAAATCAAGGGACAATTGATGTCCAACAGATTCGCTCAAGTGACAATTTGGCAGATTTATTCACAAAGTCACTCCCAAAATCCTCCTTTGAAAGATTGGTACATGAGATTGGGATGTGCCGATTTCGAGACATTAAATGATGTGTCGACAAGAGGGGGAGACTGTACTCTTTTTTCCTTGGTCAGGTTTTTCCCATTGGGTTTTCCTTGACAAGGTTTTTAATGAGGCAGTTCCCATCACTAAAGGATATTGTACTCTTTTTCCTTCACTAAAGTTTTTTTTTCCACTGGGTTTTTCTTTAGTAAGGTTTTAATGAGGCAATAATCCTAAATGGCCATTCAAGGGGGAGTGTTGCGATAAGATTAAATTGAATGCCCATTAATATGGGCGGTTGATTTTCATTTACAATACTGAATGAAGTTGGAAATCAAACTTCATTTGCCTATATATATAGAAGCCATCTTACGAATGAGAGACACACAGCAACAATAAAACAAAAGCAAATGCAATTCTCTCTCTTTACTTTTATACTCATTTCTATCTTTATATATATATATATATATATATATATATATATATATATATATATATATATATATATATAAAGCATTATTGAGCTAATTATTTTAACGTTAGAATCTTCTATTTATACATCTTTATTTTATATTTAATATATCTTTTATTTATTTCACAACAATAAGAAGGCATGTAACAGCTTACGTTTTTAGAAAAAGATACTTCATGACCATAACCATTTTAGCTTCATACACTTAAAAGTGATTTTTTTTTTGGAAAGAAAGAGTTCAACACTCTAGTGGAGCAAGTACAGATAGACGAGGGATATAAATTACAACAACTCCTAGGTCATCTCCAGCATGGCCATCGACAACGTGAGTTATTTATTACACCACTCTGTAGCATATGTAAACGCTTGATCCACACAATCTGCAACTCCTGTTGTCTTGCTCTGAAATATAACGTCATTCCGTCTTAGCCAAATAATCCATATAACTGAAAAAAATTTCACTATCCAACTCTTACGTTGCTCCTTTTTTACTGGCATATATCTCCAGCTTTCGAAAAGTGATTTGTTATAATGATATTATTAGATTATGTTCCAATTAAATTTTACTTACAATATCAAAGATTCAAATATTAAGGCAGTAATTTTTTATAGTTCATCCATAACCATTTTAGCTTATCAGAAGTGATTAGTTAATGATATTATTGGATTATGTTCTAAGTAGATTTTACTTTACAGTATCAAAAATTTAAATCTTATAGTCGTTTTGGAGAAGACTTTATCTAACTATCACTTATCCCAAAATTACATAATTATTTAGACTATAAAAGAAAAATGAAAGATCTTTATATAAATTCAAGCACATTAATAAAATCTAGCCAAAAAAAAAAAAAAAAAATTATGTAGCAATATAACTTTAGGAGAGGAAGGCCAATTATACTATAGCCAAGTGGTCATCATCAACTGGACCTTTGACATGTTCAACACCATTACAAGTTTCCAACTCATCTTGGACTTGTTCCAACATTTAATCATATTTATGCTATATGCTTCACAATAAGAGGAAAAATCCAAGAGGGAAAGAAAAAGAACAAAGCATAGCAATGCATGGAGTAGAATAATATATAGAATAATGCGGTCTAGAACTTTTGTTTGGACTAGGATTGTTGAGTTCCCCATCGATTGATTATTGAACCTTAGGCCTTAGCCACATGTGAAACTTGGACATCTCTTTTAACTTCAACGTACATGTGAATATAATCACATGAATGCAACCATTTCTAGCAAAAAAGTTCACGTAGTTAAATGGATCATGCGTTCCAACTAGAACGCTTGACTCAAATGTTTGGATATTGAATAGCAATAAATACATGACATTGTATTAGTATGACTAATTTATAGGTTCAACCATTAACTTCTGAATTATTCCATTCGAAGTAAGGAATGTACATTCTATGTTCTATGTTCTAGCTTGTACATTCTATGCATTCTATGTTCTAGTTTGAATTTAGCATTTCTCTGTGAATGATGAAGATGGGTTCAATTCGATTCTTGGCTTTCATGGAAGGCGCCCGTCATTGGTCAGCATCATCTCAAGTCACTTTGAATCCATAACTACATGAGTGACAAGAATCACAATGATCAACCAGCTATTCTTCTCAAAGTCTTCCAATTCTCTCATATTGGAAGGAACTAGGAAGGATGTTCTGTTGCGCTCAATTTTGTTCGGCTAGGACTTTTCAGTTGCTATTCATAAACCCAGACCACGTAACAAGTTTATGATTCTGAATTTCTCCTAATTGACACTGCGTTTACTTTGTTAACAAGGAACATCATTCTCTGTATTAGCTCTTGAAATGATGGGCGTTGTTCTGGGTCACTGCTCAAATTTAACATAAGTCATGTTTTTAGTTGAGTTTGAAGGAAAACTACCAACCAAAGAGGTGGTGAATATTATGGAAGCACCTTTGCCAGCAGTCACGAATGACTGATGCCACTTGGGGATCAAGCCCTTCCGGAAGCTCAAGTCTTCTATCCATAAATCCTACTACTCCAACCACCTTTCAAGTGAAATACAGCAGTTATGGCAAGATGACTTCAGAGGTTTGTTATCTTCATGTTTAATTCAATGATATATGTTCATCATTTTAATTAAACCATCTACACTTAATCAAAGTTCCTGGCATGTGTGTCACCAAGAGAGAAAGAGAGAAAGGAACCTGTAAAGAATTCAAATTTTCCCACGGAATGGACTGAGTCATTAGTTCCCAGAGGATGACACCAAAACTATACACATCCGACCTGTGTAAAATAGAAAGGAAAATCCGAAAATGATCACATCAGGATATTTTGAAATTGCGAATGTAGGGCGATGATAGGGATAAGGGACAAAACTAAGGACTGATATATTATCACTTCCTCATCAAATATAAGGTTGCAAGTTGTGAAGAGATTCAAGCTGACTGATTGAGCTATTCCTCAAGCAAGCAATTAATAAGCGACAAGAAACAAAAGAATAAAATTCACTTCTCAGAAAGTTTCCTGAAAACTTCCCCCAGTGAGCAGTATCTATAGAACTTAGCTCCAGGGAATTACTTTTCATTGGAAGGCTCATTTCGTAGGACTTCAGGGGCCATCCATTGAGGCTGCATTTTGACAGAAAAACACATTGATGAAAAACTAAAATGATTTAAGCCGTATGTATTGGATCTACAAAGTGAAAAGATGAGAGATATCATTACAGTGCCTCTTCCTTTTGAAGTCAATAAAGTTGAATCCTTCAACCTTGACAAACCAAAGTCTCCAACCTAAGGGTAAAAAACCAAATATCATTGTTCTCCAGGTAGGTATTCAATCTCCCCGGGATTACTGAATGAATATCCAAGCAATGAATTACCTTGACAGTCCAGTTTTTATCAACAAGCAGATTAGAAGACTTTAGGTCTCTATGCACAATGGGTGGATTTCTATGATGAAGATAATTCATACCTTTAGCCTGCAGTAAGCAATGATGTGATTGATAACATTGCAACAATTAAGGTTCAGCAAGCCATCAGCTAGTTCTTAATATCCGTTTATGAATGTGGTGTTTGAGAGAGAGAGGAAACGCACAACATCAAGAGCCATCCTTAAAAGCCTTCTGATATCTAGTGGCTGATTACTCTTGTGAAGAATTTTGAAAAGGCTTCCCCTACCAAGTTCAATAAAATCAATGTAAGATGCTCCTCAAATTTTCTCAAAGAAAGTAGAAATTGATAGGGATTTTATGCACGTACTGATTGATACTTTCATATTCAATAATTCACATATCTATTACATGATGACAAAAAAAAAAATAATAAAAATAAAACCTAATAGATGCATGATACTTTTGTGCATCTAAGTAAGCACAACTTATTTTACATTCAATATAACATGCTCTAACACTTACCTAGGTAATAGTTCTGTTACAATGGCAAGCCTTTCCTGCGAATATACTGCTCCCATGAAAAGTAATACATTAGGGTGTCTTAGTCTCTTCATTATATCAATCTGAAGTAAGCACACAGATTCCGGAATGAGCTGTTTTCTTTCTCAATCAGGCAAATATAAAATGAAACTTAAATTCTTATACCTCTTTTTTGTAGTCATGTAAGGTCTCCTCTGTGTATCCATTCCCAAAGTAAACCTTGACAGCAACATCCTGATATCAAGAATATAGGGCACATCAGTAGATGCCAAATCAATACTCCTACGAAGACAATAAAAAGAATACGTTGAATTATTACCGATCCATTCCATATTCCGTGATACACAACTGCATAAGACCCTGCAACATAAAGAAAAAACATAATGAGGTCTGGAATCAAAATATTTAACTGATAATATGTGCAAACGGAAATTGTATTGGACTGCTTCAACAAGATAGAAGTGTCTCAGCATTTCAACTCCTCAACATAGCATAAAGGAATCATAAAAATGCACAACAGAATCAACTACCTTGACCAATCTCCTCTCTTAATTGAAGGTTTTCCCAATGGATTTCAGACTTCACAATAGAGTTTGACTCATTGTCACCCTTACTTGATGAACTTCCATTACTGCCTCCATTACTGCCAGTGCTTTCTCGTGTACTTTGCAATTGCAGTCCTTCTTGTTGCTTTTTCATTTCATCTTCTATCACCATATTTATAGCTTCTTGTTCCTTTTTCTTTGGATTAAATTTGCAGTGTAATCTTAACAATGGGTCCTAGGAAAAGGGAGAACCAAAACATTCAATGTACTCCCTTAAGAAAGATTCTACAGAAATAAATTTGAGAACAGTGAATGTTCTTTGTGCACAAATATTTGTATCCGCTATAGTGCTATCCCAAAAAGAACTATATTTATGAATATTTACTTCTCTATCCTCTTCATTAGCACCATCCTTGCGTGGAGTTAAAGCTACTGAGCCTCCAGAAGAATCACCCTCATTATTCACTCTCTTACTTCCGGAACAATCATTTGTGCAATTACTTTTAATGCTTCCATCATCCTTCCCACATTTTTCACTTCCCCCTGTTTGTAGCTTGGCTAGGACTCTGGCTGCCTGAAGTGATTAAACCATATATTAACCACACAAAGACTGATATACAAAGCAGAATTCACAAATTCAAATTAACTTACAATAGTAGACTTAACCTTCTCGGACGCCTCCCTAAAAGTTCTGTTTTCACTTCTCTGATGACTAGAATGACGTTCTTTTTCCTGAATCCAAATTAGAAAGAAAATTTTTTAAAAAATAGTTATTATAATACCAAAAAAGCTAACCCAGAATCCCAAAAGTCTTCAAGCAGAATGGAGACATACATGAATGCTGTGTTTTTCTTCATCTCCATCTGTTGTAGTATTCCTGGAAAATGCATCATCCGGATGCCGTTGCCGATTTAGGAGAATCTTTGATGCCTGGTAGATATAAAGACTAGGTTCTATGATATAATTTCAGCAAAAGTGATGGAAGTCCAAAGAGAATAATGAAATTAAAAAAAAAAAAACTGTATTAATGAAGCTTAAGAGGAGAACCAGATTAGAGACAGATGATGCAATCAACGGTCGTGGAGGCCACTGAATTCTTTTGAAATTTATCCTCTGTCCTCCAGCTTTGCCATTGTTACCAGGTTGGTAACTTCTATTTTCTGAATCCATTGAGTTAAATACAGCGGCATCACTAGAAACAGTGATAATACCAACAAGCTCGCCATCCTCATAAAGAGGAGTTTTAGTCACTATTGCTATGAATACTTCACCAGATCTCTTCTTGAAAGGAAACTTTCCAGACCATGGAACTCCTCTGATCAACCTTTCTAGAATATTCTGCAGAGATTCATAACACTCTTCGGTAACAAGGAACTTAGCAACTCTTTGACCAATGATTTCATAGTCTTTCCATCCATACAGTGTTTCTGCTGAACGATTCCTAAAATGAAACGTCTATATTCAACTCAAAATCACTCTTGGAAAATCTAAATCAAGAATAATTCACAACAAAAGGTAAATTCTTAATGCAAAATACTTTTCGCATCGATTAACTTGTACGCGATATACTCTTTTTGTATCTACAGTATGCAATTCACAGCTGCAACTGTTTCATTAGAAAGTAGTGCATAGCATATAGTGAATAAAAGGAAAGCGAATCAAAGAATAGTCAGTTATTTAGTTAGTTAGTTAGTTACTGTTATGATCTGAAATTAGTAAATCACCTACCAATATATGATCTCACCGGAGGAAGCTCTGTAGACATGAACGGCGTGTCCCATGCATTTCAACACGCTAGCGTACGGACTATCCGAGAAGAAGTTCCCCGAAAGAAAACGCAGCGTTGAATCTGCAACCACCACTTCTTCTTCTTCCTCTTCCTTCTCCTGCAAGAGTTGGCGGAACTGTTCCCTGAGCTTGGCTTGTTCCTCCTCCAGTGTCCGACACCGATCCGCCAGAACACGGTAAGAAGTTTGTCTCTCGTCGCCGGCCATGGAAGTCGTCGTCGTCGTTGGAACTGCGATGCGCATTACGCACCCCTACTCTGTTATTGGTTCAGTTTTAGTTTAGTTTGTTTATTATTCTGTTACTGCGATTCCCTCTGAGTTGCTTCGTTCCGCATCAATTGAAATATATATTTTATGAGAAAGTCTAGGGAGCCAATAGTCTAAGCGCAGAATGGAGGTTTAGGAAGTATTAGAGATATGATTATTAGTGTTACATTGTTCTGTCAAGTTACGCTTTTGGGATGAGTGGTTTCAGATATGGTATTAGTGTTCTAGATCCGAAAGGTCAAGAGTTCGATTCTTGGTGAACACATTGTATATTTAGTCCATTGGCTCCCTAGCACTACTCATATTTTATTGGTGAAAATTCCGTTGCAGTCGATTTCACGTGAAATTGATATCTCAAAGCCATTAGATAAAAATTTAGTCAAATTATCTAATAGTTTTCAGACATTAACTTTACGTAAAGTCGACTTCACCTGAGTTTTCATTTATTTTATTTAAAATTTTTAAAATATTTTAATGAGTTAGTGAGTGGGAAGATTTGAACCTAAAGTTTGAATGCCACGTGGATGGGGGCTGAGGCGGAGGGGGCAGAAGCAATTGGGTGTGGACAGGTGTTCGGTATACGGACAGCGGTGACCGGTGGCGTGCGGGTGAAGGTTGGCGCGCCTTCAAGTTTGGTAGCTCTAATGTTTATTGGAAGATAATTAGGTATAGTTATACTTTATATAAAGTTAATAGATAAAAGTTAATTTTACATGAAGTTGATAATTGAGAATTTGTCAGATAAAAATTTAGTTAAATTAATTAAATTATCTAACAACTCTTAGTTATTAATTTTACATAAAATCGATTATACATGAATTTCCACCTAATTTAACCGTTAACAAATTATAATTCAAATGACATATTTTTTTTATTCTCATTTATAAGTATTAGATTTGAATCTCACAAAAAAGTTAATTTTACTAATTTATTTGTTAATTTTTTTGTAATAATAATTTTTAATTTTAATTATCTTATAATACATGCATATATGATTTATTAAGCATCAATTTAAGTCTAATTTATTTGAATCTTGACTATATTTATATATCTTTAATTAGATGGGAAACAAACTACACCCCAAAAGTCATCCATGATGAAAGCAGTAGTAAAAAAAGAGGGAAAAAAAAGAAGTCAAGTGGAAGAAATGTGGGTCAATTGTGGTTGTCCTTTGTGGGCTTAACTGGACTGATGAATATTTTATTGTGCTTTGTGTTAAGATGAATACAAAAGCAGAGTTTGATACTTTGATTGCATTTTGTGTGTGTCCAATATATTAGGTTTGTTGGATTTCAATCTGTTGCTAAAATGATTCAAAAATTTTGAGGAGGACAGCCAAGTAGACCCTGTCCAAAAACAATTAAAAAATCATGTTAGCAGCTTTTGAGCGTGATGGTTACTCAAATAGAGTATAGTACAATGTCCAAAAATAGTACAATGTCCAAAAAAAAAAAAATAGAGTAGAGTATATGTAACCAAGTTAAGTTAGTCGAGTGATTAGTTCATTAGTCTGTTTAAGTAAGTGTTAGAGATTCAAATCTCATATTGTACATGCAATAACTCATTGATCAATGACAAATTCTTAAACGAAACTTTGATTCGTAACGAAATTAGTCCTTATCCTCCCATGTTGAGAAATATTATGAAAATCAAAAAAAGAATAGAGTAGAGTGTGTGTTAGAAAGTAACTAAGGAGAAAAGAAGTGTAATAATATTGATATTGAATATTTATGTAACTTTTTTTACTGATATTACATAGAAATTATTAAATTCTAAAGAGAAAGGTTCATTAAATATATATTCACAACCATGAATAAATTAAAGGCTATCAACTTATGATCCATGTGATTTAAACGTGAAAAAGGAAAAGTCTCATTCGCATGTTTTGGATAATGCTTCATGATTTCCACGCCTAGTACTATACCAAACTCATCACTTCTTTATTTATTTATTTATTTATTTATTTGTAGATACTATATTTTCCCATTACATAATTCTAACTATATAAAAAAAAGCTATGGCACAATATGAGTAATTATAAGTAATAATGTATTGACGAAAGCAACAAATGTTTGAGCCTCACAAAATTGATGGCATAATAGAGTAGTGCTGAAATTCTTTCTTTTACAAAGATACAACTTCAGATTTATAATATTAGAAGTTTTAATATCATGTTACAATATAAATTTTTTTTAAGAGATTAAACTAATAAAAAAATACATAAATAATTATATATTTGACAACAACAATAATATCTTTTAAAGTATCATAGTGTAGGTAGTAATAATTCAGATAGATGGAGGTAATTATAAATTACTACTACGTACTTAGCATGAAAAAGTAATATTTATTATTTTATTTTATTTTTAATTTGAATGATTCAATCCAATAAAATAATTCAATCTAATTGTCCATTCCAAGCATATATATTTGCCCTCTTGTATAATAGTTTGTAAACGAAAAAGTGAATGCTAGAAGCCCAATATTTTTACCAAAAAAAAAAATTGGTTAGTATTAATTTACATATAAGATAAATATATATAGAAAAATAATAATCACCTAACATTTTTCAAGAAAAACTACTTGCACACCCCCGAAATTTTATACTTTAAATCCACTACTCATTTTCTTTTCTTTTTTTTTGGATATTTCTTCTCACTTTTATTTACTCCATGTTATTATTTATTCTTTCTTCTTTTCATAGCATCTAATCCACTTTTATTCTTTCTTCTCACTTTTTTTTCTTTTTATTTATTATTATAATTAGGTGAATGTATCCTAACCTCTCTAAAATAATATGTAAGTTATCATCTATGATATGTCATATTTTAATTGGATGTTTATTTTAACGAGAATTAGTACCTTTTCTGGAAAAATGATTTGAGAAGAGAAAACAAAACCCCAATAAGACAGTGATGCTTGAAAGGCGGCTTAACGACGAAGACGAAAGAATACAATGGAGAGGAGTAAACGTAATTAGAGAAAGTTGGAATACCTTTTCTGAAAGAATGATTTGGGTTTAGAAAATAAGACACCCAATGAGACAATGATGCTTGGAGGGTAAACGCAATTAGAGATAGTTGGAATACCTTTTATAGAAAAATGATTTGAGAAGAGAAAACGAAACACTAATAAGACGGTGATACTTAGGAGACGCAACAACGACGAAAGAATGAAAAAAATAACTTAAATTAAAATAAACACACAATTAAAATATGACAAAGAAAATAACTTACATATTATTTTAGAGATGGTAAAATAGCATTGACCATTTTTATCATTTTTCTCGGTTCAATATTATATATCCTGAGTTAATTATGATTGTGATGCACTTCAATTTAATAATTAGTTTCATGCAAATTTCTTTGCTTTATTAAAAAGCATTAAAAGACTCTTTATGATGATTATGGAAGTTAAATAATTGTGAAAACAACTCGCATTGACCTAGTTTCATAATTTTTAATGTTCTTAAATATTATGTTTTTTCTTTCCCCTCTCTATTGTACCACAAGTATATATTTGAATCATAACACTAAAGAGAAAAAAAAAATCTGAAGTTGTCTTATTTAATATTTATTAATTATTACAATAATTAATAAATATTAAATAAGATAAATTTTGACAATTTTTTGTTAATATTTTTTTATTATTAAACATTTTCAATATTTGAGTAAATTCACGGGCAAACTCAACTTGAACTAGCTAAAGTCTTATCATTTAAAAGGACCTTAATATAAATTGACTAAAACTCAGCTTAGCTAAAGTTCTATAAAAAGACCTTAATTAAACAATTAAGATGACTAGCTAATTTCACATTGCTAATTTGAAAAATAAATGAATGTTAATATTTAGTAGGTAAAATTGGGCATAAAACTCACATACACCATTTATCTAATCACATATTCATATATCCTTATCACAAAAGAATAATATGAATTTAATTCGTTAGGGAGTTAATTTTTTCCAATCAATTTTTAAATTTTTTTATCTTAAATTTTACATCCTAAACTAAACTCTAAATTTTATATTTCAAAATCTAAATTTTAATGGTAAATTCTAAACTCGTCCAAAAAGTAGGAGTCAAAAAATAACTTTTACAATAAAAAAATTTACTAATGTTAATTGACTAATTAAAAATTAATTCTCTATACTTAATATTTCTACTAACATTTAAGACAACAATTAACCAATTGTGTGCGAGTTAATTAATTACTTTGATATATCAACATAAATACATACTTAGACGATATATAATAAGAAATTCTTTCACAATAAGTCAATAATAATGGATCAAAATTAAATTAATATATAAAAAATTATTATCATAAAAATTACTTTTAAATTGATACTTTTTTTTTCTTTTTCTGTTGTCTTAGGCTAAAATTATTTCTATTAATATTAACAAAAATCAAATTTAAAAATATTTTGATTATAAAAATTCTAATATTATGTCTTAAAATTATTTAATTTAAGAATATAATAAATATAATAGACTCTATTTAATGCCAAAATTTTCTTTTCACTAATTTGGTACAATATTGGTGCCACTCATAAATGGCATTGGGAGGGAATTTTACAACAATGTACCCTGAGTATATATGTTCCTACAAGTAATTAAATGCGCATATAAACAATGAAATATCCTTCTTTTTTTTTCTGACTGCTTGTACTTTTTTTAATTTCCACATACATGTACAAAAATTACAGATCCCTTCTACATAGAGGGCAAGATCCATGCCTTATGAGCCACTTGTCAATGCAAGGTTGGTGAAACATGTGATGGCAATGGGGCAAGCTTCTAACTGTTTCTCCAATTTGAAAGTCCTGAAGAGAAAAGAAAAAAAAAAATCACAAAATTTCATAATGTCAATTTCATAACACTTTTATAAGCTCAACAACACACTTTGTAGGTATGATCTAACCACAAAAGTGAGTAACTTCTATATACCAAACTCAATCCAAATACTATCTCTGTATATATAATTTTTTTGGAAAATTTTCAAGTGTACCGCTATATTAGTGTTTCAGTAATTTTTAATCATTGATTTTAATTATAGAAAATATATATAATAATATATATAATTAAGATCAATGATTAAAATTTACTGAAATACCGATATATTGATATACTTAAAAACTTTTCAATTTTATTAATATTAATAAAAAATATGTTTAATTATTCTATTAGTTTCTATAATTTTACCAAATTTGTAATTAGATTTTTATATTTTTTCTTTTCAATTGAATCTCTACACTACTTTTAATTTTATAGTTAAGGTATTTTCTAATGTAAAAAATCTTAAAGTTAACTGAATATTTTTTTCGCAAATTAAATGTATTTATAAAAATCTAATTAGATTTTTTACCGCATATTTTTTAGGAGAAATATTCGGTTAATTTTAATGTTTTTGATATGAAAATAACCTAATTACAAAATTAAAAATAATATAGGAAGTAGGGACCAAATTGAAAAAATATATATATAGACTTAATTAAAAATTTAGTAAAATTATAAAGACTAATAAAATAATTAAATCTAAAAAATAATAGTGACAAATAAAGAAGTTAATTATTTCTCTTTTAATTACTATAGAAAAAAAAAAAGATGAGGTGAAAACAAACCTGAAGGCAAACTGAGCAAGAAACCTTTTCACCAGAAGCATCAACATTGTTGTCACTTGTAATTATGATCTTTGAGATCTTTTCAACTGAATCTTTTGATAAGCCTTTTGCACCACCAGTGTCAAAGATGTTTTGCACATCATCAAAGTTAATCTCAACAGCACCCATCTGAAAATGAAATTAAGGTTAATCTCACATGCATATATAATTAAGTTGCGTTAGCAAAAAAAGAATATTAAAATTTAATTTTTTATACTCAAGTGTAAATTTTTTTTACCGAGACAATTAACAAAAGAAATTAATTTTTAAATTCACTAATTGAGTAAAATTTTATATACTTTGAGGGTATTAAAATTAAGTTTAGAATATTTTTTTTACATTGTAAAAAAGTTTATTTGTTTTTTGAATTGGTGTCCATTTATCCACTTTTGTCCTTGATATATATATAAATAAGACTACATTAACAAAAACTTGTGTGTCAACATCATTGTAAATTGGTTATGAAATTAGGACCAAGTAAATTACCTGACTTTGGACAGCACTTAACATTGCTGGACCAATCCTTTCTCTCACAAGTCTTCCACTTAATAGGCTTGCAATTACATCAAGCTGCATGCACATTTACTCAACATCATTAGATTATATATATACAATACACAATTATATTTTCTTTTATCTATTAATATTATTTTCTTATAAATAAATTAAAAAATAATAAAATAGCCTATAATTTAGTCAATATAAATTTTAACAATTTCGTTAAGTAATCAACAGGATCTAACTAACAACAAGCTAACAAATATTTTTGAATTGCATTCTGTATTAATTAATTATCGTTAATTAGTAATTATTTAAATTTTATTTTTTAAAAATACAAATTAATAATTATTAATTGCAGTTGTTTAAAGTTGGCTGATTATAAATTATTTACCTATACTTTTCTAAATTTTAGATATGTAAATTCTTATTGGGTGATTATTAATTGATTTTTTATTGTCCTAAAAGACCCTTCTTTTATACATTTTCAAACTAAAAAGTTATATTTAAATACATACATTGATAAGGAATAAAGAGATAACAATATGAAATCTCAAGGGTACTAAATATTTTATTATCCAATAATTGATATGCTACTTGAACATCTAAAAATGAGTATCAATTAACACTTAATGCTAAGTATAATGATGATATAAAGTGGATATTAAAACAAAATACATGGATTATATAATTGATTATTTTAAGAAATAGTTTAATTTGTTGTCCAAACACACCAACTTCAACCATTTAAAGATCCAATTAAAGGATTACTACAACATTGGATGGTGAACTAGAACTCACCAAGTATAAGAAGCAGCCAATTCCAGATTCATCAGATTGCCAAAGAACAAGAGAAGATTCAAAAACTTCAATGGAAAAAACAGCTCCTGAAATGGCTCCAATGGCAGCTCCTCTAATGAATCCACTCTCTGTCTCTTGTCCTATCAAAGCTCCAGTCATAGCCCCCAACAAAGTCCCCACTGCCAACAAAAAACAAACCTCATTAATTCAAATCAAAACCTTGTATGTATTAACCTCAAAAAGTGTCACAATTATTAAGAATTCTAAATAAATATGAAAAAAATGTCAAAAATACTGCAAATTACAGAACAATAATCTAACAAATGCCCACATCCCAAGTTTGGATTTTTCTCACAAAATTCAAATCAAAGTACATTATTCAACAATAAAATAAAAAGTGCATTAGTGTTTCCACCTTTTAAGAAATGCCAAAAACAACCTTGTACCATGTCCCAGTAAACAAAAGAACTCTTTTTAGTAATGAGCTCGAATTCAACTCTGAATTCGAGTTCATTACTAAACTAAAAAGAAAAAGAATTTGCTAAAAACACAGTTTTTCGAGTTGAATTAGTTGAATTCCTGGTTTTAATAGGTGAAATAACAGGTACAAATAAAAACTCAGAATATAGAATGTGAAATGCTAAATAGAATGAAATTAAAAGAGAGAATTGAAGCTGAGTTAATGAAGAAGTAGTGAAGTACCAAATGCAAAGCAGAAGGTGAAGATGGCAGAGAAGATGTTCCTAACAATGGCAGAGAGGGCATGGCTGCCAACCATGTTCACCCTCTCCACAAAGGAACCCAACAAAGGACTTGAATTTTCTGTCACAAACTCCATTGATGAAGAAGGATATGATATTATGATCTCACAAGCTTGGTTATTAAGCAAAATAATGCTAGCTAGTAGTAGTAGTAGTGACACCACTGTTTTTCTATTTGATAGATTAATTATTGTTGCTATTCTTATACCTTTATTTATATATATAGGCTTATATGATATGATATAAATATATAATGTATTATATGTATTTATTTATAAAGATATATAGATATAGAGAGATTTAGAAGGTGAAGCTTAAGGAGTAAGGGAAAGGTGAGGGAGAAGGTGGAATGAAACTACCATCAACCAACTCGCATTTAATGCAATGTGCCTCTTTTAGATTAACGTCACTCATTCACTCTCTCTATTTCTATGCTTCATTACTATTTTTCTTAGCCAAGAAATCAATTGGCTTTCAAGTTCGGAACCTAACAGAAAAGAAAAACAAAGAGGAAAAATCAAATTGATTTTAAACAATTTTAAATGGGATATTTTGGTTTTTAAACTTCTTTTATTATTTTAGAAATTATCTAGAATTATTTTTGTTAGATAGATTATTTTTCGTCATTTTTAATAAAAAATATGTATACTAAATAAATAAATTCGTAATAAATTTTATTATGAGATAATTAAGTTTAAAAAAGTTATTATGTTTTTTTTTTAAACAACAAAGGAACTAACCTATGTTTTAAAAGTAATTTTTAAGAATTTTTAGAAAATAAAATATGTAATTTTAAATTTTATGAAAACCATTTTTAAATATTTATTAAGAAACAAAGACACCAATAATGAGAGGAAAAGAAAACAACAAAGAAAGTAAGTTCCCTTTTTGCCTTGTGAATGGGACAACTTCTTTTGCTAGCTACTCTATATTATTGCTTTAATAATAGAGTTTAATTATATATAAAGTTGTGGTATTCAATAATTCATCACATGAGTAAGAAGTTACGGATCCAAATTCTGGCCTCAACGGTTCAGCGATGACTTGATTCTCAAGTCCAAATCATTCTCAAATGATCCAAAAATTCGGAAGAAATTAGATAATTAAAAATTATTAATCGATATTTAAATCTAAATATCTTTTTATCTTAATTAATTAAAAAAATAAGATAATAAGAGAAAATTATATAAACAGGAGTTTAAAGTTTCTTTAAATACGTTACACACATTTAAAATTTTACCTCTTAAATCTATTTTGACTTAAGCATCAAAGTATTTTTGAGGGTCATCCCTATCATTCATTCAACCAGCTCGAAAAACTATAATATTTGTTGATCCGATCGGAATGTGATTTTCATCATTCAAGATAACTTGGCGAATAAGTTTTATTATATTATTTTATGTTAGATATATAAAAAATTGTTTGTGAAAGTTGTCAAAATAGAATGTTAAAATAACATTATTATATATTGTTTTTTATATAGATAATTTTCTTAAATAAAAGTGAGTTTTTTTAATTAAATAGTCATTATTATTCATAATTATCATTATTAATATTATTATTTGTGTACAGAAGTGAGAAGTGTGTGTGCATAAATAGATAGGGTGAATTTCTTAGGATTAATTATTTTGTACACATTACTTTAACGAATCTTTTGCAAATAACTTGTTAGATAAAATTTTTGATGAGTGAATTGAATACATTTGACAAATCTAAACAACCTGAATTTGCCTTTCAATTTATTTGAACTTGTAATCATTGACTGAAAGCATGTCTAGCCTAAATAAGAGCTAGCTATATAGTATATGGTCCTAAACCTAATTGTTACCTAGAAAATAAAATATGTACTACTATTTTCTTGTCCCTTGAATCCAACTACATATTATATCTTGTTAGAAATTGGCCCACGGTTTTCTATATGGTATTTAGTGGTATTCCAACTAACACATTCCATATAAGTAAATATCTATACTACAAAAAAATCCAGCAGCAGATAGCGGCAATTTTTTTGCAGCGATCAACCCAAACTGTTGCAAAAAGGAAACTACCGATTGTTATTACGGCGATTTTAACAGGCGAGTTTATATATATTAATATAGCCACATCATTAATTGATTTCTAGTGTTGCGAGTGACAATTATTTTGCTAGTATAGTGTTTTATTATTTTTATAAAGTGAAAAATTTGTAAATAAAAAAAAATAAGATGTTAATTATTTTTAAATTATTTGGTGGAGTCCATTATTTATAGTAGAAGTTATTTATAAAAGAAGTAATTTTTTCGGTTTTTTTATTTTTTAAAAAGAAAAAATTAAAAATAAAAATAAAAAATATAATAAAATACATTTTAGATGATTTGAACTTAGCTAGCTCATATTAATTATTCATTGAGAACATATCTAAGATTCAGAACTTAGTAGCAATATTAATTATACCGATATACCTACTTCTATTTTTTTTATTATAAATTTTTTAACAGTTGATAATTATAGATAAAAGTTTTAGCTATACGACGACACAAACATGCATGATTGCATGAACTTTCCATTGGTAAAAACATTAGTATATATATATCTTTTTATCTAGTGTTAGTTGACAGCATAATATTATAATAATGGTGTAGGAGCAGATATACGCTTGTTATTTTTTATGTGGGAGAGAGAGAAGTGTATAACAAGAAGCTGTGAATAGAAGTGTGTTTCACATTGGTATGGGATATACAAATCGGATGCACCGATTTGTTTGTTTTATTTTTTTTTTCAAACAAACAATCACAAATCGGACGGTCTGATTTGTGAATTCGAAAAAAAAAATTTTAATGTTAAAATCGGACCGTCTGATTTTTATTTTAAAAAATAAAAAATAATAAAAAATACAAACGGACCCTCCGATTTGTAATTTATTTTTTTCTCCAAACAAATCGGACCCTCCGATTTGTAATTTATTTTTCTCTTCAAACAAATCGGACCGTCCGATTTGAATAAAACACCATATCAAAAAAAACACCCAATCTTCCAATAATAATGTATTACATATATATTTAAACAATATAAAAAAAAATTAGCCGCAGATATATGCATGTCATTATATTGCAAGAAGTAATAATTAATTGATACATAGTTTTGTTTCATTAGGCGTGGTGTTAATTTTTTGGAGGTTAATAATAATAAGACAAAAAAATTATTAAAATTTATTTTATTTATAATTAATATATTTTTAATAAATTTTAAATAAGATAAATTTTAGTTTTTTTTTATTTTTTTATCAAATATTTTCGATATATAATAATAATGGTCTCAGGCATGCCACATTTTTCTTTCTTCTGTAGCTAACAAGTGCATTGCTCTTTCAATGTGAATGTCAAGAATTTTGTCATAAAAAAAATCACACTGACTAGGCATACACACACTTCCAATAAAATGTCAAGTTATTATGATAGTATTTACATTCTGCAATTTGGCTTTCTCAAAAAAGCGAACCAGCTTTTCTTTCTTTAGAAAAAAATTTATCTGATATAATAATAATATATTACTGAATCCTATAGTAACTTTTTTTATCCACAATATTCTCCGACTTAACAGGTTAAAGACTAGTTCATAACAAAACTTCATTTAAAAATCTGTTGCTAGTCAATAAGTTGCTATATATATAATGCAGAATTCGAATTTCCGACACTTATTAATTAGACAGACAAATGAATTGATCATTCAACCAATTTATGATTATAATAATTATAGTAGTTATATAACTTTAACAATATTTAAAAAACATAGCTAACATTAATGTCACACTTTTTATTATTTGATAATATTTTTAATTTTAAAATAAAAAATATAATTAAATTAAAAAGTGTGATCTTAATATTAATAATACATTTGAAGTATTACTAAAATTTCGTAATTATCACACGCACTCACTATAATTATAACTCCCATTACCCATCAAATATTTATGGAGGTTGAATTCATAGTGATTGTATTTTTCTTTTTAGTTTAAATTTTTTATCTTTTTATTATTCCATTCCCTCTCTTAAATAATAAATACTATCCAACAGTATGTATTAGTAACTCCTAACCTAATTTATACGTTATTTTATTGTTTAATTCAAAGAATTTTAAAAAGAAGTAGTATAAAATTATTTTTTAAATGTTCAATATTAATTAATTTTTTATTATAAAATTATTTTTTGAATTTTTAATTTTTAAAGAATTTAAAATTTAGTTACAAATTTAAGATTTAATATTAGAATTTAAAACTAAAAAATAGTTAATATTAACTAAAAAATGGCTCGCTTATTAAATTCTTTAAAAAAAATAAGTTTCAACGATTAATTAAGAAGTAATGTTCTCTACAAATTGCCAACAAATTAGAATTCAAATAATATAATCTCCTTGTTCTTATTTAAAAGTCTCGATCTTATTTAAAAGTTTTGATCGAGTCCCACTCCTAACTTTATATATATAAAAAAAGAAATGTTGTCTACAAGTTTCTAGCAAAATAATTGGTTGATTCCATAGTAGTAATAATTAATAAATAATAATGATTAGTGCATGGTGTTCAAATAAAAGCGTAGATGGTGCGTATCTATCGAAGTGAAACCTCCATGCTTCCACGCAAGATTGCAAGATTGTCAATTACTTTGGCGGACCCATCAAATCTAATCTAAACTCACCACCAGATTATTATATGTATAACTAAGATCGGATATGCATGCAACTTGCAACTTGCAACTTTACTATCAAAATCACAAATGCCGAATTCTCTGGAAGTGGAATATGATGATGGCTCAATTTATCTTATATTATTTTAAATTAATTATTTTATAATAAAATTTATTCAAAATTTAATTAAAATTTATGAAAGAACCAATAATTAAACAGTAGAAATCAATTTTAAGGACTTTAAAAATAATAAAAATACACTAATTCTAAAATATATATTTTTTCGAAATATTTTATAACTTATTATATATCAAACACAAAATAAATATTTTAAAAAATTTTATTTTTTAACAAATAATGGTTAAAAATGACTTAAAAAAAATCTTTATCTAATATAGAGACTTAATTATAAATTTTAAAATTATAAAAGTCTAATTGAAAATTTGTTGAAATTATAAAAATTAATAAAATAATTAAATTTATAAATAATTTGGTTCAAAAAATTATATGTAGCCATCTCCTTAGTTTTCTTTGTCTCTTTTTTTTTTCTCTTAAATTGCATTGTTGGAATTCGATGAGATTATTCAAAAAATGGGCTAATTTGTTTACTACTTAATTATTTGGAGTATAATTATAAAACTTGAAAAAATTCAAGGAGATTTGGTGGTTATAATTGTAGCAAATTAAAATTTCTTTCTTTAGTTCATAATAATTATTGTTATATGAAATGTTTCGTATATATATTTAATTTGGATGCTAGCTTTAATTTCCATATTATATACGAAACCAAAACTTTACGGTATTATATTCCTTTAATTAAATATCAAGCCATCAAGGTGACTAGAAAAGTAGAATGATGTATTGATGATGATGTCAATTTTTATTTGATTAAGCTCCCCTAAACATAGGTCATATGCTCTCATCATTGGACTGACCAATCCCTAAATCTTACCATATCTTTAATTAATCTGGCTAAGATTTGATTTAGAAAACAACAAAAGAAGTTGAAGATGATTTTCTCTAGTTTTTTCTATATTGTTCTTAAGAGGAGTAAGCAGGACATTATTGACTAGAATAATATTATTATAACCTCAGAACATATATAAATAAAGTTAATAACTTATATATTTTATATAAGAAAAATTTTGTTGTGCCTACAAAATTTTGAATAATTTATTTAAAAGTAGAAATAGAATAAAGCGAGGCCTATCTTTTTATTTTTAAATTTTATAAATAAATGATAAACACCAGATTATTTTATAATATTCAGACGCCTTCATACATATTATTTAATTAATTTTATAATCGATTATGAACCCGTTTAAAAAGTTTTAAAAATATTTTTTTTTAAATTTTAACTTATAAAAAATAGTAGTATTAATGTCTGGTATAATTTTTAAAATTAAATTATTTTTTAAAAAGCTATTTAAAAATTTATAAAAGAATTAAAAAAATGATTTCTCTCGTAATACTGTTATCTTTTATTATATTTTTATAAAATAAACACTTTTAAAATAAAAATTCAAATAAATATAACTATTTATTATTTTAAATTATTTTTAAAAAAATTAATTAAATTATTTATCTAAACTGGACCATTATATAGTCCAGAATATACTTATACCCCAAAAATATCTCGAACCTTTCTAGATTAATGATGTGATCACACAAATGATTTTGTATGTGTCTACGGTATCAACCTCTTGAGGCCCTTTTTTCAAGCTTTCGCTTTTGCATTATGATTGGTGGTTAAGCTATAAATGACCTAAAAATCCAGTTATTATACTCTAGAATGCATTAATAAGTCAACTAAATATTTAATAATTTGATCTATAATAAAGAAACTCAATAGTAGATTTTGAATTTTTGAACCATTTCATTTTTCTTGCGTGGATTCATGAAGTTTATAGATAGACGTGTTTGGTCGGTGGTATCACAAAGTATTGTACTATAACTGTTTTATTATCGTGTCTCCTAAAAACATAGATTAAATAATATGTTAATATTATTTATTGTTTTTATACATTGTAAACGTAAAAGTTTATTTTTATAATAAATAATATTAATTTTTTTATAATATATTTAACCTATACTTTTATAATAAAATTCATAAAATTAATTTTTAAGATAACCATGGACTTAAAAAAAAAAAGAGACTTGAATAAAACAGAAATAGGATTTCTTCATCATTGTGAAGATCATGTTTGCAATAATATTGGTCCTTCTTGTTTGGGTATAATAGACAATTGGGTCATACTCATCATGCTTGCAAATCAATATATGCCTTAATTATAAAGATACAAGAGAGTTCTAGAGGATCACATTCCAAGCCCTACTTTTTAGGGCATTTGTAAAGGAGTTAATTAACTATTCTATTCCCAAAATATGGGACGTGAGATGTCATAGTCACATTACAACCCTTTTTGATATATAGGCAAAGGCAAATTAATATGGCCCAATCAAATCTATATGGCTAGTTAGTTAATGAGACGATACTTTAAAATTTAATTAACCTAGCAACATTATGCTTCAATTAGGGATGAATATTATTTTTAACCTAGCAACATTATGCATTCAATTAAGGATAAATATTATTTTGATCGTCACCAAAAAAAATATTATTTTGATCCTAAAATATAGGGTCAAAATTACAATTATTCCTAATCATTTTTTATTCGAAATAATACTTATAAAGAATAAATTTGTGAAAAGAATAATTTTAATACTAAAAATAATATTGAAGATCATTTTAAAAAAAATTAAAGATGATTTCAATTTTATTTATCTTCGATTATTACCATAACTATAATGCCTATATATATATATATATATATGGATTAATACTCAAATTTGTCTCTGAAAGATCACTCATTTTTTAAATTAGTTTTCAAATGATTTTTTTAGTTATATTAGTTCCTGAAAGATAAAATGTAAGTCAAATTAGTCCTTCTATCAGTTGGATGATGACATGTCACGTTAATTGTCACGTGGCAGGTCAGTAACACGTGACACGCTACGTGATAGGTCAGTGACACGTGTCACTTGACATGTAAAAAAATTTTTTATAATTAATATTATAAAGAAAAAAATATTTCACATGACATTTAATGTGACACGTCATTATCCAACTCGCAGAAGGACTAATTTGACTTACATTTTATCTTTCATGGACTAATAGGATTAAAAAAAATTATTTGAGGACTAATTTAAAAAATGAATGATCTTTCAGGGACGAATTTGAGTATTAACCCATATATATATATATATATATATGTCTCTTTTACAGATATTCTCACCATCGGTTTAATAGTATCGTCTTTCTTGTTCCCGAACTAAGCCAAATTAGGATCAGCTTAGTACACAGTTTTAATCCCTCTAATTTGATGGAAGAATCTTAATATATGTTTACTCTTTGCATTGGAAGATAAATAAGATTTCATTTATATCGCTCATAAGACAACACTTGTTAACCTATACCGTTGAATAACTTTCTATGTACAATAAATTTCATTAATTCAACTGTTAAACCGTGTCATGGAAAAAAGAATCATTAAACTAGATTGATAAAGTTCATCCTACATAAGAAATTATTTGAGAATATAAGTTAAAGAAAACTTATACCTACATAATTAAACGAAGGAAAAGTATAAGTTACCAACATATTATCTGCCAACTTCTGCCAATTCTTATTTATATTTGTGTTTTATGGAAGTGTGTTTGTAGATGTGTCTAATAATTAATATATTTTAAATACATATATAAAGAGACACATCCAGAAAATATATCTATAAAGACACTTCTATTAAATACAGTTATAAAAAAGACATTTTTATTAGACACATCCATGAACACACTTCCATAAAACACAATTATAAATAAGAGTTGGCAGAAGTCGGCAGATATGCTGTTGGTAACGTAGCGGAACCGTTAAACGAATCCTTCTCGTGTAGTGTGTATATATTAACAACTTTTAAGTTTGTAGTAAAATGATATCATGCATTAAATCGATACCTATGTTTTTGTGAACATCGCTCTTATGTTTCTTTGGTTCCACTTGCTCTTAACTTTTTGCTCCCCTAGTTATGCATGGGGTTTTGTACAGAGTAGTATATTATCATATATGAATTAGACGTGTAAAGAATTTCTTTACGCCATATAAATTTTAGGAAGCATTTCAAGTGCACCGAGAGTACCGGTGCTCCAGTTATTTTAACCGTTGATCTGAATTATAAAAAATATATATAATATATATTAATTGAAATCAATGGTTAAAATAACTGGTGCACTAGTACTCCCTGGTGCACTTAAAATGTTTCCTAAATTTTAATCTATATGCATGTATGTATCATTTTAGTTTTAGAAACTCTTCATAGCAAAATTGACCACATTAGCTTATTTTGTTTAATAATGGCTATAAAAATTTGAATTAGATAAATCTCCAACCATTTATATATAAACTTCCATTGGTTTGAATTTAATTTCCTTATTCATTCTTATTTATTGCTTTTTTAGTCTAATCAATAATGTAATCAGTTGATAACATAACATTATAAGTATGATTCAAATCTAATTTTTAAAATAAATTTCTTTTACAAACAAGAGTCATTCTAACTTTATGTGAAATTCCAAACTATATATTTCTTTTCTTTATTCATACATTGTTGGAAATGGCTCAGAAATAATATGTGCTAACTATAAATTCAATTAATTATTTAAAATGCATTATGTATTTTGAAATAAAAAGCCTTGAAAGTTGATCATTTATAAATTAACATGAATAAGAATATTTAAAGGTAAACTTTTTTTTTAGTCAATTATAGAAGGTTGAAATTTGGGACATGGAACATAGGCACTCTAACAGAAAAGTCTATGGAGGTGGTGGACACCATAACAAGGAGGAAGATTAACATTATGTGTCTACAAGAAACGAAATGAGTTGGTGCAAAGGCTAGGGAGTTAGATACTTCTGGTTTCAAACTTTGGTATACAGGAAAGGTGAAGAATAGGAATGGAGTTGGAATAATTGTGGATAAGCAGTGGAAGAAGGACGTAGTGGATGTCAAGAGGGTGGGAGATCGGATCATCTCTATCAAACTTGTGATGGAGGGAGGTGCTTTCCATGTGATTAGTGCTTATGCACCGCAAGTGGGTTCGGACGAACAACATAAGATAAGGTTTTGGGAGGATCTAGAGAGTTTGGTTCAAGGCATACCTTTGGGAGATAAGATTTTCTTAGGAGGAGATTTAAATGGCCATGTTGGGAGAGAAGTGACTGGATATGGGAGTATTCATGGAGGCTATGGTTTTGGGGTGATCAATGCAGAGGGTAAAATTATTTTAGACTTTTTCTCAACCTTTGATCTTCTCATCGCAAATACATGTTTTAAAAAGAGAGACGAACATCTTATAACCTATAAGAGTGGCATGACAAGCTCTCAAATCGACTTCTTCTTGTTGAGGAGAGTCGACCAGAAATTTTGCATTAACTGTGAAATCATCCCGGGAGAGAGTTTGACAACACAACATAGGGTGCTCGTCATGAATTTTCGCGTTAAGCAAAAGTTGAGGAAAAGACATCATACGAAGAACCCAAGGACGAGGTGGTGGCGGATGAAAGGTGAGGAACAAAGAAGCTTCCTAAGACGGGTAGGAGAAGAGGCAAAGTGGAATGGGAATGGAAGTGCGGAAGAGATGTGGAGGGAGATGGCAGAAGTTATTAGAAGAACAACAAAAGAAAGTTTTGGTGAATCTAAAGGAATAGGACCAAGAGACAAGGAGTCCTGGTGGTGGAATGCGAGTATACAAGAAAATATAAAGATAAAAAGGGAATACTTTAAAGAGTGGTCTTTATGCCGCAATGTAGATAAATGGGAAAAATATAAGGCGGCTAAGAAAGAGACAAAAGTGGCTGTAAGTGATGCAAAAACAAGAACATATGAGGGTCTCTAGCTACCAATCTTTGGGCACAAAAGAAGAAGAAAAAGGTATATATAGAATCACAAAGAGCCGAGAAAGAAAAACAAGAGATTTGGATCAGGTTAAGTGCATAAAGGATAAGGATGGAGATGTGTTGGCTTAAGAGGAGAAGATTAATGAAAGGTGGAAGAGCTACTTCTATGAGTTATTTAATGAGGGATAGAAGACTCTTCCGAGCCTTGGTCGATTATGCACAAGGGAAGAAGATCAAAACTTTGACTACTATCGAAGGATTCGAGACTTCGAGGTAAAAGAGGCTCTAAAACAGATGAAAAATGGCAGGGCAGTAGGACCTGATAATATCCCGATTGAGGTTTGGAAGGGTCTTGGAGAAAAAGGCATCAACTGGTTAAATAAACTTTTTAATGAGATTTTAAGGTCAAAGAAGATGCCTGATTAGTGGAGAAAGAGCACCTTGGTACCTATCTACAAGAATAAGGGGGATATACAAAGTTGCGGAAATTATAGAGGGATTAAGCTTATGAGTCATACTATGAAGTTATGGAAAAGGGTGATAGAACGGAGGTTGAGAAAAGAGACACAAGTAACAGAAAACCAATTTGAATTTATGCCAGGAAGATCTACCATTGAAGCGATATACCTATTAAGAAGGATGATGGAGAGGTATCGTAGTAATAAAAGGGATCTACATATGGTGTTTATTGATTTGGAAAAAGCGTATGATATGGTACCAAGGGAGGTCTTATGAAAGGTTTTAGAAAAGAGAAGAGTAAGGATCACGTATATTCGGGCAATTAAAGACATGTATGATAGGGCCACAACTAGTGTGAAGACTCAAAGTGGTGTGACGGAAGAATTCCCTATTAGTATAGGATTACACCAGGGATCATCCTTAAGTCCATACCTTTTCACATTAGTCTTGGAAGTACCCACAGAGCACATCCAAGAGCCTGTGCCATGGTGCATGCTTTTTGCCGATGATATCGTCCTTATAGGAGAGTCAAGGGAAGACCTAAATAAGAAGTTGGAGTTATGGAGAGAAGCTATAGAAGTGTATGGTCTGCGCATAAGCCGTAGCAAGATGGAATATATGGAATGTAAGTTCAGTCTGAGAAGGGAAAACCCCAATATAGAGGTGAAGATTGGAGAAAACATCCTAGAAAAAGTTAAAAGTTTTAAGTATCTTGGGTGCATCATACAAGATAATGGAGAGATTGAACAGGATGTAAATCATAGGATCCAAGCAGGTTGGTCAAAATGGCGGAGTGTATCTGATTTTATATGCGACAAAAAAGTGTCTTTAAAACTTAAAGGTAAATTCTATCGCACCGCTATAAGACCGGCTATGCTGTATGGTACGGAGTGTTGGGCGGCTAAAGGGGAGCACGAACATAAGTTGAGTGTGGCAGAGATGAAGATGTTGAGATGGATGAGTGGTCATACGCGATTGGATAAAATAAGGAATGAAGATATAAGGGAGAGAGTTGGAGTAGCACCCATTGTGGAAAAGATGGTTGAATCGCGTCTCAGGTGGTTTGGACATGTGAGAAGAAGACCGATAGAACATCCAGTCAGGAAGGTGGATGAGATGAAAGATGGACAAAGGGCGAAAGGCAGAGGAAGACCTAAGAAGACCATCCATGAGGTGGTCAAACGAGATCTACATATAAAAGGTCTTTCTGTAGACATGATACATGACAGAGCACAATAACGTCGTTTGATTCATGTAGCTGACCCCACTTAGTGGGACAAGGCTTTGTTGTTGTTGTTGTAAAAATTTAAAATGTTGAATTTAAAGGAAAAAAACTATGATTTTACTAAAGAAATGAGAAGAGAATAGCGCACAGACATCTCTATCACCAAAATACTCTAGATCAAAATACAAATCTCTCTAGTAACACCGTCTTCCACAGTTTTGAAACTACGAGTGACGCTAACCTTGGCAGCCATGCCAGAGGCGACGATGGAAAGAAACTTAGAAATTCTTACTTATTCCGTCAAAATTCTCTAAGCAATTTACAAATTTGATATACTATCTTGATGGTTTCAGTGGCTAAGAGAAGAGAGGGTTGAATCTTAGCCCCTCTTTGCTTGATTACACTTTTTGATCTTTGAGGAAATTTTTCTGTTTTTGTCTCGTCCCTAGCCACGAGACTTTTCATTTTTGTCTCGTCACTTGGCACGAGATATTTTTGGTTTTAGCTCCTGTGCACTAGAAACAGAAATGGAGTAGTAGAGAAAGAAGATTACACCCAGATATATCCTGGTTCAGCTGCTAAGTGCAATGCATCCTACATCCAGTCTCCATCACAACAATGATGGAATTTCACTATAATCAACCTAATTACAAACTGTAAAGTGCTAACCCAACTTACAAGGGGATTCCCACAGAATCTAAAACACAACACAGATGTACAAAGGAACTCTAAGGATATCTATGGCTTTTTCTTTTAATTTTGCACTCTCTGCCTTTTTTCGCTCTATGGCTTTTTCATACAAACCTCACTGTTTGCCTTTTTCCATGAGACTCAAGACATGACAAAATTAAACAAAAAAATACAAAATAGAATACATTGAAGGAGAAGAAAATCTGTAAGCTTAGGTAGCTATGAGACTTCTGTGCCTTGCACTCTCACACTTTTCTCCTTGAATCAAACCGTGGCTGTTCACCCCTTTTATAGAGAGGAGAAGCCTTCACAGTTGAAGCAAAAACCAAGCTTAACTTCTTTTCCTTCACACATAACCGGTTCGGCCAGAGAGAGAGAATAGGTAACTTATGCAAAACCCAACATGCAAATACCTCTAGTTCTTCCTTGGTCATCAGACTTCATCAATCCGAGCGCTCCATCCTTGGCTTGCTCTCCAAGATGGATTTCTGGCCCTTGATGCTTCATGATGATGATGGCTTCATCTGCTCCAATCTCTGCCTTTTCCATCACGTAGCCACCCTAGCTACCTTCTGTGGTGGTTGAATAGAATCAGTGACAAGCCATGCCTCCAAGAATCTTCACCTTGCTGGCCGAATCTCCTTCTACCTTTTTTGGTATGAAGAAGCCAAGATCTCATCACCATATCTTACCATTCATGGTTGAAGATCTCAGCCACAGCATACTTTATATTTTTTATGTTTTCTTGCCATCATCATGATGGTCTTGATACTAGCTATTTCTTCTTCTTGTTGGTAGCTTGCTAATGCTTCCATGTTTCCTGATGGAAATGACCGAGAGAGAGAGAGAAGAAAGACTAGAGAATAAGAAAAGAAAAGCAAAGCAATGAGTGTTATCAAAAATAAATTAATTAGGTGCAACTTTCCATGCTTTGTGTGGCAACATGTAGACTTCCATCAATGCCATCAAATCACTTTGCTTTTTCTCTTTCATGTTTCCAAGACAATAAACACAATTGAATAAATTTGAAATCCATTCCTTAGTGGGAGATTGGTGTCCGTGGAAACATGTAGCTATATAACAAAAATTGGATTTTACCATGATGATAAAAGAATAGCTTAACCGTTGGGCCCCATTTCCTTTTTAATTTTGGACCAACCTATTTGGTCTTGCACCAACAATTGATTTGGGCTTACACCATTAAATCTGACCCAACTATCACAATAAAAAAATCAGCCACATATTCTTAGATATATTTTTGCACAAGGCTGAATTTTATTTCTCCATTGGGCTTGCTATTTTTTCGGCCCAACACAATCTGCACAACAAAATTATTAATTAAGCAAGTATGAATTAAGATCAAATTAATAATTTTGTAATTAATTATTTTTAATAATGTTCGTTCATCATCAAATTAAATTAGAGTTTTCCAAACTCATCAATCTCCCCCTTGATGACAAACATTATTAAAAATTGAAATGGAAAGTGAAGGTTGTGGTAGGCATAGAGAAGGGGGGTTGAATCTATGCCTTCCTTTTTGGTTGCTGTTATTATCCTTTTAAAACAGATTTACAGTTTTGATTCTGTTTGAACTCAGCAGCGGAAATTTATGAGACAATTTATTTTTGTCTCATGAATATCAGAAAACAGAACACAGCAGAGAATAGAAAAGCTAACACCAGCATGTATCCTGGTTCGGTTGCCTTGTGCTATGCAACCTGCATCCAGTCTCCTCCACAACTATGGAAGAATTTCACTATAGTTAACAGTATTACATACACCAATAACACAGGATTGACCCAATCCTTTCACACTCAAGTTCTAACCTAACTTGACATTGGCTATGCTAATACCTAACTATACCTCTTAGTGCTAACCCAACTAAGAAAGGGATACCTTACAGGTACAAGATACAAGACACTTAACCAACCTAAAGAAATCTGAAAATAACTCTAGGCTTTTCTCTCAAGTGTTTCACTCAGCCTTTTTCCACTCATGGCTTTTTCTTGAGCTTTCTCACAATGTCTTTTCTCACAAGAAATTACAGAAAGATAAACTTAGAAAAGTACATTACAATCGGTAAAACATGAAGGAGATTGACTTCATCAACAGCCTCTGTGCTATGCGAAAAACCAGATTAGCAAGCCTCTGATTCAGTTCTTCATACTGGCGGAATGCACCTTTGATTAGGTTACACTGTCCAGTTAGCTGAACTTCTTCAAAGAGCTCTTCTCAGAACAAAACCTCAATTCACTGGTTATCTCTCCTTGGTTTCTAAATGAACAACAAACCTCTTTTATCTCCTTGCATGTTGATGGGTTCATCTCCCTAGGTCAACTCCTTGAGCACTGAGCTTTACCAACCCACAAGCTCACTTTTTCTTCTCAAACATCAAAGTAGGACCTTTGCTTCTAACTTTTCCAACTTGACTGAAAGCCATGAAGGAGTAACCGAAATTATCTTCCAATGGTCAACCAAATCTGAACCATAGAGATGCAACTTGGTCCCCAAGAATCTCTTGTGACCGTGGATTTGTAACAGTGAAGAACAGAGATCAACTTTTCTTTTGAATGCCATTTTCGGATAGAGCAGAGAGTTGGGAAGAAGGGATGAGGATCTGATGCATGCAAGATGAGATGGATTACCTTTCTTAAGCTTGATTTGGTTTGGAATTTCTGTTTTAGCTTCTGTGCTTCAAGCTTCAACTCTCTCTTTCTTGCTTCTTTGGTTTCTAGCTTAGTGAAGAAGCTCTCTCTCTTTCTTACTTTTTCTGAAGTTGATTTGACTTGGTCAGAAAGTAGAGGAACGTTGCACTTCAAGAGGGAGAAGACTTCAATCTTACAAAAGAAGCTTTGTGAGATGGATACGGGTTTGGATTGAATTTCCATTAAGCAACCCGGTTGGCCCATCAGATCCTTTGGCTTTGTTTCTTTTGCGCTGAGTTTGTTTATTTACCCATCAGCCTTGCTAAATTATTATTATACCATTTGGGCTGCTTAAAATGAATTTGGCCTGCAACATGAAATAAATAATTAGCAACATATACTTATTAACATTTAACACTAATTATTTATTTTGCCCAAAAATAATATTTGTCATCATTAATTAATTTAGTTAATTTCTTAACTCAACAATCTCCCCCTTGATGACAAACATGATTTAAGCAATAATCAAAAGGAATTGAGTTTGAGTAAGGTTTGGAAACTCCCTTTGATATTTGTCATTTGCTTTTATGTTGCTCCCCCTTTCCTTTTCAATATTAGCTCCCCCTGGATTTATGCTTTCCTCTTTGTCCCTGTTTCACATTGTACTTAAAGAAAGCACAATAAAGAGCTATGCACACTATATCTTGTATAAGGAATATCAAATGAGCAACATCACATAATCAGCCCAATCATCAAGCTAATATCATCAGCATCAGTATTCAGCATGTAAAATCAAATTTTAGTGCAGCAATTAGACAAAAAAATTTCAAAAGAAATACTGATAGCTGCATCAATGCTAAAAAATTTCTTATCCTACTATTACTCCCCCTTTTGTCATCAAGGGTGGAGGACTAGCAAGATCAACAAAAACAGTAAAACAAATCCTGCAAGAAAGGTTAGATCACAGTTTAAAGTCCCAACTAAACCATCAACAGTGCAGCAGTATTTAGAGTTATTACAGTCATCCAAAATAAAACAGTTCAACAGTAGTAAAATAAATAGAATTCATGAGACAGAAAGAGCAGCAGCAACAGTTTTCATGAGACAAAATCTAGGCATCAGAACCACTCCCCTCCGAAGCAGCTTCCTCTTCAACATCAGTGGCAACGTCTTCATCATTTTGAAGGTTATCAATGAAGGTCATGAGCACAACCACCCTATCCCTCGATTTCTTCAGAAAGTTCTCATGCTTGCTAGCTAGTTTCCTTTGTTCCTTGCTCATGGCAATCAAGTGATTTGATTGGGAGACAAACTCTTGAGCAACATCCTTAACCACATTTAGCAGAGTAGATTTCTTTCCAGTGGAGATGGATGTTCCCTCAGTGGAAGGGGCAGGAGAATCCTTGGGGACAAAATCATCATCTTCATCATCTAGGACAACTCTTTCAGATCTAGTGGGTCCTTTGTTCTGTTTCACTGAACCACCTCCCTTTAGATATGAATGTCTATTTTCATATTTCTCATTGGTCAAGTCAACACCAAAATACTCAAAAATACAAGTTAGAAACATGCCATAAGGAAGAGCTTTGTCCTTTTCACTTCTAACAGAATCAAACATGTATCTAGCCATCAAATATGCAATGAAATTTCAGTTTTAGTGAGAATGGCATATAAAACAAGAGTGTTAGTGTATGAAACCCTTTGATATGAACCACTTTGGGGAAGTATAATGTGGTTG
This sequence comes from Arachis stenosperma, assembly GCF_014773155.1. Lineage (NCBI taxonomy): Eukaryota > Viridiplantae > Streptophyta > Magnoliopsida > Fabales > Fabaceae > Arachis > Arachis stenosperma. The sequence continues at coordinate 12,609,349 of NC_080377.1, forward strand.
ACCATTCGGTGCAACTGAGCACGTTCATATCCTAGGGCTTTGTGTGTGGGTGTAATGCCATCTATTAAGGAGACATGTTCACAAATACTAGCCCGGGCATCGTTGTAAGAAACTCCAACTCCTTCATCCCACTTAACTGACGTGTAGGCACAAGGCCCAACATCAGTATACTTCAAAGCATCACTGATGGTCTCATTGTTTAAAACTATATCTCGGCCCTTGACATACGAATGAGCAGTGCCTTCATGATAAGTCATGTTTGCATAAAACTCTTTGAACAACAAGGGATAGACAGGTTTTTTGATGTCAAAAAGGTGATTCCAGTCCAGAAAAATTAAGTTGTCAACAAAAGGAAAACCTTTTCTTTTCAAAGATGGCAAATCAGCGAGAAATGAAAGACACAGGGTACGATACTGGATAACCCCTTCATAAAAATCATTGTTCATGGCAGATTTGAATCTATAAGGTTATAGTTCGAATGAGAGGTCAAAAAATGAGCTTTGTGATCAAACGGCCCAATGTCAGGTTCACTAACTGATTTGAGAGGAACTCGAGTTTTACCTCTCTGTGATCGCACAGGAACTGACCTTGCCCTGGGTTGTGGTGGCTCGGGAACAGGTTCCTCCGTCGCCAGACGCTTCCCTTTGGATGAGGATGGCTTTGCAGAACCAGGTTTTGAGGAGCCAGGCTTGGAAGATGTGGCTTTTGGCGGTGGCGTCGGCTTGGCTGAGACAGGGATCCTTGGCGTGGTCTTGGTTCGGGCCATGGGACTAGAGCGAGGAGGAGAGGTAGGAGGAGAGGGTGAAGGCATGAATGTTTGGTCTTGGGAGCGAGTTGCAGGTTTGGTGGGTAGCTTGTAAATCTTTTCACGAGGAGCCCTTTTTGCAATGGTTTTCTTTCTCATTTGGTTAGATTCAATCTTTTGAGGGAAGAGAAGCAGTAAAGTGAGTGGGAAGAAACCAAAGAGTGTGTGGAGAAGTTATGGAGGGAAGAGAGGGAGTGTTGGTAACCGTACCCAAAAAGTGGATTTCTAAAACCATGCAACTGCATCACCATTTGAAAAGACTTGAAAAGATATAACCTCATAAAAGAAAGATTTTATTGGATTTTGAATTAAAAACATGAAATTAATTTTAAATTTTGAAAGACAACAAAAATTAAACTGAACTAAAGTAAAAAAAAAATTAAGTTGGATTAAAAACCATTTCAGGCCACAAAAAAAACTTTTAAAGAAAACTTAAACACACAAGTCATAAACAAAATAAGCAAGCAAGAATGTAACATTCATATTGGGCCCAGATGTGGTTTGAAAATGAAATACATAGGACAACTCAGATCTGAATTGAGGTTAGCCCAGATTGATTTTTCACTAGCAATAAGCCCAGAACACGCTGACTTGAAGGAAGCATTCATCACCTGCCCAGAATTGTCTCATACCTGTTCATGAGACAAAAAAAGCTCCAGCAAGTGCATCAGCATTTTTCAAATAAAGAATCATAACTCAGAATTGCTAGACAAGTCCTAAGCATGCAGAATCTATCCTCAGCTAATGGTTTTGTAAAATTATCTGCTAATTGCTCCTCTGATTTAACAAATTGAATGCAAATGTCCCCCTTTTGGACATGTTCTCTTATTGAGTGAAATTTCACTTCAATATACTTAGTCCTAGAGTGCAAAACTGGATTTTTAGAAATATTAATGGCACTCATATTATCACATATCAGGGGTATATTTTCAGCCTTTAATTTGTAATCAGCGAGCTGTGTTTTTAACCATAAAAGCTGAGAACAACAAGAAGAAGCAGCTATATACTCAGCCTCTGCAGTGGATAAGGCCACTGTTGGTTGCTTCTTACTTGACCAAATATTTAAGGACTTTCCAAGGAAGCAACATAAACCAGAAGTGCTCCTTCTATCAACTCTATCACCAGCAAAATCTGCATCACAATAACCAACTGCAGAAAAATCATCAATCTTAGGATACCAAAGACCAAAATTGGATGTGCCATGAACATATCTAATGATCCTTTTAACTGCCGAAAGATGTGACTCTTTTGGTTTGGATTGGAACCTAGAACACAATCCAACACTTTGCACTATATCGGGTCTAGAGAAAGTTAAGTACATAAGAGAACCAATCATTCCTCTATATCTAGTCTCATCAACATCTTTCTCAGTTTCTCCCTTATCTAATTTTGAATTAGGGTGCATGGGAGTTCCCATGAATTTGGCATTTTCAAGGCCAAATTTCTTAACTAATTCCTTGGCATACTTTTCTTGATGAATGAAAATACCATTTTCAGTTTGTTTAATTTGCAGCCCAAGGAAAAAATTAAGTTCACCCATCATACTCATGTCAAATTCACTTGTCATGAGTTTTCCAAATTCAGAACAAAGGGATTCATTGGCTGATCCAAAAATAATGTCATCAACATATATTTGGACTAGGATAAAAGAATCATTAGAATTCTTGATAAATAGAGTTGTGTCGGTGGTGCCTCTTTGAAAACTATTTTTCAAAAGAAAAGAGCTAAGTATTTCATACCAAGCTCTATGAGCTTGTCTTAAACCATAGAGAGCTTTAGACAGTTTAAAAACATGATTAGAATGCTCTTTGTTTTCAAAACCAGGAGGCTGCTCCACATAAACTTCTCTATCTATCACACCATTCAAAAATGCACATTTCACATCCATTTGATATAATTTAAATCCACAAAATGCAGCATAAGCTAAGAGAAGTCTTATGGCTTCCATTCGGGCAACAGGGGCAAAGGATTCATCAAAGTCTATTCCTTCTTCTTGGTCATATCCTTGTGCCACTAGCCTTGCCTTGTTCCTTGCAATGCTACCATCTTCTCCCAACTTGTTCCGGAATATCCACTTGGTGTCGGTCACTTTCTTTCCACTAGGCCTTGGAACCAAAGTCCATACTTTGTTCTTATCAAACTCAAGAAGCTCATCCTCCATAGCTTTAACCCAAAAAGGGTCACTAAGTGCTTCCTTGACGTTTTGAGGTTCTATTTGTGATAGAAGAGCTATGTTGGATCCTTCATTTTCTTTTCTAGTGGAAGACCTTGTTTGCACTCCATGAGAGACGTCCCCAATGACAAATTCCTCAGGATAATTCTTCAAGAATCTCCACTCACGAGGTCTGGTGGACTTGGAGGCAGATTCAATTACCAAGGGATTCTGAGCGCTGCTGGCTGCAAGATTTCTTTCAGATTCATGAGACAAAATGGAATTGTCTCTTGAATTTTCAGCATTTGCAGTTTCTGGTTCAGCTTGTACAGAATTTTCTTTTCCATGATTTTGAGCAGTTTCATCCTCCTTTTGAGCTTGATTTCCTACATCACAATCTTTACCATCATCTCCAAAGGTCACAAAACCTCCATCATACTTATTTAGTTTGATGAAGTAGGTTGACCTTCCAGTCATGTGCCTTGAACATCCACTATCCATGTACCACATGTCCTTTTTGTTCTTGGATGCTAGGCAAATCTGCATGATGAGTTTCAGGTAGCCTTAGGTATCCAAATTAATTTGGATCCTTTGAAGTTAATCCATCTTGGCTGCCCAAGTGCATTGAAATCACAAACAACATTGTAGACTTTGTTTCCTACAACTCTCTTTTCAATGAAGCATTGTGCATATGAGTGACCAAATTTCTTGCAATTAACACAATGATTTTCTGGTGTGTGTTGCTGAAACTGAGATGAGTTATATTGCTTGAAATGATTAAATTTTTGAAATTTTCTGATTTTTGGAGGAGATACATTTCTTTTGACAAACTGATTTTTATTAAAGTTATTTCTCCTTGCAAAAGCATCTTCACCAGAATTTTTTTGAATATTTTTACCTTTTGAAAATGAGCTTTTGTTGTAAAAAAATGGTTTCTTGAAAGCAGCTTCATTTTTCAAAATGTAGCCCAAACCTGGCTGGTTTGAACTCGGACCAGTTCTTGGTGAAGGCTCAGCTTCATTTGTATATTCTTCATCAGCTTTTTCTTCACAAGTTGAAACATATCCGATACCTGATTTGTTTGGTATGGATTTGGTATTTGATGAAGAGGCCACAAATTTCACAGAGGAAGTGTTGGAAACTGCATCTTCCTTGGCTATGTAGCCTAAACCAGATTTTTCAAACAATGGTCTTTGACTTGCAAGTAATTTGTCCAAGTTACTAGAACCTTGAGCAAATTTTGCCAAGTCACCATTCAGCCTTTTAATCATATCATTTAATCTTTCATTTTCAGCAATTAACTCATGAGAAGGATCCATAATGTGCTTTCCTTTTAATTTTTCAAGTTCAGATTTTAGAAATCTGTTTTCTTCAATGATGTCCAAAGCACATTCAGTTTCCTTTACTTTTTCTTTTAAAAAATCATTTTCAGCTCTTAACACATCTCTTTCAGATTTACATTCATTGTATTTGTCAAGCAGTTTTGATGTATTTAAAGTGAGATCATCAATAATAGCATGCAAGTCCTCAATAGTCAAATCATAGTAGTTTACCTCATCAAGATTGTTGTTTCCAGCCATGAAGCAGTCTTTGTCATCTCCTTCAGATTATTCTTCTTCATTTGAGTCATTTTCAAGATCTTCCCAAGCTGCCATGAGTACTCTTTTCTTTTCCTTCTTTCCTTTGTCCTCCTTTTTGAGCTTTGGGCAGTTTGACTTGAAGTGTCCAGCCTCCTTGCAATGATGACACATCACCTTGCTCAAGTCTATCTTTTGCTCCTTTGAACTTGAACCCTTGTATTTGCCTTTGCTTTTCATCATCCTTCTAAATCTCCTAGCAAAAAACAAAAGCTCGTCATCTGAAAAACCATCACTAGACTCACTCTCTTTTGGTTATATTTGTGACTTGAGGGTTATTCCCTTTTTCTTTGAGTCTGTGTTTGTGTGTGTGGCTTCATAGGCAAGGAGTTTTCCTCTCAACTCATCATAGGTTATGGGACTTATGTTGTTACTCTCGGTTAGGACAGTGGCAGTGTTTTCCCACTCTTTTGTGAGACTTCTAAGGAGTTTTCTCACCAAGATTTGTTCTGCATAGTTTGTACCCATAGCATCAAGGTTGTTGATTATGATTGAGAATCTCTCAAACGCTTCATCAATGCTTTCTCCATCCTTCATGCTAAACATCTCATACTCTTTTCACAGCATATCAATCCTTGTTTCTTTGACTTGTTTAGTGCCTTCATGTGTAACCTGGAGTTTTTTCCAGATTTCTTTGGCTATCTTGCATATAGACACCTTCCGGTACTCTTCAAAGATGATAGCACAGTGAAGAAGGTTGATTGCTTTAGCGTTCAGCTCTATCTTCTTCTTGTCATCTTCATTCCATTCAGCTTCTTCTTTCGGAGTCACCACTCCATCAGCACTTGTTTTTGTTGGGATCTTGGGACCACTCACAACGATCTTCCATAAGTTGTAGTCAATGGATTGGATGAAGATCCTTATCCTTTCTTTCCAGTAGGAATAGTTCTTTCCATTGAAGAAAGGTGGCCGGTTGTTTGACTGGCCTTCAGTGAGGGTGTAGGCAATTGTGGTTGTGCCCAGATTGTTCGTCATTGGATCTTTGCTCCAAGCGGTTAAGCTTGATACTTGAGACCTTTGCTCTTGATACCAATTGAAGGTTGTGGTAGGCTTAGAGAAAGGGGGTTGAATCTATGCCTTCCTTTTTGGTTGCTGTTATTATCCTTTTAAAACAGATTTGCAGTTTTGATTCTGTTTGAACTCAGCAGCAGAAATTTATGAGACAATTTATTTTTGTCTCATGAATATCAGAAAACAGAACACAGCAGAGAATAGAAAAGCTAACACCAGCATGTATCCTGGTTCGGTTGCCTTGTGCTATGCAACCTACATCCAGTCTCCTCCACAACTATGGAAGAATTTCACTATAGTTAACAGTATTACATACACCAATAACACAGGATTGACCCAATCCTTTCACACTCAAGTTCTAACCTAACTTGACATTGGCTATGCTAATACCTAACTATACCTCTTAGTGCTAACCCAACTAAGAAAGGGATACCTTACAGGTACAAGATACAAGACACTTAACCATCATAAAGAAATCTGAAAATAACTCTAGGCTTTTCTCTCAAGTGTTTCACTCAGCCTTTTTCCACTCATGGCTTTTTCTTGAGCTTTCTCACAATGCCTTTTCTCACAAGAAATTACAGAAAGATAAACTTAGAAAAGTACATTACAATCGGTAAAACATGAAGGAGATTGACTTCATCAACAACCTCTGTGCTATGCAAAAAACCAGATTAGCAAGCCTCTGATTCAGTTCTTCATATTGGCGGAATGCACCTTTGATTAGGTTACACTGTCCAGTTAGCTGAACTTCTTCAAAGAGCTCTTCTCAGAACAAAACCTCAATTCACTGGTTATCTCTCCTTGGTTTCTAAATGAACAGCAAACCTCTTTTATCTCCTTGCATGTTGATGGGTTCATCTCCCTAGGTCAACTCCTTGAGCACTGAGCTTTACCAACCCACAAGCTCACTTTTTCTTCTCAAACATCAAAGTAGGACCTTTGCTTCTAACTTTTCCAACTTGACCGAAAGCCATGAAGGAGTAACCGAAATTGTCTTCCAATGGTCAACCAAATCTGAACCATAGAGATGCAACTTGGTCCCCAAGAATCTCTTGTGACCGTGGATTTGTAGCAGTGAAGAACAGAGATCAACTTTTCTTTTGAATGCCATTTTCGGATAGAGCAGAGAGTTGGGAAGAAAGGATGAGGATCTGATGCATGCAAGATGAGATGGATTACCTTTCTTAAGCTTGATTTGGTTTGGAATTTCTGTTTTAGCTTCTGTGCTTTAAGCTTCAACTCTCTCTTTCTTGCTTCTTTGGTTTCTAGCTTAGTCAAGAAGCTCTCTCTCTTTCTTACTTTTTCTGAAGTTGATTTGACTTGGTCAGAAAGTAGAGGAACGTTGCACTTCAAGAGGGAGAAGACTTCAATCTTACAAAAGAAGCTTTGTGAGATGAATACGGGTTTGGATTGAATTTCCATTAAGAAACCCGGTTGGCCCATCAGATTCTTTGGCTTTGTTTCTTTTGGGCTGAGTTTGTTTATTTACCCATCAGCCTTGCTAAATTATTATTATACCATTTGGGCTGCTTAAAATGAATTTAGCCTGCAACATGAAATAAATAATTAGCAACATATACTTATTAACATTTAACACTAATTATTTATTTTGCCCAAAAATAATGTTTGTCATCATTAATTAATTTAGTTAATTTCTTAACTCAACAGAAAGAAATTAAAGATTAAAGTATTGAATACTGCCTTTGAATATTTGAATTTCTCCTCCTTTCTAATTGTCACATGGCTCCCCCTTAATATATGCTGTTTTTACCAAGGGAAGCACTAACCTGTAACAATTTTAATCAAGCCTAAAGTAACAATGTTATTCAGCATATCCATTACATGACGCTGAATGCTTGATTTATGAGCAGTTTTGAATGATATACCAAACTCATTTGTTATCAATAATTTGATTTTCTGCTCAAACTCACAACATAATCAACCAAAAATATTTTTGAGAATAAATTGCTGTTTTAAAAATATTTTTCAATCAAATCAGAACAACATACGTGTGGTTAGAAAATATTTTTAATCACGGCATGATCACAGCAATTCTCAACATTTATTTTCATACTCACTGCTTAAAGGAACTGCCAAAAACAAAATATTCAGCAAGCATGTTTATCAAGATGAATCAGAAGTATGTTCTCAATCCAAAACTTATTCATCAAGATAAAAAACATATTAACCACCAGGCAGCCATATTATTAAAACAAATGCATCACAAGCATTATGTCAACAAAACAGCAATCAGCAAGGCACAATTTATAACAAGGATAATCATAAATCCACACGGATTTCATTCCCTGTTCCCTGTTTTCATGGTTTCAATTTTCAGCACTTTCTCAATTTCAATTTTCAGCACCATTTCTCCCCCTTTTGGCATCAAGGGGCACCTGCAAAAAAATGACAACAACATACAAAAGGCAGAATATTTGTTTTTCACCAAAACACAATGGTCCAGTCAGCACACATGCATTTGAGCAAATGACAATCAAAGCTCGACTCAAAATTAATCCACAAACACAAAGTGCTCAAAACAGAGCCATATCAGAGCATAAAATAGAGCAAAACAGTGCAACAAATCAATGAAACATAACAGTTTTAATTCAGCATTTTTTCTCTTCTTCTCCCCCTTTTGTCATCAAGGAGGGACCCTGCAAAAAAATGAGAAAAAAAATAATGCAGTCCATAATAATTCAAGACAAGTGAAAATAGTTCCTAGAATCAAGGAATGAGGAAATGATAAAGATTTGATTTGACAACTTCCCAAAAATATAATTTTAAAAAAAATGAGGAACGGGTCAGAGTGAGGTCAAAGAGATTTGGTGGGGCCCAAAATAATTAACTTCAGTTCAGTCTCCCCCTGTATCATGGCCCGTTCAACACATCCTGAAATTTGTCTCCTACTTTTCTACGAGACAAAACCAAATAGAATCAAAAAGTTCACAAATTTTCAACAGAACTTAATTCTATCATTCCCAAGCTTTTTCTTAATAAACAGAATCTGTCTTCACAGAGGAATTTTGTAAAAATATCAGCAAGTTGATCTTCAGATTTTACAAATTGAATATCAATAGCACCCTTTTGCACATGTTCTCTAATAAAGTGATATTTGATCTCAATGTGCTTTGTTCTTGAGTGCAAAACAGGATTTTTTTGAAATATTTATTGCACTCATGTTATCACAAAATAATGGTATACTATTGATCTTTAATTTGTAATCTTCCAACTGCGTTTTTAACCAAATTAATTGTGAACAACAAGCAGATGCGGATATGTATTCAGTTTCAGCTGTAGATAGAGCAACTGTGGCTTGTTTCTTGCTTGACCACATGTTGAGTGAGCTTCCAAGGAAGCAACACATGCCAGAGGTGCTTCTTCTATCCACTCTATCTCCCACATAATCTGCATCACAAAACCCTACGGCACAAAAATCATCAGATTTTGGATACCACAAGCCATAATCACATGTTCCCTTAATGTATCTAATGATGCGCTTAACAGCCAAAAGATGGGATTCTTTTGGGTGAGATTGAAATCTTGAACATACACCCACACTTTGAACAATATCTGGTCTAGAGGAGGTAATTAAGATACATTAATGAACCAATCATTCCCCTATACCATGTTTCATCCACATCTTTGCCATCATCATCTTTTTCAAGTTTATTGTTTGGATGCATTGGTGTTCCCATTGGTTTAGAATTTTCTAGGCCAAACTTTTTGATAAGTTCTTTTGCATACTTTCCTTGGTGAATAAAAGTACCACTAGGAGTTTGTTTAATTTGGAGGCCAAGAAAGAAGGTTAGCTCTCCCATTAAACTCATTTCAAACTCACTAGTCATGAGTTTTCCAAACTCTTCACACAAGGACTCATTGGCCGATCCAAACACAATATCATCCACATAAACTTGAACTAGAAGTATATCATCATTAGATGCTTTAATGAATAAAGTTGTGTCCGTGGTACCCCTTTGAAATTGATTTTCCAATAGGAAGGCACTAAGCCTTTCATACCAAGCTCTTGGAGCTTGTCTAAGACCATAAAGAGCCTTAGTTTGAAAACATGATTTGGAAAATCTTTATGTTCAAAATCGAGGGATTATACCACATACACTTCTCTATCAATAAAGCCATTAAGGAAAGCACATTTAACATCCATTTGAAACATTTTGAAACCCTTATGGGTAGCATAGGCAAGAAGCAATCTAATTGCTTCCATTCTGGCTACCGGAGCAAAAGACTCATCAAAATCTATTCCATCTTCTTGATCGTAACCTTGGGCCACTAATCTAGCCTTGTTACAAACAACTTGTCCATCCTCACCAAGTTTATTTTTAAACACCCACTTAGTACCCGTAACTTTCTTACCATTCGGATGAGGTACTAATGTCCAAACCTCATTCTTGTCGAATTGAGCAAGCTCCTTTTCCATGGCCTTGACCCATGATGGGTCTTCAAGAGCTTCTTTCACATTATTGGGCTCCATTTGTGACAAAAATGCAAAGTTGCTTGGTTTGGATTGTCTTTTGGTTGAGGATCTTATTGTCACTCCTTGGGAGGGATCACCAATGATGAAGTCATGAGGATAACCCCTCATAGACTTCCATTCTCTAGGCTTCCTTTGTGGTGTTGAGCTTTGATGAGTTTCTGTTGGTCTCACTGTTTCAGTTTCTCGTGCTGGCTAAGGAGACAAAATGGAAATATCTCCTCCAATCTAACGAGACAATTCTGGACTGGTAGATTCTTTAATTTGGGCAGACTTGGGATTTTCTTTGCTTGTTCCAGCTCCTTCACAATCTGAATCACTATCTATCACAGTACTGGGAATTAAGTTAGAATCACAAAAAGTAACATGTATGAATTCCTCTATGGTTCTATGTTCTTTAAGGTAAATCCTATAGGCCTTACTAGTGGTAGAGTATCCAACAAACATTCCTTCATAAGATTTTGGATCAAACTTCCCAAGATTTTCTTTGTTGTTAAGCACAAAACATTTGCATCCAAAAACATGAAAGTACTTAAGTTTTGGAGGGGTTCCTTTCCATAGTTCATAAGGAGTTATTTTCAACCCTTTTCTAATAATTGTCCTATTCAAAATATAGCATGCTGTATTTACAGCTTCAGCCCATAGAAATTAGGAACCTCATTCTCACATAACATAGCCCTAGTCATTTCTTGAAGGCTTCTATTCCTTCTTTCAACAACCCCATCTTGTTGAGGTGTTCTAGGGCATAAAAAATTATGAGTAATTCCAAAGACATCACAGAAATTTTCAAAGTCTTGGTTTTCAAATTCTTTTCCATGATCACTTCTCAAATGAGCCACTTTCAAATCTTTTTTATTTTGAATTTTCTTGCAAAGGGTTGAGAAAGCATGGAAAGCATCATTTTTGTGAGCAAGAAAAAGTACCCAACCAAATCTAGAGTAATCATCTACCACTACGAAACCATAGTATTTACCTCCTAGACTTTGAGTTCTTATTGGACCAAAAAGATCAATGTGTAACATCTCTAATGGCCTTTTGGTTGAAATTCCATCTTTTGGTTTAAAAGAGGATTTAACTTGTTTGCCTAATTGACAAGCATCACAAGTAAGATCCTTATCAAATTTAATTTTAGGAATTCCTCTAACCAGATTTTTCTTTACTAGCTTAGAAATTTGGTACATGCTAGCATGACCCAACTTTCTATGCCATTGCCATTTTTCAGATTCAAGAGATGTAAAACATGTTACATTTTGTTCTTTCAAGTTCTCAAGAGTTAATCCATACACATTGTTGCATCTTTTAGCTTCAAAAAGAATATCCCCAGTTTTTTCACAAATAACCAAGCACGCAAATTTTCTAAAAATTATTTCAAATCCCAAATCACACAATTAACTTACACTAAGTAAATTATGTTTCAAACCATTGACAAGAAAAACATCATTTATACAAGATGAAAAGTTTTTACCAACTTTTCCAACGGCCACTATCTTTCCTTTTCCATCATCACCGAAAGTGACAAGACCTCCATCATATTCATCAAGCTTTATGAAGAAGGTTGTCTTTCCGGTCATATGCCTAGAGCATCCGCTGTCCATGTACCACATATTTTTCTTCCTCTTGGATGCTAGGCACACCTGATCTACATGATTTGCCATGAGACAAGGCTATGACTTGGTCTTAGATTCTTCATCACTGTTTGAGTCATTTTCCAAGTCTTCCCATGATGCCATCAGACCCTTCTTCTTCTTTCCCCCTTTTGCTTCTCCTCTTTCTTTAACTTGGGACAGTCAGATTTGAAGTGTCCCATTTCCTTGCAGTTGTAACAAGTTACTTTGCTAAGGTCTTTCTTCATTTTCCTTGAGCTGCTGCCTTTGCCTTTGAACTTTACCATTTTTTTGAATTTTTTGGCAAACAACACAAATTCATTTTCAGAGGAGTTATCACTGGATTCATCATCCAGGGGGTTAGTTACAGAAGAAAAAGTAATTCCTTTCTTTTTTGACTCTTTTTTCAAATAGGTGTTTTCAAAAACAAGAAGATTTCCTCTCAAATCATCAAATGTCATGGAATCAAGACTACTACTCTCAGAAATAATTAAAGCTAGACATCTCAACACTCTTCTCACAAGCACAGAATCTGAATGAGTGATTTCCATAGCATCTAAGCCAACAATGATGGTGTTGAACCGTTCGAATAGTTCATCAATGGATTCTCCTTCTTTCATTGCAAACATTTCATACTCTCTGTTTAACATGTCTATCTGAGTCTTCTTTACAATGGTGGTTCCTTCATGAGTGATTTGTAATTTGTCCCAGATTTTCTTTGCCGTTGTGCATCGTGATACCCGTCGGTATTCTTCGAAGCTGATAGCACAGTTGAGTTGATTTACAGCCTTGGCATTTAGCTCCACTTTCTTCCTATCTTCCTCGGTCCAGCTTGCTTCTGGTTTAAGAGTGACTACTCCTTCAGCACTTGTGTTAGTAGGAAATTGTGGTCCTTCTAGGATGATCTTCAAAAGTCTGTAGTCTACAGCTTGCACAAAGATCTTCATTCTCTCCTTCCAATAGGTATAGTTTTTCCCATTGAAAAGAGGCGGTCTGTTGCTTGACTGTCCTTCTGTGAGATTGTAGGACACCAGATTTGAGCCACTGCTTTCTGTCATGAGGATCTTTTCTCCAAGCTGCAAAGCTTGATCTCTTTGAGACCAAGCTCTGATATCAATTGATGGTTTCAGTGGCTAAGAGAAGGGGGTTGAATCTTAGCCCCTCTTTGCTTGATTACACTTTCTAATCTTTGAGGAGACTTTTCTGTTTTTGTCTCGTCCCTAGCCACGAGACTTTTTATTTTTGTCTCGTCACTTGGCACGAGATATTTTTGGTTTTAGCTCCTGTGTAGTAGAAACAGAAATGGAGTAGTAGAGAAAAAAATTACACCCAGATATATCCTGGTTCAGCTGCTAAGTGCAATGCAGCCTACATCCAGTCTCCATCACAACAATGATAGAATTTTACTATAATCAACCTAATTACAAACTGTAAAGTGCTAACCCAACTTACAAGGGAATTCCCACAGAATCATGAAACACAACACAGATGTACAAAGGAACTCCAAGGACATCTATGGCTTTTTCTTTTAATTTTGCACTTTCTGCCTTTTTTCGCTCTATGACTTTTTCATACAAACCTCACTGTTTGCCTTTTTCCATGAGACTCAAGACATAACAAAATTAAACAGAAAAATACAAAACAGAATACATTGAAGGAGAAGAAAATTTGTAAGCTTAGGTAGCTATGAGACTTCTGTGCCTTGCATTCTCACACTTTTCTCCTTGAATCAAATCGTGGCTGTTCACCCCTTTTATAGAGAGGAGAAGCCTTCACAGTTGAAGCAAAAACCAAGCTTAACTTCTTTTCCTTCACACATAACCGGTTCGGCCAGAGAGAGAGAAGATGTAACTTATGCAAAACCCAACATGCAAATACCTTTAGTTCTTCCTTGGTCATCAGACTTCATCAATCCGAGCGCTCCATCCTTGGCTTGCTCTCCAAGATGGATTTCTGGCCCTTGATGCTTCATGATGATGATGGCTTCATCTGCTCCAATCTCTGCCTCTTCCATCACGTAGCCACCCTAGCTACCTTCTGTGGTGGTTGAGCAGAATCAGAGACAAGCCATGCCTCCAAGAATCTTCACCTTGCTGGCCGAATCTCCTTCTACCTTTTTTGGTATGAAGAAGCCAAGATCTCATCACCATATCTTACCATTCATGGTTGAAGATCTCAGCCACAGCATACTTTATATTTTTTATGTTTTCTTGCCATCATCATGATAGTCTTGATACTAGCTCTTTCTTCTTGTTGTTGGTAGCTTGCTAATGCTTCGATGTTTCCTGATGGAAATGACCGAGAGAGAGAGAGAGAAGAAAGACTAGAGAAAAAGAAAAGAAAAGCAAAGCAATGATGAGTGTTATCAAAAATAAATTAATTAGGTGCAACTTTCCATGTTTTGTGTGGCAACGTGTAGACTTCCATCAATGCCATCAAATTACTTTGCTTTTTTTCTTTCATGTTTCCAAGACAATAAACACAATTGAATAAATTTGAAATCCATTCCTTAGCGGGAGATTGGTGTCCGTGAAAACATGCAGCTATATAACAAAAATTGGATTTCACCATGATGATAAAAGAATAGCTTAACCGTTGGGTCCCATTTCCTTTTTAATTTTGGACTAACCTATCTGGTCTTGCACCAACAATTAATTTGGACTTACACCATTAAATCTGACCCAACTATCACAATAAAAAAACCAGCCACATATTCTTAGATATATTTTTGCACAAGGCTGAATTTTAATTTTTCATTGGGCTTGCTATTTTTTCGGCCCAACACAAAATCTGTACAACAAAATTATTAATTAAGCAAGTATGAATTAAGATCAAATTAATAATTTTATAATTAATTATTTTTAATAATATTTGTTCATCATCAAATTAAATTAGAGTTTCCAAACTCATCATATCTAAACCCTAGAAGTGTTATATAAAAAATTTGCAGACGAGAGTCTACTTGCCTAAACTAGTGGATATGATACCCAAACAAAGTGAATCAACTTAAGTTTTTCAGCACAATATATTTGCCACTCAATCAAGTGGGCGGACACCTCTTTTCTGTTAAATCTTGAACTGTTTTGTACCGTCACTAAACTTCGCAACGATTATATTTATTTTTGATCTAGTAACATTCAATTGACGAAATTAACTCAATAAACCTGTACACGCAACAACGCTAATAAATTTTGTAAAGTAAATATATTTTCCAAATTGTAAATTGAAATCTAAAAAGTTCCACATATCCGAATACATAGATGTTAACTGAAAATAAAAAAGGGACATGATAAGTTGCAATGCTACCTTATCTCAAAATTAAATCATGACAACTAATCAAGAGCATGGTACAAAAGTAAAATCTAGAATTTATCCAAAATTCCATAAAAAACAATGACTTGTTAATTTAAGTAGGGTGACCACTTATTTATGTTGACAACATAAAATGAAGGACGAAGGAAAAATATAGATAAATAATGAAAATAAAATAGTAAACAATGTGAACAATGGATATATTGGATGTTTATTTTACTAGGTGTACGGATGATTATTCTAATATTATGATTTAGGTGGGCAATTTAGACGTGTAATATGTTTTAATTTGATTGGTAGTTGTTCATGTTGTTCAAAAAAGTTATTGATTACGTAATATAAGCCATGAAATAAAATCCATGATATCTCATAAAGTATAAGCAAGATGTCATCACTTATTTTTGTAGTCACTTATTCTAAATTCACTGACATGATAGTGAATGCCAGCAGCAATAGTGCAAATATTTCAAAAAGCATAGATAATTTTGAGCATAAGAGAATATAGACACAATTCAAAGAAGATTATAATCCTCAAAGACATTAATATTTAATTCATTGTTCATTCATAAATCCGTCCTATGGTAAAATCTTCCACCCTTAGGAGATGGCCAAACAAAGGCGTGGCGCATATAATTAGCAGGGTTCCAGTTCTTCATGATGTAGACACACTTCCTATGGACAGTCACTTTTAAGAAATCTCGCTCCATGGGTGGAGCTCCACTGTCAAGTTGCAATGCTGCAAAGTCCTCTAATAGGGACAGTGTGAAAACTGAGAAGCAGAGCGCCAATGATTCGAATCCGGAATCCAATAGTTCCGCAGAGAGTATTGCACACACCTTCCCGTGGCCCTATCTGTTATCCAGGGTTGAAAACCCTCAAAAAACACATCAAGGCATTCATATAATGCGACGCCGCCATTCTGGTGGTTAACCAAAATGGCAAACACCTTCTCCAAAGGTGTGTTAAGAGGAGGTCCCTCCAAAGAACGTAAAATCCAGAATCTATGACCAGTGGATTTATATAGAAGTAAAGATGGCCTGAGCCTGGCGTGTTTGCGATGAATGACCAGCAAAGAGGGGCGGGTACACCATCCAGTGATTCCGCAAGCTCAATTCTGCGCTCCTCAAATTTGAATTCGTAGATTCGCCAGCAGCCGGGTTTCTTTGTGAGATTCTGACGCGGTGCTCTGGACAGCGCCATATAGATCTTGGAGTCGAACTCGAAAGGACACAAACCAGGCTCTCGAAGTCGCAAAGAGAACTCGATCTTTGGTGGAGGAAGCAAATAAGTCCAATCTTTGGCATCATCATCTTGTTTCTTTAAATTGCTTAGTTTGATCACGAACAACTCTTCATAAGTAACAAGGCAAAGGCACGCTTCCTCCGCCATTTCAACCTGCTCCGTTTTTCGCCTTTTTGGCTCAGCAGCATCCAATTCCGCCATCACTCTCTCTGATAGAACAACGAGATCACCACTGTGCGGTGGTGCTGCGGCAGCAAAAAGCTAGAATTAGGGTAAAGTACTGAAGAGTTAAAGGAGAAAGAAAGAAGGGGCTGTTGGCGGCGAGCCACTAGGGACTTCGTTGCATGCGTTAGACGCTTCAGTGCTTCTCAGTTACGAACTTACGATTAGGACTTGGAAAAAAAAAGAAAGTTGCACCGTGAAAAGAGGTGATTGATGAGTAATTAATTTTAAAAGAGTGACAGATTAGTAAAAAGAAAGCCAAGTATACATACATAAACATTGAATGAAATCAAATATTTATCTATTTGATCCAAATTTATATGTGCTAATATTTGAATAAATATTTAAAAAATACATAAAAAATTTTAGAAAAAAATTAAATTTTAGATATTTTATTTTTTTAAAAAAATTTAATCATCCACAATAAAAAATTTTTAAAAATTCACTTAACATGTTCTTATTTTTTGAAATTATTTTTGTCGCCGACATCAATTTTTAGGTACGATTTTAGTAGTTTATTTTTTTTTTTCTTGTAATAATATCTAACAGTTATACCCACAGATATGAAACTCAATCATGTAATCCATACTCACAAATATGAAGCCCAATCCTCCATAGACTCTAAATAGTGTAAAATGTAAGATGAAGATGAGCCCATAAGATACTCATTGACAAAAATAAAAGGTGGTCTGAAAAGGCAAGAGAAACGAAACTGTCATGCTCCTTTAAAATGACCTTAAAAGGTAACAACAAACAAATAACTAGTCTTGAACTTTTATTTTTTTTTATAACCTTATAAAAAAATTACTAACTTAATTAGCAAATTATTCTTTTAACTCTGAAACATTAATATAATAAATAAAAAATTAAAATTTATTTAATTAACAAAAAAATGTGACACTCCTCATTCACTAAGGAGCATTTATGGGCATCCAAAAAGCCAGAATCCATCCTATGACAAAATCATCACTGCACAATGAGCATAAATCACAAATATTTTTGCAATAGAAGTCCCTCTCAATAGTGGCCTTTCAATGAATAAGGTAACAAAATTGAACTCTGAGTAATAGATAGTGCTGGTAATATACTCAGTCAATATGTTATTGTCTTGCAAATTCACAAATATGTATATGTAAAAACTTATTAAATATTTACTAATAATAATACAACTGAAAAAGGGGTACATAAAAGGAATTAGTTTGAGGTACGTTACAAGAACCAAAAAATTACAGAAGGATGCCGCATCATTCAGTAAATAACATTTCATTTCAGCTGTGAAAGCATGATCATCAGATATTTTTAGCTCAGACTATGATTTGGTACAACATTAGCATCAATGAACTCAGAGAGAAGGCCTAGAGAAGTTAATCAACCTGCCAGATGAATAGCAATAACTACCATATTAATTTCAATAAATAAAAGAAAATAAACCTCCAATCTCATGTTTGTAGGACAAAGTATCCCTTGCCATTGAAAATTGACAAATTCGTCCATCAACATTCCCTGATTAGATCCTTCAACATTATGGAAAAATTAACATTTTAATCCTTCCATACATGCATAGATTTTGTATCATAAGACTAATTCGACATCCTTTTTAAGAATGGTTGAGGGTTGAATTTTCATTTTCAAACTCTGAGGAACAATTTTACCATAGCCTCAACTGCAGATTTATGTTTATGTTAGTACTACAAGAAACTAGAGGAAATTTACCTGTGTGTATATTTAATTTATTTTGTATTCATTGATACGCATCCATTTGGTGCACGACCATTTATCACCCTTAATCACTGGACAACCACCTAGAAAAAAATTGTTGTATAGAAACAAAGAAGCTTGTAGTTGTTAGTTTATCTTCTACAAAAGAAAAAGCTTGTTGATAAAACTAGCAGCTCAATAATACTTGGAATTAATTGCATTTTATCCTCTGAACTTTGTTGATTTACAAATCAACCTTCCAAACTTCCTTATTGTTACAATTTTCTAACAAAAGTTGAATTACATGAAAAGTTCAGGGAAGGCATTTCCATATAACCAAAAGTTCAAACGGGTATATATAGTGCACTTATTTTGAGCAAAATCCACATTTAGAAAAGTTTAAGGAATTGATTTGCACATTAGGGACTAAAGTAAACATAGGATAAATTTAAGGGAAAAAAAGTGTAATTAACCATAATAATTAATCCTTACAATGATGACCGTGATGATCACAAGAGAGAAACTAACCATGCAAACTTGATGGGTCTAAAGTTGCATCAGGCTTCATGCTCCAAAAAAGCAAAGCATCCCCCCTCTTCGGCTTAATAGAAAGACCTTTCTTTCCACACTCGGAAAGCTCATTCCACCATGGCACAGAGCTGATATTTCCCTTGGCAGCTGGGAACACAGTCTCACCACCTTCTTCAACATCTGAGCTGTATCATGAGAACCAAAAAGCATGCAGCTTTAACATCTGTCTTCATATCCATGAAGAATTGAAGTTAATCAGCAACTAAATTCACTTACAGGTACATCAGTACTGTCGCTATACGCTGGCCCCCGTTCTGTGTGTTAAATTCATCCAAAAAGTAGTCATAATGAGGCTCATACTTTTGTCCAACTTCATAGTGGAGAACTTGAAGTCCTTCACCCTGCTCTGTATAATAAGAAACATTGTTTATGTTATGGTTTCTTCAAGCACACCAATGAAGAATAACATATTAATTTTAGCACCACAATCCAGATAGAGGAACACAAAACATGTGGGAGTGGTAGAATCTAGAGCTAATACACATATGTTATTTTAAGTAAAATCAAATCATTGATTTAATTTCACCAAATAATGAAAAATCATACAAAAAAAGGAGGTCATAGATAAGAATACATACCTACAGGTATAAAAGTAAAATCAGCAATTCTCTTCTCTATATTCCTCACAACTTTATCACGTCCTCTGGCTAGAAAAGTACCAGAGCTTGTCCTTACTCTGAATGAAAAAAAGAATTTGTTCAAATAAGGTTCAGCATCGGCGAGTGTCAAGGGAAACATAAACAAGAAACGGATATTTATTTTCGATATCTAACCTGCTGTCTTTACTCTTCCCAGTTGTACTATCTACAACGGATGACTTATGCATATTTGGCTTGGCTATATTGATTAGATATTCACATTCTGCTTTGGTCTGCTCAGATTAATCAGCTAAGTTTCAGTATTTGGAAAGTGTGTAGATTGCAATAGTGTATTACATTACATTAATACTACAATAGAGCATGCACCTTAGACAATAATTTAACACAGTATAGCCCCATTATGCCAAAAGTCAAAGGTAGATTCAGATTCCAGAAATAACATCTTGATGAGTTACAATCACTCATATATTGCAGAAGTGATTTTTGAATCTGATTTTACACTCCCCTACTAAACAACAATAAACAAAAACCTTCCATCAACCATTACATTCATCTCTTACATTGATCGATACCAATTCATTCACACACATTTCATTAATCTCAATCTTATGCTAGCATAAACAAATTTGTGTTCCTTTAATCCAGCTTATAGAAAAAACGGTTCTACAACAAAATTCTTCTGTATGATTTAGAAAGTTGAACACTGACTTTTCCGAAAAGCTACTATTTCAGCTTCTACCAACCAAAAAAAAAAAATCTCAAAACTAGCATTTTGAAAAATCCTAATTATTTTTTAAATTTATCCTAATCATATGTGAAAATCGATTTTTTTTTTCAGTATAAAAAGTAATTTACAGGTAAAAAATAAGCTGAAACTAATTACAAAATACAAATGCAAGTTAGTTCTTTATCCTTCAAAATCTGAAATTCGCATCAAGTCAACTCAGTCCCCAATCCATATATGAACATCAAACTACTGAAGTGATTGCTTGAACCGCCAACTTGGTTAGTTGCATGGTCATCTCACTTGTTCACTCAAGCAATGGTGAAGAATTCAAATCTCGTCTTATACACGCAGTAATCATTAGCCAATATAAAAACCTTAAATGTAGCTCAGATCCGTGACACAGGCCAAGGACTGAGATATTATGAGAAATAAAAAAAAAGTTGACTGCCAAAAAAAAAAAGAGAAAGTTTTTGTGGACTAACCAGAAAATTATGATAGATAAAAGCACGAGGCTCCCAAGAAACTACTTCAATCCAGTGTTCTCCATTGCCATCATCGTCTTCGCCTCTGCAATCAGAACAGAGAAAAAAGCGAACAAGTTTGAAAACGAAACGATGAAGATGAATTGGAAGGAGCGGTAGCTAGCAATGATGATGATGATGATTACGTACGTGTGGAGAGTGTTATGAGCGATGTGAGTGAGGTCGTTGGGTTTTGAAACGTTGTGGTTTGAGGCGGTTGGAATGGAGAGGAATCCGAGCGCCAGAAGGATCAAAACGAGGAATGTGAAGATGAGGAGTGAGGTGAGGATCATGGAGGAGGACGACGTCGTTTTGCGAGCAGGCTGAAACCTCGAGTACCTTGGCTTCGCCATTATTATTATTGAAAGAGAGAGAGAGGGCTGAGAAGTATGTAAGATCTGGAAATGAAGGCGCGTGGTATTTTATATTTGTATATAGAGAGAGAAAGATGAGAAAGTAGAGGGAAGGTGGAGAATTTTCAAATGATTTTCGTTGACAATGTGACTCAGAGAGAGAGAGTGTGTGTAAGTGTAAGTAAATTTTGATGAGAATGTGATTCTGTGTGCTTCATCCTTGGGTTTCTCTGACTCTGGGGGTGGTATGATGATTAATAATGATGAGTGATTACTTGTCAGATTGTTATTCTTTTTGGTACGTGTTACTATGTTACTGTCACTATTATACCAAGTTCAAGTCAGAAAGAAAAGGCTCTACTAAATTGCTATAATTCAGACACCAAATTGCTATAATTTTTTAATAAATTTTGTTATATTTACACTAAAATTAGTTATTAATATAAAATATATATTAAAATATAAATATATATTAAAAATAAAAAAAATTTAAGGGATTAGTATTTTTATTAAAATTTAGTTAATATTTAATCATAAAAAAAATGAATAATTTTATATCATTGGATATAATTTCATATCATTAAAAATATTAATAATAGTTAATTGATGGCCATAAATTACAAAACTTGCTGGTCTTCTAACATTTCTCAAAAATGAATTAAACTATATATGTATTTATATATAAATATATTAATAGCAAATTTTAATAATTAATTTTAATATACGAATAGTATTTTTATTTTTTAATTGTTACCAGAATATATTATTTTTAATTATTAATTAATTATCAATATTTAAAAATATAAATTAAAATATATTATTAGATTATTAAATTAAAATAATTAAAGTGATTCATAGAGTATAAACAATGGACAAAGCTCCCTTTGTCTTAAAAAAGACATTTTAACTTTCAACTTTTTAAATTTAAAACAATACGATTTATTTGTTAAAAAAATCTATTTCATTTTGTGAAAAATTTATTTGTATACTAAAATCAGTTACTAATGTATTTATATATAAATACATGTGTAATTTAATTTATTTTTAATATATATTTATATTCTAACATATATTTTATACTAATAGTTAATAATTATGTATAATCACACATTCAATGAACTTCTTTAATTAAAAATTAATAATTTTGAGTAGATAGATATTTAATCATGTTTGACTCAAGTAAATTGTAATTAATGAGACATATATTAAACCATGGGTTATTACAATAATAGTACATGAAATTGTTTAAAAGTATTATTTATACATTAAAATTAATTTTTAAAATTAGTTATTATATATTTGTATATAAATATATATATAATTTAATTTATTTTTAATATGTATTTTATATTTAATATATATTTTATATTAAAGATTAAATTTAATAACTAATTTTGATATATATCTATTTTAATTTAAAAAAACTTATACTAACATCACAAGTCATAACATTAACAATAGATATTTTTAATTAAAATATAAAATATATATTAAAAATAAATTAAAAATATATGTTTTTATATAAATATATAATAATAAATTTGGTGATTAATTTTTAACATACACATAGCATTTTTTATATATAGTAATTAATTTTTTGTGTATATGTCGCATATATATATATATATAACTTTTGATAGAATACAAAATCATTAAAATTGAATTTAATTTAGATAAATATAACTATATTATGAATACATAAAAAATTAGTCACGGATTTAATTAATTATACAATATATATTAAAAATGAGTTAAATAATATATGTGTATAAGATAAGGTAGCTGATTTTAATTTTAAATCAAAGTTTATATTTAGAATAGGGAAAGAACCGACCGGATTGCATTACAAATAAACTTCATTTTCCTAATCTCAAACAAGTGCTGCATTGAAAGATAAAATTACCAGATCACGATTTTAAAATTATAGTCAAATTATTTATAACAAAAATTAAAATGTCATTAAATTCCATAGACTCAAATCAAATTCGAATTTAATTTCTAATAAATACTCAAGATAAATAAGATATTGAAAGTCAAATGAACTTTTAATTTGTAACATTTAAAGCAAATAATTCCATTTACAAATCAAATCAATCCGGGAAAAAAAAATTCAATGATATATATACTTCTTTATCTTTTCTTGATGCATGTGCTCCTTCTCTGTTCTTCCCAACTCTTTGAAAAATCCCAATAAATCTATATAGTACGCCACCATCCCTTGATTAATGTCAACCAAATTATTTCTTAATACTCCCTCCCTATTCAGTTTCTAATTAGCAAATATTCAAAAATTCAAATATCACTTTCAATTACTCCAAAAATTCTCTATATACATGCCTTATTAATTCTGATCTATATCTCTTGCATAATCATTAACCCAAAAAAAAAACCTCTTGAAATTCTCAAAATCTGTGTTAGTGTCAAAGTTCTGTAGCCACTCTTCATGATGATGGAGAAAATCTCCAAATTGAAGAACAAGTTGTTCAAGTTTTTTCTTACACAACCTGTAGTAGCTTCAATGGCCCTTCAAAATCCAACAATGAGTCCCAACAATAGTGTATCCAAAAGGGGTTGTAGATCACACCATGGATTCAAGGTTTCAATAGTTCCAAAGGAAGTTAGAAGAAAGCATAGGAGTGCAAGCTTTAGGTCAAATAATGAACCATCATCTCCTAAGGTATCATGCATGGGAGACGTTAAGTGCAAGAAGAAGAGAATGGCCCTCAAACAGAAAAGGGTTGAAGAGACTATTATAACCAAAAGGAATGATGATGTTCCATGTGAACAAAAGAAGGGCAAGGTTCTTCTTTGGATCTTCAAGGGTCAAAAGCAAAGTGGTGGGAATAAAGGGTTTGTGTTAGAAGAGAAGGCACAAGAAAATTCACAGGTAATAGCAGCACCATCATTGGGTGCCATGAAGAAGTTTAAAGGTGGTAGAGGGTCACTGAGAGATTTTGATGTTACAATTACTAAAAGGTGTTAATATATATATGTGTGTGTGTGTCAACTTTATTACAATTATCCTTGAAGTTAAATGCTATCATGGGTTTTTATGATATTTCTGATTGCCAGATGCAAAGTTTATTGAAAAAGAAAATGTTGATACTTGTTTAGTATAATTTTATAGGTCTGTAGAGTGGAATTTGGTTTGTAAAGAGGTTTAGTTGAATCATGAGTTGCAGAATTTCATCTTTAAAGTGCTTTTATTCGTTTATTGCAGCCTTAACTTTCAAGCAAGTTTTGGTTTGAACTTTTGTAACTAAGTGATATGCACTTGATCAAGCAAATATAAGCTTCAACTAAAACTTTCATGTGAGATCTGAAAACAAAAGCTCAACTATAAAACTAACATTCATAAAAATGTTAAAGCTAGGCATCTAAATTGTTGTTATTTTGTAAATTATTTCAGTAATCAGCTTGGAAAAGAATCACATAAAAGTGCTAGCATACACTGGTTTCCACTAAAATGGAATCCCAATGAATGCTAGCTTCTTTCCCCATGATCCTATCTAAACTTAGCAGAGTTTCAAATATTTGTGTTGTAAATGGGTGTGTTTCATCATTTACCCCAAATTTTTGGTGACCTGATTCAAGCTCCACAGAACTATACCCAATTGGCTTCTTGATTTCTTTCTCCTTGATTACTTTCCTCACTCTAGCTGCATCCTCCCATCTTCCTGCATCTTCGTACATCTGTGCTAGAATCACATAGCGCCCCGCATTGTTGGGGTCCAAAACTAATAATTTCTCTGCGGCAAATTCAGCAAGCTCCATGTTTTTGTGTATTCTAGAAGCACCGAGTAAGGCACCGTAAACATTCTTCCCCGGTTGAATAGGCATAGTTTGGATAATCTCCAATGCTTTATTCAAATCCCCAGCTCTGCCTAATAGATCCACAATGCAAGCATAATGTGCCTCGCTTTTCTTGACACCATAGGTTTCCATGGACTGAAAAAGGTGCCAGCCTTGTTCGAGCAAACCTGCATGACTGCAAGCAGATAACAAGCACAAAAACAAAACACCATCCGGCTTCACGCTTGACTCAACTAATTGCTGAAACATGCGGAGTGCTTCCTCCGCAAGACCATGCATTCCATAGCATCTAATTATAGCATTCCACACAATGACGTTTCTATCAGAAACCTGGTCAAAGATTGCTCTTGCCATGCGAATGTAGCCACAATTCGAGTACAATGATATAAGACCACTAGCTATAGCAGCATCAAGATTCATCCCTATCTTGACAATATAAGAATGAATCCAATATCCGGCTTGAACATCCGCAGCCTGAGCAAATGCAGGGAGAATAGTCACAAAGGTGGCATTATCCGGAGCACTGATATCACCATCCCTCAACATGTCATAGAACAGCAAGATTGCATCATCCACATATCCATTTGTGGCATACCCTGAGATCATTGAATTCCAACTAACAATGTCGCGTTGAGGCATCTTATCAAACACTCTTCTAGACACTTCAACTTCCTGACACTTCGCATAAAACGCAATGAGGCCATTGGCAACGAACAAGTCCAAGTCCAACCCACACTTCACAACATGCCCATGAATCACTCTACCCTTATGGAAATCCCTCTCAGCAGCACATGCCTTGAGTGCAAAAGGATAAGTATAGCGATTCGGGGTGGTGCCACTCGTGTGCATCTCATCATAAACCTTTATGGCCTCAACAAAAGGACCCATGTTGGCATATCCCTTGATGAGCACGTTCCAACAGAAAACATCTCTTTCGGACAAAGTGTCAAACACCTTGCGTGCATATTCAAGGTTGGAGCTTAATTGGGTATACCTGTCTACTAGCTTAGTTGTGACAAATGGATTTTGTTCGTGGCCATTAACAACAATCTGCGCATGCGTCTGTTTTATGCAATTGGTGGTTTTACAAAGGTTCAAGAGGTCTGTGTAAGAGAAAGATTCTTTTTTGTGAGGTTTTGGGACCAAAAATTGTTGCACTCTACGAGACACGCCATGCATTTCTTTGCTATGTCTTAAAAAGAGAATAATGTATATATGCTACAGCATTTGAAAAAGCAAGAGGTTTGTCAACAAAATCAAGCCATGAAAATAGGAACTTTGGTATTGGAATAGTTATGGAACATGTAGCACTGCAGAGAACAATAGTTTGAATATTTAAACAAATTATAAAAAAAAAAAACATATTCCTTTAATCCTTTCAGTAACGATTGAGGTTGGTCATAATTATTTCCAATTATTTTTTAAAAAAATATTAATTCACTTTGTTGATAACTTGAAATTTTTTTCCCATTTGAAGATTAAAACACCCTTTGATCTGATGCGCAGCATGTGCCATTGAGCAACCAAAAGTGATGAACCTTGTGAAAATTTCTGTTCACATGATGAGCACTGCAGAATATATAATGTTCATACCATTCTCTTGAAATCACATAGAAATGCTCTTACATAAGTATCTCAAAGTGACAAAAATATTGATATGAATATATTTCAAGGAACAACCTTACATCATTTTAAGAGGGAAAAAAGTTACATTTAAATTAGTGATCTATGACAGTTTTTGCCAGCAAATATCCTACAAAAGTTAACTTGCTGGATTGTTGAGATGGTTGGCCTGAAACTGTCTTAGAAGCAGCAGTGACTGATGATAAAGATTGAGATCGATCCCATCAACGTTTCTACCGACACGAGCCTGCAAAACTCCCTGCACCAAGAAACAAAGAACAACATTCTCAATCGCGCATTCTATGGTGAATGTGTTCAATGTGCTGATCCATTTTTAAGAAGAGCATACCTCATTATTCTCGGATCGGATTTGAAGCTCACCAATGAATTGGTAGATAGAACCAACTTTGAAGGTAAGATCCCTCAGATGTTCGGTATTAACTTTCAAGAAATCACTACCATCAACGATTGTTGCTATGGCTGTCTCTAATGTGTATTCTTGCAACCTGTAGGAAGCTTAAAATATGTTAACGAACGATCATTTGCTACCATCATTGCCTGTGGTGAGATTTTAAAATATATACAAAATGCTAATCATACATCAATTTTTATTAGTCCAAAAATAATGCTACATTACTCACATCCTCAAATTTGATGCTACAGAAATAACCAAGGCAATATAGTTTTAGGAACAAGAGAACCAAGATCAATGAAACTATGGCAAAACTCAAATGGCATGGAATTTCAACATCATCTGAAATATGTCCTGTCATTACTATGGTGAAAATTCCCACAAGAAGTACAACTAGAATTGCACCACTCACTTTCCGGTTACTCTGAGCGACGCTCCTTGCTTGAAAAATGGCGACGAATGGTTTAGCTCTTGCAAAGTAACCAATGCACCAGATTTTATTTCAAACTGAGCCATCAAGCTACACCTCTAACCAAATTAAGCTTCAAGTTGTACCTGCAAAATTTGAGAAAGCAATATCTATTATGACATTCAACAAAGCATAAATCCATGTTAATGATCAAGTTATTATAGTAGAAATACCCCTCAGAATCTGCAATTTAGTTTAGGCAACAAATTGCAACACATATTAACAGAGAGCAGCTTAATTTTCAATTTTCAATTTAGTTTTATGTTGTTTTTTTTTTTAATTGCTTAAGTTCTTAATTGGAAAAATCCTATGCAATTGACAAATCCAAGAATCCATTGATGAAACCCTAAATCAACTTCCAAACACAAATCACACCATAACTCTACATTGACAAGTAAAAATATGATTTTTCTTATCATAACATCTACTTAGTAAACAAAAATCAAGTTAGAAATTAAACACAATGTTGAGAGCGGAAACCTGAATTATTGCTCCAGTTGAACAGAGCAGAGCTTCAGGCGGCGGTGGCGGTGAAGAAAGTCGAAGTCACGGCGGCAGAGGGTGGAGAAAAATGTGGACTTAGGGTTGAATGGAGTGCGTACGAAGAGAAGCAAAAATGAAAGGAATTTGTACGAATTTCATAATCCAGAGTGTGTAAAAATTGTTCGAAAACATTTGATGACTATTAAGTATTAACCCTTCTTTTGTGTTTCAGGTACAATTGAGCTTCCATGACTAAGAAACATTGAAGCCCATTCGCCATTACTCTTTCTGCTTCCATATTCTCATTACTCATTACTCATTCCTTATTTTTTACTTATTTTAAATATACATAAAAAATATAATTTAATAATTAATTTTTAATATGTACATAACATTTTTATCTTTAAATACCGATAAATACTAATATATTATAAATAAAAAATAAGAAGTATAATATTCGAAGTAACAAATAAATTAACAAATTTTGAATTTTTATATTTTTTAATATAAATTATTAATATAATAAATAAAAATTAAAAATTGTTTAATTAATAAAGAGTATAATGACTTTAAAAATGAGTCGTCTTTATGTCAAAAATGGTAAATTTTTTTATTTCTTATAAATATTGCGATAAACAAAGTAATTGGTTCAAAATTTAAATTTTTTATATCTAAGATGAGAATTGATGGAGCCATTAATATATAGTTATGAGAAAATAATTAATAAAATCATATTTCTAAATAATAATAAAAGATAAATAATATTGTAATACCTTGATTGAGTATTGAGAATTAGTAGACTTAGAATGAAGTCCAAATTTTTCAGCAATTTCATCATATCAATTATCCTTCTTATACATGCATATGTATAAAATACATAACCATTTGGCACAAATTATAACATATTCATGAATATATGCATAGTAATATTCATTGTACAAATAATATTTCTCATCTACTTTAAAATCATTGAACAAAAAATAAATTAGAAACCAAAGAGAAAGACACATTAATTAATTATTAATAATTATGAAAGGTTCCATGGAGGTGGAGCTGCCTTGCTCGAACCCTAAGTTGTAAACGAAGAATTGCATGCATACATTGCATAGCAATATGTGATTGTTTCCTCACAAAAACACCACGCACCAATGCTTGCACCTTCACAATGCTTCTAAGACCTCCATATGCTCTTCTTGCCTGTTCAATAATAATTCAACCATATCATCACACACCATCCATTATAATTCAGAAGTTTATAAATATATGTATAAATTTAATTTTGATACAGTGTAAAATAATTTTATATATAAATTCAATCATATAATGTCACATTAATAAAAATAATTAATTTTTACTTTATTTTAATCGTATGAATAATTATCTACAAAAATCAATGTAATTAAATAATTGTATGACTGTGACATGGATTTGTCAGGGTAAATGGGTAATATATAACATACAAGATGACCCCTAAAATAAGCTTGGATCTTGATTGCCGCAAGATCTTCCTTAGCTATGGTGGTGGTTTCTTCTTCATTGTTGCTTCCTATGGTGGCTTCATTATCATCTTCTTCGAGTTGGTTTCTTCTTGTGTAAGGTAGAGCAGTGATGATGTTGTCTTTGTTGGATAATCTAAGGAACTTCCTCCGAATAATTCTCAACCATTTGTGTGACGATGCACCCATTTTGTATATATATGGTCTTGTGTTTATATGAAATTGAACATATTTTTTTGTTGAAATAATGTGTGTGTGTGTTTATATATTGATGAATTTGGATTGAACTCCTTTGGTGGAAGATCGAAGTGGTGGCGTAAAGAAAAGGTAAGAGTTGTGGGTAACATGTTTGAAGTGATGTATACAATAAGGTGGAAATTTCGACTTCATGTAAAGTTGATACTTGAGAACTGTTATATGATTTAATTAAATTTTTATCTAACGATTCCCAAATATCAACTTTACGTGAAGTCGACTTCACCTGAGTTTTCACCATAGAATAAGTGTTTTGATTTTGTTTCCTATTATATAGTGACGTGTACCGTTTAAAATATATTTATTAAAATTATACGAAATAATGTATTTATATATACAATATATAATAATTAAATGTGTACATAGTATTTTAATTAAATTATATATTGATTAAATTATGTGTTAAGTTTTCAACGCTACTAAATTTAAAAAAATGTTAGATTCTGAATAAAAAAGTGTCTTAATTTTATAAATTAATATCTTAGAAAAAAAGAATAAAGTTTGAACTTATATATATTTTATATTGAATTACTAAAACATAAATATTACACCGTTAAAATTATTTAGAAATTATATAAATAACAATATGTATGTAAAAAATTTTTGAAAATTTTCGATAGCACCCGTACTCTAAAAACTGTCCCCGTATGAATGTGAGAATTCATAAAATGAAAACTAACGTGGTAGGATGATTTTCCTTTTTCACCAAACTATATACTTATATAGTGTGTCATGATTTCAAACCATATTTTATGCTCAGCCAACTACCACTCTTCACCCAACCTCTAGCTTTTTTTTTTTTCCGAATAACAAATAAGAATGTTTATTATATTAATTTTAGTTATTGATATATAATGAATGAGTCTGATCTTACGAGCGATTTAATTTCGGTAGTATTAAAATATTATTAGAGTTGTTAGTAGTTGGGAGTTAAAGTCAGTAATAATTAATAGTTAATAGATAAATATTTATGAGGTTAGTTAAAAATATCTTTATAAATAGTATGACTTTTGTATCATGTAAAACAACTTAAACACAACAACTTTATATAATATTATCTTCTTATTCTACTCTTCTTCTCCCAAAAATTCAACAGTAGATTTATAATTAGAAAATGGTAATATTAACAAAATAATATCTAAAGTTATTTTATATAATATAACATTTATAATTTTATATACATAATATTTATAATTATATATTTATTATATATAAAATTATATAATTATTCTAACAATAATTAATAAATATTAAATAAAATAATTTTAAACTAATTGGTCAAATTTTTTATTGTCTTTCGAATATTATTTCTCAGCATAACTGTGTTAGTAATAACTTATATGCAGTTAAAGTCAAATTATACCATATGATTTTTTTTGTGTCTAATTATACCATATGGCTTAATAATGATGATCAAGTGATGATTCTAATTATAATAAACAAGAGTTACATTCGATTAACAATTATTATATATAGTTTTAGCGTTTGATCCAATGTATGATAATGAATAAATCCTATAATCTTCTATTAGAAACAAATTAAACCTATTTATCGTAATAAAATATAAAAAAAATCAGCAGAATTTATTATTTTTTATTAATATTTTAATTATTAATTTAATTTTTTTAGTTTAGTATTCCAATAATATACTTTAAACATACACTTTTAAATATTACTGATTAACTACCACAACAAATAACAGAATCGGTTGATTCTCTAATATTTCTCATAAAACATAATAACAAACTTAATTACTCATTTGTGACGTTTTATATTTGTGTTGGAAGTCCATTTTGGGTCCAATCATCATAACCACCAGCCACATCTTTAACTCCACTAAATCCCTGCAACACATATAAATTAAAATCTATAAAGGTCACCATTTAATAATTAATAATAATTATTGCTACTCATATAAATTAAATATAGTTTGAATGTATATTTTGATGACAAACTCTAAAAGGATATGCCTTACTATATATGCATGAGAGAGCAAATAAACTTGATATATAGCGGCATACTATACAATCAATTGAACTCTTTATGTGTTCAATTCCATAAAAAAAGTAAAATTGCATATACAAATCTATTGGCTATATTATGATACCGGTAATATTAAGTTGACAAAAATATAGTCAAAATTTATTTTATTTAATATTTATTAATTATTATAATAATTAATAAATATTAAATAAGATAAATTCTAATTATTTTTTATTAATTATTTTTTCGTTTAATTTTGATACACTAATAATGTAAAACGTTTTATACAATCGTACAATCACATCTATTTTTTTAGATGTTCATTCATACAATTAATATAAAAAAATAATTATTTTTTACTGTGATATTACATAATTGAATATATATATATATATATATATATATATATATATATATAACTATTTTATACCAATAATTCATCAAATTAAATTTATTATTTTTGGTTACTAAACATTTTTATTATAACATTGATACTATGAACACATGTATAAGGAACCCAACATGACACGGACAAATCAACATACTAATTTTAAGGACACACATAATAATATGAATATATACTCATTTTGGTTCTCAAAGAATTTTAAACTAGACATTTTAGTTTTTAACTAAAATTAATTATTTGATTAGTCCCTAACAATTAATTCTGTCAGTCACTTAGGTCTTTGGCTCCATTAACTCTAACAGAAAACAAAATAATCCCTGAAAACTCTAACATGGGACAAAATGATCCCTGACAACTCTAACAAGGGACAAAATGATCCCTAACTCCTTTATTCGAAAACAACACTGTTCTTCCCCAATTTTTATCATATCTCGCATAATCCTAACATTCATACTCTCCTTCTTCACCTTCACAGTCTTCTTTTCCATCTTTTCCTTCCTCCTCTTTACCTCCAAGATTAAGCCATAGTGTAATTGTCACACGTGTCGCACTTACCTCAACATGTCATGGATTACACACTTCCTAAATTGTGACTGATACATTCACCTCCTCTGCACTTCACCCACCAAAAGCATCCACTTCCACATCTTTGATAACATCACCTCCAACCCTGACAACGTCCACGGCATCCTCAAGACCAAGTTCTACAACTACTCCAAGGGCACGCCTTTCTCCATTCTCCGACAAGCAATATAGATTGTTGGACATCAGGACATCATGAGAAGATTCTCCTTCGACATCATATGTAAATTCTCATTTGAAATAGACACTAAGTGCTTCATTCCTTCTTTTTCGGAGTCCAAGTTGGCAGACAGCTTCGACCTTGCATCCAAGCTATTACAACGAGCAATGTCGTCGTTGCCGCTTATATGGAAACTGAAACGATTACTGAACATTAGTTCAGAGAAGAAGCTGAAGGAAGCGATCGGAGTAGTGGACAATGTGGTCATGGAGATGTTAGGGTAGAGGAGGAGGCAGATGGCAACAACAACGATGAGTCTTAACAAATCATACTTGCTGTTTAGATTCATGGGATCCATCGAAGACGACAATTAGTTGAGAGATATAGGCATTAGTTTTCTGATTATAAATTGGTTGAGAACAAGTTGAGGATTTTTTTTCTTGTGAACATTAAATTTATAGAGTGTGCGTGCATTGTGTAGTTTGAAATTACCGTGTTAGACTGTTAGTGTTATGCGAGATATGATGGAAATTGGAAGAGAACAATGTCGTTTCCAAACAGAGGAAATCAGGGACCATTTTATCCCTGTTAGAGTTGTCAAGGACTATTTTGTCCTCCGTTAGAATTAACAGAGTAAAGGATCTAAGTGACTAACGGAGTTAATTGTTAGGGACCAATCGAGTAATTAATTTTAGTTGGGGACTAAAGTGTCCAGTTTAAAATTCTTTGAAGATCAAAATGGGTATATATTCTAATAATATTGATAAAGTCAAACGTGTCGACATATAAATGTATTTAAGTATATAAAAAATAATTTTTTATTTTTTATTAAGGTATAATTAGATACAAAATAAAAATACACTATGATCAAACAAGTGTTAAAATATATATATAGGAATTGAGTAAGAATGATTAGCTTACAGCATCTAATAAGTCTGTAGCAGCCATCTTAGACCTCCTACCGCTCTTGCACCCCTGACATATTAAATCAACGAGCAAATATAAGGAATCACATTTTAGTTCATTAGTATTAGTTAATTTTTTAAAAAATATTAATTTTTTTATTTTTTAAAAATTTAAAATTTATGATTTATAATTTAGAATTTAAAATTAAAAATTTATTATCTAAGATTTGAATTTAAGATAAATAAAATAATTTTGAAAAATTAATTGGTATTAGTTAAAAAAATTAGCTTTCTAGTATTATTACTCTAAATTAATATATAAAATACAATATAATGTAAACACTAATAATCTTTTCCTATCGTATAGTATTGAGATATATAATTAGGGATTTAAATTAAGTTTTTTGCTTTTTGTAGGTTGTAGCGGGCTATTATCTATTTTAGAAGTAATTATGCTAATATGTCATATTTAGAATTTTTCTAAAGTATTGTTTTTAATTTAAAAATAAAAATAAAAACGTTATAAAGTAAAAAAATTAATGCTACAAAAATAGTACTCCAAAGCAAATTGTTCAAAATGAAATTATAATTGTATTCATGTGTCATCAATGCTGACCAAAAAGGCAAAAATTAAAATCTCATTTTTATCATACATAATTAAGAAATTAAAAAATAAAATTTGAGATATAATAAAGCAATAAGTTAATTCTTATAAGATTGGTAATTAAGGCTAATGATGCACTCACAACAACGATTTTGTCATGTTTGCTGAATTGGGATGAGACTTGTTCAATGAAATCAGCGTTTTTTGTCATATCTGCATATTAATTGATCATTAAACTCATTAATCAGAGAGACTTAAATTACAAGTTAAATTTCAGAGGGAATTCCTCACTTTAAATTCCTCAAATTTAATGCTTTTGTTTTCTTTTCGTTGTTCAGTGATATGTTA
This sequence comes from Arachis stenosperma, assembly GCF_014773155.1. Classification (NCBI taxonomy): domain Eukaryota; kingdom Viridiplantae; phylum Streptophyta; class Magnoliopsida; order Fabales; family Fabaceae; genus Arachis; species Arachis stenosperma. The sequence goes on from NC_080377.1 coordinate 12,643,857, forward strand.
CATACACAAGGTAAAATTTAAATCAAATGTCCGCTACTTACTTAAATGAATGAGTGAATTAATCATTTGACCAATTCAAATTCAAATTAGTTGCTTTTTTTTTTTTAATTAGAATTTAGTATATATAAGGGATAAGTACTTTTTTCGTCCCCAAGTTTGGGGTTAAAATCAAAATCGTCCCTGACAATTTTTTTTATTAAAATCATTCTCAACGTTACAAAACATTATAAAATTATTATTTTTTACTTTAATTTTACTTTTTTTACCAAATTACTTTTTATTATTAAAAAAATTATAAAATAAAATAATTATAAAAAAATAAAAAAAAAAGAAAAGGGGGTGGGGACTGGGAGAGAAAGAAAGGGGAGGGAGAGGCCGCGAGAAAAAGGGAGGGGAGAGGAGGGGGGAGAGAAGGAAATCGGAGGGGAAGGGGCCGCACTCCACGCCGTCCGGTCGCACCGCCGTCGCGCCGTGCTCAGCCCGATGCGTGCCCCGCCGCGCCTCGCCGCCAGATCCGCGCGAAGGACAAAGGGAGAGAAGCTTGGCGCCGCCGTACATCTTGCCACGCCTCCTGTCACTGTCGCCCCCACTGATCCACCGAACCCGTCACGCCTTGCCGCCAGCTGCGCCTCACGCCGTCACCCATGGAGCCACGAGCTGCGCCGGTCGCCGCCGCTTCGCAGTCGCTTTGCCGTCCTGTCGCATCGCACCATCAAACCACCGCCCTGCCATCCTGCCGCACCGCACCACCCCACCACCGCTTCTGTGAACTGAATTTGTTGTGGAATATTGTTGTTGCTGAAATTTTGGTAAAATATGTGAATTGAATTTTTTGTAAAATTTGTTGTGCATGTTGTTTGAATTTTCTGATGATGATGATGATGATGATGACCATGAAGAGATGAGCATAAGAAAGGGAATGGGAGTTACGGTGAGGGGGTGAGGGGGTGAGGGAGTGGGGTGAGGGATGGGGGGTTTACGGTGAGAGGGTGAGGAGGTGAAGGAGTGAGGTGAGGAGTTAAGGGAGTGAAGGGGTTACGGTGAGGGGGTGAGGGAGTGGGGTGAGGAGGAGGCGATGAGGGGTGCGGGGTGAGGGGGTGGGCGCCGGGGGGGGGGGGGGGTGGTTGGTTTACCGGAGTGGGGTGAGGGAGTGGTGTTTGTGTTTGTGTCTATGGTGGTGGTGGTGGTGGTGGTGGTAATGTTGGTGACAATAGAAGTAGTGGGGTGAGAAAGGTGAAGAGGAAAATGATGATGATGAGGATATTTTGGTCCAAAAAATTGAAAAATGATGATTTTAAAACATTTTTAAACGTTAGGGATGATTTTAATAAGAAAAAAAAGTTGAGGACGATTTTGATTTCGACTCTTGGAACGAAAAAAATACTTATTCCTATATATAACTAGGGTTTTGCTATAGTTACTCAAATTACAAAGTTCAAACTTTCTCTTATTCAATATATTAATTATTAAGTCACCAAAAAATATATTAATTATTAAATAAAAAACAACCATAATATATGCATATAAATATATTTATATATAAATATATCGTTACTAATCAATAACTAATTTTTAATGTAGATATATATATCATTACGAATTAATAAGAAGGAGTAGAATTAACCTTCTCCAATTTTGTGAAGGTAAGGGATGTTAATGGCATCTGGAGTGTGACCTGCACTGAACTCTTCAATGGTCCTACAAATAAAATAAATTTTTACAAAAATTTAAAAATAAAATAATAAAAATATATGAATGATTATATATTTAATAAATTGAATATACCTGACATCCAAATAGCGATGTCCGGCTTGAAGAAGGCCATGCGCGACGCCAACGGACACCGAAGTTGGAACTTTTCTACTCTCCAAATTCTCATTTGGACTAGTTTTTGTGCTTCAAATAATTAAAACTCATAATTATCACATTAAATCAATTACTTATTGTGTTAATTATGTTTCATTAATTCAATTTGTTCCTTCAAGAAATTAATTATAGGCTAAAGAAATTGAATTTGCAACCTTAGTTAACATTCGTGAAATGAAAATATTATTAGTATACTAAAATCAACTATCAATATATTTATGTATAAATATACGTATATAATTTAATTTATTTTAATATATATTTATATTTTAATATATATTCTTTTATATTAATAATTAATTTTAATAATTAATTTTAATATACATATAATTATTAATAAAAAATACATTATAATAATAAAAATATTTAATAACTAAAAAATGCATTATAATAGTTTCAACTTCCTTAATTAAATTGTTCTTACCAAAAGTTTGAAAAGTTGTAATTTGCCATGGGGGAGCCCCCGGTTTTCCTAAACGACCATCTGCATCTAATAATAAATAATTTAACTTATAATAATAATAATAATAATAATAATAATAAAAGAAAATAAATTAAATCAGATTAATTAATATTTACATTACATACCCACTAAGAAGCTAAGGTAGTAGTATGTTGCCAATAAAATTGAGACAAACATCGGAGATGTTAAATCATGGATTCGCTCAAAGATTAAAGACATCAAAATATAGCAACAAAAAAAGCTATTGTGTTCTAAATCAAACAATTAGGAAACAAATTAAAGAGAAGAATATAATGTTCGATTGATAGAAACGCACTTGAAAGTAGGTTGAGAGAGGGAGGGAGTGAGTGAAGGAGAGCCATGAAAACGAGCGGTGGACACACCAAACAATAACACTCCTCTCAATGCTTTCACCTTTGACATCATCTTTCAAGATTATGAATCAATGTGATGCTGTCAAAATGGGTACCTTTCATGCCTTAAATATTATTATGTAGTTATTATTTAACATTTATACACAACTGGTGTATAATTTTTTTATTTTTTATATTTTATATTAATAGTTTAGATTTAAAATTTAAAATTTTTCATTTATCAAAGGTGTAACGAATTATAACGAGTTAATTTTTAAGAAGCATTTTATTATTTAATTTGTTCAGAATATATTAGCATTCGTCGTATATATTGAGAATAATCCTTACACATAAATTCTAAAGTTGATTTCGACACTAATATAACTCAAAGGAGTTTTATGATTTAATAAGAGTGTAATTAATTAGATAATTATGTTTATAAAGTTTTAAATAAAGAGTGGTTTAATAATTTTTCCATTCTTTTAAAGGTCCATTTGAAATGTTTGACGTACAATATAAATAAATTGAATTCCATAAATATCATTCTCTTCCTATAAATTAATTAATTATTTCAAAGCCTAAATCCAAAACCATTTAATTAGTAATCTCACATTTAGATTTACATTACTTTTAATATATTAGATTTCTTTAATTAAGAACAATTGTTAATAAAACTCAAAAAAAGATTAATCTAATATTAGGTTCTTTGAATTATAACCCATTATATCAATTTTCGTTTTGGTCATCTTGTAAGCAACATAACCATAGTATAAATTTTTTACTATAATTATAGGGCTTTACCCAAAAGGGAGCCCTTCCAGAAATTCTCGAGGGCCTGGGCCAAACCCAGGCCCAAGAGGGGGTTTGGAAATAGTTTTCAACCAGCAATAGACGCGCCTCGGTTAGAACCTCACTAGCTGCGTCATTGCCCCAAGCGCAAAGATACTTTCTCCAGTCTCTTTTCTAACCTTTTATAGAAACCCTTGAGCCAATTCCCATTACATTTCCACGATGTGGGACTCACTCACTTTGCAAAAGGAGTGTAAGTTTAATAGACTATTTTAGAATTATTTTTATAAAATTGTGAAAGAGATCAAAATTCAAATCAAACTATTTCAATTTACTAATTCATTAAAATAAAATATAATTCATTTTTTTTAAATTATGGAATAAAGGATTTCCTAAATTTCAATTTACATGTCACTGTAAAACTTATGTGATTGTTTCCTTTAACTTTTAAGAGTTAACATAAAATGCTACTTGTCCTAATTTGTGTTTTCAAGGAGAGATGTGAAAAAAAAAGAAAAACAATTTTGTGTGGTGGACAAAAAACAGTATTTTAATAGGACTATGTTACGTGTACATTAAAATCAGTCACTAAATTCAATCACCAATATAAAATACATGTTGGAATATAAATATACATTAAAAATAAATTAAATCATATATGTATGTATATACAAATACATTGATGATTGATTTTAGTAACTGATTTTGATGTACGAATAACATTTTTCATTCTAATATTTGAAAAAAAAAACATTATCACTTTATCAAATTCTTTACATATCTCAAATCTCTCAGACTCTCAGTGACTATATATATTGTGAGCATAAGTTATTATTCATCCTTTGCCATTAAATGCATTTTATATTATATTTAATTTTATAATTTTCTTTTTGTTTTTTCTAGTGTTACTTTGCTTCATGCTCTACACGCCAATGACATGTTTGTTAAATTGCCTAACAGAAAATGGTGTTCTGGAGCTGGGGTCGGCCATCTCCACAAGACCAAAAGGCTTGCATAAAAAAGTAAACAACATCTCTTAAAGGAGAACGTTTAACTTTTAACCCATTTTCAGGTCCATTTTTTCGTTTTGATTATATCTAATATATGTGTTGTGTGTGTATATTTACAAGTACCACATTCTTAACAGGTCAGGTACTTTCAACTATGATATTAAATTTAAAGGGGCTACTGCTAAATCATTGTCTTCCCTTGAACAAGATGAAGGGTTGTCCAAAGATGGGTTTTTACTTAACAACAAACGAGTTCTGTTAGGTTCTGGTGTTGAGACTTTTGAGAAGAGCAAGGCTGCCCTCAAAAGTTGGAGGTATTTTTACATGTGTATGTCCGTGTGCGCGCCATGGTTTTAAATTGGGTGATTATTCACATGAAGTTGTTTTTATGTGAAGATGATAGTTGAGAATCGTTAGAATTAGAGGTATTGTTACATATGTGCGTGTGCGCGTGATAGTGTCTGTGTTGTTAGACTGTTATATTGTGCCTCATATGAAGTAGTCAGGAGTTGGATATCTAACAAAACTGTTTAATTATTTATTAGTGTGTGTATGCACTATTCTTTTGGCTGTATGTATGAACATAGTATCTTATGCGTAACTATGCTGTGAACATCATTTTGCACATTTTATACATGTATAATTCTTTCGCATTACTTTTTTTAGAAGGAAATTATTAGGGATTTGGGTATTATGGGGTGCTCAAAGTCCCACATCGAGTTGTATGGGATGCTTGATGTTGTATATAAGGAGAGTGGTTCTTCCCCCTTAACAACTAGCTTTTAAGGTGTGGTTTCCCACTTTCCTTAGATACCTAACAATGGTATTAGAGCGTGGTTGTCGGCGCCATAGAAAGGGCTATCTAGAGGCTGGATTAAGGTGAATACCGAATACTGATAGACCGTAGCAAAGTGGCTACCGTTGGGTCAGTGTCGATAGAGTGAAGCCACCGTGGACGTCGGCTCTCCAGGGCCGATGTATTGTTAGGGACTTGGGTATTATGGGGTGCTCGATCAAAACCTCCAGGTTCCCATCAGCCTTCTTTCTAACAGGTTCTGCTTGCAATACATACTCCTCAGTCAAGGCTGCTAGTAGGGGTTGAACCTGAGTGCTGGAGTTTACACATTTCTTCAACAAGGAGACATGAAAAATTGGATGCACTCTTGCATTGGGGGGGAAGCTTCAGCTTATAAGCAACTTGTCCAATTTTCTCTAGAATTTCATAGGGACCATAGAATCTAGCACTCAGCTTTTGGTTTACTCTCCGGGCCAGTGTCTTCATCCGGTAGGGTTGCAACTTGAGATATATATCTTTCCCTGGTTCAAAAACCACTTCTCGCCTTTTACGATTTGCATATGTTTTCATCCAGTTCTGCGCCCTTTCTAACTGGAATCGCAGCTCGTCCAGCATCTGATTGCGTTTCCCTATTAGAACTCTAACTTCCTCAACCGCAGCCTCTCCCCCTCCTCTCAACAACACGGGAGGTTCTCTCCCGTAGAGTGCCTTAAATGGAGTCATTTTGATGGAGCCATGATAATTGGTATTATACCAATATTCAGCCCAACTCAACCAGCGAGACCACTGCGTTGGTTTGGAACCTGTGAAGCATCGAAGATAGGTCTCCACGCACTTATTCACCGCTTCACTTTGACCATCAGTTTGCGGGTGATGGGCCAAACTCATTTTTAGCGCTGTGCCTGCTGCCTTGAAAATTTCAGACCAGAAAGCACTCATGAAGAGTCTATCTCGGTCGAAAACAATGGAACTTGAAAAACCATGAAGCCTCACAACCTCCTTCACGAACAGCTCAGCCACTTCTTTGGCTGTGTATGGGTGAGAAAGGGGGAAAAATGTGCATATTTGGTTAATCTATCCACCACGATAAAGATAGTGTCTTTCCCATTAGCTTTCTGAAGGCCACCAATGAAATCCATGGAAATATTCGACCAGACATTGGTCGGAATTGGAAGTGGTTGTAGTAGGCCGGCCGGTGATAAAGTGGAGTGTTTGTTCCTCTGGCACACCTCACATTGCTTCACATATTCCATGATAGTCCCCTTCATTCCTTCCCAAAACAAAACTCCTGATATCCTCTTGTAGGTTCTAAAAAACCCGAAATGCCTTCCTATCTTTGAATCATGGAATTCTTGGAGGAATTTAGGAATCCACTTGGAATGCTTCGAAATGACTAACCGGCCATGGTACAGCAGCCTCCCATTGCGCCATTCATACCCAGCTACTGTTTCTCTCCCCTGAATCAAGTCTTGGATAATCCCTTGTAGCTTGGGATCTTGCTGGATTTCTTCCTCTATGCCTTCCCAATCTGCCGTGGACACTACTGAAACTGCTGGAAACTGAAATTTCCTAGAGAGTGCGTCAGCCACTCGGTTATCACTTCCCGCCTTGTATTTGATCTCAAAGTCGTACCCGAGCAGATTAGTTATCCATTTTTTCTGTTCTTCTCCACCAATCCTCTGATCAAGCAAAAATTTGAGGTTTTTTTATCCGTGTAAACCGTGAATCGCTGTCCTAAGAGGTAATGTCTCCACCTTTGGATGGCCAGCACGATGGCCATCAGCTCCCTCTCATAAACGGATTTGGCTTGGGCCCTCTCTGAGAGTTTCTGGCTCATAAATGCTATGGGTCTGCCCTCTTGTAACAGCACCGCCCCCATTCCTTTTCCAGAAGCATCGGTCTCTAAAGCAAATGGCTTGGAAAAAGATGGAATGGCTAATACCGGCACGGTCACCATGGCCTTCTTCAATTGTTCGAAGGTTGCTTGCGCGTCACTTCTCCATCGAAAATAGTCTTTCTTCAACAGCTACGTGAGAGGCCAGGCTATGGCCCCATAATTCTTCACAAACGGGCGGTATTATCCGGTCAGCTCCAAAAAATCCCGCAATCCTTTTAAATCCTTCGGAATGGGCCAATCTACCATGTCTTGTATTTTCTGAGGGTCTGCAGCCACCCCTTCGTTGGAAATCACATGCCCCAAGTAATCAATCTTCTCTTGGGCGAATTTGCACTTCTTTTTGTTGAGGAAGAGTTTATGGCTCCGAAGGACCGTGAATATTTGTCACAAGTGATCCCAATGATCTTCTAAACTGCTACTATAAACAAGAATATTGTCAAAAAATACCAGAATAAATTTTCTCAGGAAAGGCCTCAATACCTGGTTCATGAGTGCCTGAAAAGTGGAAGGGGGCGTTGGTAAGCCCAAAGGGCATCACCATGAACTCATAATGGCTCTCATGAGTTCGGAATGCTATCTTGGGAATGTCCTCTTCCCGCATGCGAATCTGGTGGTATCCCGATTTAAGGTCGAGCTTCGAAAACACCCTTGCTTCTCCCACCTCATCCAACAGCTCTTCTATGATCGGAATGGGAAACTTGTCCGCCACCGTGATCCGGTTCAAGGCCCTGTAGTCTACGCAAAATCGCCACCCACCATCCTTCTTCTTGACTAAAATGACTGGACTCAAGAACGGGCGAGTGCTGGGCCTAATTATTCCCGAGCTCAATATCTTCTCTACTATTTTCTCAATCTCGGTCTTCTGGTAATGGGGATAATGGTATGGCCTAATGTGAGGAATTGTTGATCCCTCCTTCAAGATTATAGCATGATCTTGATCTCTCTTGGGAGGTAGTCCCTCCGGTGTGTTAAATAAGTCCCCAGAAGATTGCAGAAATTGCTCAACATCTCCAGAAAAAGGTTCCGCAGTTGGGTTTCAGTGGCTGCCAGGACAGGGGTGATGACAAAACCTTCTTCTTGATTCTTTAACGCTTGCAAGGTAGTCTTCAAGAGGCCTTACTTCTTCTTAGTGAAGGATCTCCCTGCAAATGGAATTCCTTATCTCCTTGCTTTCAGCTCAACGTTAATTCACTATAATCTCCCACAAATTTTCCTAAGTTGGCCAGCCATCCTGCTCCCAGAACGACCTTTGAACAGCCCAGTTTCATAACAAAAAAACTCTGAATAATTAGAATTCCTTGAATAGTCACCTGCAGTTCCTCACAGCCCTAATGTCCCCTTTCTATGGCACCATTCCCTACCTCTACTCGAAATTCCCGTACTCTTTTCACTGGCAGAGACAGCCGCCTAACCACCTCGGTGGCTATGAAGTTTGCCGACGCTCCAGGGTCTATGAGCACCATCACTTCCTGGCCCAAAATCGCCCCTCTCACCTTGAAAGTTTTGTGTGTTGTCAATCCCCAAAAAGTATAGGAAGACAACTGTAGTTCAACTCCTTTGGGTTTCTCCATTGGCAATTCTGACCTCTCATCCTCCTACTCGGCTTCGTGGTCTTCTTCTTCTTCTTCTTCAATCAACAAAATCTTGTAGTGTTTCATAGGACAGACATGGGTCGGTCCCCACTTCTCTCCACAGCAGAAACATAAGCCTTTCCGTTGTCGCTCTACCCACTCCTCATTGGAGAGTCGCCGCGTTCCACTGCCTCTGGTCCCAAAGGATGACGCCGCGTCGCCTCCCCCAACTGAGCTCGAGTTAGTGCTAGCTCGTGTGATCGAAGGGACTTGGTTGGTGTTGGGTCCCGGTTCCACTCTCATTCCGCTTCTGGATTCATGTAAGTTGGGTCGAGTCCAGTTAGGATTTTTTTGAAATCCCATCCTGATAGATCCGGGTCCCCCCAACCCGCCTCCTTTGGATCCTCCTTCTCCTTTTCTGCCTGTCGGGTTCACTCCGGAATCCTGCCAGGCACGGTTTCTCCACTCAATTGCCATGGCTCTATCCATCAACGCCGGCAGATTATCAAAGCTTGCCACGTCCAGTTCTACCTGAATCTCCCTTCTAAGGCCGTTCACAAAAATACACATAAGGGTCTTTGTCCCAAGGTTTCGTTGTGTCCTGGCCGCTGCTTCAAAATCTCTTTGGTACTGTGCGACGTCTCCGACTTGGCGCACCTCTAACAGCGGAGCCATTGGGTTAAGAGCTGCTTTAGGTTGGAACCTCTTTAGGAGGTCTTGCTTGAACCTCATCCAGGTATGAAAAGGAGTGTGTTCTTCCCACCATTCGAACCAGGTGAGGGCCTCCCCTTCCAAAGCCATTGTTGCAAAATCCAGCCTTTGCGCCGGAACTACTCCGATTACGCTGAAGTAGCGTTCCATTCTCACCAACCAGCCATTCGGATCCTCTCCCGAGAATACCGGTAAGTCAAGCTTTCGAATTGGTTCGAATCTCCTCTGCCCTTCGTCTCCTGCACCATTCCCTTCTACCCTCTCGTCCTCTTGCTCGTTCCTTCCACCGTCATTTTCTCCTCCGATGTCGTTTGCACCAGCGCCTCCACCTTGGTGCTGTTGAGGTAGCCACTCCCTCATTTGTCTCAACATATTTACTGAGAATGCCTCCAAGGATCGTTGTTGAGCTTCCTGTAACTCCTCAATCCGTTTCTCTACCGCATCCAACCTAGACTCTATAGCAGCTCGCGTGGACACCATGCACAGAACACCCAGAACCGGTGCTCTGATACCAGTTGTTAAAACTGGTACCAACAGAATGCTCCCACAGCACTCGGTAAAACAAAAACAAACTGAACAGGTTACCCTTTAGGCAAAATACTCTCAGCTAGAATTTATTAAATGAAAATGTAGAAATTACAATAGAATAGAGAAATGATAGTAGAGGAATTTCGAGAGTTCTCTTCTCTCCTAGCCTAGGCCTTTCCTAGTCTTTTCCTGCCTCAATACCTATTCGGTTCCTTTTTTTATTGCCTTACCCTCTCGAAATCTTTACAATCATGCAGTTCCCTGATTCTCCTCTGATTGATTCAATCAGTTATTGCTTCCTAAAACCATGTAGTCCCTGATTCTTCTATAACTGATTCAATCAGTTATTGCTTCCTAAAATAAATCAGTTATTTAAATAAGTTATTTCTCCCTTTCCTTTATTATTTCGTCTAGAATAATGATAAGGTAAAGGGATTATTATCTTTCTTTTTTTAGCTGCCTGCACTGCATTCTCCTCATGGTATGTAACAGAAACTTTAATTTTATTAAAAAAGAAAGACACAAGAGGCAGTAATCTTGGTATCTTGAGTTCTTGACAATACATACACATGAGAATTAGTTACCTACATCCAATTTTCATCGTGCTAAAATGTTTGGCTATTAAATAGTTTTAATAACAAATATATTTTAAAATATTTTTAATAATTATTAAATAATTTTTTAATTTTATTTATTAATTGATTATTTATACACTATCCTCTACTTTATAAATTATTATTTTATTATTCATCATCTATCTTATTTTCACAATTCTATTGTTAACAATTTGATGTTCTATAAAATTCTATCTATAATCTATTTTTCAATTTTATTTTGATCTTGAAATTTTAATTTTATATTTTTCAATCTTAAGATTAATAATTTTATAATTTATTATCAATCTCTTTCTCAATTGCTAAATTCTATAATTATAATCGTTTATAAATTTTCTTTCACTGTGATTATCAATTTGTCGAATGACCATCGTTTATCAATAATAAGGTATGTGTTTTTCGCAGTCGTAAAAATCGCAATATGCAGCAAAACAATTGATTTTTCCATTGGAGTAATAGATTGTTCAGTGAATGGAAGTCCTTTTCCTTTTACACCATGCAAAAACGCAATCAATTTTTTCATTCAATTAATCAATTGGATAGAAAATGAAAATTCTTTTTTCTTTTGCAAGTTGCAGAAAAACAATCAATTTTTTTATTCAAGTAATCGATTGATTAAGTGAATAAAAATCTTTTTTTTTTAACAACAATTTATTGTTTTATGAACAAAAATTAGTTTTTGTACAAGTCGGTCACTTTTATTACCTATCCAATTAATTGGCCGAAAAAAACAATTAATTATGTATCCTCAGAATCTATTCTTTTTATACAAACAACAACCAATTGATTGAAAATTTTTTCTAATTGATTAATTTTATACTAGACAAGTAATTTAGTGATTGCATGATATTTTTTAAATAATACTTCGTTCATCGTATGAGTTATTTTGTTTTAGTTGTTATATGACCTAGTTTACAGAATCAATTTTCTTTCAATGTCAGTTTTAACAATATGAGAATTTTTTTCAAAAAGTTTTAAAATATCATAAAGCAAAGCAAAAAAGCTTCAATTTGAGAACACCCTATTCTTCACAACCTTTTCTGCTTCGGTTACAGTCAGATGCCTGATCCCATTTTCCTTCAACCATCTCTTCCCCCCAGCAAGACATTCTTGCACTCGGTTTTCATTTAACTTCAACAACTTAAGACCTTCACTTGATTTTGGGAAAAAACCTTCTGGTCTCAAACACCAAGTCCTAAATACCCCAAATAAAACATCCATATCGCTGCTGAATCTTTCAACACCACCATTATGAAATTTTACACTACTTATAAGAATACCATTAAAAATCAATTGATCAATTCCAGCTGCCAAACTTCTCCATACCCCAACAAAATCCCTACTATTCAAAGCTTCTTCTACAACTGACATTTTGCTTTGCAAATAATCTAGGGCATCGATCAGTGTCTTGGACACAGTCCACCCTTCTTCAACCTTTTGCCATTGCCTCTTGTTCTTAATGTAATCTCGAGATCGAGCATCAAAGCCTCTCAAAATAACTAGAGATATCCTTTCAACCCATTCTGTTCTAAAATCTTCCAACTTCTTGATCTCGTCATCCAAGATAACCCTACCAGAAACTTCGCCATTTCTATCTGCATTACTTGGCAACTCTGCTTTATCATCCAGATCTAGATCCATCTCAAGGAAAAAGACATCCTCAGACCATTCCCTTAATGCAGATTCAAAGTAATGGGCAGCATTGTTGGAAACTGCTACTTTAATTACAGCATCATCATCAGCTAAGGCAGTTAGTCCTTCAGCTTCTTGGCAACGGACAAGTATGGAATCAAAAAATTTTCTTATAATAGGTACACCTGCTAATCTGAGAAATTTGGACCTCAGAGTAACACTTGGTAATGATCTACATCGTTCAATAACAGCTGATAGATGGCGAAGAAATGCACTGGAAATTAGGGGAGACTTGAGATCATCAATACATGATGAGAGAACTGCAGCTTCAACTTTCTTTCTCCAATTATTCTCATCTTCAATCTCAGGTTTAAGCTTATCAAGGGCATCACCTAGCTCTATTTCTGCCCACAGGTCAAGCCAGTCTGGTCTATCACAAAATACAGACAGTGAAGAAATCCTCTGCAACATACCATTGCCATCAAAATATAGCAAAATTCCAGAACGCTCCACCAAAGACTTGATCTTTTTATCGAAAGCTATCATCAGGTCAATCAGATGCAGCCATGATATTCTAGCAGATGATTGAATGCCTGTAACACTCTCCTCTTCTAATTGACTAATATAACTAGGGAAAATTTCTTTTGCCAAGTATGTTGATAAGGAAGTAACCATTGCTGAAATCCATTCTTCTCTGCAACTATAGCCAACTACTTTTGCTTCATCAATCAAAGGCTGCAACATTTCATCCATTGAATCAACATAATCGCTTGTGATCTTATATACAAGCGTGAATATAAATTCTGGTTTATCAATCCATTTTGAGAAATGTCGCTGGGAAGCCAATGACAAGGGATTCGCAAGCTCTTCAATTACCCAAAGTGGTTGTAGCAGAGCAACCTCCCTATCATGGCCGTCAAGCTGCCTACATTTTCTTTGCCTTTGCAACTCTTGTAGGTTGCACAAAGCAAGAAAATTTCTAGAGTACTTGAGTCTAACATCTGCTTGCATACGCAGTAGAGGATTCAGTCCTTGATTTGCAGAAGCCAAAGAAGAAAGAGGTGGGGGCCATCCAAGGGAAGCAAGAAGTGCTCGATGATCAGCAATTGCCTGGGGTCTTAAGATAGCTAGAGCTCGATCTACTCTATGATCAGCTGCTGATAGAAGACGCTTCCACTGAGGCTGTGTCTTTGTAATTGAGGTCAATAGTCCTTCTGTTGTTTTTAGCGTGTTTATAGCAACCAAACGCATTCCCTGCAAGATTTAGCAGACATCAACGATGTAATGATGCAATAGTTCCTAATGGATATTGGAGTCCATGATAAGAAAGATTTCTCACTTCTGAATTCTGACTAGAAGTCTTCCTCAGGTGTTTGTTCATGGTATGTGATACAGCATCTTCAATATCACCAATCAAAGTATCAAGTTTCAGCGCTGTTTCTGTAAGGAGCAGTATCAGAGTATTAATATACCAAAGAAAATTTGCACTAGCAGTATACTGAAATAAGCAGCATTATTCAACAAGTATGACCAGTATGATATCTAAGAAGTCAGCCTAAGCAAACCAACATACATATATTTGAGAACCACAAATCCATTTCACAAAAGTAACCACAACACAAGTATTCCATCCAATTCATGCTCTTCTGACAGTGATAATTGAAAATCAAAAAATAATAATGATAACCAACCTGCATAAACACGAACATTCTCCAACCTGGCAACTTCCTTCGCCAAAGCCGCGAGTTCCTCTCTGAAACCCTTGCCATCACTCTCTTCACCGCTTCCTCCATCTCCACCCAACAACAAACCAATTCAATTTCGCAAAATCCAAAACACCACAAAAACCCTACAGTTAAACCCAAATAAAAGAGAAAGATCAATGGAACGAACCTGGCACGGCGTTGGAAGAGCAAGTGGAGGCAAGGGCACTGAGGCGGTCGTTGACGTCACCCGAGAACGAAGTGTAAGCTGAGAGACCCGCTCCGAGTCGGCGAGTGGACTCGTTCAGAGACCGATCCAACTCGGAGCACTGAGTCTGTAGCTCGGCAACGAGAGTCGAAGCTTCGGAGAGGGCATCTTTGGTGTGGAACTTCCCATCGAGGAAGGAGAGTGCGGAGGGAGAGAGGTGAGAGGGTGCAGGCAGCGAGTCCATGAACAATGAAATCTCGAAGGTTCTGGAAGTTTCTTCGCGTGCAGTTGTTCTTCGCGTTCAATTCATCTATTTCTTTATTAAAAACAAAGATGACAAAATTTATTTCTTCTCTAACAATAGACCGATTATAATGAACAAACAGAATTTCTGACAAACTTTTAACAAAATTTTCATTATAATTTCAATAAAGATTAACAAGGTTTTCAGCTCATCACAATTTTTTAGCAAGATTTCAGCACAATTTTAATAAAAAATTATTTTTTTTTTCAAAAATTAACCCAGAAAAAAAGCACAGCAGTGAACTAATCATTCAATTATTCAATCAACATCAAGAATACACAGTTCAGAACAGCACAGGAGCATAGCTAACCATTCAATGATTCAAGTTAAAGGAAAGAAAAGCTCTAAGATGGTTCAATCATCGCTAACAACCAGATATGCGTTCAATCTTGCCAGAATCAAGCAACAATTCAGCAATCATCAACCACAATTTCAGATCCAAAATCAGCAACAACAAAAATTATATGATTGCAAATTAGTAATTACAATGGAGCAGCAACACAAATTCGGCAACAACAGAACCAACTGCAACAACTAAAAAATTTCATGCCAAAATTAAAAAATCAGAGATGCATTTGGAGAAGTAATAGAACTGCACGTTGAGAGTTTAGATCTAAGGAATTCAATTGAGCAAAACGCGAACTCGCTCACTGTGGATCTGTTGCGCACGGCAGAGAGGAATCAGACACTTTGAGATTTCAGATTTGAGACTTTGAGGAGAGGAATCAGAGGATTGAGGCTACTGTTTTTCGAACAAAGCATCAACATAATTAAAAAAAAAAGGAAGATCAGTGTCACTGAGCTGACCTTCGGCGAGCAGAGGGAAAACGAGAAAGACGGCAAGCAAAGGGCAGACGAGGACGACGGCGAGCAGAGAGCAGACGAAGACGACGGCTACCACGACACGAAGCTGAGCGAGGGCTTTCTTTCTTTTTCTTTTACTTTTTTTGAACTCTTCGTTTAGTTTAAACCGGTCGCTCCCGGTTCAGATTCGACCATCCGGTTCCCATCCAAATCGGCAGTTTGTTTCCGATTCACATCTGAGCGGTTTTTGCATATGAACCAAACCGTTATAAATACCGGTTAGCAGTTGGATCGATTTAACCGATTAATCCAGTCCGAATTTTAAAACCATGGTTATTTGAATATATATATATATATATATATAAACAAATGAGAGTTAAACCTTATTTTAGTTTTTAACACTGACAAATTACACTAATTTAGTTTCTAATTTTTTTAATTGTTATAATTGGTATTGAGTTAAGAAATTAACTAAATTAATTAATGATGACAAACATTATTTTTTGGTAAAATAAATAATTAGTATTGAGTGATAATAATTATATATTGCTAATTATTTTTTAAACATTGCAGGCCAAAACTTTGTCTAGCAGCCCAAAGTAAAATAAAAATAAAACATCAAGGCTAATGGGTTGGTTAATCAAGTGAAGCCCAAAAGAAACAAAGCCAAAGAAACCATAACTTAAGAAGAAACTGATCCAAGCTCGAGTTGATTTCAAATCCCTCCATCTTGCTTCCAAAGCAACATTACTCTATTCTCTGTCTCAGTCAAATCACAGAACTCAGAAAAAGTAAAAAAGAGAGCTTAGTTCCTAAGCTAGTCATGAAAGAAGAAGGAAAGAGAGAAGGTTAAGCAAAGAAGGGTAAGGTCTAATCAACCATTTCAAATCATATCAAGAAAAAGATCAAAAGGTTAAAGGTAACCCATTTCCTTATACATGCAACACACTTTTTTCTCTTCATCTTTAACTCTCTGCCACTCCGTTTTGAGCTATATGAAAAAGAGGATTTCTGTTCCTCACTGCTATGTATCTGCGGTCACAAGTGATTTTTGGGGACCAAGTAGTTTTTCAATGGCTCATATTTGGTTTACCATTGAAAAACTCTTGTGGTTGCTGTTTTATGGCTTTCGGTTAAGATAGAGAAGTCAGAAGCAAAGTTTCCATTGTGAGGATTAATGGAAAAAAGTGAGACAGTGGGTTGGTGAAGCTCAAGGCTCAAGAAATTGACCTAGGAAGAGCAACCAAGCAACATGCAAGGAGATAAAAGAAGATTTTTCTTCATTCAGAACTAAGGAGAGAAAACTAGAGTTTGGTGAGTTGTGTTCTGTAAAGTTTCTCTACTTGGATAATGCTTTCTTTCAAAGAAGCATTCAGCCAATACTGAAGAACTGAATCTGAGGTTTGCAAATCTGGTTTATCACATAGCAAAGAAGCTGTTGATGAAGTTAATCTCCTTCATGTTTTACAGATTGTAATGTATTTTTCTATGTTTATCTTTCTGTAATTTCTTGTGTAAAAAGACATATTGAGAGAGCTCAAGTAAAAGCCATGAGTGAAAAAAGGCTGAATGATACACTTGAGAGAAAAGCCTAAAGTTAATTTCATATTTCTTTAGGTTTGTCTATGTCTTGTATCTTGTACCTGTGAGGTATCCCTTTCTTAGTTGGGTTAGCACTAAGAGTGAAGAGTTAGGTATTAGCATAGCCAATGTCAAGTTAGGTTAGAACTTGAGTGTGAAAGGATTATGTCAATCCTGTGGAATTGGTGTATGTAATACTTTTAACTACAGTGGAAATTCCTCCATTGTTGTGGAGGAGACTGGACGTAGGTTGCATTGCACAAGGCAACCGAACCAGGATACATGCTGGCGTTAGCTTCTCTCTTCTCTGCTGTGTTTTATTTTCTGATATTCATGAGACAAAAATAAATTGTCTCATAAATTTTCGCTGCTGAGTTCAAACAGAATCAGAATTGAAAGTTTGTTTTAAAGGGGTCATTTTAGTAACTTAAAGAAATGCATAGATTCAACCCCCCTTCTCTAAGCCTACCACAACCTTCAATTGGTATCAGGAGCTAAGGTCTCAAGAAGAGCTTAACCGCTTGGAGCAAAGATCTAATGGCGAACAACTTGGGCAAAACCACAGTTGCTTACACCCTTACTGAAGGCCAGTCAAACAACCGGCCACCTTTCTTCAACGGGAAAAACTATGCCTACTGGAAAGAAAGGATAAGGATCTTCATCCAATCCATTGAGTACAACATATGGAAGATTATTGTGAGCGGTCCCAAGATCCCAACAAAAACAAGTGCTGATGGAGTGGTGACTCCAAAAGAAGAAGCTGAATGGAATGAAGACGATAAGAAGATGGAGCTTAATGCTAAAGACATCAACCTTCTTCACTGTGCTATCAGCTTTGAAGAGTACCGAAAGGTGTCTAGATGCAAGACAGCCAAAGAAATCTGGGAAAAACTCCAGGTTACACACGAAGGCACTAAACAAGTCAAAGAAACGAGGATTGATATGCTGCGAAAAGAGTACGAGATGTTTAACATGAAGGATGGAGAAAGCATTGATGAAGTGTTTAAGAGATTCTCAATCATAATCAATAACCTTGATGCTATAGGTACAAACTACGCAAAACAAATCTTGGTGAGAAAACTCCTTAGAAGCCTCACAAAAGAATGGAAAATTACTGCCATTATCCTAACCGAGAGCAACAACCTAAGCCCCATAACCTATGATGAGCTGGGAGAAAAACTCCTTGCCTATGAAACCACACACAGAAACTCGAACTCAAAGAAAAAGGGAATAGCCCTCAAGTCAAAAGTAGAAACCAAAGAGAGTGAGTCTAGTGATGGTATTTCAGATGACAAACTCATATTTTTTGTTAAGAGATTTAGAAGAATGATGAAGAACAAGGGCAAGTACAAGGGTTCAAACTCAAAGGAACACAAGATGGACTTGAGCAAAGTGACGTGTCATCATTACAAGGAGGCTGGACACTTCAAGCTAAACTGTCCCAAGCTCAAAAAGGAGGACAAAGGCAAGAAAGAAAGGAAAAGAGTGCTCATGACAGCTTGGGAGGATCTTGAGAACGACTCAAATGAAGAAGAAGAATCTGAATGTGAAGACAAAGACTGTTTCATGGCTGGAAACAACAATCTTGATGAGGTAAATTACTATAATTTGACCATAGATGATTTACATGCTATTATTGATGATCTCACTTTAAATACATCAAAGTTGCTAGATAAATACAATAACTGCATATCTGAAAAAGATGTGTTGAAAGCTGAAAATAAATTTTTAAAAGAAAAAGTGAAGGAAACAGAAAGTGCTTTGGACATTATTGAAGAAAATAGATTTCTAAAATCTGAACTTGAAAAATTAAAAGGAAAGCACATTATGGATCCTTCCCAAGAGCTAATTGCTGAAAATGAAAGATTAAATGATATGATTAAAAGGTTGAATGGTGACTTAGCAAAATTTGCTCAAAGTTCTAGTAACTTGGACAAATTACTTGCAAGCCAAAGACCATTGTTTGAAAAATCTGGGCTAGGTTACATAACCAAGGAAAGTGCAGTTTTTAATGATTCCTCTATAAAATTTGTGGCTTCTTCATCAAATACAAAAACCACATCTGACAAATCTGGTATTGGGTATATTCCCACACTTGAGGAGAAATTTGATGAAGTTCACACAAGTGAAACTGAACCTTCACCAAGAACCGAACCTACTTCAAACAGGCTAAGTTTGGGATTCAACTCGAAAAATGAGGTAGCTTTCAAGAAACCACCTTTTTACAACAAAACCTCATTTTTGAAAAACCCAAAGGTTTTCAAAAATTCTGGTGAAAATGCTTTTGCAAAGATGAATAATTATAACAAAAATCAGTTTGTCAAAAAAAATGCACCTCTTCCAAAAACCATAAAATTTCAATCATTTAATCATTTCCAGCATGGTAGCTCATCTAAATTTCAGCAACATGCATCAGAAAATCACTGTTTTAATTGCAAAAAATTTGGTCACTTATATGCACAATGTTTTATTGAAAAGAGAGTTATGGGAAACCAAATTTATAATGTTGTTTGTGATTTCAATGCACTTGGACAACCAAGATGGATTAACTTCAAATGATCCAAATTAATTTAGATACCTAAGGCTACTTGAAACTCTTCATGCAGATTTGCCTAGCATCCAAGAACAAAAAGGACATGTGCTACATGGATAGTAGATGCTCAAGGTACATGACTGGAAGGTCAACTTATTTCATCAAACTAAACAAGTATGATGGAGGTTTTGTGACCTTTGGAGATGATGGTAAAGGTTAAATTATTGCTGTTGAAAAAGTAGGTAATGAACAATCTATTTTCATTGATGATGTATTTTTGGTATGTGGTTTGAAGCACAATCTTTTGAGTATAAGTCAGCTGTGTGATTTAGGATATTTAGTGACTTTCAAAAGACTTGAATACTGTGTTGTTAATGAGAAAACAAATGAAGTGCTTTTTGTTACCAAGCATTTTAATAATGTGTATGGACTTACTCTTGATAAACTAAAGGATCAAAATGTAGCATGTTTTCATTCTAAAGAATCTGAAAAGTGGTTATGGCACAAGAGATTGGGTCATACAAGTATGTTTCAAATAAACAAACTTGTAAAGAAAGACTTAGTAAGAGGTCTTCCTTTGATAAAGTTTGACAAAGACATCACTTGTGATGCTTGCCAAATGGAAAAACAAACAAAAAGTTCTTTTAAACCAAAAGAAGACATCTCTACTAAAAGACCACTTGAGTTGCTACACATTGATTTATTTGGTCTAACAAGAACTCGAAGCCTAGGTGGTAAACATTATGGTTTAGTGATTGTGGATTACTATACTAAGTTTGGTTGGATTTTATTTCTTGCACACAAAAATGAAGCCTTTTCGGCCTTTGAACCTTTTTGCAAGAAAAATAAAAATGAAAAGGATTTAAAAATCTCTTCTATAAGAAGTAATCATGGAACTGAATTTGAAAACAATCTTTTTGAATCCTTTTGTGAGGAATTTGGAATATCTCACAACTTCTCTTATCCAAGGACACCACAACAAAATGGTGTTATGGAAAGAAGAAATAGAAGTATACAAGAAATGACAAGAGCTATGCTTTGTGAGAGTAATGTTCCAAAATTCCTTTGGGTTGAAGCGGTTAACACAGCTTGCCACATTTTGAATAGAACAATCATAAGAAAATTTTAGAAGAAAACTCCTTATGAACTTTGGAAAGGTTACCCACCAAACTTAGACTACTTGCACATCTTTGGATGCAAATGTTTTATTTTAAATAACAAGGATAATTTGGGTAAATTTGATCCAAAGGCGTATGAGTGTTTGTTTGTAGGATATTCCACAACTAGTAAAGCATATAGAGTTTATCATCAAGATGCTAGGATTATTGAAGAGTCCATACATGTTACATTTTGTGATACTAACTTGGTGCAAAGTATTTTGGAAGATTGTGATGCAGGGAATCAAGCTCAAAATGAAAATGAAACTGATCAAAAACATGAAAATGAAAATTCTGGACAAGCTGAACCAGAAACTGCAGTTGCTGAAAATTCAAGAGACAATTCCATTTTGTCTCATGAATCTGAAGAAAATCCTGAAGCCAGCAGCACCCAAAATCCCTTGGTATCTAAATCTGCCTCCAAGACCACCAGACCTCGTGAATGGAGATTCTTGAAGAATTATCCTGAGCAATTTGTTATTGGAGATGTCTCTTAAGGGGTGAAAACCTTATCTTCAACTAGAAAGGCAAATGAAGGAACAAACATTGCCCTTCTCTCACAAATGGAACCTCAAAATGTTAAGGAAGCCCTTAGTGACCCTTCTTGGGTAAAAGCAATGGAGGATGAGCTTCTTGAGTTTGAGAAGAACTAAGTGTGGACTTTGGTTCCAAGGCCAAGTGGAAAGAAAGTGACCGGCACCAAATGGATATTTAGGAACAATTTAGGAGAAGATGGCAGCATTGCAAGAAACAAAGCAAGGCTAGTGGCACAAGGATATGATCAAGAAGAAGGAATAGACTTTGATGAATCCTTTGCCCCTGTTGCCCGAATGGAGACCATAAGACTTCTCTTAGCTTATGTGGTATTTTGTGGTTTTAAATTATATCAAATGGATGTGAAATGTGTAGTTTTGAATGGTGTGATAGATAGAGAAGTGTATGTGGAGCAGCCACCTGGTTTTGAAAATAAAGAACATTTTAACCATGTTTTCAAATTATCAAAAGCTCTCTATGGTTTATGACAAGCTCCTAGAGCTTGGTATGAGAGACTTAGCTCTTTTCTGTTGAAAAATGGTTTTCAAAGAGGCACCACAGACACAACTCTATTTATCAAGAATTCTAATGATTCTTTTATTCTAGTCCAAATATATGTTGATGACATTATTTTTGGATCAGCCAATGAATCCCTTTGTTCTGAATTTAGAAAACTCATGACAAGTGAATTTGACATGAGTATGATGGGTGAACTTAATTTTTTCCTTGGGCTGCAAATTAAACAAACTGAAAATGGTATTTTCATTCATCAAGAGAAGTATGCCAAGGAATTAGTTAAGAAATTTGGTATAGAAAATGCCAAACCCATGGGAACTCCCATGCACCCTAATTCAAAATTAGATAAGGGAGAAACTGAGAAAGATGTAGATGAGACTAGGTATAGAGGAATGATTGGTTCTCTTATGTACTTAACTTCCTCTAGAGCCGATATTGTGCAAAGTGTTGGATTATGTTCAAGGTTCTAATCAAATCTAAAGAGTCACATCTTTCTGCATTTAAGAGGATCATTAGATATGTTCATGGCACATTCAATTTTAGTCTTTGGTATCCTAAGATTGATGATTTTTCTGCAGTGGGTTATTGTGATGTAGATTTTGCTAGTGATAGAGTTGATAGAATGAGCACTTTAGGCTTATGTTGCTTCCTTGGAAAGTCCTTAAATGTTTGGTCAAGTAAGAAGCAGCCAACAGTAGCTTTATCCACTGCTGAGGCTGAGTATATAGCTTCTTCTTCATGTTGTTCTCATCTTATGTGGTTAAAAACACAGCTTGCTGATTACAAGTTAAATGCTGAAAATATTCCCTTATTGTGTGATAATATGAGTGCCATTAATATTTTTAAAAATCCAATTTTGCACTCTAGAACTAAAAATATTGAGATAAAATTTCATTCAATAAGAGAACATGTTCAAAAAGGGGATATTAGCATTCAATTTGTTAAATCAGAAGAGCAATTGGCAGATATTTTCACTAAACCACTGCCTGAGGACAGATTCTGCTTGCTTAAGACTAGTCTAGGTATTTTAAGTTATGATTCTTTGTTTAAAAGTTGCTGATGTGTTTGTTGGAGTTTTTGTCTCATAAACAGGTATGAGACAATTCGGGGCAAGTGAAGAACGTTCCCTTCAATCAGCGTGTTCTGGGCTTGTTGCAAGTGAAGGTTGATCTGGGCCAACCTCAAAAATTCAGATCATGGGTGGTCCTATGTGTTTCCTTAATTCAAACCACCTCTGGGCCCAAATATGAATGATACAATTTTTTGTTTGGTTGATATTTTTTGTTGGCTTGAGTGTTTAAATTTTTTGAAAGGGTTTCATCTAATGTTTTCTGGTCCAAAAGGATTTTCAGTCTGATATAATTTTTGTTCAAAATTTAAAATTAATTTCCTGTTTTATTTTAAAATCAAATAAAATCTTTCTTTTATGAGGTCATGTTTTTTCAAGTCATTTCAAAAGGTGATGCAGTTGCATGGTTTGTGAAAAACTTCCTTTGGGTACGGTTACCAACACTCCCTCTCTTTCCTCCATTAACTTCTCCTCAACTCCTCAGTTTCCTCCACTATCTTTACTGCTTCTCTTCCCTCAAAATCCTAAAACTAACCAAATGAGGAAGAAAGTTCTTGCTAAAAGACCTCCACGAGAAAAGGTTTACAAGCTTCCCACGAAACCTTCAACCCGTTTCCAAGACCGAACCTTCACTCTATCTCCTTCTCCTCCTACCTCTCCTCCTCGGTGCGATCCCATGGCTCGAGCCAAAAATCCTTCTAGGGTTACACCTTCAGCCAAGCAGACACCACAGCTGAAAGAGCCTCCATCCAAGCCTGGTTCATCGAAGCCGAGTTCCTCAAGAGGGAAAAGACCTGCAACGCTTGAACTTGTCTCTGAGCCTCCTCAACCTAAGTCGAGGTCTGTTCCATTGCGTTCTCAGTGAGGTAAAACTTGAGTTCCTCTTAAAACTGTTAAAGAACCAGACGTTGGCCCTTTTGATCACAAATCTCACTTCCTGACCTCTCATTCAAACTATAATCCTTTTAGATTCAAATCTGTCATGAATAATGACTTTTATGATGGAGTTATTAAGTATCGTACCCTATGTCCCTCTTTTCTTACTGATTTGCCAACTTTGAAAAGAAAAGATTTTTCTTTTGTTGAAAATTTAGAATTTCTGGACTGGCATCATCTCTTTTCCATCAAAAAGCTTGTTTACCCTCTTTTGGTCAAAGAGTTTTATGCTAACATGACTTATCATGAAGGCAGTATTCACTCTTATGTTAAGGGCAGAGACATTACTTTAAATGATGAAACAGTTAGTGATTCTTTGAAGTACATTGATGTTGGGCCTTGTACTTACACTTTTGTTAAGTGGGATGAAGGAGTTGGTATTTCTTACAATGATGCTTTGGCTCATATCTGTGAACATGTTTCCTTGATTGATGGCATCACACCCACTCACAGAGCCCTAGGATATGAACATGCTCAGTTGCACCGCATTGTCAACCACATTATTCTCCCTCAAAGCGGTTCATATCAAAGGGTTTCTTACACACACTTGTTTTGTATGTCTTGCTTACCAAAACAGAAATTTTATTTGCATATTTAATGGGTAGATACATGTTTGACTCTATTAGAAGTGAAAAAGACAAAGTACTATCATATGACATATTTCTAATTTGCATATTTGAGCATTTTGGTGTTGACTTGACCAATGAGGATTATCAAAATAGACATTCATATCTAAAGGGAGGTGGTGCAGTGAAACAGCCCAAAAGACCTACTCGATCTAAGAGGGTGGTCTTAGATGATGAAGATGATGACTTTGCCCCTGAGGAATCTCCTCCTCCTTTCACCGAGGGTACTTCCATCTCTACTGGCAAAGAAATCCGCTTTGTTGAATGTAGTCAAGGATGTGGTTCAAGAGTTTGTCTCCCAATCCAATCATATGATTGCCATGAGTAAGGAACAAAGGAAGCTAGCAAACAAGCATGAGAATTTCCTCTGGAAGTCAAGAGATAGAGTGGCTGTGTTCATGACTTTCATTGATAACCTTCAACAGGATGAAGACCTTGCCATTGATGCTGAAGAGGAAGCTGATTCGGAGGGGAATGGTTCTGATGCCTAAAATTTTCTTATGAAACTACTACTGCTGCTCTCTTTTTGTCTCATTAATTTTGTTCCTTTTGCTACTATTGAACTGTTTTGTTCTCTTGGATGACTGTAATAACTCTGATTTATGTTGTACTTTTGGTTAATTTAGTATGAACTTTGAACTATGCTCTAACATTTTCTTGCATGATTTAAGGTGATGTTTTTGTTAATCTTGCTTGTTATTCGCCCTTGATGACAAAAGGGGGAGTAATAGCTGGAATTGTCCGAATTGAAATTGACCGAATGTCCGAATTGACTTTAAATTGATTGACTTTTACTGCTGCTGAGTGGAATATATTGTCATAACAATTAGAACTTGCTTTCATATGTTATCAGTTAGCCCTTGATTATTCTTGATACTTTGTTTCTACTGCTGACATGATATGAAAAATACAAGGCTAAATATGTGTTGCTGGTTATGTAGTATCCCTTAGTCAAGTTACATTATGCACAGCTCTTTTTGTAAGTTTAACGTAAACATGAACAAAAAGGAAAGAGCATAAATTCAGGGGGAGCTACTCTAGAAAAGAAAAGGGGGAGCAACACAAAAGCAAGTAACATCATTCAAAGGGAAGTTTTCTAACTTTACTAAAATTCAATTCCTTTTGGTTATTGTTTAAATATGTTTGTCATTAAGGAGGTATTATTGAGTTAAGAAATTAACTAAATTAATTAGTGATGACAAATATTATTTTTGGGTAAAATAAATAATTAGTGTTGAGTGATAATAATTATATATTGCTAATTATTTATTAAACATTGCAGGCCAAAACTTTGTCTAGTAGCCCAAAGTGAAATAAAAATAAAACATCAAGGCTAATGGGCTGGTTAATCAAGTGGAGCCCAAAAAAACAAAGCCAAAGAAATCAACGAGCTGAACTTAAAAAAAAACGGATCTAAGCCCGAGTTGATTTGAAATCCCTCCATCTTGCTTCCAAAGCAACGTTCCTTTCTTCTCTATCTCAGTCAAATCACAGAACTCAAAAAAAGTAAGAAAGAGAGCTTAATTCCTAAGCTAGTCATAAAAGAAGAAGGAAAGAAAAGATTAAGTAAAGAAGGTTAAGGTCTAATCAACTATTTCAAATCATATCAAGAAAAAGATCAGAAGGTTAAAGGTAACCCATTTTCTATTACATGCAACACACTTTTTTCTCTTCATCTTCAACTCTCTACCACTCCATTTTGAGCTATATGGAAAAGAGGATTTCTGTTCCTCACTGCTGTGTATCTGCGGTCACAAGTGATTCTTGGGGACCAAGTAGTTTCTCAATGGCTCAGATTTGGTTTACCATTGGAAAACTCTTGTGGTTGCTATTTTATGGCTTTCGGTCAAGATAGAGAAGTCAGAAGCAAAGTTTCCATTGTGAGGATTAATGGGAAAAAGTGAGACAGTGGGTTGGTGAAGCTCAAGGCTCAAGAAGTTGACCTAGGAAGAGCAACCAAGTAACATGCAAGGAGATAAAAGAAGATTTTTCTTCATTCAGAACCAAGGAGAGAAAATCAGAGTTTGGTGAGTTGTGTTCTGTAAAGAAGTTCTTCTAATTGGATAATGCTTTCTTTCAAAGAAGCATTCGGCCAATACTGAAGAACTGAATTTGAGGTTTGCAAATCTGGTTTATCACATAGCAAAGAGGCTGTTGATGAAGTCAATCTCCTTCATATTTTATATATTGTAATGTACTTTTCTATATTTATCTTTCTGTAATTTCTTGTGTGAAAATGCATATTGAGAGAGCTCAAGTAAAAGTTATGAGTGAAAAAAGGTTGAGTGATACACTTGAGAAAAAAGTCTAGAGTTAATTTCAAATTTCTTTAGGTATGTCTATGTCTTGTATCTTGTACCTGTGAGGTATCCCTTTCTTAGTTGGGTTAGCACTAAGAGTGAAGAGTTAGGTATTAGCATAGCCAATGTCAAGTTAGGTTAGAACTTGAGTGTGAAAGGATTGTGTCAATTCTATGGAATTGGTGTATGTAATACTTTTAACTATAGTGAAAATTTCTCCATTGTTGTAGAGGAGACTGGACGTAGGTTGCATTGCACAAGGCAACCGAACCAGGATACATGCTGGTGTTAGCTTCTCTCTTTTCTGCTGTGTTCTGTTTTTTGATATTCATGAGACAAAAATAAATTGTCTCATAAATTTCTGCTGCTGAATTCAAACAGAATCAGAATTGAAAGTTTGTTTTAAAGGAGTCATTTCAGTAACTTAAAGAAAGGCATAAATTCAATCCCCCTTCCTTAAGCTTGTCACAACTTTCAATTGGTCTTCTAGATTTAAAAAATGCATCAATGTAAATTTCTTGTATATTTTTCGTCGTCAGAATTTAATGCCATTAATAACGTGGCTCAAACCTTTCCACGACATATTAAAATAACGTCGTATGCGTTTTGGCGCTAAAAAATATACTAAACAGCGTTGTTTGAGGGTTTGAACAATTAATATTGTTCAAAAGAAAAGGGTATAACGTTTTAATATTATTTTAAACTCTAAAACGACGACGTTTAATTTTTTTTTAGTTTCAAAATGCGTATGATATCATTTTAATATGTTTAACATGACTAAGGCTTGAAATCACATTACTAACAGCCTGACGGACAATATATAAGGGACTACATTAATACATTTTTTTGAATATGGATAACGAAAGTAGGGTTCAAGTCCAACAAATGAACTTCCACTCACTTAGAATGTATCCTATAATAATAGAGCCACTTGCCCACTCATATCATTGTCGTGCTTTAGCCCCGGCTATTCTACTAGTAATATATACTTATCACTTTATCGATATTTGACTCGGACACAATTCCTTAGATATCTCAAATCTCTCGGGGACTATATATATATTTAGCATAAGTTAGTATTTATCATTTGCCATTAAATATACTTTATATTATGTTTAATTTTATAATTTTCTTTTTGTTTTTTCTAGTGTTACTTTGCTTCATGCTCTACACGCCAATGACATGTTTGTTAAATTGCCTAACAGAAAATGGTGTTCTGGAGCTGGGGTCGGCCATCTCCACAAGACCAAAAGGCTTGCATAAAAAAGTAAACAACATCTCTTAAAGGAGAACGTTTAACTTTTAACCCATTTTCAGGTCCATTTTTTCGCTGATTATATTTATATCTAATATATGTGTTGTGTGTGTATATTTACAAGTACCACATTCTTAACAGGTCAGGTACTTTCAACTATGATATTAAATTTAAAGGGGCTACTGCTAAATCATTGTCTTCCCTTGAACAAGATGAAGGGTTGTCCAAAGATGGGTTTTTACTTAACAACAAACGAGTTCTGTTAGGTTCTGGTGTTGAGACTTTTGAGAAGAGCAAGGCTGCCCTCAAAAGTTGGAGGTATTTTTACATGTGTATTTGCGTGTGCGAACCATGGTTTTAAATTGGGTGACTACTCATATGAAGTTGCCTTTATGCGAAGATGATAGTTGCAAATGGTTAGATGACAATTTAGTTAAACATGTTAAATCATCTAACCGTTCTCGCCTATTGTATTCACACGAAAGATAACTTCATTTGAGTGGTTATCTTTAAAACCATGATATATGCTCTAGCTCGATCATCGATCATCATGTTTTCTTCATTTTGTGGTGTATGAATGAATGTACATAGTGATTTTTCTTAATGTGAGGTAAAATTGATTGTAGTCATTTGGGGTTGGATTGGGCATTTGTTGATCCAAAGACAACAATTAAAGAAGGAGAGAAGTTTTGTGTTTGTGTGAAGGAGTTGCTGCCATGGGTGATGATGCCTCTTCAGGTTGTGTATGTTAATGAAAGTAGAAAGAGAAAAGGTGTAGCATCCTTTGGTTTTGGAAGTGGAACTCTTCATGGTCACTTACTGGTTAGTGCTTTTTCTATTTTCCTCATATCAGTAGATTTATTTATGCATCTGTTTGGTGTAACAAGATAATTAAATTCTCTACTTAATTATGCTTAATAGCTTTAGAACAAGTAATTACTTGTCTGTGAATTATTTGATATCTGAATCATTAATTCAATAGGTCAAGAGAGCTTTCTTGTACTCATCATTATTCGTTTTTCACAATAAGGTTTACCTTATTTATGCTTTTTCTTGTCAAAATGGTCATTATACCGCTTTATATGGATATATATTTAACTCGTCTATACCACTATTTTGTCTTATACTTAAATTCTTTCTTTATTTAGAAGAATGAAAGTAATAAGAATTGAATTCTAGACTTTTTGATCGTATAAGTTTTGTTATCTTATTATTTACGACTTATTCTAAAAGTTTAAATTGTTAAATAGAAATGCATAAATAGTTATATATATAACACATTTCAACCGATAAATTTGTGGCAACTACAGGCAGGCGAAGAGCGATTCTCGGTGGAGATCGACGAGAAGAATGAAGTGTGGTATGAAGTACTTTCTTTCTCAAAGCCTGCACATGCCTTATCAGTTCTTGCACTCCCATATGTCAAGCTTAGACAAAATTATTTTGCTCATGAATCTGCCAAACTAATGCAGAACCATGTCATTACTTCTTCAAAATAGTGGCAACGATTTGAAAGTTTTGGCATACATTTTATTGCTGGAAATCCATCAGAGAAATTGATTACATTATGATTCCATGGATTCTTAAACTTGGGATCAAAATTATTGTTGATAGCAATGAAATGATGGTTTCAATCAAAGCAATGGAAACTCAAAACAAATTTTCACTATATTAGATGAATTATTTCATTTCTTTCTACTTACAACTATGTTGTACAGAAAATAAAAACAAATTCTGATAATTAAGTTAGAAACTCAGCTTTTATTGATTTCCTGAACATCTCATTTGATGTTTAGAACTGAGAAACGTATAGAATTGAAATTAAAATTTCATAAATTAAAAAAAAAAACTAAAATGAATGCTTCCTTATTCCTAATTCCTATTGTATAAATGGACAATTCATGACTTATTAAATGTCCCTCTTTTTATTAATTAATAAATTATTTATTAAAATGAAAAATAATAATTTGTTTTTTAAAAAATAGTACAACGAATTTCCTAAATTTTGATTCATATGTCACAAAGTTAAATTTCACCGTTGTTTTTAATGGTTATTAAGGCATACGTAATCACATTTCTTAATAATTTCTGACGGAGTTATCGCAGAGGATAATATTGTTTTATTTTTAAAACATTTGTGACATGAATAAAAAATAAAAAACATTAAAAACAATATTAATATTTACCATAAGAAAAGGGAAAAAACAAAAAGGGGTAGAAAAACAATCTTGTGTGGTTCACATGGTTCCGAACTTCTGACTCAGCATTTATCATCTTAAAACAAGATTTTTAATACGTGGAACGAAAATATAACATATTAATATGTGGGGCCAAATATGCCTAACATAATTTTATCATCATATTTTATATTTTTTGACTCAATGTCATATCTCAATTCTCAAATCTCTCAGTAACTGTATTGTAACCTGAATTAGCATAAGTTAGTATTCCCCATTTTCCATTAAAAATACTTTATATTATGTTTAATTTTATACTTTTCATTTGTTTTTTCTACTGTTACTTTGCTTCATGTTCCACATGCTTATAACATGTTTGTTAAATTGCTTAACAGAAAATGGTGTTCTTGAGCTGGGGTCGACCATCTCCAAAAGACCAAAAGGCTTGCATCAACAAGTAATTTTTGACTTCCAAGCTATTTAAAAGTTCATATGATATCATCATATCCTTATAAATTTTTATATTACCAGATCAGGTACCTTCAACTATGATGGTAAATACAAAGGATTTACTGCTAAATCAATATCTTCCCTTGAACAAGATGAAGGGTTGTCCAAAGATGGGTTTTCACTTAACAACAAACGAGTTCTGTTGGGTTCTGGTGCTGAGGTTTTTGAGAATGCTAAGATTGCCCTCAAAAGTTGGAGGTATGCATGCATACATACATACATACATGGTTTTGCATATACTGTGGTTTTAAATTGCAATCCTATATGTGTCTGTGTGCTTGCGCGGGTTATGATTTTAAATTGTGACCTGTCTGCACAGTGATGGCGGTTGTTACCTATACATTTTCCCACAATTTCTGCATTGCATCAGGGCTGCAGTGGCAATTTGAAATCCAAAAATGTTATGTGCACACAAGAAATCAGCCACGATATATTTGTGTTGTTTAATTCATTTTCAAAGTGTATTTTGTTTTTGATATGTATTATATACAAGTGGCTGATTGTTTGTGTACACATAGCATGGTTGTTTTAAATGAATGATATATGCTTTAGCTCATAAGTCATCATGTGATTTCTTTTTGAGGAGTGTGAGTGAATGTATATGGTGATTTCTTTATGGGTGGAATTTTGTTGTAGGCATTTTGGATTGGATTGGACATTTGTTGATCCAAAGACACAAATTAAACAGGGAGAGAAGTTTTGTGTTTGTGTGAAGGAGTTCCTGCCATGGGTTATGATGCCTCTTCAGGTTGTGTATGTGAACGAAAGCAGTGCCGCCAAAAGGAAGCGTGTGGCATCCTTTGGTTTTGGAAGTGGAACTCTTCATGGTCACTTGCTGGTTAGTGCTTTTTTTTTTTTTCTTCCCATCTTCCTTTTTCTTTTTCCTCTTTGTCCTTTTTAATATATCTTTTAATTCTTGGGGAGTCTGATTGAACAAAGTATTTTGTTATTTTGTTTTCTTGATAAAATAACTTAACATATATGATGTGGTTTGATCTGTATAGCTAATTTGACATGGTGAGACTAGGCTTGATATTGTTGTTGTTGTTGTTGTTATTCCTTCACATTCATGACTTTTTTATGCATTTGTTGAAGCCAATATGAATTTTGTTTTTGAGAGTTATGTCTGCTTGTATGTTTTTCAATAATCATAATATTAATAAGCTTCTTTGTGATATTATGATATCAGAATCACCAGCTTCTTTGTGATCCACATAGACACACACACTATATGGTAATTTTGTGAAAGAAAAATATTGAAAATTCCATCATGTTCCTCAATTCTTAAGGATCATTATTTTTTTATTTTATTTAATTTTATTTTTTGCAGTAGGTTTACCTTATTTATGCTTGATTCATTGATTGTATGAAGTTTTTGGTAATAGTATGCGAAACTACTCAAATATGGAGATGCCGAATCCATTTCAATCTTTTAGTCTCTGTCAAAATTGTTTCAATGATTTTTTCTTAGCCATTATTACATTGGTCTTGTATTTGAGTAGCTTTTACGTAATAAAGCCATCAAAATACAGAAAACAGTTGACATTTGCTAATCTTTCCGGCAGGCAGCAGAAGAGCGCTTTTCGGTCGAGATTGATGAGAACAATCAAGTGTGGTATGAAGTACTTTCCTTCTCGAAACCTGCGCACATTTTATCATTTGTTGCAGCACCATATGTTAAACTTAGGCAAAAATATTTTGCTGATCAATCTGCCAAGGTAATGCTGAAGCATATTAGTTCTTCAAAATAGGAAATGTTACCATCAAACAGAGGGATTTGAAGCTTACACTTCAGTTCCT
The DNA here is from genome assembly GCF_014773155.1 of Arachis stenosperma. Lineage (NCBI taxonomy): Eukaryota > Viridiplantae > Streptophyta > Magnoliopsida > Fabales > Fabaceae > Arachis > Arachis stenosperma. Next base: position 12,676,100 of record NC_080377.1, read on the forward strand.
ATTAGGTTGCATAAGCATAATTACACCGCCAAGTTCTGACGGATATTTTCCGTTGGTAATTTCCGATGGTAATGTGCGTGTTTCCGGTAGGGTGATTTGTAAAAAGAGCTCAGCCACATTGAGTCTTATCATTCTCCAAACTTTGTATCTATTGATCACCCTGCTGATGCACCTTTTCTACATGTATCATATATGTTATTCAGTTGTTTTCGCCCTTCCGCTTCAGCAATCTTTGTTTTTCTTCAGAATTTAAACAAGAAAATTACTGAAGGATTATGATCTTAACAACCAAGTAATAATATAGTGATGATCAGATTATCCATGTACAATGAATGATTGTAGTTCTTTAAATCCAAACAGCTTGTGCCTCTCCATGTTATGATGACAATCCATTTAGATGCAACTTTCCTGGTTAGAGCAAATTATATTATATTATATTATTGCCATGCTGCTCTAACTTGGTGGATTTCATTGGTGGTTGAATTTGAACATCAATCCATCCCCATTTACCAAAATGACCATATTTATGATCATCAGTAGTCAAGGAAGTCTCCTCATCCTTTTTTTTGTACCCTTATTGAATCTTTAGTAAACTTATACACTTTGATATTTGATATCAAAAGCTAGAAGGAGACCTAATAAGACCATATACGAGGTAGTCAAAGAAAATCTTGTGTATCTAGTCTCATTATGGACATGATATATGATAGGATTCAATGGTGTCATTTGATTCATGAAGCTGACTCCACTTAGTGGGATAAGGTTTTGTTGTTTCATATTGAAAATAATGTTTTTTGAATGTCTATTTGACAATAAAAAGACTTGAGGATGAATAAGAAGAGTTTGTGTATTAAATCATGAGCCACACCAAAATTGAAGGACAGAAAGAGTTGATGCATAATATGGGTATCCTCATTCCTCACTCATTCAAAACCTAGATCTGATTGACTACAATACAAGTGTAATGGTATTCCATAAAGGGTCCATGGTCACAAATCTAACAATGTCACAGTCTCACAGACAAAGACATAAGAATATAAACTTTGGATTGAAAACTGAAATTGTCTTTTTGACTGCTGAGAATCTAGAGGATCAAAACTACATCAATGACCACCCCATGATCAAATCTATGACTCCTTTACATCATGTTATCCTTTTTCTCTACCAATGCTATTCATTAAACAAATAAAAAGTATGCATATTATTAGAATTATCTAAGGAATATTCCACTTTATCTCAATTCTTACCAATCAATTTAAGTTGTACTGTGCAACAGTGAAAGACAATAACCAAGAAATGTGTGTCCAATAATATTCAGTTGCGTTGCATCTATAAACACAAAGCAAGAAAAGAGAGCCATTAGAGGAATCTATTATGTTTCCTTTATATTTTAAAAGTTAAAACACTCAACTTATAAAATATTCTTTAAAAACTTTGGACAAGTCAGCAAGAGATTAATCACTGTATTCGATGATGAATATCCTGATTGTGAATCAAAATGAGATTAGTTATTATAAGTAATAAATGATGGAATAATAAATAAGTTTGTCTCTTTTTCGACAGTCTCGAGTTTGAATTTTGAGAGTGAAAAAAAAAACTGTACTAAAAGAGACAACCAATACATTTCTTTAAACTAAATTAATCAAATTCCTATATTAGTATCCTATTTAATGATAATATTTCCTTTTTAATTATGTGTTTAAATTTATACAACTTATGTTGAAGAGCCAGTCAACATCAACAAATGAATTGTCTTGTCTCCAAAATTTAAAAGATTATAACTCATTAATTATATTGTCCAAATCTCATTTAAAGGTTTTGCATATTTTTTGCTTACATTTCTCTTCACCAAGACACCAATAAATAACAAGCATCTGTAGAAAATAAGCCAAAGAAGTGAAAATGACAGTGATGGGAAAGTCCTATAGTTAGCACCAACCAAATAAAGCACCAAATGAATTGTAAGCTATTTAAATTATCTAATTATGAATAGTTCAAGAGCCAATTGTTCTTTTTTCTTTTTATTATTATAATTTTATAGATGGTCAAAACTGCATTTTCGATTCAAATCCTATTGAGAGGTCTGTTAGAGATCAGATCTTGCTGAAGAAAGAACAAAATGTTTCTTTTGTTCTCTCCATGTGATCGGAAAAATGAAAGTAATGATCAATATATTCAAAATAACTATTAAGCATTTAGATAAGCTTGGAAATGAATGAACAAGCAACTATGTCATAAAAAAAAGAGATAGAAGTCCCAATTCCCCTTGGTTTCTATCATATTATTACCAAATCAATCTTCAAGTACACAACCCAATCTCATTATATACTAATGGAAGCGCAACATAGATCTTGATTTTTGTTATGATACAAAGTTGTTGCTATAGCCTATATATATATAATACAAAGGTGGAATGAGAATATCTTGGAGAACCAAAAGAATCCTAGTGTGACACTCAAGTAGCAAATGAACCAATAATTACATAGCAAGCAAAAGTGGCTTCCATAAATTAAGATCAGCAATAGTATGCCTCTTCACCATGAACTTCTCCAGAGAGGTTCTTCTTCCTTCATGTATATGCTTTTAGCTGTTGAGAAGACACAAATACACATCAGTGAAGTGATCAAAGCAGCAACAATAAGTATTCATAGTGTTTTTGGAGCACTACAATATTCAATTGCCATAAATAAATTAAGCATTCTCAACAATTTGATTGAATAGTTCTATAAACATCACATAGTTAAGAATCAATCACACTACTGAGACAAGCATATATCTGGTCTGGTGGACTATCATGGTTATCAAAGACACAACTAGTGATAGCATTCTTTACATTAGTTGCAAAATATATAGTAACATCAAGTTGTGCTACATATGCAGTATGGCCAAGAAAATAGTATACCTTTAAACTCAAATAGTGTGACCTAGCCAAGCGGTTTGAGGCATCATATTCTTCTCAATACTTGGATCAAAGTCAATGGTAACAATGCTATGATCATCCAAGCTGTACATCCTTAAATCAAACATATCAGTGAAGTAAATGCAGTTCCCTTGATATCCAGTGAGTTCTTTAGCCGAAACAGAGAAATTACAATTTCTACCCAAAATGAAGGCTCTATCTCCCAATTTTTTCACATCAACCCAAGTTCCCCAATCTTCATCCAACTTATAAACCTTGAAACATTCCACGGCAGCATCTCGGTTTTCCTGGCGGCCGAAGTAGTTTCTCCTCCTTGGCTCAGTTTCATAGTACCTATCAACAACATAGAGACTCCCGCATGATTCAACCAAATGTTTCTTGTTACCAAAACCACACAAGGGAGGTGTGAACTGAATCAATTTCAAGGAATTTGTATCTACCCATGAGATAGTGCCCCACTTATCAGTGACATAGAACTGACCCCTATGCACAATAACATCATCATAATAGAAATTCTTGTCATCCACTAGTGCCCATTTCTCATCACCATGTTTCATTATCCCCAATCTTCCCTCTAAAAACACACAACAAGCAACCGAATCTTCAACACCAACCCAAGAAGAGTTTGGAAAGAAAACAACCTTGCTCACAGAAGCAGAGAACCTGCCAGTGTTCTGAAGGGTGTAGGATTTGCATAATTCAATGACTCTATAGTTCAAAAGGTTCCAAATCATTGGAGAATCTTCAGAAGGATGAAAGATTTTCCGGCCAGATATTGGGCTAACCAGCCTCAAAGAAACACCCTTTGGACCTTCTTCAACCTTGATCAACCACCCTTTGGAAGAAGAAGGTGCCAAAGGATCCAACTTGGAGCCAAAGCTTGCATCAGTTGACTCAATAAGATAAAGGGTAGCTTGGGTAAGGCTTGCTTTAATGGAGGAATTGATGGGGTGAGGGATTTTCATTGGAAAAGATGGAGAATTTGGATGAGAAGAAGGGATGGAAGATCTCCAAGTTTCACAAACACTTCTGAATCTTAGAACATCTATGTGATTCTCTAGACACTTTCCAATCTTGGGCCATAGCTCTATGGGGAGTTCAGACCAATCTACCTTCTCACGATCCATAGATTCAAACTCCAAAACACCTATTCTGCTGTGTTTGTTCTTGACTTCGAAGTTTGAAGACTCTATGCTTCTTATGCTTTTTGGTTTGGTTCCTGACTTTCATCAAATGGGTGGTGGGTGCTTTTATTAGTGTTGAATGATGAAGACTTAATAAGAAGAAGAAGAAGGTACCTGTGAGTTCAGAAGAAGGAGTGAGGAACCAACAACAGAGAAACGTGGAGAATACTTCAGAGATTTCAAATTCAACATCGTGAATCTTATGCTGAAGATGCCATGTAAGACTGATGGTTTTCTTCAAGGAGGAACAACAGTTGACTTCTTAGTCTCCTTTTTTGATAACATTAAGATAATCCGCAAAAGAAATATATATATTTTATTATTTTTATTATTATTATTAAGTGGTCATATATTCTATGGCATAAAAAATTATTTATTTCACAATTTAAAAAACTTAGAGTGCAAGGTCAATAGAATATTCACATTTTATAAGTTTAGATCTAACATTAATATATGTTTTGTCTTTAAAATTATTTTAAAAATTTTAAAAATACTTTTTCCGATATATTTTTGTGAATACAAAATATATTTTATCCTAACTATATATGCTGAGTGACGAGTATCAAACCAGGTTGATCAGGAAAAAAAAAAAAAAAATCTAGAATCGCGAAAGAGGCAGATGAAGAAATTGAGTTCATGGATCTTTGAAGACAAAACGATTCTGGATAGGTTTTCAAAGCTCTCATGATCGGGATTGATTACTTTTAACGAGAACAAAGAAAAGAACTAGGAAAAAAATTGCGGAAGAGAACTATAAAAAAAAGAAGAAGACGAAGATGGGAAAAAAATCACAAAAGGTGCAGGAAGAAAAAATATCTTCTGATATCATATTAGATGAACACAAAGCAATGTGAAAAATGATTCTAATATATATATATAAAGCTAACTGATTTATACAATTATGATTAACTGACTAATTTAACTTAATTAATGTGCCACTGATGCATAATGTCTAATACTACAAATCATTTTACAAATAAAAAATATTTTTTGATCATCTTAATATCTTACTCGTACCAACTAACTTAGACACTCAACTTGATATTAAAATTCTTCCTTCCATTTTTAGATTTTATTTTATTTGTTATATTATAGACTAGTATTTTTAGATTTTTTTTGTTTGGATGAAGAGTTTTTACATGATGAAACTTTTTTGAAAGCAAAGTGAAAAAAATAATAGTTTGGTCTGAAAAAAAGTTATATTACAGTATCAGAAAATAAAAAAATAATTTTATAATGAAGATATTTTTGTTTAAAGAAAAATGAAGAGAAGTGTATAAATTTATTTTAAAACTTAATAAAAATTAAATGACACGTTTTCTTAAATAAATATTTAATTTTTTTTCGTTTATCATAAAATGCACTTATAAAATTAGGGGTGTGCATGAGTTGGGTGAAATTGAGTTTGATGTGATCTAGACCTGACCTGAAATATATACGGGCATATTTATTAGACTCGAATTCGACCCTAGACCCGATGAAACTTATACACTTTCGAGCCACGATTGTACCGGGTAAAAATCAGGTGAAAACCGGACCGTTAACACTACATTACCTTGATACCAAATTTCCAAGGTTCCAACTATTATTTGACATGATAAAATTCACTTAGAAAAATATAACAAGAACCAACTCTTCTCTAAAATTAAATCATAATCATAATCAATAATAATATTGTATAATAACACCAAATATTTAAATCAATACAAATAACAATATTATGCATTAGTCTAAAATTTTATGCATTTTAAACATAAAACATTAACTTATAGTCTTAAAATAACTAATAACACAAAATATTGAGATTTACAATACTTAAATTTTACATAAGAATAACCATCATCTATCACTAATAACACAAAATATTAATTGTGTATAATGATCGGGCCATCGGGCCGACCCGAGCCATGGCCCGGACCTGACCCAAAATAATGACCGGGTCTATTTTTGAGACCCTTGTCCGACCCTAAATCCAATGAAATTACACCAAATTAATCCCTAAAGTGCTCGGGGTCGGACCGGATATTCGGACCGGGCCGGGCCATGCATACCCCTAATAAAAATAATGCCTTTTTTTTATATTATAAAAATAGTTTTTTTTTTTTTGTCAATAGATTGGACAACTCCTAATTCTAGGTTACACACTCACACACCCACTCACCCACACTAACCTAGCCACTGCTAGGATTTGAACTTGTGTGGCTTTGGATTGAGCCAAATACTTTTGCCACTGAACCACATGCCTCAGCCACAAAAAAAAAAAAATGCTTTTGGAAGGCCAAGAAATGAATATGGGCCACAGCCCAAAAGACCAAGAAGAATCTACGAACCCAGCCCAAAAAACTGATGCTGTGTACAAAAAATATTAATATAAAAACTGATATATGATACTAATTATAAGAGGATTATGTTAATGAGTAACTTATAATCACTTATTAAGGTTTTAAAAAGGTACTTTACCAAAAAAAAAGATTTTAAAAACGTATAATTTCAATATTTTAATTGGTTAGATGTGTTGAAAATTTCAAATATATATAGTTAGTAATAAGTTTATTGTTTCGGAAATTGTAATAATATTTTTTTAGTTAATAATTAGCAAAACCCTTTACAGAAAAATATAGGTAAATTAAAGAACCCTCACTTGTTTAAAATTAAGGTAAATGCAGACTATATATTATATAAAAGACATTCTCTCACTTGAGAAGCATATATATTGAAATAGGAAAATTCTACTGTGCTGAACCAAAGATCCTTCAGCACCCGCGGATCTTACGTGTCTTGGCCATAGTTGGAACGTGTGTACAGAGAAAAGTAATGTCGTTCTCAATATAGTGGATGGTGATCTTAAGAAAAGTCAAGGTGGGCCCCGCAATTGGCAGGGTCTATGACAGTTATCCGTGCTTAGCAGAAGATTTATTGATGTTAATGAATGTAGTTAACAATAATATAATTAAGGTAATTAAAATTTTTTTTATTAAATGGGCGGGCCGTTAAATAATTACCTAAATGGGCCTTGGATATTGAACATGTTGATGTGTTGGTCTGGAGGAAAAAGATCCAATGGTGTGAAGGAAAAAAAAAAGGATTGGGCATATGGGTAAACGTAATGCATGCCTAATTAACTTTTATGTTTGAGTCCAGTGTTAGAAATAGTCTGGTTTTTTGTATGTCATATTTTTTATGTTTTAAAATGTCTAAATCGGTGTAAGGGGTTGTTTTTTGCATTTTAACTTTATTTTTAACAAAAGATAAAGTAATCTTATAATTAATTAGTTGATTATGTGTTTTAATTAAGAAGGGTTAAAAAATGTTAGATATAAACAGTATCCTGAAATTCAAATAGTCGAATGAGTTTTAAAATAATGAATCATCGAAAAAGTCGTTTTCAATATTATACATGATTAAAAAAAATGCAATTTAGTATTTGTGGACATCTATAAACAATAATATTAAAATAATTATTTAATATCTTAATAATATATTAAGAGGGAGAATAAAATTATAAATAATTTTTGTAATCATATTATAGCAGTTGGCATTTTCATATATTAGATTAATCATTTGAGATTTATTTGATATATGTTATAACAGTATATGTAATTAAACTAAATTGTTTATGTATTTTAAAAATTCATATTATATTGCAAAGGGCAAATCACAAGTGACGAAGGATGTGGGTGAAACTGACGGGTTGGGTCCTCTTTTTTTTGGTATAATATTTCCCCCAAGTCCATTCAAATTTTTTAACCAAACTGAGGCCCGAGCGTTAAAAACCAAAAACCAATTACATTACATTATATTTAATCTACAATTAATTAGCTTACTGTTAATTCTAATCTATTTAATTAGAAACCTCGATTTTCGCACCCCTACTGAATTATGGGACCTTCTACTGCCTTCGACTGCAACACATGCATAAGCAGTAAATGTTTTAACGGGACACGTGTAACTCTCGGCAACTCTTATTAGTGACAAATTAAATGTGACAATCTATCATTAAATTATTCCCAACATGTATGCATTGGAAAATAAAAGAACACATGAGCAGCATCCATTATTATTAGATGCCTTGCGACGGATTAATCTGACAGTAACGCTTATAGTTCGATAAAACGACATTATTAACTGTCGCAAAATTTGACAATGTAAAATTTTACAGTAATTTCGATGGTTTTCAGCGTATTTTTTAGTGTATTGTGATATGAATAATTAAGCCCTAGCTAATTGGCTCAAATTAATTGGAGTCACAAAGTCTTTTGACTTTCCATGAACAAGTGTTTGTGCAGCCAATTGAGAAGCTCTCTCACTTGGATGAAACCAATCCCAAAACAAGTGATCTTTTCTATCAAAACATAGATTGGCACCAGCTGTTTTGTTGCATGGACCTTGCCCATTCAAGTATCCAATTCCACAACATGCTGATTTTGTCTCCTTCAACCCTACAAATAAATTTCCCAAAAAAAAAAAAAAAAGGCTAATGATTGGTATCTACTATATACAATGGGATGAAAAGGAGTTTAGTACATACATTTTTAGCCCTAATATAATCTTTACAATATTTGAATTCAAGAACTCTTAAGTATAATATAAAATATTTATCATCTTAGCTAATTTCATATTTGTTACTATTATACATATTTAATTAATGAATAAAATGATAGAATTTAGACATGTTATAGTATATATAGTACGTAATAAGACACAATTTCTATATAGCTACTCAATCTTTTTATATAAAAATTTCACATAGTATTAATTTTCACTTTTTATACTAATAAAATTATATAATATATAATAGAATCATCATGTAAAATTTTTATACGAGAGAATTCATTACTAATGTTAGATTTAGAGGTATATTATTTTTTAAATGAAATACCTAATCTAATCCTAATTCATTTGAGAAAGACCACGTGGCCTCTAACAAAACAAAAATGATAAAATAGCCTCTAATAACTATTTATTCTATGAGATACATCAGTCTTTTTTATTATATATCAGTCTTTTTTATTATATAATTATTTTATTTTTGGTTAAAAATCAGAATTATTAATCTCCTCAAAAACAATATCTTAGAAATTTACATAATTTGTAATAAATATTGAATGTTCTATAGTTTTTTTTTTCTTTTATTCTCTGCTAATATATTATTGACCAATGGCAGAGATAGATAAAATGAAACAGAAGAAACATACATACAATAATTCTTACCGAAAGTGGATGGTGTGTCTAGCAAGGTTTTGGTCATTAGAAAAGTGTTGCCAAGTGAATACTTAAACCCTACCAATTCAGAACTCAATTGTTGAAGAAGAGAATTAGTGGCGGAATAGAAAGCAGTTGCTAAATCATTGAGTGGTTTCAAACAGTGTCCTTTATTCTGAGAAGTAACAGCCGGACAACATCCAATGGGTGGAATACTTAGTATCCCAAATTTTCTAGCTCCTAATAAATATAGATTCTGCAATTCACATCAATAATAAACAATGATGTCTTTCATATTATGTTAAAAATCACCACACATTAACTAAAAGTCTGCATATATAATTTACAAACAAAATATTAAGATGATTACTCATTTGAAGATGTTTTCGTAGGAAGATGATAATGAAAAATTGTTAAACAGTTTGATATGTTCGACTAAACTGTTTAATATAATACGTGTAAATATCTTATTAATACGTGTAAATATCTTATTACTAGAAAATTGCATATTATCGACAGATATTATTTCTCAGAAATATTGATAAATTTTACGACAGATAATGTCTGTCGGTAAAAAACAAAAATCATCGATAAATTCATTAATAATTTATTATTTTCTAGTATTGTTGAACTATTATTTTCACATGAAAATATTTTCATTTAAAAAATCGTAGAAAACTAGCTATAACTTTTTTAAAAGACAAGAGAAAGAACAAAATTAATTGAATGATAGTTGAGAAAAGTTGGTTTTTGAACTCTTCTTTTTTTTTTTTACTTTCTTTAAATTAGTGCAATTTATTTTGCAGTTGTTGAAAATTTCCTTGCTTGAAATGCTAAAAAAAAATGTCTCTTATATGTGGTATTTTTATTTTAATTCTTTTGGTAGTGAACAAACATGAAAATTCTTTCAATTTTTTAGCATAAAAAATAATAGATATTAAGAATGAGTCGTTGAAATACCAAAATTATTTATATATTTAAATTTAGATACATAAAGTGTAATAGTAATTAAGCAGTAAAATAATTGTGTATGATGCAATAATAGTTGTTTAAAAAAAAAGTAATTAGGATACCTTTATATGGATGAAGTAGGTGGCTTGAAGAGAAGCCAAATATTGTTGTGGGTTGCGAATGGAAGTTTCATTACGTGCAAAATCAAAGAGATCATTGCTTCCAATGCTAATTAGAAACAAAGCATTTGAAACAAATCTACAAGCTTTTTCTTCTCCCAATTTCTCATTGATTTTCTCACGCACAAATTTAAATTGTTGAACCTGTTTCTCAAGGAATGTCACCTCTCCCTACAAAGAAAAAAAAAGTCAATTCGTATTTAATATAAAAAAATATAATTTAGAATTTTGTAATCAAATTTTTATATTTTTTATTTTATAATGATTTTAAATTTAGTCTCTACAGTTTACTTTATTACCATGCAAACATTTTTTTAATTAAGTTCTTGTACTTTAAAATTTTGTAATCAATTTTTTTTATAAAATTTTTAAACAAAAGGAATTTAGTTAAAATATATTTATACATGAATGAAATTTGAATAGGAACGTTTAAATTATATGGACTTGATTGAAAAGCCAAATAAAAATATGTAGCCACTTCTAAGACAATTAAAAATTACAACATATTTGCATTACAAAAATTAAAAACTAAATTAGAGCAGCTCTTTTGCTTTTTATTTTTCGCTCCAGCTGCCAACTCTAAACTAGCTTATTAATGTGTTATTAAGGAAGGTAAATAAATATATTAATTAATTAACAAATATATTTAGTAACAAAAAAATTAGTAAAATAGTCAAAATTTATCTTATTTAATATTTATTAATTGTTGTTAAAATTAATTAATATTAATAAAAAAATAAATTTTGACTATTTTTTGTTGTTTTTCTAACATTACTGATTAATTAATTACTAAAACAAACTTACCCATTGCTTCTTGCCTGTTTCTCTAAGAATTCCAGAACCTGCTGAGGCAAAATTTGCACCACCAAGTATGTTCCTCTTGAAACTGTACGGATGCTTAGCCAAAACCAAAAATGGTGGTGGACTTTCCATATAACCAAATTGCCTCGCTACTCAATCATATATAATAATCAACACAAAAAAAAAATTAAATTAAGTAAATAAATTAAATATTTTTTTCAAAAGAAAAAGAAAACATTTCCAATTCAATAATATATAATAAAGTCATATATTAAAAATTGAATTTATTATTATATTATCGAACAATAATATTATATAACCAGTAAATATTATCATTTTTTGCTAGCATTTAGTCAACAATAATTTACAACCATATTTATAAGAGTTTTGCACATAAAAAAATATATAATTTACACCTATATTTACTAGAATTTATACACATAAGTTAATATAGTTTGTACTAATATTTTTAAAAATTTATACGCATAAATTAATAAAATTTATTTATTTATATTAATCAAATAATAACAAAAAATACTAAAAATTACTAGCGCTCGTAAATTTCTCTATATTACCAATTTGGTCAGCAGTGTTGTAGCCATTGCTGAACCTTCCAGTGGGAATTTAATGAAGGAAATCAATCCCATTGTAGATGATGTTAGCCTTTGCTATACTCTTTAGAAAATTGTTGGTTCCAACATCAAAAGTTGAATCTCCAAATATGAATAATGTTGGTTTTTTCACATTATTATTATTATTCCCATAAGCTACTACTACTAGCATGGATATAGAGAATAGAAGAAAGAACAAATTTGTGAAAATAGAACATTTCTTTCCTTCAAATAATGGTGCCATATTATTTCTCTCTTTAATTTTCCCTTAAAGACTCTTGTGAATGATGAGATCAGAGACTCTCAAACACAAGAGTAGTTGATAATGATATATCTATAAACATTAGCATGTTATATATACATCACATATTAATTATATAATACGGGGTCATTGTCAAAGGAAACAATGTAATTATTAATTATTATAGAATTATGAAAAGGGTAATGCTATGTAGCTAAAATATTATAGATAATAAATAAAGATATATAATTAATAATATTTGTGTTTATAAGAGAGTGTAAATTACTCTTCTAATTTAATTGACACAATTAATTTCTTTTTATAATTAATTTTCTTTCTTCATTTAATTATACTAAAAGTTAATTCTAAATTTAATGTGAATTAAATTCCAAAAATTTTTCTCTCATTATTACTATATGCATTTATAATTCTATAATTTTTTTCTCCCAAATAAAAATATCAAATTTTTATATTTTTAATTTTTAAAAAATCTCAAATAACCTCAACACATTTAAAAAAAATAAAAAATCTTAAATTTGATCGATTTCTATTTATTGAAAATTATAAACATCCAAAATTATTGGTTTATGACCTACAAAATAAAATAATAAATTAGCACCAATTTATTGATTATAAATATCATGTATATAAAATATAAAAATTATACGTATAAAAATATAGATATTAAATTAGAGACTTTAACAACTTCTATTATACAACTCATATTTTACATATAGACTATTATAAAATAAAAAATAAAATATAAAATATAAACAAAAATTAAGAAATAAAATTTTAAAAATAATTATTAACTTAAAATTAATAAATAAGAATTATAAATAGTAAATAAAAAATATTAAAATTATGACTCTTTGGTGTACATATAAAATAATTTGAAATATATAACAAGACACATAGTTTAAAATTTAGTAATATATATGAAATTATGAATGTTATGAGTATGAAATTATGGATGTTATTAATATGAAATTTTGGATATTATTAATATAAAATTATGGATGTTATTAATATAAAATTTTGGATGTTATGTGTATGAACTTATGGATATTATGAGTAAATTTGTTAATTGAATAAATTAATTTAAGTATTTGATATTTTTTTTCAAATCTAATTATAGTAAAATTTGAAAATATATGTAAATCAAAATAAATCATTTCACTTTGAAAAATATGAAACAAATTTTTAAATTATCAATGATTTAAAAAATTATATGTTAATTTAAATGTATAATATCTTCAAAAAAAATTAAAACATTTTGAATAATAATTTATTAGTGCATATATGAAATAATTTGAAATATATAATAAAATATAGTTTAAAATTGTATAATATTAATTATAAAAATATATTAATAATAAAATTATGTGTATAAATCTATAGATGTTATGTAATAAATAAAAAATATGTTTTTGTTATTATAATATAAATTAAAAACCATAAATATAAATTATGTATATTCATTTAATAAGAATGTAAATTGATAAGGTATGTATTTATAATATACTATTTAATATATACAATTAATGTTTGATACAATAAATATTGCAATAATTAAAAACAGTAGGCGCCTAAGAGCATAATAATTAAATTTTGTCATCTAATTAAATAAAGTTAAGAATAGAGAGTTTTAGCTTATTTTGGTTCCCTAAGTTTGGTTACCAAACTTTTCTCTTATGTGGGAAATAATAAACACATCAAACATGACCGGCTTTGTAAAAATTACGGAAATATTTGATAACAAAATAGATTTAGTTAAAATTAATCAAAATTTATTTTATAATAATTAATAAATTTTAAATAAGATAAATTCTTACTGTTATTTTTGTCTCTCTAATATTACTGTAAAAATTATTAGGATATTCAAATAAGTGCCGAAATATAAGCTTATAATAATGCCAATATGGATGCATGTATTTGTTTGATTATTAATATTATGTCGAATGCATGGTACGGTGTTTGGTATTTTGTTTGTGTAATTATTAGAAGGTAATTACAATTTGAGGAGGAGGTTTAAGTTAATCAAGCTGGCCTGGGACAGAGGACTTTATTTGGTTACAAAAGTTATTGCGACGTGCAATATTTCAAATAAAATATAATGTAACCCATCTATTTATTACACGGATTATATATTAATGAGAAAATTTGGAGAACTAACAATATAGTTTTTATGGGGTGTGATTTCAAATGTTTATTTGGATATTATTATAAATTAAAAATAAAATTTTTAAAAAGTTTATTAATATTGACCGATAAATAATTTGTTTGACCTCTGTATAAATTGGGATGTTAACTTCATGGAATCCTAACAATAATATTTGTTAAATAAAATCAACCATCAAACTTCGGGTATAATCAATATATATATATATATATATATATAAGGATGAATTTTAGACATTTTGGTCATATATATAAATTTTCATATCACATGTTACAAAATTATTTTTTTTTAATTTAAATAGATAAAAAAAGACACATGAATAATTATATTTCTAGCAAATAATATTTATAATAGTAGAATATATAATTATGGATTTATTGTATGTTTTTTTTTAAATCAAAGTAAGCTATCACTTATTTTTTTAAGAAATTTAAAAGAAAACATGAGGAAGATACGTTAAAAATTTCGGGCTAAGTGATTGACGTATATGTATATGATCATGTTGATCCATTAAATTAATTGTTTGGTTTATAGATCAGATTTGGACATAAAGAAAAACAAGGTATGTAGTTGTTAATTAGATGATGTTTTAATTTGGACATAGGGCCCATAATTAGAATAGCTACCTTAGGAAAAGTTAACAGTAGTTGAACTCCATTTTTTATGGTATCCTATATTAAGAACACACACCACATATATTTAATTATTTAGTTTGTGTAAAATCATACTACCCTAGCAGCAGCCATAAATTAATTTGATATCTTTATTAGGAAAAATAGTATGTATCTTTTCTTTTCTGAACAAGTTTTGTTAATGTTCATGATTTTGACATAACCTAAACACCTAGCTAGCTAACATTATTATAATATATCAAATTCAAATAAAATGTTTTAATTTGATCCTTCTTATGAAAAGGGTTGGAAGAAGGGAACAAACCTAAGAACTGAGAAAGTAAAGAAGTATATTCCTCTGTTGAAGATTTTTTTTTGTTATTTTTCGACCTGACAGATTATTAAGACTAATTTGTCGCACATAAGAGTTTTATTAAGAATTTTGCGATAATTAATTGATTATTACATATACAAAGTTGACATTTATTTAATTAGATGAATGAATTAATTATTCAACTAATTCAAATTCATTACAAGAAAATGATTATAATTTTTATATAAATCATATAGAAAGAGATTTAGTTAGAAAAGTTGAGTATTAGATTAAATATATCCACCAATTCATGTCTTTAATAACAACAATAATATTACATGTAATACATATATATAACAACAAGAAGTCAACAAAGCTTAACTACAACAAAAACGGCACTTAACGACGGTTTCTAGAATTGTTTAATGACGGTTTTAAATTGTTGCAAAATATTTTGTGACGGTTTAATAAAACGCCAGAAAATAGGACGCGGCTAAATGGATAATGGCAATTTTATTTAACCGCTGAAATAACCGCCGCTAAACGTCTCTCTTAAATCCCATTGCTTTATTGATTTTTTGCATTGGTGTAAGATGATAATAGAATCTAGAGTAGTTTGTATTATTTATATAATGAGATATTATTATACTCGCAGTTTATTTATTATTAAATAAGATATAAAGATTCTCTCTTTTGAGAAAATCCAGTGTATGTTATTAACTATATAACATACATGTACAACATGTGAATATATAATAGTTTTCTAAAATATAACCGGTGAAAAATACAAAAATATGGTACATGTATGATTTAATTATACTTTATTCATTTTAAAAAACATGTCACTTTAAACTTTTTTTGTTATATGAAAATCCAATAATGTACCTTATTAAATAGTAAATATACCTATTGTATTTAGATATATACATTAATTGATTTTAACATAAAAAAAAGTTAAAAGTGACATTTAGTTTAAAAGTAAGATTTAATTATTTTTTTGTCTTTATAATTTTATTAAATTTTTAATTAGGTCTTTATATATATATATATATATATATATATATATATATATATATATATATTAATTGAGTCTTTACACTTTTTTTATTTTGTAATTAAGTTCTTTTAATATTAAAAACGTTAAAATTAATAGAATATTTCTCTCAAAATATAAGCGGTTAAAAATCTAATTAAGATTTTAAGTATGAATACCTTTAATTTGCGAAGAAATATTCAGTTAACTTTAACATATTTTACACTAAAAAAAAACTTAATTATAAAATTAAAAGTAGTGTCTGGACTCAATTAAAAAAAAATATTAAGACCTAATTATAAATTTGATAAAACTTTAAGGACGAGTAAATAATTAAACCTAAAAGCAATGGATATTATTAAAATTGAGCAAGTGTGCTAAAATTGAAGGGAGAAACGAATTCAGGTCCAGCAGTGAAGAAAGCAAGGGCAGCAATGGAAGAAGCATATTCAGTTGGATGATACTGATCCCAAAACAAGAACACATCTCGGTTTTCACACACACTTGCTTGAGGGCTGCATGGCACTCCAATTGGACTTGGTGGTATTGTTAATGTCAGAGTTTCATTTCCACAGCATGCTGTTTTCACATCATTCAACCCTAATTCATAAACAAAATAATGAGAGCCATTTTAATTAGCACAAATAAAAACTTAAATAAAATATTTTTCTTTATATACTTAGTCCTTCACTTTTTAAAAATATATATTTTGTTAAGTTTTTTTAAATTGATAAATTAAATTCCAAAAATAACAACAGTTTTGAGATTGAATAGCAGCCGTTTTAATTTAAATCGATGCAAAATGGTTAGTAATGAAACATAAACAACTCTAATATCCTAAAAACAGTTAGTGGCAATTTTAACAAACGGTTGGAATAATTGTTACAGAACAATATTTTGCTAAAAAATAATATTTTTTTAATTAAAATTTAGGATTTTTAAAAAATTTTATTATTGAAAAAAATGTTAAGGAAATGCTTGATTTATGCTACTTATTTTGGTTAAAGAAAATAATTTTAAAAAGCTGAAAGTACTGATTTGCATATTTTCAAAAGTTCAAAGGATTGATTCCGATATTTTGAAGGTTTGAAAAATGGTAAAAATTTACATATACAATTATTTTCATATTAGTCAAGAACGGTTAGATAATGTCAAATCATCTTACAATTTTAAATATTAATTTTATATTAAGATAATTATGTGTAAATTTTAACTTAAAAAATATAAAATGCAATTATTTTTTTATAATGTTAATAATTAATTAACTACTTTAATTATATTTACCATCCAAAACTTTCGCATATCATTTTTTCTGTTTAAATAAAAAAAAGGTTATATTGGTTACCAATAGGAGCAGGATCATCTATCATTGTAAGATTAGTAATGTCATAACCATTTGCAATGGAGTACTTCAAATCAGAGCAATCTATTCTTAATTTTGAGACCATAGAATGCAGTGATGAGTGGAACAATTGAGCAATTGCATTTATTCCATCCGAACAGTTTCCACCAAAAGTGCCACGCACTATTGGGACACAACCTATTGGAGGAACACTCACTATGCCAACTTTTCTAGCTCCATGGCTTATTAGTTCCTGTTATCAATAACAATCATGCAAAATAAAATAAATAAATTATTAATTAATTAATTAATTAATTAATTATTTCTAAATTTCAATTAGGGTAAATTATATTTACATCTTTTAAACTTCTTTTTTTAAAAGTTTAGTACATTATTAAAGTTCAATAATTCAGATTTTGATATACCAAAATATAAGTATACTAAAATTCTAATAATTTGATATATCTCTTTCCTAATTATTTAAGATTTAATTATATATATCTGATAATATAAAATAAATTAAATAAAGTACTATTTTTGCCATTAATATTTTGGATAATAGTTCAGTATTGATATTTTAAAATTATTTTTTTAATTTAAATTGATTGAAAGAGGCATGTGGATAGTTATTTTTTTAATACATGTATTTCATTATATAAGAATTTTTTTTGGATTAAATTTTTGATACTATGTAATAAAACAAAACTACTTCTTTTAAGAGTTTAAATTTACTAGAAGTAGACATATGAATAATGGTTAAATCTCTAACATATCCTGTTAATTAGTATTATTTTAAACATTTTTTTCATCACATTTAATTTATATTTTTAAATATTTTATTTTCATCCTATATATTTAGAAAATTTGTGAATGAATTTTTTTTCTTTATTAAATAAGTTTGAAAAAGAAAAAAAAGAAGAAAGAGTAGATGGAAACCTGGAGATGGGAGTGGTAAGTATCCATGAGATTGGACATGAATTGTGGCACAACCTCAGTGAAATTTGCTCCTGTCTCAGTAGCATTAATAAAGAACTCAAATATGTCATTGCTTCCCACACTTATAAGGAACATAGATTTGTTAATTCTTTTCTCTGCTCCACTGCTTTCATTTAGATACTCTGAGATTTTACTGTAAACGCTTTTGAATTGTTTAATTTGCTCATGCATGGATACAACCTCTTGCTGTTTCATCAAAATAAATTTGAAATTTCAAGTTCATCACTATATAGTATTTTTTTTTTCAAATAAAATTAAGTGAAAAAATTCAGGTGCAATTAACTTTATGTAAAGTTGATAGTTGAGAGTCGTTAGATGATAGTTTAGTCAAATCTATCAAATCTATATATATTTATTATATAATAATAACAATTAAGATCATTTAAAATGATCTTTTTCTTTATGTCCCAACAAAATAATTTGTCATAGATCTATTTTAATTTTCTCTATATATTCTAAAAATTTGAGAACTCAAATTGATAGAAAGATTTAGGTAGTTAACCAATGCAAAATGTCTTAAACTCAAAATTAGTATTATTATTCATGTTTCTCTCTATTTAATAAGTTAAATTTTTAAAAGAAATGATTCACAACAGATATCAAAACTTATACGATAAAAATTTGAGTATATTCTTTATTTTACCACAAAAATAATGTCTCTTAAAAAAAATGGAAACAAATTAAACAAGAGTAATGCTACATTACAATATATATATATATAAATTGATGATAGAAATTAAAATCATGATAGGAACAAGGAAGGGAAGGTAAAGGGAACTTACATAGGGAAATTCTCCTGTTTTTTTGAGAATCCCTGATCCACCTGATGCAAAATTGACGCCTTTAAGGATTTCTTTTTGGAAAATTTGTGTGTTATTCTTAAGATACAGATACGGCAGTGGACTCTCCTGGAACCCTAGTAATATCGCTGATCACCAAAAAGACATATTATATTATTGTATTAATTAATTAATTCGCATATGCATGGTACAAAGAATAATTAATAATGCCTACTTAACAATGGTTTCATCAAAGAATTTAAACTTTATCTATCAATTATACAAAATTTTATATTATCGATTAATTAAAAGGAATGTAATAACAATGTATTATCTATATATTATATGTACTTTTTTAGTTCAAAATAACCACAATTTTTTTTAACCTGTTTAGAAAATAGCAATGATCACAAATAATTAAACACATTTAGCAGTGATTATGCAGTGATGGTTACGTTGGGAAACACCTTAGAGTGTGGTGCTTTACCAAACATTACTAAATTCTTTGACAGCAGTTTAAAATCGTCGCAAAATTTATCTTGAACTGTTGCAATATATCATATTTCTGTAGTGTATGATACATATGATTATGATTATGATGGTTATAATAATTATAAAAATTTAATACCAGTTGAATTGTAACTAAAATTATAAGAAAGAATATTCTGAAATCACTAATAAAACATAAAGAGTTAAAGAAAGAAATTATTAAACTATCGTAAATAATTACTCAAAATGATGATTTTAAGTAATGTTAATTCCAACAATGACACCACATTTTTAAAGTTAATACAAATGATTTTATACAAAATCTTAAGTTTACAATAATTAAGTTTTATTAAACGAACTCAAAATATTTAAGAAAACAATATTTATCAAGATAGTCATTTCTCACATCTTAATCACATATTTTAATGCATACATGTTATAAAAATGATAAAGAAAATAAAATAGAAAAAAATTAATTATAAAAAAATAACACATAAATAAATTAAATAAAATTAAATAATTATTGGTGTGACCTATATATATATATATATATATATATATATATATATATATATATATATATATAAATTAGGGATGAATAGTATACATACCAAGGCGATCAGCAGTGTTTAAACCGTTGCTAAACCTGCCAGTTGGTTCTGAGTTAGGAAAATCAATTCCATAAAATTTCATATCTGCCCTTGATGTTGAATTTTTCAAGAAATTGTTGGTACCAACATCAAATGTTGAGTCCCCAAATATGTAAAGTGCAGGCACTTGTGGCTCATTGTTGTAATAAGCCTCAGCCAATAATAATCTAGAGTGCCCAATTTCCATGGCTAGGTGGAGAATCAACATAACCATCAATCTCTTGGCCATAGTTGGAAAAATTAAATTAGGAATAGCAATGCAATGTGAAACTAATTAAGTGTATAGGTACGTTGAGATGCATGGTTATATATATAATGACAAGAAGTGGACAAAATTACTAATTAAATTAAATATGCAAATGATTTTTTTTATCTTGATGAAATCACTGAAGTTTGAATTTTATTAGAAAAAATTTGACTAATTTAGTTTATTTAATAGAAGTTCATAACAAAAATACAACTATTTTAATAAATATTTTTTTCCTATTTTTATAATTCAAATATAAAACCTCTAATTAAAAAATTAAGATAAAATATTATTTTTGTCTGAAATGTTTGAGGACAAGAATAATTTAATGTGAAGTGGGAAAAAAGATGATAATATCTTAAATATCTTATATATAAGGGGTAAGTATTGTTTTGATCCCTAACGTTGAGGGTGAGAATCGAAAGCGTCCCTCATCTAATTTTCGATTTAAAATCGTACTTAACGTTTTTTTTCGTATTAAAATCGTTCTTTTAACTTTTTTTGGACATAAATGCCCTTCACTACTATGAGCACCTTATTTTCATCACCACCACCATTTTTGCCTCTACCACCACCACGGTTACCTCTACCACAAAAAAAAAACAACATTTCAACAAATCAAACAATCAGAAATTCAACTCAACAACCAAATCACCATACAACAACAATAAAATAAAAAAACAAATCAAAATCAGAAACTGAAGCAGTCACAGAAACAGAAGAAGAAGCAGAGGCTCAAGCAGAAGAAGAAGCAGAGACAGTCACAGAGGAAGAAGCAGCGTCGGCGGGTCCCCCTCCAAGCTTAGTCGCGCCCTCCCCCTCCCCCTCCCCCTTCCCCCTCTTCCTTTCCCCTTTCCCCTCTCCCTCCCCTCCCCCTTCACGTTTCCTTTCGGCTCCCCCTCCCCCCAACCCCCAAAACGCGTTTCCTTCCCCCACCCCACTCTTTCTTGTTGATGCTATGATCTGTGCTCCTTGGAGAATCAAATTAATTGCTTTCAGTAAACAAGTCTCAGTAATTAAAATCTAAATTCACTTTATCTATTGAGTTAAAATTTCAGATTTAAAAAATCGAAAAAAATATGAGGTCTAACATTTCAAGTAAAAGCAGAGAGAAAGGTTGAGTGAGAATAACAGAAAGAGAAGCTTTCAGAGCTTGAGAGGGAGACAAGAGGTTGTCTTCCGTGGAAAGGAAGCAAACAACATCAACCATGCACACTTTGCCAACGCATCTGCAGCACTCTCCTCCTTCTACTTCTCCTTCTTCTTCCTTCTTGCTGCAATGATCGCAGGTCCAGACACTGATGTTGTCTTCGGAGTTGTTGAGAGCAGCCAAGGCGTGTGCGATCTTGGAGGAAGCAGAGAGCGAGGGACCTCAACGGTGGTTTTCCAAGACAGAGGTCGTTCCCAAGGTAGAGGTCGGATACCTCGCGTTCTTGCAGAAAGTTCACTGCCATGCACGACGGAGCGAACGCAAGAACGCAACGGTAAGGAGCAGCAGCAGAGGAGCAGCGGTGAGGAGCGCCGGCGCCGTCCCCCTCCTCTCCCCCCTTCCCCTTCCCCCTTTTCCTTCCCTCCACCCCCGCGTCCTTTTCCTTTCTCCCCTCCCCCTCGTGTCTTTTTTTTTTAATTTTATATTTTTTATTTAAAATAACAATTTATAAAAGAAGGATAGTTTTGTCATTTAGAAAAAAAATTTATTAAAAAGGACGATTTTAATACGAAAAAAACGTTAAGGAAGATTTTAAATCGAAAATTAGATGATGGACGATTTCGATTCTCACCCTCAACGTTAGGGACCAAAACAATACTTACTCCTATATATAATTTTATTTTATTTTTTATTTTTAAAATTTTTTTTCTTAAAACTATCTTTTAAATTGATTCAAAATAGTAATATCAATAAAGGTTTGCTGCAGGTAATAATAACTATGATAAAACTAAAGAAACAAAAAAAATTAAAATTTGTCTTATTTAATATTTATTAATTATTACAACTAATAAATATTAAATAAGATAAGTTCGAACTGTTTTTAATTAATTTTTTTGTTATCCAATATTTTTCGCAATAACCATAAGTGTCATCACTTCCATTAGTAAATCTTTTTTATAGAACTAATAGTAAAGTAATATTGAATCACTGTTTTTTTTTAAATAATAGATAAATGAAATAAAATAAAAAGTTAAGAATATTAGTGATATTTAATTACTTTTTAAATATGACAAAAATAAACCTTTACCGAAAATAAAGAAACTAAACACCTATTATTATATATGCATAAGATTTATGTTGGTTTAAATATATGCAAACTAGGAGACTATAGGATTTTATTTATTCTGATTATTACTAATTGCTAGCTGTAGTACAGATAGAGTCCCGTTTGCAGTTAGAATTTGATTGTAATTTGTAGTCATAAACACCAACGAAAATGAAATGATGCTGTGTATGTTAACTGGATATATAATCATTAATTAGTTAATTAATTTTGTGACGGTGAATCCTAGATAATGATGAATGCACTAACAAAATTCCTTTCTTGTTTTTTACAATAATTAGAGAGAGGTCACTTTCACTTTACACAGATTCTTTCTTGATGCTTCGGCCATCGATTCTATACAAACATTCCTTGTTGAGTGCTGTATGATCAATAATCAAGACTCCATATATGATTTATTTTAATTATTTTAACTTTCTTTTAAGGTTTTGTCGTTGTTGTTTAAATCTATTATAAATCTAAATGCTCGTGCTGTGCTATAATTATTTTTAATATTATAAATATAATTATTTATATAAATATAGTTTTTTGTTAGTATCTTTTAATTTGACATGCTAAGAATTAATTAATTATGAATCTAATTTTTTTTAAGAATTTATTGCTAATAAATAAATTATTACATATATAGATCGTATTATAAAATCCCCGCAAAATAATGCCTTCTTTTTAGTGGTTTTAGACTGTCCCTCTATTTACTAATATGCATGCATGGCTTATTTTGAATTGAAGCTGCAATCGTAAAGATGATAATTATTTATAATACAAATTAAAAAAATTGCACAAAAAACATATCCAAACGTGTGTGATTTATTATCGACTATTACAACAACAATATTTTGTCAATATCGGCAATTTCAAAATTCAAAATGTGATCGTCAGAATCTTCTTCTTGTTTATGACATCACAGGGTGGCCATTGGCCTTATATTCTTGCATTGTTTTTCCGTATTATTCATCTTCTTATTTGTTTAAGAATTAACAATTTTAATTTAAAAATAAATCAATTTAGTATCTGTTCCTGCGCAAATTTGGACGCTCCGAGGTATAGCTGTGCAAATATGCTCACTGGAGAGGGGACGTTAGGCACCTGCAAAGGGACTCCAATGCTCAAATAAGTAAGAATGTGAGATTATATATTCAGAGTCAAACTGAATGTTTTGCGTACCTGTGGCTTAGTAGCTCACCAGTATATATTGAGTTGTTCTGAGGTTTGTTATTCGTATCCTTGTTGCTGATTTGACGGAGTCTTTTGTTAGTGCTCCGATAGTTGGGATTTTGGTGGTTTGGTTAGAGAGATTTATGGGAGTTATCTCTTTCGGCGGTTTTTTTATTCCGAACTTTATTGAGTCAGTCGGTTTTGGTGGTAATGGATCATAGCCCCCAAGTTAGACTTATTTTGAAGAATCGAGTTATAACAGGTTGAACTTCAGAAGTATAGTTCGGAATCAGAAATAGTCGGAGCCCCCAAGCTCAACTTGATTATCACGCATTTTGAAAAATATAGGGGCTGACTTATGGTTTTTGGCGGTTAATGTGGATACGAAAGGTTTTGTTTTGGAAGAGAGAGAAGGTTTTTTTCGAAAAGATAGGTGCATTTAATTCTTATTGGGTATTGAAACGGTGATGGATATTAACCATTGATTTGTAATGTGCCCTTTTTCATCGACGGATGGGGTTTATTGTTGATTTGCTGAATGTGTGAGTGGTGGGCTAGTGGGTGGTTTTTACTTGTCTCTTTGAACGTTTATTCTAGGTTTTTACAATATCTGTGTATTTGCTGAAGATGAGTAAGAAAGCTTAGTGACTCTTTGCTTGGTTTCTTTTTACTGCATTTGCTTTGTTTGTGAGATGGAAAAAGAAAAACGGGTTATGGTGGGGACGGCTGTTAGGGGTAGGGGAAAAAAGAGGTTGCTGATGAGAAAGATAAGATTGTTGAGGAAGTTTGGGTCTGGGACCCTAATGACCCTTTTGCCTGGGTGGCGGAGTCGGTCAGAAAGTATTCTTCTGTGTTTGATGATGAGCAGAGCGTGTCTCAGTTAGGCTCGGTATCGTCGTGGGTTAGAGAGGGTAGTGGTATTATTAGTCTTAGGTTTTTGCCATGTAGTGTCGTTGATCGTGTATATGACCGTGGTGAGGGGTTCGAGCATTTCTTCATGTACAGTTGTGTTTTTGTGGACCTGGGAGTGAAATTTCCTTTTTCTGAGGTTGAACGTGGGGTGTTAATGCAGCTTAAATGTGCACCATCGCAGTTACATCTTAATTCCTGGGCATTTGTAAGAGCCTTCGAAATTTTGATGGACTGCCTGGAAATTGAGCCGTCGTTGGAAGTCTTTTTTGAGTTGTTCCAATGTAAGAGGGTTAAGAGAGGTTGTTGGTTGAATTTGGTCAGTGCTCCTGGTCGCATTATTTTTAGTTTGTATAGGTCTTCCTACAAGAGTTTTAAAGCTATGTTTGTGAAGGTTAGTCGCTGATGACGAGTTTCCTTGGTATGTTGACGATTGTCTTTTGGAGAAATTTCCTTTATTTTGGGTCTCGAGATCTAGGCAGATATTAGGTATGGATAGAATGGAGTAGAGAAATGAGATAGTTGTTGCGTTTTTAGTTAATCATATATCTTCTTCTGACTTGTTATCTGTCATGGAACTGCTTGAGTTGGAGACAGATAAAGATGCGTTGGTGGGATATATAGGTAATGGTTGTAAGGGTCTTTATATATATGTGTTTGATATGGTGTGTGACTTCTTTTTTGTTTTTGTTAGTTGAGAAGGCTCCCAAGATGACTTCAAGTGGCCTGCGAGCATATTTTTGGGCCAAAAATGTTGAGAAACAGGGCTCGAGTAGTCATGTTATGGCAAAAAAGGTGGTGAGGTTGACCAACTGTTGGCTGCTAAGAATGTCAGCTTCAAACGAAAAAGAGTTGATGGGAAAAAGGAGAGACCTGTGAACTTGGCCGAGGATAAGCTCGGCAGAAGGGATATTGATTTAGAGGTGGTGAAGCGTTTTGCGGAAAACCAGAGAGTGCTTCATGGTTATAGAGGTGATGAGAATTTGACCTCGCTGTAGAGTGAACATTTCCCATTGACCATGGTGGCTGATGAGTATTGTCAAAGTCTAGCCAATGTCAAGCTCGTTCAGGAGGTTGGTGATCTTGGTGTTTGCCAGTATATTTAGGTATAATATCTTTGCTCGTTTTTCTTTTGTAACGTTATCTTGTGTTGTTTTGATTTGATTTATTGGTTGTTTCAGGTGATCAGAGCTCGGCTGATGTCTATCGGCCGAACGCAGGAGTTAAGACATGTTAGGAATTTGTTTGACAAAGCTACTGTAGATCAGCTAATGCAGGATAATTTGGATAAAGGGAACAAACTTTGCACTGCTTCGGACTTGGTGGACTCTTTGCAGGAGAAATTAACTGCTGCAAAAAATGTCAGAAAGAAATCTGCTGAAGAAAAAGCCGCTTTAGAGGCTAGGCTAGCTGCGCTGGTGGCCGAGAAGAAGGAGCTCGAGACTGGCAAAGAAGACCATGGCCTCGAGATGTTTACTGCTGGTTTTGAGAGGGTTGTTGAGCAAGCGAGACTTCTGGTGCCTGCTGCCGATTTGTCTGCAATGGATCCGTGCAAGGTTGTTGTTGGTGAGGAGTTAGTTGATGATGATGAAGATTGTGTTGAGGGGGAAGGCGAGAATCCAAATGTTTAGCTATTTCTCTTGTAGTAGACTATTGCTCTTTTGTTTGTGTTTTAGAACTCCTGGCTTATAGCCATTGATTGTGTTTGATGTAGTTGGTTTTGTTTTGAACTGTTGGCTTGTTTAGCCAAAAGAATTTGATAATGTTAGGATTTGATCACATGTTTACATTACATGTTTGATTTTGTGGAAAATGTCTTTGAATACTCGTACTTTTGAGTTAGTATTATTTGTTGGTAGTACTCGGCCGTGTAGGATAGAGATTTTATTATTGAATGTAGGTTATGTATGTTGTATGGTAAGATGATGATTGAAAAAGTGTGGGGTAGTGTGCCTAAGATTATATTGTAAGGACTTTTGCAATCAACAACAAGATATTGTATATCTATGGTTTTGCTGTCAGGATAATCTCCAAATGTGGTTTGTAACCAGATATAACATCGGATAGAAACTCGCTCACCTGAGAAACCTACCAATTCCCCGAGTGATGGTTGGAGAGCTTTGTCACTTAACTTCATCTTTTGAAATGTTGAGTAAAATAGCATATCTGCGCTGCTCCCCGGATCCATCAGGATCTTCTTTACCAATGGCTCTCCGACCTGTGCTGTGGTGACTATGGGGTCGTCCAGGTTGCGATCGGTTGCCTTATAGTCCTTGGAGAGGAACGAGATTTCTGGTTTGTCCTGGTTGACAGGTTGGGACGAAGTTGATCCTGTCATTGTCATCATAGCTTGGTACGATCTTTTTCTTGTGCTCCCCTCCTTTGCTATGGCTGTCTTGCTTCTGGCGTAGGAGCTCAGCCATTCTCTGATTTTCGGCCCTAAGGGCTTCATTGATGGCCAGAAGCTCGGCCGGGTTAGTGTTTGAGGGAGCGTGGCTGTGCTCATCCGCCATGTGCTGTGACCTGCAAAAAAGATTAAAAGGTGTAGAAAATAGAGAGTCATGAGGTTAGAAAAAGTTCCGACCCCACAGTGGACGCCAAATGTTCCTGCGCAAATCCATGTGCTGTGACAAAGATTAAAAGGTGTAGAAAATAGAGAGTTGTGAGGTTAGAAAAAGTTCTGGCCCCACAGTGGGTGCCAATTGTTCCTGCACAAATCTGGACGCTCCGAGGTATAGCTCACCGGCTTTCCTTAGAGCAAGAGGCAGAACGTCAGCTACTCACTGGGAGGCAGCGTTGGGCACCTACAAAAGAATTCTAACGCTCAAGTAAGTAAGAATGTGAGATTATTCAGAGTCAAACTGAATGTTTTGCGTACCTGTAGCTTAGTAGCTCACCAGTATATATTGAGTTGTTCTGAGGTTTGTTATTCGTATCCTTGTTGCTGATTTGATGGAATCTTTTGTTAGTGTTCCGATAGTTGGGATTTTGGTGGTTTGGTTAGAGAGATTTATGGCAGTTTTTTATTCCAAACTTTGTTGAGTTAGGTCGGTTTTGGTAAGTTTGTTGATTCAATAAAATTATTTAACAAATAAATCGTTTGTTTGATAATTTTAACAAACATTTTCAATATTTTAGTCAAACTAATTTAATCTGTAATGAATATCGGGCTAGTAACCTTTTAGAGAATAATTTTTACCGTTGCATTTTTAATACAATGGTTTGAATCAGTAATTGATTTGGCAACGGTTTTAGACTATTATCTCAAATTATTCACATGTCACGTGAAGATGGTTAGAATAATTTTTCTTGTAAAAATTATTTATGAAATGTGAACATGTAGATGTTATGAAACAGTTTAATTACATATGTCAAACTATTTAATAACAGTGCTTAATTAGTTATTATGATCTTCACATCAAGATTACTCTAAACATTCTCATATATATTAGCATAGTCATATTATTAAATCGGGTAACGCTAGGGAGACAATGAAATATGTTTACAATGGCTACAATGGACCGTTTAGAAGATCCAATTTAGTTTAATAGAGTAAATTAACCCATTAATAACCCTAATCTATTATAGCTGTTTAGTTAATCATACCACAAAATTTTAAGTAATTACATTTTTCCCCAAAATCCTAATACAGTAGGTTGAGACCGTTTCACTCCCTATCCAAAACCCTTGCAATTGTTGCAGAACCTTGACCAGGAAGACCCGTCAGCGCCGCAAACGTCAACCACGGAAGACAAACAGGGAACGGAAGCTCACCCACCGTGGCCGTCGAGAACACCTCGCCATAACCGCCGCTGAGGCCGTCCGTGCTCCGCCTCCGATCAGAACCGAAGGGAGAGTGGCTGCTGAACATCCCGCTGTCACCAACCCGGAGTCCGTCCGCGCTCTGCCTCCGATCAGAGCTGAAGGCAGAGGAGCGCTCACCCCGAAACGAGCATTCGAACAGTTCTACTCGCGTGGGCAATGCCATCGTCGAGCAGCTGAACATCCGATTCGAGGAAACCAGTCGCGTGCTCGTCACAGGGAAAACATCTAACATCATTAGCGGAAGATCATGACAATCTAAGGTAAGTATGTGGCGTTGTTCATTTTTCGAAGAGTTATCACTGTTGCATGTTGTATTATAGATAGATTTTGTTGATGATATGAGTGATTAACCATGGTGAGAAAGCTTTGGGTGCGATGGTAGCATTCCGGAGATTGTGGAGTAGGTAGTTCATTTACGTTGTTGCAATTCATGATGATTTAACTTTAGCGCGAAAAAAGGACGAAAAAATTTGTTGGTTTTGATTTCATATCAGTTTAAATTAATTTTTTTTCTTTTTTTTACTGTATCTGTGTGGACTATGTGCATCTAATTTGATGTTAACTTGCTTGATCATTGTTGAATATTCGTTGATATTATCTTCATTTTTTTGGTGGCTTTGTTTTAGCAATTGATTAAAGTTTAGCGCGAATTTAATTGTGTGAATTTAATAAGGCTTGCTAATTGTTGTGCTTTTAATTGTATGAGTTGATTTGTGAGTCCGCTTAAATTCAAGCTGAATGCAGCATTTGTATGAGTCGGTCTGTGTTTAATGTGCGCACTGGAGGGGTTTGTGCATTGTTTCTACTTATTTTTGTAGGAAATATGGTTTTAGTCGTTGGATTATGTAATTGTTAATTTGTCATGTTATGTTTTTTTTCCTTGTTATAAAGTGAAAATAACCTTGCATTGCATTGCAGAGGACCAATTGCATGATCAGGTGTTAGCATACTCACAGCACCTAGTACAAGGACGTTGACGCGACGGGCTGAAGGATTACCACCTACGGAAAAGGTCAAGGATAGGAAAAATTAGCATAGTCATACTAGACTAAAACTTTTGATATGCTTGTTTTGCTTATACACTGGTTCTAGTCTTGGAAATTTATTTATGTGAAACTAGGAGGACGTAACTATGGACCCTCTTTTACCTTTTGTAATTTTGTGAATATGTTGGTCTTCATTCACTCAGGCATGACATTCTAAAAAATTCATGAAAGTGAACATCCATTTTCTTTATGAAAGGAACCATCCATATTCTAGCTAAAACGGACATCCGTCTAAATATATCTTTATTCAGGGATTTATCTTTAGTTTTTCAAAATGGAACGACTTGAAATTGTTAAGCATTGAGTTCTTGAAATTTGAACTTGAGTTGAGTTTTCATAAAGCATTCTGAACAGATGTTACAGCGAAAATGAACATCAATTTTTTCTGTGAAAGTAACCATCTAGAATCTTACTATAAAGAACATCCAGTCTTTATCCAGAGATTTATGTTTACTTTTCCAAAGTCAAATTACTTGAATTTGTTAAGCATTGAGTTCTTGAATTTCGACATTGAGCCAAGATTTCATGAAGCGTCCTGAATAGACGCTATAGTGACCACAGTCTGAACATTCAGTTATATGTAAAGATGAACATCCAACATTTATGAGTAGCGATAATCGTGTAATCAATAAGTGAGATCATATAATCAGAATGAACATCCATCTTATCTAATAAATTAACCATCCGGATGGATACAATAATGGTGAACATCATTAATATTTAGAAACGAACATCCAAATTTTTTTTAAAATAAACTCATTCTTTCTAGACCAGATAACTGTTTTCGTTTATAGTATCTAGTACATGAATTATGTACTGAAAGTCATGTTCAACAGAAACTAACTATTGTCTAATGAACTTAACAAAGACATGAACCCATCAAATTGGTGGGGCTCATTGCGGCGAACCTGAGCACCGACCTCCAGAGTCCAAACCTCGTAACTAAGATCCGTCTCTTCACTTCCAACCTCAATAACATCCGATAGTTGCATGGCCTACAATTCCAAAAAAATAAAAAAATAAGATAAATCCTTAGTATATATCATTTACTTGAAATCTCACTAACTAGCACAAATAATGTAACCATAAAAAAGAAATCAAGTCAATCATTCTACCAAGCACATAGACCAAAAAAGAAACATCACTAACCAGCACAAACAATGTCACTATACATCACATACATGAACATGCAGTAGATACAACTACCAAGCACATAGTCCAGACATCGGTTTCAGAGCCAATGGTGACTAGAGTTGTTTTTTTTTTTATTCATTTAGTGTTTATCATATGTGATCATATGTATATTCCAAACTGAACATGCAGGAAGCATATTAAGTCGCCCATCCGTTAATAACTAACTCTTGGCTATTTAATTTTCATTATCAAATTAAATCTTAATGATGATAATAACATTCACTATTTTTCATATTCAACAATCTCATGCTTATACATACAATTTACATTAAGCCATATAAATTCATATATCAATAAAAGTTAGTCCAAGAAAGACCTAATTTCATCCAACGTCACATTAATATGCCATGCTTAATTAATACATACAAATTCCTCATACATAAAAGTATACCATGAACATAAAACCTTCATAAATTTGGTTGAATCATGAATGTTTATGATGCATTTGGATAAGCATTAAACATAAAAATAAATATGCCACTTGGAAGATGGAACACGATACAGCGGTTCAACCAAATTGGACTCCATTAAAGAACTTCCGCGGAATGATAATATGAAGACAAACCTAATATGTAAAATGTTGAGGAAAACAGGTTAAAAATGTGTAATATGCTCAAAAGAAAGTGAGGTTTTCCACAATTAAGAAGCATAAGTAACTAATAAAGGAATAAATGCAATTAACGCGCAAACAACTTAGACTAAAGCAATTTAGAGTGAATTGAGACTGAAAAACTTAGTTATTGCAATTGTGTATTGAATTTGTGAGGGTTAATCAAAATTAGCACAAAGAAAATAATCAAGGCAATAATAAAGAAGCCTACTTATTCATGTCAAAGAGTATAAAATAATCACATAAACACAGCCCTTTGTTCAAGAAGTAATAATTTTGATAAAAACCAATTTTAATTGCTCAAAAACTTCAAAGAACGAGTGATGATGCATGTGATCATTTATGTTCAAAACCAACATGAATAAACCATTTCATTCAAATCACTCAATAAAACATGGTATGCACTTCTTAAAAATATACCAAACAATTGATAACATCTGAATTTTTAACCAAATTGGTATTTTGATAAAAAAGCACAAACAAGTGCATAACAAAATTCAAGCTCAAACATCATTAGAAATCATATAAAAGTGCACAATTATAAATTATAATGCCTCGTGAGAATAGAATTTAAGTCAAATGCTAGCCATACATAAGAATTAAACATATAGATTTCATTTAGGCATTTCATCGAACATATGGTGTGCATCATATGTAAACAGAGCATTCAGTTCAATGGAAGCAGTGATCAACCCATAAAATTCAGCCAACAAACACGTTCAATCTAGCAACAGATATTAACTAGTCCTAAGCCTAATCTATATGCAGAAACCAAAATTAAAAGTAATGAAATAAATAAAATAGAAAGAACCCGGTACAAGGAAAGGGATGGAACCTGCGTTGATGAAAGAGAGAAAGAAGAACGGGAGCAGTGATGGTGTCGCAACGGCACAGAACTTAGCCACTGCTGGGTTGCACCGGGGTGTTGCTCGCCGGAGCTGGCAGGCGCGAACGGCGGCGTGGGGCAGCGAACACGGCAGGGAGAAATGGGGAAAGAGGAAAGAAAGAGAAAAGAGAAAGGGTGGGCGACGGTGGTTGGTTGGCTGGGGGGTGATGCTTAAGGTGATCTGGGTTGAGAAAACGAAGAAGAGAGATAAGGGTTGGTTAGAGAAGAAGTGATGAAGAGAAAGGAGGCAATGACGGATTCAAAAAGGGGTTTGTTGTTTTGATTCTATAACTGATGGTAATTTTAATTTAATTCAAATTTCAAATTAAAAAGAATTTAAAATTAAATAACTACCTATAATTTAATTTTAATTACAATTAAACTTCATTGTACGCATTATACAATAAGGCTATTATCTATTCGTACTTTTCCTATTAAATCCTTGCATTGGTACTGTAACGACTACTGGATGTGAGCAATTTTAACTGTGGTATATAGTATTTTCAATTGGTTCATAAGATTTAATTAAATAAAAAATAATAAATACCAATTAAGTCACATGAATTGATTTCTGTCATTATATTGACTATAATTAAAAAGTATTTACTTCAATTAGTTGTTAATATGCATTTTACTGCCTATATAAGAACTACACAAATATATAATTGAGGCAGAAGTTTATCAAAAAATTAGCGAGAATCACATTTATAAAGATGATAGTGAACGTTATTTATTATTTTAAAAAATTAGGAACTAAATTGATTTATATTATTTAAGAAACTATATATATATATATATATATATATATATATATATAATATATGTTAGATTAGAACAACTTAAAAATCATTATTTATGCGTTACCTTAAACTATTATTATTTGTCACATATGTTATCTCTAAATCTATTATCCGATCTAATTCAAAAAAGATAAGCAAATTGAGTAGATATGAATTTATTTTTTGGATAAAATCGACATGTGGTACATAGTTGTCCTTAGCTCGTGTTGTGAGGTGTTGGGTTAAGCCTCACAATAAGCGCAAGTCCTGTGCTTAATTGCCAACCCTAACTTAGGTTGCATAAAAAAATTATTATTAAATTGAAATTCAAGGGCCAAAAGAAGTTTTAGAAAATTCAAAAAAGTCCAAACACATATTTTCCGAATTTCGAATAACAAGCACACAGATCAAGATGGATTAAAATATTTCATTGAAATTATATAACTCGATATCAAGCAAGTGTTTCATAGTTTGTCAAAGACTTTCCACTAATTTTTTTCTTTTCTCGATAATTAGATCAACTTTGACTCTGAAATAGGAGGAAAAAGAGAAATAATAAAAAGAATAACCCCAAAAGAATCAAATTAAAGAAAATAAATTAAGTCTTTTAGGATACATATTACATTATTCTAATTTTCTACCCCTCATATATTTGATTGCTATTTTTTTTTCTACCCGTCATATCTTTGATTGTTTTTTTTTTTTTTCATTTATTAAAAATCCTATTAAAGCATGTATAGGAGATATGACTTATGAGAATCATGAAGTTTGAACCAATGTGCTTAAATTGAAGGGTGACACAAATTCAGATCCGCCATTGAAAAGATCATTGGCAGCAAGCTGAGAGCCATATTCAGTTGGATGGTGCCTATCCCAGAACAAGAATTTGTGGCGGAATTCGCATACTGTCGCATTTGGGCTACATGGGGTTCCACCGGTGAGAGTTTGATTTCCGCAGCAAGCAGTTGCTACATCACTCAGACCTTCATTAAATATAATCAAATCTCTTAGAGATATAAGCATTTACGTATGTTTTCGTATAAACTCAAATTTTTAAGAAAAGTGATTTTTCGACAAAATTTATTATTAATTTTTGCCAAGAAATGAACATAACTTGTTTTATTTTGTGCAATCTATCATGATGAACAACTTACCATAAAAGTTATAACCCTTCGATGATTATACTTAATAAAAGAAAATAAGTGTAGTATTAATAGAAATTTATATTATTTTCAAAAAAGGATTTTACTATCGTTGTATTTCTTAATTAAGGTCTCTAACATATATATAAAAAATATATATATTTAAAAACTTAGAATGTATTTAATTTGTATTTTTATTTTTAATATTTTTTATTTTTATAATTTTGTAAAGAAAAAAAAACTAAGAGATAAAAATAGAAAATAAACTTTTATTATTTTGATTTTTTTTTACAAGATTTTAAAAACAGGACACAGTAAAAATGAAAATGCATCCTTAAATATTTAGGATTTCCATATATATGCTCTGTATTTTAAATTAAAATAATTGTTCAAAATAAAAAAGTTAATATTTTAAGATAATTATTGTCTTTTTTCCAATAACACTCTTAATTTAATTGTGATAATTGAGTACAAATTAGTTATACATATATGTGAATTTATTTAAGTGTAATTTACTGTATTTATACAATATAAACATTATTCAAAATTCATTTATTACTTTCTTTTTTAAAATTGTGATTATTTACAATTTTTTGAAATAGGTAGATAATAAACTTTGAAACTTTAATTTCCATTATAACAATAATCTTAACAAAATTCCTGACACATAAAACCCTTGAAACAAAGGTAATTGAATTATCTAGAGGCAGATGCATGTTTACCAAGTGATGCAGGATTGTTGATCATTTCAGTGGTAATTGAATATGTGTTTCCAAAGGAGAAATTAAATTCAGGGAACTTTGATGAGTTCAAATCTAGCAGCATATAATACAATCCATAGTTAAAGAGTTGAGCAACAGCATTGATTTCATTGGAAGAGTTACCACCATAACTTCCACGCACATCTGGGACAGAACCAAGAGGAGCAAGACCTAGTATGCCAAATTTTCTGCCTCCCAGGTTTATTAAGTTCTGTAATGATCAAAGGACAATAATTGTTAGATATTATTATTATTATTATTATTATTATTATTATTATTATTATTATTACAATCCTGCTACATTACCAATAGCATTTCTGTCAATTTCTGTCAACTCTTGTTTATAACGATATTTTATGGAAGTGTCTTTATGAATGTATCTAATAAAAATTTCTTTTTTATGACCGTATCTAATGGAAGCGTCTTTATAGATATATTTTCTGGATGTGTCTTTTTATATATGTGTTTAAAATATAATAATTAATTATTGTTGGCAATAAGTTGGTAGATAATATATTAGTACCCTATACTTCTCCTTAATATTATTATTATTGGAAATAAGGCTAGCACAATTAATCCGAATTGATTAAAAGCTAGTTCATTCGTATAAATAATTTATAATTTTAGTTATTAATATTGATAGTGATCTATGAAGGAAAAATAATTAAAAGAGAATAACAAAATAAAATCTTCACCACAACCATTCTAAAAATATTGTTAAATAATTATTAAATATTAAAATAAATAGAACTGTTGATAGTATTAATCATTCCTATTTAAAAATATGAGAGAAAGAGAGGGAAACTAAACTACTATAAAAATCATTTTTTTAATTAGTAGTTATTTATTTTATTTTTAGCGATAGTAAAAATAGCTATTAATATATTTATCAATAATTAGACATTACTTATTTTATATTTTGTTGTTAAAAAATTTTAATAGTAATTGTATAATTGTGTGAAAGGCCTTTTTAATGATAGTAAAAAATATACCATTGTCATTGTAACATATAGTAATAATGACAAATATATAATTACCAAATAAGACATATAGTGGTCATTATGTTATTGTCATTAAAAATTTACCATTAAAAATGATTTTTGTTATAGTTTTGATACATTCTTTTACAATACTGTTTATTTTAAAAACTTAAACTAATAAAAAAAACACATGAATGATTATATTTTTAATATACTTTTCGTACAAAATTTTTTGTTAAATTTGTATAAGTTTTTTTTTTCAGATTGTCTTTTTCTTTTTATGTAACAACAATTGAATTACTCTAAATTTTTAAGTCAAAAAAATTTTAATATTATATTATAAAATTATTTTTTTTAAATAATTTAAACTAATAAAAAAATATATGAAAATATAAATACTTTATTATCTTAGATAAATTTTGTATATACTAGGGACACCACTACTACCAATCCTTCGAAGTAATGAAAAGTAGAGGTGTCAATTTAATTAGCCCTAAGCTTTAAGGTTGAGCTTTAACCCCATAAAGACTCTATCTTTTAAGATCAAATTAGCTGAAAAAAATTCATATCGAGAATAGATTCAAAATAGTTCGAAAAAGAGGAAAAGATATTTCACTATATTATAATATGTACTATATGAATCTATAAATTAATTAACGAGACATATATTTGTCTTCACTTTTGTTATCTAAGATTCTTTGTAATCGAAATATATATTCACTTTTAGTCTATAATTCAGCATAGTAAGAATATTTATTTTTCACTTTTAGAGCTAAATCTAACGTGTCTCTACTACTTATTATATGCCGTTTAATGTCTTTCATGAATAAAAATGTATTTATTTTTAATAAAAAAGTAAATAAATAAATAAAAAAGGAAAGTATGTAATGGGAATGAAAGAAGACCGTGAGATGAGCTTGATAGCTAGCGATCAAGTCCGGCAAGAATTGTTGCAGTTGTTGGATGAGGCTGCTGGAGTTGCTTACATTGAACATCAAGAATTCATTTATGTCATTGCTTCCCACACTTATAAGGATTAGAGATTTGTTGATTATACCTTTTGCGGCACTTTCATTTAGATACCGTGTCATATTGTCGCCAACTCTTGAGAATTGTTCAATTTGTTCTTCCATGGATATAACCCTCCCCTGCATGTTTCCATCCATATATTCATGTTTTAGTTTTTGAAAAACATTATTCATACACCAAATACTCTTAGCATCTGTGTAAAAATACATTACTAATTAATTGTGTATTTAAATTATTTTTTAATTGACAAAAAATGTATGTTTAGTCATTAAGGAAATATTGATATCAAAATCGTATTGCATGTTAATCAACCAATTAAGATCTATTTTTTATTATTTATTAAACTATCAATGTTCAAAGGGGAGTACTAGATAAACAATAGCCATCTTGAACAATATGAATAACGACTAATCAAATAAAAACATACTACATCTCTAAATTAATCATCTAAATTTTAATATTAAAATAATCATCTGTATACCTAGTAAAATAAACATTCGATATATTTATTGTTCACATTATTTAATATTTTCATTGTCTACCTATACTTTTTCATGTTCAAATAACCAATATTAGTGAACTATATTAACATTATATCTAAGTCGTGTTTGAAGTGTAAATGAACTTGAGAAAAGAATATCTTGTTAAATAATGTGTGTATAGTACTTCATATAGCATGTCATATTTTATTTAACATGACACATTGACAAAATATTAAACTTTTATTGTTGAGTTATATATACTAAATTAACTACTTACCTAATGCAACCTATTAAGGAATTAAATTGTCTAAGTTAAACGGAGGGAGATAGAGAGAGATATACAAAGCGTTTTTTTCCAGTGTGGTGGAGAATCCCTGCTCCTCCTCCAGCAAAATTGACTCCCTTAAGGATTTGGGTGTTGAAATCTTCTGTATCATTTTGTACAAGATACAGAAATGGCGGTGGACTCTCCTTGAATCCTAGTAATTGCACTGACCATGACCCAGAAAACAAACACTATTATAGATTAATTAATTATTAGAATAACATGTATATTATTACGATCCATCTATATATCATATCATGCATTAAAATATTAATGCTTGAATTGCACTACAAAAAAATGCCAAATAGCAGCGATTTATTTAGAAATTGTATAAAAAATTGACCAGCAATGGTTTATCAACCGTGGTCCTTTAGGATATGAGGATTAGTTTTTGTAGCGATTTCTAATAACCGCTGGTATAATCGTACTAATTCAGTATATTGCGTTAGATTATCCATTAAATTATCTAACTCAGTATTATTGGTTTCATCGGAATTGAATAATCACTACAACAAAAACAGTGGATGCATGATGCCAATTATATACATATGTATGCAGCTGTTGTTCCCTGCTGGTCTTTCTTTCGCGGCTTATAACCGCCACGATATGAAGAGTTAATATTTAATAAACATTTAAAAAAAGTTGCAGCTTTTGAACTGTTGTGATTTTACTTTGTAGTTTTAAATATGAAAGGAAATTAAAATGTAAGTATAACGCAAATTAAAGAGTATATATGTAATATAATTTAGCTTGAATAATTATAAAATTATTTTTAATTAGTGTTAATACACAAACGTTATTCAAACAAATTAAATAATGATAATAATAAGTAGCATGATTATTCTTAATTAATAATAATAATAAGTTTACCAATGCAATCAGCAGTGTTATAACCATTGCTAAACCTTCCAGTAGGCTTGGAGTGAGAAGGAGAATAATCAATCCCATAAAATGGCATATCAGCCTTTGACTTTGTATCATTCAAGAAATTGTTGGTACCAACATCAAAAGTTGAGTCCCCAAATATGTAAACTGCAGGCACTGCTGGATCTCTATACCCCACCACATTCAATAATAATCTCGACCCAACAACCATGGCTTCAGCAGCTAGGAAAATAATAATTAACATATTCTTCATTATTCTTCTCATGATCGCCATATATATAAAACTTTAATTTTGAAAATGTATATGTATATATGTGCTTTATGATATGTTTATGTGATTGTAAATTAATGGATAGGTTTGATAATTCGGCTCCGAAATATAATAACTACGATTTGGACAAACATGCAAGTTATGTCACCACTGGCTTTTAGTGCGAACATTTCTAGCTGTAAATATTCCAAAGTAATCCATTTGGTTGGTGCTTCAATTTTTTGTATGTGTTATTGTTAAGTTTATTCATTCATTAATTTAAATAATTTAATTACTAATAATGCAAAGAATAATACAAGAGTTCTCTACATAAAAAGTATATAATTTACGTTTATATTTACTAAAAATTTGTACATACGAATTAATACCGTTTATATTCATATTTTTTAGAGTTATACACATAAATTAATAAAATTTATTTATTAAAAATAATTTAATATTTATACTAATCAAATAATAATAAAAAATATTAAAAATGACTGGTTTCACAAGATTTTTTAATGCAAATCTAATAAAAATTATGCTAGCTAAAATATATTTATATTGTATTATCTCAAATACTAAACACATAATACGTGAGAATTGAGATACGAATCTAATTTAATTAATTTTTTGTTTGACATTAGCACTTTTATCGAATGCAAACCTTCATAAAATTTACTAACTCCGATGATATAGATAAACTTGTTCCCCTTTTTGTTGGTTTGTGCTCTGCAAAAATAATCCAAGAGATAAATGCCGTCATTGTTTTTTCTTGACTTGGATTAAAACTCCTAACAATGATATCGTTGGATATTAGTGGCTAAAACAAAAATAATCATTTTAAAAATAAATTAATAAAAGTGGTTATCAGAAAGAAAGAGGCAAGCTAGCTAGTTTCTAAGCAAAATTAAATAAAATAAAGAAAAGAAATTTTAGATAAATAACTAGCCTTGATAATTATTATTATATATACTAAAGGTAGGAAAGAATATTTTTTGAAATTGTTATGCAGAAAATTTATAAATTATAATACATATATATAATTTAACTCAAAAATATTATTTATATACCAAAATTAATTATTAATATATTTATATATATAATATTTAATTTGTTTTAATATATATTTATATTTTAATATATATTTTATGTTAATAATTAATTTTAATATACACCTAACATAATTGAACTTAATTTTACATGATAATCAGGTATAATTAT
Source organism: Arachis stenosperma (assembly GCF_014773155.1). Classification (NCBI taxonomy): domain Eukaryota; kingdom Viridiplantae; phylum Streptophyta; class Magnoliopsida; order Fabales; family Fabaceae; genus Arachis; species Arachis stenosperma. The sequence continues at coordinate 12,716,586 of NC_080377.1, forward strand.
TTGTGTAACATTTTAAACAAAGAATGATGGTTGGCAAACCATTTCTTGAAGGTTATATTCACATAAGATTCTTCTTGGTATTTTTTAACATCCTTTATGTGATATAATAACAAATCCAGCAAGCACCATAGTAATTATAAAACAAGTAAAAACTATTAAACTAATTCGACAATTATTAAAAATTGAATTAGTTTGATAATAAAATTATTTAAAATGAGTAATTCATGTGTTGGATAATTTTGTTAAATATTTTGAATAATTTTATTAAATTAATTTAATCTTTAATAAGAATCAAATAAATTTATATATTTTTATAATAAAAAAAGAGATTTAGTATATCCTTAATAAAAAACACAGGGAATAGAAGGAGAAAAAGAAGTGACGTCATCACATTATTTATGCAAGCGGGGCTTTCTTTCTGTTTAGTACTTTAGTTTAGTACTTTAGTGCAACCCAAGAATAGATTTCAAAAAAAAAACTTTGTGTTTAGTAATTTAGTTTTCTTGTTATTTTTACTATTGGTATTATATTATTTATATATTAAAATTAGTCACTAATATATTTATATATATAAATTAATATATATGTTATTTAATTTATTTTTAATGTAAATTTATATTTTAATATGTATTTTATATTAATAATTAATTTTGATAATTGGTTTTAATATACACTTAATATAATTACTAATATATAAAGTAAGTAAGGCATATGCTATGAATATTCTGTAATTCATACTTAGCATTCACACACACTCAAAATTTATTGATTCAATATTCTGCAGAATATTTTATTTGAATACAATTAAAATAAATAATCATTTTTAATATATCAACCAAGAATATTTTATAAACATGAAGTCATCAGCAACTAAAATAATCAAAAGGCTTTATAACATTATAATCAATTTTTTTATGGCCTATATATGAAGCATGGTGGTGGTGACCTAAAATGTGATGGCGTCCATAGTTAAATTAAAAGTAACGTTAGCTGACAATGAAATCAATTAATTTAGGCTAGTCGTTAGTTAGTTCGTTTATTTAAACAGTTGTCTGAAAATTCTAATTCTATTTTACGTATACAATAATTTATTAATTAACGATAAATCTTTAAATATAATTTGGATTCGTAACGAAGTAAGGAAATGATCCATGCTTAGATCCATGGCCATGAACATAACTAACGTACTCATACTCATCATCAATAATTTTATGCATATATACATCTTAGCTCACAGGCTTAATAACTATGAATGGAATAACATTGAATGTGCTTCGGTTGGGTCACTAAACTTCCAATTTATATTACACAAGAAAAAGACAAATATGCATGCAATCCATTAATTGATTTATGTATTTATAGTATTTTTATTTTTTATAATTTTATAAAAAAGAAAATAATAAAAAATTATTTTAATTCAGTATTGATAATATGATGATTTGGTTCTGAATAAACTAGAGGATGAAGTTTTTTTATAGAGCATGTTCTTTATACAATATTATATGTTTGTTTGATCCATTCCAAAAATAGATAGAATTAAGAAAAAATATTATTATTTTTTAATGTATCTTTCTTGTTATCTTTATCATTATTGTTTATTGCATCAGTTTGAAAAATTAGTCTGCAGACTCTATCAGCACAAAGTACTGCAGCAAAATGCTAATACTAGAGACATGAGAGACAAGAGAAAAATAATGTTTATGTTGTGAACATTTAGAATTTCCATTTGGGTATCTCTACCCTTATGGTTTAACTTCTTTGTTATGTTATTTTTCTCTTTTAGCACCCATTATCATTTTCTTTTTCTTTGGTTGTCACAATGCAAGTTAGAAAAGCATATCTGAATATTATTTAGTTAAACATATTTTTTATTAGGAACAAGTATGACAAAAGGTAGTAGAACCAAACATACCAAGTACTATATGTCTATATGACATTCTCACTTCTCAGTATCTCTTTCTGTAAGACAAAATATATCATTATGTATACAAAAATAATTAATAAAAAGCTAGATTGCTCTCAGGTTTTTTGGTTTAGAACTGTGACTTCTTGAATTTTAGTGCATCAAAGCGAGCTGCAAGTTCGTCGTAATCTGGCAATTTCGGATGGACACGGACACTGCTGTCTTGTTTAAGGAAAGACGAAGGAACAGATGGTGGCGGCCTCTTAGGTGGCAGAGTTGAAGGAGGTTCTTCCACTTCAATCTCTTCATCGCAGTCGGATTCATCAAACTTAATATCTGAATGTCCTGCAGAAGTTGGATGGTAGCTGTGCCTCTTATAATCATTTCCACTACCATACATTTCAGTAGGCGATGAATAATCTTCATCTTTCTTATGTTCAGACCTCGGTAAGCTCCTTGACCTGTACATTTTCTCCTCAATTGTTGATTGATGAACCATGTTATTTGAGTTATCCAACTTGTTATTGTAAACATATGGTTGAGGAGCTTCATTGTTATGGTCTTTCATAGCCATGTAAGCAGCAACTTCGGCCGCGGCAATTGCTTTCTTAGCTGATTCAGCAGCTGCCTCAGCAGCAGCCTTAGAATCCTCAAAATGCATGTCACCACTGCCTCTTTCACCACCTGAGAATCTGAAAAAATAGCAGAAAATCTTATTAGAAAACAATATGTCAAAAAAATGATCTTATAAATATAAATGGCAGGATAGAGTTCGGTTTTCACCTAGTAATTAGCTTGTTTGATTCAGATGACACATTTGTTGTAGGTATGACTGTTGGAAAGCTGCTTGCACTAACAAAAGTTTTTGGCCCTTCCTATAGACACAAAAAGTAGTCAAATTGGCGATGAAAATTTGATTTGATAAACATAACTCAGACAAATGAAAAATCAAGAGACAGAACTTATTACTATGAGCTCTTCTGGAGGCTTTAGAAGTTCCTTTTCAGACTCTGCAGTATCCCATTCTACTTGATGCTCTTTAGCTATTTCCTTTAATACTTTCAACTTTAATTCGCCGGGAGGTGTTCGCACTGAGAGCTTGTCGATTAACTAAAAGATACAGATACAGCAATTCAAAAGCACAAAGGTCAGTAGTGAATTAATGTACATAAGTTATCCGAAGAATACAGATGAATGCAGTAAGTAAAGTTCTACCTGACGATTTACGCCACAGCTAGGTCTAAGATCGGTAGCTGCCGACACGAAATCCTTCCCGTATTTCTTCTCAAAGATATTCTTGAGCGAGACAAGTTCCGGAATTTCGGAGCACCTTGGGGCTGCAAATATTAAACTAGCAATTCCTTCTTTCAAATCTGTTGGACAGTCCCTGAAAATAATTCCGAACTAGCATTACGATTTCGACATTCAAGTAGGTTAATACTATTGAGAAGACAACAAAAAAAAGGTACTCATATATATACTTCACCTTTGCTTTGAAATGATTGAGAGTCTGGAAACTACTAATTCACAGAAGAGCTCAATGAACTCATTTGCAGCCAAAATATTTTGCTCTCTCATCACATGCTCAACCTACAAATTCACAACAATGACATTAGAACCCTAACTTAAATAATGCCATCTGAGAATGCAAATTCATCAAGAAACATCAAAACTACTTTCATTAATGAGTAATGCAATCCACAAGTGGCAGCTATATGCTAACTGTTAATAACTGTGTATCATTGGAAATGAATCGAAACAAAGTATCTAAGCTAGTTACTGTCTAATTATGGATCAAAGCATCTTTAAGATTGAAAATTTTTCACTAAATCTCGAATTTCTCATGGTAAGAGTCACACAATTACTGAATATAATTAATTTCTGTAATCACATAATAATTGCACTAAAACCTAATCGCTATCTAAAATTAAAAAAAAAAAACAGAGGAAGCAAGAACTGAATGTACTCTAATGCGAGCAGTGGCATCTTGACCGGAGTGGAGGAGCATGGCAATGTCGCGCCTCATCTGCCTGACGACAACCTCCCGCTTGTTACGGAGGAGCTTGATTCTGGCGACCGCCATCTTGGCCGCCGTCTTGCATTTGGAGGTGTTGAAGCCTAAGCCAAGGAGGGCGAGCGTGAGCTTCATCGCCCTTTTGGCGCGTGAGGTTGCACCTGTTATTCCAGTAGTCGTCATGGTAACTGCTCAAGACTCAATGCGTGAACTATGCTTTGGAGGTTTAAGGAGAAGGAAGTGAGCAATGAGAAATGTAACGGTACGCTGAAATAGTCTTTTCTATTTTTTTATGCGATAAAAATTTTTAAAGATAGAAACTTATATTAAATTAATAAAGGGAAAATATGTGAAATTGTTTGTTTTTTTTGTGGGAAAATGTAGCCGTTATGGGAATAATGGATTGGATTATTGATGATTGTGTTACTGGCTAGTTTCTATGTAGGATGGAATCCTATGCTAATGCTACCCACCGTGTAGATTTGTGGAATCACTCAATGAGTCTCTATCTGTGTGCCACGTTTTCTATCTAGGGATTCGTGAACCTTATTGACTAAGTTTGAGTTAAGCTTCTTCTAAGATCTAGGAGTTATATTGATTTAATTTCTGAGATATTAATGGCTATAATACACCATGTCTTTTGTGTATTTATTGTTGTCTAAACTCAAAACTTATGATCTAACTTTTGTCATGTTAGACATAGCCAAACCACGTTATATTAAGCTTTACACACACAAATCTCTTCTATAAATCAAACAAGTAAAAGAGTACGTGATTTGATACTTCAAAATAATATGAAATTTTAGTATTCTTTAATTGAGTATTTGTGATGACATTTTGCTTGTTACAAAGTGTTTATAAACAAGTGTGGAGGTTGTCAATCTCACACATATTAAAGTGAGGCTTAATTCTACTAAGCTTGTACTTCACCATCAAATATGATAATCTATAATTGTTGCTTATATAAATATTTATGTGAATGGAAAAAATAATTAAAAAGTAAAATATATTAGAATTGTTTAAATAGTAAATCACAAAATTACTTTATAGTAATAATTATTCTCTTTCATTATTTTACAACTATTTATTCTTGTATGTGTTAATTTAAGAATTCGATTGAAAAAAATATATATCAATAATAAATTAATTTACAAAATGAACAACCATGGAAATTTTTTAGAAAATACATATTTCTTTGGCAACGAAAATGAAATAGTATTTTTTTTATGTATAATAAAAAAAGAAAAAAATATATATATATATATTATATGAATATAAAAGATATTTATTTACCACAATATAAAAGATATTTAATATTAATTATGTTTGGGCTGAACTTGATCCAAAATATTTCTTGGGCCACCAACTTAATAGCTGATGATTCTTGACAGGTTAACGAAACAAAGCCTAAGGCCCAAATATAATATCCATGCAATCCAAATTAACAAACCACGAATTAGTTGTCTATGTAGCAATTCATTTACCAACAACAAATTCTTAAATGAAATTTAGATGAGTGACATATTAATTTTTGGTCTGATGGATAAGGGGATACGATAGAAAACCAAAAATAATAATAATTAACCACAAAACCAAATTGGGATAGTTTATTAGTTAGTTCACTAGTTTACTTAAATAAGTGTCGGAAGTTTGAATTCTATCTTATGCACACAACAACTCATTGACAAACAACAAATCCTTAAATAAAGCTCTGATTCGCGACGGATATACTCGACTTGAGGATACTGTATAAAACAAAAAAAATAAAATTAACCACCCACAAATCCTATTTGCTTTATTATTTCACATTTTTATTTAATAAATACTTATAACAATAACAAATTTAAAATTAGTTAAGATTATAAGTTATATATCAAATATCTCTAAATTGTCATTATATATAGTAGATTTTGTGGGGAATACCATGTGTAATACAAAGAACAAAAAATAAAATAATAATATATAGCATACTCTTGTACCGTTAAAAAATAAAGATCCATACTGCAGCCGGCACCAACTTATTAAATCACATATTTATAATTTTTGTATCAGATTCATGTTCTTGCCAGTTAGGCTTTAGACGTAGTTGAAATTATCTGTTTACAGTTAAGAGATGATACACAGTTACACACAATAAATATGATATTCTGCTATCACATTCTGATATTAACTCTCATCACTTTCATTCCAATATGTTTTTGTAAATTATTCAACACGAGTTACCAGACTACTGATAATTATTAATTGATCAATTAATAATAATAATAATAATAATAATAATAATAATAATAATAATAATAATAATAATAATAAGTCTGTGAACTATGGTTAGGTGACCAGTATCGCTACCTCACCAACTTTGGGTAATGCCCATGACTCATATAAATCATAGTTTTCTACAGCATTTTTATTAGAGAAAATATAAAATAGATCTTTAACCATTTTTTGTTTGAAGATATAATAAGTCTTTAATTAAAATTAAATAATTATAATTTTTTATTATTAAAAGAATGAAACACATAAGAAATCTATGAATATTTAATTTGAATCATTGCATTTTTTTTTTGCCAAAATAAAATAGCCAATGATCTATTGTCCGTTTTTCTTTAATTTAATTTATTATAGCCCATAAATTTTGTGGCAGGTCAGAATATGACACACTCTGTTATGTGTAGTACATTGTTATTAGTTTAAGACACTTTTACCAAATGTATTATTAAAGATTCATTAGCCAAAATATTCAAGTAAAGTGAAAGGCGCTTTATAAAGTAAAGTGAAAAGCACTTGTAAATTTCTTTTTCAAATTATTATTATTATTTGGTTTACATACATGGAAAAAAGGGCTAGGAAAGATCACAATATTTGAGTGAACAAAACTTTGATTAACAAGCAGAGTATACAATATTGCTTCATCATTAATGGCACCTAACAACTACATATGTATCTATACATCTGGAAAAATATAATAATATGTTCAAGCAAACCTCCAAATATGCATAACTATATACTATACATGCCTAAAATTAAAAATATATTATGCTCAAGGAGAAATTATATTAAGAAAAGACACTCTAGTATTAATCAAATGCTTAAACAAGCACTCTAACCCTTCTTCAATCCCTTGAATTCCTAATACCAAAGCTTCAAGGCTTCTATTTGTAGATTGAATCCTCTCACCCACTTCTTCTTTGTTCAAATTCTCCATAATAGTAAGTTCCAAGTTGCAAAGTGATAGATCCACTTTTTCAAGAGCATTAACATTCTCTTGTTGATTGTTGTTGCAAGAAATAAGAACACCCTTATGCACCAATCTTGACACAAATGCCCATTTAGTAGGCTTTGATTTCAAGATTGATGAAGAAAGGAGCACAAAAAGTGATTGGAAAATTGAGCTTGTGATCAAACTTGATTCTCTAAGAACTCTTACCAATGCACAAAGATGGTTATCATCAAGATCCAAAGGAGGAGGAGGAAATGGCCCATCATCAATTTGCTTCAAAAAAAGCAAATTTTTTGTGCATTCTTTTCTAATGTTCCTTCTAAGGCTCCAATATGAAGAGATGTATCCTTCAATGTCAAGATTTCCAATCTTTCTCCTCCTAAGTGAAGATTGAAGATCTTCAACACTTGATTTCATCAACATGATGGAATCCCTTGTTTTTCCCAATAGATCAAGGAACCTTAAGGGGCAATCCAAGAACTCATTGACCCATTTCTCATCTCTATGTTGACCTAATGCTTGTTGGGTCAATGGCAATTTCAAGAGATGTTCTATGCACTTATACAATTTACCAAGGCCTAATAGACCATAGCAAATTGTTTCAACCTTTGACAAAGATGATGATGATGATGATGATGAATCCCATGATTTAAGCTTGTTGAGCTCTTCTTCTACTTGAATTGTGCTTGGATGTGATCTAGTTGGTAAACTAATAGATCTAACACCATATTTGCTAGAATGTTTAAAGGTAGCCATGGTTGCCCTTTTCATGATAAAGGGTAACCAAATTTTGTGATGGACTCAATGCTATAATACTAATAATCCTCTTCTATTTATACCTATAGACATCTCAAGTGGGGAAAGGAGAGAAAGCCAAGGGTATCTTTCTGGCAATTGATGCTCATTTAATTTTGATCTAAATATATATTTTTTATTCTTTCTAAAATGTAGGCCGTTTTAATCTTAATTCTTTTAAAATTTTTCTCTTAAATATATTTATTTTTTTCAGCCCTTATCATTATAAATATTAAAAAAAAAACTTTATCTTCTTTTGTTGTTGCAAATTTTTAAACTTTTTTTTAGATCTCTATATATTGCAACTTTGTACTATTAAATTTAGATGATAAAGACAAAAAATTATCAATAATAAAAAATAAAGGTCAAAATCAATTAAAAATTGGACCAAAATTAAAAACACACACACACACACACATATATATATATATATATATATATATATAAACATATCTAATATTTGATATATAATTTATTAAACATGTGACATATGTAGGTATTAGGCAGTGTTTGGTTTTTTTTTTTTTTTCCTGTGACGTGGGTTATGTTGTCACTTGTCACGTCTTCCACCAGCAATAGAACTATAGAAGCAAGCATCACCCCAATATATATAAAATAAAATTGAAATACCTCAATTTTTGTTGTTACATATGGGGAAGGTGTACCTTACAAATTTTTTCCCTCCTTGTTTTATAGAACAAGAAAGGAGACATTTAAAAACACCAATTCCTTTGTCCATGCCTTTGCATCTGTATAACTTCAATGAATCTAAGCAACAATTTATGGTACCTGTGGTTTTTGTTCATGAATGGAGTTAATATATATATAGTGAACACAAATTATTAATTTTTTATATTATTGCACGAATACTATGTATCGGATAATTTTTTATTTTAGAGAATTATTTTTTAATATTAATTGTTTTCTTTGCATGAGATCCTTTACAATAGATCTCGCCGTGTGTGAATGAATATATAAAACCAATTCCTAACCAAATATTCTCTTTTATCTAAACTCCTAACCAATATTTTTAATATAAATTGTGTCACACCACAAAAATTAAATATCATGAGTATATCACAATTCATTCTTTAAAAATAATTAAGAAAGATAGTTACCAATCTTGAATGGTCCAAAGTCCAAACTCTGCCGGCCTAAAAAATAGATTATAAAAATGAAATTTATATATATGATTGGAATAATATCTATCATAGCTATTTTCTATTTAATTGAATAGTATTTATGTGGAATAATATTGATAAATTATTTAATCACAAGGGGCGTGGTTATTTTACCAAAGAAAGAAGACTGACACATACATGTATATGATTTGTCATATTAATACCATATTATTCTATGTGTTTCCTAAAGAAATAGCATGACTTCTAAAATATATATAGTATATAGGGATGCCATATAAAGCATTATTTAATCAGGAGGCAGGCCTGCTTTGAAACACGTCAAATTATAATTTTAAAATGATTCTAGAGAAATTGAAACCTCTATGAGTATATCCATGAACTACTAAGATGCATTATATCAAAGAAAAATATTGTATGTATATTAATAATCAGCTATTAAATTAATTATTATCTATATTTATATATGTATGTATTAATTTATATATTTTTTAATTATATAATTAGTTATTTAAATAATTAATTTTGTTAAAATAATTAAACAATTTTCTAGTAGTATGATGGAAAAAATTACAGGGACACAAAATACATATTATTATTAGAAAAATTATTTTTAGTATTTATTTATTTTGTTTTTAATAATAATAAAAATAACTGCTAATATAATTATAGATAATTAGATATTAACCGTCTTATGTTTTATTGCTAAAAAGTTTTTCAACAATTGATACAATTGTCGATAAATACCTTTTTTAATGGTTAAAAAAATATATAATTGTTGTTATAATATATAATAATAACGACAAATATATAATTATTGCAAAAAATAAGTTAAATAAAATATATATTATATCATTAAAAATTTGTCATCATTAAAAATGAATTATAATGTATTTCTTTATAATAATTAATAGCTTTTTGTTTTGATAAGTTAATAGCTAAATTTTTATACAAGTAAATAACATGATTATTAAAGATACATATAATAATAATTTGACTTACTGAACAAAACCTAGGAACATAAACGCATTTAACTTACAAAACAAATTAAATAACCTAGGAACATACATGAACCCATTTAGCATTTGTTGATAGAGTCTTTTTCTTCTTTCATTTCTTATGGACATAACATAAATATAAGCCACATGCCTATATACAAGATGCTTTTCTATAAAGAAAAGTAGGAGTGGTACATTGTTGAAATTATATACATGAAAAAAAGACATGTGATATATATTCATATTTAAGTTTTTAAAACCTTTATCTTTCTTGATATTCAAGGTCATTGCATAGTTCACTCACAGGTCAACACGTGTAGTTCAGACCATACTCCTTTGCCTCACTTTTGATGACTATGTCTTGAAGGCAGAACTATAAATTTGTCATTTTTGCAACCAACTAAATAAAAAATAAAAATAACCATCGAATAATCAGTTCACTCGTTTGTTTAAAAAAATATTAAAAATTTGAATCTTGTTTTTTATATATATATAGAGCAAATTATCATTAGTCAATAGTAGAATTTTAAATAAAATTTAAATCTACAACAAATTGATTTTTAATTTATCGAACTAGAAAATATATAAAAAATAAAAATAAATAAACCAATAAATAAAATAAATCCTATTATGATTCATGACTCCTAATTACAAAATGTTCATAAATAATTAAAAGGTGAACATAAATACAAGATTTGATTAGTTACTGTAAATCAAAGCTAAGGCAACTGTTCAAAAAGTTTTGTATACTAATAATCACACATGAGTGCACCCTTGTAAATAAAAAAAAATGAAAAAAAAAGTATGTCTAAGAAGTGTTAATTTACAATGAATCAAATTACATGACTAATAATTTTATATCCAATATAAAAAATAAGAAAATTCATTAATGAATATATATTTTTTTCTTTTAGTGACAAAATAAAATTGTTTATTGCAGACTAAAAGAATGCTAATTACTTGGACTTTTTCTATTTTAATAGCCACTTTTCAAAAGTTTAAAATATAAATTAATTATTAGCATGTACTTATTACCATTAAACATGCATCATGCACTAAATGGTTTTAGAAAATTAGATGTACGATTATATGTTACGTTCATTAAAATCAGTCATCACCAATATACAATATATGTTAAAATATAAATATATTTAAAATAAATTAAATTATATATATATTTATACACAAATACATTAATAATTAATTTTAGTGACTAATTTTGATGTATGAATAATATTTTTATTAGATATATATGCAGAAAAAAATAAATAATAAAATTAAGTATATGGCATTTTGAAACCACAACATAGAATATAACAATAAGCTTCTTCTTTGCATTTGATTTCTAACCTTTGAGTTATACAAATTTACAAAAAACTAAGGTAAGAAAATTTCAAATCCTCAGCATATCCCTAAAACTTGGATGTCTAATAGGATTTAGAGACAAAACTACCTTGCTAACTAATAAGAAAACTCTATTGAGAGATCATATTCAAAAGGGAGGCTCTAGTCTTAATCAAGTTCCTAAATGTGCTATCCAAATTATTATCAAGGCTTTCTAGAACATTCTCCAAAGCCTCCAACTTTTCATGTGCTATATGCATCTTCTCACCATTATTAATCCCTTCAATTAAAAGGGTACTTAGAGATGCTTCCACACATTGCAACTCATTGACATTTTGTGAGTTATCTTCACAAGCTATGACCCCTTTGTGCACAAGTTTTGCCACCATCAACCATTTGGTTGACTTTGACTTTGACTTTGACTTTGACATGTTGAAGAAAGACAATAGTAATTGGAACACAAACAAGTTCATTAGTATCACTTCCCTAAGAACCCTAACCACAGCACCAAAGTGGTCACCAAGATTCAAAATTGGTGACACCCCAAATTTGCTATCCATATGCTTCAAATTTGTGATTACCTTCTTGGCATTCTTCTTCATCTTCTTGGTGAATAAATTGTACTCAAGCACACTTTTCTCAACACTTGAGTCTCCTTTTCTTCTTCTTAGAGAGGAATGAAGGGATTGAACATTCTCCTTAATTTGTAGCATAATGTCCCTTGTGATGCCACAAATGTCCAAAACCCTCATTGAACCATCCAAGACCTCTTCAAAATATTTCTCATCACCACCTTGGTTTTGAGAAATCACATGTTGTGTTGATGCCATGTTGAGAAATGCATCCAATGAGAGGTACAAATCTTGAAGCAAGGAAAAGCCAATGGCAATTGACTTAGATGTTGATGTTGATGTTGCTTCCCATGTCTTGAGCTTGATGAGTTCTTCATCAACTCTAATAGTGCTTGGATGAGATCTTGATGGCAAACTAATGGAACGAAGTTGATACTTGCTTGCCATGGTTTTATTCCTCTCTTTTGTTGTTTTTTTTTTTTTTAGTTTCCCTCTAATATTGTAATGGAAGCTCAACTTTGGTGTGCTATTACCAATCCTTGAGTCTTCTTATTTATATAGGTATTAAATATTATTCATTTCCCATTCAACTCCCATAAGGTTAAGTAACAATTAATTAAAAAGAAAAACAGAAATTTTAACTCTTAAATTTTCACAATTTTCCAACACTAAAAAGAAAATCTTTATTCATTTACACACCAACATATAATCCTTTTAACTATTTAATAAAATGTAAAATTAATAAATGCCATTTTTCTAAGTGTTCAAATTTGAAAAAAAAAATAAAAAGTATTTTTTTTTGGAAAAAAAAAAAGGTTTGCTATAGCAAAATTAAATATCACCCAATTTAATCTAAGTGAGGAGCATGTGATACCCGCATGGGTCTCCCTACAATTTTGGTTTATTTGTCACATCTTTCCCAACACTGTGCTCTATTATAGGTGATGTAACACAATCATAGATAGGCCACAAGGGTATATAGTTACAAATTACAACTCATAGCAAGTGTTAAATTAATGTTTTTGAACCTTAGGTTGTATACTTGGCTTCTTCTCCGTGTGTTGGTAAACACAACTCATTACTCATCCCCTAAGCTTGCCTCCTATGTTGCCACATTACCCTATTCATTTCAATTATAAAATATTTTAATTTTGATATATTAACAGTGTAAAATATTTTATATAATTGTATAATTATATTTATTTTTTTGAATAATTATTCATACGATCAATATAAAAGATAATTATTTTTATTAATCTAATATTATGTAATTAAATATACATATAAAATTACTTTATACCAACAATACACTAAAATTAAATTCATTATAAAATGGGGTGCCCTTAATTTCCTTTGTTTGATTTGTCTCAAATTGAAGGAGCTTCAACCGCAAACATGGAGTATTAAAGAAATGTTATTTGCATAGGTTGAGATCCACAATTATTTGAGTTATAGATAAGCTACTTAGAATCCCGAGAACCAAGGGTCAATTATATTTAAACAAAGATTAAATTAATATGTGCACGAGTGGCATGTATTAATACTAATGTTTATGTATGTATATGTTACCGTTAAATATGATACTAAGTTACTAAGAATGCTTTGTATAAATGACGTGCTATAGGGAGAGAATCTTTCATATTTTTCCCCCCTTTCCGATCTCTTATTAATATATACAACAATGCTAGGAAACCAATTTTATATAAGTCAAGAATCAGCTAATTGATAAACCAGAGGCACCGATAACTTTAACCAGATGTTGCTACTGATAGATACACGAATGTTTCTTTTTCTTGTAAATTGGATGGTTTTGGATATGATTTATATGTTTCATGTGTTACGCATTAATAAAATATAGAGTAAAGGACATTTTCGTCCTTGACCTTTTTTTTTTGCGGACATTTTCGTCCTCAAGCAATGGAAAATACATTAAAGTTCCTGACCCTTAAAAAACGTAGACATTTATATCCTTCCGTTGAATTCAGCCGTTTGCATTGAACGGAAAAGGCTGAGCTAGCAGAGATGGCGCTGAGGTGGCACGTAACGGAGGCCAAGTGGTATGGAGCATTTCGTAACAGGACGTATAAGTCCCTGGAGACGGAGCATTTCGTAACAGGACGTATAAGTCATGGAGACGAAAACGACGTCGTTTCGTCTCTTCCCCCATCTGCCCTTTTCTTCTTCTTTGGTCCCTTTTTCCTTCAATTCTTCTTCCTCAGCCCCTGCCTCAATCACCGCCGCACAGCCGCGCCTCCGTCAGCTACCATCAATGCCGGCGACCTCCTCCTTCCTCTCTTTTCGCGTCTTCTTCCCTTTCTCACTCCCTCACTCCCATTAGTCTCTCTCTCCTCACCCTCCTTTCATCCACCGTTCATCCGCGACAACCTTCTCGGCGACCCACTACCGCCGTGCCGCCGCCTCTCTGCAAAAATTAGTCTCAAATCTCGAGGGGTTAGGGTTTTTTTCCGCACCAACAATAATGAACAGTGTCGGATCGGGATCCTCGGACCTCTGCATAAATGACACTCTCACTGATGACGAGCTTTGTTCGATCCTGGCGATGGTTTCACATGCTTGCTCGAATTGGACCTTGCCCAGTCCGTTTCGCGGTCGTTCTATCCCGGCGTCACCAATTCTGATCTCGACGTCATTGCCAATGGTTTCACATGCTTGAGGGTCCTCAATTTGCATAATTGTAAAGGTGAACTCTTTTTCTCTTTTTTTCCATGTTGTTTTTGTTTGTTTTGCGTGAAAACCATTGAAATTGACCTTTGGGATGTTGCTTTTCTTCTGATGTGGAGTGAAATTTTCAATGAGATTCACATGAAATGCTTTTGACTTTTTCCCCTTCATAGATCAAGGAGAAGGACACTGCGTGGTTTGTCAAGTTATGCGTTCCCTGGTGCAAGCATTGGTAATTGATTCATTCATTCTCTTAACTGCTTTTATATTGTTGAACTAAGAGTGATTTCTAAGCTGTAAAATGATGATGCTTATTATTACAGTAAGAACTTGGGGACGTTGTGGGATGATTTGGGAAAAGCAATTGAAGGAACTGATGAAATAGAGATTGGGGAAGTGGATTGCGGTGATCATCAAAGGAGCTTTGTGGCATATGCTTATAATGTAGTGTCGCATGTTTCTTAAAATTTCATGCTATGTTTGAGTCTACTCTGCACTCTGCTTCTACATTTATGAGTTCAATGATTGATATATTTTATTCTTGTAAAATTCTGAATTGCATTAGACAGTTAATTGAGTATCAACACTGTCAAGACACAAGTGCGTGAATGGAGGAAAATATTTTTGAATGGTCTTGGATTATTGGATATAATTTATGTGTGATTCTTTACTGCTTTATCTAATTATCTGAGCAGCCATGAATGAAGAAAGGTATTCTTTAACTCAATAAAAAACATCATGGCTTTTCTCACCATCAATTATTAACTGATTTATCCACTTAATTATTTATTTATTTTACTTGCTGGATATCTGTATTATCTATTCCCCATTGCACTCTCACCCCATGTGTTAACCAACGTTTGAGGGAGCATTAATAGATCGAATTTTAAGTTTATATGTTTTTTGAATTGCCAGGTTCAAGGGATGTTGATTCATTGAATTACTTTGTTTTGGAAGAAGCTAATAAGGCAGCAACAAATGCACAAGCACAACAACTAGATAGTGATAGAGAACTATAACTACTTTTTGAGGTATATCTTTTGCTTCTGCTTTATTTTTATATTCTCTGTCTGGACCCTTCAGTGTTATCCCTCGACACATGGAATGTTTTTTGACAAATTGATCTTTGGTGAAGGTTGACAAGAGAGAGAGACTAATGGGAGTAAGGGAGTGAGAAAGGGAAGAAGACGCGAAAAGAGAGGAAGGAGGAGGTTGCCGGCGTTGATGGTGGCTGACAGAGGCGCGGCTGTGCGGCGGTGATGGAGGCAGGGGCTGAGGAAGAAGAATGGAAAGGAAAAGGGACCAAAGAAGAAGAAAAGGACAGATGGGGGAGGAGACGAAACGGCGTCGTTTTCGTCTCCAAGGACTTATACGTCCTATTACGAAATGCTCCGTCTCCAGGGACTTATACGTCCTGTTACGAAATGCTCCATGCTACCTGGCCTCCGTTACGTGCCACCTCAGTGCCACTTCTGCTAGTTCAGCCTTTTCCGTTCAGTGCAAACGGCTGAATTTAACGGAAGGACATAAATGTCTACGTTTTTCAAGGGTCAGGGACTTTAATGTATTTTCCATTGCTTGAGGACGAAAATGTCCGTGAAAAAAAAGGTCAAGGACGAAAATGTCATTTACTCTAAAATATATTTAATTATATGGAACCAACTAATGAATGATCAAAGCATCTGTTCCATGATTTTTTTCTAACACTAACGTATTCTCTCCCAACTAATTAATTATGTTGTTCTATTCTTGGCTGATTATTAGTTGGTTCCATATACTTTTCCTAATATATATTGACGCGTGTTTGCAAAAATAACTAGTTGATATTTTGTGAAAGATTTGATTCATTAGGTTTATGGCATTTGGCTACGCTGTGTTGCTTAGTCATTCACCTAATTGTATATATAATCTATATTTTTACTATTATTACATAACATTAGATATGTTGGTAATATAACTACAAAATGTTAGATAACTAGTCTTTTGGTGTGTTAGTTTACAACTCTCGGAAGAAATGTGTTTTTTCTTTATATTGAATATGCTACACGAGAATTACACTATAAAGAATAAATAAATTATCACCCAATTGCATTTGTTATTATATAAAATAAATGTTGAGAGTGGGATTTGAACCCACGCCCTTTCGGACCAGAACCTTAATCTGGCGCCTTAGACCAACTCGGCCATCTCAACTTTGATGGTCTTCGTGTCTTTCAATTTATAATTTTCGGTCGCTCTTTATTTGATTCATCACATAAGCAGACGCCCACATTTTTTAAGGGCCATTCGCTATTTAATATAAGGATACTTTTTTAAGTCAAACCCAATAAGAAAGGCCCGTATAACCAAAATAAAAATGAGAAAGGCCCACAAGGGAAATAGATTTCAAATTTGGAAGTAAAGAACCACAGGCCTATGAACAAAAAAAAAAAGAACCACAGGCCTAGCCTAGTTGAGATGACACATTAACATGTTTCTTAAAATACTGTATCAAAAACCAACTTGAGTTAGTCGAGTGGTCAACTCGGGGTTTCGAATCCGCCTTATGCATGCAGCAACTCATTAGCCAGCGACAGACCCTTATACAGACCCTCTGCATTGTCATCAAAAATCTTATTCATCTATCACTATTGTACCCATCTAACATCAACAAATTTACATAAACTGAAGTATCCACTACTCCGTCCTAAATTAACTCATTACAACTTACTTCAAACAGAATAGTCACTCTTTTCTAGAATACAAGATGACAAGTTTTGAAAAAGAAACAATAGAAGGTAAAACCATCACACTGGAGAAAAGAGAGCAGCACAAATTCATGACCGATTGCATTAACTTGGTTGGGAAAGTTATCTCGAACAAGGAGCTTCCATTCAAGACCATCAAGAACACGCTGCTGGGAATATGGGGCAATCCAGAAGGCATATCAATTTCTGCAGTCGACAAAAATAAAATTTTAGTCAGCATCAAAGACAAGAGAAAAGGGTTACAAATACTAAACGGAGGACCTTGGAGCATAAGGGGACAACTTCTCAATCTTCAAACATGGACCCAAGGGATATCTGTGTATGAAGTAGCACATGATTACCTGGAGTTTTGGGTTCAGATTCACGGACTTCCGCAAGAATATATCAATGCAGACACAGCAAGAGACATTGGCAGCAGAATGGGAATTGTAGCAGAAGTGGAAGATCCAAGGGTGGAAGAGGTATTGGAAAGGACCTTTCTCAGGGTTAGAGTGGCAATCGATGCATCTAAACCTCTCCCTACTAGATTTTGGATGGACAGAAATAACTTGCCAAACCTATGGATTGGATTTAAATATGAAAGGTTACAAGACTGTTACTGCCTAAACTGTGGGATCATAGGTCACAACAAGAAGGAGTGCAAGAATCCAACAGCAATGGCTTGTTGGAATCCAAGAGAGCCAAAATACTCAATGGGTCTAGGGGTGGCACAGGCTAGGCGGCTGAAACCGAGGGAGGAAAGAGGTAGTAAAGGAACAAGTTCTATGTGGCTGGATGAGAAGGAAGAAGCGCGTGAAGCTCACCGCTTAGAAAGCGAGGATGACATACCACAGGAAGCGGCAGAAAGCAGAGCTGGAAGTGAACAGGAAAAAGGAAGGTGCATGAAAAGTTCTGTTAAAAAGAAGGCTCTAGAGGTAGCAGATGGAGATTGTCAGAGAGTAGAAGAACAGGTAAAAAATATCCCTGAATCTCTGCTGAACATAGATAAAGAGAGAGAAGGAAATAACGACAAAACTGGTAGGAAATTAAAAATGATTGTTAGGGATTTTGAGGAACAAAGAAGGATATATAGGAAGGAAAAAGAAAGTGGTGGGCCAAACAAAACACCTATAAGAGCTGAATTGAATGAAGATTGGGCTGAATCTCCACTAAAGCCCAATGTAGAGAAGCATCAAAAAGAGGATATGCTAGTTGAAAAGGAAAGGAACATGTCTATTGGGCAACTTTTAAAAGACCATGCAAGCAACAAAGCTGAAGAAATTATGGGGACGAGTTTAGAGGCCTATGTCAATTTTACAACCCAACAAAAGATTATAAGCAAAGACATAGAAATCTGCTGTGGTTATAGGGAAGACAGTAATGAGATGCTACAAAGTAACAAACAGATTTATAAGACACTAGATGGAGATACTTATTTTGTAGAGCTGGTGGATGAAGACGAAAATCAAACTACAAGCAATGACAAGGCGATAACGATAGCAAAGGATTATGAGATGGAGTTGGCTCAAAGAATACAAAATAATCTAAGCCTGAAGCGAAGAAGAAATGAAGAAGATTACTTGCAAATGGAAGACATAGGTGAAAAAGAAGAAACTATGTTGTACTCTCAAAATGTGTCAAAAAGGAAGAAGTGCTTAAATGAAGAATGGGCAGGGACTAGCTACCAGAAATTACAGGGGAGAAGCAATGTTTTGAAATACTCAACGGCTGAGGAGGCGGGCCTTATCATGCCCCCAACTCAGCCATGAGTATTATTAGTTGGAATTGTCGTGGAGTGGCGGCCGCGGCGACAGTTTCGGAGTTACATAGTCTGTGTAAACAGATTAAGCCCGCCATTGTCTTTCTTATAGAGACTAGAGCTAAGGAAAAAACTATTACTAGGCTGAAAAAAAGGTTGCATTTTGAAAACGCTTTTTGGGTAGAACCCCGGGGTTTGTCCGGAGGGCTATGTCTCTTTTGGAATGAAATATATAAAGTTGATGTTTATTTTTGGTGTGACAATTATATTAAAGCTCGAATTGAAGATAAAAATAGAAACTCATGGATAGGTAGTTTTGTGTATGGAAACCCAAATTATAACAAGAGAAAAGATCAATGGAGGAGTATCACAGCTGGCAACAACAATGAAGGAGTCCCTCAGCTCTTTATTGGAGACTTTAATGACATTTTAAGTCAGGAAGAGAAAGTTGGACTACACCCGAAACCGCAAAATCAAATGCAAGAATTTAGACAGTTTGTGAATTCCAACTCTTTGATGGACCTTGATCTAAAGGGAGGAAAATTTACCTGGTTTAGCAATCCAAGGAATAGATTTGTGACAAGGGAAAAAATAGATAGGGCTCTGGCGAACTGGGAATGGATGTCTATGTATCAAAATGCATCACTCTCGTTAATGTCAGCTGTTAGTTCAGATCATTGTCCTCTTATTTTGGATGTGATTCCGGTCCACAGAGTAAGGAAATACTTTAAGTTTGAAGCTTATTGGGCTGATCACGAAGATTGCTCTAATGTGGTCAAAAGGGGTTGGTGCAAGGAAGAGCAAAATGGCGATGAATGGGACAAAATCAGCAGGAAGATCAACAATTGCAAGGAGGAATTAAAGAAGTGGAGTAAAGTTACCTTCAAAAGAGCCGATAGAGAGATCCAAAAAATGAAAGATGAATTGAAAAAACTACACAATTCAGACTTCACAGAGGAGAACCAAAGAAGGATGCAACTTCTGAAGGAGAACATAGCAACATTATGGAGACAAGAGGAAAAGTTTTGGGGACAGCGATCTAGATTAAAATGGCTCAGATGGGGGGACAAAAACACAGCTTTCTTCCATGCCACCACTATTCATAGAAGACAAAGGAACAGAATAGAAAGACTGAAGAATGCCTCAGGTCAATGGTTAAATAACACAAGCGAGATTATGGAGCACATTGAAGAACATTTTCAAAAACTTTTTTCTTCTGCTACTAGACATGAATTCGAAGGCACAATCAATAAAATTCCACAACGAGTTACTGAAGAGATTAACAAAGAGCTACTCATGGATATTACGGATGAGGAGGTAAGAAAGGCAGTGTTTAGCATGGGTAGCCTTAAGGCTCCAGGGCCTGATGGATTGAATGGGCTTTTTTATCAGAAGCATTGGGAGGTAATTAGTAAGGAAGTTTGTGCGGCAGTAAGAGCTTTTTTCAGTAGCGGACATATACCAGAAGAGATAAACGAGACCACAGTGGTTCTTATTCCAAAAACAAAGAATCCAGAAAGTCTAAATGAGCTTAGACCCATTAGTTGCTGCAATTTCATCTATAAAATAATTTCAAGAATAATTGTGCTAAGACTAAAGAAGTGGATGGAAGCTATTGTCTCTCCAACACAAAGCGCGTTTGTTGGAGGAAGGCTCATTCAGGATAACGTTGTTATTGTTCAAGAAGTTTACCATAGCCTAAATAGGAAAGGAAAGGGAGGATCAAATAGTTTGGCAATCAAACTTGACATGAATAAAGCGTATGATAGGCTGGAATGGGATTTTTTAGAAAAGGTTCTTTTGGCCTTCGGATTCCAGACAAGATGGGTTAAGTTAGTAATGGAATGTGTTAGAGGAGCGAACTATAGATTCAAAATTAACGGAGAGCTATCGAGAAAGATAAAGCCTCAACGAGGTCTTCGGCAGGGTGATCCACTCTCGCCTTACCTATTTATCTTAGCAGCAGAAGTGTTCACTATCCTTATGGATGAAGCAAGAAGAGAGGGAAGAATCTTGGGTGTTAGGATTGTCCCCACAGCCCCAAATATTACTCACTTGCTATTTGCAGACGATTGCATCATCTTTGCGGAGGCAAGCGAGGAAGAAGTTTTTCAGATCGTAACAATTCTTAATGAATACACAGAAGCTTCGGGTCAACGAATAAATCTCAATAAATCAGGAATCACCTTTGGTAATCAAGTATCCATTCAAAATAGGGTTAATATTGAAGAAATACTAGGGATGCCGGCATGGGATTCACCTGGCAAATACCTTGGCCTACCTGCGATATGGGGGAGATCTTTATACAGAGCTCTAGCATGGATTGAGGAGAAGATTATGAATAAGTTGGAGGGATGGAAAGAGAAACTCCTTAACCAGGCAGGCAAGGAAACACTCATTAAAGTAGTAGTGCAGGCGGTGCCTGCTTATGCTATGAATATCATCAAGTTTCCAAGAGTCTTTTGGAGAAAAATTAATTCTAAGGTAGCTAAATTTTGGTGGGCTTCGGCAGGAAAAGAACGAGGTATACATTGGAAAAATTGGGAATCAATCACAATGAGTAAAAGAGATGGTGGTTTGGGGTTTAAAGATTTAGAATTTCAAAACACTGCGTATCTGGCGAAACAAGCTTGGAGAGCCTTGAAGAACCCAAACTCTATTTGGGTTCAGATCCTAAAGGCAATCTATTTTCCAGATGGCAATTTTTGGGAGGCTAAGATAAACAAGGGATCGTCATGGGTTTGGAAGAGTTTAATACATGGACGAGAACTTCTTAGAAAAAAAGGTAAATGGAGTGTGGGGGACGGATCGCAAATAAGTATTTGGAGGGACACTTGGATCGACGAAGCTAGCCGAGCATTGGAGGGAGAAAGTCAGGATGCATCCAAAGTTAGAGAGCTTATTGAAGAAGGTGTGGGATGGAATAAGAGCAAAATTTTCAGCATGTTTTCACAACAAACAAGTGAAGCCATCATCAGAACTCCAATTAGTGTAGTGAATAAGAAAGACTGTCTATATTGGCCGCGAAAGGAAGATGGAATTTATTCAATCAGAACAGGCTATTATGCTGCGAAAGAGGATTATCTAGCCAAAAACCAAGGAAATCCATCTACCAGTACAGATAAAAGGGATCTATGGAGAGAAATTTGGAAAATGGAGGTTCCGCCAAAAATTAAGATGCATTTATGGAAGGCTAGCCAAAACATTTTGCCAGTGTATACTATTCTATACAAAAAAAGGATTTTAGACAACCCCTTATGCCAAATTTGCTTAAAACAAAATGAATCAGTAGAGCATGCCCTCTTACTTTGTGAGTGGGTAAGGGCTGTTTGGTTTGGTGCAGAATGTCAATGCATTCCAACAACAGAAACAGTCTCATCATTAGAAAATTGGCTAATGGACAATATTAAGAAGATTAGAGCAGAAGGCGGAGAAGACCAGGAAAAAAGAATTAGCAGAATAGGATTCTTGCTCTGGGAAGTATGGAAATCCAGAAATGATAAATTGTTTCAACAGAAGGAGATTAATCCTAGTTGGACAATTAAGAAAGCCAAACTATTGGAATACAGTTATTGGGGTGCTGCAGGAAAAAAGGCAGAGACAAAGACTGTAGAAATAAGAAGAAGAAATGCTAACCTGGTCCGTTGGAGACCGCCTCCGGATGATTGGCTGAAAGTAAATGTGGACGCTACTTTCAAGAAGGAATCTGGCAATGGAACTATTTCTGCTGTAGTTAGAGACAAAGAAGGGAAGGTCTTATTAGGATTTACAGGTAAAATTCAAGCTAACTCAAGCATTATAGCTGAAGCCATGGCAATAAGACAAGCCCTCATCATTGTAAATAATTTACAACTGGGAAAGACATTAATTGAATCAGACAATCAAAGATTGGTGCAAGCTATCAAATCCAAAAGTTCCATCGGCAGAGCATGGGCAATAATTCAAGATATCCAGATACTTTTAGAAGCTTTACCTGAAAAGGGTCTAACGTGGACTCCTAGGAATGGCAACCTCCTAGCACACGCAGTGGCTAAAGCAGCAGAAGCAGAAACCCTATCCCCAAATTGGAGTCTTCAACCACCTACAGAAATTTGTAATATAATACAAAAAGAAAGTTTGAGAACACAACCTTGAGAAAAATCATGTGATTCAGTGCATCAAATTTTGAGGTGATGAAAAAAGGTTTATCATTGAACTAATAAGAAATCAAATCCTCAAAATAAAAAAAAAAGAAAGAAAAAGAAAAAAAGAAGAAAAAAGAAGAAAGAAGAAGAACAGAGAAGAAGGTAACAATTAATACCACTTTCACAAATATTCTTCAACGGGAGACCATGTTAGAAGAGAACGAAATTAATTGGATTCTAAGCGGAAGGGACGCGTCATCATAATCCATGGCGTTGGTGGTTCACGGAACTGTTGGTCAGCAATGCAACCCTTCTCCCTAGGGATCTGTGACCTCCCTCCTACACAGAGGCACATTGGAACTCTGTTCATGGAGGAGACCAAATCGGACGTCTTGGAGCGACCTTGAAAGACCCATCTCGTCATCTTCATTTGCTGCGCTGAGGAGCTTTCTCGTCATCTTCGTCGCTTACCCAACCGGAGATTGCTGCACAGAAGAGTTGCCCGTCGTCTTCTTCGCGGACCTCATCGGAGCCTTTTATACAAAGAAGTTTGTCGTGGTCATCATTGTTGGTTTTGTCGGAGTGCACTGTATAGAGGAGCTCACTGAGCCGTGCAGAGGACGTCATCCGCAGCAACATGGTAGCTTAATTCATGGCTATAGACTATGGAGTCTATTCAAACTTCAAAGTAATGGCGGCCAGGGATAACACATGAGTAGCGCTACATTCAATTTAGGGAGTGGGTCGGGTTTCAGGTGGTTCTTGGAGTCGGGTTTGGGTTGTTGGGCATAGCCCAAGTCCCAAAAAAAAAACAAAAAAAAAAAACAGTCATGTCTATATAAGGTAAAAGGTAGAACTCATGAAAATTTAATACTTACTTAAATCACTTTCATTTTTTTCTTTGAGTTATTACTTGATTTGAATGTTAGAATATCTTTTATAGATATCTATCATATCTTTTAGAATCTAGTGTATAGTTTATCCGTAGAAAAAATAGGACGACGTATATTTTTTATGACTAACTATACCTTGAACAGATCCTTAACAGCGAAAAACAGTACACAAAAGTAGTTTCCATCATCAACAATAATGTTTTTGTCCTTCTAACATTGGAAATTAAAATGTTATCAAAATGAAAACATCACAATTATTAATTAAGCTATGTCCTATTAAAAAGTAGTGGAAAGACCGAAAGAGATTTATTTTGAAAGCATAAAGGGGGGGGGGGGGTGCATAAGAATCACGTTTTAATTAAAAATAAGATGCTTATTCTTTGTTTTCGTATGTTTTATTTTATTTTTATTTTTTGGGCATGCATCTACATCTTAAACAAAATTATGTTTAGAGCAATGTACCTAAGCACAATATTCGGAGTTAGGAACTTAGAATAAAAGCAATCTGCATTGTTCCCTGCTGTACCTTCAATTAATTGAATTAACAACTACAAATTCGATCATATATATAGTTGTCTGAATTAAATTTTATAATTTTAATTTATTAGTTGAATTATTACATTTTTTGTTCATTTGTCCTTGTGTACTTTGCGAAATGTGTAGTCATGTTCATGCATGCATGTCCGGACCAAATTTTAGATGATTGGGAAAGCATTGATCTTATCAGAATCTCAAATAATAATAATAATAATAATAAGAAATCAACATTGTCATTTAATTTGCATGTGCTCCAACAAATAGGGTATTGTCTTATATATATGCTGCCACCTCATAACAAAAATAGTTGAGACAAAAAGTGGCAGCGAATGGCTTAGCGAGTTGGCCTTCTAATATAATCGTTGCATATTATATTATTGCATGTGTGTTATAGATCTTTAATTTTTTTTTTTTATGGATATTATGATAACAATTTATTTTTATAGATCTTTAATATAACAATTTATTTTTATTAAAGATAATTTAATATTTATACTGACCAACAACCACTCAAAATTACTAAAAATTATTATTTCCAAAAATTTTTTGTTATGATAATACCTGCTAGACTTGATCACACGTTTGTAATTTTGTATGCAAGTGTATAACTTAAAATGATTATATATAAAAATTAAGTGTGGCAAAACGGGTCAAATTCATCGGATCGACTCGCTGAATTCATTAAAAAATGGGTCGGATTAGATTTTGGAGTCCTTCAAATTAAAAAAATTTGCCAAATCCGCACGGTCAAATTTGCGGATTTTGGTGGGGTGGGATCGGCCAGCCCGCCGGGCCAACGATTTTTATTTTTTCTTTTTTTATTAAATAAAAGAGTGATTACTACTACAAAATTAATAATTATATTATTTTTAAATACTTTTTGTCATTTTTTATTTTTATTCTTCTTTTAATTATTAACTTTATTTATTATATTTTACAATTTCATATATATACTTAAATGATGTGACTTATTTTTTAAAATAAAGATAGTTCTATGATAAATATTATTTTGAACAATTTTATTGAAATTAAAAACAAAAAAAAGATAATAAAAAAATTATATTATAATTTAACTATTTTTTATTTATATTTAATTTTTAATTATTATTTTTTGATTAATTTTAATAAATTTTATTTTTCAAAAAAAAAAATCAAGCGGACTAGTCCACTGACCCGAAAATTCGCTATGAAACGGGATGAGTTAGCATTTTAAGCTCACTTTAATTAGCGCTAGTCCGCCCCATTTATAATACAGGCCTAAGTGGGACAGGACGGATTGGGGGCGGACCGACCCACTTTGTCACTCCTATTAAAAACTGTACTACCCTTCTATAATAATAATGCCAAAAGGATTAGAGATGATTATGGAAATAATTAGTAATTTTATATATGTCTTTTGCAATAGATGTAATTTATCCAACTATACTTTGTTTTTAAAATCAACCGCAAAACCTAATTTAGACAATACTATATCACACTTTTGATAAACTAAAAAATCCAAGCAAATTTGTCAATCTTTAATTGGTCATTGTATTTATAGTTTTCTTTCATCTACAATACTCCTAATTTGACATGTTAAAAAGTAC
The DNA here is from genome assembly GCF_014773155.1 of Arachis stenosperma. Lineage (NCBI taxonomy): Eukaryota > Viridiplantae > Streptophyta > Magnoliopsida > Fabales > Fabaceae > Arachis > Arachis stenosperma. The sequence continues at coordinate 12,742,878 of NC_080377.1, forward strand.
TGTATCGTAAATTTAAGGGTTATTTTAAAAGTTTATCACTAATTAATAAATTGCCGTATACACAAAATAAAATTTAAATTCTAACACTCGTTTAAGATAATAAGTAAAGTGGCAACTCGATTTGAATCATGGTTAAGTTCAGAAAGTGAAATATAGAATTCATAACAATAATGCTGTGTAAGAAAAAAAAAAGATTTGTTTGATGTTTTTATATGTCCATCGTTAATGAATTTCATACCATTAAAATTAAGAAAAGATGGTGGTGGGATTTATATTCATATCAATATTACATAAATCACATTATGAAGTTATGCTAATAAAAATGTACAAAATTTCTAATAAATTTTTAGGGAGTAAGAAGATTAAGAAGTGACACTCTATGTCTAATTAAGCACCTAAAGAGGCAACCTAGTCCTGCCTCTAACTCTCTAACACACTCATCTACTCCCTCTAATCTTCTCTTAACTATTTCTAAATCATCCTTAACAAAACCATTGGTTTTCCTAACTATTGTGCATGGAAACACATCAATTTCATTACTATTGATGACCCTCTTTTTTCTAGAGAACAATAATAACCACTCACCAAAATTATTCTTTTTCTTCAACACTTGTGGACACATAAAAATTAGTACTCTTCTCAAGACCAAAATGGTTACAATGCTTAGTTCTCTTAGAACTTTAGACACATTTGATAAACAATGTGTCTTACTATTAACAAAGCCATGATTATTTTCCATTTTCTTCAATGATTTAAGGATCTTAGAGATTTCCCTCTTTGCCCTTTTCTTGAAACAGAAGTAATCACAGATTTGGCTCTTAATGCTGGAACAATCTTGACCCTTTCCGCGACGCATCGCGGATTGAAGCTCTTGCGCGTGTTCTTTCGCGAGTTGCAACAATTCTCTTGCCGATCCACAAACATCAAGAAAAACAAGTGACATATCGAGTACTTTATCTAAGTACTTTTCTTGATCTTGATCATGGAGAAGAACCTTTTGGGAGAGTGAAGAACCAATGATTTGTTCATTCACACAATTGTACAAATGCACAAGCCTTGTTAATAAATCTGCATTATTCATGGAAGATGCTAATAATTCGAAATTCTTGAGCTCGATTTCGATGTCATTGGATAAAGGGTGTAATCTAGAAGGCAAGCTAATGGATCTAACATGGTAGTGAACTTGATCTGAAGTTGCTATGAAAGAATAAGAACACATTTTGTTACTCTCTGGTAGTGGTTGGAATTCTATTGATGCTGAAATGAACAACTTTGGTTTGAATGGACAACGTTTTATATATAAAAACCTTAGAAGAAGAAACCAACACATGGGTGCTTCATGTGCCAAGAAATTGATTTAATTTATTGTAAGCATATGTCTTTTAAAAATATTATTAATTAATTAGTACCTATCATTCTGGCCAACAACTACTAATACCTAAATATTTTCTTTAGTTTCAAATCCATTATAGTTGCCAACATACATAGTAACATATAGTTCTATTGCTATTTATGAACTCTCATATCTTTTTCTTTTTTTTTTTTTTGTTGAGAATTTAAGGTTTAGGATTTAGAATTAAAATTTTATAATTAAAATTTAATTAGGATAAAAATATTATTTTAAGGTTTAGGATTTAAAATTAAAATTTATTTAGGATAAAAATATTATTTCAAGATCTGATACCGATTGAAAAAATTAAGTTTTTAATTAAATTCTTAATTATATATATATATATATATATATATATATATATATATAAAATTAAATTAAATAAATCATATACCCTGGTAAACCTGCATTTCACCACTTCCACTTCTATTTTAAAATAAAAATCTATGTATTGTGTATTTAAATTAAATACCAATTATTGAGAGCATATATGAGAGTGCAGACATGTACTATAGGCATGCTTTCTTATTGTCTCCACAATCATTAGCAGTGTACATTTTGATGAAATCCAAAAGCGCTGGCATTGCTTGATTCTCTAGTTTTTAATATCAATCTTGTAAGTAGTTCATTGTACATGAAAGAGAGAGGTGAATAAGTAAAATGAAGAAAAAGACAAAATGAGGCAGAATCTAGCATGGAATAATAGATTCAAAATCTAGGTTTTGATTTGGTGTATAGGGCTACATATAGGGTTATATATTCGGTCAAGCTTCCAACATGCACAAAATAATAATATTAATTATGTGGGTGTGACCTCAAAATTCAACATCACCTGATTTATTTCTTAATTAAAAAATTAGGAGTTTGAATCTCATTTTAAATATAAAAAATATTTTTTAGTAATTTATCTTTAAAGAATAATGTTAGATAAGATAATTAAGGTGCATCAAAATAAGTAATTATGATCAATTACATTATATTAAGTGATGATATTGTTAGAGGTTGAGCAAAGAGCTTGCTCTGCTGCCTGCTCTGCTGCTTAAAGATATTGTTAGCATTGTTCAGTTAGTTGGTTAGACTAGTAGGCTGTAATTCAGTTTTTTTGTTAGAATTAGTGGGCTCTTGTTGACTCAGCAGAAGTTTCTAGGCCAGTGCTCAGTTATTCAGTTAGTTGCCAACTGTCATAGATCAAGTTAGTTGCTAGAAGGTTCAGGTGTGTCTATAAATGCCAATACTCATGTGTACTGAGACAGTTTTTCGCTCAAGCATCAATACACACATGCTTTCAGCCCCATTCTTCTTTCTTCCTTTTCTCTGAATTCACTCTGAGGTCTGGAACCTTTCATGGTATCAGAGCCTTCAACTTCACAGCTTTACACACCACGATCCAAGATCCAAGAGCAGTCATGGCTCAAGGATTCACAGCAACTCCAATTTCAATGAAACTAGATGAGGAGAACTTCTTGCAATAGAAGGATCAAGCAATTTTGACAATAGAAGGAAATGATATGCTGAGCCACATTACAGGACAAGGAGTTCCTCTACAGTTTGTGACTTCAGAAGATGGAAGAAATACAACCGCAAATCCAGAATATCAGCAGTGAAAATGACAAGATGCACTTCTAAAATCATGATTGTTAGTCTCTATGAGCAAGCCTTTCACCACCAGAATGGTAGGATGCACGTATACACAAATCAAAGCTAAGGTGATGCAGCTGAAGAACAAACTCAGCACTCTCCAAATTGGAGGATCTGTAACTGAGTATATACTGATGATCAAAGGCACAATTGATGCACTGGCCTCTGTAAGAGAGATGATGAAAGAAAGTGATCATGTGAGCGCAACCTTGAATGGCTTAACAGAAGAGTACTCATCAATTTACACTTCAGTACTTGTCAGGTCAGAAAGCATAACTATTGCTAAGTTGAAAGCACTACTACTAGCTCATGAAAGCATGCTTGCAAAATTCAGAAAGCCTGAAGCATTTATGCAAGAAAATATAGCACAGTTTAGAAACTATAACCAGCATCCACAAGCAAGAAGATGAGGCTTCAGAGGTGGATTCAGAGGAAGAGGAGGCAGAATGTTTTGAGGAGGTAGAAATTTTTCTGGTGAAGGAAGGCCAGCATAAGATTCAGCAAATGAGGCACAATTCACAAATGGAAGAGGTCAATTTAGCAGAGGAGGCAGATAGTATAGTACTAAAGGATATGAAAATGATAGACCACAATGTCAGTTGTGCAATAAGTTTGGCCATATTGCAAGAACCTATTGGTACAGGTACAATGAGGACCAGTATGAAGAAGAAAGTTATGGAAGAGAAGGATACAGTCACAGCAGCTCAGATCAGCTTGCTCAGCCTGAAGCTAACTTTTGCAACATGCTATCAACACCAGCAACAGTCCAGGACCCAAACTGATATCCAGATTCGGGTGCTACACACCACATGACTGTTGAGGAACAAAATCTGATGGAGAAAGAAGAATACTGTAGCAAAGAGCAAGTTGTGATCGGCAATGGAATAGGTTTGCAAATCTCATTTGTTGGAAATTCTTGTTTTAAAATGAATCTAAGCTCTAGGTTATTGCATATGAGGAAATTACTGTGTTCCTGAAATTACTAAGAACTTGATGAGTGTCCACCAATTATGCTGTGACAACAAGATCTTCTTTGAATTCCATAATGATAGGTGCTGTATAAAGACTAAAGACACAAAGGGAATTGTGCTTCAAGGCACAGTAGAGAGAGGCCTCTATAAGTTTGCTAATCTTCACAACACACAAACACCAACTGCTTATGTCTCTGCAATAAGAAATAAGAATGAGTCTTTACTTTGGCATGCTAGATTAGGCCATCCAAACCATAATGTACTCTCAAAAGCATTAAAAACCTGCAAAATCTCTGTCTCACCCGAAAAGATAAGTTGCTCAGCTTGTTGTATAGAAAAATCACACCAATTCCCTTTTCCCTCTTCACAAACAATGTACACACATCTTTTGCAGCTTGTGTATTCGGATATTTGGGGGCCTGCTCCCCTCTCAGATAGAAATGGAAACTGGTATTTTGTAAATTTTATTGATGCCTTTTTAAAGTTTACCTGGCTGTACCTAATCAAGACTAGATCTCAGTTAAAAATAGTGTTTAATAATTTTCAACAAATGGTTGAATTACAACTTAACACTAAACTAAAGTCAATACAAAGTGATAATGCTGCTGAGTATATTAGTCTATCGAAAAGTTTGCAGGATCGAAAAAATGGTGAATTAAATTTTGAACTGGTTTAAATTAATAGTATTTTTTATAAAAAAATGACTACAATATCCTTATTATAAAAATGACTAAAATACTTCTATTATATATATTAATTTTGAGAATCCTAAATTCTAGTCCGTTACTTTTCTGGGGTCATAGAGTTAGGATTTAGAGTTTTAAATATATATATATATATATATATATATATATATATATATATATATATAACAGGAGTATTTTAATCTTTTTCTATAATAAGAATATTGTAGTCATTTTTTATAAAAAAAATATTAATTTAGATCGGTTCAAGATTTGATACACTATTTTTTTAGTCAAATTAATTTGTCTAACTTAATTTTAACAAAAATAACACGATTTAATTGATTATATGTGTTAAATTTTAAATTATTAAAAAATATCTTTAAAAAAAAATATTTTAAATATCTTTATCTAAGTGGTTTCAAATAAATAAAATTGCTTAAATTATGTTGAGACTCCTTAGAGTGTGCATAAAGATACTAAAAGAACAAGAAATAATGATTACTACTACTTCCTATTTTATACACAAACAGTATATACATTACTCTAATATAATATAATGTAGGTAGGTACATTGCATTCATGTTATAAATAAGAATTTAATTAATTTTGATGCATTATATATTAGTATAAAGTACATGTATTTAATTATGTAATGTCATATCAGTAAAAATAATTATTTTTCACATCGACCACTTGAATGATTATCTAAAAAAACGGATATAATTATATAACTGTATAAAACATTTTATACTGTAAGTGCATCAAAATTAAACTCTATAAATTAAATAATCCTAATCTTTTTGCATTCCATGTGATGTAGGCTTCCGTAAAATGGTACAATAATACAATATACATTCGAATAAGACATTATTTTTTGTTGTCTACTTGTCTCCAATGATTAGAGCATGTGTAAGTAAAACAAAAATTTAAGGCTAATTTAATTAGTCAACTTCATTTAATTTTAGACTTGTCGCTCTGAAACATTAGCATCAATTCTAATCAATCTTGTGTGAAAATGACATAACTTCTTCTCAATTACCATACCAACAACAAGGGGACGAAATAATGAAGAACCTTTTTTGATTGTCATGTGAGATGTTTCATACGGTCTTCATACCTTGTCTTTCGATGTGTAAAAACATTGCAACTTGTTAAACAAATAAAGATTGTGTTGTTAATGCCGGTGGTGGTGGCTTGATCATATGAGAATATTATTATTGTGTTAGGAGTAATTAGGACATATATAAATTAAGTTGAAGAAGTAGATACTCTCACCATCGTTTGGTAAGATGTGGAAAAAAAATTCTAACTTGACTCTTTCTTTAGTGCGTATAAATTTTTTTTATGTTCCTCTCCCTAAATTCTAAACCACCAAAAATATATATCAAATATATTTTAATTTTATACTTGTTTAGGTTTTATTTTGTGATTCTGATTATCATAGACTTAGAATATACTATTCTTGATGATAATACCGCGCGAAAACAATCTGATAGAATATCTTTTCATTTTGATTTATTTTTCTCTGTTTGGATCGAATTTATATTGAACTATCTAAAAAAATCTTATAATTATGTTTAATAATTAATTGTAATAAGACTTTAATTCTCATGAAACTTGGTCTTCAGAAGAAGTGATTTGTCTGGCATTAACTTCAAAAAAGGAATTTAGGAATATTTTTAAATTACAACGTATGTCTCTTTCCTCTATTCTAAATGATTTTTGGAATCCCCCATCCATTAGTACTTTTAAGATTATTTGTGATACTAGTTATTTTGGTTCGGGTGATAGTGTTGGTTTTGCTTGTGTTATTAGAGATTATAATGGGAGTTGGCAAAGAGAGTATTTGGAAATGATTGAGAGTAATAATATTCTTCAAGGAGAATTGTTTGCTATTTGGAGAGGATATCTCTTAACTTGAGATGTGGGTCAACGAGATGTTATTTGTGAGACGGATTGTGTGGAAGCATTTAATCTTGTTACTCAAGATGGTTTTGGGTTTATTGAACCATTGGTGCTCAAAATAAGAGATATCATACATTAGAATTGGCATGTTGACTTTCGTTTGATTATGAGAGATGCAAACACGGTGGCAGATACTATGGTAAAGATGGCGATAAAATTACAACTTTCCCATGTGGAACTTCCTTCACCTTGGGAGGAGTTTAAGAGTGGTCTTAAATGGGACTGTCCCTCTATTTAAGCAGTTCCTTGTTTTGTTTATTTTATTTTTCTTTGTTTAGTTTATTTCAGTAAAAAAAAATTGTAATAAGACATTTATACGATTTGAATTCTATGATACCTATTTGAGATAATTATAGTAAATATATAACTTTCACAATATTTAAAAATTGTAGTTAAAATTAGATTTTTTTTCTATTTGACAATATTTTTTAACTTCAAAATAAAATAGAAAATGTGATTGAATTAAAAGGTATTACTAAATAAAAAAATTGTATCTTAATTTGAGGGCAAATGATCAAAATAAATCATTTACATTTTAATTTTATTGAATTACAACTTTTAAAGATTGCATACGTAAATACAACTTTCATATTATTATAGAAACCACAACAGAAGACCGGCGGATAAGGAATACACGTAAATCATTAAAGAAGTATAGTGGTTTACGTTCAAACACAATAAAAAAAATTGCGACACCCCTCCAGCAGTTTCTTCACGAAGTCTAACAATGCATAAATCGCATGAGGGATATAGCGATTTATACTTTTAGAGCATGACTATCTCTTATGCAACCTTCCTTATGGATCCAAGATGCATCAATAAATGATGAGCTATTGTTGATGAAATTTGAGTGATATTTCCATCTCTTCTATTTATATAACAAAGCAAGATAATAATGTTGGCCAAGGTAAAGTTTAATATGAAAGTAAAGAACTCATAAAAGTTCATCCGTGTTTCAAATAATAATAACACCACCACTACTATTAATCATAAAATATGTGTCCCTTTTTCCGTAATTGAATTATTAAAAATTTCTTTTTCAATGAAATAAATCAATCTTTGAATGATAACTGATTATGCCATTAATACCTGTGTTAGCAGCAAGATTGTATTTTTCTTCACAAACTTTGAAAACTGAATCAAGAACGGACGCATTGCGCCACTACTGGTAGGAGGAGATCATATTGAACTGTCACACCTACAATTCGCAGATGATACTGTTTTGTTCTGTCTATCGGAGACTAAAACTATTGTTAACTATAAGAGACTGTTGCGGTGTTTTGAGTTGATGTCGGTGCTGAGCATCAATTATGATAAATCAAATCTGATATCGGTGAACTGTGAGCAAAGATGGATTGATCAGGCATGTGAACTACTGGGGTGCCTGCAAGCTGCTCTACCAGTGAGATACTTGGAAATTTCTTTAGGTGCGAATCCGCACTTGGTAAAGACTTGGAAACTAATTATTGATAAGGTGGAACAGAAGCTTAGCTTGTGGAAAGCGAAGGTACTGAATAAATCGGGTAAGCTGGTCCTTATCAAGTCGGTACTGAATAGTCTTCCCATTTATTACCTTAGTCTGTACAAGATGCCAAAGGCGGTGGCGGACAAGCTGATCACTCTACAACGAAATTTTATGTGGTGCAAGGAGAACGGTGACTATGGTATACCTATGGTTAAGTGGGAGCTGGTCCAGGCTCCAAAAAAGGTTGGGGGCCTGGGGGTTGGTGATGCAGTGCTAAGGAACACAGCGCTCCTGTTTAAGTGGTGGTGACGGTTTTCAAAGGAGGATTGCCCGCTGTGGAAGAAGATTGTTTGTTCGTGTAACAAGTTGAACCCGAATGTAATGTTAGCCACTCAGCCTGTACCAGTAAAAGGAGGGCCTTGGAAAGACATATGTCAGCTGAATATAAAAGAACCGCGGATTAGAGATAAACTGGTAAGTGGACTGGCAATGGTAATAGGCAATGGTATGCAAACCCGGTTTTGGGAAGATAACTGGATTCAAGGTGGTGTTCTCAAAGGGAGTTATTCGAGACTCTACTCTATCTCAAGCTAGCAAGGACTTCTAATTGGGGATTGTGGTTTTTGGGATGGGCTTGATTGGATATGAAATTTCCAATGGAGAAGGGAGTTGTTCCAATGGGAGCTGGAACTTGTCAATCAGCTTCATGAGAGGTTAAGGCCAGTGAGATTGTCACCAGGTCGGGAGAACAGTGTGGTGTGGAAGTTTGAAAATACAGGTGTTTTCACTACTAGTTCTATGATACAGGCTATACAAGCGGAGACTCTACCGGCTAAGATAACAAGTTATAGCTTCACGAGCTCCATTTGGAAAGGTCTTGTACCTCCGAGAATTGAGCTCTTTGGGTGGTTTGTGTTAGTTGATCGAGTCAACACCAAGGAGTGGCTGACTAAAATAGGAGTCAACTTTCTGGGTGATAGTATGTGTGTAATGTGTACTAAGGAATTAGAATCTGCTGAGCATTTATTCCTTAAGTGTGAAGTAACATGGCAGGTGTGTTGCAAGTGGTTGAAGGCTCTAGGAAGAGAGTGGGTGATCCCTGGAACCATTAGAGAAATGTTTGAGAGCTGACATGGCATGCATAATAGACAACAAGGGCAGAAGATGTGGATGACAGTGTTCTTTGCAGTAATTTAGAACATTTGGTTGAAACGGAATGCACGAATCTTTAGGAATACAAGAGCAAGTCTGGAGGTCATCTACACAAGGACGGTGATGAGCTACACAGAATAGCGGGGAGGTGATCCTGGGGGAGGCTGTTGATAGGACGGGAGTTGCTAGGAGTTGGTTTTTGTGGGTAGCTTGTTGTGTGTCTTCTTCTTTATTTTGTATGCTCCACTTTAATATGTTGAGCTTCCTTTGTTTCAAAAAAAAAAACTTTGAAAACTGGAAAAACTGGAAAAAAAAAAAAGCTAAAAAGAAATCATATTGATCCTTGAATATGCATCAAAACTTCATCTTTCAGAAGCTAGCTAGCTATATCACTACCTCTATCATCTAATAGAATCAACATCTTTTTCACACACGAAAATAAACAATGTGAGATAAGTGATTCCAACGGAAGCATTACTTTATTTGGTCCAAAAAAAAATTCCAACTTTCAACGAATTGTAGGAAACAATTTTAAAAACAAGAAGGTACAAGTGTATAACATCGATAAACATAAGAAGTTGCGGCATATCAAAATATGAACGTGAGAGTACATTCACTGAGAACAAATATAATTTCACCTGCTTCTTGCATGCATTCTAATCAGATAGCCTGCATACATGGACAAATTGCTGAAGGTTAATGCAAAAGTTTCTTGGAATGAATAGGATTTACGACAAGACGGAGAGCTAAAATTATAATCAAGGATACCGCTATACTTAAATTGCTGGAGGGGTGTTAATTGTGTTTGTAAAATTATAATTATCGTTAGACCTTTTAGCGGTTTATGTGTATTCCTAATCCGCTAATCTTTTATGGCGATTTCAATAATAATAATGTGAAAGTTGGATTTATATATGTAATCTTTAAATATTGTATTCTGATAAAATTAAAATACAAATGATTTATTTTAATAACTTGTCCTTAATTTTAACTACGATATCTTCGTAACCACTATATTCACTATACACATAAAGTGGGGTAAAATTTAAATAGGCTTGATAAGTTTTTACTACTAAATAAATATATCCATTAAAAGGTAAGTTTTGTACTTTTTTTGGGGGATATATTATATATGTTAGTGGAACTTCAACAATTCCAAGCCACTAACGTTGATTACCAATTGCTTTCAAAGTAAATGCACCATCTTTTCTTTGTGGAATATACGAGATATTTATCACAGTTGACTTCACTTGACTACATAATTAGCATAAAATAGTTTCCACTAATTTAGTGGTAACGGGGCGAAAGACTAGGAATAGAGGAAGATGTGTTGCTTTTCCCAATTTTTCCAACAACTTTTTTTCTCTTTTAATGTAGAATGATTCAAGTCTCTAAATAGCGTTTGTTTTTAAAGATAGAACAGAACATATGACACTGAGACAAAAATAATAGGATGAAAATATTAAAAATTATTGTTTATGTATTGTGTTTGGATACGATGTACAAAATACTAATGTAATATCCAGTATTATGTTTAGATATATATGGATAAGACTAAAATATTATATGAAATAACTAAAATAGTCATGTGATTCCAAATTTTTTATATTAAATACAAATTAATTTAATAAAAAATGAGAGTAAAACTTGAAAAAAAATATTTGAAGAGACAAAAAATTTTAATAAAAAATTATATAATAATATTTATATTAAAATAAAATTTATAAATATAATTATTTTATTTTTAAATTTATTATTAATATGTAGGAATACATATGATTAACATTAACAAAAAAATAAATCTGAGTTCGGTTAATAAAAATTTCTTTTAAGTTAATAAGTCAAATTAATTTTAAATAAAAAATCAGTTTTAAAAAAAATCCATTTTTACATGAAAAAAATAGCTTTTTACATAAAAATTTATTTTTATTTAGAAAACCAAATTTTTTTATCTAAAAATTAATTTTTCTTTTCAAAAAATTGATTTTTTTAAATTATATAAAATCAATTACAACTTATAAATTATTTTTTAGTATTTTAAAAGATCAATTTTACCTTTGATAATATTTATCTTTCAAAAATTTTAAGATTAATTATTTTTATCATTATTTTTGTTACAAATTAAATAATATAATACAATGTTAAAATGATATTGAAGTAAGAACCATAAGAAGGAATGAAAAAAAAGAACATAAAAATAGAGAAAGAATATGGAGAAGAAAGTACGTTTCTGAGAACAACGCAAATTAGAAAAAATAAAGAGGGGTAACAGTGGAATAATAAAAAATATCTATGCACAAAAAGAAAAAAATTCATAAAAAAAGTCCATGTCCTTCTTTCAAATCTCGTGTCCATCATTGTCCTTCGTAAAAGAGTTGACACAAAATCATAAAAAATTGTCTTAGATACAATGTGTTTAGTGTTCATATCTTTACTTTTAAACACTCTTTAAAGATGTGTTGCCTATGTCTCTGTGTCCTTTTTCTGAAAACAAATGCTACCTAGAAGTTGTGGTAGTGGTTTACTCCATATATAAGAGTACTCCCATGCATTTATATTGGGTTTATTATTGATTAACAACAAATTCTTAAATATAACACAAATCGCAATAAATTAATCAAAAGTCAGATTATAAAATATCCTGAGAAAAAAAAATAAACATAGAGGCATGACTAATGTTAATTCTTGTCGCAATAGATGATTTTTGTTTCATAAAACATAAAATAATATAAACACACAATAAATTATTTAATTATATAATTATAACCATCAATTTGTTTCTTCTTTAGCAAGAAACTTGCATTGTTGTTACACATAGGATCACTATAATAATCCCCTTATTACAACATATTCCTTATTGAAAATCATGAGCAAGCCAAGTAATTTGCCTAAGCAAATGACTTTTGGTTGCCACAATCCAAGTTGTCTCCAGGGCTCACTCCCAACATTTGGCAATACCTTTGATAGAAACCGATCCGATCTTGGACACGAGAGTCCGACCCGTGTCCACATTCAATTCCACCATTGATAATGTTAGTGACCACACCATAACCGGGGACTCGGCCGGCCGACCTGTCAGCATTAGACGGCGTCCACCTTCCGGTGATGACATCATGACTTGATGGCTTATTTCCTTGTGGTGTCATCCAAAACCATATGGCTGTTTTGAATGACACAGTTGGATTTGTAGTTACAAGATCAGGATTGTTCAATAGATCAATTCCTATAGTTTTACCGGCTGGACCATAGTTGTAATTGCTATAAAAAAATAAATATTAACATTATCCCATCAATTCATGTTACATAAAAATGTTAAGATGCATTCTACTAGTATAATACATAAAGGGTGTAGCAATTGAAGTGTTTCAATTCATTCATACATACTAAGTATATATATAGGAATGATACATATTTATATTTGAATTGGGGACTTACTAAGAGATTTGGATTGGTCCTCTGCCATAATATTTTTTACCGGGAGAGCAAGGCCACTGTTGGGAGGCAACACAATAATCTGCTGTGGCGCCAATTTCACTGAGAAAGCAATAACCCCACGCATATGGCCCATCAGGTGCACTTGACCACCCTCCTACAAAAACATTATTGTATGTATCATTATTAATGCATGCCACATTTGCTTCAAGAAAAGGTAACCAGATTGTGACATTTCTGTAAGAAATTAATGTATCTTATCCATGCTAAGCTTTTAAGTCTACTGAAAACTTACATGCTTGACATTGGTTGAAAGGATTGAGAGAAGACTCATAGAAACAAAAGGATATGAAATTGAAAAGTGCATTAAGCTCTGTTACAAGAGTATTGCAGTATGCCATTTATAGCAATAACAACACAGTTGCAGTAACAAGATAACAGCATAACCAATTCTTGTTATTCATTCCACAATTTAACTAACTCACTATTATATACTAATATCTCTATACTCTATTAGCCCCCCTCAAACTTAAAGTCACCATCGAGGAGTTACTTTAAGTTTGTTTTTAAATTTGTCAAAGAATTCTAGAGGTAATGGCTTAGTAAAGATATCAGCCACTTGATCAGTGGCACTGATATGAACAACACTAAGCTGCTTGCGGTTCACTCTTTCTCGCACGAAGTGAAGATCTAACTCAAAATGCTTAGTCCTACTGTGGAGAATCGGATTTTCAGCTAACAAAACTGCACTAATATTGTCACAATATAGTATTGGAGTGGCTGAGATGTTGACTCGAAGTTCCTCAAGCAAGTGAAGCACCCAAATGAGCTCAGAATCACATGCTGCAAGACCCCGATATTCTGCCTCTGTACTACTTCTACTTACGGAAGCTTGCTTTCTACTGGACCAGGAGATCACATTTGAGCCAAGATAAATGCAAAAACCGCAAGTGGATCGTCGATCATCCAAGTCTGACCCCCAATCAGAATCTGAGAAAGCAAATAACCTTAAATCAGTACTAGGATGAAATAGAATCCCCTGATTTGCTGTTCCAGCAAGGTAGCGTAGGATCCTCTTTACACACTTCCAATGTGACATAAGAGGAGCTTGCATATATTGGCTAACCTTGTTCACTGAATAAGCAATATCAGGGCGTGTAATAGTAGCGTATTGCAGGGAACCAACAATAGATCGATATAAAGTTGGGTTATGAAAATAATCAGTGCCTTGTTTTGTTAATTTCATTGTAGTTACCATAGGCGTTGGCACTCCTTTAGAGTCTACCATACCAGCCTTCGATAACACATCCTGAATGTATTTTGTTTGTGATAAATGATAAGAACCAGTATGTGATTTATGAGCTTCAATGCCTAAAAAATAACTAAACTCACCAAGGTCCTTTAAAGAAAAAATCTGATTTAAATCTGTGATAGTACTTTGAATAGCCTGAGAGTCATTTCCAGTTATCAATATATCATCAACATAGACTAATATGTAAAGTTTAAGATTACCTAAGTGTTTCATAAACAGACAATGATCAGACCGTGTCTTAGTGAACCCAAATTTAGCCAAAGTGGCAGCAAGCTTGAGAAACCAAGATCTGGGCGCTTGCTTCAAATCATAGAGTGATTTATGTAATTGACAAACCTGTAGATTATTACCTTGGTGAAACCCAGGGGGTTGCTTCATGTAAACAAGCTCAGTTAAGTCACCATTAAGAAATGCATTGTTAAAATCGAGTTGTTTAATTTGCCATTTATAAGATAGAGCAAGGGTTAAAATAATTCGAACTGTAGGAGGCTTGATCACTGGTGCAAAAACCTGATCAAAATCGATACTTTCGATTTGATGATTACCTTTCGCCACAAGACGAGCCTTATATTTCAGAATCTCGCCATTAGGATGCCTTTTGATGGTGAATATCCATCTACAACCAATGACCTTAGCATGAGATGGAGCTGGTACAACAGACCATGTTTTAGTGTTATATAGAGCTTGTAATTCATCCAGCATTGCTTGTTTCCAATGGGTAGAATTCAAGGCTTGAGAAACTGTAGTAGGGGGTTGATTAATCAAGTCAGTGGAAGAAGAGGTTGTAGTGATAACAGAAAAAGAGGTAGGCTTTGATACACCAGATTTTGATCTGGTGATCATAGGATGAGAATTAGTGGTAGGAGTAACATTAGAATTAGCACCAAGTTGTATCTCAATCCCAGAAATAGGAATATTGTCTGTATTGACAGTTGAAAAATCGCTTTGGGAGGAAACATTATGAGCAGGCTGCAGAGATGTAGTGGTGTCTGAAACAAATGCTGGTGAAGAATTTGAGGGTAAAGCATTATTAGATGAAGGAACATTTTGAATTTGTATACAACCACCATTAGAAGAAGAAGATAATGATGGATCATGAGAAATAGAATCTGAGGTATAAGAGGGGGAGGATGTTAAAATTGGAAAAGGAAGGACAGTATGAGGAAATTGAGTTTTAACAAGAGGAAGATTGGTGTTAGAAAAGAGATCAGTATAGGGAAATTTATGTTCATCAAAGAGAACATGACGAGTAATTATCACCTTACCACTCTTGGTAAGACACTTGTATCCCTTATGGTTTGGAGCATAACCTAAGAATACTGATAAATCAGATTTAAAATCAAATTTATGAGAGGTATAAGGCTTCAAACAAGGATAACAGGCACATCCAAACACTTTTAAAAAAGAATAATCAGGGCTATGATTGTGTAAAAGTTCATAAGGAGACAAGTTCTTAGTATTAGAGGAAGGTAATCTATTGATTATGTAAGTGGCTGAGAGGAATGCATCATCCCAATGTAACAAGAGAAGTGATGCAGCAGCCAACATGGCTAAACCAATTTCAGTAATATGCCTATGTTTTCTCTCAGCTCTTCCATTCTGTTGGTGTGTATAAGGGCATGAAAAACGATGTGTAATGCCTTGAGAAGCTAGATATTGAGTGAAAGATGTAGAAAGGTATTCTCGGCCATGATCAGTTTGTAGTGCTTTGATTTTGAGACCAGTATGTCTTTCTATATTTGCTTGAAATTGTAAAAAGGCTTGAAAAGCTTGAGACTTTGAATTTAGAAGAAAAACAGATGTGTATCTGGTATATGCATCAATGAAAGAAATATAATAATTGAAACCATTAAAGGAAGTAATAGGAGAGGGTCCCCAAATATCAGAATAAATCATATCTAATGGAGCATGAAAATTATAAGAATCAGTAGAGAAAGGTAATAGATGCATCTTAGCTTTGCAACAAGAGGCACACAAACCAGAATTCATTGAATTGATATTAATAGGAACATGACATTTATTCATTACAGCTATAGTAGTTTTAGAAGCACAATGACCAAGCCTTTGATGCCATAGATTATAAGAATCTGATTGAGCAAGAAAAGTACTTGGAGCACTCGTAACAGACGAAGAAGAAGAAGTATCATTAGGCCTAGATTGAACTACTGCAACATTCTCAAATTCATAAATTCCATGATTAGATCTCCCTTTGAGAAGAACGTTCTTGGAGGCCTGAGATTTAACAAAGCATTCATTAGGATGAAATTCAAAATAACAAGCATTGTCACAAGCAAATTTGTGAACACTGATGAGATTTCTTGCAATGTCAGGAGAATGAATTAAGTGATCAAGAATGAAACATTGTTTAGTCTCAAGATTAATTAAATAAGAGTGGCCAATAGAGGAAATTGCACTACCTGAGCCATTACCTACGAGAATCTGGTCAGAACCTTGATAAGCTGAGGGCTGAAGAAGATTATTCGGATCAGGGGAGATGTGATGGCTCGCACCAGTGTCTGGGAGCCATGTAGAGTCGGATAGAACTGAAGGTGTGGCTAGGTAAGCTTGAGGTTGATGATAAGTCGATGGAGGTGGCAGAGGAGATTGTGGAGCTGAGGATGATTGAGAAGGTGAGGAGGAAGCCTGGTATGCTTGATTGAACCGATGAAAACAATTCAGGGCAGTGTGTCCCATGCGACCACACACCTGGCATTGGAGTCGAAAATTGGAATTGAAGGTGCGACCTCCACGTGCTCCACGAAAACCTCTTCCTCTTCGGCCTCCATTGTTAAAAGTAGCAGGAGATCTTCTTGGTGGATAAGAGGCTTGAGTGTAGTGAGCTTGAAATTGAGAGAGATCAGACTTTCTAAATCTTGTGAGCATGTCTTCATGACCCAGTAAAAGAGCTTCAGCTTCCATGAGTGTTAAAGAGTTCGATTTGGTCATGACACTAGAGAGATACAAGGCATAATCCTCGGTCAAACCATCAGTAATTGCTGAAATATGATCTTCAACAGAGAGAACAAATCCATTTGCAGCTAAAGCATCAACGATTGTGCGAATTTTCTTCAAATACTCGGTAGCCGAAAGACCGTGCTTTTGAACCAGTTTGAGTTGTGCTTTCAACTGTTGAATCTTGATCTTGGAGATCTTGGCAAAATATTCTTGAATATTATTCCAGACTTGATAAGCGTAGGTACAGTCCAACATGCGATTCTTGAAGGAAGAATCAATGGAGGTGAGTAACCATGTAAACAAATAGTGATCTTTGGTGATCCAATCCTTGAATGCTTCAGATTCAGTACCGGCAAGGCGCGCAGCATCATTCGCATATTGAGGAGGAATCTGATCTTGGCTGAGATGAGAGCCCAACCTGTTAGCATGAATAACATGTAAGGCTAATTGATTCCACGTTTTGAATGTATCTTCAGTAAGTTCTTTAAGAACAGGTGCAGAAAAAATGTTGGTGGGAGGATTTGATTGGGTAGGAATGATAGAAGCCATGGATTCACAACCTGGCTCTGATACCATGAAAGGATTGAGAGAAGACTCATAGAAACAAAAGGATATGAAATTGAAAAGTGCATTAAGCTCTGTTACAAGAGTATTGCAGTATGCCATTTATAGCAATAACAACACAGTTGCAGTAACAAGATAACAGCATAACCAATTCTTGTTATTCATTCCACAATTTAACTAACTCACTATTATATACTAATATCTCTATACTCTATTATTGGTTAGTAGAGTAAACATTCAAATGACGAATTTTAAATTAAATATTTTAGTTCTCAATAAATTTTTATTACTTAACAATTTTTTGAGAATTACCTTTACTTCGTTCTATCATTTTAAAAGAGATTAGTTATTGACATTGTATGATGATTTTTTTTGTGTGTGGTATAATTGTATATATTTGTATTATAAAAAAATTTGTTAAAATTTTACTTATGTAATACATATTAAAAATTTTACTGAAAACAACAAAGAAATCAATTAATTCGAAGTGAGTAATTCTCGAAAAACTTGTAAAGTAATAAAGACCAATTTAAGTTACTAATCTAATAGTTAAATTAAAGCCAATAATATCTTTTTAGTGTCAGTTAGAAAAGTTGATTTCATGACTCTATTCTAAAAGGTGAAAATTCAAGTGCAGCCACGTGAAATTGATAGTTGAGAATTATTAAATAATTTGAATGATTTGACTAAATTTTTATCTAGTAGTTCTCAATTATCAACTTTACTTGAAGTTGACCGCATTTGAGTTTTCACTATTCTAAAAATATAACCTAATTTTATGTTTGGATAAAATGATTTCCAAAAATTCACATTTGAAGTTCTTGGGCTATGTACCTGTGGTTTCATGAGAAGTTTGAGCCAAGAAAGCAGCAATCTCCCTCTTGCGGGTGGCATCATCACCGGTGGTGCCAAAACCACCGAAAGAGCGAGCGGCGGCAATAAAGGCATCATAGGAGTAGAATCCATTCCCCTTACACCTTGGATCATTCCGGTACTTAAGCATTTGATCAAACACGGAAGAAGTAATTATGTTTGCAACATCGCCGCCGCTGCCACCACCACTAGGTGTTGGTGTCGGAGTTGAAGGTGTTGGTGTTGAACCTTTGCATTGGCTTTGGCAACCAGCTAAACAATAAGGGTCTGTGGTACCACACCAACCAAATTGGCTACAACATAAACTGTTTGGGCATAATGCTCCATTTGCTTGTTTACCACATTGTTCTGCTTTTGCACCATGCAACAAACACACTAATAATATTATGAGGCTTAGCATAAAATAAGGTAATTTGGTGTTTCCCATTATTTTCTTGTTTTAAAGAGAGGTTTAATGTATTGTGATTGATGCATGGTTCAGTATTTATAGATGTAGTATGATGAGAGACTAGATATTTGTTGATTTTCAAAGTTGGCGGCTAACACTACAATGCACTTTCATTGGTTGCCCAATTTCTAGTAGTATATAAAAAATAAAACAGATTATTTATAGTTACCACGTCAACATCTTTATTAATGGTATCAATCTCTAAAAATATCACCGAAATATACTTGTATGAGGTTCTGATTATCATAGACTTGCGATATACTATTCTTGATGACAATAATGTCGTAGTTAGAATGTTTTCTCAATTTGGTTTGTTTTTTTCTGTTTGAATTGAATTTGTACTGAACTATCTAAAAAAAACCTTATAATAATGTTTAATAATTGGTTGTAATAAGACATTTATACAAAGCTGAATTCTATGATAGCTATCATTAAGATAATTATAGTAAATATGAAACTTTTACAATATTTAAACATTGTAGCTAAAATTGGATTTTTTTTTTTTTGCTATTTGACAACATTATTTTTTAAAAATAAAATAAAAAATGTGATTAAATTAAAAAGTATTACTAAATAATAAAAAAGTGTACCTTAATTTTAACTACAATATTTTCATAATCACTATATTCACTATAACAATTATCACCATAAAATTTACTAGATAAAAATATACTAAAAACAAATAACATATATTTAGAATTAGAGACGAGAAAAAAAACACGCACACATAAATTGGGGTCAATTTTTTTTTTTTGGGAGACTAATTGGGATCAAATTTAAATAGGCTTGATCAATTTTTACTAATAATTAAATATATCCATCGAAAGGTAAGTTTTGTATTTCTTTTTTTGGGTAATAATTAAATATATCTTTTTAACAAACTTCAAATGGACTTGCAATAATTCCGGACCACTGACACTGATGAATGACCAATTGCTTTCAAAGTAAATGCACCATCTACTTTGGATAATTCTTTTTCTTTGTTTTCCATATTTTATTATATATGAGATATTTATCACAGTTGACTTGACTAGGTTATTAGCACAAAATTGTTTCCACTAATTAATTTAGTGGTAAATGGGGCTGGAGGTGGGAAAAAAAAGGCTCAATTTTATAGATATAGAAGATTTGGGTGTGCTATTTTTAAATGTGGAGTTATGACGTATAAGATAAAAATGTGGGACAGATTTTTCTGAGCCAAAGATAAAACAACTCGGACCATGCAAGTTCTTTGGAAATGAAGTTTTGTTTCACAAATCACATGGTCCGATTTACAGCTGATGGAATTTGAAATCTGAAACACGCAATTCGAATCCTCCGTTTTACTTGTTTTGGCTAAATTTGTTGAGCAAAACGCAATTTGAATCATTTGTTTTTAGGAACACAACTCGCAGGTCCGTGTTCTAGTTCTTCTGATCCCACAACGAAGTGAAGCACCTCTCCTCCCCATATGCGAGTCCAACACCTCATTTCCTTCCATATTTAAATTAAAAAGCCGGGGAAAAACTAAGAAGAAAAAAAAAAGAAGAATTATATTATTATAACCATAAGGTATATTTCTTCTTTAGCAAGAAACTTAGCTTGTTCTTACACTTATTAGGGTTACTGTAATAATTCTTTTATTTTATAGGTAAAAATTCAAGTCAACTTGTGAAGTTGATAGTTGAGAGCGATTAAATAATTTAATTAATTTGACTAAATTTTTATCTAACTGCTCTTAATTATCAACTTTACGTAAAGTTGACTGCATCACCTGAACTTCTACCTATTTTATAACATCCCTTAGCCTATTGCAATTTGCCTAAGCAAATGACCGTTGGTTGCCACAATCCAAGTTGTCTCCAGGGCTCACTCCCAACATCTGACAATACCTTTGATAGAAACCGATCCGATCTTGGACCCGAGAATCCGACCCGTGTCCGCATTCAATTCCACCATTGATTATGTTAGTGATCACACCAAAACCGGAAACTCGGCCGGCCGACTTGTCAGCATCAGACGGCGTCCATTTTCCGGTGATGACATCATGACAGGATGGTTTACTCCCTTGCGGTGTCATCCAAAACCATAATGCTGTTTGGAATGACACGGTTGGATTTGTGGCTACAAGATCAGGATTGTTAAGAAGATCAACTCCTATAGCTTTACCCGCTGGACCATAGTTGTAATTGCTGTAACAAAATATCAACATTATTCAATCAATTCATGCTGCATAAAAAAGTCATACCCTAAAATTTTGAGGAGTTGAGAAAAATACTCTTTTCTTTCATTTCTCTATCAAATATCTACTTTAACCTTCTTAATTATATAAAAAAAATTTAGCTTGTTTCACATTAAAAGGTTCTACAAACCAAATTGATAGAATTAGAGAGATTTAATTTAATAATTCAAAAGTTTAATCATTCAAAAATTTAACTAAAATTCAACTAAAATTGAGTCAAATATAAATTATATATTAAAATGCGTAATTTAAAAGTTAATTTTTTTATTTATTATTTTAAATTAATTAATTATTAAAAATTTATACTGGTTCAATTGATCTATTAATCAATTTTTTTTACCATTTTTTTTAATTTTTGACCGATTCATTGTAAAATAGATTTTATCTTAAACTAAATTGGTTTAGTGATCGATTTTCAGTTAACCAAATTAAATTGATCAATTTAGTCTGATTCTCAAAACCATGCTAATAATAAATAATTTTAACATAAAAATTTATATGTAGTTATTTTCATATAGAGTTTGATAATTAAAATTTTTTAGATATATTTAGTTATATTACCATGTAATGATCATTTTTAGCTATCAACTATACATAAATATAACTACATATATCTTTCCATCTTAATTATATAGGAATTATATTTGAATTGATGACTTACTAAGAGATTTGGATTGGTCCTCTTCCATAATATTTTTTACCGGGAGAACAAGGCCACTGGTCGGAGGCAACACAATAATCTGCTGTGGCGCCAACTTCGCTAAGAAAGCAATATCCCCATGCATATGGCCCATCAGGTGCACTTGGCCACCCTCCTATATATAGAAATGTCAAAACAAGCTAGTATGTGTGAATATTAGTGCCACCATCTATCAACCATTAATAAATACATATATTGCTTCTTGCTTCAAGAAAAGGTAACAAGATCGTGTTATTTCTATAAAAGTCGAGGTATCTATTAATGCTAAGATTTAAGTTTATTAAAGATTTATAAGGATGACACTACATATTTCAGTCCTCAATAAATTTTTATTGTTCTAAAAGTCGTCTTTAATTATATTTAGGATTACGGAAATATTTAATAATAAAAAAATTAGTCAAAAACAATAAAAATTTATCTTATTTAATATTTATTAATTATTACAACAATTAATAAATATTAAATAAGATAAATTTTAATTTTTTTTTTGTCTTTCTAACATTACTACTATGATTATTAGTGTCACCGTATATCGATCATTAATAAATTCACATACTCCGTTTGCTTCAAGAAAAGATAACTAGATTATGGCATTTCTCTATAAAAATTAATGTATCCTATGAATGCTAAGCTTTAAGTCTGATCTATTGAAAACTTAATACGTAGCATTTGGAAGAAAGATAGAGATTGAGAGATTTAGATTAAGAGTAAAAAACTAAAATAAGTCTCAGTATTGTGTTTGGTGTAAAATGAGAGACAAATACTGAAATAAGAATGAAATTCTAATTTAATTTATACAAAAGGTAAAGTTAAAATTAATTAATTGAGATAGGAGTATTTTAGGTATAAAATATTATCAAAGTTTTGGCCTCCGTTTCCAAAAAATTTAGTCACCTGCGTCTTCACTTTTTTGAGATAATAAAATACTGAAATTTTAAAAATAGATATTGAAATTTTAGTATCAATCTCTGGGTTAATAAATAGGAAAAGTATAGGGTACCAACATATTATCTGCCAACTTATTGCCAACAATGATTAGTTATTATATTTTAAACACATATATAAAGAGACACATCCAAAAATATATCTATAAAGACACTTCTATTAAAACACAGCTATAAAAAAGACATTTTTATTAGACACATCCACAAAGACACTTCCATTAAACACAATTATAAATAAGAGTTGGCAGATGTTGGCAGAAATGGTGTTGGTAACGTAGCGAAATTATAATAAATATAATATTAAGTTTCAATCTTCTAATCTCCCTCTCAATACCTCAAAACAAACACTACTATAACACTAGTGACGCTTTGACATCCAACACATTTATATTATTCTAGAAATAGTGTTTAATAGTATATTTGATCATTAGTGTTAGCATATATCAATGATTAATATAATGAAAAGATAACAAGATGTAACAGTTCTATATAAGTTAATGTATCATATCAATAATGTTAAGTTTTAAGTCTATTGAAAACTTAAAAGCGTGAC
This sequence comes from Arachis stenosperma, assembly GCF_014773155.1. NCBI lineage: Eukaryota > Viridiplantae > Streptophyta > Magnoliopsida > Fabales > Fabaceae > Arachis > Arachis stenosperma. Next base: position 12,766,147 of record NC_080377.1, read on the forward strand.
ACTCGATTGTTTGGTATCCAACAAATTTTTATTATTCTAGATGTCATCCCTAATTGTATCTATGATTATTAGTCCCACCATATATCAATCATCAATAAATTCATATACTCGTTTTGCTTTAAGAAAAGGTAACAAAATTGTGGCATTTTTGTAAAGGTTAATGTATCTTCTCAATGCTAAGCTAAGTCTATTGAAAACTTAAAAGGATGACGGTTATAACACTTTGGTCTTTAGCAAATTTTTATTATTTTAAGAGTCATTTTTCATTGTATGTATGATTATTAGTGCCACCATCTATCAATCATCAATAAATTCATATACTCTCTTTGCTCTAAGGTAACAAGATTGTGGCATTTCTATAAAAGTCAATAATGTATCTATCTTTCAATGATAAGTTTTAGTTTTAGGTCTATTGAAAACTTATAATAATGATAACATTCGCGACACTTTTGTATATATCCAACAAATTTTTATTATTCTAAAAATCGTCTTTGATTGTATCTATGATTATTAGTGCCTCCATATATCAATTATCAATAAATTTATATACCCCTTTTATTCAAGAAAATGTAATAATAAGATTGCATGTATGATTATTAGTGCCACCATCTATCAATCATCAATGAATTTAGAGTAATTATCCAAATTAGTTCCGAGAATTTTGGAATTGGACATTTTAGTCTTTAAGAAAAATTAATATACAGATTAATTCTTAAGGTTTTATTTCGGCAGACAAATTAGTCTCTAGTTCATTTTCCGGCAGTATACTTACCCAAATCAATCCCCAAATATTTTAAAAACGGACATTTTAGTCCAAAAAAAAACTAATGTACAAATTAATTCCCAATGTTTCTCTCTGATAGACATAATAGTCCCCCGTCCAAAAATAAAATAAAATAAAATAATTATTATTAATTATACAATAATATTATACTATATTTTTTGTATTTTTTGGATGAAAATAATGATAAATTTATTCATTAAATTCTTTTATATATATAGTCACTCAATAATAATAATAATAATAATAATAATAATAATAAATTATTAGAGGTTATTTTACAAGAAATTTAAAGTTAAAACTATTTGATATTTTTATATTTAATATAATCAAAAGATGTTCTATGTAAAAAAATATATATGTTTGTATTAAAAAATATGTATTAAAAGAAAATATTTTAATTTGGATTTATATTAAATACATATTTTTTTAATACAAACATTTTTTTTAAAATAGTACATCTTTTGATTATATTAAATACAAAAATATCAAATAATTTTAACCTTGAATTTCTTGTAAAACAATCTCTAATCATTTTATTTATTATTATTATTAATTACATAATAATATTATACCATGATTTTTTGTATTTTCTAGATAAAAATAATAATAAATTTATTTATTAGATTCTTTTATATATATATATATATATATATATATATATATATATATATATTCACTCAATAATAATAATAATAATAATAATAATAATAATAATAATCAATAAAACTATTAGAGATTATTTTACAAGAAATTCAAGGTTAAAATTATTTGATATTTTTGTATTTAATATAATCAAAAGATGTATTATTTTAAAAAATATGTTTGTATTAAAAAAATATGTATTTAATATAAATCTAAATTAAAATATTTTCTTTTAGTACATATTTTTTAATACAAACATATATTTTTTTTACATAGGACATCTTTTAATTATATTAAATACAAAAAATATCAAATGATTTTAATTTTAAATTTCTTATAAAATAATTTCTAATAATTTTATTATTATTATTATTATTATTGAGTGACTATATATATATAAAAATTTAATGAATAAATTTATCATTATTTTTATCCAAAAAATACAAAAAATGTAGTATAATATTATTAAGCAATTAATAATAATAATTATTTTATTTTATTTTATTTTTGGACGGGAGACTATTATGTCTAACAAAGAAATTTAACAAATGATAAATGACTCTTAAAATAATAAAAATTTGCTAAAGACCAAAGTGTTATAACCGTCATCCTTTTAAGTTTTCAATAGACTTAGCTTAGCATTGAGAAGATACATTAATCATTTATTTTATTATTTTATCAATTTATAAGGATGATATTCATAATATTTTAGTCTCGGATGTATAATGTGTACAATGGACTATTGAGTTACAAAATGAACATCTAATTTTGGGGTTTACCAATGATCGAACTCTTGACCTTTTAGATCTAGCACTCTAATACCATGTCATGATACCACTCAACCCAAAAGTTTAAGCTGATGGGACGAAAAAAGTAACACTAATGATTATATCTCTAATACTCCATAAACCTCCATTGTACATATAGTATAAATATTTCATTGGCTCTTTATACTTTTCTTTTTACAAATTTAATTGCCTTATAAAAAAATTTATTAAAAACTTATTATTTGGAGGTCTTTTAGAAATTTACTCCACTCATTAAATTTAAACCAATAATATTTTTTTATTGTCTGCTAGGAAAGTTGATTTAATGATTTATTCTAAAAGTATTACCTAGTTTTATTTTTATTTATTTTTAGATAATTCTAAAAATTCATATGTACCTGTGGTTTCATGAGAAGTTTGACCCAAGAAAGCAGCAATCTCCCTCTTGCGGGTGGCGTCGTCACCGGTGGTGCCAAAACCAACGAAAGTGTCAGCGGCGGCAATGAAGGCATCATAGGTATAGAATCCATTCGCTGGACAGCTAGGATCATTCCGGTGCTTAAGCATCTGATCAAACATAGAAGAAGTAAGTATATTAGCAACATCGCCGCTGCTGCCGCCACCACCACCACCACCACCAATAGGTGTTGGTGGCGGAGGTGGTGGTGATGGATTTGAAGGTGTTGAACCTTTGCATTGGCTTTGGCAACCAGAACCACAATAAGGGTCTGTGGTACCACACCAACCCCATTGGCTACAACATAAACTGTTTGGGCATAATGCTCCATTTGCTTGTCTACCACATTGTTCTGCTTTTGCACCATGCAATAATATTAAGAGGCTTAGCATAAAATAAGGTAATTTGGTGTTTCCCATTTTTTTTTTTTGTTTAATGTGTTGTGATTGATGCATGGTTCAGTATTTATAGATGAAGTAGTATGATGAGAGACTAGATATTTGTTGATTTTCAAAGTTGGCAGCTAACACCACAATGCACTTTCATTGATTGGTTGCTCAATTTCTACTAGTATGTTATTAAGGAGATCAATTTTCAACAAAAGGAAAGTCGTAAAAAAGATAAATGAAAAGAACAAAAAATAAAAAAAGATGAAGAAGCAGGAAATCAAAATTGATTATTTTCATTGTTAAAACATATGACGTTAGCCCAAGATTGTAATGTATTGTGACGTCATCATTTCTATTAACCATGTTAAGTTTTAAAAATATAATTAAAATGTTTAAAATAATAAAATTTAGTTAACATGTGCCTGCATTATTAATAAATTTTTTTTTAATTTTTTATTTTAATAAATACACAAAATATATTAAAAACTTAAATTTTATATTTTATTTTATAGAAACTTTATAAATTAATAATTTTAATATGTAATCTTAAAATACATATTGGCTAAACCTTTTAAAATATTAAAAGTAAAATTAAAATGATTTAAATATCAGTATTTTTAAAAAATTTCATAAATAAAAAAAATACTTTACCCGTTTTGTCTGACACTAATACAGGCCAGCAGTGTCTCTCAAGTCAAGCTTCATCATGAAGATGGCCATTTCCTAGGCTCATCTAATAAATATCTCTTTAGTTGCTGCATTTTAAACTCCATAATGACATGTAAACCTAATTGGCAACTATATTTAGAATAGTATATACCATAAATAATTGAGGTTACTCAATGTTTATTACTAGTTTAGAAAATAGTTAGAATGATTATAAGGATAATTTACGAGAAGAAATAGGTATTATTGTTAATTATTTGGGTGGTGAGAAGCAGGTGGCAAACAATTGTCCTTTTGGGTTCAGCGATTTTGGAACGCTGCAAATATTAATGTGTTAATGAAAGCTTACTTGTTACTGAATATCCATCCAACAATTACAAATATGATCTTAATTCATCTGGCTAAAGTATGTTCTTGTGTTCTTCAGAGGACAGCATGTTCAAAAGCTGTGTATAAATTGAAAAGAATTCCAAATCCATGGTAGAAAGTTCGTTTCAATTTGATAATAATGCTACATGGGAAGGTGCACACCAAAAAATTTGCACCCATGTAAGAATTACAAAAATCAATTTACAGAAAACTTTCATTATGGCAAAAAATAGAGACTAGATCAAGTTCTCTATGAAAGCTTTAGACTGGATAGTCCTAAAAAGCTCCCTCAAATTAGCCAATATATGGCGTGGTCCCAAACTCTTTGCACCAATGAAATTCAAAAGCTGCTCTAAATCCTACATTCAGAATAACCAAAAGGGTAAGGAGCTATAAGCCAAAGAGTAAAAATGGAACATATCATAAATCAAATCCATAGCTTGTTTACGAATTGCTATATAGAACAAAAGATAAATAAAAAGGTATACCTTATTTAACAAGAATACAGCATAAGCCGCTCTTGTTGTTTCTTGACCTTCTAAAAAAAGGGGGAATTCCACATGCTTGGTGTTTGCAGAAGTCATTGCATTTGATGTAGATTCAGATGACGTTGGCTCTATGGAAGGAGCATTGTCAATGATATATGAATGAGAACCCCCCAATCGTAACGGATAACGCAAAGGTACTCGCAAGTATGAGGCTACAAGTGAAACAGCCTGCAAATCGAATGCTGCATTAAGTAACACAGGAAGTTTTCCATATAAAAAAAATGTCAAAATATGAATTGACTATTTGGAAACTGACCATCTCACTATTAACAGATAGATTTAAGGGTTGAAAAGGACCAGGGAGCTACAAACTTACATGTGCAACATATCCTAGGGCAGTAGCAGACCTTTGAATTTCTTTCTTATCGGTGAAAAAGCTCATCTTAAAAGATAGCATTGTCAAATGCAGGCCCTGAATTGTCAACGATCCTTGATTAACTGGTTTAAGTCCAGCAGGAGTTCCTAGGTAAATAAGGGCAACTTTTAGCAACAATCCAGAAGATGTGTCACTTACTCGATTAGAAATGAAGTAATATTATCTAATTATTCTAATACAATTCACTGGTCAAGATAACTGGATCATCATCTATAACTGTTGTAGTCATAATATAAAGCAGCCTAACCAACCCAAAACATAATCAACACAAATTACAAAGTAAATAAGGGATTTTTACCTAAAGAGAGTGAAAGCTGAAAATGCTACAATGACAGAGCTCTAGAGGGGCTTAAGATTTACCAAGCCCTTAAGACCACCATACACAGGAACAATGATACAGTCCACAAGCAATGATACTATGATAAATGAGTATTGCTGTGAAGAAAGAATACTCTTTTGCACAATGAAAAAGGAAAGATAATCATCTATAATTAATTATTTAGTTGCCATTGTAATTTCAACAAATAGGAAAGATAATCATCTACTGTTAATTTCAACAAAAAGGAAAGATAGATCTATAACTTAGATCAGTTAACATGAAACAAAACCACCACAGAAGCATAAAAAGAAAAAAAAAACAAGATGGTGACCCACAACTGGTAGAAGAAGCAGATAATGAGAGACATCATATTCACCAATCACCACAATAGCTCAATTTAAGGAAGAACTGAACCCAAAGTGCCACTAGGAAACCGAGATATAGCGACTGCAACATCCATCACCTCAGTTTCATTCTTTACTTGAAACTATAGTTTCTACTTCTTATAAGGTCAACCATTTCATATTTTAACAGTACCATTCACAAAGACAGACAAATTGAGCAATCTATTACCTGATAGGCTACCTGAAGGATATGCTTCAAGCTCAACTTGCTCTTGTGCTGGTCCAACAGTGATCTTCACAGGATATAGCATTGAAATTTGAGATGCCATATGTTGTTGCCTCATTTTTAGCATCTTCTGTGAATTTCTTAGACAAACATAGCCTTTTTCTTCAGACAGTGCCCGACTTGACTCCTATAGTTACAACATCATGAGCTAACTATCATGCTACAATATCAGCAGAAACATATGATTCTACTATAATACCAAGAAACTGTGTGACAATCGATGGCAAAGCACTAAAGTTCTAAACAAGAACAAAAAGGGAAAAAATAAACAAAACGAAAAAGTGAAGTTTTCAAGAAAACTAAACTTATGTTTTATGCTTCAAATGCTAAACCAAACACATCCTGAGTCATCAAAAATACAGTTGACTGAACTGCATCATATAACAAAGTCTTTCTGCCCCCTTTTTTTATGGGGCTAAGAAAAAAAAATTATAACATAAACTCACTTATTAAAAAGTATGTAGTACTCAAAGCCCATAACAAAATATGAAAAAAGATCAACCTGAAGATTTCTGCTAGCCACGGAAAGAGCACCTCCTGCCACCAACAGCGATTGGACTGCACCACCAAGCTGCTCTTCTTGCCTGCAAGCATCCTCCTTTGCCAGCCTAGATCGCACAGACATATTCTCCACCATCAATTTCTTTGATTCCAATTTCTGCCGCATTTCTTCAAGTTCATTTACACGGCCCAATGATTCAGCATTGACCTGCTCAAAAGATCATCACCCGCTAATACGCGGGCCGTTATTAGGGACAAGTACAATGATTTAAAAGTAAATAACCATAACATTCCCCTATATGTCATTGTCAACTGAAACAAGTATTCATGGTCAAAAGCAACAAAAGATGAAAGCAAGAAACAAACAACTTAACAAGCAAGACTGAATTGGTATGCTTATATTATTGATGCCTACCAGGAACAATCTCAAATACCAGTGCCTGAAGTACATAATAAAACCCTAGTTCTGATCTACTGACATGGATAACCCTAAATGGAAGTTGCATCTAGTGGAATAAACAAATTCGAACAAAAAGAACAGTTTGCTTCCAAGTTCTAACATTACCAAAAATGAAACTGCATTTAACACTGTACATTGAACCATTTCCTTCTTCCACAAATCTATCATTCTATTGCGATTCCACTTCCCCCGCAATTCACCAAAACAGAGCTTCTTCCTAAAATTTTTCTTTATTCTAAGTTAACTCCTCATCAACCACACTCAGCAGAAATTGAATTCAACAATCTCAGGAAATCAATTAAAAGCGCAAAGCCATAAACCTAGCTCTTACTAAAACCCTACCTGGATGAGGTCATGGAGCTTCTGATGAAGACGACGCTTCTTCTCCTTGGCTTCATTGAGCGCAGAAGAGAGACTCGACAACCTCGCAAGCTCGCTCTCGAAATCCTCCCACTCAATCACTCTCAAATCTTCTGGATCGATCGTCGTCGTCAGCAACGAGATGTTCTGGTTTGGTTCCATTGGGGATCGACCTCACCATCGTCCTTGGACTGCGCTTAATTCACACTCACAAGCTCGTCGATCCCTTCTTCATCACCACTTCATCAAATTTTAATTTTCTCGGGAAAATATTGGTTCTGAATTTTCTCGGAAAAAGGAGGAGAAGAAGAAGAAAGAAAGCGTCAGTGGAGGAGTTTGGTTTCTCTTTTTGTTGGAGGGGTAAACTGTAAAAGTGTAAAACAGCAGATTAGTGGACACGTGGCACTTACGCAACACACTTTACCATCGTCAATTGATTCATTTTGTTAGTCAAAATCGCGTCTCGAAACGAAGCGATTCTAGGAGCAGCTTCCGTCGCGACTAGGAGGTTGGCGCCGGTGGAATCGCCGGAATCGGTGGCAGAGGTGGGGAGAGAACAATCTGCCGGAGGAGGATGGGCTTGGGCCTCTTCATGAAAAACATAGCAGACCGAAAAAATTGAAAGTATGTTCATTATTAATTATTATGCATATTGAGTAAATTGGTCTAGACTATAAATAATTTTATCACAAGTCACAAGAGAGTTATCATTGATTGGGCCATAACATGAGTTGAGGAAATTGAATTGGGCTAAAACTAATGAAATGTAGAAAGCCTAGATATAAACCTTTAACTTTGAGAACTATTTGGGCTTAGGCCCTTCTACAACCAAAAGCAAAAAATTTGAGGATCACTACAAAAACAAACAAAAAAATTCCTGAAAACAAGATCATTTTTCTTCAAACAAAAAAAAAAGATATTAATGTGGGTTACGAGAAGCTTTATTCACTAACACTTATAAAAAGAGTTAATAGTCAAAATTGTCTTTAAAAGATCACTCAATTTCTATTTTAGTCTCCAAAAAATAAAATTAATGAAAAAAGTTCCTAAAAGATAATTGCGTTGGTAGAGTTCGTCTGTCATCTCAGTTGATAATATGGCTAACGCTCGCTAAGGTGGAACATTAACTGACAATGTGATACACTTCAAACGTTACAATATTGATGCTGACAAGATAAATTTGTTAAATTAAGTCAAATCAGTCTCAATATTAGAACCCTAATCTCAATCTCAAGCATAAATAACTCTTCTTCTCCAATTAGATATCCTTATACGTTCCTTCAACAAGCATACTTAACTTCAATGCACAACAATGAAGATACTACCTTCGTCCCTATCATTAGCAAAAGCACAAACTGGGATAACAAATAGTCATAGAAAACAAACTAATACACTTATCAAGGTGGTCCATTTTCAAAAACTCCAAAAACTAAGGAATTTAACGACACAAAATTTTTATTGGATATTCTACCGAATAACTTCTCTACATCATAGATAGAACTCATATTGAAGTAACTTGATATACCAGTTGATCACCAATAAATCTATCTCTGAAATCCAAAAATTTAAATACACAAGTATGGAAACAACTCTACGAGACTCAGCCCTACCACATGGTAGTACTTTTCCACAACCGCCACCACCGTCAACATGGAGGAGAAGAGTTATATATGTTTGAGATTGGAATTAGGGTTTTGAGATTGATTCTAACATCTAGGAAATTAAAGTTTGCTTATGATTGTTAAATTTGCACTCTAATAGTGTGAACTCATGTGCAGATGTCACCTTGCAAAATGGTGAATTTCACAGGGACGTTCAAAATATGGGTCTCTCATGAAAGGACATTAGAGAGAAAAGAGGAGACATGGTTGTTATGAGTGGTGATCATCGGAAAAACGTTTGAATACATCAAATGACATTGTCTCAATATTTGGAGGCAAAAAAATCAAAGTTATCGTATTTTGGGGTATACCATGTTTACGAATATTAACCATGTCATCAACTGAGATAATAAAAGGATGAAATTTACTAACGTAGTTATCATTCAAGTACTGTTTTGATTAATTTTATTTTTTAGGGACTAAAATGAAGATTGAATAATTTTTTAGAGACAAATTTGATTATTAACTCCAATAAAAAATCATGATAGATTAACTTAAAAAAAATCATGATAAAAATCAATTTAAACAGGTCAAATAGTCAACTCACTTATTTATTTAAATAAGTGTATGAAATTATAAATAAAAAAAAGTATACATAAAATTCATCAAATTTTATTTTGTGTATCCAGTAATATATTAGTAAATTTTAATGTTGAGATTAAAAGATAGTATCATTCATAAGCTTTACCGTTATAACTTTATAAGTGGGTATCACTATAGTCCCTTATTAAAAGATGCTCCCTGCTTATTACAAACATGACAATTTATCTAAAATGGACTTTGATTGTTGCAATCCAAATTATTTCCAGTGCTAACTCCCAACAGTGAGCAATACCTACTATAAAACCCGATTCGATCTTCGACCCGAGAATCTGGCCCGTGTCCGCATTCAAGGCCACCATTGATTATGTTGGTGATGACACCATATCCGGGGACTCGGCCGGCGGCTGTATCGGTAGAAGACGGCGTCCATCCTCCGGTAATGACATTATGACATGATGGCTTATTTCCTTGTGGTGTCATCCAAAACCATATGGCTGTCTTAAATGAAATAACTGGATCAGTTGCTACTAGATCAGGATTGTTTAGAAGATCTGATCCTATAGCATTACCCGCTGGCCCGTAATTGTAATTGCTGCAACAAGTTATTAATTAATTGCACGTCAATAATAATGTATGTTGACAACCAAAGATTTGTAAAATAATTTTAGATAGATTTACAAATCTGTACAATAATAAAGGTATATACTTAGAATAATAATTAATGACAAAAATATTGAAATTAATAAAATGTTATGTTAAACTATACAAAATATTCAGTTAAGTGTTAGATATATTTGTTTTATTTAACAGAATATTTTGTTAATTTTAGCATTTTTATCAGACGGCGGGAACTTAATTACAAAATCTGATATCGTATAGGAAATCAATAAAAAAATATATAGATAATTAATTGAAAATTTAAAAAATATAAGAAACCACGAAATAAATTATTAAACCTTTAATATATATATAATACAATATTTTACCCAACTTTGAAATAACCTAAAAGTCATACAAATATAATTTATAGTTAAATGATATTTATATAGAATTTAAGTTTAATGCATTAAAAGAATAAAATATTTTACATAATTTTTTAATTATTTTTTTATGACTATTTATACAATAAATATGAATAATAACTCTTTTTATTGACATAATAAAATATTTTTATACTGACTACTATATATAAAAATTAAATCCTGTATTATCAATACATATAGCAATTAAACTCAAATAAATAAATTGTATCGCTCTGTATTTCATCAAATTCTGCTTAAACTTGTCTATTAACTTGACGTGGTTAGATTCATTATTGGACATGGTGTATATACTATAGTCTTATATATTTGTTAATTACTTACTGAGTAAGTTGAATTGGTCCTCTTCCATAGTATTTTTTGCCAGGAGCACATGGCCATTGTGTAGAGGGTGTACAATAATCTGCGTCCTGGTTATTTTCATTGATAAAGCAATACCCCCAAGCATATGGACCATCTGGTGCACTTGCCCATCCTCCTATATATATATATATAAATAGTACGTTCAAAATTAACCTTGGGTATATGTGTATATAAAATTAAATCTTTTTGTGTTAATTAAAAAATATATATATGAGAAAGTTACATCACCTAATAAAAGGTTTCATCCAACTTGAGTTAGATTTGGTAGAGAATATAAGTTTATTTTTTTTTATGATTCAAAGTTAGATTTAGAATTTAAATTTATATATTTTATCTTTCTTAGCATTAAACTTAGATTTTATATTTATTAGCTTCAAGTTAGAATCATAACACTTTATTTCTTTAGGATAAATTCTAAATGCAACTCATACTGGAGTATGTTTTTAATTCAATTCCTGTATGTCAAAAAAAAGGACTTAATGTGAAAATGATAATCGAAAATTATTAAATAATTTAAAAATATTATTTTTATATAAAGATATAATCACTATGTAATTAATTAACCTGTGGTTTCATGGGAAGTTTGACCAAAAAAGGCAGCAAGCTCCCTCCTCTTGGTGGCATCATCACCGGTGGTGCCGAAGGCGGAGAAAGAGCCAGCGGCGGTAAGAAATGCATCATAAGTGTAGAATCCGTTACCCTTACACCGTGGATCATTTCTGTACTTAAGCATTTGATCAAATATGGCGGAAGTAATGATACTACTAACATCACCACCATTAGAAGTACCACCACCACATTGACTTTGGCAACCGTTACCACAGTATTCATTTGTGTTACCACAATAACCATATTGGCTACAACATAAGTTGTCTTGGCACAATGCTCCATTTGCTTGTGAACCACATTGTTGTGCTCTTGTGGTTCTACCAAGCACTACTAATAAGAAAGCTAATGTTATAAGATAGGGCAATTTGGTGTAACCCATTTTTTTTTAAGAGTGATGGAGAATGAAGTGTTTCTTGATGTGTTAGTTTCATTAGGATAATGATGGTATTTATAGGCAATAATGGTAAGTTAATTATGGTAGGATGCTTGAGATGTTTTAGATATATCTTTATTTTCAAATTTGGCTGCTTCTACAATAATATACAACACTGTGTATATCACATATATATTATTTCTAGTGTATATCTTCGCAATAATGTTTTTCTGTTGCATTATTATTGTTATAAGAAGAAATCTTAGGGTAAAACATAATAAATTAGTAACCACACTACAAAATCTTCACATATATATATACTTTGTTTAATATTAGCGTCTTCAAAACTAAGTTGAATTAGTTTAATAGTTAGTTTATCATTAGTCTATTTAAATAAGTGTTAAATGTTTAAATTCTATTTTATATATACAGCAACTCATTCACCAATATAAATTTTTAAATAAATCTTCAATACATGATAAATTAGTCTTTAACCTGCCAAAATAAAAAATACCGTACGAAATCAAACAATATTAACGTGTTCACTCTCTATAATTAAGAGATTAATATGCAACTAGTTAGCAGATATTTTAGTCCGATCCAATTATCAAATGTTTTTGCCTCTTAAAAATGGTAAAAAGAATTCGTGGGAAGATTTTTTCTTTGAATCTCTATAAATTGAGTTCCATTGGTCAAATTCTTAATAACAAAATTTATCAATTGGTAGGTTTCACTTTCACCTAAATAAGTTAGAATATCAATAAGTATTCTATTTGTCCACTTGCATAAATAGCTACATAGCTAGGAAGTACGGACATTTTTTGTGTGTTGTCATTTTAAATACGACATTTATCGATATTCGTTTGACATGCGTGTTTTTTTGTGTTTAATTATGTATTAATTTAAATAAAAAAAATTTTTTCGGACACGTTTGAACACACCAAATACCATCACATATCCAACCTTATTCTTAACTAGGGATGACAATACCATCCGAATTCGCGGGTATCCACCCCACCCCTATCCGCTCGGGATGAGTAATTACCTGCCCTACAGTGGGACTGGTTTTTAGCGGGGCGGGTTTTTGGGAGGGGCAGAGCGGGGTCGGATTTAGGTAATATTAGGGATGGCAAGCGGGGGAAGCCCGCCCCGTCCGCCAGAAGCCCGCCTTTTGGCGGGCTGGCCTGCCCCGCCCCGCCTAACTGCGGGCTGGCGGGCTGGTAGGCTAAGCCCGTCAAAGCTCCTCTTTTTTTTTTAACTACTAAATAATATATATAATTTCACAACCATATTAATAAATTTATAATTTCTAATGGCATAAAAAATTATATTTTTTATATTAACAAATATTAAAGTCTTTGTAATTATAAATATCTAATAAATATAATTATAAACCAAAATTTCATTCAAAATATAAGTATAAATATTCTCTCCAAAACAAAATAAACATAATCCAAAACATAATTATAAATATTGTCTCCAAAATAACATAAACATAATTCAAAACAGTCAATTTTTATCTTCATACTCTTGTAAGTTAGGTTGGGAAAAGTTAGGTTTTGGCAAAAAAATTGCAAAAATACCCCCTCACAAAAAAAATCTTAGCCCGGCGGGGAAGCCCGCCCCGCCCCGCCAAAACCCGCCAAAGCTCGCGGTTTAAGCGGTGCGGGTTAGGCGGGCTTTCGCTATTTGGCAGTCCTGATTTTCCAGCCCAACCCGCCTTTTTTGGCGGGTAACGCGGGCCGGCCCGGCAGGTTTAAGCCCGTTTGCCACCCCTAGGTAATACCCGCCCCGCTATATATATAATATATATAATTTTAATATATAATATGCATAATATATATAAAATAATTAGTAAATGATTAATAATATTGTATCATATTTAATTTTTTTAATTTATATTATGTATGTGATGATGGTTATATAAATTTTGAAATTTAATTTTATTTATTGGATTTTAATAATTATAGGGATGGAGCGGGTTAGGGTTCAACGTTTTACTACCCGCGAGTAGAAGCGAGGCGAGTTCTATACGGGTTGTTGTACGGTGGGGCGGGGTCGGATTGAGCAAAAATCCGCCCCTATCCGCCCCGTTGCCACTCCTATTCTTAACATGTATTTTTTGAAATAAGTTTAGAAATAGTATATATTATTAATTATTAAAACAAAAAATATTTTAAAAACTTTATACGATAAAAAGACACTAAAAATAATTTAAAAATAATTGATATTTAATATTAAAATATTATTATAATTTATCTAAAAAATACTTTATATATATATATATTGTGTTTTCGTGTCTTATAAAAATTTTAAATTTATATGTCCGCGTGTCCCGTGTCGTGTCGTGTTGTGTATCTATGTCAGTGTTCGTACATCATAGATAAATAGATATAAATAAGTATAAGAAATCAACTTTTAATTAGTTAATATTAATTAATTATTTTTATTATAAATTTTTTTAATTCTTATTTATTGGAGAATTTAGAGTTAGAATTTAAGGTTTAGAGTTCAAAATTCAAAATTTAAAAATTTTAAGATAAAAAATAAATTTAAAATAACTGATATTATTAATTAAAAAAATTAGCTAATTTTGGCTTCATATATAATTAAATTTCCTTGATATATATATGTGATCTATTTTGTTGAGAGTCATATGAAGGAAGGGTGTGTCCGCCCCTATGTTGAATCCTATAAAAAGAAAGCGACATATTTTAGGGGGCCACTCCAATGAAGTCATCAAAAATGACTTCCGCTGAATCTCAAAGCTGCACCATTGGATATTATTTTGGGATTGAAAATTTTATGGACATGTGTCACTTATGATGGACAAGAAATTAAAGTTAGTGTAGTGTAATTTTTCTATTTTGGTTCAATGTGTTAAATGAATCTAGTTAAACCGATATAAAAATAAACCGGTTTATAACATTAATCAAAATTAATTTTAATTATTTTTATTAATAATAAACCAATTTATGACAACAATTAAATATTCTAAATGTCATCTCAAAAACAAATTTAACTTTTAGTTTTAGGTTTACAAATAATCATACATGAAGTGATATGTTTCATATCAAAATTATTTTTTAAATTTTATCTTAATCATTAATTTATATAAAATGGTGCTCTAAATTTATTCTAGATAACTAATTTACACTTAATTAGAGATTTAACAGTGAACTTAACATTAAATTATATTCTATATTAAATCTCAACTTTTAATTAATATTAATTTTTAGTGTAAGAGTGAATTTCATATATAGTAATGCTTTAATTTTGATTGCAATCACTAATTCACATTTAATTAGAAGTGCAAAAGAGAACTTCATATGACTACATCAAATCATACTCTAAATTTGATATTAAAAACTAATTAACACTTTTTTTTGTTGTCATTATTATGAACTTCAAATTAAATTATGTTCAAATTTTTATATGACCATATCACTAATTATCATTTATTTATATGTATAAACAATATTTTCAAATTAAATTATACTCTAAATTTAAGTGAATTTAATAAAAATTTTAAATTTTTATTTTAATAAATACTCAACAAATCATTACAAATTTAATTTTATAATTTTACCAAAAAAAATTTTAATTAAAAATTTTAACTTTACCAAATTTAATATTTATTAATTGTAACAATAATTAATAAATATTAAATAAAATAAATTTCAGCTATTTTAACTATTTTTTTGTTTTTTAAACATTATTATTATAAAATAAAAGGTACATTATACAAATAATTACATAATGTATACACAAAAGCTATGATTTATTTTATTATAATTTATTTATATTTAGATATACTTACTTTTTAGTTTTTTATTTTTATTATTGAAGGAGAAAAAAATTAAGTAAATTTATTAATAAAAATATTAACCAAAAGATATATTAGTATTTTTAAATTTGAATTATATATACAGTGGTTTGGTTCAATACAATTTAATAAAATCGGACCAAATTAAAAAACAAATTACGTAAGACACTTGTTTCAATCATAAGAAGGACTTTAGGAGAAGTCATTTTTAATGACTTCATTTAAGTGAGCGCCTATATTTTAACTGAGGAACGATAGAGCTTTTTAATAATTCTCCTCGATATTTGTTTAAATATCAATTGAAGATAAAAGAAATAATATTTTTCTTCTT
Organism: Arachis stenosperma; assembly: GCF_014773155.1. Taxonomy (NCBI): domain Eukaryota; kingdom Viridiplantae; phylum Streptophyta; class Magnoliopsida; order Fabales; family Fabaceae; genus Arachis; species Arachis stenosperma. The sequence continues at coordinate 12,782,161 of NC_080377.1, forward strand.
CCATTTATTATTATTCATTTGCAAGTTTGAATAGGAGATAATTTGGGTTTAGAGGGAGGGGCCGGGTGGATGGGGCATGAAGAAAATGAGAGAAACGATTAAAAAAATAAATCTCCTGTTTTCATATTTATTAAGAAAAAGAAAAACGATTGAATTTGTGGTTAAAAAAAGGAAAAAGGAAAAAGAAATATATATCCCTTCTCTGTAATTGTACGAGTGACACATTGGTAAAAATAGGGCAAATATAGCCCAAATTTACTTCATTTAACATTTAATAATTTTAACAATAATTAATAAACATTAAATAAGATAAATTTAAAATATTTGGATAAATTTTGTATTGTTTCCCAAATTTATTAGTCTTTAAAATATTATGCATCGATATTTTTCTGTTAATATTTACTAATATTTGGTCAATATTTTGTTTTTATATACTATTATATAATTTAAAATTTTAAGTTTATAATTTAATATTTATTACTTAAAATTCAGAATATCAACTAAATATTAGTCAGAAATAATATATTTTGTTAGTCATATACCATCATTCTTTATAATAATCGTTAATTAGTTAATGCATATGTGTACGACTAGTTAAAGTAACACATATATTTAGTCCATTAATAAAGTATTTTGAATTTGATTCTTAAAAATAGAGAAATTTTTTGTTGGGAGGCTAATGAGGTAATAATGCTCCCTTTAATTGAAAATCATAAATTGATGAACTAGATCAGTCTAATTCTTAATGGCAGAGTTTACTAAATCATCAATTGGTTTTAGATGAAGCTTGGTATGAAGAAGTTTCTTCATTCACTTTCTCTCTGGGTTAATTATTTATTATTTACATTGTTTATTGTTCTGGAGTTTCATAGTTGCAATGGCAAGAAATAACCATCTTATTTAGAGCTTACAAGGTGCTAGATTTACATATCTGTGTCATGCATTATATCCTTCAATAATTGTTTGCTTGCAATATGTTTTCTAAATTGACTCACGAAACATTTGCATCAAACCTTTATCGAAAAAATGTACTCTTCAACTATCTTTTCAACAAATAATTATGACTTTCTTGATTTAGTTTGTAGTATTCTTCCATTTTGTTTCAAAATATATTTCAACAATCAATTTTGGTTTTCTATTTGTAATAACATGTTGAAAGAATTGTTGATCATTTGATAGGAGACAATAAAAACAAGTTGCTTTTCTGTTGGGTAAGTATTGATAAGTAACAAGTGTGAATGATAGTTAGTCTTATATATATTAAATGAAATAATGTATGAGAGTTTATGAAATGAGAAATTTATCTATTTAGTGCGTTAAACTTTTTAAGTTGGTGTGGTATATTCTCTCACTTGATTCTTATACACTATTGACTACTTTTTTCTTTTGTTGATATTGTAATACGATTGCTAAAATATTACTCTTTTATTAGGGCAATTTACGTAAATAAATAAAGTGGGAGAATTATTTACGTAAATGTGCAAATCTGTATGTTGTTACGATTTTGTGCAAAATGGATTTATATGTAAACCGTGGCAACCCACCACGGTTTCTAAACATGCATAAACCGTGGGAGGTCACCACGGATTAGGAGCAAATTTTTGTAGGAGGAAACCGTGGTAGGTCACCACGGTTTATGAAGGAAATTTGGCAACCATAAACCGTGGGGAGTCACCACGGTTTATGAAGAAACTTGTTTGCACATAAAACCTTGTGGGTCACCACGGTTTATGTGTGGTAAATAATGGCCAGAAAACCTTGTTAATTTTATGTCCAAGAGACACAACTTATTTTTATTTTTTTATTATTCTTGTTAAATTTTTATAATTATATTTTTTATTATTATATTTTTCATCTCAAATTTTTTTAATGAAAAAATGAGAATAAATTAGATTTTCATAATTTGTTCTAGTTTATCACCAAGCAGAATTACAAGAACACAAAATTTTGTGTCTCTATCCATCAGTGTCTTATCCTGTCCTATTTTCAGTGTCTTATCCTATTTTGTTGTTGAAAACAAAGGCAGCCTAATAAATACACACTATATAGTACATTTTATAAAGAAAAAAAATTATCTATTTCTATTGAATATTTATAATAAAATTTTTTCGTTCTCTTTATGTATTATTGACTAATATATACTATAAAATTTTTACATGTATTATCAATTAGTTTTTCATTATGTTTATCCCTATTTTTCATTTTACACTATATTTAAATATTTATTATACTATAAAAAATATTAATGAACATAATAAAATAATTACTTATTAATATTTTTAGAGTACTCATTAATATTCTTAAAATATAATAAATATTTTTTATTTTAAATTTAACAAATACTAATGTATCAATATACACTTATATGTGAATTTATTAAATCTATATAAAAGATTTAATCAATAAGCATGTTAATGAATATTAATATACCAATATTAACAAGTAATTATTTTATTGTACTCATTAATATGTTATAGTATAATAAATCTTTATTTTATAAATGAAAAAATAAAGATGTATATAATGAGAGAGGTCACCTTAAGCTTAAACGAACTTTTGAGTAGTTTTTATAAGTTCGCCTAAGATTTTGAAAACTTCATAAAAACTCAAAATAAAAAATAAAAACACAGATTCCAAACATTAATGTTAGTGTAATTTATTTTTAAAAATATTTTTTTATTTTATAATAGAAAAAAATCCAAAAATTTCATGGTGTTTATTATTAGAGTCTAATTTTTTTCTAATTTATTTTACATAACAAATTTTAAATATTTTAAATTTATTAAATTTCATCATCTTAAATTAAATATTAATTTTTTATTTTTTAGTAAATAGACATCAATTTTTTAAGCACTATAAAAATCATGGTGTTTATTATTAGAGTCTAATTTTTTTCTAATTTATTTTACATAACAAATTTTAAATATTTTAAATTTATTAAATTTCATCATCTTAAATTAAATATTAATTTTTTATTTTTTAGTAAATAGACATCAATTTTTTAAGCACTATAAAAATTATTTTCTTAGTATTATCTGATTTTTTTTATTGTACTCTTTCTATTATAAAAATAATGATTTTTATAATAAACAGTTTTGTGTCTCTTGGACATAAAATTAACAAGGTTTTCTGGCATTATTTACCACACATAAACCGTGGTGACCCACAAGATTTTATGTGCAAACAAGTTTCTTCATAAACCGTGGTGACTCCCCACGGTTTATGCTTGCCAAATTTCCTTCATAAACCGTGGTGACCTACCACGGTTTCCTCCTACAAAAATTTGCTCCTAATCCGTGGTGACCTCCCACGGTTTATGCATGTTTAGAAACCGTGGTGGGTTGCCACGGTTTACATATAAATCCATTTTGCACAAAATCGTAACAACAAACAGATTTGCACATTTACGTAAATAACTCTCCCACTTTATTTATTTACGTAAATTACCCCTTTTATTATTTTTATTTTTTTTATACAAACAATAAATGTACTGTTTTGCTCCTCTCATTATCTTTGTCATGAGATGGATAAATTTTTTTTATTTATTTTGATTTAAAGCTTTTCTCTGTGACCATAGGAAAACAACTTGGTGATATTGATTATTGGAGTAAACCATGTTCTTCGTGCTTTTGATCTATATTTATTTATATTCAAAACGAGTATCATTGCACCAAAATAAGTTTCAGTACTTTCAAAGTAAACTCCAAATTTGTCAAATGTAAGGATTTGAGAATGAATGAAAGATGAAGCTGCAATTTTGATCAGCAAGGCATTGGAAGAGAGTCATGGCACTTGAAGTTGTTGTACAAAAACCTAGAGAACTTGAAGGATATATTTAAAAGTTTACCTGATATGTTGGATATGTACTTTGGATGAGATCTTGAAGGAGAAGACATTGATGAGGATTCCTAAGAAAATGCTGACTCCAATGAACTGGAATCAAAACTCATCAAGGGACTTGATATTTAGGAAGATTTATAACTTATAGGCATCCATTTTTTATACTAAATTAATTTGTAGTCATCATCTATTGTATTTTAGAATTCTAAATTCTATATTTTCATGTCTCAATTTTTAAAGCTTACCAGTTATATGTATATGTCTGGCAGAACAAAAAATGGTCTTAGCTTTATAATCTTTTGGGCTCAATTATATTTTTTTGTGCCTGTTCTTTATCTTTGGTTGGTTGATCTATTATCTTTCTGTTGTCATGATTTGACTAAGTATATATTTAATATGTGTTATTATAAATTTGATTAAAATTTCGTCATATTTGCTTAAAAAATCAAGAAATCTGTAATATCCTTAATATGTAAAACAATATTTTTGTATTGTATATAATACTCTTAATAAATAATGTTATATAGTTATAGTTATTATGATTCAATATTTTCGTACTTGGCACGGGCAATTACGCTAGTATATATATATATAATTAATAAAAATATTATATATACACTAAAAATCAACCACCACCCTATCATTGCCTGCATCTACATATTTGTAGATACATTCTTGTGAAAACGTTCTGAATATTTATTGCTTGCAATTAATTGACCTAGTAATATTTTATAATAATTCAACAAAAAAGAAAAAAGAGACCAAAGCACATGTAGGTACATTTCGTGTTAGGCATGGCATTCCAGCTTTGTTCCAAGAGGTGCCACATCCAATTGTGTATAAAAATAATTTATACACGTATTTAATTAAATAATTATATTTTTTTTCTTTCCTTTTGTTACTTTTTATTTTGATAGTGATTAAAATATAAATTCTCGTATATAAAAAGGATTTTATGTAAGAGTGTTAAGAATGGACTAATCAAACTAATGAAATCGATCAACAATTTATTTAGGCAATTAGGATATCCATAAATTTTTCTCAGTTTAGACTTTAGATACTGAAAATTTATTCTTAGTTGTATTATTTACTTTAGGTAATAGTAGCAAAGTAATTTGCTATTACCTGTGGGTATCACTATAAACCCTTATTATTACAACATGTTCTCTTATTATTACAAAGGTAAAAATTTAGGTACAGTTAACTTTATGTAAAATTAATAGTTGAAAGTCATTAAATAATTTGACTACTCTCAACTATCAACTTCACATGAAGTTAACTGCATCTGAATTTTTACCCATTACAAAACATACAATAATAGCAATTTGCCCTAAGCAAAAGGCTTTTGATTGTTGCAATCCAAGTTATCTCCCGGACTAACTCCCAACATTTGGCAATACCTTTTATAAAACCCGATGCGATCTTGGACCCGGGAATCCGATCCATGCCCACATTCAAGTCCACCATTGATAATGTTAGTGATCACTCCAAATCCGGAGACTCGGCCGGCCGCCTTGTCCGCCGCCGATGGTGTCCATCTTCCGGTGATGACATCATGGCTTGATGGCTTGTTTCCTTGTGCTGTCATCCAAAACCATATGGCTGTCTTGAATGAAACAGTTGCATCTCTAGCCACTAAATCAGGGTTATTTAGAAGATCTTGTCCTATAGCCTTACCCGCTGGCCCATAATTATAGTTGCTGAAAAAAAAATATTAATTAAATATCGTCATCATAAATATAAGAGTAATGTATGTAGGGCAAGACCAAAATTTGATGAAAAGAATTATTATTTGATGGATTCACAATTTGATAAAAATGATATAGTATGTTATGTAATTCTTAGACAAATGAACACCTCAGATCATTATTGGATCACTAGCTACTCTATAAGGCATTGAATTTTAATTTGTATAGACGAAATTAAAACTCATATGAAATGATAATAACAATAATTTGTTAGTTTAAATTTTATGTAATATTATTAATTCATTCATTTTTCACTAATAGTAAAATTTATGTATACGTTTAATTATTTAAATTCATTATATATATATTAACATGTTTTAAATTATTTTCTAATCCAATATAATGTGCTTAAATAAAATTGGAGAATTATTTAGGTATAGGTGAAATTAATAATTATATGGGTAGATATCATTGAACAATATATCGATACATTGTTCAATGATATATAAAAGGTCAGAAATTATATACAAATTATTTAATTATATCTTTTTTAGCTATAATAAATTTCATATAGAAACATACATCTGCATATAAATTTTTAAAAATTTTTTTAAATATATTGATATATTGATATTTTAATAATTTTTAATCATTAATTTTAATTATATATTATATATTATATATTTTTTTAATTAAGATCAATAGTTAAAAATTACTAAAATATCAAAAGTTTTCTTAAATTTTCACCGTTTTATATATATGTACTTACTGAGTAAGTTGAATTGGTCCTCTGCCATAGTATTTTTTGCCAGAAGCACATGGCCATTGTTGGGAAGGGGTACAATAATCTGCCTGGGTATTTTCGTTGATAAAGCAATATCCCCATGCATATGGTCCATCTGGTGCACTTGCCCATCCTCCTATATATATATATAATATAAATTCAAAAGTCAATAAATTAATTTCATCTCATTTATGTTAAATGTTTGTTAGTAATTAAATTAATGTCACCTAGCTACCGACACCAATCAATTCATGTAGTTCTATATATGCTTTTAAAAGATTGTGACTTCTTGCAATGAAGTTGATGTATGTGTAGAATTGAAATTGAAATAGGTGTCTTATTATCATCATCTCCATGTAAATCTAATCTTAAAGATTTCAATTCCAAAGGAACATTATTATTTCATATGTATTATATAACATGTTTTTTTTAATTAAGCAACAATTAGGATATATATATCATAGACTAAAATTTTCTTTAAATTCATCATAAAATCTAATTTTATAGACCTTAGTTAAAAGAAATAAGTTTCAAATTAAATGACTCAAGCAAAATACTAAAATTAAAATATTTAATTTCTTTTAGTACTTATTATTATAAATATATCACCTAATAAATGCAAATTTTTTATTTTTTTATTTATTTTATGTTTTTTTTATAATAATAATAAAAATCTAACATTAAAAGTTTAGAAAATTTTTAAGTGTACTAATATATCAATATTTTAGTGATTTTTAATTGTTGATTTTAATTATAAAAAATATAGATAATATATAATCAAAATCTATTGTTAAAAATTACTAAAATACTAATATATCAGTATACTTAAAAACTTTTTTAAAAGTTTTATTTATAGAAATTCGGATATGCAATGTTATTATAAAATAATTTATCCTAAAAATTCAAACGGTTATATAAAAATAATATAGTTTGAAAGTACAATATAACCTGTGGTTTCATGGGAAGTTTGAGCCAAAAATGCAGCAAGCTCCTTCTTCTTGGTGGTATCATCACCGGTGGTACCAAAGCCGTTGAAAGAGCGAGCGGCGGCGATGAAAGCATTATAGGAATAGAATCCGTTTCCCTTACACCGCGGATCGTTCCGGTACTTAAGCATTTGATCAAAGATAGAAGAAGTTATGATCCTACCAACATCACCACCACCGGAACCACCGCCGGAACTAGGTGGTGTTTTTGGTGTTGAACCTTTGCATTGGCTTTGGCAACCGTCACCACAATAGTCATTTGTGTTACCACAATAACCAAATTTGCTACAACATAGGTTGTTAGGGCACAATGCTCCATTTGCTTGTTTTCCACATTGTTCAGCTATGGTGGTTCCAATTAGCAATGTGAATGCTAATGATGATATTAGGGTTAGCATAAGATAATCAGGAATTTTTGTGTTACTCATTTTTGTGAGTGGGTTGGTGTGGAAGATTTTGATGTGTGTGATGTGTTGGTTTCATGTGGAATAATGCAATGTATTTATAGGTGAGTTTTGAAAATGATGTGTATATTTATTTTCAAATTTGGCTGCTTCTATTATTATATGGATTATTGTATAATAATTTACAATAATCAGTTACTACCTATTTTTGTGTATAATTATACATATTTTTTAATTAAATAATTAACTATCAGAATAATTAAACATGTTAAAGAAAAATAGTAATCAATCTTATTTAGTCTAATATTTTTTTTATAAAATATGAAATATATATATTATGAGTGACTAATTCGTGGTTAATTTTAAGTTTATTGACTTCATTCTTACATCATTGATCATGGATTATTAACATTCAATTGTTTGGTTAAAGTGGCATAAGGAAAAACTTCTATAAATAGAGTCAAACCGATCAAATTCTTGATAATAATAATAATAATAATAATAATAATAATAATAATAATAATAATAATAATAATGGGTCTAGTGATATTAACCCGACATATTTCACCAAAAATAACATTAAAAAGTTTAGTTAATACTTTATCTGTTGATAATAAGTAACTATTGCATTGACTTGGATAAATTGATATATTTGCGGTCTATTCAGGCAAAGGAATAAGTTAAGGGTGTGGGACATGTTTAATCCTAGGAAAAGAAAATAACATGCATATATTCAATTGAGAAATGATATAATTAACCTCTTAATAATTCTCTTCAACATTATTTGTCTAAATATCAAATGAAAAAATAGATATAAGTAACATTTCTTTTGCTAGGAAGATTGATTAAGAAGATAAATTAGCCATCCTTTGGATTTAGAAAAAACAAAAATCGTGAACAAACTGAGAGAGTATTATGATATAGTATCAAAATTTTTATGAAAAAAAATTAATTTTTATTTTTTAAAAAATAAAAAATAACATAATATAAATAAAAATTAAAAAGAAAAAGAAAAAAAAAAAAGCTGTATGTCAATATCAAAATCATTATTATTTGATACTTATTATATATGCCGGAGGGTGTAGTCCATTTTACATTGAAGAAGTAAAAGCCAAATAACTAATTGATGAAGATGAGATATGATCATATCAACAAAGGATAAACACAATCTTTTGGATGGATGCTTATTCTATATGTTAAGGCAAATGAGTGCTGAGCCAATCGTGCCATACTTTGCGGGTACAAACTAGAAACTATCTCAATCTTTATTTTTTATATAAAAATATATTTTTGATATCTCAATCTTTTATCATACTATTGAAAATATTATTCGCCTATGACTAATTTAATTATTTTATTATAAAATGTTTAATTATTTAATTAAAAATATATGAATCGTATATATATATATATAATTTTTTATTTGATAACTGATTTTTAGTATATATATCAAACATTTTTTATTAGCATATATCATATCAATCAGCTAAGAAAAAAAATTACACATTTAGAATTATTACTTCAAAATCTAAAATCCATACAATCAAAATTCATGCTAGAGAATTGTTAAATGTTTTTTTTTTAATTATTATCCGAATTTATCCGTTACACATTTGGAAAAGTAACTAGTTTCTTTTGCCGTGTTTTTAAGGGTGGAAGTGGAAACTCAGAGTCTTTGAATTTTCTTAGGGCTGAAACTTGAAAGTAAAGTTCTGTAGCTCTCAATTCCTTATTTCCTACGTAATTACTAAAAATATGACACATTCAAAATTGTCGAAGTAATCAACGACCATTTTCTAATTTATATATATAGATCGAGATAGATAGATAGATAGATAAATACATTGCTTCTCTTTTATTTATTTTTTATTTTTTGGTCATGCCATATGTTTTAGTATTGCTGTTGCCTTATTGTTGCAATAGCGTGTGTAAATCTAAAACCGTACAAGAAGTGAATACTCAATATAATATATGATGTGAAATCCTATTATTTAATCAACCCAATAAAAATATGGAGAGTGTTAGATAAATAATAATCATCTTGAAAATAAAAAATACATTATACTCTAATTTAATGCTACTAATTAAATTTAAAATTAATTTATTCTTTTAATCCTATTAATTCATATTATTCACACATTATTCAAAAATATTGTTGATTACCTATATTTTTCCTAAAAATATATATAATTTCTGACAATTTTGGCCTCTAGAAGCTAAGATAAAATCTCCAATTGAGCATGGCTAGCTAGCTTGTACAACATGAAGTCGTACCCTCATGATTGATGATTGACTAAGGAAAAAAGAGTATGGCTTGACAAGATTTTTTTTTTAAAAAAAAAGAAGTGCCTTATTACCATACTTTAAAATTTAGAAAAACATGTGAGTGGAAGACCTTAACAAAAGATTGGGACTTTTCTCGAAGATTGTGAGCTCTACGGTTTGATAAAATTCAAGATGTTAAATGTTGTTTATAGATATTTCTACTTTTGTATATCAACGATTTTATTCATCATTTTTAATGAATAAATCTTATTTTTTATTAAATAAAATTTATTACAAAAAACGTGTAACTTTTTTTTTGTAGTAATCAAATAACATATGCATTTGTCTCTCAAATAATGTATAAATTTTGAGTGATACGAGATTTATGTAATTATTTAATTCGGTCTTTAAAATTCTAATTTCACTATATTAGTTCTTTAAATTGAATTTCAATCACCATAAAAAATTTTAAAATTCTTTTTAGTGCTAACTTAGTTATCAGAATACTGATGTAGCTATCTTTTATCACGTTAGATTGTTCTAATTTAGTTCTTTTCCAATTATATAATCTTAGATCATTTCCAAATGTTTCAAATTGTATTTTTTTTCTTCCTCTTCGTCTTTTTCTTCTTCTTATTGTTATTGAAGCACTCTGATCATCTGTAGTAAGTTGATGTTGAAAAACTATGATGGGAGGTGGAGGTACTATTACGGGTAGTTTTATCCGGTCAGTTTTAATGAGTAATGGGCAAATTCATGGGAGGTCAGCGCGAGTGCCGGATGTAAATCCCGTTAAATTAGTAAATAATTAGTTAATAAATTAATTTTTAATAAAAAAAAATTAGAAATATGAATATTATATTAAATTAGGATAGAGCTCATCAAAACAAGAATTTTGACACTAATTTCAAAAAATTCAGCCTAAAATTAGACCGAACGGGCCAAACCGATTGGACCGAACAGGCCAAACCGATTGAACCGAGTTCAAACCGGATCCGTGAGCCCAACCGGACCAACCTTTAAATGAGCCAAAGCTCATTTTCTCCTCCAAATGCAACAGAAACAACGTTCAATGCAGCCATGGAGGAGAAGGGTACGAAACCCTTAAGGTAATTTCAAAATGCCGTAACTTTTCAATCCGAGTTTCGATCACCGCACCGTTTGCGGCCACACGACCACCGCGTTGAGCTCTACGTTTCTACCGGAACAATTTTATAGGTAACTCACTTTATTTTTCTCAGCCGCTCCTTCCTCTAATTTTTGAAAATTATGTGGAGGTATTGAATTTCTTTGTTTTTTGATGTTTTAGGATCCAATTAGCTTGAGAAAAACGTTCATTCTTGCTTATACGAAGCTTGGGTAAGGTGAAGATACCATAAATCCTATTTAATTTATTGAATTTATGCCTTGGGTATTAAATTAGGTATATATGTGTTATGAATGTGTATTAGGTTGTGAATAAATAATTGGAGCTTGAAATTGTGGATATTGAGACTTGGAAGAAGCTGAACACTAGTGTTTTGTTGAAGTTTTTGGGGCTGTGTTTGTTTTAATAAGTTGTCTTGATTACTACGAGAAAATTGGACAAGGTATGTTTTAGGTTTCGTACATTTAATATATAATGTTCTATGAAAACTTAGGTTAGATGACCATAAGATAAGTTGGAACGCATGAAAATGTACAATGCTTAGTATCCTTGATATTTGTGATGTGATTTGGTTGTGTGATGGAGATTGTTGTTATATTGATGTTAGTATGGAATATGGTTGAGTTGGTGATTATATGTTTACATACATATTGAATGAGAGCATGATAGAGTTGTTGAAATCTGAGATTGTATAATGTTAATGAATGATCACTACAAGAGACACGTCGAATAGCGGCGGTTTTTATAGGGATTTGCGGCGATTTTTAATCGCCGCAAAATAGTATACCAGCGGTTTCGCAAACGTTGCAAGTTAGGGAGTGGAGATTTGATTTTGCGACGGTTCTACTAAAATGCTGGCACAACTGCAGCAAATCAGATAATTGATTTTGCAGCGGTTGTAAAACCGCCGCTATTTGGGTAGTGGATTTTTAAAAAAATTTGCGGCGTTTTAAAACCGTCGCAAATCTATGTAAGTTTTTTTAAAAAAATGAGACGGTTAACTGCCGCAATTTCATACATGGGCTTATTTAAAAATTGAATAATTACATTCAGATTAAGGAAATGAAGAATTCATAGCAGAACAGGGGCATTTTCTTTTCTTTTTCCCTCTCTTTTCATTCAGATTGATGAAAATGATGCCTTTTTTCTTTCACAGTTGAATGTATGTAAGCAGGTTCCCTTCAAATCACTATAGTTTCACGATGCAGAAGAGCCTGAAAAACATGTTAAAAAGCTAAACAAGTAAATAAAGGTGAAAATACTTGGAAGAAGAGAGAGAGTCAGCAGGTATATAAAAGCTATTAGCTATATAGTTAGTGATAGAAAAGAAAGATATATTAGAAAGAGAAAGAATTTCACATCTGATGTATGTATATAGGTTAGGATAATGGTGATGGCTACAGTGGCTTTCTTGTCCACGTGAAGTAAGCTAAACATTCCTTGGGCACAGAGACAAAGCTAGTACTACTACTATTTCACCTTTTTATATATCTATCTTAACCATGAATTAACATACATAGATATATAGCAAAAAACAAGACACATTTCAAGCATATGTACTTGATTACTTGTCTGTCTTTCAGTTTGGGTGATTTCGGCTTAGTTATATCTAAATCTAATAAGCTCCATCTCTTTGCTTTTCTAAAAGAGGTTACTAATAAGTTTATCCATAGCACAAGTTAATAAAATCATCATGTATGTTAAGCTGTACTTTCTCAATTGCTTGAAAATTGAGGGCAAAAGCTAATGAAGTATAGATTAGGCATTCAAAGTAAAATCTTTTAGTTAACAATAAAAAATAGAAATGTACCTGGGAACAAAAATGTTGGCACAAAATTAAACTCCAATGTGATACCTACTAAACCCAATGCTGGGTATGAGTAGATCATATCAAATTCAGATTCCACCATTCTAACATGTGTAAGAGGATTAACCTGATTAAAATCTTGAAGCTGTTTTATAACCTTAGTAATTTTCTCCTGGTTTTTCTCGTCCCACTTTTTCTTTCTTTCTTTCTGCCCGTGAACATTTTATAAGAAGAAAAGGGAAATTAGATCCATTTACCAAGGGTAAGAAACCAAAAATAAGACTCAATATTTCTCAAGATTGTGATTCTACCTTCAAACGAGAAGTCACTTCTTCTATAAAAATCTCATAAACAAATTTGTAACTAATATGCCATTCACCAGAAGGATTTTTTCATGAAGTATTGATGATCAAAGATGCCCCTGTTCAACATTTTTTCATGGAACTCTAATCTCAGACAACAGCTTAATAATTGAACAGTTTAAGTTCATTGACTAACAAGAAAAAAGTTGTGCAAAAAAAAGGAAAAAGACAATTGCATGCAAGCACACAAAGTTACAAAGAGAGAAAACAGAATGGAGAAAGAAAGAACGCTTGAAAATTTGGAGGAGGAAAACTTAAAGGGCTTCTTGTTATAACAAAGAATAAAGAATCACCAAAACTATGTGAAAGAGTATTTTCTGATCTTTAATATTAAAACAAAATAGAACAAATGTGTTCCGAAAATATGAACAAGAGCATTGTTAATAAGTTTTAAATTGATATCTTGTGATAAAAAATTAAAATTGTATACAACCTCATTATTTGAAGAATGTCAGACTATCATAACTTGCATATAAAGGCTATAAAAATGGTATATAACCTCACTAGTTGAAGAATGTCAGACCATCATAACTTGTATATAAAGGTATTTAATATTCCAAACCACTAATCTGATGCACCGCAAATACAACCATCAGCATCAGCCTTCACAACCTTTGAGGTATCAACATCTCCACTGCAAGAACTGAAGATACAAAAAAGCAACAAACTTTTATTTTAAAAACTAATATAAACTCAAAAGTTATCAACTAAGAAACAACAACAACAACAACAACAAAAGGTTTTCTTTCTACCAATCAATGACATCAAGAATTTTGGGTTTCTCATTTGAGGTAACCTGCAATCCAGCAGCAACCGGGTCTATGCCAAAATCTGTAAACATGCAGATCGAATAATTGAACAAACTTGCACTATCATGTGAAACTGTAACAAATAACCCTAGAACATACAAGTATACCAGAACATGCACACCAAAATGCATTTTAAAACTGGAAAACTAGATCCCATAGATCTAGTAGCTGAAAACTAGATTGCCACCAAAACAACTTTACATTATTACTAGTATGAAAATTCATCATTTAATATAAGGAAACAGGATGCATGAATCTGATCATGAAGACAACAGGAAAAAGAAGAAGAGCAATAGTAATGCAAGTTTAGTAGTGCACTGTAGCATGGCTCATGAAGTAGACAACACAGAAAGCAAGTATATGATACATTCATCACATATATGTGTATATTGAGTTATTGACACAACGCAACACAACAACAATATCGAGTTTTAGTAATTAGAAATACTAATAAGAAGTGAAATGTTCCTTTTTTAAAAGCACTAAACGAAATAAAATACTCTGTTTCTCCTCATTTATTTCAATATCAATGTTGTATTCAGCTTTCATTTATAGCATAACTCAACAAATGCTGCAAACACAGCTAACTACTACATCATTAACACTATCTACCATTAACAACTAACTACTCATGCAAGCTAAATAACTCTTAGTAGTAGTGGAGCAAAACAAAGTGCTATACACTTAATTAATTTGGAAATAAACAAAAAGGAACTAAAAATAAAATTAAACAGAAAAAGTTGAAGAAAGTGAGAATGAGAATAAGGTCAACGCGGAGGAAGAGAATACCGAAGATGGCGATGAGAACATCGCAGCCATCGTAGTTAGGGTGATCTTGGAGGAATCGATCGATGGTAATCTCCTTCTTAGGCATGTGTGAGGCCAAGAAGGTTATCTCGTTCAGCTTGAAATCGGAGGAAGCATCATCATCATCGTCATGTTGAGGAGTGATTATTGAAGAACAAGGCATTGGCTTAGCTTTTCTCTCTCTCTGAAATCCAATCCCTAATTAATCAAATCACAAGAGTGTGTAGCTTCCTCACTCTTCAGTGAGTGTAGTGTCTGTTGTAGTGTTGGAAGATTAATGGTTATGATTACGATGATGAGGTAGTTGGTAGTAACAATAATCGATACCAATGTTAGCACACCAATATGGTCCTTACAAGCATTTGCCAATGTTAGCACACCAACAACATCAACACCAATAGATTCTATTTTGTTAGCCCCAAACCACTCCAAATTAAATGCACTAGTGAAATCATCAACATTAAAAACATGAGTAAGCTTAGTAGTCTCAATAACAACTAAGGTTCATGACCTGTCTTCTAAGCTCCCCTTTCCAAACTCAAAGGTTATCACCTGATTCTGACAAATTTATAAAAATATTTGTAAAAATTATTCTC
Organism: Arachis stenosperma; assembly: GCF_014773155.1. Lineage (NCBI taxonomy): Eukaryota > Viridiplantae > Streptophyta > Magnoliopsida > Fabales > Fabaceae > Arachis > Arachis stenosperma. Next base: position 12,797,656 of record NC_080377.1, read on the forward strand.
ATACTGCAATTTACAACTTGGTTTAGACATTGAATGAAATATACTAAAAAGATTTACTATCGAGCTTTCTCTTCTAGTCTTCTTTGAATAAGTAAAACAATCAACTTAATTAGTAGAAAAACCTAAAAGCAGAAGCAGAATCAAGATTTAAAGTGAGCGAAAAATCTAAACAAAAAAAACATATACTGTGATGCCAATAACTCCGAACACGACTTAGCGATGTCGAGGAGAAGACATATGCAAATATTGAGGAAAATAGGATTCAAATTTTGTAAGTAATCAATAATGAAAACAAGAAAGAAAGAGCAATGTGGAAGAACAAACCAGTGATAGGGAGATGCCGCGATAACTCAGATTCGCTCACAGTGGAGGAGAGGGGAACGATCGATGACGGCGAGAGAAGGATGTATGGGCAGCCACGTGACTCAAAGACGGTACAAATGCGCATAAGGAGCAGAGAACAGGGGTAGGTTGCGCACACCGTGAATGAGGGATTTGGAGTTTCACGCCCTGTAGAGTAGAGGGGAACAGTCGACAACAAGGAGAGAAGGTTGTTAATATTATTGATATTATTGTTAATATTAATATTAATAAACGGTCACCAACCATTTAGTAGCATTTGGTTGAAAGGACACAACCTTTTAAGGATTGTGTATGTTCAAAACATTGTGTCTATTGGCTAAAGGGACACAACTCTTTAAGAATTGTGTATGTTCAAAATATTGTATCTATTGGCAATAGAGAAGACACAACCATTTGTATACATAACTATTCATAATTGCTATGTGCAATATGTATAAATAAGTCCTTGTCCACTATTTCAGGTATGAAGTACTAAGTGTACATGTTAATCAACTATTAAGAGATTTTCTTTGTTCAAGAGAATTGAGAATTTCTTACTATTGCTAATTAAGAAATTCTTAGGTTTCATTGTATCTTGGGAGAGTATTGTCATCAACCCTATAGCAACTAAGTGTGGGGACAAATATCTCTCTAAAGAAAGCGATCTAATCGTGCCTTGAAACCACTACACAAATATAAGATTTTGTCATCTTCTCATACTAATATACCCAACAATTTTAGTGAGATATTTGTTGAAGATGGCACAAGATCAAAACACCACGTTCAAGGTCATGAATCAAGAGTTTGTCATGTTAGATCGCTTTGATGGAACAAACTTTAACTGTTGGAAGGACAAGATGATGTTCCTTCTTTCGATTCTCAATCTTGCATATGTGATTGACCCAAAGACTACACCAATTGCCGATGCCACTGAAAATGTCACACCGAAAGAGAAAGAAAAGATCGTTCAATTGAAGAAGAAACGTGATGAAGATACTTTTGCATGCCGAGGTCATATTCTCAACACTTTATCTGACCGACTCTATGATCTCTACATGTCAATTCAATCACCATTAGAGATTTGAAAATTATTGGAAGAAAAGTACAATATCGAACGACAAGGAACAGATAAGTTTATTATGATGAAATATTTTGAATTTATTATGAATGATACTATGCCTGTCATGGATCAAATTCATGAATTACAAATCCTTGTAAGTAGACTTCGTGATCTACAAGTGGTGATCCCTGAATCATTACAAGTTAGAGCAATTATTTCAAAATTGCCTTCATCTTGGAATGGTTATAGGAAGAAACTTTTACATCTTGGCGAGGACTTTACAATTGAGAAATTACTAAGACATATACGTATAGAGGAGGAAACTCGAAAACGTGATGCTGTGTATCTTTCTCAAAGTTCTAAAGTGAATCATATTGGTGAAAACAACACCAATAAGAAGAAAAGAAAGTTATCTAAAGATTCAAAGCAAGATAAGAAGAGACAAAGAGAGTGTTATCATTGTCACAAGAAAGGACACTATATCAAAGAATGTAGATTTTTGAAAAAAGGAAGCACCAAAGACCAACTTAGTGGAAGAGAAAGATCTAATTGCTATGGTTGCATAAAAAGTACAAAACATGCATATTGGCATGGTTACAGAAGTCAACATAGCAACACAAGAAAAATCACTTGAGTGGTGGTTAGATTCTAGGGCTACTGTTTACGTTTGCAATGATCGCAACCAATTCAAAACATATGAAGAAGTGAACAATAGAGAAGTCTTGATAGGCAATGACAACTCAGCCAAAGTTTGTGGTCAAGGAACTGTGGAATTAAATTTTACATCTGGAAAGAAATTAAGTTTAATTAATGTATTTCATGTTCCAGATTTGAGAAAAAAAATTAGTTTCTATTAGTCTCTTGTGTAAGAAAGGATTCAAAGTTGTAATGGAATCCGATAAAGTAATCTTACTTAAGAATGATGTATTCGTAGGAAAAGGATATTGTATTGAAGGCATGTTTAAACTTAGTATTAATAAAGTGAATGTTTCCTTGTATGTTGTTGATTCTTGTGATTTATGTCATAGTAGATTAGCATACTTAAATTACAAATCAATTGAATATATGCAAAAGAATAACTATATTGATCTTAGTAACAAGGATTTTAATAAGAAATGTGATATTTGCATACAATCCAAAATTACTAAGAAACCTTTTCCTAAGGTTGAAAGAAATACACATTTATTAGAATTGATTCATAGTGATATTTGTGAACTAAATGGCAATATTACTAGAGGAGAAAAAAGATATTTCATAACCTTTATTGATGATTATTCTATATTTACTTATGTGTATTTGCTTAGAAATAAAGATGAAGCTTTTGAAATGTTTAAGAAATATAAAATGGAAGTATAAAATATGCATGATAAGAAAATAAAAGTTCTTCGTAGTGATCGAGGTGGAGAATATTTTTCTAATGAATTTGATCACTTTTGTGAATTACATGGTATTGTGCATGAATCTTTCGCTCCATATACTCCGCAATAAAATGGTTTGGCGGAAAGGAAAAACCGTACCTTAGTGGATATGGTAAATTCAATGTTACTAAATGCAAAATTACCTTACAATTTGTGGGGTGAAACATTATTGACATCATGTCATATCCATAATAGGATACTATCAAGACATAGAAAGGTTTCTCCTTATAAAATTTGAAAAGGAAGAAAACCTAATTTAAATTATCTTAAAAGTGTGGGTGTTTAGCCTTTTATCGAGTTTCAGATCAAAAGAGAACCAAATTGGGGCCAAGAGGCATAAAAGGCACTTTTATAGGATATGCTTAAAATTCTAAAGCATATAGAATATTAGACTTAATGTCTAATGTAGTTGTTGAATCTAGAGAAGTAGAATTTATTGAAAATAAATTTATCAATGATTCAACTTCTAATTCAGAGTAACCCCAAAATGATACTGATATTTCACAAGAAATAAATAATCAAAACAATAAACGTCTAAGCGACAAAAAGTTGATTGAACCAAAAAAGAGCTTGAGAATAAGAAAAGAAAAGGACTTGGATCCAGATTTTATTTCTTCTTAGGCTATCACTTTTTTGGTAGAAGGAACTAGGAATTCTGTAACAAACAAGATTCCTATTGTGATGAACATAGAGGGTGATCCTCAAACGTTCAAAGAGGCTATGGCTTCAAGGGATTCTGCTTTTTGGAAAGAAGCAATAAATGATGAAATTGACTCAATATTATCTAATAATACTTGGGTCTTGGTTGATTTGCCTCCAGGATCAAACCCTATAGGATGTAAGTGGGTATTTAGAAGAAAGTATAATACTAATGGTTCATTACAAACCTTTAAAGCAAGGTTAGTGGCCAAGGGGTTTAGACAACAAGAAGGTCTAGAATATTTTGATACCTACACACCTGTGGCAAGAATGACTTCTATTAGAGCTCTTATAGCACTAGCATCTATACATAAGCTTTATATACATCAAATGGATGTTAAAATGGCTTTTCTAAATGGAGATCTTAATGAAGAAATTTATATGGAGCAACCGAAAGGCTATGTGCTACCCGAAAATGTAAAGAAAGTTTGCAAATTAATTAAGTCTTTGTATGGGCTAAAACAAGCGCCTAAACAATGGCATGAGAAGTTTGATTCAGTGGTGTTATCAAATGGCTTCTCACATAATAGTGCGGATAAATGTATTTACTCAAAATTTACTAAAGATTATGGAGTAATCATTTGTTTATATGTTGATGATATGTTAATCATCGGAACAAATTTAGAAGGAATTCGTATAACGAAGGAGTATCTAACTTCTAAATTCAAGATGAATGATTCAAATGAAGTTGATACAATATTAGGCATCAAGGTGCATAAGAATGAAGTTGGCTTTACTTTAAGTCAATCTCATTATATCAAAAAGGTATTGAAAAAGTTTGATCATCTCACAATTAAAGAATTCAATACGTCGTATGATCCTAATCTTAAATTAGAAGGAAACATGGAAAGACCTATAGCACAATTAGAATATGCTAGTGCTATAGGAAATTTAATGTATGCAATGCATTGTACTAGACCTGATATAGCATTTGCTGTGTGCAAATTATCAAGGTTTACAGGAAAGCCTAGCAACCAACATTGGAAAGCTATAACAAGAGTTCTTGGTTATCTCAAAAAATCATAAACTTGGGATTACATTATAGTGATTATCCCGCAGTTTTAGAAGGTTATTCCGACGCAAGTTGGATTACAAATCTTAGTGACAACAAATCCACTTCAGGATGGATTTTCACTATTAAGAGATTTTCTTTGTTCAAGAGAGTTGAGAATTTCTTACTATTGCTAATTAAGAAATTCTTAGGTTTCATTGTATCCTGGGAGAGTATTGTCATCAACCCTATAGCAACTAAGTGTGGGGACAAATATCTCTCTAAAGAAAGCGATCTAATCGTGCTTTGAAACCACTACACAAATATAAGATTTTGTCATCTTCTCATACTAATATACCCAACAGTTTCTTGAGCGTTGCGCTTTTATTTCATCTGTTCTTCAAAGCTCCTAGTATATTATAATTTTTCTGCTATTATATGTACACATCTTATTTTAGAGGTCGTAATACCACACCACTTCTGTTTTACGACTTAAGTGTAAAGCTCAGTGTGGTAGGGTGTTACACCGGAATGATGTGGTTGTGGCTTTCATCCGATTTTGCGGTGATCTGGGACAGATTCGAATCCAAACAAATTTTTGTTGTTGTTGTTCTAATTATAATATAAGAAAAAAAGTTAGTTCTCTATCTTGATTTGTTAGTTCTTTCCCCTCTTTTAAGAAATTTTTTAATTTTTGGTTGATTTCAGATTAGTGGTGTGGATTATTTGTGTGAGTGAATATTAAACAAGAGGAAGGTGAAAAACTAAAACCTAATAGTCAGAATGGTAAACTGAAAATGAACTTTGTTTGATGGAGACTTGGGAAGTTGCAAAATGATGTTAAGAGTAAAAAAAAAAAATATTATTCATTTGGTTTGTTGTTTTGATTCTATTTTTAATAATAGTGTTCTTTGTAGTGATGTTATGTAAAGTGTGAATAGAATTTATTGTTGGTCAATCTATGTAATGAATGTATTGTATGAACTATATGAATGAATGATATTTGTTCATAGTTTTTTTGACACTACAATTGATTTTGTCCATCAAAGTCGCAAGATATAAAAAATGATAGTAAATAATTGAAACAACAAAAATAACCGCAAGATAGTCACAAATACAGTCTGAATATTTGGGAATGATTTAGGGTTATATAATTGGAGAGGGAATAAATTGAATTTAATTAAAATTTATCTACGTCAGCTAGTTGTTAAGACAATTCAGCGTGATAAAAAATAGCTATATTAGCACTTCGACAACTGAATTAACTGAAAAGGACCTCAAAAATTATTATGGTACTCGAAATTTGATATGGGAGATCACTATTATAGTAAATGAGGGCATCCAGAAGTAAATTAGATAATGTTCGGTTGTCGGTTGCCGGACAAGTCGGGTGATCAATGATGGGTGTAGCAGCGCGTCGACCTGGGAAGTGTTGGGCTAGGATCTGCCGGGTAGCCGAGCCCTCGTTACGGGAGGAGATGGGAAAAAAGGGGGGGTGCCACCTGCAAAGACACTCAGACGCTCAAGTCAGTTGGTGTGCAGGTGGGAGATGTGACAGGTGTAAAGGTGACATACCTTGGGGGAAGGGCAGGTCCTTCCCTATTTATACCGTGTCAGAGGTGGGCCCCGCAAGGACAGGCCCATCTTCCTCGAAACTTCCTCACAGTTGCAGCAGGGAGCTGGTAGGGACGCGTGTCCGGGTCACGTGATAAGCCGCATGTGCCCGACCGCTCGGGTCGGGTACTCGTCGGGTTGGCCCAACCCGGGGTAGGTTGGGCCAGGCCGTTACAGTGCCCCCACGCGCCGCTAATCGACCGTTCAGGTCGTTGGAGGCGAGTTGTTTCTCCCTTTGTCGTCGTGAATTCGCTCGTCCGTGTGGGGGACGCGCTACTCGTATCCGTTCGCGATTCGGGACGTTCTTTTGTCGCCTCGTTTCTCGTGAGGGGCATTAAATGCTCATTAAGGGTTGAAAAAACCCACGCGTGCAAAGACTGTTCTGCCCCCAGCCTTTCGCGCTTCCACTAAAGCGGTTTTAAACAGTTTACGTTTTGTTTTTCTTCTACTTGTTTTTCTGATCACACTGCCCATTCCTTCTTCCTGCATTTTCATTATCCAGAAGTTATTTTCATCGCTCCGGTGCGCTTCGCCCTTATCCGAACTTCCTCGATCACCCAGGTAACCATCTTTTTTGCTTCAATGGTAGCTTGCATGTTTGTTTATGCTTGTTGTGGGCATCTTTCATGTGCTTGTTCTTCTTTGTTGTTCATGGATGCATTTTCTTTGCGTTTTATTTTTTCCAACTGTGGTGTGTCATGGGGGTTTTGCGCCATTGTTCTGGCCTTGGTTTTGTTTAGTCCCCCTTGTGGTCATGGCACGTGGGGTTTCTTTAGGTTTTCCCTGGCTTCCGACCTCACGGACTAACCGCACGGTGCCCCCACTGTAGGTATGCCTCGTGTTGTTAGCCGAGCGTCTAGCTCCGCCGCGGGTTACGACCCGTATGCGTGGGTGGTTTCCGACCTCAAGAACTCTCCCAATCAGATGGGTGAGGAGGAGCTCACGGATTTTCGCCAGGCCGAGTATCTCTGTGGGGGTACCGACGAGGAGGCGAACTATGACGTATATGTCCCTGCCCCCCACGAGCGGCTTTATGAGATTAACTCTAATGGCCCCCGGGTTCCCGATTGGATCTGGTTCTACAAGGCCATGTTCACTCAGGTAGGGGTTTGCATTCCCCTTTCCCCCTTCCAGATGGACCTCCTGAACCGAATTTCGGTGGCTCCATCTCAATTACATCCGAACAGCTGGGCTTCCGTTCGCTGCTTCGAGATGGTGTGCGAGTACTTGGAGTTGCCGACCTCTATCGACGTTTTCCTCTTTTTCTTTAGTCTAACAAACCCTTCGAAGGAGGGGAAACACAAGAAAGGGTTCATATCCTTTCGGTCCGCCCAAGGCCGGAGGATCTTTGGTTTGTTCGAGGATTCCTACCACGGATTCAAGGACAAGTATTTTAAGGTCCGCCCGGTCAAGGGTCGTCACCCCTTTTGGTTGTCTCTAGAAAAGGAGCGCCTCATCCCGACGTATTGGAGCTTCGGGGCGGGGTCTAATCCTTTTATCAAAGTCGCTTATAAGGGGATGTCGGCCGTGGACCGGCGGGTGGCCGACATCTTGTGGGCGGTTCTCGGGAGGAACAATGTGAATCCACACCTCCTTATGGGTAATCGGGAGGCCGCTCGAGATTATATCCGTGAGTTTCTTTTGTCGTGTCGTCATCTGCTTAAATGTTCCATTGTTGCTCCTACAAACTCGTTTCTTAACTTGTTGTCTGCAGTGGGACTTTCTGCCGAGGTGACCGGCATGGATAACCTGTTCCAAACTTTCCTTCAGGACGACGCGGGTGAGGAGACTGGAGGATAGTAGGTGACGGCTCCTCCAGAAGCTCCCGAGGTCGAAACCTCTGCGAAGGCCGCCACTCCGACTTCCGCAACCCCGATTCCTCCAGAGGTTCCCATTCCCGGGCACTCGTCTTCTTCACGTCGTGAGGAGGAGGAGGAGTTGTCCATCATCCCTACTCCCAAGAGGCAGAGGTCACAGTCCAGTCCCGAGAAGGTTTTGACTGTCATGGAAAGGAACTTTGACGCTGGGACGTTTATAGATACCCAGCTGCTTCCGGGTACGGAGGATCACTTCCATGGCGCCGACCTCTCGGGGCAGGCTCGGTGGATGTACCGTACCCTCCTTCGCGGCGCGGCCATAGCCCGAAAGGCTGAATCTGAGCTTTCTGGTATGGCCTCGCTTCGTCGGAAGCTTGAATCTGCTGTTGATGCCAACAACAAGTACAAAACCCAAGTTAAAACGCTTCAGGATCGGTTAGTTGAAGCGGGGAGTAAGCTCGACGCCGCCCAGAAAAAGGCTACTTCAGCAGAGGAGAAATTGAAGATTGCCGACGCCTCTGTGTCCCGCTTGATGGAGCAGGAGATGACTTTGAAAAACCAATTGAGTGCCGCGCAAGGTCGGGTGTCCGCTCTGGAGAAAGAGCGGGACGAAGCGATGGCGACCGCTAAGGCTGCTCGGGAGGAGGCCGAGTTATTCAAGCGGAAACACAAGGAGGTCAGGGAGCAAGGGAAGAATGCGATTTTCACGACTGAAGATGCCCTCAAAGCTCAAGTGAAAATTATTTCTCCGGACTTCGATGTGTCGGCAATTGGTGTTTTCAAGACCATCAAGGATGGGAAGGTCGTTGATATGCCGAAGAAATAATGTTTGTACTATTGAACTCTTCTTTTGTTGAACCTTGTACTGTGACTTTTAGCGCCCGTTAATGGGTTTATGGGATCGTTTACCCGTTTGTTTAATTTCTAGTTTTACTTGCTGTCGTTTCGTTTCCGTTTACTCGCGTTTGCCGTTTGTGGCGTTCTTTTTGTTAAGGTCGTTTATCGCGTTTTTGACCTGAGGGGCTCCCGGGGTGATCAGTCCCGGGGCCGTGTACCCTTGTTTTCATAGTGGTCGCTCGAGAAGTTAGTGATAACATAGGCAAAAATTCGCTCAAAAAGTTAGTAATAACATAGGCAAAAATGGCATGTGAAAATCGAGCAAGTTTAATCATTATAATCAAGGACGTCGAAGCACTATTACAGAAATGGCTTAGGAATAAAACCTTCTCAAGTTATCTGCATTCCATGTCCTCGGGACCTCTTTGCCGCTGAGTCTTTCTAGCTTGTACGCTCCTCTTCCGATTACCTCTTTGATTCGGTACGGTCCTTCCCAGTTTGCCGCCAGCTTGCCTTCCCCAGGGGTGGATGGGCCGATGTCGTTACGCCTCAAAACGAGGTCGTTCTCTTCGAACTTTCTTTTGAGCGCTTTGGCATTGTAACGTAAGGCCATTTTTTGTTTTAGTGCCGCTTCCGCCAGGTGGGCCATTTCCCTGGTTTCCTCTATCAGGTCCTTTTCGACAGTTTCCTCTACTCCCTTCAGGAGTAGTCGTGGGCTCGGTTCCCCGATCTCTACTGGTATCACTGCATCTGTCCCGTACGTTAGTCGAAAAGGTGTTTCTTTAGTGGAGGACTGCTCTGTTGTTCGGTAGGACCATAGGACTGAGGCGAGCTCGTCGGCCCAAGCGCCTTTTTTGCTATCCAACCGTTTCTTGAGCCCTAACAGGATGATTTTATTTGCGGACTCGACCTGCCCGTTTGTCTGTGGATGTTCCACCGAGGAGAATCTCTGCTTTATGCCCAGGCCGGCGAGGAATTCTGTGAATTTCTTGTCGGTGAACTGTGTCCCATTGTCCGAGATGATGACTTCCGGGATCCCAAACTGCGTTATGACTTGTCTCCACATGAATTTCCTACAATTGGACGAGGATATACTGGCCAGCGGTTCGGCTTCTATCCATTTCGTGTAGTAGTCGATAGCGACTATAAGGTATTTGACTTGCCCCGGGCCTACGGGAAAGGGTCCTAAGAGGTCGACTCCCCATTGGGAGAACGGTCGGGAGGACGTTAGCAAGCTGAGTTCAGAGGCCGGCGCACGATGGAAGTTGGCGTTTTCTTGACACTTGACGCACTTCCTGACAAATTCCATGGAGTCGGCCATCATTGATGGCCAATAATATCCGGCTCGGATTAACTTCCTCGCTAGTGCCTTGCCTCCTATGTGGTGGCCGCAACACCCCTCATGGACTTCCCTGAGGACGTAATCCGTCTGGTCGGGGTGCAAACACTTCAGCAGGGGGTGGTTGAACCCTTTTCTGAACAGCTGACCCTGGATGATGGCATATCTGGCAGCTTCCCTTCTTAGCTTCTTGGCGTCTTTTTCGTTGTCGGGGAGCTTGCCGTTTTCTAAGAAGTCGATGATGGGGTCCAGCCAGGAGGGGTTTAGCTTTGAGAGGTGTAGTGTGACCGCTGGCTCTTTCATCTTCCCTTGGATGAGAGATCGGTTGCCCTCTCCCGGTTTGGTGCTGGCCAATTTCGACAAGAGATCTGCCCGTGTGTTCCTTTCTCTCGGAACGTGCTGGATCGTGACTTCTTCAAACTTCCGGCTCAAGTCCCTGACTTTTTCCAGGTATTTCTGCAGCAGGGGGTCCCTAGCTTGGTAGCTCTCGTTCACTTGGGAAGTGACGATCTGCGAGTCGCTGCATATCTCTAACCTCGTCGCCCCAACTTCTGTCGCTAAGGCCAATCCTCCTATAAGGGCTTCATATTCTGCTTGGTTATTTGAGACGGGGAACTCGAACTTAATTGACTGTTCGTACACGACCCCGGCTGGGCTTTCCAGGATGATCCCGGCGTCCCCGAACGCTTGGTTGGAGGCTCCGTCAACATGGAGCTTCCACCGTGTGTTCGTGTCTTCGGCCGGATCCCCCGCTACTTCTACCAAAAAATCCGCCATCGCCTGCGCCTTGATGGCTTGCCGGGGTTCGTATCGTATGTCGTATTGGGAGAGTTCAATGGACCAGGTCATCATTCTTCCCGCCAAGTCGGGTTTTTGGAGCACTTGTCGGATCCCTTGGTCCGTTCTTACGACAATCTGGTGACTTTGGAAGTATTGCTTTAACCTCCGCGAAGAGGTCAGGAGTGCCAGAGCTAGCTTTCCAGTTGTTATACTCAATTCTGCCCCTTGTAGGGCCCTGCTGACAAAGTAGACTGGTTGCTGCTTCCTCCCTTCTTCTAACACAAGACCGCGGCCAAAGCTTCTCCTGTTAGCGAGATAAAGGTATACGGTTCCCCATCTTTTGGCTTCCGAGGACCGGGGTGCCGCCAGAATTTCCTTAAAGTGCTGAAAGGCTTCCTCGCATGCCGGTGTCCATTCGAACGCTTTCCTTTCTTCATGAGGTTGAAGAACGGCAGGGCCTTTGTTGCCGATGCTCCGAGGAACCGTGAGCGAGGCCAGCCGTCCCGCTAACCTTTGGACGTCCTTATATCGCCCGGCTCTTCATCTGGAGTATGGCTTGGCACTTCTCGGGTTGGCTTCCACCCTCTCTGGGTTATCATGAATCCAAGGAATTTCCCTGCTTCCATGGCGAAAGCACACTTGAGGGGGTTCAGCCTCATGCCATGTCGTCGGAGGGACGTAAAGACACTTGCCAGATCGTTTAAAAGATCGTCAGGTCGTGTCGTCTTCGCGAGGATGTCGTCCACGTAGACTTCGACTGTCTTCCCTATGAGGTCGTGGAATATCCTATTCATCAGCCTTTGGTACGTTGCCCCCGCATTTTTTAGGCCGAATGGCATTACCTTATAGCAGAAAGTTCCTCCCGGCGTTATGAACGCCGTCTTGTCTTCGTCAGGACGGTGCATCGGTATCTGGTTGTAACCGGAGTAGGCGTCCATGAAGCTTAAATACCGGTATCCGGCCGCGGCATCAACGAGTGCGTCTATGTTAGGGAGGGGGAAGCAATCCTTCGGACAAGCTTTATTGAGGTCGGAGTAGTCTACACACATTCTCCACTTGCCGTTGTGCTTTTTTACCAGAACTACATTCGAGAGCCATGTCGAGTAGTCTACTTCTCGTATAAAGCCTGCCTCGAGGAGGCTGGCCGTCTGCTTGGCCACCTCCTTTGCCCTCTCCGCCGACATTTTTCTCCTGCGCTGGGCTACTGGTCGTGCTTCCGCCTTAACGGCTAAATGATGCGACATAACTCTCGGGTCAATGCCCGGCATGTCGGCCGGTGTCCAGGCAAACAAGTCTCTGTTGGCTCTTATCATTTCGACCAAGGGCTCCTTTAGCTCGCGCGGGAGGTTCTTGTTGACGAACGTGAATTTTTCCTCTTCGTCGCCGAACATGAACTTCTCCAGATCTTCTTCTGGTTCCGGTCTGGGTTTATCATCTACCCTAGCATCCAGGTCGGCCAGGAACACGCCGGACGCCTCCTTGGACTTCTTTCTTAAGGAGAGGCTGTCATCGGTAACAAACTTCATGACCAGTAGCTTTGTGTTAATTATGGCCTCGAATTCATTGATCGTCTTCCTTCCCAGGATGATGTTATAGGCGGTCGAGTCTCGGAGGATCACGAACTCGGCCATTGCCGACCTCCGACCCTGGGGTTGTCCCAATGAGATTGGCAGGGATATTACTCCGTCTGGCTTAATGAAATGATCCCCTAGTCCAATGACCCCGTGTTGGTGAGTCGTCAGATCAGCGTCCTTCAGCCCCAATGTGTCGAATACATTCCGGAACATGATGTTCGAGTCCGCCCCTGTATCAACAAGGATGCGTTTGACGAGGCCGGTTCCCACTCGGGCCGTGATGACCATGGGTGGGTTTTCCGGGGCGTCGTCGAACCATTGGTCTTCTGGGCTGAAGGAGACGAGCGGAGGCTTTCTAGAGTTTCGTACTGATGAGGAGGAAATCGACAGTATCTTTGCATCTTTCTTGTGTGCGGACCTGGATCTAGGTGCAGCGTTTTTGGCCGTCACTACGTTTATCACCGTGAGGCCGTGATCTCCACCTTCTGGCTCCGGTCGCCGCTTTGTCGAACGGGTTTTGCCTTCTTCCTCTTCGTCGCGATAACGCCTCTTCGGCTCCCTGATGAGGTGGGAGAATGCTGCTAGTTTGCCTTCCCTTATCGCTTGTTCTAGCGCATCCTTTAGGTCAAAACAGTCCTGCGTTAGGTGGCCGTAACCTTTGTGGTAGTCGCAATAGAGGTTTTTGTTCCCCCCAGTGCGGTCCTTGAGTGGCCGGGCCTTCGGCAGGATTCCCTTCTCTGCTATTTGTTGGTATACCTCTACTATGGGAAGCGTGAGTCGGGTGTAGTTGGTAAATTTCCCGACCCGGGGGAACATCCTCGGCGTTTTGCTTGGCGCCTCTTCCCTGGTCCGCTCCTTCGGCCTATCCCCGTTCCCGTGCTGCCGGGGTTGATTGTAGCCGGACTGCCATTTGTTGGCAGCCACAACTCGGCTAACTTCCTCATCATTTATGTACTCCTTGGCTACCGTCTGGATCTCGTGCATCGTCCAGACCGGTTTCGTGGTAAGGTGTTTCCGGAAGTTCTCGTTGAGGAGGCCGTTCGTCAAACAAAGACTGGCCACCGAATCGGTCAAACCGTCGATTTCGAGGCATTCGTCGTTGAACCGATCCAGGTACCTTCTGGTCGGCTCTCCTTGTCTCTGGGTTACCCCCAGAAGGTTGATCGGGTGCTTTGCCTTTGCTATTCGTGTTGTAAATTGGGCCAGGAACGCGCGGCTGATGTCCGAGAAGCTGTAGATGGACCCCTGTGGAAGGCCGTTAAACCACCTGATCGCGGGTCCCGCTAAGGTTACCGGGAAGGCGCAGCATCTTACCTCGTCCCCTACCCCCTCCAGATTCATCCTGGCCTCGAAGGCCGTGAGGTGTTCTAGAGGGTCTTGGGTTCCGTCGTACCTCATGTCCGTTGGTTTGTCGAAGTGTTTCGGCAACCGGACTTCGAGGATAGATCGGTGGAATGGGGTGGCGCCCATTATCACGGGTTGTCGTGTTCTCCCGTCCCCGTCTTCGCGATCACACGCGGCTCGGCGAGTTGATCTTCCCCTGGAATAGATGATCGTGTCATTTCGCCTTCTCGGGATGGGTGATTCTTCGCGCGTGCTCTCCGCTTCCGTTCGGGATGCGGGGGTACGCCGCGGGCGGCTTCGGTGGGAGTCTTCTTCTTCTCTTTCGGGGGATGGGGTGTAGCTGGGATCGGTGGTTCGTCCGTCCTGCTCCCGATCGGCCAACTGTCGTTCTAGGTTCTGGACTCTATGGCGTAGCTCCTGCATTATTATGGCGCTGTCGCCGCCCCGTTCCCCCGAAAGGTCGTGTCCTCGTGTGCTGTTCTGTGTGTTGTCGGGGGGACCTCCGCCGCCCCCTTAGCGAGGCGACGGAGGCTGTCCCCTCCGCTCCAGCTCCTCGAGCTTGGTCTCCGTGACCCAGTGCGACTTCCATTCGAGCGCGGTCCCCACAGACGACGCCAATGTTCGGTTGTCGGTTGCCGGACAAGTCGGGTGATCAATGATGGGTGTAGCAGCGCGTCGACCTGGGAAGTGTTGGGCTAGGATCTGCCGGGTAGCCGAGCTCTCGTTACGGGAGGAGATGGGAAAAAAGGGGGGGGGTGCCACCTGCAAAGACACTCAGACGCTCAAGTCAGTTGGTGTGCAGGTGGGAGATGTGACAGGTGTAAAGGTGACATACCTTGAGGGAAGGGCAGGTCCTTCCCTATTTATACCGTGTCAGAGGTGGGCCCCGCAAGGACAGGCCCATCTTTCTCGAAACTTCCTCACAGTTGCAGCAGGGAGCTGGTAGGGACGCGTGTCCGGGTCACGTGATAAGCCGCATGTGCCCGACCGCTCGGGTCGTGTACTCGTCGGGTTGGCCCAACCCGGGGTAGGTTGGGCCAGGCCGTTACAGATAATTACGTAAATTTCAGGAATCACTATAAGAATTTATTCTTCAAATAATACAAAAACAAAAGATACAACTCTTTATTTCGTACAAAAGATGACATAGAATATTAAAAAATCTTGACATAACCCCTAATCCCAATGGACAACACTAGGTTTTATTGCAAAAAACACTGAAATTAAGGCACGGATCGGATAATGTTTATTACTTATATAACTTGCTTAATTAACAAACTATTGCCAAATGATGCTTGGTTATAGCAATCTAAGTTATCCCCTGTGCTAACTCCAAATATGCCACAATATCTCTTGTAAAATCCAATCCGATCTTCAACCCTAGCATCCCACCCATGTCCACACTCAACTCCACCGTTGATTATGTTGGTGATCACGCCGTATCCAGGTACTCGGCCGGCCGCCCTGTCAGCATCCGACGGTGTCCATCTTCCGGTGATAACATCATGGCTTGATGGCTTTTTACCTTGTGGAGTCATCCCAAACCATATGGCAGTCTTGAATGAAATTATTGCATTTTGGGCTACTAAATCAGGATTGTTGAGAAGATCTACACCAATAGCTCTACCCGCTGGCCCATAATTGAAGTTGCTGTAGGATATTAATTTAAAAGATTATTAGCAACATCATGTATAACATGTGACATTAACAATGTAAAACACCATATGTTATTTGCTTTTTTTGTTTAAATACAATTATTTGACAAAATGATAAGTATTTGTTACTAATCTTAAACAAAGGATTAGAGACAGAATTTAGTAGAGTATGATAGGTGTAAAATATCTCGAAAATTTTATCGTCGTATATTATTTAATTTGTGGGTTTAAAATTTTTTTACTCGAATTCTAACCTATTACTCGTAGAAATAACTCTTCTTCGATTCAACCCATCTAATCTTTTAAATAGAGTTTAGATCTACAACAAATTAATTTTTAGCATATTGAATTAAAGGAATATTGTAGAAAAAAATACTAGTAATTAAATATTATTTTTGTATATCTGACAATAATATATCTAATTTGATAGTCCAAATTAAAAAAAAAAAAAAAAACAGATTGGTCCATAGTGTAGTAAATAAACTTACTAAGAGATTTGGATGGGTCCTCTTCCATAATATTGTTTACCAGGAGCACATGGCCACTCATTGGAATTAGAACAATAAAAGAGCTCAAAACATTGCATTGTGAGACTGCTTGAATGACAGTATGTACCTTCGTACATCTTGAAATAAACTATTCATCCGTGATCCATGTGATAATAACATATTAACATCATCTAATAGATTAACTATTTTTTTAATTTTTTAGACGGGCTTTTCGATAATCAAAGGATTTTTTTTTAAAATATAAGCTAAATATAATAATATCCATTTGAGGCATAGATTAGCTTATTAAAGGGAATGTTTGTCGTCTTCTTAGTAATCGTCACATATAAAACTCAACTAAGATTTTGTGAACAGATATATGTCACGAAAATACTGGCTGTATTAAAAATTAATTATTAAATTAATTATTATATATTTATTTTTACTGTTATTGAATCTTGACTACTATTAACAGAAAATTTATCTAATTCATCAAAAAATTATGATGGTGAGATTTAAAAATCATTATTTAAAATACAAAAATATTATGTATATATTAAAATCTATTGTTAAATTTATTATTATGTATTGTGCATAAATATGTGTATTATTTAATTCATTTTTAATATATATTTTATACAGATAGTTAATTTTATTAGAGATATAATTATTTATGTACTTCTTTTTATTTATTTAAAATTTTTTTAAAAATAATTTCAAATTTAGTAATTAATTTTTGTTATACACTTAAGATCAGATGATTGTTTAAATTTTAAAATAAGACCATTTTAATAATAATAATAATAATAATTTCGGTATTTAAGCATGACACCTTGGATCATTTCGGTATTTAAGCATTTGATCAAACATAGATGAACTAATATAGTTCGAAATGCCACCGGTGACAGCGTCGGCGTCGGCGGTGTAGGTGTTGGTGTCGGAGAATCTTTGCATTGGCTTTGGCAGCCATTGCCCACTAAACAATAATCATCACCGGTACCACACCAACCCCACCGGCTACAACACAAGTTATTAGGGCACAATGCACCACCAGCTTGGCTACCACATTGTTCAGCTGTGCCACCATGTAACAAAAATAATGTTAATATTAATAGGTTTAGCATAAGATTAAGAATTTTGGTGTAATTCATTTTTATGAGAGTAGTGTGAAGAAGATGGTTTAATTTATATATATGTGTGTGTGTTTGTGATGTGTTAGTTTCCTTGGGGTTATGAAGTATTTGTGTGTTTGTTTAATTTTATGAACATGGGCTGCTTCCAACACTTAGAAAAAAACAATGGGGAGTGGCTGCTTTCACTTGTATTATAGGTCAGACTGATGTTTGTTTGTATCTGAATTTGTTAATTTTGTAAATTATTATTAATGTAATAATGCAGAAAAAAAGAGTATCTTTGAATCATTAATTTGTTTTCAATGATCACTATTAAATATATTTAATTATTTTAAAAAATATTTTTTATAGTAGCTAATTGTAAAAAAAGACTCCACATACATATTTCAATGGTTATTTTAGATTAAAAAATAATTTTTACTAACCTTTAGATACTATAGTCTAAAAATGTTTATCAGTATGGTCAGGTTAGGTTTAAGTAAATCTAGATACGATTCTAAAAGATCAACAAATTTATTTTAATCCAAATCCAAAAGTGATTCGAAATAAATCGAATTAGATTTGATATAAAATTAGTATATATAAATTTGTAAATTTTATACAATAAAATAATAAAATTTTATTTTAAAAAATTAAATTTAATAAATGTTATATTATATTTATATCAAAATAAATTATTTTAAAATAAAAATAGTATCGTATAATATAAAAAATATTAATTAAAGTATAAAAAATATAATATAACATCACTAATTTTACTTTAAAATATATTTTTTATTATAAAAAATAACTTTGTATTGAGTCGATCTAATCCAAAAATAATATCGAATAAAAAAATAACAAATTTAAATTCGACAAAATATACCTCAAATTCAGACCGAATATATATATATATATATATATATATATATATATATATATATATATATTAGTTATGCACCATTAAAAAGAATTTTCAACAAAAGTATTTTCATGTGGCCTGATGGGTGATGAGCAATAATGAGAATGGCATAGAAAGTTAATTGACAGTATGCGTTTCAAGATGTTAATCACTGTTGTTTATTGAACTAATTAGGGCTGAAATGAAAGGCCAAAATTAGGGTCAATTTTCATCAATTAAGAAAAACTAAGGGATCGTCGATCTAAGCCAGCCATTAGATCTTATTATATAAATAACTAAGATTAAAAATACATAAATCTTTCTATTATAATTTATTTTGCCATTGGCCATCACAGTGTAAACTTATAAATTATCTAAACGGAGGTCGCAATTCATAATTAAAATTAGACTGTTGTTCATCATTAAAAGTCTTGATTAAATGATTGTATTGTTTAATTTCTGTTTCATCTTGAATCATACGATTGTCACATTTTGATTTACATCTCTGCACTTCTTTAGGGTGTCAAACAAATTTTAAAATTTTCTAAAAAAAGTAGTATTAACTAATAAAGCACCATATTATTAAAATTTAGTAGAAATATCGATAAATCAAAAGCTTTAATTTTCTCTTTATTAGTTGATTCGTTAGAAGAAAATAAATAAACAACAAACTCGGAACTGAACTAACGCATGAAATTCTCCCGAAATCTCTCCTCGAACTCCGAAAATAAAGGACACAACAGATGAAGACCTCATCCAACCCAACAAATTCGCATAACCACCCTCAACAAACCTCAATATATACGAGATACATACTCAAGTTGTAGGTACGCTATTCACTCTAATTCTCCTCTGAACTCTCTCATACTCACATTTACTTGGACGTCGGAGTCCCTTTTCAGGTACCCAACGCCGCCTCCCCAGTAGAAGACGACGTTCCTCCTCCTCCACTCCAAGGAAAGCTAGTCTGTGTGTTGTCAGAATGTGCTATACCTCGGAGTCAACTCTCACGCAGGAACATTTGGCGCCCACCGTGGGGCCCGATTTACTTAACCCCGTTTTTTCTTTGCCCTGTGCATTTTTTATCTCCTCTGTTTTGCAGGACACAAACAATGGCAGACGAATACAGCCACGCTCCCTCCGACGTCAACCCACCGGAGATGGTGGCAATCAATGAGGCCCTCAGGGCCGAGAATCAAATGATGGCCGAGCTCCTGCGTCAGATGGAGCACGATCACGCGAAAGGCGAACGCAAAAATGCCGAACAAAAGGAAGACAACAACGAGCACTCCTCCGAGACCAAGCAAACTACTCCCAAAACGACAAAAACCATAGTCAAAAGAACCAACCCCTTCACAAAATCAGTTATGAATTTCAAAATGCCCGAAAACCTCACACTACCGTCAACCCTAAAACCTTACCACGGAATAGGAGACCCGAATGTCCATGTAACCAAATTCTACACTATGATGTTCATGAATAAAGAATCCGACCATATCCTGTGCCGAACCTTCCCGACCTTCTTAGACGGAGCCGCACTCATCTGGTTTTCCAACTTGCCCGAAGGCTCCATTTCAAGTTTTGACGAGTTGGCCGACCAGTTCGTCAACCACTTCACTGCCTCAAAAATCTATGTCCATAACTCAGACTACCTGAGCACAATTAAACAGGGACCAAACGAAAGTCTAAAAGACTACATGACCAGATTCGCAGAAGCAACTAATGAGATACCCAACCTGAACCCCGAAGTCCATCTCCACGCCCTGAAAAGTGGCATCTGCCCCGGGAAATTCCAAGAGTCCATTGTCATAGCAAAACCTAAAACCCTGGCCGAGTTCCGAGAAAAGGCAACAACCCAAATCGAGATAGAAGAATTCCGAGCACTCAGGAGGGCTGAAAAACCCACACAAAACAGGGAGGAAGACAAGCGAAGCAGACATCCAACCAGCAGGACAGACCAAAGGCCATTCAGACTGACACCCAAGTTCGACACATACACTCCCTTTAACACAAAAAGAGAGGACATAGTGAAAGATATACTACACTCCAAGCTCATCAAACCACCAAGCAGAGCCGGCACCTACCAAGACCAGAGACACGTGGACAAATCCAAATACTGTGCTTTCCATCAAAAGTACGGCCACACGACGGACGATTGTGTGATAGCAAAGGACGTGCTCAAAAAATTAGCACGCCAGGGACTGCTGGACAAATACATCGACACACGAAGTCAAAGGAAAAACACCGAAGGCCTCGGCCACCAACAAAAAACAATCGACAACCCCCGAGACAAGGGGCGAAAGGTAGAAAATGATAACAACCCACCCCGCCGAATAATAAATTGTATTTCCGGTGGTTTTGCAGGTGGAGGATGCACGAGCTCGGCACGAAAGAGGTCATACCGAGCCATGATGACTATGACAGAATCGGCAATACCTCGACCGAACAACTCGAACAGACTTGCAATATCATTCAACTCCGACGATTACAAGGCCACTGACCGAAACCTAGACGACCCTGTGGTCATTACTGCAAAAGTCGGGGAGCCCTTGGTCAAAAAGATCCTCATGGACCCAGGGAGCAGTGCCGATGTATTGTTCTACTCAACATTCCAGAAAATGAACTTATGTGACAAACTCCTACAACCGTCATCCGGAGAACTGGTAGGTTTCTCAGGTGAGTGAGTCTCTATCCGAGGTTATATATGGTTAAAAACTACTTTTGGGGACTACCCCAACAGCAAAACTTTAGAAATACAATACCTGGTAGTAGATTGCAAAAGTCCCTATAACATTATTTTAGGCAGGCCATCGTTGAATGCGTTCAACGCTGTTGTTTCCACTGTACATTTGTGTGTCAAGTTTATTTCACAGGACAATAAGGTGGTGACAATCCACGGAGACCAGAAGGAGGCCAAACAATGCTATAACGCCAGTCTAAAAAACGAACAACCAAAACACCTCGACCAGCAATATGTCCAAGCAGTGTATAACTCAGACCAGCTACCTCCCCTGGCAGACTTGGACCCAAGAACAAACATCCAAGAACGGCCTATACCCCTTGATGACCTCACCAAAATACAATTGGCAAGCAACAAAGATAGATACACATATCTCGGAAACGCACTAAAAGAGGCAGAACAAACTCAACTGGTGGAACTCTTGAGATAAAACATCGACTTATTCGCCTGGACTCCAGCAGATATGCCCGGAATAGACCCGAACGTTATCTGCCACAAACTTGCAATCAACCCGTCAATCCGACCTATAGCACAGAAGAAGAGACACTTAGGAACTGACAAGAGGACAACCTCCTTAGAGGAAACTCAGAAATTATTATCCGCCGGGTTCATCAAGGAGCTCAGGTATTCAACGTGGTTGGCCAATGTCGTGATGGTAAAGAAAAATAATGGCAAATGGAGGATGTGTGTCGACTATACAGACCTCAATAAAGCCTGCCCAAAGGACGCATACCCACTCCCGTGCATCGACAAACTCGTGGACAATTCCTCTGGCTTCCAATGCTTAAGCTTTATGGACGCTTACTCCGGTTACAACCAAATCCTGATGTATGAAGGAGATCAAGACAAAACCGCCTTCATCACTGACAACGGTAACTTCTGCTACAAGGTCATGCCATTTGGACTCAAAAATGCAGGTGCCACTTACCAACGCCTCATGGATAAGATCTTCTCAAAACAAATCGGACGGAACATAGAATTCTATGTTGACGACATGGTGGCAAAGTCAACACAAACGTCAAACCACGCCAACGACCTAACAGAGATTTTCCAGCAACTTCGAAAATACAATATGAAGCTCAACCCGGAGAAATGTGCCTTTGGGGTACAAAGCGGGAAATTCCTTGGCTTCATGCTCACATGTCGGGGTATAGAAGCAAACCCAGAAAAATGCCAAGCCATTCTCAATATGCGAAGTCCGAGGACAATAAAGGAAGTGCAGCAGTTAACCGGCCGACTTGCAGCACTCGCAAGGTTCCTACCATGTATAGCGCAACGATCGCATCACTTCTTCAAAAAATTGAGAAAACAAGAACAGTTCCACTGGTCCGAAGAATGTGAGACAGCCTTCACAGAACTCAAAACACTACTCACAACACCCCCAATTCTCCGAACGCCAGCAACAGGTAAACCACTATACTTGTACTTATCAATCACTAACTATGCTATCAGCTCCGTTTTGGTAACAGAAATAGACAAGCAACAGCACCCAGTCTACTTCGTCAGCAAATCACTCCAAGGTGCCGAGTCCCGCTATCCAAAGCTAGAAAGATTAGCTTTAGCACTTGTTATAACAGCCAGACGACTACGGCACTACTTTCAAAGCCACACCATCATTGTTAGAACGGAACAACCTCTAAGACAGATACTGACGAGGCCTGAACTGGCGGGAAGGCTAATCAAATGGTCCATCTAACTTTCAGAATACGACATACAATACCAGTCCAGAGGCGCTATCAAATCACAAGTGTTAGCCGACTTTGTCGCCGAACTGACAAACGAAGACATATCTCCCCAGGAAGACCCATGGACACTATACGTCGACGGGGCCTCAAACAGCAAAGGCTCTGGTGCAGGAATACTCCTCGAAAATAGCCAGGGAATACAACTCGAACAATCACTACAATTCACCTTCCACGCAAGCAATAACCAGGCAGAATATGAAGCTTTAATAGCAGGACTACGCCTGGCACAGACCATGGGAGTAACAAAAATAAACGTCAAATGCGACTCACTCTTGGTAGTGCAACAGGTAACAGGAAATTTTCAAGTAAAAGATCCACTCCTCGAGAAATACAACGCAATGGTTAACAACCTCATCAGAAGGTTCGACAAATTCGATATTCTTCATATACCAAGGAAACAAAACAACAGAGCAGATCTTCTCTCCAAATTGGCAACAACAAGAAGTCAATACAACAGCCCTGTGTTGTCACAACTAACACTGGACGAACCCAGTGTCACCTTAACGACAATTGCAAGTATTTCACAGGAAGACGACTGGAGAACACCAATCATAAACTACCTAAGAACAGGAATGGTACCCGACAACATCCAAGACAAAAAGAAATTCAAAAGACAGGCGAGCTTTTACACGCTACTAGGAACTGAGCTATACAAGAGAGGTTTCACAAGGCCACTCCTCCGATGCATAAACACGGCCGAAGCAAAATTAGCCATGGATGAGGTCCACGAAGGGGTATGTGGCACTCACATCGGCGGCAGAAGCTTAGCCGCGAAAATCCTTCGAGCCGGTTACTATTGGCCAACAATAAAACAAGATTGTATGCGAAAAGTGACCCACTGTGATCAATGCCAACGCCACGCACCAATCATTCACAACCCGGCCGAACAGCTACATACATCCGAGGTATGCTGGCCATTCAACAAATGGGGGCTTGACATTCTCGGACCATTCCCTCCAGCTCCAGGCCAGGTTAAATTTTTAATTGTTGCTATAGATTACTTTACTAAATGGATAGAGGCCATACCATTAGCAAAAATCACTTCTGAAAAAATGATTTCTTTCGTATGGAAAAATATATTGTGTCGCTTTGGTATACCTCAATCCATCATCAATGATAATGGAAGACAATTTATAGACCAATGATTTACAAACTTTTTGCAAAATTTCAAAATAAACCAACAATTTACCTCGGTCGAACACCCACAAACTAACGGTCTAGCAGAGGCTGCCAACAAGATAATTTTTCAGGGCCTCAGAAAAAAACTGGAAGACTCAAAAGGCGAATGGACCGAGCTCATCCCAAAAGTGATTTGGAGCTACAACACCACGGAACAATCTTCAACAAAGGAAACCCCATTCAGATTGGTGTACGGAAGCGACGCCATGATACCAATCGAGGTATCGCTACAAAGTAACAGAACTGCAAACACAAACGAAGCTGACAACATAGAAAGAAGGAAAACCGAACTCGACTTGATTGAGGAAGAACACAACAAATCAACACTATAACAGCTAGCAACAAAACGGGCTATAGCTCGGAAATACAACAGGAAAATCAAACCAAGGACATTTTCAGAAGGCGATCTCATACTCAGAAGGGTTGAAGACGTACGAAAGCCGCACGGACATGGCAAGCTAAGTGCGAATTGGGAAGGACCATTCAAAGTATACAAAGTCGTCGGCAAGGGGGCTTACAAAATACAAAAGCTCGATGGAACTATCCTACCGAACACATGGAACATATCATCCCTGAAATTATATTTCAGCTAATGTATAAGTCGGACACGGTGATGCACTCTTTTTCCTACTACCAGATTTTTTTCCTAAGGAGGGTTTTGCTGGAGAGGTTTTAATGAGGCACACCACCCCGCACTTTTCAAATACATTACTAATATTTTCTCTATTCCTATTTACACTACGTTATCAAAATCCTAACGCCAGATTTTCGATAAGAAAAACTCATCAAAGATAAAGGGTGGGTATAACAACCCAGTACTTCAACCCCTCAAATCAGCAAACGCAATCTATCTAAAGAACTACACAAATGCACCAACATATAACAATGAGCTTCATACTTGCAAGCAACATCAACACCTCTGACCGAGGAACAAGTTTTCAATCAAAACAATTCACAAAAAATTACATAAGTCAAACTTTTCACAAAGTCAGCCTTCAGAAAGGCAATACTGACCTAACACAAAATTACAAGTCAAACTTTTCACTACGAGACAGGATTCTCTCCTTCCCCCTCAACCTCGTCCTCATCATCAACCAACTCACCTCCAACAACAACTTTGCAGGGATCCATTCTCGACAGATCACAATCAGGCAACAAGAACTTCGCCTGCTCCACAGCTCTATCAAAACCAGCTGCAAACATTTCCAGACCATGATGTTCCTTATCCTCCTCAGCCTGCTTCTTTTCAATCCCAAGCTCAACAATCCTAGCTTCTAGAGCAACCTTTTCCTCACCAGACTTCTTCAAAGACGACTCCGCCTCTTTAAGCTTTTCTCCCAACCGGTCCACCAAATCCAACGCATCTCGGAGCTTACCACTCTTCTCCATATTCTCCCGCATAAGCTGATCCATCGCTGACTTATCAAAGGCAGCCCTGGAGCACTTCAACTCCTCGGTCCGACCAACACACATTAAGCGTGCCCCAATCACCTACACAAAACCAGGAAAATAAATACCAGAAAAACTAATACAACACGCATAGAAATACCAACAATTATACCTGTAAGTACTGGGCAACTCCAACCTCACCCACTTCATGAATCAGCTTAACATCGGAAGGATTCTGCACATACTCGTCCGCCATCACAGTAAAAGGAAAATGCTCACCCCATAGGGAGGTCAAATCGTCATCACCCCTGTAGCTATGCAACACTTTCTGGTTCTCTGTGAATTTTTTCACCTGGTCCAGGTTAACCTCGCCCCTCAATTCCCCCTCGGTCACATCTTTATTTTTCTTCACCTCGCCTCTCTTCCTTTTAAAATTAACCTTCTTAGGAGACGGTTGATCGACCTCAGCACCCTTTTCGGCCATGGGTTGACTGGTTGAGCCCTGTTTCTCGACATTCTTCGTTCGGAAGAAGGCTCGCAAATTGGACGAGGTCACCTTCGGCGCTTTCTCAACTGCAAAAATACAAAGCAAGATACATCATTATCTATAAAAAAAAGAAACAACAAAAAGAACCAAAAGCAATTACCTATATATCCATCAAGGGCATCACTATCACCCTCTAATTCAAGAAGATCAACAACAGACAGCAAGCTCGACGACGAGATATGATTCACCAAAAACTCCACAAGCATCTCATTTCTATACTCCATATTGTCCATCCCAAGTATTTGTCTAGGCCTCGGAACCCAGAACAAAGGAAACCTCTCCAAAAAACACTCATCAACAAACCACGGATACTCACCCTCTACAACCCCTACTTTCAAAAATATTGACTTGAAACCCTTATAAGAAGACCTATACAGACTAAAGATAGCACGCCCAGGAACACTAGCCAAATTCAACCAACATCCCCGCCTAACCCCCTTACACTGAAACAACGCAAAAAAGACCTCCAGCGACGGCTCAACCTCCAAACAACTCATCAAAATCTGGAATGCCCTAACAAAAGCCCATGAATTAGGATGCAACTGTGACGGGGCACACTTCAACTGCATCAACACACCACACTCAAACTCGGAAAAAGGAAACCTAACGCCCAGGTCAACAAAAATACAGCTATAGATGGAAAACGCGATCGTTAGTAGAACAAGGAAGAAACTTAAGTTTCAAATCACTACCCTCCCTAACCCATGAAGAAGCAGACCCTAACTGAGCAACACTAAGTTCACTGGATCCCAAACCCACACGTCTTCAACCAATTTCACTTCCGTTCTCACAACCGACCCTATTTCTACCTTCTTCCCCTTTTCCATTTTCTAACAAACAGTATCAAAGAGAAGACAAAAAGAATGACAAGACAAAGCAAACAAAAAGAAAACACAACTAACCTTTACTCATCTTCCGCAAACAAGAGAGAAGAAAAAACGAGACACTACATGCAAATGGATAGAACAAAAAAGCCAGACAGTTAGCCCACTATCTCCATCGCAAACGTTACACCTCCCAGAAACGAGCCCTAGCCGTCCAACGTGCGGGTCACATCACTCAATCAACGGCCAGATCATGAAAACCCTTTCCCATAAGCCAAAGTGCATTAAATGCAGTTGCATTTTTCCAAAATCAAACTCTCTCTCCTACTACGTGGTCCGCGCGCAAATTCAAATCAATACACAGCTTAAAACTAAAGACAGTGAACGCGTTAAACTTGGGGGCTCCGAGTTATAGCTCGGCACAAAAAACCAAAAATTCCCGCGAAGCTCAGTCCCGAGTTATAACCCACGAGTAAAAGCTTAACCCGTTCACAAAACAGGTCAACCTTGGGGGCTATGATCCGTTAGAAGAAAATAAATAAACAACAAACTCGGAACTGAACTAACGCATGAAACCCTCCCGAAATCTCTCCTCGAACTCCGAAAATAAAGGACACAACAGATGAAGACCTCATCCAACCCAACAAATTCGCATAATCACCCTCAACAAACCTCAATATATACGAGATACATACTCAAGTTGTAGGTACGCTATTCACTCTAATTCTCCTCTGAACTCTCTCATACTCACACTTACTTGGGCGTCGGAGTCCCTTTTCAGGTACCCAACGCCGCCTCCCCAGTAGAAGACGACGTTCCTCCTCCTCCACTCCAAGGAAAGCTAGTCTGTGTGTTGTCAGAACGTGCTATACCTCGGAGTCAACTCTCACGCAGGAACATTAGTAATATTTTTTAATATTACAAATCACTTAAAAGTTAAAAAAAAAAAAGTGATTTTACGATAATAGTAACACTTGTTTACATCATGATTTCTTATAAAATAGGAGCAATTTTTTTTAAACAATTAAATACCATAAAAAATATGACTCTCAAATGGAAAAACATAAAAGATACAACCATTTATTTCATATAGAAAATCACACATCATACACGCCTTAACAAGCTAAGCAATAAACATGAAAATAAAATTACATGACAAACTCAATAACAACCCTAATTCCAATCCACAACACTCATAATAATCTTTTCTTAATTAATAAGTCAACCACACTAATGCGATTATATAGGTGGTAAAATCATTATATCATGGATCATTAACGATTTTATTTCCGTGGCTAAACTCCTTATTTCTTGTAGTGATACTTGCAATTATCACGAGCTAGCAATTTGGATACCTAAATTAAACGACCTTTGGTTGTTGCAATCTAAATTATCCCCAGGGCTCACTCCCAACAATTGGCAATATCTCCTAAAGAATCCGATCCGATCTTCGACCCGAGCATCCGGCCCATGCCCACATTCAAGCCCACCATTGATTATGTTTGTGATCACACCATATCCGGGGACTCGACCGGCCGCCCTGTCAGCATCGGACGGCGTCCATCTTCCGGTGATAACATCATGACTTGATGGCTTGTTTCCTTGTGGTGTCATCCAAAACCATATGGCAGTTTTGAATGAAATTACTGGATCTGTGGCCACTAAATCAGGATTGTTAAGAAGATCTACACCAATAGCTCTACCAGCTGGTCCATAGTTGAAGTTGCTGTAAGAATTTAATAAATATTAGTAACATCACATTATAATATTAGCATGTCACACATTAACAATATCATATTACACATCTATATATATTAGATAAATTATTTGCATCATTGTATTTAATTCAATTTAATTAATCTCTCTCTCTCTCTCTATATATATATATATATTCAATTTTTTAAGAGAGATGGTCAAACTAATGATAAAATATGTCTGATTTTATATATGAATATATATATATATATATATATATATATATATATATGTCTTATTTTATATATATCATTAAAAGATACTATTAAAATTTAAAGATAAATTTTATCATAAAACTGTCAAACGAGCTATGTTATATGAAATAGAATGTAAATTTTTTTTTTGGTAACTAAATAGAGTGTAAGTTGAGTCATAATAAAAAGCAGATAAGCATAAATATAAATTAAATGTGGCAAAAATAATGAAGCTGAGATGGATGAATGATCAAATAAATAATGTTTATTGTTCAAAAAATATATGGTAAAATCTCATCTCAAGTTATTTGAATATATGAAAAAAATGTTAATAAAGATTTAATTAGGATGATAGATCGGATGGAATATAGACAAATGACAAAAAAATATAAAAAAAGTTAAGAAGATTATACTGTTAAAGAAATCTATGTATAAATAGTTTTATTGTAGGCACGGACGGACCCAAGTGGTGGAGAGAGGGGGCATTTGCCCCCACAAATATTTTATAAAGTAATTAATGAATATATATAGATATATATATTTGTCTTTTTATTAGATTATTTTTAAAAAAAATAAATAAATCAATTAATCAACAAATAATTATAATTAACTTCACTACATTAGCAAATTAGTTAATAATCATGTTGAAACTTAACTTTATAATTAAATATAACTTTAGTTATTAGTAATATTTTTAAATATTAGTTAACACTAAAAACATATTCTTTATATATTAATATTTTTTATTAAAATAGTCTTTTCTATAATATTATACTGTAAATATTATAAGAAATAAACATCACAATTAAGGAAGAAATAATAAATAATTATTTAAGAATACATATATATATAATGATATTTAGTTTTGTCAAAAATAAAAAGAGAATAATTATAAATTTTTTTATCATAATTTAAAATAATATATTGTTTACGAGTTAATTAATTTATTTATGTATATATATATATATGTATTGATGTATATTTTTAAAATTTTAATATATATATATATATAATTTTCGTTTCAAACTATAAATATATTTTCTATTTAAATTTTATCTTTATATATTTTTGCTCCCACCAATTAATTTTTCTGGGTCCGTCACTGATTCTAGGCATATAACATAATAGGATTTACTAACATTATTTAATCTATGTAATTAATCATAATTTACCTAGTAGGATAATACTTTATTATTATTGTTGTATGTTGTTACTTGTTCTAAAAAATTGTTAACTGTTTTAGACAAGATTTTTTTTATGATAGTTTTAGACAAGATTAATTGGTAAATTCATGCATGCTATAGTAGAAAACTTACTAGGAGATTTGGATTGGTCCTCTGCCATAATATTTTTTACCAGGAGCACATGGCCATTGTGCAGAGGGGCTACAATAATCTGACTGGCTATTTTCTTGTAGAAAGCAATATCCCCAAGCGTATGGTCCATCAGGAGCACTTGCCCATCCTCCTAATTATTTAAAACATTTACATATTTAATTAATTAATTAGTTAATAATAATAATAATAATAATAACCATATGATCAATAATGTACTATTCATAATTTCATATTTTCACTCAAAAATAAAGTCAATAATTTATATATACTTAATGGAAGCTTTAATTTTCGAAAATATTTGATAACAAAAAAAAAAAATCAACCAAAAATAACCATAATTTATTTTATTTAACATTCATTAATGAATACTAAATAAGATAAGTTTTGCTTGTTTTTTTACCTCCTTAACATTTTTTCGTAGTTTCTAGCTACCTAAAATATGTAAAACTTGATTGTGATTGTTGAATGAAACTGATGTAAATATCTATGTTAAATAAAGAAATAGATTAGAAGTCATCCATATCCACGATCCACGAAATATCCCACCAACTATCCATCATTAAATATAATATCCAAATAGCTTTTATGTAAATTTTCTTACCAACTGGATATAATAATATATGTGATATTATTAGAGCTAGATTAGCTTATTAAAGGCCAGGGAAAATTTGCTTTACCACACTTAACTTATAATAGTAAGATTATTAAATATTAAATAAAAATTATTTTATACTGACATTACATAAATATAACCTGTAGTTTCATGGGAAGTTTGACCCAAGAAAGCCGCAACCTCCTTTTTGCGAGTGGCATCGTCGCCGGTAGTGCCAAAGCCGTTGAAAGATCGAGCGGCGGTAATGAAAGCATTATAGGTATAGAATCCATTGGCATGACACCGTGGATCGTTACGGTACTTAAGCATTTGATCAAATACAGAGGAACTAATGACGTTTGCAACGTCGCCACCGGGTGGCGCCGGTGATGGTGGTCGTGGTGGTGAAGGTGTTGGTGGACCTCTACATTGGCTTTGACAACCTTTACTTGGTAAACAATAATCATCTGTCTCACCACACCAACCAAATTGACTACAACAATAATTGTTAGGGCATAATGCTCCACCTGCTTGTCTACCACATTGTTCTGCCTTGGCACCAAGCAACAACAATAATAAGGTTAGAGAAAGTAAATAAGGCAATTTGGCGTTTAACATTTTTTTGAGAGTAAGGAAGAAGAAGAAGAAGACTAATGTTTTGAGTGATGAGTCAATATGATTAAGGCAATGAAGGTATTTATAAGTGCGCTATACGTTAGGATACCATTAATTGATTTTTTTAATCTTTGTTTTCTATTGTTGTTATTTGTTTATTCTCAACTTGGGCTGCTTCCACCATTGTTGATATTATAATTTACTAGTATAACATGGTCATGTCGGTTATGTTGTCTTTTTTATTTTTTTATTTTTTAAGGTACTAATATAATTATTAGATTAAAGTATTAAAATTGTTATTATATAATGTCTAATATTTGTTTTTATGATGATGATGATGATAATAATAATACTAATAATTACAAAAGCAACTACTATTTTTAATGTGATAATCGAAGAAAAATTATGTACTTTATCATTTTTAGTAATTTACTTAATTTAAATATTATCTTTTACAATGTCTTTTTAACGAAGTATTTCAACATTTAATAATTATAAATAAATTGTTTGAGGTATTTTTCAAAAATTTATTTCATAACATTTTTATTTTTAAAATTTGATGATATGTTAATCTCATCATGGATATTTGAGACCATTTACCGTTAAACATTAAATAATTTATAATTTATAATAAGAATGTCTTCATATATATAAAAAAAAAAGAAATGAATTCTCATTTCCGGTCAGTTTGGGCCAATTCAAGAAATTTGGGCTTTTTCGGTTAGGCCCAATGACAAAAATAAAAAACATTCCTGTTAGTGTAAAGGCCTCCCCAGTCCTGCAATTCATCAACTCAGGATCAACACTCATCAGCCAGCCAGAGCTCACCGTCGCCGCCGGAATTTGACTGACAGAGGGTGCCGTCTCCGAACGTCTCTGCCACTCACCCTCTTCTCCTCGCCGTGGAATCTCTGCTCGGAGCTCTTCTCGTTGCCGTCGCGAACTGCTCCTGCTCGTCTGTCGTCTCCTCGCCGTAACGAGCTCTGTTCCCGGCGTCCCTCTCTTCAAGCTCTCTCTCTATCTCTACGAGGTCACTGTCAGCGCCGTGTTCCTCCGAGCTCACTCTGTCACCGCCGTTCCTCCCTCGGCGTCTCACCGGTAGGCCACTTCTTCTTCAGTTTCATCTTTATTTTCTAGTTAAATTTTAAGATTCTGAGCTGAGTTTGTGTTCTCAAATTGGATTCTGAAGTTATTGTTGGCATGAAGTTTTTTCCAAAATTTTTTTGATCCAATAAATATCTTAAATAAATTTATATAATTCTTAATTTACAAAACAGTGCCTCTTTCTTCTCTTCGGACGGAGCTCCCGCGCTCAACACAGTATTCTCCAAATTCCACCTCACTTCAAAACTCCTCTCTCTCCGACTCCGATTATGCGAAACCTTTTCCATTCCTACAAATGAGTGCAGGTACCATTTGCTTATTCTATTCCTCACCAAGTTTATTATTATTATTAGGGTTTAAGTGATTTATATAAGCACTAGCTGGATTTTAATTGAAGCGCTTGAGGAACTTTTGCTTAAATTTATGTTTCTTCAAATACGAATTTTTTCTTCTATCGTGTGAATTTGGTGAAATAGTGAAGAAAATGATTGATAGTTGGTTTGATACACTTATTGATTATAATAGGTGGCGCATTTGGTGGCAATAGAGGGCTCCGTCCAGTGCCTCCTGAAAAGGGTATTTTCCCATTAGACCACATGCATTTATGTGACCTGGTAATGCTTTAATCTTATTTCTCAATCTGCAACTGAGTCTTAACCTATATTATATCTATGGTTATAGTTGAATTTCGAGGAATAAGCCGTTGCAACTTGTGTATTTTGTTTCTGGACGATTAGTCGAATCGATAATGAGTAAATGTTTCCTTAATGCCAAAATTGATACAATCAATATGTTGATACAATCCATATATTAGAAAGTAATTAATTCTTCCCTTATTTGGTAATAAGGAAGATGTTTACAAGGAATTGTTAGGGGGATAAATTATTTCTCATCAATTTTTTGTGTGTTGCGTTTGTTTCAGGAGAAGAAAGAATATTTGGGTTGTCTGAAAACTGCGGGTCACCAGTCTGAAAAATGCAGGGACTTCTCAAAAAAGTACTTGCAGTGCCGAATGGAAAAGTGAGTCTGGCTTTTCTGTGTTATTGATATCATATTTGATTGGCTCTAGTGTTTTTCTTTGTGTAGGTTAGCTTAAGTTGGAATGTTTTTAGTGCACTGTTTCTTTTTAATCTTTGGAGCACAACATTGTGGTGTAACTCAATTAGTGTGTGGCATTCTAAAAAACTCATATTCAGCGGATTTGGAATAATCATTCTAAAGTTTTTGTGATCTGTTTGAGTGAGCATGCAGTTTTGAGAATGGGAAAAGGAGTGACCGATGCCATTAAATTCGTGTCTAATTGAGCATGTGACTGAAAAAAAGTATAATAATACGGTCACACGAATTTGCTAATTACCAATCTCCTTGATGACCTTGTCCCAAAGTTAAAAGATTAGGGAGCAGTTCTTAAAGAGTTAATGTGATCAGAAAAAAGGTGTATATTAAGGCATAAGGTTATTGTAAGATGAAAGGTAAAACAACCAATAGTTTTGAAGAAGGTTCTTTCTTCAATGGACGCGAAATTGTTTTTCAGGCTCTTAAGACTCAGTTTTAGTTGTTCTCTTCGCATAGGAGTTTGGCAACATGGGAGTCATATCCGGACTCTACCAATTTGTGTAATTTTCGCAGAAAATTTTACAAAGGAAAGATGGAATCTAACTTCACATAATCCAAAGTATTTCTCATGGTGAAATGTAATGTTTGGAAAGTTTTATTGGTCATCTTTATCTGTTTCCATGCTCAGCGTATATTATTGATACATGATTACTGTTAGCATTATTTTTGGTATACATGGTTCTTATTCATTGGCTTCTTACAGGAACCTAATGGCTAAGCAGGACTTGGCAGAACTTGGTTTTAAGGAAAGAAATGGAGAAACTCCTGAAGGGAAACCCACTGAGAGGATTGATAATTTGAAAGACCAATGAACCCAAAGATTTAACAATGTATATTACTTTTGGGATAAGTTTGGCAATGCCATTTCTTTAGTTTGTCATTCGATTCCTCTCGTGAAAATTTTACAAAACCATGTCATGCTCCAATTTTCACCTTTGATAGATGGAGTCAAGTATGGGACCGATAAAAGTATCTAGTTCAGTGGTAAAAACTAACACATGATAGGGTCTTGTAAAATTTTCACACGAGAGGATAAACCTGTAAGTTAGCAATGGTATACCGAGGAGAGTGTGGCTGGGAATAAAAATTGATGGGAAAGAGTTTATCCCATTAATGCAAAGTGGTAGTTGATTTGAGGATCTTGCTCCTGAAAACTGATGTAGTCTGGGAAAGGCAAATGATAGGTTTTTTCTGAGTATCAATTTTGTACTTCAAGTTCAGAACAATTTTGTACCGAATAAGATGTGTTTCCAAACAAATTCTCTTGTCGTTATCCGGTCAACGTTTGTTCATAGAGGTAGTAGAATTCTTTGCACAATTGAAATCCATTATGAAATGACGTTAGGATTATTAAGTTGCTGCAATTTTATCATCATAACCAAGACAATTACATGATCTGATTAACTAAATATTTCTTGCAAGAAGTTTTTTTTCTTATGGGTTTTCTTTTCCCTTTCTCTTTTTAGGGGATAGGAAGTGAAGCGTCAATAGAGATTATTCATATATTTGATAAAGAATTTTTTCTGATCTCATAAAGATATGAGTTTGATTCGATGTGGATTGTGGAGTAAGAAAAAAGGGAAAAAAGAATAGCATACTCTTAACATTAGACAAATAAAGAAACAAAATTTAAATGACCAAAACCATGAATACAACAAACTCATAAGAATTAGAATATTGATTGACACCAAAGTCCAAATGGGTGTTTGAATCTGGAAACATGTTCATAGTTCACACATGAATCCTATGATTATCACAAGGTTACTAAAAACCTTAGCTAAGGAAAAAGGTAAATGTCAGGAGTTAAATCCAAAGGGAATTTGTAATAACAGCATAAGGTATGTTTTAAACTCTTGTCTTTTCTTGTACTTGTAAGCAAAATGGTTATTTATTTGTACCTAACTATCTCTCTTTCTTTCTGTGCCTCCATGACATCGCTTTAATGCTTGCAGAGAAGGGTGGTGTTTGTTTTCTTCTCATTATTATTATTTATACCATTTTTCTTTTGATTTTCCATTTTCTATCTTCCATGGCTACACCTTTCAATATGCAGCATCAACTGTTTCATCACTTGTAAGCTTTTAGATTTTTCTCTTGCATACTTTTTGGAAATGGTAACATCCATAGCTATGTTCGTTTATTATAATTGTCGACCTTGAGTGTAATCAATTCCTCATCTTCTTACAAGGTACATGAAATTGGGATTTATGGATCTCAACTTCTTGCTTCGCTGCTTCTCCCCCATCATTCGGCGATTTTGAGCAGCAATTCGTGACGTCACTCTACAGCTCTGCTCTTGGCCCGTCGCTGCTTCATGTACGTCTCCACTCTCCTTCTCCATCACATCTTTTTCAGTTCTCACAATTGAGTTACCCTGTTAGTCTGTTTGAATTGTTTATGGTGTTAGTATCTTGATATTGTTGATGATTCTGGCTGTTAAGTTAAGGATTTGAATGCATTTGTTGTGACTTGTACTGCTATTTTAATTTACTATGTGCTTTGTGGTGAAATTGTTAATTTTCTTAGACTTGCGACTATGACAATATTACTAGAGAAAGTCTTAGGTTCTTAAATCTTGATTTCCTCCTCCTGAATTGCAATTATCAGAGATGTCTGTGGTGTGCCTCAAGTTGCCGTGCAGACTAGAGATGGTGCTTTGATGAACTTGAAATTGATGTGAGCATGTTGTCTCATCGTTTTCTTCTGCTGTCGAGCAATGCATGTAGAAAAGAGAAG
The DNA here is from genome assembly GCF_014773155.1 of Arachis stenosperma. Lineage (NCBI taxonomy): Eukaryota > Viridiplantae > Streptophyta > Magnoliopsida > Fabales > Fabaceae > Arachis > Arachis stenosperma. The sequence continues at coordinate 12,833,500 of NC_080377.1, forward strand.
AAGACCAGGGCCAAGACGAGGCAGCAGCATTTGTTGTTGTTGTGGTTCTGCCTCTGAGTGGGAACTTAAGGAAGCAGGTATAGCCGTGTCAACTTTCCTTCAAGGATTAAGGGGTGTCAGAGGAGGAGTCCTCATCCATCGCATCCAACTCAGGGATTTGGACCAACACTCGCCTCCTTGGGCTTCAGGGAAAAGCTTCTTCACATTGCCTCCCTCAAAGGTGACAATGGAAAACTCCCTTACTTTGAGAGTCTCGGCTTTCCCTCATGCACAAGGTTGCATCCATCAAGGACCTCTTCTTCTTGAAGCCAGGCGTGGAGGCTTAAATGTCTTGCTCTTTGACATTTGATTGATTCCTTTCCTCGTTTGCTTTCACTCTCACTGGATAACCACATCATTCCTATTATCGATTTTCTCCACAATATTGGAGTCCCCAGAGTTCACATCACAACCATAATACTCTCTTTTCCGCCTATTCTGTTCTCGAATATTCAACTCCTTAAAGCTAGACTCCTCGCCTTGAAACAGGTATCCTGCCATACATTTTGTTTATTCCTTTCCTTCCATCCTCTTTTGGCACCATAACTACTTTCGACCAAGTCTTAATTGCTATAATATATGCTTTTACAGATTCATGTGGTGGATAAAGATTATATCAAGTTGTTGATCAGATATCCTTGGGTTCTATCTACAAGCATTCAAGAGAATTATGAGGAGGTTCATGGATTTTTTCTTTCTGAGAAGGTAACATTTTGTAAGGCCAATGCTTCTCTGCCTATCGATATTATATGCATTGTGACTTTTTCTGTAAGTTGAGTTAATATTACTCAAATCAAATAGGACTTTAGTTTGAAGTGGTGTTTCCCTAAACATACTCTATAGCGAGACCAAAAAATTTAAATTGAGTAAGATACCAAACTGAAATAAACCTGTTTCATTGTACTTTACAAGTTAAATATCCTTTCTTAGCATCATAAATCACAACCATGTCAATGCTGTCAAAATTCCTAGTTGGCATACACTCTAGTATGATGTGCTATTGCAGTGTTTTAGGCATCAAGTTAACCAATATCTGACCTTTTAGGATTTTACAAGTTGCTGGTGGTATGATTAATTCAAGAAAATATGGTAAGAACTTTATCAAAAACTAATTATAAAATTAATTAGTACTTACCAGATTTAATTTTGTGTAGTTGTTTCTTTAGGATCTTCATAATTATATCAGATTATGTGGAGTTTTTTAGCAGTATGTCATATCCACATGATTTTGGCTGGTTGCTTGATCCTTTTCATGCATTATTATGAATTGAATTTATTGAATGCCTATGTGCTTGTATCCATTGATGCTAGTGATACTTGTTTTATGGATGAGTTAGTAGGTACTTGAGGTAGTTATATTTGATTAGTATGACTAGAAAATTTATTTGTTGAAATACTAGACTAGTAACAAAAGGAATGCTTCATTATAGGTTAGAAAGATATGTATTGACTCTGCAATCAGAGGCCAACCATACCTGTTGGGTTGTTCAACAAGCAAGCTGAAGTCGATGCTGGATCAATTGGCTGATCTTGGAGTTAAGGGAAATAAGTTAGATAGGGTTATTGCTAGAAGCCCGCAGCTACTATTGCAGAAGCCCAGAGATTTTCTACAGGTATTTCTCTTTTTTCTACAGTCACACGTGCTGTATGCATGTCATTGTTCTTTAGTTTTGTATCTTACTGATTCAAAATGCTTCATTTTTTTTCCAGTTAAGAAGCTTGTGTTCCATGTTGTCTGCAGGTTGTTCTGTTCTTTGAAAATATGGGCTTGGATAGAGAAATTGTTGGGAAATTCTTTCTCGCTGCCAGCATCAATAAAACTCTTAAGAGGAAGATTGAATTCCTTTCTGATCTTCCTGGGGTAATCAGAAAGTATCCGGAATTACTTGTAACGGACACTGATAAAACCATACTGCATAGTTTTTTGTCGATTGTTGTTTCAGTTTATGATTGAACAAATTGAGATTGCTTCATCTGCATATAGTTGATCCTACCTAGTTGAAAAAAAGATTAGTTGTTGCGATCATTGTTTAATGTTGTTCTATAGTATCGTAATTGTATACCTTCCACATTCTCTATATTTTTATAAGTTCATCTGTGATGTTCTGCAGGCTGATGTACCTGATGAAGTTAGGACTTTCGGAGAAAGAGATTGGGTTTATGTTGCGCACGTTTTCTCCGCTCCTCGGGTACAGTATAGAGGAGGTTTTGAGGTGAAGTCGATGGAGAGGCCGGTACGAGAAGTTGTCGATTACCCTCGGTATTTTAGCTATTCATTAGAAAAGAAGATAAAGCCAAGATACTTTGTACTCAAGGGAAGGCACATTGAATGTAGCTTAAAGGATATGCTGGGAAAAAATTATGAGGAATTTGCTGCAGAATTTATGGGTGTGGGTCTTGGAGGGATGCTTGACCCTCCTCTCTGTTCTGAGAATGTGTTGTAAGTATCATACATCCTTTCTTAGTATTTTTTCTGGGAAATTCATCTCATCACAAGCAGATTCTTTGATATAAGGGGCTTAAAATGTATATTCCACTAATTTTGAATTGCATAAAAATATAAAATATTTGAGATTTTTAGAAGCAAAAATTCTCAAGTTAGAATATCAAAATTTGGTCGTCTTAGGAATAATGTGACAGGTATATCGAAATTTGCAATTGTTTTCTTATATAATATCATGTTTAATTCGATGAAAGCAATATAGGTATAGAAAACACTGCTACGGTTCTTAAGCATTTGATCAAATAATTGAGAAATAATTCAGTGTGATGACAATAATAGCCACTTTCTAATAACTTATAAAATGTGAACACTGATCTGAACACTCAGAATTCAATTTAATTAATTTAATGATGTAGGGATTGTTGAGTATTACAAAGGATAAGAAGGTAGAGCTTCTTACCGATGAGGTTGATGGATTGAAATTCAAATTAACGGATGGTGTTGATATAGCAAAAGATGGTACCATTTATTTCACAGATGCTTCATACAAGTACTTATTAAAGGACCGCTTCTTAGACTTGTTGGAGGGTAAGCCTCATGGTAGATTCATGAGTTATGATCCAACAGCAAAGAAAACAGAAGTGCTTGTCCATAATCTCTACTTCCCCAATGGTGTTGCTGTCTCACCAGATCAGCAATTTGTCATCTTCTTTGAAAGTGTTCAGTAAGTTTTACATTCTATTAGAAAATTAGAATGCTTAAGTAAAGGTATATAAATATTATGATTTGATTTTGATATGATATTAGTGTAAATGTGATTGGATGATCGTATAAAACGTTTTACATTGTAAGTGCATCAAAATTAAACTCTTTAATTATTTTGTTTAAGTTTATGGTTTTTTATGAAAAAGTATACAGAAACAAAAACAAAAAAATAGCAATGGATACCATAGGTGTTTATGCCTTAATAACTTGCAATTATAATAGAATGAAAGAATTTTTTATTTTTAAGACCAATAACTTTTGTGTTTAGATAAAGAATATTCAGAGAGTTTTTGTATTGCACCATGATTAGCATTTGCTTATAGACTAAGTATACCCTTAATTGATTGTTAATAATCTTATAATGATCCTAATAATAACAATCTTAATGGGCCAATGGACTTTAGAGTGTATTATAAAGTTAGTTATTGACTCTAATACCAAAAAGAAAAAAAAATCATATATATACACATCATTTGGATCTTTTTTCCTTCATATTATAATTTATAATTAAAACAATTATTAATCATACATGTTGTTAGAAAGTCATCAGAATTTATTGTTTTTAGCCATTTCTTTACCATCAACTCTATTCCTTTAATATAATTTCTTTAGTCTAGTAATCTGACAATATACTTTATCCCTTGCTTTTAAATATTAATGGCTAATTAATGGCAAAAAATAATAAATTTTGATAGTCCTCTAGCATTTTTCTTTATTTTAATTTGAAGCTAGCATCTCATGTAATATTATCTAAATATCTCACTATTAGACCACTTCTAGTAATTTAAATAAATGCATGAAATGTACATTTTCAAAAGAAAATTGTCTAATTAATTATTAGCATTACTTATATGGGCAAATTAATAATAAGGTTTGTGCTCCATTGAAATTATATTGTATTAACCGTATATTGAGCATATATTTGAAGGTTGTTTGATTATCTATATCCAGGATGAAGTGCAAGAAATATTACATAGAAGGCCCTAAGAAAGGAAGTGTTGAAAAATTTTGTGATAAACTACCTGGCTACCCTGATAACATTCATTATGATGAACAAGGTCTATTGGATTGGACTAGGCTCGGTAAAACAATTCTCAATTTCAATAAAATTACTTTTACTTTTTACCATTAATTATATTTACCTTCAATAATTATATATGTATGGTGTTTTTATTGGTGATGGGTAAGTTGGTAAAGTAAAAAAATAAAAATAAAAATAAAAATTAAAGATCTAATAATCATATTTAAAGTAGTAGAACTCGTACATAATAAAAATTATAAATTTAATAGTAATTATTATCTCATTTTATTATTTTACTAATCTTCTCATTTTAAAAGATATTTTTCTATATAAATATGTAGCATTTGTGTGGTAAATAATGGAACTTCTATATATTCATGTAAATAAGGGAACAATCTCCTTCTATGCTAATAATTTTTATTCATACCAAAAAGAGTAGCAATAACCCGTCAACCTTTTCCTTGACCTCCTCCATGTTTTATGGTTTAATTAATCTGAAAATTTCTTATAATTTTACTCATTTTTTAATTATTATTAGCTTCTAATGATTTAAAATTTTATAACTGAATTTTCGTATCATTATATAAAACAAGTTTAATTCTGTCTATATATTTTGTATTTTGTTTTTAACTTTAAACCACTATATGCTGCAAACATTATTTTTCAATCAAATTTTTATAGTCTAAAACTTTGGTATCAATGCCTATAAGAAGAAATAACACATTATAATACTTTTTTTTTTGTACTTGAATTAATGCAGGGATCAACCCCAGAACTGGATATAATATTCAGATACCCTTTGATTCAGAAGGCTTTAGGAATGTTTGCAAAGTGTGTAACAAAAATGAAGGAATTATATCTGTAGATTTGGATGGAAAACCAATTGGTCACTATTCTGATCCCAAATTAGCATTAGCAAGTGGAATTAAAATTGGTGATCACATTTATCGTGGTTCCCTTTTTTTATCCCTTTATACTACGTCTTGATGTGAAGCAATATCCTGCTATCAACTCATCATCTTCAAAAAAATTAAGTTATATATATTATGCACATTATTCAACTTTTTAGTTCTATATGGACTATATGTTGTATGTTGTGTACATTCTAATCTTATAATATTTGTATTGTTAAACTATTCAATTGTTTGATTTTAATCTGGTTTTTTTATCAGTTCTGTTACAAACTCGATTCAAATGAAGAGAAAAGTTTTTGAGGTATATTGTTAAAATATCAATTATCTAAAAGACAACCTCAAATAAATCTGTAATTACACAAAAAAATCAATAAATTCAACTACATCTAACAGCATATCTAAAATACTTATTCTACATAAACACAAATAATTTTTTATAATTCAGTTTCAACCACACATGATTATTCAAAACTCCATAAAATCCAATAATCATTTCTATTTGATGTCAACGGTTTTCATTTGTCTGTGTTTGAAGTTTTTGTCCACCCTATAAACAACTTCAATATTATGAAATAGATGTTCCCTGCACTTTGTCTTATTTCTTAGGAATCTTTGCTCCTAACTTGTTTCATCCTTTCTATTAATCCAGTCCACTATTCCTTTGTAGTCCACAATCCTTTTTATATTTTCCTCTCTTGCATTAAACTCCTCAATCAAGAAGTCCACTATTCCTTATTTGTAGTCCACAATCATTTTCATATTTTCCTCTCTTGCATTAAACTCCTCAATCAAGAATTAAATTCTTGAATGCCTTTGAATAAAGCTTCTCCTCTTGTGTTTTCAGCTGCAACATTGTCCATAAAGCATTTAAGTTCACTTAATTGTTACATGTCTTCTCACTATGTACATATTTATCTTTGTTTTGTACATCACACATAGCCATCACACCCACTTTTTTCTTTTCCCAACATCAGCATTGACAATTATATAATCTAGGAAAATTTTCAAGTGTGCCGTTATATCAGTGTTTCAATAATTTTTAGCCATTAATTTTAATTATAAAAAATATATATAATATATATAATTAAGATCAACAGTTAAAAATCACTGATACATTGGAAGAACGGTATACTTGAAAATCTTCTTATAATCTATCATTTTTCTTTCTCACACTTATTGTAAAACTAGATTTTTAACCTGTTCCCAAGCACAATTCTAAGGTACTAATTTATTTTTAAAATTCTTTCTATTTCTATACCTCCAAACAGTCTATATAATATCAAAGAAATGAAGTATCCAATCTTTTTTACGCATCAATCCATCCAACCCTCACAAACTAAGTTCTAATATTCCAAGATCCCACCCAACACACATTTTTTTAACATAGAGTCATCCACCACAGTTTAAATACATATTTATAATGTAGAAAAATGTAGTTTACTGTTTCTGGCTTGTCACCACAAAGTACATAAATATCTTTACTTTGATGTATGATTCTTCTCCTCATGAGCACATCTTTGTGTTCAACGCTCCTAAGATCACGAATCATATTAGCATTATATCAAAAATATATTTTATCGTCGGTTTTTCGTATGTCTTTCTCATAGTAATGGTCATGAAACTCTCTATTGTGTATTTTTCATCCTCTCTAAATATCCACATTTATTTATTTCTGTAAAACACACTTTTCAATAAATATTGTAATTTTGTTAATTATGTTTTTTTCTCTCTTAAAAAATTCTGTCATTAAAGATTCCAAACCCAAGATTTTTATCTGATCTAACTATAAAAAATGGTCAGTTATTAATAAAGTGGTCTAATGGCAGCTAAACAATTAAATAATGTGTATAAGATGTTATTAACTTATTATATTCAAATTGTTTTTATTAATGTAAAGAGAAAGAAAAACATATAAAAACATGTTGAATTTGACGATCGAAAATTTACTGAAACCACTGTATAACTCATGATTTGCAAATAAAATTTGTGTTATGAGCCCCCTTTTTTTAAGAGTAACTGTTAGATTGGATTTTTTTTTTGGAAAAAGAAGTTTTTTTATTTTTAAAAACTTACTTATATAATTAAATAAGGATGTTTGGAATTTTTCAGAAAAATATATTTATTTTGTAAATTAAAAGATATTTTATTTTAGACAAAAGAACATGTTTCCTTTTAAAAAATAAAACGTTGAGAAAATTTTGATAAATTTGTTATTACAAATATTTTTTATGCTTTCTTATCCAAACAGAAAATTATTTTGATCTTTTTACAAAATAAAATAAATAATATATTTTTTTAAAGATACTTATTAAAATCATTAAAAATAATAATTTTTTATATCTATAATAGATTAGAAATATTATATAATAATTTTATTTAAAAAATTTATTATTAACCAATAAATTATTACCTAAATAAAATGAAATTTAAACAGACTAATGAATGGTTAAATTAACTCAAATGGACTGTATTTATTTATTTATTTTAAAATCATCTTCTGATTCCGGAGGAATTACACCCACATTCTAAACCTAGAAATCTGCTACAAGTAGGACCCACGTAAAAAAAATAAAAAGATTAAGTTATAAGAATTAAGAAGATATCAAGAAATCTTTCAGAACTGAAAGTGAAGCAAACTGCAATCTATCCAATATGCAAAAAACACGAGTTGACTCAGCTTCTGCAACTCGCTCTGAGCTTCAGACAACAACAAGGTCAACGCAATGGCTTTTCATAGTATCCTTTCTCCTCCTTCTTCCGGTGGTTCTAGCTGCGCTTCTTTTCCGCCTCGAACCGTTCGATCCGGTTCATTTCCCGGCCCATGAGATAACCCGGCTCAACTTGGCCGGCACGGTTGCCCGCAACGATAACATGCGACGAGGCTCGGAGGTTGTCGGAAACGGACGCGTGGCGGGGCCGGAAGACCTTGTTTATGATGCGGAGGCGCGCGTGGTTTACACGAGTTGTGAAGATGGTTGGATCAAGCGAGTGAGTTTAAGTAATGACTCGGTGGAAGATTGGGTCAACACGGGTGGAAGGCCTCTTGGTTTAGCTTTTGACCATCATGCCTCACTCATTGTTGCTGATGCCTATAAGGTAATATTTTATTTTATTTTATTTTTATACATAACAATATAATTAATAAGTTCTATATAATATATATGATTATTGATTAAATTTAATTTGTCGTTAAATCAATAATATCAATGTTTAAGAATCCGTGGGTAAGAATACTTGTTTTCTTCATATTTCATACCAGGAATATATGTTAGAAACCAAGAGTTTAGCTTTGAAGTTTTTCTCTAATTTATCAGTTATATTATATATGAAGTTAAAAAAGTTGTTAACATATTTTTTTTTATTTGAATATCAGATATATTGTTAGACGAGCAGATATTTTTTTTTCATTTTATATTTATGGGATATTTGGAAATGGATCATCTTTAATTTTTTTAATTCTTTATAAAATATAATTTTTTTATCATACTCCCTCTAAGTAAGACAATATATATATATATATATATATATATATATATATATATATATCAAATATTGAATAATAAAAAATCATACTTTATAAAAAGATTAAACAAAAAATTGAATGTATCTATTTTCTAAAATATTTTATATATGTATGTTTTTTATCCCTCCTTCCAAGTCTCAAGAATTTGGTAATAATATACTTATAATTTTGTGAAGGACATACTTGTTGATATCGGTCATCTTTTTTTTTTTATATTGAAACGATAATTTTGAAGAGATAATACCAAAGAAAAGTAGTGTATGTCCGACAATATAAATGGTTTATCTATCATGTATTTTAAAAGCATATATTAAATTTATAAATTAAATTTTTAATATATTTATTCAATAAAAAATATTTAAAATATTTTATTAATAATAAATTTATCAATATATCTTAAGAAGACATGTCAATTAATCCCTAATATAAAAGCTGTTGGGGATTGGATTTGCATGGAGACCTTAATTAGCCATATTATAATTAAAAAAGTAAATAAAAAAATTCATGTGATAACGATGGATATGGTAGCGCAGCTAACATTAATGGTTGTTAAATGCTTCAACGTGGACCTGTACCTTGAGAGTTAATAAGTCTCTGACCTAAACAAATAGCAGTACGTACGTAATATAGTAGTACGTACGATATATATATATATATATATATATATATATATACTTCTTTCTAACAAGCGTAAGAAATTAATTTTTAGTTAGTTAATATTAATTAATATTTTTATTGTAAAATTACTTTTTAATTTTTAGAGAATTTAAAATTTAATTTTTAGAATTTTTAGTTTAAAATAAAAAATTAAAATAAATAATTTTCAAAAAGTTACTTTGATATTCACTAAAAAAATGGTTAATTTCCTAGAACGCATACTTAAATAATGTCTAATTTCAATTTTTATTTTTCTACAAATAATTATCAGGTGTAAAATATTTAGGTAACATTGAATTTTTAATCATTTATACAAGCTTGTTTAATTATAACATATAATTTATTTTCTTAATAATCACATTCTAAGAACAACTTTTTATTCATATTTTACAACTTTAATGCTTTTATTTATTAAATACGGATAAAAAAGAATAACTTTATTTAAAAATTAAAGAGGTAAAATTATTCATATTTAAATTAAAATTTATCTAACTTTTTTATCATTTAAAAAAATTGGAATACTTAAAGTTAAATAAAGACAAAAAAGACATACATAAATATTTTGTCTTATGAAAAACAGAGAAAATCTTAAATCAAAAGAATAAAATAAACGCATCAAGTATGAAATTATAATAAATTTAAATCGTAAAATTATCCGATCTAAGAAAAAAAATTTAGAATGGACTAACTCATTTAAAATCGTAATATAAAATTTTAAAATTAAATCAAAATTATATATATTACAAACTAGAAAGTGTTTATCTTCTTATTATATTTATGTCATAAAAAACTACTTAAGAAGATATTTGTTTAAATAAAATGATGCATAGGGATTGGTGAGGGTGAGAATGGATAAGAAGGTAGAGGTTGTAACAGATGAAGTTGATGGATTGAAATTCAAATTAACGGATGGTGTTGATGTGGCAAAAGATGGAATTATTTACTTCACAGATGCTACTTACAAATACTCTTTAAAGGACCACTTCTTAGACTTGTTGGAGGGTAAGCCTCATGGTAGATTCATGAGTTATGATCCAACAACAAACCAAACAAAAGTGATTGCTCATAATCTCTACTTTCCCAATGGTGTTGCTGTCTCACCAGATCAACAATTTGTCATCTTCTGTGAAAGTTTTCTGTGAGTTTATTTTGTGTGGATTTAATTTGCTGTTTATAACACTACTTTTTCTTTAATTTCTCTTTGTTTTTTTTTTCCATCATTATTATCACTTTTTGATAGATGCATATCATATCAATATTCAATATAGTTGGTTATAAATTATAGTCAGGTAGATACAGCTGAAAAATTAATATAATATTTAAAAAATACTGTTTTAATGTTTGAAATGTATGTTCTTTTTTATCTTAATATTTTATCTTATTTTAGTCTTTAAGTCAAAAATAGTTTTTTTTCTTTTAAAAATATTTTTTTTTTATTTGTATCTTCTTTTTTCTTTTATTATTCTATCATTTTTGTTTTTAAATCACTACAACAATCACTATAATTATTATTTTTTCTGTTATCTAAAAAAATTATAATGAAGAAAAGGGTATTTTTGAAAAATAAATTAATTTTGACTAAAAAATTAAAATAAAACAAAATAAAATATTTAAAATAAAAATAAAATATTTCAAATTTTAAAGATAAATTAAGTCTTAATCTAATCGTTAGATATTATTAAAACAGTACTTTATCCTATAATATATAGTATGCATGTATATTTCATTTAGGGCATGTATTATTTATGCTTATAATGCTTTATTATTCTTCATTGTGATCAAGTAGTGTGAATTTTTTGTCTTGCATTGTAACATTTTTGAGTGAATATTCAATTCACTCCTTGACAATTATTTTAAAAGGACTGATTAATCCCTATGCCAAATAAAAAAAATATTGACATATGGACTAATTAGTCCCATTAAAATAAAAATCAGAGAATAAAATAGGTATTTTTTTTGTTAAAAAACTCATTGTCTTTTAAAATAATTGTTAAAAATCATTTAAAAATTTTTCAATATTTTTTTTCCCTTTTACCTATTTTCTTTTGTTCTACTTAAAGAATATGTGATGAAAATCACACTTATTTAACAAGGGTATGGTGGTTATTGTTCAGGATGAAGTGCAAGAAATATTACATACAAGGCCCTAAGAAAGGTACTATTGACAAGTTTTGTGACCTACCTGGTGCTCCTGATAATATTCATTATGATGGACAAGGAAACTATTGGATTGGAATAGCCACGGTAAATAGTCCCAACCCTAAGCTTCATTATTATTACTCATTCTATTCTATGTTGATATTTTGCCCATTGCAGACTAAATATATAATAACTTTACTAATAGATGATATATAATTAAAAAATAAATATTTAAATCCGTCTTAAAAATTTTTAAATCCAACGTTTTAATTTCGTATAAATTTTTATTACTTTAAAATTTTTTTCAGAAAAATTAATTAAAGAAGGGTTAATTTATGTTATAATAAGATTTTTTGAGATTTTATTAGTTTATAATAATTTTTTTAATTATTTATTTATCTAGTATGCATATTAAAAATTTGAGTATATACCTATTTTGGTCCTCAAAGAATTTCAAACTGGACACTTTAGACCCCAACTAAAATTAATAACTCGATTGATCCTTAACAATTAATTCTGTCAGTCACTTAGGTCTTTTACTCCGTTAACTTTAACAGAGGACAAAATAGTCTCTAACAACTCTAACAAGGGGACAAAATGGTCCTGATCTCCTCTATTCAAAAACGACACTGTTCTCTCTTAATTTTCATCATATCTCGCATAACACTATAGCAGTCTAACACTGTAGCTTCAAACTACACAATGCACACTCTATAAATTTAATGTTCACAAGAAAAAAATCCTCAACTTGTTCTCAACCAATTCATACTCAAGAAACTAATGCCTATGTCTCTCAACTAGTTATCGTCTTTGATGGATCCTATGAATCCAGACAACAAGTCTGATTTGTTAAGACCCTTCGTTGTCGTTGCCATCTCCCTCCTCCTTTGCCCTATCATCTCCATGACCACATTTTTCACTACTCCGATCGCTTCCTTCAGCTTCTTCTCCGAACCAATATTCAGTAATCGCTTCAGTTTCCATATGAGCGGCAACGACGACATTGCTTGTTGTACTGATAGCTTGAATGCGAGGTTGAAACTGTCTGCCAACTTGAACTATGGAAAAAAAGGAATGAAGCACTCGGTGTCTATTTCAAATGAGAATTTGCATATGATTTCGAAGGAAAATCTTCTCATGATGTTCTAATGTCCAACAATTTATATTGCTTGCCGGAGAGTGGAGAAAGGCGTGCCCTTGGAGTAGTTGTGGAATTTGGTCTTGAGGATGTCATGGACGTGTCGGGATTGGAGGTGATGTTATCGAATATGTGGAAGTGGATGCTTTTGAAAGGAGGTGGATGTACCAGTCACAAAGATTTAGAAAGTGTGTGGTCAATGACATGTTGAGGTAGGTGCAACACGTGTGACAATTACACCATGACTTAATCTTGGAGCTAAAGAGAATGAAGGAAAAGATGAAAAAGAAGACTGTGAAGGTGAAGAAGGAGAGTATGAATGTTAGGGTTATGCGAAATATGATAAAAATTGGGGAAGAACAGTGTTGTTTTCGAACAAAAGGGGTTAGAGATCATTTTGTCCCTTGTTAGAGTTGTCAGGGACTATTTTGTCTTCCGTTAGAGTTAACAGAGTAAAGGATTTAAGTGACTGACGGAATTAATTGTTAGGAACCAATCGAGTAATTAATTTTAGTTGGGAATTAAAGTCCAATTTAAAATTATTTGAGGACCAAAATGGATATATACTCAAATAATATTGAAAGCCACAGAAAAATCAATCTATATAATTAAAAGTAATTTTTAGAAACTTCAAAGTAAGAAAATTTGTTGAGAACTAAAATCTCAAATGTAAAATTTGTTGGGATTAATTTAGATATATATTTACTCATAATTAAATGTTTGGATAAAATAAATTAAAATAACTAAATTATATATAGAGAGTACTGAAATTCCATACAAATTAAATTATTAATTAATTAATACCTAAATGTTGGTTAAATGTGAATGAATGACAGGAATTTACAGCTCAAATGGAATTAGCATACAAATACCCTTTCATTCGGAAGGCTGTGATGATGTTTTCAAAGTATATAATGAATCCAAGTTTTGCGAAGAATGGAGGAGTTATAGCTGTTGACTTGGAAGGAAACCCAATTGCTCACTATTATGATCCCAAATTATCATTAACAAGTGGAATTAAAATTGGTAATCACATTTATTGTGGCTCCATTTCCTACCCTTTTATAATAAGTCTTGATGTCAACCAATATCCTGCCACTCACTCAACTTGAACAATAAAATTCATCTACCTCATAAGATTATATGATGTATGTTATATGTTTTTTAATTAATCTATTTTCTGACTATATATTAATTTAAAAGTTGATTAAAATCACTTTTAAATGTGTAGTTATATGAAAAAAAAGTTATAAATATTAGTAATATACTAATATGTGAATATGTTCATGATGTATTATATTATTTCTTTGATTTGGAGCCAATTTAGGTAAATGATTTAATTAAATTTTTTTTAAAAAAATTAAAATATAAGAATTTATATTAAAATAACTTATAAATAAGTTATTTTATATTTAAAAAGTTACCATAAAAGTATTTATTTTAAAGTCGTTTAATAAATAAGAGTAATAAAGTAAATTTTGAGAAAGAAAAAAGTTAAATTTTTTTATTTTTTCAAAAATTTTAAATAATTTTTTAAAAAATTAAAAATATATTTAAAAAATCATACAAAATATTATTAATATAACTTTTTATAAGTCGTAAGCTCAAAAAAAAATTTTTTGAAGCTTCCAAACAGATTCTTAGTGCTTATTGAAGAAGAGGTTCGTTAAAAAGGTGAAATAATTGCTAACATGGTCATTTTAGAGTTGAAGATAGCAACAAATTAATTAAAAGCATATGACATCATATATAGTGATTTATCTGAGAATTAAAGGTAGAGCCAATGATTTTTTTTGTCTTTTTATCAGCAGAAATTTTTAAAAAGTTTTACAAGAGTTTTTACTTGTTAAATAAAATATCTCAATGGTATCAAAAGTGACCGCACTTATAAGCACTATTAGAAATTTAGAATGAATAAATACATTAAAAATTGGTAGTGCAGCTTATTGCTACTCTGCCTGAAGTCCAAATTGACCATGACAAGGAAAAAAAAGAATACTTACTATTTAAATTAATTTAAATTGGTCGAATAATTAGTTTATTTGTTCGTTTATATAAGTATTGAGTTTCGAATCTCACCTTATATATATGCAACAATTCATTAACTAACAACAAACGTTTAAATAGATATAAAATAATTAGTTTTTAATCTCTCGAGTTGCGGATATAGATTAGTATTAATACACTAATTTTATAATTGACATGTCTTATAAATGTAATGTTGCCTAACCTCTAGGATGGGAAGTGCAATTCATGAAAACCACAAAGAAAGCAAAAGAAGACATAAGACTAAACAAATTTGAAGTCAAAACAAATAAAGAAGAACCAACCTAGAAAGTTATTTAAATCAATGAACTTTTAAGTCTTCAACTATATATATACACACATAGAGGCTCTCTTCTTCAGAATTTAGAGCCAAAAACAAAAACACAAAATCTCCAAAGGTTAAAGATATATGTTTCTCAATAAAATGAAGCTTCTTCTTTTCTCCTTTACCATAAACTTGCTCTGTTTTTTTCAATCTAACATAGCTTCTTTTTCTCTAGCAATAGAAAACAACAACAATAATAATGATGAGCTTAATGCACTGCTCAAGTTCAAGGAAGCTATATCCAATGACCCTCATAAAATCTTATCCTCTTGGAATAGCTCCAACCATTTTTGCAATTGGCATGGAATCACATGTAGCAAAAGAGAGCAAAGAGTTTTGGAGTTGAACTTAGAAGGATATCAATTGCAAGGGTTCATGTCACCCCATATTGGCAATCTCTCTTCTTTACAAACTCTCAACCTTCAAAACAATAATTTCTATGGCAAAATCCCGCCGGAACTTGGTCATCTGTCTAGGCTGCGACTACTCTTTCTCGCCAATAACTCGCTGGCCGGAGAAATTCCAACCAACTTAACAAGTTGTTTGGAACTTAGGTATTGTTAAAGATATTATAGTGTTAGATATTTTTAGATTAATTATTAGTTGGCTGTATTTTTCACCCTACATAAGCATACACTTCACTTTTATTGATTAGTAACTTTTTTTAATAGAAAATACTTTCTGTACAACACAAAAATATCTAGCAAGTATTCAAAGGCATGTGTATTTTGTTTTGAAATTGTTGTGTACTTGTGTTAAGAGTATTTGTGTATTTATAATATTTGTGTTACTTTTTTTCTAATCATCATAATATATATATATATATATATATATATATATATATATATATATATATATATATGTTTTTTCAGGCGTATATATTTACAAGGGAACAATCTTAGTGGAAAAATACCAATGGAGATTGGTTCTCTTAAAGAACTTCAATGGTTATGGTTGGCCAAGAATCATTTATCAGGGAAGATACCATATTCCATATGGAATCTTTCATCCCTTGTTGTTCTTTCTCTTTCATATAACAACTTGGAGGGAAAGATACCACAAAACATTGGCAACTTGAAACATTTGCAAATTCTTGGTATGGTTTCCAACAAATTATGTGGTATGCTTCCTTATTCTCTTTACAATGTGTCATCTCTTACTTACATCTCGGCCGCGAACAACCACTTTAACGGCTCTCTTCCGGCCGACATGTTCTTCTCCCTCCCTAGGCTCCAACTTTTTGAAATCGGAAGCAACCAAATGTCAGGTTCAATCCCTGTTTCAATCACCAATGCAACCTCTCTTAGAAGATTTGATGTCACTAATAATAGTTTTTTAGGGAAAGTTCCAAGTCTAGCAAAGTTGCATGATCTTTGGTGGTTGAATTTTGGTTCCAACTATCTAGGAAGTTATTCACTTAAGGACTCTGAGTTCTTAGAATCTTTGCAAAATTGTAGTAAGTTGGAAATATTGGACATATCCGCCAACAATTTCGCTGGCCGTTTGCCGGAAAATATAGCGAACTTTTCCGACCGGCTCAGAGAAATATACCTTAGTGATAACCTATTGTTTGGAGAAATTCCTACCACTTTAGGAAATCACATTAATTTAGATGTCCTTACCATGGAACTCAACTTTTTTATAGGATCAATTCCAACAACATTTGTAAAGTTTCAAACAATGAAAAGATTGGATTTGAGTTATAACAAAATCTCAGGACAAATTCCACCCTTTATAGGGAATCTTAGCCAATTGCTTGAGCTAAGAATCTCAAACAATATGCTAAG
Organism: Arachis stenosperma; assembly: GCF_014773155.1. NCBI lineage: Eukaryota > Viridiplantae > Streptophyta > Magnoliopsida > Fabales > Fabaceae > Arachis > Arachis stenosperma. The sequence continues at coordinate 12,850,297 of NC_080377.1, forward strand.
AGGAAACATTCCTCCAAGTATAGGAAATTGCAAAAGTTTAGAAATTCTAGACCTTGCAACTAACAATCTTAGTGGAGTCATACCTCCAGAAGTTATAGGTCTTTCTTCTTTGACAGTCCTACTAAACTTGTACGAAAACTCGTTGACCGGATACCTTCCGGGACAAGTAAGCCTGTTGAAATTTATTCGTCAGTTGGACGTCTCGAAAAATTATCTGTCTGGTGAAATTCCTGAGAATATTGGAGAGTTGGTAAACCTCGAGTACCTTAACTTACAAGGTAATTCATTCAATGGAACCATACCTTCATCTTTGGCTATGGTGAAGAGTCTCCAACATTTAGACCTATCAAGAAACAACTTGTCTGGATCGATTCCAACCGCGCTACAAGATCTATCTCTTCTAGAATACCTAAATGTTTCTTTCAACATGTTGGATGGTGAAGTTCCAAGAAAAGGTGTGTTTGGAAATTCAACTGCTATAACACTATTTGGTAATGTTAAGCTTTGTGGAGGAATCTCTGAGCTGAAGTTACCACAATGCCATGGTTCAAAACAACCAAGACATCATAGTTTCAAGGACATAGCAGTGATGATAGTTTCTATGGTTGCTTTTCCTGTTCTGTTGTGTTCTATGTTTGTTGCTTATATGATGAGGATAAGAAAGAATGAACCAATTTCAGATTCATCAGCATTAAATGACTTATTTGAAAAGGTGTCGTATCAAAGACTTCACCAAGCAACTAATGGTTTCTCAGCTAGCAACTTGATAGGGTCTGGAAATTTCGGCTTTGTTTATAAAGGCAATCTCGCCTCGACTAACAAAGTTGTCGCTATAAAGGTCTTAAACCTTCAAAAGAAAGGAGCTCGAGCGAGTTTCATGGCCGAATGCAATGCACTGAAACACATTAGCCATCGAAATTTGGTTAAGATTCTAACCTGTTGCTCAAGTACAGATCACAACGGCCGAGAATTCAAAGCTCTGGTGTTCAAATACATGGAAAATGGAAGCTTGGATAAATGGTTGCATCCAGATATTGAAAGATTAGAAGTGCCACAAACCTTGATGAGTCTAAACCAAAGAATAAGGATTCTAATTGATGTTGCTTCAGCAATAAGTTATCTTCACTACGAATGCGCGCAGCCTATTGTTCATTGCGATTTAAAGCCGAGCAATATTCTTCTAGATGATAACATGGTTGCTCATGTTGGTGACTTTGGATCTGCAAGATTTCTGTCAAAAATCAATGACAAATCTTATAAGCAAAATATCATATCCAGAATAAATGGTACTATTGGTTATACTCCTCCAGGTATAATGTCATCTTCAAAAGAGTGATTTAAATTTAACAACTTTGTTTCTTAAGATGTATTAACCAATTCACAACATATTGCAGAGTATGGATTGAGTTCAGAGGTGTCGAAACAAGGCGACACGTATAGCTTTGGGATTCTTGTTTTGGAAATGTTAACGGGAAGAAGACCTACTGAGGAAACTTTTCAACTTGGTCACAATCTCCATAGCTATGTAAGGATGGCATTTCCAGATAAACTCTTGCAGATTGTAGATCCAATTCTTCTGTCCATAGAAATAGAAGGAACAACAGCAAAGAAATGTTTGTATTCACTCTTTAGAATTGGACTTGCTTGTTCTGTGGAGTCACCAAAAGAAAGAATGAGCATGGAGTGTGTTAGCAGAGAACTAAACCTTATAAAGAATTCCTTATAAAAGGTATAAATTAATTTCTTTTATTCAAAATAAGCATATGATCATCAGTAACAGTGATTAACACTATGAATTGAATTTTGTGCAGAACACCTTTCATGTGAATCAATTACAATTAATTATAACTAATGGGGTGGGTCAAGAAATGCTTCCTAATGCCTTGGCTTTCTCTCTAAGAACATACTTTTGTATCTTCCCTGTTGAAGTTTTTGGTATATCTTGAAAAATCACTGTTTTAGGTGCCATGTAATGTGGCAAATGATCCCTACAGAAGTTGATTATTTCTTGAGAATCCATATCATCATACCCTTCTTTCAACTCCACGAATGCGCATGGAGTTTGTCCCCAATGATTATCCGGCCGGGCAACAACTGCTGCTTCAAGCACGGCCGGATGGTTATACAAAACAGTTTCCACCTCGACCGAGCTTATATTCTCCCCGCCGGAGATTATAATGTCCTTCAACCTGTCCTTGATTTCTATGTATCCATCTTGGTGTTTCACACCAAGATCACCACTATGGAACCAACCATCTTTGAAAACTTCTTTTGTAGCTTTCAAATCTCTAAGGTATCCACTCATCACTGTGTTCCCTCTAAACATAACTTCCCCCATTGTTTTCCCATCATTTGGAACACTTTCCATTGTTTCCGGATCCTTGATATCAATTTCATCCAAGCCAACATGTGGGATTCCTTGCCTTGCTTTCATTCTTGATCTTTCTTGCGGCGCAAGTAAGTCCCATTCAGGCTTCCAGACACAAAAAGTGCCTGGGCCATATGTTTCTGTGAGGCCATAGAGGTGAGAAACTGTGAATCCGAGCTCTTCCATCTTGGCGATGATCTGAGGCGGCGGAGGAGAGCCACCTGTCATAGCCAATACCTTGTGATCGATCGGCTTCCTATCGAATGAAGCAGAGTTCACAATCATGTTAAGAACTGTAGGAGCTCCCCCCAAGTGTGTAACCTTGTAATTTGTCACATTATCAAAAATGTCCTTTGGCTTTACCTTCCTAAGACAAATATTGGTTCCAAATTGTGCCGCCACGCCCCAAGGAAGGCACCATCCATTGCAATGGAACATAGGAACTGTCCATAGATACACCGGGAAGAGATCCATTCGAAAGAGTAGAACTGTCGCGAGCGAGTTCAAATACGCGCCTCTGTGGCTATAAACTACTCCTTTAGGCCTTGATGTGGTGCCAGAGGTGTAATTAATACTTATAGGATCCATTTCACTCTTTGGCCTAACTATTTCAAACCCTTTTTCACCATTTGCTAGTAGCATCTCATACTCATAACTGATTGAAGAAGTGTCAATTGTTGAATCAGAATCAGAATCAGCAATTAGGACTAGAATTGGCAATTTTGATGATGTTCTTTTGCATAGCAGGTCCAATGCGCTGCGCGCGACTTCAAGCAGTTGGTAGTCTACAAAGAGGATCTTAGCTTGTGAATGCTCCAGCAGGACTGAAACCATGGGTGCGTCGAGGCGCGAATTCAAGGTGCAGATAATGGCTCCAGCCATTGGGACTGCAAAATGCAGCTCATACATTGCTGGAACATTAGGTGATAATGTTGCAACCTGTTTCAAAACAACATTGAATATACAATAGCATCAATGATTGAATCCATTCACCTTAAAGAGTTTAAGGATGCTTCCTAATATTTTTCTTAGTACAAGATTCAACAGCAATAACAGACACTAGGCATATCATAATAAATAATATCTGCATTAAACCAGTTTTATATAAATCTCCTAACATGAAAATCCAAAAATATCAAGATGATTATAGAAGTCTCAGGCCTCTAAATGCTATTTATTAAACTTTGACTTAATAGTTAATCAATTACCAAAACCTGAAATATTAAACTATGGATGAAACAGATACAACTTTTCAGTACTTTCACAACAAAATCAGAAGCAGAAACAGCTTCTAACTCTAATATACTGAGAAGTTATCAAAGTAAACACAGAGTGACAGAAGTAATAAACAAAACTCACAACATCACCACGGGAAATCCCCAAGTGAGAGAGAGAAGAAGCAAGTTTCAAACACCTTTGATGTGTCTCACCCCATTTATACTCCAAAGAACCATAAACAAGTGATGTTCTCTTTCTGCAAAACCTTGCTGCTCTCTCCAAGAACCTTATTGGAGTCAGAGGAACAAGATTTGCAGAACAGTGGAATAGACCCTCCATTGATTCCCATGATCCTTGATCCTTATGATCTTTGGAAAAGTTGCAAAATTTAAGTGATTTATGCGATGAAATGAAAAGGGTCGCTCTTGAATTCCTAAGAGAACTTGTCCAAGGCATGTTCTTGAAAAGTTGGTTCATGGTTGTGGATAACTAGTATGTTTGACACTTGACACTCTTAAACAGTGTTTTAACGGGTCATGTGACAATGAAAAATACTGAAAGTGACGAGTTTATCGGTTTCTGAGTAGAATCATCAAAGTAAGACCTAGATCACTTTTTTTTCCAATGATTTGTTTGGTAGTGAGATAAGGAAATCAATGAAGCCACGTGTTGCATGTTATGTATAGATAATATAGATAAGAGAGAGTGCCAAATCAAAAGGGTTATTCTAATTCTTAAAAAAATTGAGAGTTTAAAGAGTGATTTTTATTTTTTTATTATTTTTTATTTATTTTTAATTTTATTTATAAAATTAATGGTGTAAAATTATATTTTATTTTTTTAATTATTAAAAAAAATTGAAAAAATCTATTCTTTATTAAATAATTAATAATTTTTTGAACAACATAAATAATGAATTTTAATTTTGATTATTATTAGATATTAATTACTCATGTCACTAATTAAATTTAAAATTAATTTATTTTTTTAATTTCATTATTTACATTATTGAGTATTGTTGTTATTTACCCATACTTATCCAAATCTCGAAATTCCAGTTCAAACAATGTGCATATAGTCAATAAGAATAGGATTTGAGTTTAGACTAAATCTCTAATATTCACTACTTTTTATCATTTTATTATTTTAAATTTAAAATTTACTATACTCATTTTTGAGATTTATTTTTAGATATTATATTGATCTTTAAATTCTTTTTAATTTAAGTCAATGAATGGAATGTTGAATTAGTTTAATAACTTTGACTTGTTATGTTAAACACATAGTTAAATAGTATCTTTTTATTTTAGATCTTAAATAAGACAAAAATAAGATCATTTTAGATAATGAATAAAGATATAATGATTTACACATTATATACACTCTTTTTTTTTTTTGTCATATTTAAGTGGTAAAACGAAACACATTTTGTTATGTGTTCAAATTCAGCACTTATAGTTTACTTAATTCAGTACTAAAAGAGTTCAGAAACTAATTTAATATACAAAATTAAATCTCAAAAATCAATATAAATAATTTTAAATTTGAGAGACTAAAATAATAAAAATTATGAATTTAAAAGATCATTTTAAAAATTTAGTGTTTGAGTTTATGAATTTAGCATATTATCTTATAATAAAACCTTGCAGTATCAGCCATATCTAATACCTTGGCCACTTAAATCCACTTACATATATTAAGCTAATTCATCACCTAAATACAAAACATTAATAACATGACACTACCACAAAAACGGAGTCTAGCCACTAAATTTTAACCACAAACACTAAAACGTGATAAAAATAAATGAACGTGTCTTATATTTAGCACGAAACATTGTCACAGTGGCTAAAATTTAACATTTTGCCACAAACAATATTTATCATAGCCTTTCAATTTAAAATTTATATTCCTCATTATTTTAGTAAAAGTGTTTTTTCTCTTCTCCTAAAAATAAAAATCAAATTATAACCTCTTCCCTTACTTCTTTATGCTTGTTTTCCATGATCAATTTATAATATTTTTTTTAAATATCCTAACATCAACACATATTTATGAAATTAAATTTAAAAAATAAAAAAATTTAGATAAAACAAATAATTATAAAAATAAAAGTTATATTCTAATAATTAAGTTAATTATAAAGATAAAATTTATCTAACTAAGATAAAATAATTTGGATAGGTAATAAAAAATTAGTAATTTTTAAGTAAAAAAAATTTTCAGTAAATTTTTTACAAAAAATAAATTATTTTATTATTTGTTAAATTTAAATAATTGAAGATAAGTAAAAAAATTAGTTTTTTATTTATATAATTTAGTACTCACTACATATATTTGTGAGTACTGTACTCTTATTATATGCTTAATTATTTTTAAAAAAATTATTTTATGAAATTATAAATTAAGTTTTTTATTTATACTATTATTTAATTAGAATATACTATTAATTATTTCTTTTATAATTATTATTGTAGATAAATATTAATTTTACTGTATGTTTTACTATGTTAGTATGTAAAGATAAATTAAATTTGTCAAATACAATAGCAAGTAATTAATATTTAGTACTAATTGTTTATTATATTATTTTTATTTTAATGAATCACTTTTTTATTCATAATATCCTTCGTTTTATTAGGTCACATTTTGTTTCACATAATTTTTTATTTCATTAGTTAATAATAAATAATTTAATTATTTTTATTTTATTTTAAATTTTTATTTATAATATTAATTACATTTTACTTTATATTATTGTAACAAAAAAAAAATAAAAAATATACAAGCTCAAACTAACAAATCAAATTCTTAATTGAATTTAATTATTAAATGAAAATAAATGAATATCATTTTAAAATAAAATATTTTAAAATATATTATAGATAAAAGTTAAAACGTAAAAGGAGAAAAAAACTCTAATAAATCCCTAAATCGAAGGTATTGGGAATCCTTCTCCTTAGCTTCAATCCCCTTTTTTTTGAATCCATCTTCTCATATGTGTCAGATTTCGATGATTCTTTGAATTTGGTTATCTTCCTTCAACGACACTCAGGACATGCATTGCTTCAGGAAAATGTGTGTGACTTTCTTAGTGGCTGGACTTCTAAAAGGTACGGTCTTTAGCCACGCAATAATATTACTGATACAAAATTATTGCGCACAAATTAGACGGAGATTTGTGACAAACTCATATTTTCGTGGCAAGAATTATATAAGGCTTTCACATCTTCGGAATTTTGATTTCCCACCAACAACACCCACCGTAGCAAAGTTGGGCGCGATGAATATTTTTTGTATCGTTCCCACCATTTTCTCCCATTTTTTACTTAAATATCTTCCCTCTATTTTGGTTAAAAATTTTTAACTGTTCCCTCTAATTAATTTGGTGCAGTACAAAATCACACTGCCAGAGAATTGGGAAAATCTTTTATCAGGTAACACTTAACTATTATCCTTTCTTATCCTCTTTTAATTTCTGTGAGTATCATGTTTATTTATATTTTTGTGAATATCATGTTTATTTATATTGTGTAAATACAATTTCTGCAATAATTATACTAAATGTTTTTCTTATACTTCTCGTTATTTTTGTAATTGTTGTTATTAGGTTATTGGGTGTTTGCTCTTGTTAGGTTTTTGTTATTTAGTTCTTTTATATTAATGAAAAGAAAGATATGATATGTTACTGCGATATCTTTTCCTTCATGTTTTTTGTGAAAATATATAGTATTAATTTATCTATTACTTATGTTTTTTTCCTACCGTTATGATGGTCATTTTATATTTGTTGAAGATTATAGTGCATGCTTGCTGGTTGAGGCTAGTTTTATTTGAAAATAACGTCAAATTTTAATTAAAGTGATAAAAACTACATATAGTATTTAAAACTTGAATAATTACATATAAAAAAAATAAACGACAACCTTTAATTTGCATATTCAATTTTTAATGTTTAAACACATTGAAAATGCTATATCTACTTTTGTTTTTTTATTCATAGTGTATTTCGTAATATTCAGGTGATCAAAGATGACAATTCTATCTGAGCATGTTCATACATCATTGCCCCGAATCCCACAATCTTGCAGCAAATCTTCAAATTGGATTGCTATGGAAGAAAGTGAGTTTCTTGAATGCTGTGGAAGCATCAAATTCGCTAAGGAAATGGCTTCTGCCTCTCCTTTCTCCTCGTTGCAACACGCACTCGATGTTGCCCCTGAGGTTTGGTTTAATAAGATCAATATCCATTCTGGTTGGTGGCTCTCAATGCTCACACGAATATCTCTGAAAAAGCACCCTTCTATCGAGAATCCTACGATAGTGCTTCATCCACTAATATGGATTCTACTCTTAAGGTTTGCCACGTTTGCCATTCTTTTTGCGTTTTGTTATTTAATTAAAAATAATCCTTTAAATGTTTCCTGGATTATGGTTCATTTGAAACTTGTAGGAGATATATGCATTGAGCATGCAGTATCTGGTAAGGTTCGGTTTTCCATACTTTAAGAAAGATTCTGATTGGGATACTGATGTTATACTAATGGATTTGAAGGTAATTTTAAAAAATAATTTATTTGGCAAACAATATAAATAGCTGAATTTGAATCATTACATTTTCTTTGCAGATGAGTGTTAAAAACAAGCCGGCATGTGAGTTCCATTGGGCATGTCGAAAGCAATTCAATATCATAGAACGAACATATTGCAAAGTTTTTTCAAAAGAGAGGATATGTTTGCTCTACAACTGAATCGCCAATAATCCAAACTGCTGTAAAAGACTTTGATCTGAACAAAAAGCCGTATCCTATAGATGATTTGGATCCTATTGCGCGTGATAAAGCTAGGCAATTTTGTGAAATATGGTATCCAGGAGAATACTATGTTTGATGTATTTTTGTTTGTTTTACTTTTGTTGAACATAACTATTCTGTTAAATTCCAGTTCTATCTAGGCTTAGTATCTTTGTTTAATGTTATTTTTCGGTTTCAATTGAACATATCTGTCTACTTAATTGATTATTATGACTCATCTGAAAAGTAAATTTTCCATTGTAAGAGTTAATATTCTTTCAAAAATAGCATTCTCGTCCTCTAAAATTTTTATATACTAATGTATCCAGTTAGCATGATTATTGCTATTTAAACAAGCTAATTGAAATAAAATTACTACAATAATATTAGATAAACAGACACACAATACAGAAGGAATGAACATTAAATCAAATTAACATTTATTTCAAAAAAAAAGTAAAATTCAGAGGCTTAAAAATAAAATAAGTTTTATTCCAATTAATAATATGTATTTAATTAAATCAAGTATCAATATTTAAGAATATTTAAATTGAATCTTTTAAGATTTTGAATTTAAAATTTGTTATAAAAAAGGATAAAAGTAACAGAAAAGGATAAAAACAACGACCAATTGATAAGATAGTTCAAATATGCTTAACTAATTCCTAACCCTTTGTTTAACTAATTCCTATAAATATGCTTCATATCAAACATTATATAAGAACTAATACTCATTCTCATTCATTTGTATGTTCTTATCGAGACTAGAGATAAAGGTAAATTATTTCACAACATTATACCTTACTTCATATGATTTAAGTATACTTTATATATTTTTGGATTCATAGATAGCCTGTTCTCTCTTGTAGGACACTGAAGGTCAAATTAAAGAAGACAAATAAAGTGTGGAGCCAATCTTAATCAACTTTTTGAGATTCCAATTACCTTGAAGGTTATATTTCCTTATATTTGATTTTTTATTCCTTGTGCACCACTACTCTCTTTATTATATTTGATTTTCGGAAATATATGATCGTACTTACAGTAACCCGAGATTGACTGAAAAAGTTTGAGGAGACCAAAAATTTTAAGATAAAAATCATGATAAAAGTTTTATATAAAAATAAAATTTATAAATAAAAATTATTTTTTATTACTAATATCATAAAAAATAAATATTTACAAATAAAAATTATAAAATATTATGTAATGGTACTCAGTGTTGAGAATTTTAATAAAATTTTAGTTTCCATAACTACTAATAAATAATTTTATAAAAAATTTTGGGGCCATACCCCTCCATGGTCAAACTAAAGTGTATCTTTGCATACTCATTATAAATATTTGTTAGACTTTTTTACAACCTCAAATACCTTTTTTTTTTTTTTTTACCAAAGATAGGAGACTTGAACCCGCAACCTCAAATGCCCTTACACAATACCATTGTGCATTAAACATAATTTGATATACTTTTAAATAAATCATGCTATCACTTCAGATAAATTTTATGGTGTTTATATTGCCTAACTTTTTCTTTCATATATAACATGTATAACATATTTAAAAAAAAACTATATAACATATTATATATAACAACTTTTAAAATGTTTAAAATATATTAAAAAATATCTATTTACAATTTTTTTAGAGTAAGTTATGCACCGTGTTAACAAGACCATATCCTTATCCATTACTTATTTTTTTTATATAGAAATTTTTTTGTATATTTTTACTCAAATATTATATAAACTTATTTGTTTTATGATTTTCTACCGTAATAATTTTTAAACTTATTATGCATAATTGATTATTGAGGACAAGGTTCATTTTTTTGTTGCGATGCAAATTGTGAGATTCTATAATATAATTTTACTTACTCTATAGCTAATTAGTGAGTAATATTAATATTAGTTTGACGATCTGTTTAGGTTAGTTCAGTAACACCTCCTTTTACACTTTATGTCAATACATTTCTGTAATTTGTTGTGTATATTAATTAGGAACTAATACATGATATGCTGATTTTTTTGTATAATTCATTATTATGCCTTTCATATACTTATATTTTGGTACATTATTATTTAAACAGAGTCATTCAATTATGATTGATAAGAGTTGGATTCATAAATCAATTACATCAACAGAGTATAAATGCGGAGTTGAAGAATTTTTAGAGTTTGCCTTTGCTAGAGCTGCTATAAATGAAAAAATTATATGTCCATGCATCAAATGTGGGTTCAACAATATGGGGACGAGAATTGAAGTATTAACTCATTTACTTCAAAAAGGATTTCCAGAAAAGTATACTTCTTGGTATTTGCATGGAGAAACTATAGTCCAGCCTGAAGAAGAACTATTGGGTCATAATCATACAGAGCCTGTTGAAAAACCACCACTGTATGATATGTTGACTGATGTTTTCGGTATAGATGATATCAACTATGAAGGTGATGATGATGAGCCCTTTGCTTCGAGAACTGATTCCGTTCCAATGCCGTCGAAAAATGACACTAACGAGGATTCAAGAAGAATTACAGAGTTGCTAAAAGATGGAAATCGTAAATTATATCCTGGGTGCGCAAAATATACCAAGTTATCATTTATTGTTGAGTTGTATCATATCAAGGTGTTGTGCGGTGCTACTGACAAGACATTCTCCATGATAGTCGATCTTCTCAACAATGCTTTTTTCCATGCTAACTTGCCCACTTCATTTTATGAAGCCAAAAAAATGATTAAATTGTTAGGTTTGGGATACGAGAAAATTCATGCATGTCCAAATAACTGTATACTCTTTTGGGGAAAAGACAATGAGAAAAAAAATAAATGTGTGGTCTGTAACGCATCTCGATATAAAGTTGAAGAGAACACCAGCAGCAATACGGAAGTTGTGGAAACAAGTCAAGATCAAAAGAAAAAGATACCAGCAAAGGTGTTGAGGTACTTTCCTCTTACTCCTAGATTAAGAAGGTTATACATGTCCTCTAAGACAGCAAGACTAATGCGCTGGCATTCGGAGTTTCCTAATTCAGATGGAAAGTTAAAGCATCCTAGAGATAGCAAGGCATGGAAAGATTTTGATTTATTACATCCAGAATTTGCTAAAGATCCTCGTAACATAAGGCTCGCTTTAGCAACCGATGGCTTCAATCCATTCGGGACTCTCAGTTCAAACATTAGCATTTGGCCAGTGATGCTATATATATACAACTATCCTCCATGGTATTGTATGAAGCAAACTTTCCTTATAATGTCTATGATAATTCCTGGTCCAAAGATGCCTGAAAATAATATTGATATTTTTTTGCAACCACTTATTTGTGAGTTGAACGAATTATGGAAAGGTGTTGATGTCTACGATTCTGTTGATGGTAACAATTTTCGTATGCATGCTGCACTATTTTGGACTATTAGTGATTTTCCAGGTCTTGATAATCTGTCTGGGTGGAATACACATACGAGCCTCGCTTGTCCATCATGTAACTTCGATACAGTCTCCAGAAGGTTGAAGTTTGGCATGAAGTATTGCTTTATGGGACATCGTCGATGGTTACCCGATGATCACGAGTATAGGCACAATAAACACTCTTTTGATGGCCATACAGAACTAAGAGGCCCACCTCCGACGTTACATGGCAGAAGGATTTTGTCCCAAATTGAGAGTAGTCGAAAAAGACCTCAAGATGCACTCAACGATGGCAACATCCCACTATAATGGAAAAAGAGGAGTATTTTCTGGGATTTACCATATTGGAAGGATAATCTTGTTCGTCATTGTCTTGACATGATGCACATAGAGAAAAATGTGTGTGATAATGTGCTTTTTACTATACTTGATGACAAACAAAGGACTAAAGACAACTTGCAAGCTCGTAAGGACTTGCAGTTGATGGGAATCAGAGAACAACTCCATCCATATCCTAATTCTTCCAAGTACCCTGCCTCGTGCTTTAGAATGAAAAATGTTGACAAGGATATTTTTCTAGGTGTTCTAAAGAGTGTCTCTTTTCCAGATGGTTACTCTTCAAATATTTCTAGATGTGTCGATATTAAAAAACGAAAGGTAAGCGGTCTAAAGAGCCATGATTCACACATTCTTCTAGAACATATCTTGCCAATTGCACTTAGAAGATCCTTGCCGAAGGAGGTTATATCTGTGCTTATCGAGCTGTGCAACTATTTTAGAGAAGTCTCAGGCAAATCATTATCACTAGAGAATTTAGAAAGACTACAACAGCGAATTGTTTTGACGCTTTGTCACATGGAAATGATATTTCCTCCAGCATTTTTCACTATTATGGTTCATCTAGTTATTCATCTGGTAGAGGAAGCAATGATTGCAGGTCCAGTGCAGTATAGATGGATGTATCCTGTTGAAAGGTAAATTTTGGCACTCTAACAAATTTTAATTGAATCTATTTGTTACGATATATTTTTATGGATAACTAATTTTCTCTTTTTGTTATTAGGCCCTGGGACATTTAAAATCTTATGTCCGTAACAAGGCTGCACCGGAAGGGTGCATAGCTGAAGGTTACATAATAGAGGAATGTCTAACTTTCTGCTCTAGATATTTGGAGGATGGCAATATTGAGACAAGGTTCAACCGACCAAGGCGCAATGATGACCAAAATGAAAACACTTCTAGTAGTTGCTCTACTGTCTTATCTAAGATTTTTCCAGCCTTAGGAATATCTCGTGGAGCTCATAAGATTTGTTCGTTAACACCAACAGAGAAATTGCAGGCCCATCGTTATGTGTTGACAAATTGTTCACTGGTGGACAATTTTCGCGAGTGAGTTATGTTGTTATTTCTAACTTAGATTTCAATTATTTTCTATAACTATTACATAACTGTAATCTACTTTACCAGAAAATGTAGATGTGAGATTGCCAGAATATACCGTGGTAGAAAAAATGCAACCAAGCTCGTTGAAGAATACATCCATGCCAAATTCCATGAGTGGTTTAGGGATTATGTGAGTTAGTTACATTTTGTAAAACTTGTTTGTTCCAAAATAGAATTTAGGATCACATATTTCTAATCTATTAACACATGTAGGTTGCAAAAAACAATGATCCAGATATCACTCCCGAAATCAAGTGGCTTGCAGAAGGGCCTAATGATATTGTGAAGAGGTTTGAGGAGTTTAATGTTCATGGGTTCAAGTTTCGTACAATGAAGAAAGATCAAGGCCTTAAAACACAAAATTGTGGCGTGGTTATGTCTGCTATTACTAATAGTGTTTCAAATGGCAGGAACCCTATTATAGTAGCAAGCGACAATACATACTATGGTAAAGTGGTAGATATGATAGAGTTAGACTACTTTGGCAAGTTGAGGGTTGTGTTATTCAAATGTATTTGGGTTGATACCACACTTAACAAGGGAATCAAGATAGATCAATTTGGGATCACAAGTGTAAATTTTTCTAACTTGATACACACCGGTGATAATGAAACAGATGAGCCATTTATTCTTGCAACAGATGCAAGAATGATTTACTATGTTGATGATCCAGTTGATGAAGGTTGGTGTTCTGTTTGTCATATGAAATCCAGAGATTTATATGATATGGGGGATTTGAATGAGGAGGAATTAGATGAATCTTTGGTGGAAGACATACCATTTTGTGAGCAATAAGTAGAGAATCTTAAAGAGTTTCAATTGACGAGGGACGAGATTGATGAAGCAGATCAGGATGAAATGCATGTTGACGAAAATGATGATAATGACTGTGATGATGATGATGAAATAGATAATTTAGACAATATTTAATGCATTCTAGATAATTTGTTACTCTAGAGTTTCTCGAGGTCTCGAGAATTGGCTTTGATCTGGATGTTTTTATAACAATAATATGAGATAATTTAATTTTATTATTTAACAACTATTAGCTTTGATGGTTTTATACGTTTAAGGTTGATTTATAGTGATAGTGAGTAATATAGTATGCACTAATATTAAAATGTCTAATGCTAGAAGATAATATTAAATATTGAATAATTACTTTTGACTAAAGTTATGAGAAATATAATAAAAGACAATACAAAAACTAAAGATAAGAGGATAATTAGCTATTTTTTTTTATTAAACTTATGAAAAATCTGTTAGTAACAACTTAAATTATAGAAGACATCTTTTTTTATTAATTCTTTGAAAAATTTATCATTGACGACTTAGATTAAAAAATAAATTAAAAAATAAACACTAAAAATTACCCTTAATATGAGATTTTTTAAAGGTTTAATAAACTTTCCATTCCAAGTATTGTCTAATTTTTTTTTAACTAAAATATTAATTTTTCTTAGTTTTTTTTTAATCACTCTTTTCACTCTGAACTCAAAACAAAAACAAGAAAAGAAGCACAAAATATATCAAGGGATCAAGCAAAAATTGATTCATCACCTTTCTAATAAATTGATTCACAAAATACAAAATAATGAACTAGTTTAATTTAAAATTCAAGATCGACATGAATTCATATCTGAATTAAGTTATCAATCTTACTTGTAAGAAAATTAATACTAATAAATTAATGATTATGTACTCACTTCTATAAAAGTTCTTAATTTTATTAAGTAGTAACATAAACGAATGTGTAAAATTTATTAAATAAATTTTATAATTTTTCTTATAAAATTAAATTTTAAATATGGACTTAGTAATTAAAATTTAACAAACATTAAATTTTTTTAGGTAAAAATATTTACAAAACCGAGTTAATGTATAACTCTTACTATTGTTTCGTGCAAAATAGGAAAATAATTAAATTATAGTGCATCGTTTGAATCATCATTCACATGTAGTGAGAAATTGTGAGGGTCATATATTTATTAAAATTATTTTTACGTTATTTAATATTATTACAAAAATTAAAGATAAAAATATATAGATTAAAAATTAAAAATTAAATTTCTAATCGTATTTGACCGTTAAAAAATAAATAAATAAATAACTATTGTATTAGAAATAAATTAATATAAGATTTATTTAATAGATAATAAAAAATAGAATTAAAAAAAGATTTTCAAAATTTAAAAAAAAAGGTAAAAAGACGGCAACAACAATCATGACTATTCTGAATATTCAAGATTTAAAATTTCAAAGTGCGCTTAATTTTTAATATACCCTTTGGCGGAAACTTAAGATAACCACCCATCACTCTGTTCACGTCTTATTTTGAATCTGTTACTCTATAGCACGTGAAGGTACTTCCTTTAACACGTTACATGAGTCGTCTCATATGACAACATTCTCCAAATAAAAAATACCGGACAATTTTTTTTTTCATTTTAGTGTTATTTGTTAGTTTATTTTAGCAGATTTTCTCATGAAGCAAAAACGTAATAGTTCAGGAGAGACCCTTCTAGCAGAACTTCGACAACCACAAAATATCAACAGCACTCGCTAAAAAAGATCATAACGACCCTTTAGTTGTGAATGTCAAAGGTAGATGTAATTTCAAATTTTTACGTGATTTTTTTATGTTCTAATCTTTGATTTATTTCTTTTATTCAATGCTGCATTCGTTTATAAACACTTCTACCGGAAAAATTACAGCTGGCAAAATGAGTGCCATTCAAGTTTGGTATTTGAAAAAGGAAGAAAAAGTCATGATGGAACTTGATGGCCATGGACAAGGTCAAGATAATGGCGCAAATTTATTGGTACGGTTTCTGGGTTTAATGGCCCGTAGAGCAACGCTGTGTCCAATTTCAATTCAAAGATGGGATCAGATGTCTGAAGACAACACAAAAAAGCAGTGGAACTATATTGAAGTAAGTATGTATACTTTAGAAAAAACCAAAATTTTGTCTGCCTTTTAAAATTTACCTTTATCTTTTTAATTTATGCGCCTTTTCATTTTTAATGTTTAGTTTTGTTCAATTCTTATATTTCCCCATTTAATTTCCTGTATATTATTTTGATTTCTCTTCTGTGATTTTGGAATATGATAATATTATATTAGCTTGAAAATTTTGATATGTCTTGTACTCATAAACTATTTAGATATCATGTTCTCAAAAGATGTGAGTTATGCAAACATTAAAAAAAATAGCTTAAGAATAGTTAATAAAGAGAGAATTTTCGAGAGAGTACTACTTGAAATAGACAAGATAAGAGGATTGGATCTGGTATTAAATAAGAGTGATGATACCTTATTTAAATTTGGTTGTATTGTTGGAAATACAAACAATGTTGATAAACTATGAGTGTTTTGAAAAATGCATGCTGGCTAGCTTGATTAATAGTATTTGTACGTTTTAAAAAAGAGATAAAATGAGAGGAGGATATTAATGTTATTGGGAAAGTGCATGTATCTGACTATATTTTTATTAGGTCTACTTTAAAAAATTCATTGTGTAGAATTGGTTTGTTTTTTGACTCATTAGGTCTGTTTTTTATTTTTTATTTTTAACTTAAAATGTTAAAATAAGTAAAGGGATGAACAATATAAATTTTAACATTATGTATAAATATTTTGAAGGAAAACTTTGAGTTTGATTATGCTGCTGGCATTAAATGGGCACTAAGGACATTGGGTGATTGATGGAAAGCCTACAAATATTCGTTACGAAATATTTATTTTTATCCTAATAAAACAAAAGAAGAAATTCTAGCAACTAAGATTGATTCAGATATACCTCCTATTGAATGGGCGGCTTTTGTGCATCACTACACAAATCCTAAGACAAAGGTAATAGAATAATGTTTCTTTTAGTAGTACTGTTATATTATTATTATTTTTTTATTACAGCTATCTTTTTTCTTGTTATTTTTATAACAATATTACCTTTATTTTTTGTGATTATAAATTTTAAAAACAGTGCTTGCAAAATAGAAAAAATCGAAAGAAGCTTCAAGTATCACATGCTGGTGGTAGTAAAAGCAATGCTAGAAGAGCAAATGAAATGGTATTTTAACGTTTATTCCTATTGTATTTGTAGTTGTTCTAAAAAAGCGTTGATAATGTAACTGTCTTATGATAGGAAAAAAAGTTAGGAAGACCTGTATGTCGGAGTGAAGTTATTTTGTCGACTCTGGTGAAGAAGAATGGAAATTATGTAAATGGTGGGCACAATTTAGCGGTAAGTTATTATGTTATTTGTTTTAGTTTAATGTATAATTTAATTTTATAAATTAAAACTTGGTATACACTAATCTAATTTTTTTTATTGTGTAGGAGCAAATATTAGAGCATTTGCCTGAAGATCAAGAACGTGCTGCTGCTGAAGGAGTACCTTCGAAAGTGTTAGCTCATCCTAATGATGCAATTGGAAAGGTCTTTGGTGCTGAAAATGTAGGGCGTGTGTGAGGTTTTAGTAGTGCTGTATGTCCAGTAGGTTTTGGCAAGTCTAAGCGTATTTTTGGATTTACAACCGGAGGAGTCTCCAGCAACGTATCTCAGCAGCATGTGTTAAATTTAGAGAAGCAGGTTGAAACATTAGAAAAAAAGTTAGACGGATATGAAGAAACCAAAATTCAATTGGCAGCTCTGCACAAATTTTTATCATCAAAATATGGCGATGAAGTACCTAGTATGTCTGGTGATATGTCAGACATTTAGTTAGTATAGTTAATAAATAATAGTTAAAATTTTAAATATATTTACTCTAGAACATGTTAGAATTTTAATTATTTATGTTAGAATTTTTCTTATTTTTTATTGTATACAAATTTAGACTTGTCATAATATTATTATTATTATTATTATTATTATTAATATTATTATTATTATTATTATTCTGAATCTTTATTATATTTTTTATTAAAAATATTAAATATTATATATTTATAAAGTTTGACTTACGTTATTAATGATATATACGTAAATATAATTTTAATTTAATAAAATTGTTCAATTAGCTATGGTCAAATTAAAACGAAAGTTACATATTATGACACAATAAAAAAGAAGTTAATTACAGAAAAAACGTAGCAAATTAGTATAAATTAGCTACGAATGGAATATAAAAACCAGTGCACGTTAGCTACAAAAATAGCGTGTTTAAATAACCCGGCGTTAGCCACGCAAAATATTGTAGTTGAAAAATCCGGCCTGCACAAATTAACTACAGATGAAGTGTGGTAGAATTATACTTTTTAATTTGATAATTTTTATTTTGCCACGACATTAAGTGTGGGTAATGATATATGAATCGTGGCTCTTTGAAGGTCTCCACGGTGTTTAAAACTGTGGCTAGTAACTCCAAAATTGTGGCAAATTGAAAATGCAACCTCCTGATTAGGCACAAATATTTTTTCGTGGCCAATGTATAGTTGCTACCGTTATCTTGAAGTTTAGCCATAATTTTTTCTATGGCTAAACCCTTGTTTCTTGTAGTGTGAGGATTAAAAAATACCCACTAGCACATAGTTTGTCGCACATAAAATAATGGAAAGAATAGGTAATGCAATCTGAACATGAAAGATAAGATATAATAATGGCCACGAACTTACTCAAATTAATTATTTTAAATAAGTCATCAAGATTGATTTTCTTGCTTTTAATTAAAAATTTACAACTTTTCTATTTAGAAAAAAAAAAAAGACTAGCCCGTTTAACTCACGATTTTTTCTTAAATGGGTTAGACTTTTATTTTAGAGCATGTATATATTTAATATATAATTTGGGATGAATTAACCGTTTGACACGTTTAATGAAAGATCTTTCTAAAATAAAAATAGTTATTCTTGTAATAATATTTTTATGTGAAAATGATAATTAGGATGTTAATATATATTGTGTTAAGAAATTTAGTCAAATATATTAAATTATCTTACTGTTTTTAATTATAATATTTTTTATAAAAAAATATCTTCACATATTAAAACCAAAATATTAATGCTCAATTTAATCCTTATTTAGTTTCGTTTGGTTTCTGTCCTGTGACAAAATACAAATATAAAAATAGAAATGTAAAGATAAAAATATATTAGAAAGAGGAAAATACTTGAAAAACAAAAAATTATGTCTGAAAGATAGAAATGTGTAGATGTTTTATAATCCAAAACGGTAGACAACTAGACATAACAATAGACAGAAATACAGAAATTTTTATTTCTCAGAAATAATATTAAAAGAAGGTAGATCGTCATTCATGTGAATGATAAAAAGATGGGATTTTTTTAAATTTTTTTCTGTCTGTGTATCTTTATATTTATCAAACAGAAGCTTAAGTATCACCTTATGCTATAAGAATAATAATTATTTTAGACATTAAGAATTTATATGATATATAGTAGTAAGAGTTTAATTTTCATATACTGACGGTATAAAATATTTTATACAATCGTGCAATCACAATTTTGAATTATTATTCACGTAAAAAATAATTATTTTTATGTACGTGTAAAATAATTTTTCACTGACAACGCATCAAAATTAAATTCATAATACTAAATAAATAATAAATAAAAAAGACATAAATTAAAGGAGAAGACTTACTACATCACCAGGTGAGATCCCTAGCTGAGTGAGAGAAGAAGCAAGTTTCAAACACCTTTGATATGTGTCACTCCATTTATACTCCAAAGAACCATAAACAAGTGATGTTCTTTCCCCACAAAACCTTGCTGCTCTCTCCAAAAAACTTATTGGAGTCAAAGGAGAAGAATTTGCATCACAAAAAACAACACCCTCCATCGATGATCCTTGATCATCATCATCATTTGGATAATGGGAATTATTGTTAAGGGAACTATGAGCTGAAAATATTATTTGTGTTTTTCTACTATTGGAATAATAATAATGCCTTAGAATAACATTATTACACAACTTCATCATGATGAACCTTTTATGGTTCATATGTTGGTGAAGAAAACAAGAAGATCTTGGAAAAGTATTGCTTACTACCCCATTGGAAAAATTGAAGGCACAAATCAAGCCACCACCACCACCATTCATAGATCTTAATGTTGCAAAATCCATAAGGTTTTTTAGTAGTACACCACACAAGCCTAGCTCTGTTTCACTTTATTGGGTTAGTGATATGCTTTTATGAATTATTTTATTTTATATATATGGGATAACCATCAAGCAGTTGGAAAATTAAAGTGCATTTAAAATTGCTTCCTCCCTTGTCTTCTAAGGGTATAAAAATCAACCATCCATGTAATTGTATCAAAATTTAATTGAGAATAAATTATTATTTTTTGTCTCTTAAATAGTTTAATTCTTTTGATAAAATAGCTTCTTAAAAAATAGTATATTAATTTTCTAATCAAAATTGTAATAAATTATTATTTTTTTATCTCTTAAATAGTTTAATTCTTTTGATAAAATAACTTTTTAAAAAAATGGTATATTAGTTTTCTAATTAAAATTGTACCAGTTTAAAAAAGTGCACTATCTTTTAATAACTGATAAATAATTTATATATTCAGTTCATTTTTTCTTAAAAACATTATTTAAAGTTTGATCTCTAATTTTTTATTGTTTTTTTAATTGATTGCCATTGACATAAGAAAATTATAAAAAAAACATTTAGCATAAAATTACTAATTTTAAAAAATAAAAAATATTATTTTAAAATAAATTTACAAAAATTCACTTCAAAATATGAGTGAATTATATTTTTTACTATGAAAACAAATTTGTTTCTCTCACACTAATTTGGAAATAACGTAACACACTCCAACACACCTATTGTGGGTAGACAACATGACTCATCAAAAATGACATTTAACCAATTCCTTAAATGTGTCCATGGCTATAATGTACAAATAAATACAGAATATAATACAATATGAGATAAGATATAATACGAGATAAGATGATATATAAATTTTAAAATATTATAAAATATAAAGACACATATATATAAAATATAAAATATTTTTTAAATAAATTATAATAATATTTATATTTTATTAAATTAAAATATAAAATAAAATTAAACATATTAATACGTAATGATATTTATATGTGTCTAGAAAAAAATGACAAACAGAGTATAATATACGACAATTTGCTTCAAAACATACATATCAAATTAATCATGACCATATCCACAATCCACTAAATTGTCCACCCTAAATAAGGATAACAACTATAAGGAGAGCTCTTCTTATCTTTTTTTTTTTTCCATGTAGAAGATGAATAAATGGTCAAATTTTACACTTTGTATTATATTATTGTTGGTAGTAGTTGAATTAATTAGGTAGATTTACCTTTTGTTGGTGGGTTTTGCTCTGAAAATTTTTTAACCTATGTAACCAAATCTAACTCATCCAACCATTTAACTTTCTTAACTTATAATATAATTGTCGAGCAAAGGGGGAAAAAAAAAAGAAAGAAACCCTTAAATATCGTTATCAACTTGTATAAACCTTGTATTCGGTTACCAAAAAAAGTTTTACTTGAAAATACGTCTTATCAAGGGATTTAATACAATTCAATCAACTAACATAAATAATAGACACCGAAAAAAAAATCAACTAACAAATGGACTAGCTAGAAGGTGCCCATTCCCCACAAGCCACCCTATATATGAAACATAGTAATTAGTAATTACTCATTGCACACTATGCTTGAGATTTGAGAGTTGTCCATAGCTTCCTAAAGTTGGCTAATTAGTTCTTAATTAGTTAATTAATTATATTAATTAGAGTTCATTTTTCACATTATATTGCACAAGGGCACGACTATATGCATGATTAAGTAGAACCATAAACACTAAATGAACCATAATAATCAACAAATAATAATGGTTAATTAATAGAAGTTAGAACTTGGAAATAAATAGTAATAATTTTTTTCTATAAAATCTTCAAGGATCATATATAAAAGAGTATCCAATACATCATTTTCTGACTTTCTGTGTTGCATTTGCATAAACATTTTTATTGTAGGGATCAAAATTTGCTATCTTCAATTTTGTGGGGTGACAAAAAAAATAATGTAGAAAAAAGAATTAGTAAGAAACAAAAAACTAAAATATTTTTTCACCTTAAAAATAAATGTCATTTTCTTTCACGTTGAAAAATACCCAACTACTTTAAAAATTGGATTAATTTTTCAACGTAATAAAAAAATGAAAACGACATTTATTTTAAAAAATTTGAGGCTAACACCATTTTTTTTGGTAAAAAAAAAGGAAATAATTTTAGAATTAATCTAAAGCATCTATTACTGCATCAACAACCTCTTGGGTGGTACTTGATCCTCCAAGATCCTTTGTTCTGACTTTGCCTTGAAGAATGACTTTTTGAACAGCAGTTTCTAATCTGTCAGCAAATGCAGGAAACTGAAGATGCCTAAGCATCATTGCAGAAGAGAGAAGAAGTGCAACTGGGTTTGCTGTTTTTTGTGCAACAATTGAATCCTTTCCAACATTTCCAGCTGAAGCTCCTTGCTCAAACACAGCATGTTCAGCACCAACATTACCTACCACAAGAAAAATGTTAGAGCGATTAATTTTTTTTTCTTTAATTCTGTTTGGAGAATAATAAAAATCGAGTAATGCTAGACAAACAATAACACAAAGTTATCTTATTTAATTTAATATTCATAGTTTGTATTTATAATTATATATTTATTATATTTAAAATTTTTAATGATTTCAACAATAAAAAAATACAAAATAAGAAAAGCATAAAGAAAACTAAAAAAAAAAAAAAAGCAAACTAAGACATCCTTGATTCTCAAACTATGATTCCAAACATTTTAGTAAAAATCAACCTATGAATTAGAGAGACCCACACTAGTTAAATTAAATGTTAATTAAAATGAACACTACAACTAACTACATTGATTCATCAAGTACAATCTAGGGGGACAACTAACTACATTGATTCATCAAGTACACAATCTAGGGGGCTCACACTCTCAAATGGGTCAGCCAGTTTAAATTTGTTTTGTTTATAGGTTATAATTTTTCACTTCGACCTATTTATGAACAATTTGATGGGAAACAGATTAATTCGTTTATCTTTTTATTTATTTTAGTAAAAAATATTATTTTTAAATAAACAAATTTTAAACAAATAATTTTTTTAGTTAATAAATCATATTTTTAAAATTGAATTAGGAGAAATATAGTCACTAAAAAAAAGAATTAGAAAAAATATTATTTAAAAAATTTTTATCGACCATATATTTAACTTACAAATTAACTTGTTTAATTTGTTATTTTTTGGATATTTAACTTACGAACTAACTCGTTTAATCTTTTATTTTTTAAAATTAATCGAATTAAATTCGTTTAATCCAAAATTTAAATTAATAAATGAACTTATTCTATGGGTTTGGTCCATTTTATTGACTCCAGGCTCACGCTAGCTATCATTACAAGTTAACTGAAAAAGAGAAATGCTATAGAGATGCCTAACTAAAAAATGAGATAAAGATGTTCTCTAAAATGTTTCTCTTTAAAAAAGCGTGAGCAAACCTTTTTTTGTTTGTGCTAAGTTGTGCTTTAATACAATGCCTAAATATTGAATTTCCCCTTAGGTTTAGTAATATAACAACAAATTGCAAAAAAAAAAGTTATAAAAAATCCTTGTAAACTACATATACCTCCAGGCATGACTCCTGTGCCTCCACAAATGCCTGCTGCAGTATTTGCAACTAGATTTCCATAAAGATTGGGAGTCACCTACAAATAAAGTGGAAATTAAATAGCTTACATGATAAACTCCATAAGTTACATATTGAATAAAAGTTTATTATTTAATGTACCATGACATCAAACTGCTCAGGCTTTGAAACAAGCTGCATGCAACAATTATCAACAATGATTTCATTGTATTGGATTGCAGGATACTTTTGTGCAACCTCTCTGCATGCTTCCAAGAACAGACCATCTGCTAGCTTCATTATGTTTGCTTTGTGCACCGCTGTCACCTTCTTTCTGTTGTTCAGATACGCATACTCGAATGCATATGATGCTATTCTCTCCGAACAGAACTTCGTTATCACCTTCATCATACCATTCGTAAACACACACACACACATACATCCACTTAAAAAAATAGAAATTTACATACAGTTATCTAGTTATCTTTATGTATGGTCAATAAATAAAAATTGTTAGATAATTTAATATGTTCGCTAAATTAGTATCTAATCTAATTATTTTTAACTATTATTTTTACATAAAAATGATCGAATCAGAACGTAATTTCTCAACTACAAAGAATCAAATTAGGGTTAAGAGAATTTTACCTTAAGACTTTCAACAACACCAGGCACAACCTCATGTTCAAGGCCAGCATATTCACCTTCAGTGTTCTCTCTAATCACAACAATGTCCACATTTTCATGCCTCGTCGGCAACCCTCTCATATTGAAGCAATTCACCAACGAAGCGTAGAGATCAAGCTCCTTCCTTAGATACACGTTCAGGGAGTTCACGCCACCGCCCATCGGCGTGGCCAGACCTCCCTTTATGCACACCTTGTTCTTTCGAATCGAATCCAGAACCTCTTCTGGAAACTTCTTCATGGTCCCGTGCACTTCGAATTTCTCGAAGTACACCGGAGCGTGCATGGCCTCCATGACCTGTTCCACGGCGTCGGTGACCAGAGGCCCGACGCCGTCGCCCGGTATGAGGGTTACCGGGCGAGGGGAGCCATCGCCGGGACGGTGCATGTAGGTTACGGATCTGGACGGTTGAGATCTGGAGAGGAGGCGGTTGAGGAGTGGGATGATGGATCTTGTAGTTGTCATTTTCGGTTGGTTGGGTTGACGGTTATGAAAAGTGCGTTTGTATGGAGGAATAAAGTTAGTTACGGTTAGTGTGGGAGGGAGAAGGAAGCCATGCGAAAAGAGAGAAAGGAGAAAGGAATGAAAAGTCTGTAACGATAACAAGGGGAGATCAGTGGAAGGAGCGAAATCCTAGTGATGGTGGTAACCAATTTTTTTTTTTTTTAGTTATTTAAAAAAATTTAAAAATATTTGATTATTTATTCAGTTTTTGTGTTTTTCTTAAAAAATTAGTTTCTAATAAATTATTTATCCAAGCGACTAGTAAAATTTAATTTTAATATACTTTTATATATTTTTTAATTACATAATATTACATTAATTAAAATAATTATTATTTTGGAATTGTCTGAAAAACTAAAATAAATGTAATTTAGGTCTGAAAATGAGGTTTAAATTTCTTTAGGTGAGGTGCTTCGATGTCTTCTCCGAAAAAGTGAAGCTGCCCGAATTTTTTGAAAAGATTCGAATGGTATTTATAAAAAATTTTGATGATTAATTAAGTAAAAATTTTAAGAAATTTTTTATATAGATTAAAGTTAAGAAATACTTAAATCTGATAAAATATTTATATAATAAAAGAGATAAATTATTTTTGTAACTTATTCTTATATTTATGTTTTTATTATTTAAAAATTTTTAATAATATTTAATTATTTATTCAATTTTTGTATCTTTTAAAAATTAGTTGCTAATAAAGTATTTATCCAAATGACTAGTAAAATTTAATTTTAATATATTTTTAATATAATATAATTTTATATATATATTTAATTACATAATAGTTTTTTTTATTATATTATTTATATTTTTATATGTATATTTAATTACATAATATTTTTTTATAATTTTACATGTTTTTTAATTTCGTGACCTTTTAAATGAGTACGAAGAGATTTGAGTTATAATAACTCGTTGAAATCTAATTACGGAATGTTATGTTAATAAAAAAATGGTATATTAACTAACACTTATGCATTTGCTTGGTTTAGATCTAAATGCTTCTTTCTACTTATTGCACCGTTAAATAATGTATATAAAAAAAGAGAAACTTTGGCTGCATTGAAACTTAATTTGGAGCCTAAAAATCACCACCTCATTGCTGACATTGTTGCATGCTCATATGGATTATAATCTGATTTCTTTTCTAGCTTAGTTGGAGTTGCCTTCTAATTTGGAACCTAAATTAGTATTTTTACTTGTTATAACAATTTAAGTACTTATATATAGAACTTGTTCCAACAGATGAAACCACACTAGATATATATAAATACTTCAAACTCCTTAATTCTATTTCCCTTGTAACAAGTTAAATGAACCAACAAAAAATGAGGCCTCAGCATGTTGAAGATGGTGATCATGAACACCATAGCGGCGGTTCCTGGAGCCGTTTAGCGGCGGTTTTTAACCGCCTCAAAACATTTCGCGGCGGTTCCTGGGAACGCCGGAAGATAGGGCGCGGCAAAACGGATTGCGGCGGTTTTAGCCAACCGCTGGAATAACCGCCGCAAAATGCCATTTAGGTTTAGCGGCGGTTAAAAACCGCCGCAGTATGTGAAGGGAATTGCTATTATCCAATTTGCGGCGGTTACAAACCGCCGCTAAATTGCGGACTGTAAAAAAAATTATAGTGTTGCGGCGGTTTCAAAACCGCCGCCAAACTCAAATTTTCCATTAAAATTTTAAATTTTCTATTATTTTACCACATACTGACAAAGAGTGTTTATTAAACCTTAATTTTTTTACTTTTTAACTAATTTAAACCAAGTAAAACAGCTCAATTAACATAACAAACAAAATTTAAGTTATGCAAAAATAACATATATAACGAAATTGTCATAATATCATCCAAAATAAAGTAAGAATGCTCAAGTTTGATAAAATAAGCCTAACATACTAAACCAACTTAAATGTAAAAGGTATCCAAGACCATTAGTTGAAATTCAAAGTTTTTGTTGCGGGTCGTGGTTTCCAGATGAAGATGGCCCTACGCATGACGAGTCCGGTGTACCGCCCACAAAAGCCAGCTCTTCAGCAATCTCAACTGGCAAATTGCCTCCTAACTGTTGGACTACATATCCCAAGACCTTATGTATTGATTGTCTCTTCGCCCGCTCTTCTTCTAGCTTAGCCGTCAATTCTGCAATAGTCCTCTTATCCTCTGCATTGGACTCTGCAGAACCCAATGGTATTCCAGCAGCGTTACCAAAGATTTGGGTGGGACATGGTCCAGCACCTAGAGCACGAACTCGTCCTGGGTGCTCCTTTCCGAGAACTTGTGCTAACGAGTCATTCTGTGAAAGCTGCTTAGAGGATCCATCCTGCCTCTCAACATTTGAAATTGCTTCCTAAAAATATACAGCATTGGAAAGGAAGAAGTTAACAGTAGCATGATATATACAGTAAGCTATATATTGCTTCAAATTTTCAAACATGACTTACACTAACAACACGCGCATCGGGGTGGATATACGAGCCATCTCTTTTCTTATGAGTCATGATAAACAACTCTCCTCTACCAACGGGCCTCCCTTGCTCTCTCTCCTATATCATTGATATTGACACAATTTAGTAAACAACAATATTTTTCAAGAAGCTTAATCGAAATCTTAATGCAAATGATGAGTTATTACCACTTCGTCTTTTTTTCGTGCCAAGGTTTTGGAGCCCCCAGTATGTGTGTAAACTTGCTTGCTCCGATTTAAAGTGTTTTGTTTACACTTTTTCTATGAACAAGTAACAAAATAAATGCAAATGAGAAAGATATGATGAATATCAAATGTAAGGGAATTACTATGTATACACATGTTTTTTTATGTGGAAATATTAAAATATACCAAGGCTTACCTGGGTGTCTTCATTCAGGCGATAGTCAACGAACTTTTTCCAATCATTTTTGTCTATTCCTTTCGGGTGATGCCGAAGATTTTCCTCATAAGTCCTTATTTGTTTCTAACACCTATGAAACAAGTGGTGTCTTGAATCCTTCCAGTTCTTTCCTATCCTCTTCAAAATATCACGCTTTATTTTTCCTCCAGCATCATCCTCATAGTAAAAGACTCGCTGCAACCCATTTACATCATCATTAACGAGGACCAACAGACAAGTATAAGATTGATATATTTAAGACATGCCACAACAATTACAGGCTAATTTAAATTATTGAAGTATGACCCTCAAATCCAGTACAAGCAGTCGCAATTACGTATAAATGAGAAGTGCTTAAATGATGATGTGACAAACACAATATCAAAATTTTACTAACAACCTAAAAAGAAATAACCGAAAACTAAAATTGCTTAAATTGTAGAAGCTTAAAGTTTTACCTTAAGCATGTTGTACGCATGATCTCTCTTTGCTTTGCTCACCAGCTTCCAACTTTCTAATTGTATGGGGAACAGGGAATAATCCGCACCCAAATTCCCTATGAAACCACTTAGTAATCCTGCCGCCTGACCAATCGGTTGCAGCTGACTGTTAAATGGGAGTACTATCTTCGTATTGGAAGGGAGGGCTATAGCCTCCTTCACACTCAGCTTAGAAACTTTTTTAACACCGTCTTCTAAGAAGTGTATGGGAAACAAAATTAATCTCTAATCATTGCACAAAAGAAAAATAGAAGTAAAGGACTATACAGATCACTGTTTACTAAAATGAGAGGAAAAAAAATGTTTACCGATAACAGTAACTTCCTAGAAATCTGTATCTTTGGCTTTCTTGTTGTTATGCTGACCTTCGACTTCTTGGGCAGCAAACAAGTCGTCAATGTGGTCATCAAACGACGGAACTTCATCCGCCTCTGGGTCGTAATCCTCATCCCCTAATTCTTGATCAGACACTTCCGTGCGATGCCGAGTCTCTATGTTGTCGGTTGGAGTTAGGGGGTCATCAGCAGTACTCGACTGTGCATTCTTTTTTAACTCACAAGCATAGCGTAAAAAAACGCTTAAAGCAAATAGAGAATACAAATTATACCCAAAAAATAGGGAATAAAAAATTATAAAATCTATATGGAACACTATAAGGCACATTACATGATACATCATAGACTGATAGAATATTAGAATTTATTTTTTTAAAATAAATTAACATCATAATCAACTAAGTCTAATTAAATAAGTTTAAAATAAAAAACATTAACTAGTTTTAATGTTAGTTGAAGTATTACTATTTAATAGGATTAATAACTGGTTTCTCAATAAATTTGAATGTGTCATAATTAAAAATGTGTATATCAATTAAATTCTTGACCCGGTAAGTAAAACAACTTGTATAAGTGTAAAATTATTTATTATCAAAGGCCAATAATCAAGCTTGACAAACTGCAACGGTTATACTAAATTGGATATTCAATATTCAAAAGTATATAAACAAATAATAGTGGTGTGGTATAATATTACAATAAATAGAAAGGTGAGTTGAATTTTAATCAAGAATGCACAAATAATCAAAATCCATCAACAAAGGTGAAACTCACATTAATAACACCTTCCTCACAGTATAAGCAGCAACCATACCAAATTAATTAGCTGATAACATAACTTCAACGACAATTAATAAACCATATCAAGAAGTTCTTATCTCATAAGCCATAACATAGCAGCAGCAACAACCAACAAAATAAACCCACAATTAACATATGCAGAATTACAAGAAAAAAAATACAGAAGGGACGGAACAAAAAGCAACTAAAATCAGACAGGTGGGGATTCAGAACAATGAAAAGTATAAAAAATTAAAGACATGATAAAAAAGGCAAGAATACGAACTAGTGAAGGAGAACAAAAATTGTACTTACCTCTTTCAAATGATAATTTTGTGGCTGTAACAATGGCTTTGTGAGCTTTTCCTTCTCCAGTAGTGGAATATATGCAAGTTAATTTTTTTCTACAACATATAAAGAGACAAAAAAAAAATATAATTTATAAAAAAAATTTGTATAAAACTCGTATTATATTAACTAACTAACTATAAAGAGAGCAAAGTAAAATACAGCACCAAAAGAAAAGATATTTGATTACCTTTTAAGGTCAAGAGTCAAGACAGAGAAGCATAATCAAAATAATTCAGCAGAGGAAAAAGAAAGTTACCTAACAATGAAAAAGATATGAAGCGTGAGTGCAGAATTCAAAGTGCAGTTAGAGGAAAAGTTTTGGTAAGTGCATTTTCAGATAAGCAAGCGAAGGCATGCCAAGACCTATCATGACCAACTCACCATCAGAACATACTACACAAACTACAACATAATCACTCATATTTCAACAACTCATGGCAAAAACAAAACCAATTTTACGAATTTTCAGAAATAAAAAACTTAGTTTAGAAGAATTAAAACATGAAAAGCAATTCGATGCTTAGAAACATAACATGCTGATTTAAAGATATTCACCAAAGAGAATTCAACACAACAATTGTAGATATTGATTTCAGAAGAACAAGCTAATAACAATAACTGCTATGAACGCGTAATTTAATCATCAACAAACTTACTGAGCACAGCAAAAAGAACAAGGAAGAATGGCCAGTACACGATGCACAGTGAAAAATATCAGAACAAATGAGAACCGCACTAAATATCAGGAGAAAAAACAAATACAATAAAGAAAAGGAAAAGAAAACCCAACCACTAACATGAAGCGGAGGAAAATATAAAGTATAAACAGGTGAACTGTGCTAATAGAAACAAATTAATCAGATGCTGATTTGTGCAAAATGTAGTGAAATAGAGAAAGGTGGAAACAAATTAAATCAGAAACAAATTAAATGAGAAGCACAGCAAAGCAACTAGAAAAAACAGAAGGAAAAAAAAGGTGGAAACAAATAACATCACATCAGCTTAATCAAGAAAAGCTTAAATACTGCCAAAATTTCAAATAGATTGATTATCCATAAAAAGGCATTCGTCTCAGGCCCAAATAAAATGCTACACACATCTATGCTTTGTTCCATCTCTTTTTGTTAAATTATGGTTTTCATGTGATAAAAAATTAAAAATAAATTAAAAAATAAAAATCAATAATGTATATATACCAAATTATAAATCAATAAGTATTATTGTCTCTTGAATTATGAATGTCATGATGATAGCGACATAAAAATATTTAATTGAAATTATTCTCCGATTGAATGAAGAATAAAATCTAGAGAAGTGAGTGGATACATGTATCTATGCCCCCAAAAAGAATTGTCTTTAGCTACTTGGTTCAGATTCATCCAACTCAATAAATAATAACATTTTCAGAGATTAACGGAACTTGGTCCTAATTTTTTGTGAATTTTTCATAACTTTGAAAATAGCATAAACATTACCGCAACTTGTAATTGCAACGAATTGAAATGGCTTCAGTATATTTCTTGATTTCGTTCATTTTGCACGCTTTCCATTATTGATGGTTTGACACTCATCACTGCTCTTCTGTCATATGATCAAACAAATTAAATTATATGTCAGGTTTTATTTTTCAAGAATTTTGGTAGAAACTAGTCAAGGAGAATAAGTTGAGAAGTTTTGATTCTTTAAATATATAAATGATATTAAGAACAAAGAAAGTAAATAGGTCAAGTATATATATCATGTAATTTAAAAACAAATTTCAATACATTTATTTCTTTTGGTATTTTTCATAATTAAAACTTTTGAGTATTTAGATGAGAAACCGATATTAATCTGAAAGCGACATGTTAGCGACAATTGTAAACAAAACCATGCACTTCATCATCATTATTCATTAATACTTAGTAGAAGTTCATGAAAGAAATTAAAAAAAAAAGAGGAAACTTTCTCACACAAAGGAACCAACTTTCACAACCTGGGTTTCCGAAAGACCTTTGTTAAAAAAGTTAGACCCTTTTGTTCTCCTTCAGAAAGCTAAAACCCTTTTCGCATGAATATAGAGTGAAGAAGAAGATGAAGATGACGAAGAAGAAGCTTACCTAATAAACGAGCTCCAACCAATTCAACAACGAACCAAGGTTTCGCATTAATCTTCTTTCATATTAATGCAGACATCTAGCTGGAAGAATGAAAACAAAAAGGGAAAAATAATTTTAACAAGGTACAAAAAAAAAAAAAAAGAAGCACCTGTATTTATTATGTCAAAAACAAAAGGATTAATTATATGAAGCTGTGTTGAACATCCCACTCATTAGAGTGTTAGTATTTAATAAGCACGAAAGACGGTGGCTCACCTGTGGAAAGACAATCTTATGTTTAACCAGCAACAGAAAAAATTCTCGAAAAGAAATGGAACTGAACTCACGTAACTGGTTTGAACTGTAGAAGTCTCTCACCTGCTGAAGATGACGTGCACCTGATGGGAGAGTTTCAGATATATGAAAACTTTGGTGTGTATGAGATAAAACAGAAAATGAGGAGAAATAGGATGAGATCACAACAACATTTTACAATCAGATTTAACGTTAATCAATTCAAATAGTTTGTTAGAGTATTTTCAAATCAATTTTTAATTTCTATCGTGCAACGTACTTGAAGCTTTATTGTTGCACCAAATCTGTTATTAAGCTACCATACTAACTTAAACAAGTTAACTATTGTAACTTTAAAAAAAGTAAAACGAACCACCGGCATAATCTAAACAGACTTAAACGGTTAAGATAACTTAAAAATAGAGAATATTGGTGAGAGAGTTTCAGATATTTGAAAACTTTGGGGTGTACGGGATAAAACAGAAAATGAGGAGAAATAGGATGAGATCACAACAACTTTTGACAATCAGATTTAATGTTAATCAATTCAAATATTTTGTTAGAGTATTTTCAAATCAGTTTTAAATTTTTATTATGCAACGTAGTTGTTCCTTTATTGTTGCCCCAAATCTGTTATTAAATTACCATATTAACTTAAACAAGTTAACTATTGTAACGTTAAAAAAGTAACATGAACCACCTTCTTAATCTAAATGGACTTAAACGGTTAGGATAACAAAAAAATAGAGAATATTGGTTAAAATTTCAAAAGTTTGTTGAAATAATCAGCTATAAAAATCTGTGATTTTCAAATGTTTTAAACGTGCTTACTCAATTAAATAAATTTCACTGATACGCAATACAATCAGTTTACACAAGTGGAGCACAAAACATTTCTTAAGCCAAATACACCTATCTGGTACTCCTCTATTTGGGTTTCTATGTATATGTTTTTATATATGATACTATGAACTGTTTCACATTAGATTGTATTCTTTTCTCACGATGAACATCGATTTTTTTTTTTATTTCAGATTGTTGAAGTTCCTAATTTTTACAGTAAAAGCCAACTATATGGATCTTCAGCCAAGTAAGTAACAAACAATTTTTTGCGTCTCGTGTATTTTGTATTTGAAATTTTTTTTATACTTTTCCTAAACTCACTCTAAATCAAAACAAACGCCCCTTCAAAAAAAATATATCTTTAACTGAAAAAATGTATAGCACTAACAAAACATTTTCACAATAGCATATAAAAATTAACAAAAGTCACAAAGTATAATATAGTGAATGATCAGTACCTTAACCCAGATGCTCAAATAATATTATCAACAATAAATTAAGAGAACAAATAAAGAAAATTGTCAATATAAAAAATTCAATAGCAGTAGAATTAATTCAATATGAACAGACTGCATTGAAGTTAAAATTTCAAACATTAATATCTCAAAATTCAGCAGAATCATCAATAATACATGTATGCATGTTCAGAATAAATTTAAAATTTCAGATGTATAGAGCCAGGGAAATAGAATCAGCTAGTGTTAGAGACTGAGACTTGATACCTGAGAGGGTTGAAGGGTTGAAGCATAGAAGCGGCGAGGACCAGCGGAAGGGCTCCGAGAGGCGGCGACAACCCACGGCAAGGAACAGCGACGCGGCAATGAGACACGACGAGGAGCAGCGAAGCGGCGCCACCCACGGCGACAAAGCGAGCTCGGGAGTGTGGGGGCTGCAGAGCGGTGGGGGCTACGGTGGTTGCTCTGGGTTTAACGATGGGTGCGGAAGGAATTAAGAGAGGATGGTGGCGGCTAGGTTTTGTTTCCTTATCAATTCAATCTTCAGGATAGAGGGGACATGAGTTGGGGCCCTGGGAGGAGAACGGGTAGTCCATTAGCTAGGTTTAGTGGTTTTTTTTTTTCTTTAATAAAATTCAAAACAATACCGTTCCGGACAAACCAAAATTAATGATACAGCATTAATTTTAAGATTTCGTATAATTAATAAAATATTGATGTCAATAATGTACATAACTAGCAATCGTTATTATGTTATGCCCTTAAATAAGTAATAATTATAAATTACTGATATTTATTAATCTATGAATCCCATATTATTATACTTATAATACCTATACATATATGTTAAAATCATAACTGCGTAAAAAAGCCATAACTTATAATAGCTATAGATGTTTATATTAGTATCCGTATAGATATTTTTAAATAATATCTTTATTACTGAACATAATATTATTCTTATGATAATTTCTCATATAATGTTTCTCATATATATTATCTAACTCGCTTAGCGCTTTTTTTTTGTTTTTGAAAAATAAAAATTTATCAAAATTAACCAAAAAATAATAGTTAAAAAATTAAATACAAATAAAAAATAGTCAAATTATAATATAATTACTTTTGTAGTATTATCCGTTCTCTTTATTTTAGAATTATGTTGGACTATAAATTTTTATTATTCATGATTCTACTGTTACTTATAATTAATTTTTTTATTTATTTTGTCTTTTTTTTATAGGATTATAGTTTATTTTATTCAAATTTTTTATCATAAACGTAGTATACAATAATTTTTAGTTACAAATTTTACAAAGTCACACTAAAAATAAAAAAATTAAAAGAAAACAAAGAAAGAGTGCATCAAAGTATAAAAAAAAATCATCAGACAAGTAAAATAATAAAAATTTCATAAAACCAACAACATATATCATATAAACAAAAAAATACAATAAAACCTAAATAAAATTCATATGCATAAAAAATAAAAAAATATCATACATAACATAAATATAATATAATAAAAGATAAAACAAAAAGAAGTCACATAAACAAAAAATTATAACCGTAACTATTATAACGCTGCATTTTATTAATTAGTTCAAAAGGAGGAAAGAACAGAGATTTATCATTTGTTAAAGTATAATTAAAAATGGTATTTAACAATAAAATGTATAATGGTTAATAATGAAGTAATGATTGATAAATCCAAAATGAAACTGTAAGGGACCTTTTATTCCAAATTAAAAGGTGGTTGAAAATAAAAAATAAATTATTGATAATAACATAAAAACAAAACAATTTCAACCTAGTTGCATGACACCTAAACAATAATTTAGTTAAAATAAGTAGAAGTAATAACATATTTAATAAATGACATTAGTTACACATTGTTCACTTTAAAGTACGTGGACAAACTTTAATTGGTTTCTCATGTTTTTTTACGTCACTATTAATTGGTTTGATGTATTTTGATACTATACTAGATATTGATAAAATCTGGATTTCAAAATTACGGAGTAGTGTGGAATATAGGCAAGGACTGAACCATTTTTTAGACTTTGCGTTTGCGAATGCATCCTCTGATGGCATGATAAAGTGTCCATGTCCTAAATGCGGGTTTCAACTTATGCAAACAAGAGAGGATGCGTACGACCATCTGTTGTTACGACCATTTCCCGCTGGATATACTATTTGGGTGCGTCATGGTGAGAAGCCGGTTGAAGAGAGGCCGGGATTGGGACGAGTAGATGACAATCTGATATCTCAAGTGAATCAGATGCACCAAATGGTGAACGAGGCATTCAATTTCCCGATCCAACATGGGAGTGAGGACATCACAACAATCGAACATGCAGAAGATAATGAAGACGTGTTACCGAGCCTGTATGAAGGTCCAAGTCGCGCGGCGCGGGATTTTAACGATTTACTGTCAGATGGAGAACAAGA
This sequence comes from Arachis stenosperma, assembly GCF_014773155.1. Classification (NCBI taxonomy): domain Eukaryota; kingdom Viridiplantae; phylum Streptophyta; class Magnoliopsida; order Fabales; family Fabaceae; genus Arachis; species Arachis stenosperma. Next base: position 12,886,340 of record NC_080377.1, read on the forward strand.
GTTATATCCCGGATGCTCAAAGTACTCCAAATTGTCATTTTTAGTGAAGCTTTATCATATCAAGTGTATGTGTGGTGTGAGTGACAAGGCAATGACAATGATTCTTGACTTACTGCGGGACGCATTCGAACAAGCAAAACTTCCAAAGACGGTGTATGAAGCCAGGAAGACAATAAGAAAGCTGGGTATTGAATACGCTAAGATAGATGCTTGTCCAAATGATTGTATGTTGTACCGAGGTGATGATGCGAACCTCACTAGGTGCAAGAAATGTGGGTGTTCAAGATGGAAGCAGAAGACTAAAAAGGGTTCTATTCTTAGGCTCAACGTACCAGTGAAGAGAAATGGAAAACTTATAGCAGCCAAGACCCTTCGTTACTTTCCCCTCATACCACGACTGCAACGGTTATTCATGTGCAGCAAGACATCGAGTGATATGTTATGGCATAAACAAGCGTCGAATAACGATGGTTTTCTTAGGCATCCAAGGGACGCTGAAGCATGGAAAAAATTTGATGCAAAGTATACTAATTTTTCAGCGGATCCGCGCAATGTTCGCCTGGCCTTGGCGAGCGATGGGTTTAATCCCTTTGGGAATATGAGCACAAAGTACTCCATCTGGCCTGTGATTCTTATTCCGTACAATCTACCACCTTGGATTTGCATGAAGCAGACATCTTTCATTCTATCCACGCTTATTCCTGGGCCGAAAATGCCGGGTAACGACATAGATGTTTATTTGCAGCCTTTGATAGATGAGTTGAAGCAATTATGGGATGGCATTGAAACCTATGATGCCAAAGAGGGAAACACTTTCAAGATGTGTGCGGCACTAATGTGGACTATCAGCGACTTTCCAGGATTGGGAAACCTATCCGGCTGGAATACGCATAGTGGGTTAGCCTGTCCGACGTGTAACTTAGATGCTAAGCCACATCGGCTGAAAGACAGTCAAAAATGGTGTTTCATGGGCCATCGACGCTTTTTAAACCAGGGACACAAATACAGACTAGACCGGAATAGATTTGATGGCAGGTCGAAGGTAGAGATCCGCCAAAGAAGTTATCCGGAACAGATGTATTGAGGCAGCAGTCTAATGTGCACGTTTCATTTGGGAAGAGTTCAAGTGTGACATCTAAAAAAAGACGCAATGGCCAGGATGCGGATGAAGATGATTCACATTGGAAGAAGAAGAGTGTTTTCTTTGACCTCCCGTACTGGGAGGATCAGATGTTGCGTCATAACCTCGATGTGATGCATATAGAGAAAAACGTGTGTGACAATGTGGTCTTCACTATCTTAAACGATAGCAGCAAATCAAAGGACAATCTAAAAGCTCGCAGAGATTTACAATGCATGGGTATAAGGCCTGAATTATGGCCGGGGGAAGGTGGTAAATATCCTTCTGCAATATTTGCGATGTCAAATTCACAGAGGGATGTTTTCCTGAAGACTTTGCAGAATGTGATATTTCCAGATGGTTACTCTAGCAACGTTGCTCGTTGTGTTGATTTGCGACAGCGCAAGTTATTTGGGTTGAAAAGTCATGACTGTCATATTCTGATGGAACAATTACTCCCAATTTTGGTGAAGTTTTCTCTTCCGAGTCCGGTGTCCAATGTGATTGCAAATTTGTCGTCATTTTTCCGAGAACTTTGTGGGAAAGCCATAAACCCTATGCAGCTTGCTGAGCTTCAAAATCATATTGTGCAAACCTTGTGTCAGATGGAGATGATTTTTCCTCCATCCTTCTTCACCGTCATGGTTCACCTCACCGTGCATCTCGTTGATGAGGTTACTCTTGGTGGACCCGTACAATATAGGTGGATGTATCCAATAGAAAGGTTAGCTTACTGATAAACCCCTTTAGTACATTCAAATCAATTAATTGTGTATATACTGAGTATTTTATTGTATTTTTATAAAAGGTATTTAGGACGTCTGAAGCAATATGTTCGTAATAGAGCACAACTGGAAGGCTCAATTGCAGAAGGATATTTATCTGAGGAAATCCTGACTTTCTGTTCTAGGTATTTGGATAATATTGAGACTAGAATTAACCGACCCGGGCGAGTTGACGATGAGCCTGTTGACGTTCCTCACAATTCAGAGGAGAGTATCTTCCCAGCTATTGGCAAGGCATTAGGGGCAGTTTCGCATTTCGAACTCACTCCAATGTAAAAACATCAAGCTCATCGTCATGTGCTAGTCAACTGCGATGCCGTTGTTCCGTTCCTTGAGTAAGTATACGCATGTATTTCTAACACACCAACGTAACTCTTTTACCCTAGTTTCTAGTTGGACTAATTTTCTTCTCTACAATAAAGTACATTTAGGGAAAATACAAAGCGAAGCATGCGTCATCAGACAAGGTCCCCAGCTAAGATTGATAGTGTCGTCCATGCAGAATTTTCTCGGTGGTTCAATGCTCAGGTTGACAGAATACTAACCTGACCAATGTTTTTTTAGCCTGTAATTATTACACTTGAGTTATCTAATTCCGTTGTTGATTGATAATTAGAAGTTGTTAATTGATTTGAATGCCTCTAAAGCTAGTCTTTCTTTTAGGAGTTGATTAGGACTTGAGGAATCAAATTAATTCATCCACTTGACTTTCCTCCAGGGTTAGAGGTTAACTGAGTGGTAGCAATGAACAATTCTCATCACAATTGAGAAGGATAACTAGGATAGGACTTCTAGTTCTCACACCTTGCCAAGAGCCTTTTATAGTTGTTAGTTTACTTTCTTGCCATTTATCTTTCATGCCTCCTATCAAAACCCCAAAATAACTCATAACCAATAACAAGACACTTTATTGTAAGTCCTAGGGAGAACGACCCGAGGTTTGAATACTTCAGTTTATAAAATTAGGGGTTTTTTACTTGTGACAAACAATCTTTTGTATGAAAGGATTAGTGATTGGTTTAGAAACTATACTTGCAACGGGAATTCATTTGTGAAATTCTAAACCGTCAAAAATCTAATCATCACATACCAGAAAAACCAAATGTATAAGTTCCATGGCAATGAATAATACATAATCAATGAATGATATAGTAACTAGTAGAGACCTGTTAAGCAAACAAATAAAATTAAAAGCAACAACTAGTTAAAATTAATTGTAACTTTCTCATGCGTGAACGAAGATTACTCAAAGTTACATCATAATTTTTCATCAGACCTTCAATGATTTTCCCTTCATTTGTAGATTTTGAATCCCCTCTGCACAACTGAGACTCAACCTTCTAACAAACATACAAGGATAAACATGATTCATAGATTCAGTTTAACTACATATATGTGGTTCAACTTTTTAATAAATATTATATACGAGGATAAAAATAATTTGGTGGAACTACATCTAACCAAAATTTTGTAAGAGTAAGGGCTCCATGACTAAGTTTGAACTTTCACATGCTTTCTTGACATATGCTTTCTTTACATATGGTTCATCAGTGATGCTGCTTGACCTTATCTTTTGACATGTAAACATCAATGAAAATAAAGCAAGGAACACTAACTTTTTGCTGCATTATACCTAAGATTAGGATTGTTCTCTTCCAATAGTTTACCAACAACAATAGCACCCTCAACCCCCGCATTGATTGTAATTGTGTGCAGAGGAGTCTAGGATGTTTTTCAATACAATGGTACATGCTTCATTTATTTATTTGATGTTAAATTAAATTGAATCTGACAACAATTTTAACAATTTTGATTAGGTTAGATTGGGATTGGGATTGGGATCGAGTACCTTGCCGTACTTTTGAGAGAGGGCGCGCACTTCCTCCGCGATCTCAGATATGATATTTTGCGCCACCGCCTTGCCGTTGATTACGGAGCGACAGTGGCGCAAGTGTGATGGAGCGATGACATGCACGAGAGCAGCAGACCGATGAGCGGGGGCAGTAGAGCGATGACTGATACTCTGCGGCAGCAGAGAGGGAAGGTTGGTGAAACAATGGAGGTGAAATGGTGGGGTTAGTTAATTTTTGAGGTGAAATATATGAAATGAGGGACACAAGAAGTAAAAGCGGTTGTAATTTTTTGTTGATAAAAATTGACGGTAATATCGTCGATTTTAGTTAAATAAATAATCAACACTTTAACCGTTTATTTTATATAATAAATCTACACCATTAGTCTAATTTCAAAAAGAGATCTCCATCGTCTAAATTTATTGACGACAAAAGCTGTCGATATTATAGTTATCAAAATAGACGACTTGTTTGTCGATTTTTTTTAAAAAATTTTAACCCACTACTCTATCGGCAGTGTGACGATAAAAGGGAAGGTGTTAGAAGATTGCAAAAACAATAGACGATATGGCCGTCAATTTTAATATTTTATTTCTAATAATTTCTTTTTCATTTTATCGACGACAAGCAATCCAAAAATATCGAGAAAAAATCTGACCATCAGTTTTTGGTGTCGATAATTACACTATTTCTTGTACTGAATAGACATAGAAGCATATAAACGAACACTTAGCGTGCACATATATCAAAGATGTAAAATCAATGCAACTAAGTAAAAGTTGATAATTCAAATTCAAGTCAATGCTATTCAACTAAATTTCAGCAATAAAACAATTAGTTTTTTAACATCAATTCACACAAATTCAGCATATTCAACACAAATTCAACAACATTATCCATCAATTCAGTCAACTTCTAATACTTTCAACAATATAACACAAACTAATAATCTTAAAACTAACCTATCTTAACCACCTAAAATCCACTAAAATAAAAAATAACTCTAACTAAATTAACTAACTAAAATTAGAATAATAAAACAACTTAACCAAAACAGAATTTGAAGAAGAAAGAGAAACAAAGTTTAAAGAAAATTGGAATGCAGAACAAGGAGAGAACAGAGAAGAGGTGAAGATGCAGCGGCACTATGTTGTTGCTGGAGCTAGAGCTGGTGAAAGGGTGGTTGCCGAATGCTGGGCGCAGCAGCGGCGCGATGATAGTGGGGGCAACGGTGGTTTGACGAGACAAGGAGAAAGGAGAAGAGGGAAAGAAGGAGAAGAAGGAGGGGTCGGTAGTGAGTTGACAGCGACGAAGAGGGGCTATGATGGTAGTGGTCTCGGCGGTGGTGGCAGATAATGGTGGTGATGGAAAGAGTGGAAGAAGTGAGAGAGAGGGATGGTGATGATGGTGGTAAATCCCGAATGAGGGGGAAGAGGGTTCATAATTTGAATTTACGCCATATTATCGTCAGATTATTGTCGAAAAAATTCGACGGTACACCATTGCGGGTAACCAAAATGCAACATTTCACTAATTGGAGTTACCGTCGGATTTTTCCAACAATAATTTCGACGGTAAAGGATGCGCCAGTTTATTTTTTTTCCTCCAAATATTACCGGCAGATTTACCATCAGAAACCTAAATCCACTAGTAATTACTTAACCTTACGAATTCGACGTCGTTACCGCCAGTAAATCTGCCACTACTCTGTGACGCTAAATTCGACGGTACTCAATATTTTTTTATAGTGAAATAAATAAGAATAATAGAAATTCAAATTTTGTATTTTAGTCCAAATATTAGAAAATTTACATTTTTATAAACTTATGAATTTAAAACGAAATAATCAACAATTCCTAAAAATTCATTAAAAACAATCATTTAACTCATTAGCATCGAAAGAATTATTACCAAAATTTTTTATGTTAAAAAAATTAAGAACTATTTGTTCTACACTTAATTTTACAAATTATAGAAAAATGATAATTTAATTGATATAATATTTCAATTATTTTTCAAATTATATATTGTATAAATATAATTGATTTTTTATATAATATTAATTTTGATTTAATGGGTCCGACTGATATTTTTACCAATTAACTACTAATAACCTATCAGTATTTTTGCAAGTCCATTTTATTGATGAGTTTTTTTTTTTTGTTAGAGTCAATTTCTATAGTATTCCTAAATTGGTTTTTTTTTTTTTTTTTGTTAGAGTCAATTTCTACAGTATTCCTAATAAATTGGTAAGCTAAAAATTATTGTTTCGAATCCTAACACTTACTTAAGCAAACGAGTGAACTGACCACTAGATCGACCTAAGTTGGTTGTGAACTTTGACATTTATTCTCCTTATTATGTGAATCAAGCTAGTGGACTCCACGAACAAAAAAGAAAACAACTTAGTTGACCCAATGATTAATACTTCAAAAGGTTTTCATAGTCTATGCACACATCTCATGGACCCTTGACGATTTTCTATTCAAATAAAAGCCCAATAGATCAACACCGGATGAAGAAAAAAGAGCACTTCTCAGTTGGGTGAATCATTGGTGCCAGAGATTATTCGAGACTCCAATAGCAGACAACTATAACTATGGCTAAGATATGGGGTTGAAGATGACAATTGACAAGTGAATTCTATCATCAAAATGAATTCTTTGTTTGCAATCCAACTGATTAACAGTGCCTTAGTGCAGCATCACTCCTCCACCTCTTTGATTCGGGCAATTCAGTCCCTACTTGCGAAGCCAGAAAACTAAAAACTTCAGCATGCATCATCGTGTCTTTAGAGAGGCTAACCAAGTCTTCTCGTTCAGCTTTGAGTGGATTGCAGACTTGCAGTGCTTCAATGAAGCTTCTTTCCTTTATCCTAGGGCTTTTGTTGTTTAGTCATTTTCTTTTTCTTTGTGCTTGTGGCCCGTACCTTATCAAAAAATATTTAAGAAGTAAAAACACATTTTTTATATATTTTTTCAAAAAATAATTTTTCAAATTTTGATGGTTTAGAATTGATTTAATTCAAATCTATTAACTTTAATTGTTAAAAAATAAGTCTAAAAATATATTTTTTATAATCTAAATGAGTTTTTTCTTTTCGATAGTTCAATACAAATTCTATTATTTTAATGTATTTTAATTATATCTCTAGATAAGACAATATATAATGTTATATTTTATACTGATATGTTACTGACACTTTAAATAATGGTTATAATTGTCATGCTAATATTATTATTAATGGTATTAACGTTTAAAAATATAATTAAAATATATTAAAAATATTAAAAAAATTAAAATAAATTGAATATTAAAAATAGTTTTAAAATTTGGAAAATGCGAGTAACAAAGATATATTTTAGCTGGCCCTCTTTAAATAATTGTTACATGTTAAAACGTGCTTTCCAAGAGTAAAAAACCATGAACCCACTTGGTGCCTTGTGATGACTTGTGAGTTTTGTTTTTTAATCATTACAAAAAAGCCGGCAAATAGGGCGGATATTTAGCGACAATTTTTTTCAATCATTGCTAAATAGAATCTTCCAGTGGTTCTTATGGCGAATTTAGAGGAGACTACTAAATAATTTCATTTTGCAGTAGTTTGCTGTAACCACCGCAAAATGTCAAGTGGGTAAATACTTAGATACTCGTTTTGCAGCAGTTCTTGTGGCAGATTTGGAGGAGGCTACCAAATGATCTTATTTTACAGCGGTTTTACTATAATCGCCGCAAAATGTTGAGTTGGTGAATACTTAGATACTCGTTTTGCAACAGTTTTCTACTAACCGATGCAATATTATTTTTAACTTGAATTTTTTTTTTGTTTAAAAATTGCCTTGTTAAAACTATTCTAGTCCTCGCTATTTTTTTACTGAAAAACATATTTCAAACACTGCAACTTAATGCATTAAATAAATTTTCAATTTTGTGTTACATAAAAAATAATTCATTAATTAAAAAAATATTTATAAATGAATAACAAAAAACAAATTTACGAATCAGGTTTTCTCTTGTGTTATTAGCGCATTTTGAGTTTGTATTCAAGCATAAATGGTAACAAAAAAATCAAGTAAACGTCCGAATTCATAAAGTCAAAACAAAGTTTAATAGAGCATAAAAATCAGAATTACTAAAGTAAACAAACAAGTATTACTCGTTTTGTCATTTTGTTCGTAGGAAAAGTGTAGAAAAAAAGGCATTAATCGTTCAAAACAACTGTACACACATATCGGAGGTTCTAAAACAATAGCAAAAAAGAGACACGAAGAAGTAATTAATTTAAATTCAGTTCCATAATTTTGACTTGTTTTTGGTAATATAGTGTTGTTTGTTATATGATTGTGTCTTGATGATTAATATAGGAGCAACGACAGGGAAGGCCTATTGGTAGAGGAGAGATATGGGCCATGAGTCATAAGAAAAAGAATGGTTCGTATATGAATGAAGATGCGCGTGTTGTTGGGGTAAATCATGTTCTTTACTTTTTCAAAATTTTTTTTGCAATTAATACCATTGAATTTAAATTAGTGTAAATCCGGATCTCACATGTCTGCGGGAAGCAATTGAACATATTGAGAGCCAAGACCTCTCCAGCAAAAAATTTTCACAGAATGATTCTCTTGCACAAGTGCTTGGAAAGGAGCACCTAGGAAGAGTTCGTGGACTCAGTTTCGGTCCATGTCCTTCTCAATATTTTCGTAATATTCCACAGCAGTCTAACTACGGTGTGCAGATTGAGGAGTATCAGATGGAGATTGTAAAACTTAAGACGGAGGTAGCAGAACTCAAGGCAGCAGCAGCAAAGGAAAGGAAAAATAGACAGAGAATAGAAGCAGAGGCAGCAGAAGAGAAGGCAAAAATGCAGACAATGAGAAATTTGTTAAGATACATAATCCAACAACAAGGAGGTAATTTGCCACCTGAAATAGCTGCAGATTTGGATTCTTTAAGAAGTGCACTAACCTCAGAACATGCAAGATGATGTGCGGGCACTAATGATCTGAATGATCAATGTTGGAGTCTGAATACTTTTTAATTGTTCACTGTCCTAATAACTTTTGAGATATTTATTTGTAGTTTATTTTTGTTACTTTATTTGTAGTTTACAGTTATACTGTCTATTGAATTCAAATTATTATTATAATGATTCACTTTTGCATATATATTTTTGTTGTTTCGTGTGTTTTAGTTTGATTGGGTATTGGTTGTTTTAACAAATTAAAGCAACTGAGTGGAAGAACATATAAAGAATAAAAGAATTGGTATATATTATTATAAATTCGGATTTTTGAAAAAAATTGTAACGCTACATTTGGCAGCGATTTTTAATCTGCCGCTATATCTTAAATGAATTTGTCAACGGATGGCATTTTGTAGTGGTTAACAACCGCTACCATCTCCAAGCAGTCCTATTTACGATTTCGTAGCGAATAAAACCGCCGCAAAACTATGCTGCTGCAAAATACCATTTAGCAGCGGTTATACCAGCGGTTACTTTTAACTGCTGCTTAAGGTTTAGCCGCACACTATCTTTCAGCGGGTATATCAACCGCTGCTATCCGTTTGGCTAATCGTATTCAAAACCACTGCTATTTGTCGAATGTGGTGTAGTGTTTTTTTATTTTGACATTTTAAATTTTCTTTTCCCTCTAGTTTATGCTGCTTCACATTTATTTTTAGCTTCTCTAGTTCTCTTCCGTCTTTCAACTTCTACCATCGCTTAGAGCCTGAATGCGAGACTGTTAGTCCTCTACTATAATAAAGTTGCATTTGTTTGTCAACTCCACTAAACAAATAACGGTGAATCTAAATAATGTGAATAATGGATTGTAAATTTAGTTCAATACATATAAAAAATAAAAAATACTATACAAATTATCTAAATAAAAAAATTCACTTAGTTATTCCAAAAAAAATAATCATCCCAAATCTTAATTTACTAAAATATTTCATTTTAATATTCTCTTTTTTCTCAATTGGTTGCCATCTCCCACTTTTATCAATAATCATCCCACTGCACTGTCACTGTTTGGCTTGTCACACGCTGCCACCGGCGCCCCTCACCCATAATAAAAATAACCATCAACTACTTAAGGATAAAAATAATCATTTGAAGACCTAATGAATTTAATATCCAACATATTTTCATTATATATTAAATCCAATTGAATCAAAATAATCATCCACATAAGAATTAAAATAATCATCTACATACCTACTAAAATGACCCTCCTAAACTGCCCATTAAAGTAGTAAAAGAAGGAGATGAATGAATAGAACCAACAACCATGATCAAGCTCCCTTCACTCCACATAAGAGTGATGAACATACCAAAATGCAGCCACGTATGACAACGTATGTTGTTCGAATCTGTCGCAGAAGATGACGCTGTCAGCTGAAGGATAGGCAGCAGCGGCTGGTGTCTGGGCGGCAGTGGGCTACGAGGGAGGATGCACGGGCAGCGGCGGGTGGGCAGCAGGAAGGAGACTGCCCGAGGCTTGTGCGATGCGATCGCACGTTCGCAGAAAGCTTGATCGCATGTTCGTGGTGAGGTGTGACGCTGTCGGGTGAAGGATGGGCGGTGGCGGCTGGGGTCTGGGCGGCAATGGGTTGAGGGGGAGGATGCACTGCCGATGGCAGTTGGGCAGCGCGAAGGAGGTTGTTCGGGGCTTGTGCGGGCGTGATTGGACGTTAGTAGAGAGGCTGGGCGGCTTCGGCTGGAGTCTAGGCATTGGGGGCTAGAATCTAAGCGGTGATAGTGAGAATTTGGGCGGTGTCTGATCGGAGATCGAGGAAGTGAAGCAGCGACTGGGTTACTCTACAGACTGGAGTTTGCGAATAGAAGAGTGAGGTTAGCGTGATAATGGGGTAACTGATTTGGTTTAATTTAAAATCCTTATTTTTTAAATTTCAAAACTTGAAATAATTAATAATTAATTAATAAAAAGTTTTATTCCGTTTTCCTTTTTTATTCCATTGTTCACCTTGTTTACCTCCCTCATTGTTTTCTCGTACTTTTTCTTTGTTTATAGGTGTTGAACATTGAAACAAGTTAGAGATACTAAATTAATATATTGTGTCATTTTTAATAGGAAAGAGAAAATAAAACCCAAAAACGATTATAAGAGATATAACTTATTTTTTATTCTATTATTTTTATCAATTTTAATAATTATATTTTTGTCATTGTATTTTTTTAATTTTTTGTATGAAAAAATAAAATTTTTTATAATTTATTATAGTTTATTACTAAATAAAATATAAAAATACTAATTTTTATATTTTTTATTTTTTATGTCTTATTTTTAGTGTTTTAACATGTTTTATTCTCAAAATCAAACGCAGTCTAAGTGAATAAATTTTTTTAATAATAAAAGTTATTAAAACAAGATGAAAGATAATTTTCTGAAGAATTATATAATTGTTTATTTTGGAAAAGAAATTGTTGCCTACATTAATAAAGTCACTTTAGATATGATAATTAATGAGTATATCATCAGCCACAATTGAATATAGGATATCAATTGAACCCATCTTCGTAAAATTCTAATTCCATGGTTATCTGGTTCGCCCATAAGAGGGATGATTGAAACGAACGAAAGTAACAAGTAGTTGTATGTCATGTTCAGCCAAGTCGTCTAGAGTCAATTTGTCTTATCAACCAACCTTTTCTAATGTCCGGCGCGGGACATGAATAGGGGTGGCAAACGGGTCTAAACCCGCCGGGTTGGCCCGCGTAACCCGCCAAAAAAGGCGGGCTGGGCTGAAAAATCGAGACCGCCAAATAGCAAAAGCCCGCCTAACCCGTACCGCTTAAACCGCGGGTTTTGGCGGGCTTTGGCGGGGCGGGGCGGGCTTTTCCGCCGGGCTAAGGTTTTTATTAGTGAGGGGGTATTTTTGCAATTTTTTTGTCAATACCTAACTTCCCCCAACCTAACTTACAAGAGTATGAAGATAAAAATTAAGTGTTTTGAATTATGTTTATGTTATTTTGGAGACAATATTTATAATTATGTTTTGGATTATATTTATTTTGCTTTGGAGAGAATATTTATACTTATATTTTGAATGAAAATTTGGTTTATAATTATATTTATTAGATATTTATAATTACAAAGACTTTAATGTTTGTGAATATAAAAAATATAATTTTTTATGCCATTAAAAATTATAAATTTATTAATATGATTGTGAAATTATATATATTACTTAGTAGTTAATAGTAAAAAAAAAAAAGGAGGAGCTTTGGCGGGCTTAGCCCACCAGCCCGCCAGCCGCAGTTAGGCGGGGCGGGCTAGGATTCTAGGACCGCCTCATTAGGCGGGGCGGGGCGGGGCGGGCTTCCCCGCTTATTGAATATTTATTGAATATTTATTTTACTAGGTGTGCAAATAGTTATTCTAATATTAAGATTTAGGTGGATAATTTAAAAGTGTAGTGTATTTTGATTTGATTGGTTATTGTTCATGTTGTTAAAAAAATTATTGATTATCTAACATAACCTTTTTTTAAAACCAAGTTGACTCTAATATAACGTAAAAAGATTGGGAGTAACTTCATATTTAATTAATCGATTATACTACGTATATATCAAAATCAGCTATCAAACTACTAATATAAAATATGTTTTGGAATATAAATACACATTAAAAATAAATTAAACTACATATGTATATATTTATACACAAATATATTGGTAACTGATTTTAGTATACGAATAATATTTTTGTTAATTAACATATATGATTTTAAATTTTAAAAATTATATACAATAAATTAATAAAATTTAATAATATTAGATAATATTTATATCAAAATAATTTTTTTTTAAAAAATTATATTATATAATATAAAAACATAAAAATTTTAACATTTAATCCTTAATTTGATTTAAAAAATATGATTTTGGATCTAGATGGATTTATCCAAAATATAGTTGGAATTAGAGTATTAGACCCAAAAGTAATAACAGAATACCCGATAAAATTAACAAATTTAAATTAAACAAAAAATATGTTTTGAAAATTAGACTGAAATTCAATTTTGGAAGTAATTTTTTAAGAATATTCTCTTCGACAAGTCAATAATTAATCCGTTTTGAATCGAAATTATATTTAAGAATTAATCGACCAATAAATTACTATATATATACAAGACTACAAAACAGAATTTAAATTTTTAATATTTAATTAAATAGATTAATAAATTAATTAGTAGATAAATCCAAGTTAATTACGTACCTAGTGGACTGACTTATTCATAATTCCAAAGGTTTTCATAAACTTTGCACGGACGAACCATTATGAGCAATGTTTTTGTTTAAACAAAAGTCCAATACATCAACATCAGATGGAAAAAAAAAAATATTAAACTTACTCAGCTTGGTGAACCATCCGGTGATCCTCAACTCTTTCTTCAGCAACGACGGTGAAACTGAAAAACAAAATGTAATCCACTCATTAGCAGCGGGCCTACTGCATGCTTGATTTTTTTTTTCTTTCTTTTTTTTTGTTATCTATAAATTTCTTGGAGTTCAATCTAGACCTGCATATATCTTGAAATTCTTTTTTCTTTTTCTTTTGTTTTTTTAAATGCCAGGGAACAATGATGGCGTTTACATGCATGCATATACTTAAATAAAGGTCTGTGTCGTCCCAGTAATTTCCAGGTCTTTTCCTACTCCATTAACTGCCGTCAGTTCTCCCGTGCTCTCTACGTGCAACCCACACATAGATATCATAAGTCTCTCCATCCAGCTCTAATGATATAAAATTATTAAATATTTATTTATAAAAATATACTAAAAGTCAATCAAATTTATTATTTTTGATTAATCGTTAATGAATAATATTTTAAAAAAAAATATTAGAATCCATCAGAATTTATTATTTTTAGTTAAGTTACTTAATCATTAACTTAATTTTTTTAATTTTGTTTCTTTAGTATAGCAATTTAACAATATATTTTATCCCATACTTTAAAATATTAATGAATAACTGATAACCAAAAATAATAAATACTTGATGATTTTTTTAATATCTCTTATATTTAAAACTGTAGGTTAAAAATATATTATTAAATTATTAAACTAAAAAAATTAAATTTATAATTAAAAAAATTAACTAAAAATAATAAATTCGGTTGGCTTTTAATTTTTTTTATTAATTTTTATATTATATAAATTTAATACTAGATTAAAAATTATATTGTGATTGAAACAACTCACAAGTTAGTTATGAATGTAGAAAGATTTTTATGTTGTGTTTTTTAAATAATTGTACTCTTTAAGAAAACAAAGAAATTAAATGAGAGCTTAACACAAAAATGGAAATATAAAAATGGAAGTTGCAGAAAAGTAATCGCCCGACAGATAGAGCCCCAGCAATAGTGGCTAGGGTCATGGGATATCAAATATAGAAGAAGTCTTGAGATAAAGATATCAAAAATATATTTTTTTAAAAATATTTTTTAAAAATTAAAATTTAATATATATAATTAATTAAATTATGTTATTTTTATTAAAATTAGACTGAATAAATTAATTTAACTAAAAAATTAATAAATTAAATTTTAAATTAATATAAATTAATATTTTTTATAAAAAATAACTAAAATATTTTTATTATATATATATATATATATAAATTTTAAAAAGTCTAAAAATTCTAACGCTATAGACAGTAAACATTTTAATTAATATATATAATTTTATTAGAATTTAGAATTTTTGAAATTAATATATATAATAAAAATATTTTAATTATTTTTTATAATAGAAGTATTATAGTAATTTTTTTATAAAAAATAATATTAATTTAAATTTATTTAAAATTTGATATACTATTTTTTGATTAAATTAATTTGTCTGATCTAATTTTGACAAAAATAATACAATTTAATCGATTATATATATTAAATTTGAATTATTAAAAAATATGTAAAAAGAAAAAGACTTTTTTAGACAAAGATAAGTGACACAGTTAGTCATAAAAAACGCGCACATACTGGCTATAAATATATTTATATAAGGCGGTTATATACATTAGTATTCAGCAAACATGAAGGTATAACTTTACTTTTCTTTTTATTAATTAACTATAGATCTACCCAAATTAAACGCTATGTGTTGATCTGCATGCAGCAAAAAATAGTAATAGAGGTCACAATGGAGAATGAGAAATGGAGAAGCAAGGCTCTCAAAATTGCTTCAGAGGAAAAAGGTGGGTGAATAATCTCATGCATTATGCGTACCATTCGTTTTTTAATAAGGTTAATTTTCATGTACTCACAGGCGTGACTTCGGTATCAGTGAATGGTGATAACAAATTGGAAGTGATTGGTAACAACGTGAACACGGTTTGCCTTGCTAAGCAGCTCAGCAAGAAGTTTTGCCCAGTCACAATCCTCTCTGTGGAAGTACTGAAACCACCCAAAGAAAAAGAAAAAGAAAAAGAAGTAGCACCACCACCAGCAGCTCCAGCAGAAAACCCTCC
Organism: Arachis stenosperma; assembly: GCF_014773155.1. Classification (NCBI taxonomy): domain Eukaryota; kingdom Viridiplantae; phylum Streptophyta; class Magnoliopsida; order Fabales; family Fabaceae; genus Arachis; species Arachis stenosperma. Next base: position 12,901,593 of record NC_080377.1, read on the forward strand.
TCGTCGTCATGATGACGGATGTGGTGACGGCAACATCCCTTTTATACCGGGACGGTATTATCCACCGTGTGATCGGATGGTGGTTGTCGTCTGTGATTCATACAATGACTGTTATGAACCTGGTTGCACTATCTTCTGATGATGGATGGATATTCACCACCACGCCAATAATATAGTGCAGGCCTACTGCATTACTCTTCTCCACTTATCTCTCTCTCTCTCTCAAGTGGTGATTCGAAAACTCATCAAGTTTTTGCTAAAATATAGACACAATGGAAGAATCTTAATCATCCATCTTGTATGGTTTCACGTACAGTACTAGATAAATGATTATTAAAATCTTGGTTCCTCTCTATATTTAACACAAACGAATTTATGAATCTGTCTTTGTTAATATTCCAATACTGCAGAAGCAGAGCTAGATGAAATATTAGAGAAGAACAAAAAATATTTACACAATAAATAAAACTAAAATAAAATTTTAAGAGAAAGCTAAATTAAAATATATATATAATTTATATATAAAAAATTAAAATTAGGAGGCTTCCTTCGTATGTATATAGCTCCGCCCCTTAATTCCTCGAACAGGCATGCACGTACACTTGAATTAGGGTTGATTCAGTTGGACAATCCTTTTATATATATGCTACAAGATCAGATCAAGTCATTTTAATAATTAAATTTAATTAAATTAGTCTAATAATGTAATGATTGATAATAAAAAGTTTAAGTTAAAGAAAAAAAAAGAAAAACTATAAGAAGAATAAAAAAGACTTAATTAAATTTGATTAAAAAATAACTTATTTACCTAATTTTTTTTTAAAGTATAGTTAGGTCTCATGTTCAAGAAATGGTTAATTGTATATTTCCGTCGACAACGTATCAAATCACAACACAATGGGTCATCTTCGCTTACTTTTAAGCTGTGTTTAATAATTTTTTGTGCGTAATATATGTGGTGGCTTAGGACATTTTTTTATTGAAAGTAATTAATTTAGATCGGTTAAATAGTCAATTTATTTATCTATTTAAATAAATATTAAAAATTTTAAATTTTATTTTATATATGCAATAATTTGTTAATTAGTAATAGACTATTTTAAATAGAACTTTGATTTGCATAAATTAGTCGTTATTCGATTCAAATTAAAAAATACTGTGAATAAAAAAATTGTTTTAATTAAAGGCAATTTTACTTATCGAAAATAAAAAACAGTTATGCTAAATATAAGATAAGACAAAATATTAAATACAAAATACAAAAATTAAAATTTTTATATTTTATTTAATAATAAAGTGAATATAAGATAAAATAAATATAAAAAAAATATAATTTACTTTTATTTTTTCTTTCATACAAAATTTAGAAAAAAAAATAAATTCGTAAAAAATGTAATTATAAAATATTGATATTAACAATAAAAAGAAAAAATAAATTATTTCCATCCAATATCTTTATGATTTTTTTTACAAGAAAAACAAAAAAATATACTAAATTCAATATTTCATAACACAATAATATTTTTATTCGTATTTTATTTGTCAAATACAATTTTATATTTTTGTATCATATTTCAGTGTCAAATGTTTGTAATCAAACGCTCCTTTACCCGTATAGTTTTATGGTTGACACTGTATTTATAGTTTATACATTCAAAATTGTTTATTCCTCTTCATCTTAATTCTGAGGTCACTTTCTTGCCGTCTTCATGTATCTTCAATAGTTTAACCAAATTGAATAAAGTATGAAATAATCACAGATCCAAACTTAAAAGATCAAATATTAGTGTTACAAGTTCAAATACCATAATTTGAGAAAGGAGGAAGAGGAGGGGAGGCAACAATTACATATGTTCCAATGGTTTGTTTAGCGTAAAAATTTATTAACATGGTTTTAAACTGTAAAACCTAATTAAAAATCAAATAAACCTAGAGAAAAGTCAATGATTACCCTATATACATGTGGCCACCTCTTTAAACATTTTTTTTTTACCGATTCATGTCTCTAACGTGGAGATTAGAAATGGTTGGTTAAGACAAATTGACTTTAAATAAAGAAGACTTGGTAGCACATGCTGCATGCAGCAACTTGCTACTTTTGTTCATTCTAATATAGATTGTTGCCTCTCATGTAAAAACATTGAATATAATATAATTAAAATTAATTTTAAGATTTTAATGATAATAAAAATGACAACTAAAAATAAACATCATTAAAATTTTAGTATTATTTTAGCAATAATAAAAAGGACAATTAAAAATAAATATAATTTTAATTTCAGTATTATAAAATTTTAGTGGCCACACAAAATTGATAAAAAATAATTGCTAAATTTTATAGATTTTTTGCGATCACTAAAAGTCTTTATCGATAATTTTTATAATTGATGCTAAAATTTTTAGTAACAAAACATAATAAAATAACTAATATCTAATTATCAACAAATATGTTAGTGATTATTTTTATTATTATTATTTAAGATCAAATAAATTGTTACTAAAATTAATTTTTCTTGTAGTGATTAGTTGATGATGTAGATAGCTTTTAGTTATAGTCTCAAAATTAGTTTATAATTTCATATGACTCAATTAATGTCTACTAATTTTGATATATAATAATTAAGTTCATGTGTCAACATTAATGAATAGCCCTACAATACCACATAGGGACATTTAATTATTGTCCACAAAGCATTATTGTGAAGTGAAAGTTTTGTATGGATTAATAATATAATAGACTAACAAAAGTCAAGAAGTTAGTTATTTTAAAAAATTAAAGATTAAATTAATTAATTCGAACATCAGTAAATTACTAAATTATTTTAATTTCTTCGGATAATGTAAGAGAATTAACTTTTTTTCGATTAACATTAACTAATTTTTTTAAAATATGGATAAAAAACCTAAATAAATTAATTGCCAATTTAAATTTACGCAAATTACTCAAACAAAAAAACGTTACGTGCATGTTCTTAATGAATATTTTTATGTAAATCTAAGTAGTCATATTCGATTTAGCATCGTTGATAGTAAATCGAAGCATCTATATTCGATTTAGTAGAGAGACATGCAAATTGAATCATCCTCATTTGATTTATACATGCATGGTTATGATTTTTAGTAAATCGAACGAGTTCAATTTGATTTACCACACGCACATAATGTAATGAATAAATCGACATACATAGGACAAATCGATTTACTATGTATTTAGCAAGATATATAAATTGATGTAAGTTAATTCAATTTACTATGGTGTAGATGTATATAAATAGCTGTTGAATGTGAATTCCTCATCATAGTAACATGTAATGGCTAGTGATGAAAGTTTTATAGTTTTGGTGCACTATAGAGAACCGATTAAGAAAAAAACGTGTTTCATAATTAAGTTTACTGATAAGGATTTGTTTAGTATTTTTCTCAAACCTTCAACATATTTCACCGAGTTTCATAATACTATAATCCAAAAAATGGGGTTGCAAGATGTAAACCAGGTCAAAAAGTTACTCAATAGAATTTCGAGTTTTGTATTGCGGGATGATGTAAAGTATGATTCGTTCGCCATAGGTAGTGACAAAGATTTGCAAGTTCTAATCTCGTTAAACTTATAACAATAAAAAATCATGAACTCTAATTAAACATGTTAAATCTACTCGTCGACATACTTAATTACCCCTTATCCAACATGCATTTGTGATTTGAATACTCTGACACACTACTATCCTTATATCAATACTCTGACCACTATTCGAGATTTAAATACTCTAACAATTATAATATTCAAGTTTTAAACGGTTTAATATCACTAAGCAGCTTTTAAATTCTAATACACTACTACCCGTAAATTAGTACTCTAACTGCTACTTGAAGTTTAGACAATCTAATCATTCTAATAATCAAGTTCTAAGCGATTTAATATCACTAACAATTATTTATTTCTTACAGAAAATAAAAAAATTAAAATTTATTTACTAATCTCTTTATGCACGCTACCAGCGATATGTGCAATTCCATCCAATCGTAAATTCGATTCGAGTCGTCTTCCATTTCGATAGTCTGCGTTATTTTTTTGGATTTTTGAACTTGGTGGGGTATGATTTGGTGAAATGTAATTCGAATGAAGTGAATTCGAATTATATATATAGGGGGTATGTATGTAATTCAAATGAGGCTATTCCGATTTATATTGAAACACCAAGGTATATAAATCGAATCAAGGCTTTTCGATTTATTAGGATGTAAGAATTCGAATTACAATGGATATAAATTTTGGGCTAATTCGAACTACCCTAATTTGAATTACCATGTGTGACATGAAACTGTGTGCATGCTTAATAAATCTATTAGTTCTAATTCGATTAAGTGGGAGCCATAGCTAAATTGACATGACTCAATTTGATTTATACGTAGTACAACGTTTCTTAATAAATTGTTTTAATCTAATTTAATTTATATAGTTACATGCTTTGAAAGATCTATGTAACATTCTTTATTTTGGATGATTCACGTAAGTTTGATTACCATTTAGTTTATCTAAGCGATTTATCCTAAAAATATATTTTCTTTATCTTACATTTTTAATTTTTAAATTATAAATCATTAATTATAAATTCTAAAATTTAAATCTTCTAAAAAATTAAAATTTTTAGAATAAAAAAATGAATTCCACTAGGTAATTAATACTCAACCAGCCAACTATCAACTAATTTATCATAATTAATAATTATTTAAATTTTATTTTTTAAAAAATAAAATCAATAATTATTAATTATAATTGTTTAAAGTTAGCTAATTAAGAGTTATTTACTTATATTTTTCTTAAAAAAATTAACTAATATTCCCCGGAAATTGATTTGATATACTTTCTCAAGTGCATCACCATCTAAAAGCCATCGCGAATTATTATCTGATCTTAAATCTTACAGCCCTAAAACCATCCTCGTCTTCCTCCTTAATCTCATATTTGATTACAGAAACCTCCCTAAAGTAAGAGACTCGCTAAAGTAAGAGACCTTAGCTTAGTCTTTAGAAATTAAAATCCATCAGTAACGTGGTTCTGGTCAACAGGTCAAGCTATCCTGTTTTTTATCCATGTTGTATAATAAATACATTTTGGCTTTTTTATTAGATGCATGTACATATGGTATAAATTTCAAAACTGAAGCCCATATCAACCAACTCTCACATGCTGGTAGATAGGGACGTACGCTTAGTCTAGTGTATGTATCATTTCTTAAACTTGTGGGTATGTAGGGTTTAGAATTCGAATTTCACGTCATAGTAATGCAAAATTCCACTAGCTCAACTTGATATTTTCAAGATGTAAAAGAATCATTTAAAATAAAAAATAAAATTAATCGAGTAAAAAAAAAGAGTGAAGATTTAATCTTTTTTTTTTATTTTATAACTTATAATGTGTGAATTCAATTATCTTAATTTAATCACAAATAAACTACACTAAAATTATTAGCTACTAAAATCAGTTACTAATATATTTGTATATAAATATACATAATTTAATTTATTTTTAATGTGTATTTGTATTCCAATATATATTTTATACTGTAATTAACTTTAATAACTAATTTTAGTATATACGTAACATAGTCAATTTTCATATTTTGTTAATCTTTTCATCTTAAATAATTTACTCGTTTAAACAATTTTTTAGATTTTAGGAAATACTCATTCTTGTGTTTTGGTTTAATTTCTTTACTAATCTGGTCCAGTCAACTTTAAAAATTATCTATTTTAGTTTTTGGTTAATTTGTTTAATTAAATAGTGACATAGGGAGTTAAATATCACAATAGCATTTTTTTTTTGTGACTTTGATTTTTTGGTGACTTTTTTTTCACCCCATATCACAATAGCATTTAATAGAATTAACTAATGTCATAAATTAAAATACACTATTTTAAAATTTTATAGAAATAAAACCAAAAAATGTCTTTTATATAACGACTTAAAAAATATATTTTTATAAGTATCTAAAACTTATTTAGCCGATATTTTATAATACAATTATAAAAAAATGTTCAACTACTAAGAAATAAGCAAGAAGCTAGCTAGAATGGTGTGACAACCAAAAAATTAGTTTTTTTCCGTATATTTTTTGTGAGAACCTGGAAAAAAATTATAACAATATTATATTACCAGTAAATATTATCATTTTAAATCAGTATTATTTAACTAGTAATAATTTATATCTATATTTACAAGAATTTACATACAAAAATATATAATTTATATTTATATTTATCAGAATTTATATATATTTATATTTATATTTATTAAATTTTACACATAAATTAATAAAATTTATTTGTTAAAAATAATTTAATATTTATATAAACTAAATACTGACTAAAATAATTAAAAATTATTGGTCCTAATAGTTTCTGAATAAGTTAACCACCTTTTTTTTTTGGTATTGAAGCAGAGCTAAATTCCAAGGAAAAAAAAAACTAGATAAAGATAAAATAGAATAAGGTAACCCTTCTAGCATCTTTTTGAAGAATTCCAACTACTTCCGGAGGAGATTGGTCACAAAGTATATGCACAAAAAGAGTTCTTTAATTTAATTTTTTTAATTTATTTATTTTTTACTAGAAAACTAGTGCTTAACCAGACATTTCTCACTATTAATAAGTTTTACTACTGATTGTGAGTGATACTCTACCACCACCCTAATTGATCCCAGATCCCATGCCATTTTCAACCCCTCAATTATTCCCCTATTCAAATTCGGCTTCAAAGAAGATTCAAAGTCCGTTTGACCTTTTTTTTTTTTGGTATTTAAATGGGGTTAAAGTCCAAAATTATAAGATTCTAATCAATTGGGATAAGAAAGTCCCTCTATAATCATCAATCAAAATTTGTCTCAAAAAGTGCTGGTAGTACATCTATAAAATTAAAGTCTGGGTTACACTTTAATCCTTTTCTAACTAAAAAATCAATAGTTCTATTTCCTTTTCTATAAGTATGATTTACTCTAATTTATAAGTTCTTTTTCAGCCACATAGAGATAATTTTGATCAAATTAATGGAATGCTTTTCTGCATTTTCTTTAGTAATGGTATCCAGAGGCGCTTTTGAATCCAGCTTACGTGGACTTCATTCCTTCTCATTTTCTTAAATCCAGCCTCCAAAGATGCACGGCCTTGTCATTTTCCAATTTAAAGCCCAACATTGCCCCATCTTTCAATTTGCACCTCTTTAATTTGTCTTTCTCTACCCACCATTTTCTCTACTTAGTTGTTTCGGTGACACCGTTTTCTGTAGATTGTTTGTATAGGTCCTTTATAACTAAATTTATTTAAAAGTTTTTTGAGTTAGTTTGATTACTATATTTTTTTAGGATACATGAGTTTTATATTATCATTGAATCAAATTTTGTATACTATTTTATAAAGAGTCAGTAACGTTTTGAAAGTAATAGTGTATATTTTTTGTTTTTTCACAATGATAGTCTAGAAATATTTAATATATATAACACTACACAACTAACTTTTTGCTAGGATTTTATTGCTAAATTGATGTTATGGTCCTTAATAATAAGCTTTGAATGAAAAAAGAATAAATTCGACTACCTAACATTCAACTTCCAACATATAACTTTTTAACAGAGAATAAGAAATTATAAATATACCCCCCTTTTGCCCTAAATTTGCTTCATTTCCCTCCTATCAGGAGCAAACACAATAACAATTTATATTTTCTAATTTTAATAAATAAAGACATCCACGAAGGATTATCATGTATTCATAACACGCAGTGGAAGAAAAGAAAGTAATCCTAAACATTTATTTTGTGCTTAAATTTTATTCTAATAATAAATATATAGTAGATCAGATCTAAGTACCTGAGTACACTAGTAAAAATCTTTTTTTCCTTCAATGATACGAAAGCGCTATGCGTATCCACATCGAGACTAATATTTGATGTCAACTCTTTGACCAATGAATATTTGATCTAAATTGAGAACTTCTTTGCAACTTTTTTCACACCATAAAATTCTTCTCCAAGAATTAGGCTCATATACATTTATGTGTGTAGAGGTAAAGGAATAAAAACCCTTGTTATTCTCTCCCCTTTCTTCTACTCTTGGCATACATATATATAGTATGAGATTTGTTACTGATTTTAAATTTGATTCTCAATTCAAATTTAAATCATATCTTGAAATTCCAAATCTTTAAATTTTATGAATCATATCATAACAATTTAAAACATAATCGATTTAGATCTCATCCAATTTATAATTCAAATTCAGAAATAGAATAGCTAATTATTATTCTCAAATCTCATTTAATATTCTCAATTATCATATTATTATTATATTCTTAGTGCTAATAAAGAATACAATAATATTCCATTTGAATTAATATAATTATTTATTTGATCAAATCAAAATAATAATTAAATAATTCTACAACAAAGATTAGAACACTTGTTAGTGTGTGACCTCATAGGTTCAATACTAAGCAGGTAGTAAATTAGACATACTAAATTTACTAATCAAGGTTGGCGTCTAACAACACTCCTCAACGACCTGATAGTATGAAGTAATATATTTTTACTAAGAACATCAGAAGAATAAAGTATAATTCCTTCCATCTTTTCAGCTCTTGGTCAACCCTTAGTTCAACTGTCAAACTCTAATTTGTTACAATTATTATAATGAACTGTGAATGACTTAAAAAACTCATTTCTTCATTCATTCCATCCCCTTGCAAATGTTTTATTCATCTCAGTCATTATAATTATAGAGCTTAAATTCTTTACCAAGAGTTGACGAATTCCTTATTGACTAATCATTAATTCTATAAGTATTTAAATCATACCAAATATCCATTTAACTAGCACTTTAAGATATTAGGTGTCCGGAATTAAAGTATAATAAATATATTGTTAATTACTATGATAGTCGCAGGTCAAAGAAAACTCTATTACTATATTCATCTTGAGAATATCCTATTGACAAATATGTGGTAATTATAACCATTAGGAATTCTGAGAGTGAGTCAGTTCAATGGTCATATCTCTATATGCACCATCTATATATATAATTTAATAAATAATATCTATTAAATCTTCATCCAATGAAGATCATTATATATATTGATCTTTTCGAATTATTAATGTCCTTTTTAATAATTCTATGACCAAAAACAATTTTAGATTAAATTATAAAAGATTTATCTCTCAATATTATGATCACTATCACAATGATAAATCTCTAAATTTAATCAAGGACCTTATTATATTAACATTTTAATATAATAATAATAACAAATTATTTGACACATAATTGATTGGATTGTGGTCATGCTCCTTATTCCCAACAGTCCATTATGTCTTTCGTTGAATCGACCCTTCTGATTGTAACAAGTGTCTCAAATCATGATTTACCTTTTAATTTAGTCTGATTTTAATTATACTTTATTTATTGATATCAGTCGCAGGTAAAGAAGCAAAATGGTTAAAAAAATTGTTATATGATATAAAGTTGTAGCCACAGCAGACGACAACCATTTCAATTTATTGTAGAAGTGAATCAACCATATCTCGAAAATATAATAAAATTTATAGTGAAAAGTCTAGACATATAAGTTTGAGACATAAATTTGTGAGGCAACTAATAGATAACGGTTTAATTACCATCACTTATATAAGATCTCAAGAAAATTTAGTAGATCCTTTTACTAAAGATTTGTCAAGAGATAAATAAAAAAACTACTACTAAAATGAGATTAAAATTAAATCTATTGTTGTTAAATGATGAAAATCCAACCTTATTTTAATAGACCACTAGTTTTAAGGTTTAATGGGTAATAATAAATTTTTTAACAATTGTAGCACTAAGGTATAGAATTTTGTGCTATTTATAATAAATTAGGAGGGTAAGTTAAAACTCTTAATGGAATGATAATATTATTTATCAAAAGATTCCATCTATATGAATATAAGAGTGTGTCGCTCTAATCGAAAATTTTAGAGGTTTTATTCTCGTAAATATTTTTAAAAAAGGATAAACACAATGCTATATAAGTGCTTAAAATTATAGATTTTTAAACTTAGAGGGTATAAATAATGTGTGTGATTTTTGGTATTAGTATATAGAATATAGGCTTAATCGATTAGACACCTATTACTTCGTTAGAACTTTAAAATTTATACTAAAAAATGTTTAATTTTAGTGACACATTCTTTATACATATACTTGTATGATATTTAAAATTTTGTAAATAGTAAGAGATTAAAAAGTATTTACAAATTTAATTAATTAATATTATTAATATTCATAAACGGTTATCAACCGTTCATATATTGTCAATTATAATAATGGTACATATTTGGCTAAAGGGATACAGCCTTTTAAAAATGGTGTATGTTTGAAACATTATACTCTATGAAACACGAATATTTTGCTGAATTGTGTGTCCGCATGTTTGGATATATTTCGGACACGACAATCTTTGACTATTGTGTTCAACCGTATTTTAATAAAAAATAAAAAATTCTTATCCGGACATGCTTGGACACACCTAAATACAATCATGTGTCAGTGTATCCAATTTTATTCGTAACATGTATTCTTAAAATAAATTTAGAAATAGTGTATATTATTATTTATTATAAAAAATTTATTAAATAATTTATATAATTAAAATAAGACATTAAAAATAATTAAAATTTAATTTATATTTTAATATCAATAAAATATCAAAATATCATTATGATTTATCAAAAAAATACTTTATATTTTATATGTACAAGTATTTCTGTATCTTATAAAATTTTAAAATTTACATATTGGTGTGTCATATCGTGTCACGTGTCTATATTTGTATCCGTGCATGATAGATTATACCTATTGACAATAGAAGAATCACAATAATTTAATTTATAGACATAACAAATTATAATTATTATGTCACTACAAGAAAAAGGCGCATTTGTAACAAAAAATATTGTTACAAAACGTCGAAATTTTGAAACAAAAGTTTTTTGTAACAAAAAAAGGGTCCATTGCAGTAAGTCCCGTTACAAAAAGTTTTTGTAACGAAAAATGGAACTGTTACAATTCAATACCATATTTTGTAACAATTTTTTCTAATACAAAAAACTAGAAGCCGTTACAAAAGTGGTAACAAATTTTGATCTTGAAGGTATTTTTCGTAACAGTCAATTTTTTTCCTATCAAAAAATTTTGTTACAAAATGTAACATGATTTTGTAACATTTTTTTTCTTTAGTTACGAAAGCAAATTAATTATTTTGTAACAACTTTTTTTTATTACAAATTACATGCATAATTTACTAAATTATTTTTTTAATTAACTAATATATTAACTATTTTACTAAGCAAGTCTACATTTATATAATATGTAAAAACATACATAATTCAAACATGCCTTATTTATCTAACATTGTTTTAAAACAAAATAACATTAGTGAGTACATTGATTAGTTCTACAAGTTATATGTCTTACACAAGTTCAACCAAAAGTTAAAATTTCTAACATAGATTAGTGTCTCTATGAATCAAAATATTCTTGAGCCCTCAAGGTAGCATGTGGTCACCATTTCAGCACTCCTGTAAATAAGAAAAACCGAAACAAAAAGTTAGGTGCATAGTCAAAAGTTCCTTTAAGTTCAAAAAGTTTCTAAATTTTCAAAACAAGCAAGTTTGTATTCAATTCTCAACAATTCAAAATGCCAAAATAAGTGATACACATGTATGTGTAGAGCACATAATCAAGTAAATATCAATCACAAGTAAGTGGCATAAATTAAAACAATTTGGTATTGACTAAGTTAGAAACATAAAGAAACATGTAAGCCAAAGAACATTCAAACACCAAATTCCAATGAAGCATAAAAGTCACAAGGTTGAGACAAGACTTGAAAAATTCATGCCCTATGTGACTTAAGGTAAGTTAGGCATGAATAAAATAAATCAAATTAGCCACATTGGTAGAAATAAATCTTTAACCTTGTGAGAGCATGCAAAAGAGGCTCTTTTTTTAAAAGAATTTCAAGTTCGTGTTCAATTTGAAAATTCACTTGAACTATTCAATGCATAGGAGCAATTTAGTATGAAAAAAAAGGGCAAAGAATGTTAAAGGCATGACCACAACTTGCAAAGAAATATCTTGAGGCAATCAGAAATCATGTAGCAAACAAGGGTCTATTTTGACACAGAAATTCGTCAAATAGAACTTGTTTGCTCAAACAACACAATGCAGTTTAATTGATACAGCAAAACAGCAAGAAGCAGAGCAGCACTCAACAAAACAGCAATCAATGACCCATCATACAGCACCCAAAACAGTAAAATGACAAAGGTAATGGATTCAGGCAGCATTCTATTCATTAAAGTCAATAACCGTTACACTTGCAAGCAGTAGGGGCACAACAGTTTATCCATTAATTCAACAGAAAATCAATCAAGCCAAACTAAACGATTTCAGCAACAGATTTATCAATAAAACCAATCTCAGTTCAACAACCATCATCTATTCCAACACAAACAACAATAACTCAGCAGCATTTCCCTTCTCATTGAATTTAAGAATCATTTAACAAGCAAGCAATGAGGGGAAAAAATCAGCAGCAACCAACAACAAGTATAGAGCAACAATAACAACTTAATGTGAGAAATTATTCAACAACAAATGCACACACAATGCAATCACTATAAGCACAAGTAACTATTCGAAAGGTATTTATGTCATTTCCAACAACATATTACACCAATTGAAACTATGATAACATTAAATGAATTCAAGGACTGAAGCCATAAACAATTAACTTTACAATTAGAAGTTCAGATCTTAACACCATAATCAAATTATTTACCCCAAAAACAGGCGCTATTGAGAAGGATTTGCAGCTGCGTTTGACACAATCACATCTATATTTCCACACTTATGTAATGTTCAACAGCATATTCAATTTGATCCATCAAAATACATAAATCACAATAATCTCTCATCAAACAATTTATAATTCAATTTCAAAAAATCAACGAATTCAACCAAAGTTCCACTCAAAAATCTCAATCATTCCAATCATAATTTCAGCCACACAACTCAATTAATTCAGTATAGAGTCAGAACTTTTCAACAATTCCATCAAAATCAGAAAAACCAATATCAATTTCTGCTTCAAACACTCACAACAAAGCCCAAAAACATTCACAGCCATAACCTGAATTCAATACTCCAATTGAAACACTAAAACATCATCAAACTTAATACAAATTTCACAATCTCAAACCAAGCTTATTTCTATCAATTAGTCTCTCATAACAACAAAACCAATTACATTCACAGCAACAATCCAAACTCAATTCATCAATTATCCATACGAGAGCTTTTCAATAATTAACTCGGCATATTTCAATTTAATAAATTAAACTAAATCATTGTTCACAACAGCATCTAAATTCAATCACAGCTCAGAATAATCACAACAACTAACTAATTTCAAATGCATTTCAAGTCATTCATGTCAATTAAGAAATTCTTAGCCATGGCGGTGCATGACTCACCGGCGACCGTGGCAGCAACGGCAACGTAACTTATTATAAGCACTTTATTCAATACAAATAGTTTCAGCAACATGCTTTAAGATAAAACAAATTGGTAGAACAAGGTAGAATCAGAAACAAGGTAGGGCTTACCAAAACAGTTGCGGTTTAACAGTTCAAAACAGAGCCAGAGCAACAGCAACAGCAACTCCAGCAGCTGTAGTGGAGTTCTTGTCAGATTTTAGAAACCAGAAGCAGAACTGGCTAGCCTCTCTCTCTCAGCAGCGACAGCGGCTCCGACCAAACTAGCAACGGTGGCTCCGACCACACCGGCGGCAGCTCCTCCAACGACGGCAACGCGGGGCTTGACGACGACAAACCCTAGTAGCAGCGGTGGCAGGAGTGGCTTCGACAGCAGCATCCAGGCGTGGTGGTGACGCAACAGAGGCTCTCTCCTCCACTGACGCTCGCACGACTCTTCCTTCTTCCCTGAACGATGTCGACGAACAGAGGTGGCGGCTCCTTGGACGACAGCGACGGCGCGACCAGAGACGAACGCGCGGCTTCGGCGGCGATGGTGGTTGCGACCTCGACGGCGAGATGACGCGGCGAAACCGGAATCAACGCGGGACGATGGCTTCTCTTCTCCTCCTGCATAGCGAGCTCTATCTCTCCCTTTGTCAATGACGGTGGCGTATGAACAGCGGCCATGGCGCGGCGACTGGACGACGGCAGTAGCACGTCCTCTCTCTCTATCCTCCCTCTGCTCTCTGTGCTCTCCCTTTCCTCCTCCCCACTCGGTTCTTCCCACTTCTCTCTTCCCTTTCTTCATTTCTGCTGTATGTGGGTGTATAGGCCTTGGGGGCGGTGGATGGTGAGTGGCTGTGAAGTTAGGATTTAATTTAGGGTAAAATAAGATTTTGTGTGTGTATGAAATTAGGGATTTTGGGTTAATCTAAAATCTAATTGAATCTCTAAAATTACTCTAAAATATTATTTATTATATTAAAATATTAATTGATTTGAAATCAAATAATCTAATTGAAATTATAAGGTAATATAATTAATTTCTTTATTTATAAAATTATTTGTATTAAATTCTGAAATCTCAATTATTTAAATTAAATCATATAAATTTTTTTATTATTTTTCATTTGCTAAACTTTATAATTTAAATATAGAAAATAATTCGATAATTATAAAATCAGATAAAACCTTAAATTACTTTAAACTTAATTAATCAAAATTTGTTTTAATTATCTTTAATAAAATAATTTCAGAGATTAAATACTTAATGATAAATAAATCTAAATTAGCTCTTAATAAAATCTTCTAAAATTTCTAGGTCTTACAAATTCTATAATACTTCTATTATTGAATTTTAATTTCAAATAACCAATTATAAAATTTGCACAAGAATATTAATTAATTTAACTTCAAATATTAATAAAACTAATTTAATTACTCTTAATAGATTAGTTTATAAAATAAGAAGTTTAAATTAATAATAAGTTATAATTTTTTCATGATAAAAGTTACTTAAATTAAGCTATATAATTCTTTCTTATTTTTCAATTACTAAAATTACTCAAAATATTCAATTATAATAAAATTACTTAAGAATCTTAATTGATTTATAATGAAATCATCTCCGAATCTATTTAATTATTTCTAATAAAATAATTTCTAAAATTATAAAGTTTAAACTTAATAAAATAAAATCACAATTTATTTATATTTATATTTTCAAAAATGCAGGATGTTACAAAATAAAATTATTTTGAAAAAAATATATACACAATTTTTTTTACTCTTAAAGTGTTTAACATTTTGAAAAAAAATTGTTATAAAATATATTTATATTTTGTGACAAATAATTAAATTGTTACAAATAATATTGAATTTTCTGACAAATTAATTTTTTGTTACAAAACAATTGGAGTTTTTGAAACAAAAAATTGTTTTGTTACAAAACAATTAGAGTTTTTGAAACAAAAAACAAAATTTATTACAAAATATTTTGAATTTTTGCAACTTGTTTTTTTTTGTTACAAAATATTACAATATTTTGTAACAAAACACCGTCTCGTTACAAAAACTAACATAATTTGTAACAAAATAAAACAGGTTGTTACAAAATAGTATCATATTTTGCAACAACTTGTAATGTTGTTACAAAACATTATTCTTTTGTAACAATCACATATTATTATTACAAAATACTATTTTTTTGTAACAATTTTAAATTTGATACAAATTTTTTGTTATAAATGTTCCATTTTCTTGTAGTGTGTGTAATAAATATAAATAAAATTATTGTCCACTATTTATACATACTAATTAAGTATATATTTTAACTATTAAAAAATTTTTTTGTTCAAGAGAATTAAATTTTTTTTATTATTATTAATAAAAAATTTATAAATCTTATTATATCCTAAAAATATATTATTATCAATTCTACAACAACTAAATATAAAGACAAATATATTTCTAAACAAAAATTTAATCATATCCTAAAATCAAAACGCAATTAAAATATTATCATCTTCTTAATCATAATTACCCAATACTTCTTATCTAAGAACGTGTCTCAGCAGAGACGGATAAGTTTACTTTAATTCTTTTGGACTATAATATTTTGCCTTAATTTGGTAAATACTTGGGTGTTCTTGTGGGCCATGAAAGGATTAATAAAGCTTCATTCGTTGTATGAGCGTTTAGCATTTAGAAGAAGCTTCTCAATAGCTGGCCACATTTGTCTTATTCAAGACACAAAAAATCGAAATTTTACATAAAATTAAAATTTTAATTAAAATATATAAAATATAAAATTTTAATAAAATTTAAATTATATTTAAAATTATAAATTTAATAAAAATTTTATAAAATCGATTATTTTATTTAAAATTATAATATATATTAAAAAATTTTAAAATTGAGCTAAATTTTTTTAGCTATTTTAAAAAAGTTTCTTATTTTAAATTTTAGGGATAAGTATTGTTTTGGTCCCTAACGTTGAAGGTCAGAATTGAAATTGTCCCCAACGTAATTTTGGATTTAAAATCATCCTTAACGTGTTTTTTCGTATTAAAATTGTTCTTTTAAATTTTTTCTGGACAAAAATGCCCTTTACTACCATCAACACTTTTACCTCCAGCACCTTTACCTCCACCACCATCAGCACCTTTACCTCCACTACCACCACCACCAAGAAAAACAACATCAATAAAATCAACACAAATTCAACAAATCCAGAAATCAGAAATTCAACAAATCAACTCAAATTCAACAAATTCAACAACCAAATAAAAAAACAACAAATCAAAATCAAAATCAGAGACAGTCACAGAAGCAGAAGTAGAGGCAGTCATAGAATCAGAAACAGAAACTCAAGCAGAAGCAGATGTAGATGCAGAAGCCGAAGCAGAAGAAAAAACAGAAGAAGAAGCAGATGCAGAACCACCGGCGCTTGGCAACCCATCATCAGCGGCGGCGATGGAGCGTGCGAGGACCGGCGACGCACTCCACCCTCAGATCCCTCTCTCTCCTCGGCCACCCATCACCCGCGGACCGGTGACGGAGCGTGCGCGGACCGGCTCAGCCTCGGGTCCCTCTCTCTCTCCTTCGCGCGCCGCCCTCCTCGTGTTGGGCTCCTCTTCCCGGTGACGCACTCCACGGCGGCAGAAACATGCATGAACGGTCCTCTCCTCCACCGGTGCTCCCTCTCTCTTTCCCCTCTTCTCTTCTCTTCCGTCGCAGCCCCTTTCCTTTCTTCTTTCTTTCGACAACGGCAACGGCTGCTCCAAGCTTCGCCAGTGCCGTTCCCTCATCCCCCTTCCCTTTCCCCCTCTTCCTTTCCCCTTTCCCCTTTCCCCTCTCCCTCCCCTGCCCCCTTAGCGTTTCCTTTCGCCCCCCCCCCCAAAACGCGTTTTCTTCCCCCCTCAAACGCGATCTATTCTTTTTTTAATTTTATAATTTTTTTATTAAAGTAGGGGTATTTTAGGAATAAAATTAAACATTTTATTAAAAAGGACGATTTTAATACAAAAAAACACGTTAAGAATGATTTTAAATCCAAAATTACGTTGGGGACGGTTTTGTTTCTGACCCTCAACGTTAGGGACCAAAACAATCCTTATCCCTAAATTTTAGATCTTAAATAATAAATTTTTATTTCAAATTTTAAATTACAATTTTAATTCTAAATACTCAAAAAAAAATAAGAATTTTAAAAATTAAAAAATAAAAATTAATCAATATTGGCTAATTAAAACTAATTTCGTATATTTTGTTATTTTAAGTGAAAAGCCGCCTTATTAATCTTGGGTCTTAATATTATTATTCCTTGGAATTGAACACTATGATTGCTTCAAAGAGATACGATGGCTTGGCAGTGAGGGACTACTGGATTTCTAATGTAGCCTTGCTTGATAAGTTTGTTATTGTTTGGCAATTATGCTCTAGTAAGACCCCATAAATATGACTCCTGAGTTTGGAAATAAATTAATTAACATATATATATATATATATATATATATATATATATATATATATATATATATATATATATATATATATATTATGATGACAAAACACTGGTTGGATTAGTCCAAATTCTTAGGCTTGTTTGATGCACGTCTCTCGATTACTGATATTGATACAAATATGGAAATATGATACGATATTTATGTAGATATACGAATTAAAAATTTTTGTAAAATACCAACATAACATATATATAAATATTTATTTATATATTTTTTTAGATAAATTACAATAATATTTTAATATTTTATTATTATTAAAATATAAATTAATTTTTTAATTATTTTTATTATATAAAATATTTAAAATATTTTTTTAATAATTAATAATATATATTATTTCTAAACTCATTTCAAAAATATATGTAAAGAATAAGGATAGATACGCTAACATGTAATGGTATTTAAGTGTACGCGTTTTGTGATGCGATCGTCACTGATGGTGCAGCATGACGAGGAAGTCCTGCTTGCGCAGCATGTTTTGCGGTGACAAGGTGTGAGGCCCCTAATTCTTTGCCGCTATGCTCCGTGCCTGGTGTAGTGTGTATCCAATAATATCCGATGAAAAATTTTTTACTTTTTATTAAGACACGGTTAAACACAGAAGATATGCCTGTCAGATGAGTATCAATAAGTGTGATATTTGAAATGTATACGACATGCAAACACGACAAATTAAAAAAATATTCGGGCTTCATAGACATACTTATTAGTGTTGTATGCCCAAATTAGACCAGAGAAAGTATAGAGAACAACGCTTTTTCTGAACAATGTAAATAATAGGTTAAAAAAAGAAAGTTAATTTTAATTTTAAAAATCAAGTTTTGAATTAATTAGGTTTAAACATAATTTTGAATCTTTTTTTATTTTTACCGCAACCACTCTCTCGCAATCTTTGCCACCGCCATCACTGCTGTATCGTGACTCCGGTGCCCTCTCAGCTGCTGTCTCGTTACTTGTATCTTATCAATTAAATCGGATGTTCATTTTACTATATATGCGAATGGTTATTTTTATTCTAAAATGGATGTTTATTTGGGTATACTGTTGGTATTACTATTTTACTTGATTTGCTTGATATTTCATGTACATATTTCGCAAGATGTTAATTTTACTATGTATGCAGATGGTTCTTTTCACTAAGATGTGGATGTTCATTATTAAACACCACTCAAAGAAAACTCCAATTTCTTCTTCCTCCAATATATGGTTTGAAAAAAGAAACAAATACAAATGTGATAAAAACACAAGGGACTCACGATGGGGAGGGTGATAGCGCAGTGACGGACCTGGTCGAGTTTGGCCATTGGAGACGCATGGTAGGGAGGACGATCGGCACTGGTTTGAGGCTGTGGCAGTGACCACGTTGGGAGGGACGTGGTGTTGGGGAGGACGCTGGCAAAGGTGCGTCGGGACAGCGGCAAAACAGAAAAAGAGAAGGTGACTTCGTTGCAGTAACGGCGGGTGAATGCGGTGTTGAGAAGCTTCGTGCTGGCGACAGTGAACGGCATCACAAGAGAGGCGCCGATGAGCGTCGTCACAGGGGGCTGCGGCGATATAATGATTCTGATGAAACTAGGGTTTAGGATAGGTAAAGGTAAAAATAAATAAATCTGTTATTAGGCCTGCGAGTGCAACTGTTATTCACATTGTTCACAACTTCTGTTATTTATCTAGCAGAATTAATTTGACAATTAAAAGACTCAATTATTAAATATGGTAAGAATTGTCTGTAAAAAAAAATTATCCCACAACAAAAAAAAAAAAAGCAAATTCTTTTGAAAAGTCTTAAACACCATTGGAGACTATGTAACTATATAAGTGAAGCTTCGAATTTGAAGACCATATATATGGTTGCAAAAGCATTAAATGTGTCTTTCTAGTCCTATCTTCAGGTCTTGTTTTGAATATTAATACAGATGACTTCTTTAATACAAATGATTCCTTTTGGCTTAATTATTGGCTCCTTATTAGTAGTATATTCACTCTTAGATAAAGAGAGCTCACCACTAACTGCATACCCAATAATTATTAGGCCACTGTTAAAAAAGTTCTCCACCACCGAAAAAATTTTAGAGAGAAATAGGTTTCAACTACCAAAAGTTTATTCAACAAGTGAAGGTTGTTACAAGTGAATTTTGAATCAAAATTGCATGTGGGATATTAGGAGTGATTGGAGGTGGCTTTGGGCATTGAAAATTCCTAAAATGATTGAATGGCAAACTTAAATAACTAAGACATTAAATGTAAGATATTTTACATAAACATTTAGCTACATAATAGTTATGCTTTAATTTGTTCTGTTTTTCTCACCCAAAAAAAAAAAAAAAAAAACCGGTTAGCCTAGTTACAGTTTTACAAACGTTACTCTAAATGTGACATTCCTTGAGACCAAATTTCTCTTAAATCTTTCTTTGTATGGTTCGTAGAATATTTTATTATAACATCTCGCTCTCTTTGGGCCCATCAAAAGAGTTTACCAATTCAGCTTGATGCATTATTTCATTAGTTATACCCAAAACACACACCTTTCCCTTATTACTAGTCCCTTAATTATTTTTACTTTATTTACAGTTACACTATCAAGAGGAGAAAATACATATATGAATATTTACTTTATAAATTCTTAAAAAATGAAATAATTAAGATATTAAGAAACTACTAACTACTATACACTCCACTATATATATAAAGAGAGAGGCAGAAAGTAAATAAGCACCTCACTCTAAAGTTTTACATGAAAAACCAATAAGAAAGGCTTGTTTCAACAACACTACATAAAGCTACCCATTTTGTCTCCAATCATGAAGGTAACATCTCATATGACACTATATATATTATATACATATAAATTATTTTCACATACATAAATATAATTAAAAAAATATTCAGCTACTAAATTATCTCAAACCGAATTTGTATACATATTTTTCATTTTTTAATTTACATAAATTGCTATAGGTGATATAGGATTTTACAATTTGTTTATAAAATTCATATACTTACAATGATTTATGAGCGATATTTCTAACTTCCTTAACAAATGTATACGTTTTTTAAGGATATAAATTTTACATTTTTATTTCGTAAAACCTACAAATAAATTAAACCTGCAATAATTTATAAGCAAATTTTTAATTTCATTAATAAATTAATCGTTATAGCAGTTTCAATTTTAGGGTTATACATAAGATCCAACCATTTGAAACAATTTATTGGTATAGGATCATTTTGTCGTTGTTATTTTTAATTCTCCGTATTATATATTAATTAAAGTCAATTAGATTACTATAATAAGGGAACATTGTCTTTGGAGAGTGATTAAAAAAATAACTTTGGTTTTGCCTAGTATTGATTTTATAGAGAGATATTGTTTTGAATATTCAATTTCTGGTTTATCATATTAGCATCCACTTTACCACTTTTGTATTGTAGTATGACATAATCTCATATCTTTTTTATCCTTTGAGTGAGTTAAACATTAATAAACACCTATATTTTTAATGGGTTTTGTTAAATATTACTTTAACAATACTCGTTAAAAGTTAAAAGAAAAAAAGGTTTTTGTAGAATTCAATAAAATCCGTGTATTTATTATCATTGAAATTTTATTTAAAAAAATATATGTATATAGAAACTGTTTAGTTTTAAAAGTTTAATAACTATTAAAAAAATGATTAAAGAAAACTATTTTATTATCCAGATACAATTTTTTAAATAAAATTAGAGTTTAGTTAACTTGTGTCTAACATACATAACTATTATAATTTTTTTTATTTTTTCTACTTTAATAAATAAACAACAAATGTATTATTGAAAATTTAAACTTTATCTTTTTTCTATACAAATTTTCTTATTTTAAAATTATTAAAAATATAATCATTCATATTGTTTCCTCTTATCAATTTAATATTTGAGGGAAGTACTATCATAGAAATCTTAAAATGTGCTTTTAGAGCATATATTAATTAAATTCATAAATAATTAAAAATAAATCAATTTGACATTTAATAATTAATATACTTGTAATTAATAATGTTTTAATTATAACTACTTAGCTTTGAATAAAGTGTGCAGGACCACTTCAAACTTTAAATTTGCACATAAAGCTTCTAATTTTGTAGTAGCTAGCTAGCTATATATATATATGTGGTTAATATCCTCAGGAAGTGTGATAAGTGATGACATGCATGTGAAACTAACTCTAAATATATGTATTCTTGTGCAGCAAAAAATAACCATAAAGATGCAATTGGATTGTGACAAATGCAGAAGCAAGGCACTCAAACTTGCATCTCAAGAAAAAGGTAACCACGTATTTTGTACACAATGATATAGTAATTAATGCTATGATTTCAATTCAATAATTAGTTATTATTCAGGTGTAAGCTCAGTGGCATTGGAAGGTGAAGATAGAGACCAATTGGTGGTGACTGGAAAAGTTGATGCTGTGTGTTTGGTTAAGGTTCTTCGGAAGAAGTTTAAATGTGTAAACCTCGTGAGTGTCCAAGAATTGAAGGAGAATGATGATAACAAACGCAAGTAACATAATAATAATAATTGTGTTTGCTATTACACTACTCCTTCTGCTCCTTATTGCTACTATCCGGTTTATTATAATTCTGATCCATCTCCTTCTGCTCCACCATGTGACAAATTATATTAAGATATTAATATAATTATTAATGATGATAATAATTATTATTTACTAGGTGTTCTCAGTTTGTTATATGTTAGTAGTTGCAAGAAATGAATGTACGAGTTAATTTATCATGTTCTATTTCTTTCTTTCGATTACTATAATTTTAGAAGTTGGTTGTGATATCCTTCATTTTAATATATTCTTATTTTTAATTAATTAATTAAACAAAACAGAACATACTTTTTCTCTAGTCACATGGAAGTGTGTCACTTACACTTCATTATTCCATCACTTTAAATTAGTAAAATTCAATCCAATTGAAACACTAATGTGATTCCTAATTTAGTCAATTCAACTTGGTCTTTCTAACAAACAGAAGAATAATTAGGTTTCTATTTGAAAGGATTACTCTATATTTTGGGAATAATTGAAACAACGAACAACTCCTCTTCATTTTCAACAAGTGCTTATCACTTGGAGAGAGTTTTCCCTGTTTATGCCATGGGCATTCCAAACCCATCACACTCTTCTGCCTTTCATAATAACCATTTGGATATTTCTCTTCAAACCATTTGGGATCATATAAGAGAAGAAGCCAGGTTTGAGGTATCAAACTTCATCATTTCTTCTTGTGTCTTTTTTTTTTCCTTTTTCTTCTTTTTTTTCTCTTTTTTTTTTTTTTTTTTGCTTCACAAATTTTTGTAACATTACACTCAAAATCTTATTATTATTTTGTAAATTGTGATACCGACGTACCTCAAAAAACATGGGAATAAAAGTTAGAATAAATATAAAAAATTATGGTATATTTTGTATAGAATAATGCTAATGCATTTTGGAAAAAAAAATAATAAATATATAATTAACATTTCTTTAAAATTGTGCCATGTTATATATCATTGTAGTATACAATTACTCGTTAGCAAATTTTAATTAACATACTTTATATTCCTTACATTAGATTTATTTATATAGTAATTAAATTGTATGTGCAGGCAGAAAGGGAACCAATTTTGAGTAGCTTCATGTATGCAAGTATTTTGTCACATGATTGCTTAGAGCAAGCACTAGCATCTGTTCTTGCAAATCGTCTCCAAAATCCTACTCTTTTGGCAACTCAGTTAATGGATATCTTTTTCAATCTCCTAATGCATGATGAATCTATCCGAAGATCTATTCGTTTAGATCTCAAGGTATGCATGCAAAGGGACAACATACATATATTTTAGCAGTAATGTTAAGGAGAAAAAAAAAAGAGCTTGAATTATTTATTAATTATTGTTAAAATTAATAAATATTAAATAAAATAAGTTTGAACTATTTTTTATTAATTTTTTTTGTTATTAAATATTTTCAAAAATAATATTACACTTGCGGTAATATAGCCGGTCCCAAATTTGGATAAAGGAGGAGGGTTGTATTAGGTCTTCGGCAACCAACATAAAAATATAGCCGAACCCCATGACATGAATAGTTCTGAAAAATCAGGCCAAATCGATTGATCTAACTGAATTAATTGAGAACCAATCACTTAATATGGTCTATTAAGACTAAAAAATTAGTTTCGAAAAACAGTTAAAAACCCAATAAATTAATAAAAAATTAGTGAATTGTGGCTAAAGAATTATTTTTTTTAAATATATATATATTATAAATAAAAATATATTACTTTATTTTATTCGGTTAAACTTTGGTTAAATCCTTAAATATTTGAACTTTTATTTTGTCAATTCAATAATGGATTCGGTTTTCGAAATTTGATCATTTCATTTCTTATGTTTACATTTTTTCCCTTCTAAGCAGGCATTTAAAGACAGAGGTCCTTCTTGTTTGTCATATTGCTCTACACTTTTGAATACAAAGGTAAATTTTTTTATTTTTTTATTTTTCCATCAAATGTTCTATCATTTTGTGCTACTTCCCTCAACCTTTCTCCTTTGATTCATTGCCGGGTTACCATTCTTTGCAAGTGTACCGTGTAGCGCACGCTTTGTGGGGCGAGGGTCGAAAGGTATTGGCTTTAGCTTTGAAAAGTAGAGTTAGTGAGGTACTTTACTTAAACTTGTTCAAAACTTATAGTAGATTCTACAATAATGCTGGTGTTTGTTATGCTGGTTATTCAACCACTTAATTTTCTCTGCTGTATGTTTTCGGCATTGATATACATCCTGGTACGAAGGTTCTCGTAACAGTTCATGTCGAGTGAAAAATTCCGTGACTTTGTCATGTGTCGAATTTCATCGATTTAATGGTGAAAGTGAATGCATGACAAAGTTATGTGAAATTTTCACGCGACAAAAACGCTATGATATCTCGAATAGTCTAATGCCATGTGGTTATTGTTGTATGATTTTATTTAATATAGCTGCAAAAATAGGGAATGAAATTCTATTAGATCATGGAACACGTGTGGTTATTGGTGAAACTGCCATTGTTGGAAACAAAGTCTCATTGATGCAAGTGAGTAATGTTTCCTTATTCATTTCTTTTCGTCACGAATTTAATTGTCAATATTTGATAACAAAAAAATTAATAAAAAATAGTTAGAGTTTGTCTGGCTAAACTTCTAAAAAAATATCTTTTTCGAGTTATTTTTTTTAAAAAGATTTTATAGAAAAATAAAAATAATTTTATGTTTGGATATCTAATGCAAAAAGATCTTTTTATTTATCAATTATGTTTGGCTATAACAATATAAAAATACTTTTTTGTTTATTTATTACATGAAAAACATCTTTCTTTAAGGAAAAAAGATCTTTTAAAAAAAGATGTAAATTATAGCTTCTCAAAAAAAAATGTTTTTTTTTTAATATTTTTTTAGTGTTTTTACTTTCATTACTAGAAATTTACCAAACACGCTAAAAAATAAAAAAAAAAGATATTTTTTATCAAAATAATGGCGCCCAAACAAGCACTTAATCTCTAGTAATAAACTAATAATTATAAATTTTGATTTTTTTTTTGTCTCCTAAGTATTATGACAAAGATTATTGGTTTACTATTTTGCGAACATATTGAATTAATTATCATAATATCATGGTATGTTTGATTTTGGAGGGTGTGACTTTAGGAGAAACAGGGAAAGAAGGGGGTGATAGGCATCCCAAAGTAGCAGAAGGTGTTCTAGTTGGGGCAAGTGCAATCATACTTGGTAACATAAGAATTGGTGAAGGTGTTAAGATTGTTGCTGGTTCTCTTGTCTTGAAAGATGTTCCTCCCCATAGGTAAAAATATGTTTAAACTTTTTTTATTGCTGTTCTAGTAGTATTTGATTCTAAAAATATGTTGTTTGTGTCTCTATTTAGAATTACAGAAATTATTTTAAATACTTTTTATTAAGTAAAGAGTATGGTATATTTTATTAATTAAATAAATTTTAATTTTCTATTTATTTTATTTTATATCATTTACTCAAATTTAAAATTTAAGGTTCAGAATTTAGAATTTAGAGTTTAAAATTTAAGTAAGAGTTCAAAGAGCGACACACTCCTTATTTTTTTCGAAACGCATTAGCATTGGCGTAAATAAAACCATATATACATCTCCAGCTTAGTTTAGTATTTTAAAAATCTTAAAAATTCTTCAATGCATGTTTCTTGTGTCACTCTATGCTAGTAATATAGAAATTATCTTAAAATTTGTGATTTTTCTTTTGCTTTGGTAAAGCATTGTGGCAGGTGTACCAGCACATGTTATTGGACGCTTAAATGAGCATGATCCATCTTTAACCATGAAGCATGGTAAGCAACCCTTTCATATTAGTATTTGATTTTAAGATTGTACATAACACATCAGTTTGATGTGACTTTGCAGATGCTACAAAAGAATTTTGATAACTCTTTAATAAGAATTATTTTTCATTATGTTTGTAATAATTATATTAGTTTTGCTGAAATTTTAAAAAATATTTCTTATTTCTTCAAATTTTTTTTGTAGGTATAATAAGGCAAAAAGTATAAAAGGCATAAAAGTATCAATCGGGAACGGACCTATAATAGTATTATTTATTTGCCCCCATTAAATTTATCTCCATTATAATAGATGAATATATAAGAACATAAGTTATAGAGAGATTAGTACATTTATACGAGTTTGAGAGAGTTTCTTATATATTCAAGATCAGCTCTTTTTCACACCACAAACTTTGCTCTTTCTTGTTTCATGTTTGAGATATTTTGGCAAAGAAATTTTAGCATACAGCAATAGGTGACCGTTGAACTTAATGTCATGTTTCAAAAGTAAAAGTGAAGCTATGAGCTACAATTTTGAACATTTTTACCTGGAAAGTTGCAATAAGATTCCATCTTTGTATTGGAAAAATGTCAACCAAGGATATTAAAAAAAAAAAAATGAAAAGTTGAGAAAAAAAGAACCCTCACAAACATTTGCTAGAATATCCAACTTTAGTGATTTCTTTGCTCTATGTACCATAAAATGGTTTAAAAGTTCTATGATCTGATGCTAATGATGCATCTTGAATTAGTTGAAAAAAAAAAAATTTGAGCAAGAACTCAATCATTCAGATCATAAGAAAAAAACCAAATGAGAGGCATAAGCAAAAGGAGAATAAAATTGTATCTGTACCATCCATTTCCATTATTTATTCAATGGAGAACTACTAGGGAAAATATAGATTTAAAATGTACTAAATTATGTTCACCTAAGAACATAAGAACAAGAAAAAATAAATGATGAAAAACAAGGTAAGTAACTTCTCATCAGAATCCAGAAAATAAATTTCAATTCACCAGTCACCAATGTTCTATACACATGGTCCTGCTAGAATTGGTTCTCCAGAAGAAAACATGCCGGTTCGCATTTTGCAGTATAGCTATAGTTAGATGAACTGTACTTCCTACGCACACCAGTGAGTTTCGCAGTTGCGGCCTTCTGGTGTAAGCCAACCATCATCCGAGAGCACTCGCTGAAATTCGCCAATAAGATAAACATATTGTTAGTATTAGTGTAATGTCTCAAAATAGTTGATAATTCTAAGACAAGAAGTTTTCTTACAATATCTGATCTTCTGAGTAGTTTGTGTGCCATTCACATGTCTTGTTCCATTGTTTGAAGCCACTGACAGTGCATTGAGCCGTGTAGACTGCGGCCGCAGCTAGCAAAGATGCCGGGAACTTCAGCATATCATATTCCACAAGAGAGAGCTCTATCAAGAAGAAAGCCAGCAGCTCAAGCTGTTCCAAGGCAGAAAAACTAAAAGGGTAAGTGTGGAGTTCTTGCGAATTTGTGATTGCGAAAAAGTATATAAATTAACAAAGACTAGTACCGACTTTTTTGTCGGCTTGAGCTGCCTTCAGGAATCTTCTCATAAAAACATATGCAGTTGGCACAGAAATGTTAAACTGCAATGTGTTGAGCATCAACTTCTCCTGCAATGTTTGAAAAGAAAATCTCAGCCAAAATGGCAAAACTGATGCCATTTTGCAAATGCGAAAAGATAAATGATATGTTTGTTATATTTACCATGTCCAGAACATCCTTCCTTGTGTAAGCTTTATCCGAAATAAGGATTAAATCGCCAACCACAGGCACAGAAACTTCCTCATACTTGCAAGCCAAAAGCATGGCAACCAAACCAACCAGCTGAAGCTTCTTTCTTATCACAGTTTGTTTGGCCAAGAATCTGTCTATGAGATTAATTGTAAGAAACAATGTCTCTTGCATGAGGTTGAATTTATCATGCACCTGAAAAGAAGCTCAAAACAAGAATATCAATATTCGAGCACGAGTTTGAGTCCCTTTTTGGCATAGTGGTTTTAGTAGAAACATTTTAATACATACCTCAATGAGCCAGTCAACAAGTATAGCCCTCATTCTTTCATTAATGTCAAATTGTTGCGCCATATAATCCGGCGAGACACAGTTCAAACTCTGCATGAAAGTAATGATGTTAGTCATCAAAATGGTAATGAGATCTAATATATACTTTTTCAATACAATAAATCCATCATTTAGACTATGCTATGATTTTCCAAACAACCTCAAAATTTTGATTTAGCAAACTTTACTTATATCTTTCTGTCATTGATTGCAGATTTGCAAGTTATGAAAGCAAACAGAACAAGAGTAACAACAACAAATGTAAATTGGAAAAAAACTCAATGATGCAATCAAGAAATTTAAACATTGTTAAGTGATCAAGTTGACACACAAAAAAGCATGCAAGTCGCACATTCGGATGAGCTGAATTAACTCCATTTTCAAGTTTAATAAAATGATTGCAAGATATAGAAGATCAAGGTTATTATTAGAATGAATAAACTATAACTTGAAAATGAATAAACTTTACTATTCAAATCTAACACCTTCACACAATAGATCACATGAACTATTTAGAATCAAACCAAAAGGAATTGATTATGCAAAAACACACAATATATGCCAAGCTCAAACACACAAGTCTAAGGCTTAAAAATAGTGATTCATTGGGGAATGAACTTCAAATGCAAAAGTCCTTAAGTGTTTAACTGTCCTAAAAGGTGCAATTCGGTATACCTCAAATTTTCTGTAGTGTGCATGAAGATCTTCGATGTATTCCACCACCGCAAGATGATCATCCACATCGCTGCTATCGATGTTTATAATAGACTCCTCCTCAACTATATCCTCCATCTCAATTTCCTCCTACAGCAGGTTTGGTCACAAATTCAAAATAAGAAATAGACTTCAGGGATAATATGAAAGTGAAACTAAAACAACAGACTATAGTACCACCTGCACTAGTTTTGGTTTCTCCAAGGACATGGGCACTGGTTGATCTGCTGTTAACTTTTGTTCCTCATCGATGAGGATTAAGTCTTCAAATCTGGTCGAATTCGAGGGGTTCGACTTGGTAGGATCCTGTTCAAATTGAGCAACCACCATATAAACATTAGCATAATAACAATAGTCAATGACATTGCAACAATTTCAGCATCAAAGAAATTGAAACAAAGAAAGGGTACCTCAGCACAAGATTGTTGTTGCTGGGAAGCAATTTGAGCAGCAAACCTCCTAAAATAAATTAATCAATTTTAACAAACATTAGTTTTTCACTTATCCTTCATTTGGTCACCTAGTAATTTATGAACAACATTGAAAGAAAGCTGAAAAAACATATTATCATAGTTTGAATAAACATATATTCAGCACTCAGAAACAACAAAGAGCCATGTCACAACATCAAATTTTGAAAACAATTGAAACCTTGTGATGGGACGATGCACTGGATCTGCCTGCTTCTTTTCACACATTTCTTGTTTTCTGGTTCCACACAAAAACATAACCACCAAACACAATTAACCTTAAAGAAACCAAAAAGGACAAGGGTCTATGATGAATCAACATGAATTACCCAGACAATTAGACAAATGCATTAACCTTAAACAAACCAAAACAATAAAATAATCTAAACAAAAAATTCACAAGAAAAGAAGGATCTATGATGAATCAACATAAGATAAGAGGAATTATACCCAGGCAAAGGTCTCTTGTTAACAACACAAGGGTAAGATCGACCTTGCACTAGATTCTGATTGATCACACTCAATGCTCGTCTGTTCTGTCCAAACTTTCTTGTACCAACATTCTGATTCTGATTATTCATCCCTGCTGAAATTCCAAAACCCCCAAAAGGGAAAAAAAATATTAACACCACAGTTAAATCTTTAAGCTTAGAATCCAAATTGAGCCCCAAAAATCTGAACTTTATTCTTTCCCAGAAAAAAAGAATTAAAAAAGGTTTGTACCTTGAAGAATTCTGGGCAAGGTTGAATTAGAATTGTTTTCATCAGAACCACCCATGATCGTTTTCACCTTAAAGTTTGTTAATTTGAACCAAAAAACAAAAATTAACAACAACCCCAAGAACAACAATCGCTCAAGAATCTTTCCCCAAGAACCCAGAAGAAACCCCCAAAAAAAATTCTAGTAAAACAAGATCATTGAATAAGAAGGAAGATTCAGAGAGAGAGAGAGGAAGAGAGAGAGAATCAAAGGGCGCTGACACACACACACACACTCTATCGACTGAACCACAACGGGTATTTGTCCCTGTTGAGACACAACAATAAGAACCAATGTGTTTTTTTTTCCCCTTTGAAATGAGAAAAAAAGGGTTAACGGCTAGTGCTTTACGACCGTTGGATCATGTTTTACTTTTGACATTACCGTTTGATCCTTGAGGTTTGCAAAAAAGGGCTTTCTTTAATTTGGAGTTTTTATTTTTTGGTCCTAACAACGGTAATGTTTTGTTGTTATAGTTAACACGTGATGACAGTGCAAGAAGGGAGGGGGGGAGTATCTATTTCTTTTTATTTTTTGAATTAAAATTGTTAATTAATTTATTAATTTATTGGGGGGATTTATTTTATTTTTTGTTTTAGAATTGTTATGAATGTTTTCTAATTATTGGGTCAGAGAATTGGATATTTTTTTCCAAATTGGGATCATGGAATTAATTTTTTCAGATTTTGGAATATTTGTTGACTTATAAGAATACTTAGACCATTTCATTTTTTTAATTTGGCAATTAAAGTGTTTTTTGTTTTAAAAAAAGTTGAAAATTTACGAGTTATTTTTATGTGAAGTTGATAATTAAAAATTGGGAAAAGTATATTTTTTGTCGTTAAAGTTTGACAAAAGTTTTAAAAATATCCCTAAATTTTATTTTGTTTCAATTTTGTATCAAAAATTTTCGGTTTGCATCAAATATGCCCTGACGGCTAATTTTTCAAAGAATTTAAGACCGATTCAACATCAATTTCATAAGAACAACCCCTCAACACAAGCAAATTAAGCATAATTTTCATGCATTATTGTTAAATTGATCTTAAACTTTTTGAAAATTTAGCCGTCAAGGATATATTTGATGTAAATCGAAAACTTTTGGGACAAAATTGTTAAACAAAGCAACTAAATTAAACCTTAGGGATATTTTTGAAACTTTTGTCAAATTTCAGGACAAAAAGTATACTTTACCTTTAAAATTAATAGATAATTTAATATTTTTAACTAAATTATCATCTAATAGTTTTTAACTATTAACTTTATATAAAAATAAAATAACTATATATAAATTTTTACCATTAAATAAAGGCTGTATTTTTTTTATTTCACACAGTATTTCTTGGTCTAATAGAAAAATGACTAATTTGTTGCGTATCGAAACTTCATTTAAAAGCTTGTTATTGGTTAGTGGGTTTTTTTTTAATAAAAAATAAGGAGATTCGAACTCGCAACCTCTTAAGTGAGTATAGAGAGATGGAAATAGATCCTCTCCATTTTTGTTGTCACTGAAGATAATAAAGTGTAATCTCCTACCTTTAATTTTACAAGTGGAACCAACAATAAATGAGAGAGAGAATGTATTGAATGGTGAGATCTTCCACTGGATACCATCCAGTTTTTTTTCCACTGGAGAGGATCCACTCCGATAGAGAGATTATGTCATTTGAGTTTTAACTCATTCACTATTGGTCAATAAATTAATATATACACAAAACAAAATTTAAATTCCAAACACTTATTTAAACGAATTAGTAAACTATCTACTAAACCAACCCAATTTCTCCTTCTATTCTTTTACATAACATAAAATGCGCTCCAATATACGTTCTAACGCACTTTTTCTTTATTATATTTTTCTCCTTAAACTTGTTTATTTAATTTAATTTAATTTAGTTTTTTTCTCTTTTAAATATCGATTAAAAAAATCAGTTTAAATAATATTTATATTATCATTCATTTAATTAAATATTTATATATGAAAATATTAACATTAAACAATTGGCTCAAATATTTTTGTTGATGAGAGAATATATGATTCAACTTTTATATAAGTTTTGTTATATTATAAGTGCATTCAAATATTAATAGTTATTTGTTAACTATTTTTCCGCCAAAATGCTCATTTGATTTTCAAATAATGTATATATTATATGTAAATAAAAGATCAAGGCATTTATTTATTTAGGAAAAATATACTTAAATAATCCAAAAGAAATGTCTGCCATTAAAACGTGGGGTTATTTGGTTGAATCATCAATGCTATAATCCATGGAAGAGAAAATAAATTAGATTCTAGCTACCAAGCTCATTTATTATACGTGTTGACAAATTTAATTTTTTATAATACCATTAATAGATGGTGAAATATAATAGTATATTAAGTTATTTATTTAATGAGCTAACTAAAATAATATATTTAGCTTATTTAAAAGATATTGTTCAATTTTTTTTTTAGTTTTAAATGTTTTCAATTTGATTTTTGAGTTTTATAACTCTAAATTAATTCCGTTTTTTTATCACTAATTTAGTTAATATAATATTTATATTGCAATTAACTATCAATGTGACACCTTAATGACTAGCTAATATTATTGTATTATTGGAGTTATTGTGTTCAATTTGATCTGAATACACTAAATTGACTTATTTAAATTTGTAAAAGAGGAGTGTTAGAGATAGTAAATTTTGTGATTTATAGCTATTAATTAATTATTAATAATATTTTTAATGGTGTGAGATTACATCTAATAGTACGAGATTATTCATTTTTCTTTTGCTGGTGAAGTGCTGGACAGATTTAACAAAAAGTGCTTCCTCATAAACTTTCTCTTTGCAAAAATTATTCCACTGAAAGATCAAATTAAATTTTTTAAGACCAAATTTTTAAAGATTGAAATAAATTTTTATAATGCTGTTAAAAATTTTCAAGAATTGAATGGATGATGGAAGTTCTGATATAGATCAAGATTGTTACAATCTTTTAATGTGAGATTTTTAAGACTAGAAAGATATTTAAAGTTCAAAGACAAATTTTTTTAATATAATGCAATTGAAAAATTCTAAGGATTGAATGGATGATGAAAGCTTTGATGTAGATTGAAAATTGCTACAATCTCTCAATGTTAGGTTTTTAAGATTAGAAAGATACTTGAAGTTCGAAGGCAAACTCTCCAGCATAATGCAGACGAAAATTTTCAAGTATTGAATGGATGGTGAAAGCTATAAAGAGATTGTAGATTGCTACAACTTCTCAATGTCAGGCTTTCAAGAGTAGGAAAAAACTTAAAACTCGAAGGCAAACTCTCCATCATAATGCAGTAAACTCTCCAGCATAATGCAGTTGAAAATTTTCAAGGATTGAATAGATGGTGGAAGTTCTGATATAGATCGAAGATTGATACAATTTCTCAATGTCAGGTTTTTAAGATTAGAAAGATACTTGAAGTTCGAAGACAAACTCTCCAGCATAATGCAGTTGGAAATTTCCAAAGATTGAATGTATGGTGGAAGCGCTGATATAGATCGAAGATTACTACAAGCTCTCAATGTCAGATCTTTAAGACTTGAAAGATACTTGAAGCTTGAAGGCAAACTCTCCATCATAATGCAGTTGAAAATTTCCATGTATTGAATGGATGGTGGAAACTCTGATATAAATTGAAGATTGATACAATCTCTCAATTTCAGATCTTTAAGACTAGAAAGATACTTGAAACTCGAAGGCAAACTTTCCATCATAATGCAGTTGAAAATTTCCAAGGATTGAATAGATGGTGGAAGCTCTAATATAGATCGAAGATTGCTACAATCTCTCAATGTCAGATTTTTAAGACTAGAAAGATATTTGAAGCTCGAAGGCAAACTCTCCATCATAATGCAGTTGGAAATTTCCAAGGATTGAATAGATGGTGGAAGCTCTAATATAGATCAAAGATTGCTACAATCTCTCAATGTCAGATCTTTAAGACTAGAAAGATACTTGAAACTCGAAGGCAAACTCTCCAGCATAATGCAGTTGAAAATTTCCATGTATTGAATGGATGGTGGAAGCTCTGATATAAATTGAAGATTGATACAATCTCTCAATTTCAGATCTTTAAGACTAGAAAGATACTTGAAACTCGAAGGCAAACTTTCCATCATAATGCAGTTGAAAATTTCCAAGGATTGAATAGATGGTGGAAGCTCTAATATAGATCGAAGATTGCTACAATCTCTCAATGTCAAATCTTTAAGATTAGAAAGATACTTGAAGCTCGAAGGCAAACTCTCCATCATAATGCAGTTGAAAATTTCCAAGGATTGAATAGATGGTGGAAGCTCTAATATAGATCGAAGATTGCTACAATCTCTCAATGTCAGATCTTTAAGACTAGAAAGATACTTGAAACTCGAAGGCAAACTCTCCAACATAATGCAGTTGAAAATTTCCATGTATTGAATGGATGGTGGAAGCTCTGATATACATCGAAGATTGATACAATCTCTCAATGTCAAGTCTTGAAGACTAGAGAGATATTTGAACCTCGATGGCAAACTCTCCAGCATAATGCAGTTGAAAATTTTTAAGGACTGAATGGATGATGGAAGTTCTGATATAGATCGAAGATTGCTACAATTTTTCAATGTCAGGTCTTTAAGATTAGAAAGATACTTGAAACTCGAAGACAAACTCTCCAACATAAGACTGTTGGAAACTTTCAATGATTGAATGGATGATAGAAACTCTGATGTAAATCGAAAATTGCTACAATCTCTCCAAGGCAGGTCTTTAAGATGTAAAAGATACTTGAAGTTTGAAGACAAACTCTTTGAAATAATGCCGTTGGAAATTTCCAAAGATTGAACGAATGATGGAAGCTCTGATGTAAACGGAAGGTCTGTACAATTATCCAATGACAAGCGTTCAAGATGTGGAAGATAAGTTAAGCTTGAAGACAAACCCTCTGGCATAATGTAGCCATCAATATCCAAGGATTGAATGGATGTTGGAAACTCCATTATAGGCTGTAAATTTCTAGGCAATGACAGGTGTTCCATATACACATGATGATTGATCTTCGATGGCAAACTTTCCCGCCACATGCGCATTCTGCGGCAAGTACGCACGTCTGGAATGAATGGTGGAAGCTTTATTTTATGCCAAAAACTTCTACCACCACGCACTGACAGGCTTTTAAGATGCGGAGGAAGATGCATGATGCTCAAAAGCAAAGGCAAAGGCAAACTCCCTGGAGATACTTCTAGAGACAATTCTACACAATTCGTTAACTGAGGACCAACAGGAAGTTGCATAAACTGAGAATTATTACTTATGCACCATAAATAACTCCATTGGAGGCTCGATCCACCAAGAACCAAGATAGACATTTGTTCGGAATACCGTAGCCCATCAAACAGGACTAGAAGCTTCGGTTTCCCAATATGTTTATTCTCTCTGCAATTAGAAAGCCTGTAATAGTTTGTAGATCTCAGAAAAGATAACTCATCTTTACGGGTAGTCTCAAGTTGCAGATCATCAATATCTGAGTAATCATGAGAAATGAAGCACCCCGTGGAGGAGTTCAATAGTTCCATTCTAGTCTCTGCATAACATTGTAGAGCTTTAGCATCTGAGCATTCAAGATTCTTGAAGAGCTCCACGGAGGAGTTCAATGCTTCCGTTCTGTTAAGGGTTGAATTTATTGATCTTATTTCCTTTGTTGAGAAGGACAAGCCCTTTGAAACTGAGGAACCTTCCATGAAAAGATGGTGAGTGGATTTCACGTGAAACTCACTTCCAAGGCTGATCAACTCTTTCACTGCAGATCCAATGTTGGGATTCCGCTGTGGCATTGATCTACTTAGATCATTTGTTGCTAAAATCAGAACTCCATCATTTTCATTGTAATTTGCCAATTTATGAACACCCCCCAACTTAGACAACTTCGACAGCATCAGAGGCTGAGTGGATATACTCTTTGTATCCTTTACCAAATCCTATGAAAAATAAAAAACCAAAGCAACACAATCAGAGTGGCTTTCAATTAGATGATTAAAATTTAAATACCTTTAAGTGAAATTGATAATTAAGAGCCACAATTCAATCATGTCAATTTATTTAACAATTTTTATCTATCAAACAATTTTACATCAAATTTATTGTACTGAATTTCCACCTTGAAACAATAAGAGAGAAAGGATTGGAAACTGACTTTTAGTCAAACCAATTAACTTTAGTGTTTAGGTATATAATTTAAAATCATTTTAAAAATATTAATTGATGGTAGTTGAAAAAAATTAATTAAGAATAATTCAAAACAATGTATTCTTATCACCTGCATTATCGGCAAACCAGGCATAGGATGCTCCACATGCATCGGCATGTTTAATTTAGGCATTCCCAAAATATGCATCTCTATAATAGTGTCAAGAATTTTTATGCCATCTACTTGAGTTCCCTGAAATTTATATCATATTGTTGGGTAACAGAGTTATATAAGTAGTAAATTTAACAACAATAGAGATAAGAAAAGTGGAACTGGCATACAATTAATGAATTAATATTAGGAAAAGTCTATGGGGCAGCAGTTTTGTTGAATTTTGACCAGCATGTAACCAGCAGAGAAATGTGAGTCATTGGATAAAATTTTACACCAATCTCACACCATTAAATCATCATTAATGACTATTTGCTAGCTACCAATCACAAAAGTTACTGTCCCCTAACATTGCTCTTAATATTATACGTAGAAAAACCCTTGTGATAAGGGAAAAAATAACGGACAAGAAAAAGAATTTTCAGTAATGTGCGAAAGCACTATAACCTCTCTAGTGATTAGGAGAGAACAATAACATTTTTTCTTATACTAAGAGAATACAACTTTTGAGAACAATAGCACTAAAAATCTCCTACTTATATATATATATTAGTTGATGAAGAGTGATTACTAATAGAACCAGTTTGATAAAATTTTTATTTTTGGAAAGTAGTTTATTATTTAACTTAGCTTTTAAAAGTTGTAGTATATATATTTAGTAATAAAATTATAAATAACTTTTAATAAATACAAAAAATAATAATTATATTTAGTAAAATAAATTTTGTAAATTAGAAAGGATTATATTAGATATAAATATAAGAACAAATCTGAATATTTATTAATATACGAAATTATATTAGATATTTGAATTTTAATAAGTATAAATTAACTTTAAAAAATATCTCTTTAAATATTTTCAAAAAATCTTTAACCTTTAAAAAATACCCACAAACATAAATTAACACAATTTTTTTATTTACCAAACAATAAAAGAAAGATTTGTGAAAAGGACCTTTTTAAAATATTTTACCAAAAACAACTAACACTAGCACTTTAATTTTGTGCCACTAAGTGTGGCTTTAGTTGCTCACACTATGATTCACAACAAGAAGTAATAAGTGTGTGTTTGGATTTCAGTTTGCAAACGGGAGTTTGTATAAAAGTGATTTTGCAAACTTGCTTTTGATGAAAAGTAAGTTTGTGTTAACGTGATTTATGTTTGGCAATCTTTATATCAAAATTGATTATAGTAAAATAAATGTTGTTTGAATTATACTATTCAAAATCACTTTTAGGTGAAAAATGACTAAAATAGACATCAACTTAAATAATTTTTTTATATTATCCAGTTATTTTAATTTAGATATTTGAATAATTTTATGAATTAATTTTATAATAAAATTAATATTTATTTATTAAAATAAAAATAACATATAAAAATTAGCAAAATATATTTTATATTAAAAATAAGAAATATGAATTATATATATAAGTATTTAATCAAATATATTACATTTTTTCAAATTTTAAATATTAACGTGAAAATATTAATTTAGTATTTTTTTACATTTTATTTTTGTTTTAATACTCTCAATAATCTTATTCTTAATATTATTTTAGAATTCAACATATAATTTTATTAATACATATGATTAATTTTTTTATTTAATTTATCTTTTTTTAATGGGATCATAATTTATATTATAAAAAAATTACAATAAAAAATTGTATATACCAGAATTATAATTATACAAAAGAATACTAAAAATAATAAAATTAAATATTTATCCTGGTAGCGATGAAAATAAATCTAAAAATTTTTGATGATGTATTTTATATAGTATATTTTTAGTTCTTTTAGTACTCTTTTTTAGTACCTATAGTTTTTTACTATTATTATTATTTATGGTTAATTTTTTGTTTAATTTACTTTACCTAATGTGATCAATAAATCATATTATGAAAAGATAATAATAAATATAATATACAAAAATCACAATTATAAGAGCGTATAATGTTAAATAAAAATTTAACAAAAAATAAAAATAATAAATAATAGAAAAAGAGAGCTCATATATAAGGAGAAATAATAAAAATTCCATAAATAATACAATAACATGTTTCAAGGATAAAATTGGTAAAGAAAAATAGATGCTTAATGTAAATAGCTAAAAGCTCGTTAGTGAAACGCAAAAGCTAGAAATTGTTGCTTCTAGCAAACTTGGGTTTGACATCAAAATCACTTCTGCGTTTGCCAAATCAAAAGTTAGCCAAACAAAAAATTAAAACTTTCAATAAGCTTAAACGTGCTTTTTCTCTTCAAACGGGTTTGCCAAACACACCCTA
Organism: Arachis stenosperma; assembly: GCF_014773155.1. Taxonomy (NCBI): domain Eukaryota; kingdom Viridiplantae; phylum Streptophyta; class Magnoliopsida; order Fabales; family Fabaceae; genus Arachis; species Arachis stenosperma. Next base: position 12,940,752 of record NC_080377.1, read on the forward strand.
AGTGTGGCTTTAACACAACAAGAAGTAATCTCACTACGAAAGTGTAATGCGATGGAAATTATAGAAGAAAAATGGATGACTGCGTGTGTATGAATGTAGGGGTGTGTATAGGTCGGGTGAAACTGGGTTTGATGTGACTCAGATTCGACCTGAAATATATATCAGGCCTATTTGTTAGATCCGAACTCGATTCTAGACCCGATGAAATCTATACACTTTTGAGCTACGATTATAGCGGGTAAAAACCGGGCCGTTAACATTATATTACCTTGATACCTTCTTGTAAGTTAGCATGTAAAAATATCCAAATTTCCAATACTCCAACCATTATTTGACATGGTAAAATTCACTATAAAAAATATAATAAGAACCAACTCTTCTCTAAAATTAAAGTATAACCATAATCAATACTAATATTGCCTAATAATACCAAATATTTAAAGCAATACAAATAACACAAGATTATGCATTAGTCTAAAGTTTTATGCATTTTAAACATAAAACATTAACTTATAGTCTTATATATAATGACTAATAACACAAAATATTAAAGTTTACAATACTTAAACTTCACATAATAATAGCCATCATCCATCACTAATAACACAAAATATTAATTGTGTATGATGATCGAGTCACCGGGCCAATTTCGGGTGGTCCGAGATATGGCTCGGACCCGACCCGAAATAATGACCGGGTCTATTTTTGAGACCCATACCCGATCCTAAATCCGATAAAATCACACCAAATTAACCCCTAAAATATTCGAGACCGGACCAAGTCTTTGAACCGGATCGAACCATGCAGACCCTATATGAATGTTTGAAATTATGAATGAATCGAATGGATCAAAATTAATTTTGAGTGTTAAAATTGAGGGACTACTTAAAAGAGAAAATAAACTAAGCTTCAACTTGCATATTACAAGTTAATTAATCTTATTTTTATATTATCTCTTCATTTTGCTCTACTAATAGGACTAAGCTCAACTATGCTAGTATACTATATATAATTTCTAAAGAATAAATGACCATTTGTACCCATGAGAGATGAAAACGCTGACATTTGTACCCATGATAGCTCGAAACTAACCTTGTACCCATGAGAGATGTTGTCCGTGTGACAAAAGTGCCCCGCCTTGGATTTGAGCTTGGTTCGTGCCTTTCCGAACCTACGTGGCACTCCCAAACCCTCCCCCCAATCTGAGCCAACCTCCCACCATCATCATCTTCATCTTCTTCACCGTCACCATCTTCATCTTCTTCACCATCACCATCACCATCACCATAACCTCCATAACCTCCATCACCATCACCTCAACACCGCCACAGCCACCTCCCTTCACCACAACCTCCGGCGACAACCCACACCGCCGCGCCCCTTTCTCTTCTTCTTCCCCTCTTCTCACCTCTACTAAGCCCAGAAACCACAGCGCCAGCTCCTCCTCTGGCCACTCAAACCCTTCGCTGAAATGGCTTACTCTCAATGAACTCCTCAGCTTCATTCAACTGACCGGCATTACCCAGAATGTTAATGACCTCCATGTAATGCTCCATGGTGGGAACAATTCCATACTCCTTCATTGATTCAAAGTGCAATAATCTTCCTCTACAGCTTCTTCCCTTACACACGCAGCCAAAACCAATGCAAAAATTTCACTCTCAGGCCGTATCCCTGCCTCCTTCATCTCCTGAAAAACCAACAAAGCATCATCACCAGCTCTATTTTCAGTGTATCCAATGATCATCAAGTGCCAAGAACTCATGTTTCTCTCTGGCATTCGATCAAACACCTTGAGTGCAATATTCATGTTACCACATTTTTCATACATTCCAATCAACCTATTGTTCAATTCAACCTCCCCTCGAAACCTCGATCTTCTCAAGAACTCATGAACCATTTTCCCATACTCAAGCGACCTCGTACCCTTGCACAAATTCAACATGGCGAGAAAAACACCATAATCAGCAGCAGAACCTTGACCCATGAGTTCCAAAGCTTCAGCAAGCTTACCCTCTTTGCACAACTCAATCAAATTAACGTTCAGGGTGGTTGCATCAAACAGCGCGTTTTGGCGGTTCTGGTCGATCATATTATGAGTATTATCAAGTTTGAGTTTTGGTTCTCTGGGGAGATTCTCCTTCCATGAAGTTTGGGTCTTTTGAGCGAAACGACCTGTGGGGGTGGCGTTTTTACGGCGGGGTTGGACCTTGTTGCTGTTGGTGGGGGGGGGGGTTCTTGGAATCGGGAACGGCGTAGGAGCATAGAGGAGTGGAAGGGAGAGAGCAATTGGAGGGCTTCGGAGGAGAGAAGTGTGGGAATTTGGAATGGGATGAGATGACGGTGTTTAATTTGCGGGGAACGGTCCCAGTGACGCCATTGATGAGTGGAGTTTGAGCTCCATGGAGTTCTAATTTTGGAGGCTGTGTGGAACAATTGCAGAAGAATAATTTTCCATCCCCTGCGTTTTTTCCTGAGTTCTGTTTCTTTCATTGTATTGTTTTTAGTTCATTTTGCTTAATTTGGTTAGTTAGAAATGTATGTTAGTGGATTTAGGTGTGTTTTGATTCATGGTGTTTGAAAATTTTGCTGTTTTGGTGGAGAGGAAGAGCTGGCGCTGTGGTTTCTGGCGGAGGTGAGAAGAGGGGAAGAAGAAGAGAAAGGGGCGCGGCGGTGTGGGTTGTTGCCGGAGGTTGTGGTGAAGGGAGGTGGTTGTGGCGGTGCTGAGGTGATGGTGATGGAGGTTATGGAGGTTATGGTGATGGTGATGGTGAAGAAGATGAAGATGGTGATGGTGAAGAAGATGAAGATGATGATGATGGGAGGTTGGGAGTGCCACGTAGGTTCGGAAAGGCACGAACCAAGCTCAAATCCAAGGCGGGGCACTTTTGTCACACGGACAGCATCTCTCATGGGTACAAGTCTAGTTTCCGGCTATCATGGGTACGAATGTCAGCGTTTTCATCTCTCATGGGTAGAAATGGTCATTTATTCAATTTCTAAATGGAAAAATCTAGGCAACAACAATTTTATTAAATTTTGGCCTGTATGTAATTAATAAAAAAAGAGTGAGTAGTCCTATATTATTGGATAAAATCTCACACCATTAAAAATATCATTAATGACTATTTGATAGCTACAAATCATAAAAGTTACTACTCTCTAACAGGACAACAACAACAACAACAACAAAGCCTTGTCCCACTAAGTGGGGTCGGCTACATGAATCAAACGACGCCATTGTGCTCTGTCATGTATCATGTCTACAGAAAGACCGTTTACATGTAGATCTCGTTTGACCACCTCACGGATGGTCTTCTTAGGTCTTCCTCTGCCTTTCGCTCTTTGTCCATCTTCCATCTCACCCACCCTCCTGACTGGATGTTCTATCGGTCTTCTTCCCACATGTCCAAACCACCTGAGACGCGATTCAACCATCTTTTCTACAATGGGTGCTACTCCAACTCTCTCCCTTATATCTTCATTCCTTATTTTATCCAATCGCGTATGACCACTCATCCATCTCAACATCTTCATCTCTGCCACACTCAGCTTATGTTCGTGCTCCCCTTTAGCCGCCCAACACTCCGTACCATACAGCATAGCCGGTCTTATAGCGGTGCGATAGAATTTACCTTTAAGTTTTAAAGGCACTTTTTTGTCGCATATAAAACCAGATGCACTCCGCCATTTTGACCAACCTGCTTGGATCCTATGATTTACATCCTGTTCAATCTCTCCATTATCCTGTATGATGCACCCAAGATACTTAAAACTTTTAACTTTTCGTAGGATATTTTCTCCAATCTTCACCTCTATATTGGAGTTTTCCCTTCTCAGACTGAATTTACATTCCATATATTCCGTCTTGTTACGGCTTATGCGCAGACCATACACTTCTAGAGCTTCTCTCCATAACTCCAACTTCTTATTTAGGTCTTCCCTTGACTCTCCCATAAGGACGATATCATCGGCAAAAAGCATGCACCATGGCACAGGCTCTTGGATGTGCTCTGTGAGTACTTCCAAGACTAATGTGAAAATGTATGGACTTAAGGATGATCCCTGGTGTAATCCTATACCAATAGGGAATTTCTCTGTCACACCACCTTGAGTCTTCACACTAGTTGTGGCCCCATCATACATGTCTTTGATTGCCCGAATATATGCGATCCTTACTCTCCTCTTTTCTAAAACCTTCCATAAGACCTCCCTTGGTACCCTATCATACGCTTTTTCCAAATCAATAAACACCATGTGCAGATCCCTTTTATTACTACGATACCTCTCCATCATCCTTCTTAATAGGTATATCGCTTCAGTGGTAGATCTGCCTGGCATAAATCCAAATTGGTTCTCTGTTACTTGTGTCTCTTTTCTCAACCTCCGTTCTATCACCCTTTCCCATAACTTCATAGTATGACTTATAAGCTTAATCCCTCTATAGTTTCCGCAACTTTGTATATCCCCATTATTCTTGTAGATAGGTACCAATGTGCTCTTTCTCCACTCATCAGGCATCTTCTTTGACCTTAAAATCTCATTAAAAAGCTTGGTTAACCAGTTGATGCCTTTTCCTCCAAGACCCTTCCAAACCTCAATCGGGATATTATCAGGTCCTACTGCCCTGCCATTTTTCATCTGCTTTAGAGCCTCTTTTACCTCGAAGTCTCGAATTCTTCGATAGTAGTCAAAGTTTTGATCTTCTTCCCTTGTGCATAATCGACCAAGGCTCGGAAGAGTCTTCTGTCCCTCATTAAATAACTCGTAGAAGTAGCTCTTCCACCTTTCATTAATCTTCTCCTCTTGAGCCAACACCTCTCCATCCTTATCCTTTATGCACTTAACTTGATCCAAATCTCTCGTTCTTCTTTCCCGACTCTTTGCGATTCTATATATACATTTTTCTCCTTCTTTCGTGCCCAAATACTGGTAGAGACCCTCATATGCTCTTGTCCTTGCTTCGCTTACAGCCACTTTTGTCTCTTTCTTAGCTGCCTTATATTTTTCCCAGTTATCTGCATTGCGGTATAAAGACCACTCTTTAAAGCATTCCCTTTTTATCTTTATCTTTTCTTGTATACTCGCATTCCATCACCAGGACTCCTTGTCTCTTGGTCCTATTCCTTTAGATTCACCAAAACTTTCTTTTACTGTTCTTCTAATAACTTCTGCCATCTCCCTTCACATCTCTTCCGCGCTTCCATTCCCATCCCACTTTGCCTCTTCTCCTACCCGTCTTAGGAAGCTTCTTTGTTCCTCACCTTTCATCCGCCACCACCTCGTCCTTGGGTTCTTCGTATGATGTCTTTTCCTCAACTTTTGCTCAACGCGAAAATCCATGACGAGCACCCTATGTTGTGTTGTCAAACTCTCTCCCGGGATAATTTTACAGTTAATGCAAAATTTCCGGTCGACTCTCCTCAACAAGAAGAAGTCGATTTGAGAGCTTGTCATGCCACTCTTATAGGTTATAAGATGTTCGTCTCTCTTTTTAAAACATGTATTTGCGATGAGAAGATCAAAAGTTGAGGAAAAATCCAAAATAGTTTTACCCTCGACATTGATCACCCCGAAACCATGGCCTCCGTGAATACTCCCATATCCAGTCACTTCTCTCCCAACATGGCCATTTAAATCTCCTCCTAAGAAAATCTTATCTCTCAAAGGTATGCCTTGAACCAAACTCTCTAGATCCTCCCAAAACCTTATCTTGTGTTGTTCGTCCGAACCCACTTGCGGTGCATAGGCGCTAATCAAAGTATAAATTGAAGTGGTATAAAGAAAAAATATAAATTCTTTTTATAGTTATTTTTTATTATTTTATTATTATTCAAAGTATAGATCCTATCTTTTTTAATTTCTCTTTCATTCCTTAAAAAAAATATCTGTAAACTCACATCTTTACTATATAATTTACCCTCCCTAGCACTCTTCTTTCTAAACAAGACACGTCTAAAGTAAGATGACTTTTAATTTGATTTCTCTTTACCTTGATAGTTTCAACGACATCATCGATATCCTCATTATCACATGATTGATTCAAGCTTCCAGATTCTTCCAATAACTCTTCTGTCAAGTCATCCATTTTTATTCTTTTGTAAAGCACACTGAGAAAATCCTTTAGCAGAGGGAAAAAAAAATAAAGATAAGAAAATCCAATATTTCAATGCAATGGAAAAACAATATCTTGATCAACATAGTAAAATCAAATCAAGATTTTTAATTACCTGTGGTATAAAATATCTAATTTGCATAGGAACCTCAATAGGCAATGGAGAGTAAACCTTGATTAATCTTAGATTAGGCATCTTTTTAAGGCTGTCAACATTCAAGGCTACCTCTCCGATTTGAGATAAATCTAACAGTATGCCTTCCACTGAATCACTTCCCTAATCAAAATTAGAATAACAATAAGACAACACTATCAAATATAATATTTCTTACAAAAATCTTACATATACATAAAAAATTACCTATATATATATTGTTTCACACATTTTCAATATATATTTGATATTCTAACATTATTATTTACTAATAATTATTTGGTAACTGATTTCTTATATATATTTAACATTTAACATTATGGTAAATTTTATCTTACCTTGTTATTCTTCAATATGTCATTTACTTCCTCTGGATCATTCACTCGGCTTCGTCGTCCGGGAGTAGCAGATTCTTGACGAACTATTTCCCAACCCATTCTTTGCATTAAATCATGCATTTTTATTTTATTGTCCTTTGAAATGGCTATAAGACCTTTCTCTTGGAGAGAGGCTATTCCACTAGCTCCATAAAATTTCCAAGCATCCAGCTGGCTTATGACATAATCTTTATCTTCTCCTTTGAAAAAGAATGCAATATCTAGAAAAACCTTTTTCTCTATGTCATGTAATTCATCATAACTAAACCTCAACACACTTTGAATTTCCCCATCAGGATCAGGATACTTCTTGAATCTTTCTAGGGCACATTTCCATATGTCATTACTTTTAGAATGGAAATATGAACCAAAAACTTTTAAAGCTAATGGGACACCCTTGGCAATTTCAACTGCCTCTCTAGATAGCTCTTTGAATCCCCTTTTGGGTTGGCTTTCATTGAAGGCATTTAAACAGAAGAGTTCAAGGGATTCTTCAGAGTTCAGCTCCTTGACATGGTGTATTTCATGAAATACTCCTGCAGTAAACACTTGCTGATTTCTGCTAGTTACAATCACTCTACTCCCTGGCCCCAAGTCAATTGGTTCGAGGAAATCTCTTAGAAGCTTTGGAGTATTCACATTATCTAGCACAAGGATAACCTTCTTCTTACTTAGCCTCCTCATGGTGGAGGAATTTGCCCTGCTTGCACCAGTTATATGATGATTTTCTTCCCCTAATAGCTTAGAAACAACTTCGTCTCTTAAATAATTTAACTGATTATTTTTCAGTTCATCTCTTATATTCTCCAAGAAGTAGCAGCCCTCATATTGGTGAGAAAATTTGTCAAACACAAGTTGAGCAATGGTTGTCTTACCTATGCCACCCATGCCCCAAAACCCAATCTTTAGAACTTGTTCTGAATTATTTGTCATTAAGGAGTTAATCCATCCAATATTTTTATCAATTCCAACAAGGCCATTTGATTTAGCTGGGTCATCTGATTCACTTGAGGAAAACTTTCTCAGTTTGCTACAAATGTCTTCTACAATTTCATCAACAACATCGGATTCATCCCTAGCAAACAAACCAAACAGAGAGAATTTGAGAGAATATTCTTGATTAATATAGAGAATGATGAGTTATTATAGAGTGTTGGTTTATATAGATAGCTCTGTGACTTGAGCAATGAGCTGTACTTCTAACTAACTCTGATATCTCTACTGCCAGCCTGGCATAACTGATTCTCAACAGATTCTAATTAACCATCATCTGGTGACTTTCAGACAGAAGATATTAAAAAGCAAAGAAAGGAGAGTTTAATTTGATGCAATATTTATACTAAATCATCTTCGCTATATATTTTATTCATTCTGCTTCAAGTTTCAACATATTTGTCATTTTTTTTCTATGCACAAGAAAAATCTTTTTTTTTTTCAGATATATTGAAACCATTTGCAAAGATGTGCTTTTACTCAGTGACTATCCTGGAAACCTCTCCTACACATTAAATATTAGAGGAGAAAGGATAAATTTATTGGAACCAATTTTTAACTATTAGATATTTCAATAATCATTTTAAACTAAACCGTTCACTATTAATACCATAAAAAATACGGAAAATAAATCATTTGACTAACAACAAATAGTAACAAGTATGAAAATGAAAATAAAACAAAAGAGGAGGAGGCTTACAACTCAGAGTCCATCGGATAATGAAATCCTGAAAATTCAGCAGCTTTAGTTAGAGCAGATCTCCATTTTTGTACCTTGACCTTGTCTTCCCTAGCTTCATGTTTAACAAAAGCAGCAGCATAATCTCCTCTCTGGTGCCGCACCTCTGATGGATCTAGTTTATAGAAGACAGGTACCACAGCAATTTGTTCATTTTTTTCAGCACACTCTATTATCTTTTCGAGCTCAGCCAAACACCATTTCGAAGAAGCATAGTCTTTTGAGAATATAACTAACAAAATTAGCGACTCTTCAATTGCCGTGAGTAGTGATAATATTTTATCTCCCTTCTTAAGTTTAGCATCATCTACATAGAAATCAATCTTCTCACGGTGCAGATCTTTCTTCAGATGGCTAAGCAGACCACGCCGGACATCGGTGCCTCTAAAGCTGATGAACACATCATGCTTATATTTCATTTCAGCAACGTTTCAAGGCCAGGAACGAAGCCGTTCCACGCAACCAATAGAATCAGGAAATTTAAATCGTAAGGTTTGAATTGTAAATATTACGCTCCCAACAATCTGCAAAAGTAAACTAACAATAAGAAAGTCAAATATAGAAATTAGAAAGGAAAAATGACATAATTATTTGATACCAGTGTGGCCAATAACAACTTGAAGCTATTGAAATGTGGAAGCTGATGAGGTTCTACAACTGCATAAGATTAAGATCTCAAGCTTCCTTCATGAAAATATAGGTCTGTGAATCTATGCTTCAGGATCAGTAATGACTTTATTTATAATTAAAAGAAGATGACACTACCCTTATTATTATTATTGCATGAGATTTATTATTTTAATATTTAATTTTAAGAGCAATGCTAGGGCGAGGGAAATGGATCCTCTCCATTTTTTTTGTCACCGGAGAGAATAAAGTGTAATCTCCTACCTTTAATTTTACAAGTGAGACCAGAAATAAATAAGAGAGAGAATGCAATGAAGGGTGAGATCTTCCACTGGATACCATTCAGTTTTTTTTCCACTGGAGAAAATCCACTCCCCCCTAGGGCGAGTAATATTTGTGATTGGTAGCTATCAATTAGCCATCAATGATGATTTGATGGTGTGAAATTGGTGTGAGATTTCATCCAATGGCTCACCTTTCTCTGCTGGTTACATGCTGGCCAAAATGCAATAAAATTGCTAGCTCCTTAGACTTTTTCTTAATTTTAATTTATTTTAAATTTTATATAAAATATTAAAATTTAATTAGTTTTTATATCAAAATATTTTTTTTAAAATAAAATTGATCTCATTTTATTAATCATCTCTAATATAAAATAAAATAAATAGTAAAAAATCACATTTTACCCTCTAAAGTGAAATTTAATGTTATAGTTGCGAAGAAGTTGCATTGTAGTTTTGTATTTCTATCACGCTTAGGGATGGATGACATATACATAATGAACCAGGAAGCTTTTTTTTTTCTTTCCCATAGAAGACTCAAGTCAATTTATGACCCATAAAAGGAGAAGAAGCAGGAAATTACATTGCATAGATAGGTTTTAAGAAGTCAAGAAGACTAAATTAATATTATTTCTTCCCCCCTTTTTTTTTCTTTTTTCAAAAGAAGCAGTGTATTTTTTTCGTTTAATTTTGCTTTCGATGTTTACTGCATTTTTTTTTAATTTTGTACCATATCCAACTTTGAGAAAAATGCTTATCTTTTCTCTCGTTATAGCTCAAATTCGAAATCATTAAAAAGCAAAAGAGACTTATACGTATTAAAATTTAAAAATCTCGTCCAACTAAAGTCTCAACAACAACAGTAGTGGAGTGAAAAATATTGGTAAAGTTGGACTAAACACCCGGAGGAATCTACTTAAGTCCTAATAAATTCTTGTATGCTGTAAATTTTAGAATTAACTATCAAAACAATATTTGAAAAATTTTGATGCTGCCAAAAATAATTTTGAAAGACACAAATAATAAAATAACCAATAAAAGATTATTAAATTTTACAAAAATAACTAACTATCAATTATTGTCTACCAAAATCTTTGGGATATTAATTTAGTAGTTTATTCATAAATTTTATCAATTAAATGTTAAATTTCAACATCTTACTTTTATATATATAATTTTTCATCAAATTTAGAATTATTTTTATATGGCAGTATAAAATTTTACATTTTTATGTATATTAAAGTTTAAAAAAAAATATGACTATTAGAATACGTATCTATATATTGATTTTTGAATTTTATGAAATTTAGTAAGTTTAATTTGTATGATGATAGTTTATCAGTAGCTAAGAGAAAGGGGGTTAAATTTTAGCCCTTTTTCACTTAATAACATTTGTTGTCCTTTTAGGAAACTTGAGAAGATATTTCTTATTTTTGTCTCGTGTCTAGTCAAGTAGAGACTTTTTTTTTGTCTCGTAACCAGCTAAGAGATATTTTTCAGTTTTGTCTCCTATACAGCAGAAACAGAGATGGAGTAGAAGAGAGAGAAAACACACCAAGATGTATCTTGGTTCAGCTGCTAAGTGCAATGCAGCCTACATTCAATCTCCATCACAACAATGATAGAATTTCACTATAATCATTATGATTACATACACCAATTCTTCCTAGGAACTACCCTTACTATCTGAGACAAGTTCAGAATCTAATCCCAATCCTGAACTTGACTTGGCCACCTACCAAGCTTTCAACTGTAAAGTGCTAACCAAACTTGTAAGGGGATTCTCACAGAATCATGAAACACAACACAGATGTACAAATGACCTCTAAAGACATTTATGAGTTTTTCTTTTAATTTTGTGCACTCTGTCTTTTTTCGCTCTATGGCTTTTTCTTACAAACCTCACTGTTTACTTTTTTTCATGAGACTCAAGACAGACAAAATTAAATAGAAAATTACAAAATGAAGAACATTGAAGGAGAAGAACTACTGTTAGCTGGGGTAGCTATAGGAACACTGTGCTTTCACTCTTTTTCTTACTTCAAGCCCTAGATGTTCTCCCTTATTTATAGAAGGGGAAGCCTCCAAGGTTGAAACTCTTGAATCGAGCTAAACTTCTTCTTCTTCTTCATGCGAAAATCGGTTCCGCCAGAGAGAGAGGAGAGATAACCGAATGTAAAACCCAACATGCAATTACCTCTGTGTCTTCCCTTCACACCAAACTTCATCAATCCAAGTCTTCCATCTTGACTTGCACTCCGAGAAGGATTCCTAGCCCTTGATGCGTTCTTGATGATGATAACTCCATCTGCTCAAACTTTTGCCTCTTCCATCACGTAGCTACAGTAACTACCTCTTGTGGTGGTTGATCAAAAGTTGAGACGAGCCATCCTTCCAAGGATCTTCTTTCTCTGACCGAATGGATCTTCTTCCATTTTTTGTTATGGAAGGCTTGAGACTTCCTCGCCACTTCTTACCATAAGTGGTAAAGATCTTAGCCACTCCATACTTCAGATTTTCTTTTTCTTGATACCATCAGCATAATGGCCTTGCTACTAGCTTCTTCTTCTTTCTGACGGTAGCTTGCATTAGCTTCCATATTTTATGTGAAGTGACCAAAAGAGAAGAGAGAGTAGAGAGAGAAGAGAGAGAAAAACAAAGTTATGGGAGTAATGAGTGTTATAAAATGAAATCAATTAAGATCAATTCTCCATGCTTTCTTTCTAGTAGCGTGTAAGCTACACTTAATGCCATCAAATTACTTTGCATTTTCTTTTTCATGTTTTCAATTTCTGCATTAACTTCTCTTAATAAAAATTTGAATTCCATTAAAAGATGAAAGTGGAATCCGTTGAAAGCATGCAACATTGGCTTTCTCTCTCTTTTTTTTTTTCAATTCGGATCAACCCTTTTGGTCTTGTAGCAAATAATAATTTTGGGCTTGTTTAAATAAATCTGGCCCAATAATCATAGCAATAATTCAGCCATAACAATTAAGACATTTTTTTTAAACCAAGGCTGAATTTTAATTTCACATGGGACTTACTATTTTGGCCCAAAACAAAATCTGCAAGTAACAAAATTATTAATTAGCAAATATGAATTAAGAATCAAATTAATAATTTTGCAGTTAATTGTTTTAATAATATTTAATTATCATCAATCTAATTTAGAGTATTCCAAACTCATCATATGATATTTGACTTAATTCAATAATTGTTAGATTGATAAAATTTATTGCAAATAAAAAAAGAAAAAATTTAGGGAGTAGCAACTTTATTAAATTTTGGACAACATGTAATTAGTAAAAAAAAGTGAGTCATTGGATAAAATCTCACACTAATATTACACTATTAAAACTATTATTAATAGCTATTTGATAACTATAAATCATAAAAATTACTATCCTAGCATTCCTCGTAAAATAAATATTCAACGTTGTAACTTTTAACTAAAAAAGACATATATCAGGTGTAAATAAATATCTGATGTATATATAATTATATAGTTTAGATCCTTCAATCGACTCTCTCAGCCTCTCTTCTATCCATCATTATTGTGCCAGATTGAACTACTTTTCACCCATTTCTTGTATTGCATTAAATCACCCATTAGCATTCTATATATTGTGGTTTGAAATTTCCGCGAATGTGTGCCAAGCTGAGCATGCAAGTTGCCTAATGATTAATGAACTTAACATTTTATTTCTCGAGTTAATACTCAAAATAATCCTTAAATTTACCGAAGGGTATTTATAAATTTAATTAATTAATATTATTAATATTATTAATATTATTATTAATATTAATAAATGATTATTAATTGTTTAGTATTATTTGATTGAAAGGATATAATTTTTTAAAAATTATGTATGTTTAAAATATTGTGTCTATTAGTTAAAGGGACACAACTCTTTAAAAGTTGTATATGTTTAAAATATTATATTTATTGGCAATAGAAAAGACACAACCATTTATATACGTAACTAATCATAATTGCTACGTGCAATATGTATAAATAAGTCATTGTCTACCATTTCATAAAAACAAATACTAAATGTACATTTTAATCAACTATTAAGAGAGTTGAGAATTTTTTTACTATTGCTAATTAAGAAATTTTTAGGTTTTATTGTATCCGAAGAGAGTATTGTCATCAATCCTATAGCAACTAAGTGTGGGGACAAATATCTCTCTAAAGAAAACGATCTAATCGTGCCTTGAAACCACTACACAAATATAAAATTTTGTCATCTTACCATCTTCATATACCCAACAATTTTAGAGAGATATTTCTTGAAGATGGCACAAGATCAAAACACTACGTTCAAGATTATGAATCAAGAGTTTGTCAAATTAGATTGCTTTGATGGAACGAACTTCAACCGTTGGAAAGACAAAATGATGTTTCTTCTTTCAGTTCTCAATCTTGCATATGTGATTAACTCAAAGACTACACCAATTGCCAATGCTGCCGAAAATTTCACACTGGAAGAGGAAGAAAAGATTGTTCATTTGAAGAAGAAACGTGATGCAGATACTATTGCATGTCAAGGTCATATGTTAATTCAATCACCATTGAAGATTTGGAAATCTTTGGAAGAAAAGTACAATACTAAATGACAAGGAACAGATAAGTTTATTATGATGAAATATTTTGAATTTATTATAAATGATATTATGACTGTCATGGATCAAAATTCATGAGTTACAAATCCTTATAAGTAGACTTCGTGATCTACAAGTGGTGATCCCTGAATCACTACAAGGTGAAGAATATTTTTTTAATGAATTTGATAACTTTTGTGAATTACATGATATTGTGCATGAATCTTCCGCTCCATATACTCCGCAACAAAATGGTTTGGCGAAAAGGAAAAACCATACCTTAGTGAATATGGTTAATTCAATGTTACTAAATGTGAAATTGCCTTACAATTTGTGGGGTGAAGCATTATTGACATCATGTCATATCCATAATAGGATACCATCAAGACATAGAAAGGTTTCTCCTTATGAAATTTGGAAAGGAAGGAAACCTAATTTAAATTATCTTAAAGTGTGGGGTGTTTAGCCTTTTATCGAGTTCCTGATCAAAAGAGAACCAAATTGGAGCCAAGAGCCATAAAAGGCACTTTTATAGGATATGTTCAAAATTCTAAAGCATATAGAATATTAGACTTAGTGTCTAATGTAGTTGTTGAATCAAGAGAGGTAAAATTTATTGAAAATAGATTTATCAATAATTCAACTTCTAATTCAGATATTCCCAAAATGATACTAATATTTCACAAGAAATAAATAATCAAAACAATAAACGTTTAAGCGACAAAGAATTGATTGAACCAAGGAAGAGCTTGAGAGTAAGAAAAGAAAAGGACTTGGGTCCAGATTTTATTTCTTCTCAGGCTATCACCTTTTTTGGTAGAAGGAACTAGGAATTCTATAACAAACAATATTCCTATTGTTATGAACATAGAGGGTGATCCTCAAACATTCAAAGAGGCTATGGCTTCAAGAGATTCTGCTTTTTAGAAAGAAGCAATAAATGATGAAATGGATTCAATATTATCTAACAATACTTGGGTCTTGGTTGATTTGCCTCTAGGATCAAAGACTATAGGACGTAAGTGGATATTTAGAAAAAAGTATAACACTGATGGTTCATTACAAACCTTTAAAGCAAGGTTAGTGGCCAAGGGATTTAGACAAACAAGAAGGTCTAGACTGTTTTGATACCTATGCACCTGTGGCAAGAATGACTTCTATTAGGACTCTTATAGCATTAGCATCCATACATAAGCTTCATATACATCAAATGGATGTTAAAACGGCTTTTCTAAATGGAGATCTTAATGAATAAATTTATATGGAGTAACCGGAAGGTTATGTGCTACCTGGAAATGAAAAGAAAGTTTGCAAATTAATTAAGTCAAACAAGCGCCTAAACAATGGCATGAGAAGTTTGATTCAGTGGTGTTATCAAATGGCTTCTCATATAATAGTACGGATAAATATATTTACTCAAAATTTACTAAAGATTATGGAGTAATCATTTGTTTATATGTTGATGATATGTTAATCATCGGAACAAATTTAGAAGGAATTCGTGTAACAAAGGAGTATCTAACTTCTAAATTCAAGATGAAGGATTTGAATGAAGTAGATACAATATTAGATATAAAGGTGCATAAGAATGAAGTTGGCTTTACTTTAAGTCAATCTCATTATATCAAAAAGGTATTGGAAAAGGTTGATCATCTCATTATTAAAGAATCCAATACACCCTATGATCCTAATCTTAAATTATAAGGAAACATGGGTAGACTTATAGCACAATTAGAATATGCTAGTGCTATAGGAAGTCTAATGTATGCAATGCATTGTACTATACCTGATATAACATTTGTTGTGTGCAAATTATCAAGAATTTCAGAAAAACCTAGCAATCAACATTGGAAAGCTATAATAAGAGTTCTTGGTTATCTCAAGAAAACCATAAACTTGGGATTACATTATAGTGATTATCCCGTAATTTTTTTAGAAGGTTATTCCGACACAAGTTGGATTTAGTGACAACAAATCCACTTCAGGATGGATTTTCACCATAGGTGGTGGAGCAATAAGTTGGGCCTCAAAAAAATAAACATGTATTACACATTCTACTATAGAGGCTGAGTTTGTAGCTTTATCAGCCGTAGGAAAAGAAGAGGAATGGTTAAGAAACTTGTTATATGATATAAAGCTGTGGTCACAACAAACGACAGCCATTTCAATCTTCTGTGATAGTGAATCAACCATGTCTCAAGCATATAATAAGGTTTATAATGGAAAGTCTAGACATATAAGTTTGAGACATGAATTTGTGAGGCAACTAATAGATGATGGTGTAATTACCATCACTTATGTAAGATCTCAAGGTGATGGTTTCAGTGGCTAAGAGAAGGGAGGGTTGAATCTTAGCCCCCTTTTTGCTTGATAACACTTGCTGACTTGTCAGACTAATTCTGGAAACTTTTACTCTTTTTATCTCTTCACTACACATGAGACTTTTTGTTTTGTCTCGTCCCTAGCCACGAGACTTTTCTTTTTGTCTCGTCACTTGGCACGAGAAACTTCTGGTTTTTGCTCCTGTGTAGTTGAAAACAGAAAAGGAGTAGAAAGGAGAAGAAGATTGCACCCAGATATATCCTGGTTCAGCTGCTAAGTGCAGTGCAGCCTACATCCAGTCTCCATCACAAACATGACGGAATTTCACTATAATCAATCTGATTACAACTTGTAAAGTGCTAACCCAACTTACAAGGGAATTCCCACAGAATCATGATACACAACATAGATGAACAAAGGACCTCTAAGACATCTATGGCTTTTTCTTTTAATTTTGCTCTCTCTGCCTTTTTCCGCTCTATGGCTTTTTCATACAAACCTCACTTATTTGCCTTTTTCCATGAGACTCAAGACATGACAAAATTAAACAAAAAAATTACAAAACAAAGAACATTGAAGGAGAAGAGAAAACTGTTAGCTCAGGTAGCTCTGAGAACTCTGTGCCTTGCACTCTCAAATTTTCTCCTTGCTTCAAACAGTGGTTGTCCACCCTTATTATAGAAGAGGGGAGCCTCCACTTATTGAAGCCAAAACCGAACCAACTTCTTCCTCCTTCAACAAACAGAACTGGTTCAGCCACATAGAGAGAGAAGAGATAACCATGCATAACCCAACATGCAATTACCTCTAGTCCTTCGTTGATCATCACTCTTCATCAATCCGGGCACTCCATCCTTGGCTTCCTCTCCAAGATGGATTTCTGGCCCTTGATGCTTCATGATGATGATGACTTCATCTGCTTCAATCTCTGCCTCAACCATCACTTCACCACTCTAGCTACTCCCTGTGGTGGTTGAGCAGAATCAAAGACAAGCCATGCTTCAAGAATCTCCCTTGCTGGCCGAATCTTCACCTTCCATTTTGAGCATGAAAAGCTCAAGATATCCTCACCAAATCTAACCATATTTGGTGAATATCTCAGCCACAGCTCATTTTTATTTTAGTATGTTTTCTTGCCATCATTAGCTTGATGGTCTTGATGCATGCAACTCCTTCTTTTTCTTTGTTGATGAGCACGGCGTCCATGGTTTACTGGACAAAGACCGAAGAAGAAACAAGAAAGAGATGAGAGAAAGAAAAGAATCTGAAGAAAAGCAATACAAAGTGGTTAAACAAATTAATTGAGAATAGCTTGCTTTTACTTCCCTAGCTTAGAGTGGCGTGTTTGTCATAATAGCCATCAATCAATTCAGCTGAATTTTTTTCTCTCTCATATTCCCCATGCATTAATTAACAATGTAATAGATTTTGAAATCCATCACATGGTTAAAGGCTTGGTTCCGTTGGAAGCACTTTGCTTTCATTTTTCTTTGGTTTCGAACCAAGGTTGGAACCATTTATCACTAATAGAATTTGGGCTTGTCACATTGAAATTAAAACTGGCCCATTTGGTTAACATTTGCTTTCCTGATGGAATTGGAATCAAGCAATGAACACATAGGAAGGCTTTCTTTGGGCTTATAGAAACAAGATTTTCTGGCCCAACTAATAAAACCGTTTCAGCCAAAAATCTCACAACAAGAATTACATGGGGCTGAAATTTATTTTATTGGGCTTGAGATCTTTCTTTTTTTATTTCAACCCAATTATAAAACCTGCAACACAAAATTATTAATTAACATATGTTAACTGAAAATCAACTTAATAATTTTGTAATTAATTATTTCAATAATGTTTGTTCATCATCAAAACTAAATTAGAGTTTTCCAAACTCATCAATCTCCCCCTTGATGAAAAATATTATTAAAATTGAAATGGAAAGAAATTTAAAGATTGAGTAAAGTATACTCCCTTTGAATTTGAATTTCTCCCCCTTTCAAATTGTCACATGGCTCCCCCTCAATATATGCCATTTTTATCAAGGGAAGCACTAACCTGTAACAATTTTATCAAGCTTCAAGTAATAATGTTATTCAACATATTTATTTTGAAATGTTGAATGCTTGATTTATGAGCAGAGTGTGATGATAATCAAAACTCATTTGTTATCAATAAATTGATTATCTGCTCAAACTTTTTTCATACAACAAAAAGTATCCAAATATTTTTCAAATATTTTCCTGTTTAGGATATCAGAGCAAAACAACATGATGAAAAATATTTGAAGAACAAGACAAGGCAGTTTTTATATTTTACACAATTTAAAGGAACTGCTAAAAATAAATTTTCAATCCAACAAGTTTATCAATGATGAATCAACAGCCAGGCATCAAGATAAATCCAGCATCATTATAAACCAAATGCCAAATGAACTAATCATGATAAACCAAAAACCAAATGCAGTTCAAACAGCAATGACCATAGTAAAACAAATGTAATAACAACATGCATTCTTTGAACAAGGGTGATCATGAATTTTTAATTTGAAAATTTCATCCCCTGTTCTCATCCCTGTTCCAGCCCCTATTTTTCTTTGTTTTCCAATTTCAATTTTGGAAACTAAATTTCCTCCCCCTTTTGTCATCAAAGGGGCACCTGCACAAAACATGATTAACATAACAAAATGTTCAAGATAAAGTAGCAAAAGTATATCACAGTATCCTAGAGATTATCCTAGAGCAGTGAGTATTAAGTCATGCTTATACAAAAAAGATTGAGCCTAATGGAGCCAATATCAAACAGAGTAAAATCAGTCACTAATCATCAGAGAAATTAATATCTTCTTCCTCAGCGTCTCCTTCACTATCATCTCCCAAGTCTTCTTTAAAACGTTCCATCATCAGATTGACCCTTTCTTTACAATTTTTCCAAGCTTTCTCACTCTCATAAGCTTGCTTGTGGGCCTCTTTGTGGGATCGAAACATCATGTCTGCCATGTTCGAAAATTCTCCCAAAATCTGTTTGATGGACTTGATTGTTTTGGAAGATTCTGGCCTGCCTTCATAGTCACTATCCGATGCAGCAGTTTTTCGCCCTTTGGTTTCCTTAGTTGCTCCTCCTCCTCGGATTGTAGACACATTGTTTTCTACCTTCTCATTTAACAAATCAACTTTAAAGTACTCAAAAATTCTGGTTAAAAACATACCATAAGGCAGGTTAGCCTTTCTGGTGCTTCTAACAGAATCCCACATGTGCCTAATCATAATATAACCAAAGGAGATAGGGGTAGAGGTAACCAAGGCAAATAATATGAGACAGTCAGAGAATGTTACTCGGTTGTGTGAGCCGCTTTGAGGAGTCAGAATGTGGGTGATGATTCGGTGAAGTAGAGAATTGACTGGTCCTAGAGCTTTATGTGTTGGAGTGGTTCCATGCAAGCCAGAAAGGTTTTCGCAAATGTGCTGAACAACTGTGTTGTGTGGAACGCCGACTTGTGTATCCCATTTGTCTACCATATATGCTCGCGGTCCTTCATCCTTGAAGCCCAGGGCCGCTCCAATAGTCTCAGAATCAAGGGCTATTTGAACCCTTTTGACATAGGAATGAAGAGTGCCGTCAATGAGTTGCATATTGGCATAAAACTCTCGAACAATACCAGGGTAGACTGGTTTCTTGATGAGGAGCAAAGGCTTCTAGTTGATGAGTTCAAACAGAGAAGAGATGTTGTTGCTTTTGAGATTTTCGAGGCTAACAAGATAGGTTGTGCATAAATGACGCTTCTCCATAACCTCTTTGTGAAACTCAAAAGAGGTACAAGAGTTAAATCTGCTTGGATCAAAGTGAGAGTGAGTCTTGCCATACTTGTCTCTGAATTCCATGGATTCCAAGTTTGGAGGTTCAGTCGTGTCATTGAGTGCAAACCCCTGATTCTTCTGTGAGCCTTTTCGGGGGTAGTCTTTTTCGGTGATGAGGGTGGAGGTGAAGGAGTGGGAGAAGTATGAGATTCTTGCTCTTCTTCTTCAACTACAGGTTTCTTGTTCTTGCCTCGGCCTGAAATTTTGTGGGCAATCACCTTTTTTCTCATGGTGGTTGTTTGTTTGGACGGTGGTGAAAGAGAAGATGATGAGGTTGAATGAATGTGGATATGAGTGTGGGTTTGAGGCGTTGATGGTTTTCGAGAAAGAAGAATTCTTTCACTCTTTCTTGGCGCGGTTTTCTTTTTCATGGTAATGGAGGAATGAAATATGAAAGGGTGGGGTTGATAACCGAGTTGAGTAGGAGAGAAGCAAGGTGGGTGACGCATTAAATGAGGCTTGGAGAGAGAGAATGGTGGAAATAATGATCATTAATGGGTGGTTAATGACCATTATGGGGTGGTTATTACCCAAAAAGATGATTTCCCTTTTAACTTTTGAAATCTAAAACTGAAAAGTTGTTGCCTTAAATCAAGGGATTAGATGGAGAGAGGGATTTGATTTGACAATAACCACTTCCAAGAAGATATGATGACACAAGGAAGAAGATTCTTATTTGCATAGAGAGATAACTAACAAAACTGTTATGGTGGGGTCATGGAATTTTGGTGGGGCCCATAAAATTTGAATTCTGCGTTACCTCCCCCTTGACCACAGCTCTTTCATTATGCCATTATTTTTCATCTCGTCCAAACCTACGAGCAAAACTGAACAGAGTCACATATTCACAGATTTTCAATGAAACTTAAATCAAACATTCCCAAACTTTTTCTCAAGGTACAGAATCTGTCTTCACAGAGAGGTTTTGTAAAAATATCAGCAATTTGGTCTTCAGATTTTACAAATTGAATATCAATAGTACCCTTTTGCACATGTTCCCTAATGAAATGATATTTTATCTCAATGTGCTTAGTTCTTGAGTGTAGAACAGGATTTTTTGAAATGTTTATAGCACTCATATTATCACAAAATAAGGGTATACTATTGATTTTTAATTTGTAATCTTCCAATTGTGTTTTTAACCAAATTAATTGTGAGCAACAAGCAGATGCGAAAACATATTCGGCTTCAGCAGTGGATAGAGCCACAGTGGCTTGTTTCTTGCTTGACCACATGTTGAGTGAGTTTCCAAGGAAGCAACACATGCCGAAGGTGCTCCTCCTATCCACTCGATCTCCCGCATAATCTGCATCACAAAAACCTACTGCACAAAAGTCATCAGATTTAGGATACCATAATCCATAATTACAAGTTCCCTTAATGTATCTAATGATGCGCTTAACAGCCGTAAGGTGGGATTCTTTTGGATGAGATTGAAACCTTGAACATACACCCACACTTTGGACTATATCCGGTCTAGAGGAGGTAAGGTACATAAGTGAACCTATCATTCCTCTATACCTTGTTTCATCCACATCTTGGCCATCATCATCCTTTTCAAGTTTAGTATTGGGATGCATAGGAGTGCCCATTGATTTGGAGTTTTCTAGGCCAAACTTTTTGATAAGTTCTTTGGCATACTTTCCTTGGTAAATAAAAGTACCACTAGGAGTTTGTTTAATTTGGAGGCCAAGAAAGAAAGTAAGCTCTCCCATTAAACTCATTTCAAACTCACTAGTCATGAGTTTTCCAAACTCTTCACACAAGGAAATGTTGGCCGATCCAAATACAATGTCATCAACATAAACTTGATCAAGGAGCATATCATCATTAGACGCTTTAATAAATAAAGTAGTGTCGGTGGTACCCCTTTGAAAATGGTTTTCCAACAAGAAGGCACTAAGCCTCTCATACCAAGCTCTTGGAGCTTGCCTAAGACCATAAAGAGCTTTAGTTAATTTAAAAACATGATTAGGAAACTCTTTATGTTCAAAACCAGGGGGTTGAGCCACATACACTTCTCTATCAATAAAGCCATTAAGGAAGGCACACTTAACATCCATTTGAAACATTTTGAAACCCTTATGGGCAGCATAGGCAAGAAGCAACCTAATTGCTTCCATTCTAGCTACCGGAGCAAAAGACTCATCAAAATCAATACCCTCTTCTTGATCGTAACCTTGGGCCACTAATCTAGCCTTGTTACGAACAACTTGTCCATCCTCACCAAGTTTATTTTTAAACACCCACTTAGTACCGGTAACTTTCTTACCATCTGGGTGAGGTACTAGTGTCTAAACCTCATTCTTGTCGAATTGAGCAAGCTCCTCTTGCATAGCCTTGACCCATGATGGATCTTCAAGAGCTTGTTTGATATTGTTAGGCTTCATTTGTGACAAGAGAGCAAAGTTGCTAGGTTCGGTTTGCCTTTTGGTGGAGGATCTTGTTGTTACCCCTTGAGAGGGATCACCAATGATGAAGTCATGAAGATAACCCCTCATAGACTTCCATTCTCTAGGCTTTCGGACAGGTGCAGAGCTTTGATGAACTTCTGGTGGTCTCACTGTTTCAGTTGCTCGTGCCTGCTCAGGAGACAAAACGGAAGTGTCTCCTCTAATCTGACGAGACAAAACTGGACTGGCAGATTCTTCATTCTGGACAGATTTGGGATTTTCTTTGCTTGTTCCAGCTCCTTCTCCATCTGAATCATTATCTATCACAGTACTGGGAATTAAGTTAGAATCACAAAAAGTAACATGTATGGATTCCTCTATTGTCCTATGCTCCTTGAGATAAACTATATAGGCCTTGCTTGTGGTGGAATATCCAACAAACATTCCTTCATAGGATTTTGGATCAAATTTTCCAAGATTTTCCTTATTGTTAAGTACAAAGCATTTGCATCCAAAAACATGAAAGTACTTAAGATTTGGTGGGGTTCCTTTCCATAGCTCATAAGGGGTTTTCTTTAACCCTTTTCTAATGATTGTTCTATTCAAAATATAACATGCTGTGT
This sequence comes from Arachis stenosperma, assembly GCF_014773155.1. NCBI lineage: Eukaryota > Viridiplantae > Streptophyta > Magnoliopsida > Fabales > Fabaceae > Arachis > Arachis stenosperma. The sequence continues at coordinate 12,963,837 of NC_080377.1, forward strand.
TCACAGCTTCAGTCCATAAAAATTTAGGAATCTCATTTTCACATAGCATAGCCCTAGTCATTTCTTGAAGGCTTCGATTCCTTCTTTCAACTACCCCATTTTGTTGGGGGGTTCTAGGGCATGAAAAATTATGAGAAATCCCTAAGTCATCACATAATTTTTCAAAATCTTGATTTTCAAATTCTCTTCCATGATCACTTCTCAAATGGACAATTTTCAAATCCTTTTCATTTTGAATTTTCTTGCAAAGGGTGGAGAAGGCATAAAATTCATCATTCTTATGAGCAAGGAAAAGTACCCAACCAAATCTAGAGTAATCATCTACCACTACAAGACCATAGTGTTTACCTCCTAAACTTTGAGTTCTAGTAGGACCAAAAAGATCAATATGCAACATTTCTAATGGCCTTTTGGTTGAGATTCCATCTTTTGATTTCAAAGAGGATTTTACTTACTTGCCCAATTGACATGCATCACAAGTAAGATCCTTATCAAACTTGATGTTTGAAATTCCTCTAACCAAATTCTTTTTAACTAGCTTAGAAATTTGGTACATGCTAGCATGTCCCAACTTTCTATGCCAAAGCCATTTTTCAAATTCAAAAGATGTAAAGCATGTTACATTTTGTTCCTTTAAATCCTCAAGAGTTAATCCATACACATTGTTGCATCTTTTGGCTTCAAATAAAATATCCCCAGTTTTCTCACAAACAACCAAACAAACAAACTTCTTAAAAATAACATCAAAACCGAAATCACACAATTGACTAACACTAAGTAAGTTATGTTTCAAACCATTTATAAGAAGCACATCATTTATACAAGATGAAAAGTTTTTACCAACTTTTTCAACAGCCACTATTTTTTCTTTTGCATCATCTCCAAAAGTGACAAGCCCTCCATCATATTCATCAAGCTTTATGAAGAAGGTTGTCTTTCCGGTCATATGCCTAGAGCATCCGCTGTCTATGTACCACATATTTTCTTTCTTCTTGGAAGCTAGGCATACCTGATCTACCTCATTTGCCATGAGACAGGGCTGTGTCTTAGTCTCAGATTCTTCATCATCATCATCTGAATCATTTTCCAAATCTTCCCATGAAGCCATCAGTCCCTTCCTTTTTTCCTTTTTCGGCTTTTCCTCCTTCTTTAACTTGGGACAGTCAGATTTAAAATGCCCCATTTCCTTGCAATTGTAACAGATTACTTTGCTAAGGTCTTTCTTCATCCTCCTTGAGCTGCTGCCTTTGCCTTTGAGTTTCATCATTTTCCTGAATTTTTTTGCAAACAACACAAACTCATTTTCAGAAGAATTATCACTGGATTCATCATCCAGAGGGTTAGTCACAGAAGAAAAAGCAATTTCTTTTTTTTGAATCTTTTTTCAAATAGGAGTTTTCAAAAGCAAGAAGGTTTTCTCTCAAATCATCAAGTGTCATGGAATCTAAGCTACTACTCTCAGAAATAATTAAAGCTTTTGTTTCCCACTCTTTTGTAAGACATCTCAACACTCTTCTCACTAGCACAGATTCTGAATGAGTAATTCCATGAGCATCTAAGCCAACAATAATGGAGTTGAACCGTTCGAACAGTTCATCAATGGACTCTCCTTCCTTCATTGCAAACATTTCATATTCCCTGTTTAACATGTCTGTCCGAGTCTTCTTTACAATGGTGGTTCCTTCATGAGTGATTGACAACTTGTCCCAGATTTCCTTTGCCATTGTGCATCGTGATACTCGTCGGTACTCCTCAAAGATGATGGCACAGTTGAGCAGATTGATTGCCTTCGCATTTAACTCCACCTTCTTCCTATCTTCCTCGGACCAGCTTGCTTCTGGTTTAAGAGTGACCACTCCTTCAGCACTTGTGGTAGATGGGAATTGAGGACCTTCTAGGATAATTTTCCATAGTCTGTAATCCACTGCTTGTACAAAAATCTTCATCCTCTCCTTCCAATAGGTATAATTTTTCCCATTGAAAAGGGGAGGTCTGTTGCTTGATTGACCTTCAGCCAGATTGTAAGACACCACGTTTGCGCCACTGTTTTCTGCCATGAGGATCTTTACTCAAAGCTGCAAAGCTTGATCTCTTTGAGACCAAGCTCTGATACCAATTGATGGTTTCAGTGGCTAAAAGAAGGGGGGGTTGAATCTTAGCCCCCTTTTTGCGTGATAACACTTGCTGACTTGGCAGACTAATTCTGGAAACTTTTACTCTTTTTATCTCTTCACTACACACGAGACTTTTTGTTTTGTCTCGTCCCTAGCCACGAGACTTTTCTTTTTGTCTCGTCACTTGGCATGAGAAACTTCTGGTTTTTGCTCCTGTGTAGTTGAAAACAGAAAAGGAGTAGAAAGGAGAAGAAGATTGCACCCAGATATATCCTGGTTCGGCTGCTAAGTGCAGTGCAGCCTACATCCAGTCTCCATCACAAACATGATGGAATTTCACTATAATTAATCTGATTACAACTTGTAAAGTGCTAACCCAACTTACAAGGGGATTCCCACAGAATCATGATACACAACATAGATGAACAAAAGACCTCTAAGACATCTATGGCTTTTTCTTTTAATTTTGCTCTCTCTGCCTTTTTCCGCTCTATGGCTTTTTCATACAAACCTCACTTGTTTGCCTTTTTCCATGAGACTCAAGACATGACAAAATTAAACAGAAAAATTACAAAACAGAGAACATTGAAGGAGAAGAGAAAACTGTTAGCTCAGGTAGCTGATGAGCGGATAATTTATACGCTTTTTGGCATTGTTTTTAGTATGTTTTTAGTATGTTTTAGTTAGTTTTTATTATATTTTTATTAGTTTTTAGTTAAAATTCACTTTTCTGGACTTTACTATGAGTTTGTGTGTTTTTCTGTGATTTCAGGTATTTTCTGGCTGAAATTGAGGGACCTGAGCAAAAATCTGATTCAGAGACTGAAAAGGACTGCAGATGCTGTTGGATTCTGACCTCCCTGCACTCGAAGTGGATTTTCTGGAGCTACAGAAGCCCAATTGGCGCGCTCTCAACGGCGTTGGAAAGTAGACATCCTGGGTCCAGCAATGTATAATAGTCCATACTTTGCCCGAGATTTGATGGCCCAAACCGGCGTTCCAAATCAGCTTAAGAATGCCCGGCGTTAAACGCCAGAACTGGCACAAGAATGGGAGTTAAATGCCCAAACTGGCACAAAAGCTGGCGTTTAACTCCAAGAAGAGTCTCTACACGAAAATGCTTCAATGCTCAGCCCAAGCACACACCAAGTGGGCCCGGAAGTGGATTTTTATGTCATTTACTCATCTTTGTAAACCTTAAGCTACTAGTTCTCTATAAGTAGGACCTTTTGCTATTGTATTTTCATCTCTGGATCTTAGATCATTTTTAGATCTTTGAATCTTTGGATCCTTGATCATTTTGAGTCTTTTGATCATGTATTGGGAGGCTGGCCATTCGGCCATGCCTAGACCTTGTTCTTATGTATTTTCAACGGTGGAGTTTCTACACACCATAGATTAAGGTGTGGAGCTCTGCTGTACCTCGAGTATTAATGCAATTGCTATTGTTCTTCTATTCAATTCGGCTTGTTCTTATTCCAAGATATTCATTCGCACTCAAGAACTTGATGAATGTGATGATTATGTGACGCTCATCATCATTCTCACTTATGAACGTGTGCCTGACAACCACTCCCGTTCTACAAGCAAACAAGGCTTGAATGTTTATCTCTTGGATTCTTTAATCGGAATCTTCGTGGTATAAGCTAGAATTGATGGCGGCATTCAAGAGAATCCGGAAGGTCTAAATCTTGTCTGTGGTATTCTGAGTAGGATTCAATGATTGAATGACTGTGACAAGCTTCAAACTTCTGAAGGCTGGGCGTTAGTGACAGACGCAAAAGAATCAATGGATTCTATTCCAACCTGATTGAGAACCGACAGATGATTAGCCGTGCCGTGACAGGGTGCGTTGAACATTTTCACTGAGAGGACGGGATTGTAGCCACTGACAACGGTGATGCCCAACATACAGCTTGCCATGGAAAGGAGTAAGAAAGGTTGGATGAAGACAGTAGGAAACCAGAGAGACAGAAGGGACAAAGCATCTCCATTCGCTTATCTGAAATTCTCACCAATGAATTACATAAGTATCTCTATCCTTATTTTATGCTTTATTCATATATCATCCATAACCATTTGAATCTGCCTGACTGAGATTTACAAGGTGACCATAGCTTGCTTCATACCAACAATCTCCGTGGGAACGACCCTTACTCGCGTAAGGTTTATTACTTGGACGACCCAGTGCACTTGCTGGTTAGTTGTGCGAAGTTGTGTTTATACCATGGTATTGAGCACCAAGTTTTTGGATTCATTACCAGGGATTATTTGAGTTGTGAAAAGTAGTGATCACAATTTCGTGCACCAAGTTTTTGGCGCCGTTGCCGGGGATTGTTTCGAGTATGGACAACTGACGGTTCATGTTGTTGCTTAGATTAGGTTTTTATCTTCAGAGTTCTTAAGAATGAATTCTAGTGTTTCAAGGTGATGTTCTTATCATCACCAAAGCTGATTGATTCTCATCAATTTAGCTCTTGAATGTAATGTCCTGCTGAAGCTTGGCTAGCCATGTCTAATTTCTTTAGACTGAAGCTTTAGACTAACATTGCATGATTCCTGGAATTCTCATTAAGAATTTTGGCATCTTTATTTTCTTTCCCACTTAATTTTCGAAAAATCCAAAAAAAAATTACAAAATCATAAAAAACCAAAAATATTGTATGTTTCTTGTTGAGTCTAGAGTCTCATGTTAAGTTTGGTGTCAATTGCATGTTTCTGTTCTTCTTGCATTTTTCGAATTCATGCATGTGTCTTCATTAATCTTCAAGTTATTCTTGATGATTTCCTTGTTTTGATCTTTAAATTCTCTTGACTTGAGTATTTTGTTATATGCATTCTCATTTTGTTAGTGTCAATAGTATACAAACTTCTAAGTTTGGTGTCTTGCATGCATTGTTATTTGATTTTAGTTGCATTTTGATTATTAAAAATCCAAAAAATTTTTAATTTGTGTCTTTTCAAGTCAATAATACAGAGAATTGAAGATTCAGAATATACAGCAGAGGAATTACACAGAAAAAGCTGGGCGTTCAAAACGCCCAGTGAGGAAGGCAAACTGGCGTTTAAACGCCAGCCAGGGTGCCTGGCTGGGCGTTTAACACCCAAAAGGGTAGTGCTTTGGGCGTTAAACGCCAGAATGTGCACCATTCTGGGCGTTTAACGCCAGGATGGCATAAGAGGGAAGATTCTGTTTTCAATTCAAATTTTTTTTCAAGTTTTCAAAATTTTTCAAAATTAAATCTTTTTCAAATCATATCTTTTCAATCAAATCTTTTTCAAAATCAATTTCTTTCCATTTTCAAAAATACTTGCTATCAATTAATGATTTGATTCAACATTTCAAGTATGTTGCCTTTTTTGTTGAGAAAGATTTAATGTTTGAATCATATCTTTTCTTGTTAGCCAAGTCATTAATTTTTAAAATAAAATCTTTTTAGATTATTTTTCAAATCATATCTTCTCAATCACATCTTTTTAAAACCATAACTTTTCAATCATATCTTTTTAATCACATCTTTTTCAAAACAGTTTTCAATCATATCTTCTTAATTTCTAATTTCAAAATCTTTTTCAAAAATTACTTGATTTCTTTTCCACTCTTGGTTTTCAAAAATCAATTAGTGTTTTTCAAAATATTTTAAAAATCTTTTACTTAATTTTCGAAAATTACTTCCCCTCTTCTCACATCCTTCTATTTATGGACTAACACTATTCCTCAAGGAACAATTCGAACTCCATCTCTTTTGATAAGTTCAAATTCTTCTACCTCTCCTTCTATTTTTCTTTTCCTCTGACACCTCAATGAATCTCTATACTGTGACATAGAGGATTCCATATTTTCTTGTTCTCTTTTCTTTCATATGAGCAGGAGCAAAGACAAAAGCATTCTTGTTGAGGCTGACCCTGAACCTGAAAGGACCTTGAAGCGAAAGCTAAGAGAAGCTAAGGCACAACTCTCTGCAGAGGATCTAACAGAAATCTTCAAAGAAAAAGAACCCATGACAGCCAAAAACAACAACAATGCCAACAATGCAAGGAAGGTGTTGGGTGACTTTACTGCACCTACTCCCGACTTCTATGGGAGAAGCATCTCTATCCCTGCCATTGGAGCAAACAACTTTGAGCTTAAGCCTCAATTAGTTTCTCTGATGCAACAGAATTGCAAGTTCCATGGACTTCCATTGGAAGATCCTCATCAGTTCGTAGCTGAATTCTTGCAAATCTGTGACACTGTCAAGACTAATGGGGTTGACCCTGAGGTCTACAGACTTATGCTATTCCCTTTTGCTGTAAGAGACAGAGCTAGGATTTGGTTGGACTCACAACCTAAAGAAAGCCTGAACTCTTGGGAAAAGCTAGTCAATGCCTTCTTGGCAAAGTTCTTTCCACCTCAAAAATTGAGTAAGCTTAGAGTGAAATTCCAAACTTTCAAACAGAAGGAAGGAGAATCCCTCTATGAAGCTTGGGAAAGATACAAATAATTGATCAGAAAGTGTCCTTCTAACATGCTTTCTGAATGGAGCATCATAGGTATTTTCTATGATGGTCTGTCTGAACTATCCAAGATGTCTTTGGATAGCTCTGCTGGAGGATCTCTTCATCTGAAGAAGACGCCTACAGAAGCTCAAGAACTAATTGAAATGGTTGCAAATAACCAATTCATGTACACTTCTGAAAGGAATCCTGTGAACAATGGGACAAATTAGAAGAAAAGGAGTTCTTGAGATTGATACTCTGAATGCCATATTGGCTCAAAACAAAATATTGACTCAGCAAGTCAATTTGATCTCTCAAAGTCTGGCTGGAATGCAAAATGCACCAGGCAGTACTAAGGATGCTTTATCTGAAGAAGAAGCTTATGATCCTGAGAACCCTTCAATGGAAGAGGTGAATTACATGGGAGAACCCTATGGAAACACCTATAATTCTTCATGGAGAAATCATCCAAATCTCTCATGGAAGGATCAACAGAGACCTCAACAAGGTTTCAACAACAATAATGGTGGAAGAAACAGGTTTAGCAATGGCAAGCCTTTTCCATCATCTTCTCAGCAACAAACAGAGAATTCTAAGCAGAGCCACTCTGACTTAGCAACCATGGTCTCTGATCTAATCAAAACCACTCAAAGTTTCATGACTGAAACAAGGTCCTCCATTAGGAATTTGGAGGAACAAATGGGACAGCTGAGCAAGAAAATTACTGAACTCCCTCCTAGTACTCTTCCAAGCAATACAGAAGAGAATCCAAAAGGAGAATGCAAGGCCATTAACATGACCTACATGGCCGAACTAGGAGAGGAGGAAGAGGCAGTGAACGCCACTGAGGAAGACCTCAATGGACGTCCACTGGCCTCCAATGAGTTCCCCAATGAGAAACCATGGGAATCTGAGGCTCACACTGAGACTATAGAGATTCCATTAGATTTACTTCTGCCATTCATGAGCTCTGATGAGTATTCTTCCTCTGAAGAGGATGAGTATGTCACTGAAGAGAAAGTTGCTAAATACCTTAGAGCAATCATGAAGCTAAATGACAAGTTATTTGGTAATGAGACTTGGGAGGATGAACCCCTTTTGCTCACCAAAGAACTGGATAACTTGTCCAGGCAGAAATTACCTCAAAAGAGACAAGACCCTGGGAAGTTTTCAATACCTTGTACCATAGGCACCATGACCTTTAAGAAGGCCCTATGTGACCTAGGGTCAAGTATAAACCTCATGCCTCTCTCTGTAATGGAGAAGCTAGGGATCTTTGAGGTGCAAGCTGCAAGAATCTCACTAGAGATGGCAGACAGTTCAAGAAAACAAGCTTATGGACTTGTAGAGGATGTTTTGGTAAAGATTGAAGACCATTACATCCCTGCTGATTTCATAGTCCTAGAGACTGGGAAGTGCATGGATGAATCCATCATCCTTGGCAGACCCTTCCTAGCCACAGCAAAGGCTGTGATTGATGTGGACAGAGGAGAATTGATCATTCAAGTGAATGAAGAATCCTTTGTGTTTAAGGCTCAAGGATATCCCTCTGTCACCATAGAGAGGAAGCATGAAGAGCTTCTCTCAAAACAGAGTCAAACAGAGCCCCCACAGTCAAACTCTAAGTTTGGTGTTGGGAGGCCACAACCAAATTCTAAGTTTGGTATTGAACCCCCACATTCAAACTCTAAGTTTGGTGTTGGGAGGTTCCAACATTGCTCTGAGTATCTTTGAGGCTCCATGAGAGCCCACTGTCAAGCTACTGATATTAAAGAAGCGCTTGTTGGGAGGCAACCTAATGTTATATTTAATCTATTTTCCTTTGTTATTTTATGTTTTCTGTAGGTTGATGATCATGAGAAGTCACAAAATCAATTGAAAAAGCAAAAACAGAATGAAAAACAGAAAGAAAAACAGCGCACCCTGGAGGAAGACCTTGCTGGCGTTTAAACGCCAGTAAGAGTAGCAAATGGGCGTTTAACGCCCAGTCTGGCACCATTCTGGGCGTTTAACGCCAGAAAGGGGCATCAGACTGGCGTTAAACGCCAGGAAAGGGCAAGAAGCTGGCGTTAAACACCAGAAAGAGGCACCAGCCCGGCGTTTAACGCCAGAATTGGCACATAGAGCAATTTTGCTCGCCACTTGGTGCATGGATGACTTTTTCTTAACACCTCAGGATCTGTGGACCCCACAGGATCCCCACCTACCCCACCACTCTCTCTCTTCTTCACCTATTCACCAATCACCTCAAAACCTCTTCCCCAAAAACCTCTCACCTATCAAATCCCATCTTTCTCTTCACCACTCACATCCATCCTTCATAAAACCTCACCTACCTCACCATTCAAATTCAAACCACTTTTCCACCCAAACCCACCCTCCCATAGCCGAACCCTACCCCTCTCTCCACCCCTATATAAACCCATCTTCACTCCTTCATTTTCACACACCCTAAATACTACTTCTCCCCCTTTGGCCGAACCACAAAGCCATCTCCATCTCCTCTATTTCTTCTTCTTCTACTCTCTTCTTTCTTCTTTTTCTCGAGGACGAGCAAACCTTTTAAGTTTGGTGTGGTAAAAGCATTGCTTTTTGTTTTTCCATAACCATTTATGGCATCCAAGGCTGGAGAAACCTCTAGAAAGAGGAAAGGGAATGCAAAAGCTTCCACCTCCGAGTCATGGGAGATGGAGAGATTCATCTCAAGGGTGCATCAAGACCACTTCTATGAAGTTGTGGCCTTGAAGAAGGTGATCCCTGAGGTCCCTTTCAAACTCAAAAAGAGTGAATATCCGGAGATCCGACATGAGATCTGAAGAAGAGGTTGGGAAGTTCTTACCAACCCCATTCAACAAGTCGGAATCTTAATGGTTCAAGAGTTCTATGCCAATGCATGGATCACCAAGAACCATGATCAAAGTGTGAATCTGGACCCAAAGAATTGGCTTACAATGGTTCGGGGGAAATACTTAGATTTTAGTCCGGAAAATGTAAGGTTGGCATTCAACTTGCCCATGATGCAAGGAGATGAACACCCTTACACTAGAAGGGTCAACTTTGATCAAAGGTTGGACCAAGTCCTCACAGTCATTTGTGAAGAGGGCGCCCAATAGAAGAGAGATTCAAGAGGGAAGCCGGTTCAACTAAGAAGGCATGACCTCAAGCCCGTGGCTAGGGGAAGGTTGGAGTTTATCCAACGCTCAATCATTCCCACTAGCAACCGGTCTGAAGTTACTCTAGACCGGGCCATCATGATTCATAGCATCATGATTGGAGAAGAAGTAGAAGTTCATGAGGTTATAGCCCAAGAACTTTATAAGGTGGCGGACAAGTCCTCTACCTTGGCAAGGTTAGCCTTTCCTCATCTCATTTGTCACCTCTGTTATTCAGTTGGAGTTGACATAGAGGGAGACATCCCCATTGATGAGGACAAGCCCATCACTAAGAAAAGGATGGAGCAAACAAGAGATCTCACTCATCATGAAATCTCTGAGATACCTCAAGGGATGCACTTTCCTCCACAAAACTATTGGGAGCAAATCAACAACTCCCACTACAAGAAAAACACCCATTCAGGTACACTTGAAAAGTGTAGCTAAAAGTGAAAAAAAATGATGCCTTAGGCTACGGCTACGCTTTTTGGGCTACGGCTACGCTTTTTGGGGTGATTCCTATTCAGCCGTTGCCTATTCTCAAAGGCTACGCTTTTCTGCACCAAGGGCTACGCTTTTGACGTTTAGGAATAGGCTACGCTTTTCAAGTGATGCTGTCCAGGACCAAAGGCTACGCTTTTCAGCTTTCATTTTTTCAGAATAGGCTACGCTTTTCAACGCTACTGCATCACTTGTAAAGGGTAGCCACATTGTATACCATAGCTACTTTTTATAAGCGTAGCCTTAGGTCCCTCATTTTTTTGTATACTACAGCTACTATATATAAGTGTAGGCTTAGGTCTCATTTTTTTTCTATATATATCTAATAATTATTAATACAACATAATAGTTAATAATATGATTACATATATAATAATTCTGCATTTTTATTTAAATGAGTTGAATATTATAAAATAAAAATAAATACATAATTATACTTATAATACACTTATAATAATTATACTTATAAATGCCTGGTAAGAGAAGTGGTGATTTACTACAAAGTTATGAGCTTCAAGAAATTCAAAGAAATAACACACTTATAATAAATTGCAAATCAGTATGTTCTTCTATTATCATAGAAATATCATCATGTTAAGGACATTTTTGTTGTGTGGGGGGGGGGGGGGACTATAAGCCAACTTGTTCAACTATTGAGTTACTAACTTCAGTCAGCTCTTGGTCAGGGCTCCTCGCCAATAGAGACACTTCCAGTCTTGCATCATTGTTGTCAGCTAGTTGAGCTTCAAAATCTTCATCAAATGCAACTGACAAAGGTGATTTCAAATTCAGAATGATATATTAAAATTGATATTATAAAGCAAAAGATAGATAGCTAGGTAAATTAATTATACAACAAAATAATTAAGTTTTGTACCTGAACCATAGAGAGACAGTAGCTTTAGCTCCTTTAGGTAAAACTTTATAATCATAGGATTTAAGAAGTTCAGCACTGGCCAATGGATTCCCGCCAAAGGTACTGTAATCAATAATATACAAAGAAGTTCAGCATTCTTCTCTTGTTTAATTAATAAACAAATTTGCTTTCATTTCAATAAATGAAATTACTCGACCTATACAGAAGACTAAAAAATATTGCCAAGTGGTAAACAGAAGTATAAAACTTCAGACAACAGTCACAACTATCGGTAAGAAAATGTAAATAAAGGAATCATAATAAAGACCATTTATAAAAAGCATTTGTATGATAAAATCAAACCTTCCATGCTCTCCTGGTTTTATACAAAGCATTACATCCTTGTCTGCAAGAACTGCACTCACAGGAAAAACTCCTCCACCCAATGCTTTCCCTAGTATTTGAGTAAAAAGACAGAATAAGGTTCAACTCATAGTGCTGGGAAAGAATAAAAAGATATACAGTTCACAAGGTTAAGCTGATTTCTATTTTCTAACCACAACATCTGGGCGAACTTCTTCCCGGTCACAAGCCAGCATCTTCCATGTTCTTGCTAACCCAGTTTGTATTTCGTCTGCAATCATCAGCACATTATATCTGGTGCAAAGATCTCTAACAGCTTTCAAATAGCCATCCGGAGGAATGATTACCTTCAAATAAATAATAAAAACCTATCAAAAGATGCAACCGAGATATGTACTTTGAGAAATCAGAACATAATAAAAATATGAATATTCAACCGAATGTCATGGCTCTTGACCAAAATGAAATCTATAAGCACACCTATCTTTTTCTTAGCCAAAGAATTTGAAGAAGCAACAAGGATTTCCCACTGCATGTAAACATAATATAAAACAATCAAATGGTGAGACCAGAAATAACACCATCAAACTATAACATCAGGGTATAATGTATATAGCAACTTCTTTAGCATCTCAATTTTCAATTCAACCAACAAGGTGAGTGTTGCCAAGCAGATTAAGTGTTCTCAAAAGATCATACCCCAGCTTCACCCTGGATGGGTTCCAAAAGAAAGCCAGCTATGTGTTCTCCTTTTTCTGAATTTTTTCACAGAAAAAAAATCAAAGATCAGTTAATTTAAACTAAAATATAGTGATGAAAATGTAAAGCAAAGTATGGGAGCACTAAGAACCTTTAAAAATTCTTTCAAGGGCTTCTGCATCACCAAAATCAACTTTAAGATGGCCAGGCAATAAAGGACCAGAACCCCGGGTAGCTTCATTGTCACAACTCATAGATATAACAGCTAGTGTACGGCCATGGAAGCAGCCACAACATGACACAATAATAGCCTGCCACAAGTATCCGTGAACATAAATAGACAAACACCAGGAAAATTCAAATCTGCATCTCATAAACAGAAAAGAAGATGCTATATTTTGAAGAGTAGACTTCCTTCATTTTATCTTTGCAGAGGAGGAGTACCAATACATCTTACAAGCATTTAGTTTCCAAAATATTTATTGAGAACATATGTCAAAACAGATTCTTCAGGCCATAGCTAAAGCATTTCTCCCTTTAGTTTTGCAAATACTATTAATATCCATAGAGAAAACGGGGTTGGGGGAGGAAAAATAAAGTCATAAAGTATTGTGGATTTCAGCTTAGCATGTCATGAGATATTCCTTGTGTACTAGGCCACAGACCCACACTAAGCAAACATTCACTTCAACCTCAACCTTGGAAAATGTAAAACATTAAGATATGACTACTGTTAAGATGATCTCATTGTTATACCTCATCTTTGGGAATTCTTTTCTTTTCATAACCCCACTTTCTTGCTAATTTCAGAGCTGTTTCCACTCCTTCAGCACCAGTGTTCATGGGAAGAACCATATCATAACCAAGCATACTTGTCAAATGCTCAGCAAATGGTGGAAACCGATCATTGTAAAAGGCTCGAGAGCTCAGCGTCAGTTTTTCTGCCTGCTCTGTTAAGGCTTTCAGAATTTTAGGATGGTAATGTCCCTAAGGAAAAGACAGGCACTTCAATATATTTAATATTTTGCTTTTCAAATCCTAAACACAACGGGCATGAAAAATTGATCAATTTTGCTTAGACAAAGTTTCCTAGGGTTATATATTTAATATTTTTTAACTTCTCAGACCATAAATAAACAGAGGGGTTGGAGAATTTCAAAGACGGGATCAATCAAGTCTGTTTACCAACTTCTATTTGTAAGAAATCCCATTTCAATTTGGTTTCTTTTCTTATCAACAACAGAACCAACTTTCCCACCAATAAAAGTCCTCGACTCATATATATCCACCTGATCGAGAGCAATTAGAAGTAAACATACTAGATAAAATGCATTAGCTAGAATATCCTAATAAATTTAACACCATAATTGTGTTAAGAAACTGACCAAATCACTCCCCTTTGCTTCAAAAATCAAGTTTACCATGTACACCATAACATCCAATTTCAAAATAACATTTTCTTCGTTCCATACTGATAAGTCGCTTTGACTTTTCACATATATTCATAAATCAAAGTATCAAAATGACTTATAAAATATGAAATGGAGGAAGTGTGATATTAAAGATTAAAGGAGCTAAACCTCGTGTCCTTGATCCAAGAGTTTCACTGTAGTTGATATGCCAGAAAGCCCAGCTCCAATGATGGCAACTTTTAGCTTTGGTCCTCGATAATGTTCTGGCTCCGGCGAAAACAGCCCTTTTGGCGCTGGCAGGAAACCATTTCATTTGTCAAACTTACAGCTCAGCTCAATTACTTAATAACTAAACCTGGTAACATGGCAAACCAGATTCATTCATAAGCTCACACCACTCCCCTATGATATGTGTTGCGTACTCAGGTTTGAGACTTGATTAGGGTCAATAGTGGATGAGAACTCTTAATATTTTGTGTATAACTGTGTGTGTAGTATAGGTGTGTGTTGTGATATTATAATACTCAAAATTATAGGCTATCCAATTTATGACAAAAAAAAACATAAATAGAAAACTGAAATATAACATGAGTAACATGGTGAATATGCAGCTAGCATACATAGTAATTAAAATATTTAATAATTGGACTTACAATGTTCCAGCGAATTGTGTGCTAAGATAAGCTTGGTCTTCAGGGAAGAACCTGGCAAGGCCAAAGTCTCCAATCTTGGGATGAAACTTATGATCAAGAAGAATGTTGCTTGCTTTGATGTCTTGGTGAACAATTCTTAGATGTGAATCCTCATGAAGGTACTGCAATCCCCTTTCCACGCCTAGAACAATTTGGAACCTAGTGCTCCAATGCAGGAATCGATCAGCATTGTTCCCTGCATGAGGGGAACATTCAAAGTTTCAATTTGCTCTGTTTAACCAATCCTAAGCTCTTGTGGGAATTAAAAAAAGAAGGGATACCATATATGAAGAGGTCCAAACTTCTGTATTCACAATCCTAACCATCCTTCACAATCCAGTATTCACCCACAGGCACAGAAATTCAGCAAAAATTAATGAAATTGAAAGTTCAAACACTCCCCTTCCCTCTCTTCCAATCCAATACAACTTCTAAAATATATTGTTGCCTACAGAGACATCGAAACTAAAATTGAAATGAGAATGAAATGAAAGTTGAAGAGGGAGAGAGAGAGACAGAGGTTAGGAGTACGGACAGGAGCACGGCAAGCCCTAGCTGCGGCGGCGGCTTCAATCGACCCCAGGAGCGACGACAGTGCACGGCGGAACAGCCTCCTCTCTTGCGTCGCATCTTCGTCCTCTCTCTCCATCTCGTCTGCAAATCGTCTCTCTCTCCCCTCCGGGCTCCCTGCTCTGCGACGGCAATGGCGGCGGCTGCAGCGACGTTGTGGCGGTGACCCCCTCTCACTCTCTATTCTCTCGATCGCGCTCTCTCATCTCCGTCTCCCTCCTCTCCTCCCTCTGGTTCACTCTTTCTCTCGGATCTGGGTGTGTGTGTGTGAAAGGGGGCGTGGTGGCAGTGGTGAGTGATGGTGAGAATGAGTGTGAGTGTGTGGGTGTGTTAGGGAAGGGTTTTCAACAATTAATTCGAAGGTGATTTGCGAAGGTGAGGGGCGAAACTTTTTTCTGATCAGAAGGCGAAAGTGAGGGTATTCGAAGGTGAGTGTGATTTGGTGATAAAGAAAAGAAAAATTACTAAGTGTTTGGGTGCATTTGGCCTAGATACATTAGGCTACGCTTTTAAAGTGCACCCAAAACTTAACAAATAGGCTACCCTTTAAAAGCGTCTCCTTTGATATGAAAAGTGAACCTATAGATATCAACCTATGGCTACGCTTTATAAGTGATTTCTATAATACCTAAGGCTACGCTTTTTAAATGATGCCGCATTTGTGTATCCTTTTCTCTTATAAAAAGGCAACACGGAGAAAAGCGTAGCCTATTCTATGAATAGGCTACGCTTTTCAAATGTAGCTTAAAAAAAGTGTGGCTTAATGGGTATTTTTCTTGTAGTGTCCCTAGGAGAATTGAGTTCCAACATGGGACAACTAAGGGTGGAGCACCAAGAACATTCCATCCTCCTCCATGAAATTAGAGAAGATCAAAGAATCATGAGAGAGGAGCAACAAAGGCAAGGAAGAGACATTGAGGAGCTCAAGCACTCCATAAGATCTTCAAGAGGAAGAACAAGCCGCCATCACTAAGGTGGACCCGTTCTTTAATTTCCTTGTTCTTTATTTTCCTGTTTTTCGAAAAATCATGCTTATGTTTATCTACGTTTGTGACTTGTGATCAGTGTCTTAGTGTCTATGCCTTAAAGTTATGAATGTCCTATGAATCCATCACCTTTCTTAAATAAAAAATGTTCTTAATTAAAAAAGAGAAGAATTGCATGAATTTTAAATTTTATAACAGATTAATTATTTTGATGTAGTGGCAATACTTTTGTTTTCTGAATGTATGCTTAAATAGTGCATATGTCTTTTGAATTTGTGGTTCATGAATGGTTGGCTCTTGAAAGAATGATGAAAAAGGAGATATGTTACTGAGGATCTGAAAAATCATAAAAATGATTCTTGAAGCAAGAAAAAGCAGTGAACACAAAAAAAACGAAAAAAAAGGGAGAAAGAGAAAAAGAAAGAAGAAGAAAGAAATAAAGTTGTGATCCAAGGCAAAAAGAGTGTGCTTAAGAACCCTGGACACCTCTAATTGGGGACTCTAGCAAAGCTGAGTCACAATCTGAAAAGGTTCACCCAATTATGTGTCTGTGGCATGTATGTATCCGGTGGTAATACTGGAAGACAGAGTGCTTTGGGCCACGGCCAAGACTCATAAAGTAGCTGTGTTCAAGAATCATCATACTTAACTAGGAGAATCAATAACACTATCTGGATTCTGAGTTCCTATAGAAGCCAATCATTCTGAATTTCAAAGGATAGAGTGAGATGCCAAAACTGTTCAGAGGCAAAAAGCTAAAAGCCCCGCTCATCTAATTAATACTGATCTTCATAGATCTTTTTGGAATTCATTGCATATTCTCTTCTTTTTATCTTATTTGATTTTCAGTTGCTTGGGGACAAGCAACAATTTAAGTTTGGTGTTGTGATGAGCGGATAATTTATACGCTTTTTGGCATTGTTTTTAGTATGTTTTTAGTATGTTTTAGTTAGTTTTTATTATATTTTTATTAGTTTTTAGTTAAAATTTACTTTTCTGGACTTTACTATGAGTTTGTGTGTTTTTCTGTGATTTCAGGTATTTTCTAGCTGAAATTGAGGGACCTGAGCAAAAATCTGATTCAGAGACTGAAAAGGACTGCAGATGCTGTTGGATTCTGACCTCCCTGCACTAGAAGTGGATTTTCTGGAGCTACAAAAGCCCAATTGGCGCGCTCTCAACGGCTTTGGAAAGTAGACATCCTGGGCTTTCCAGCAATATAAAATAGTCCATACTTTGCCCGAGATTTGATGGCCCAAACCGGCGTTCCAAATCAGCTTAAGAATGCCCGGCGTTAAACGCCGGAACTGGCACAAGAATGGGAGTTAAACGCCAAAACTGGCACAAAAGCTGGCGTTTAACTCCAAGAAGAGTCTCTACATGAAAATGCTTCAATGCTCAGCCCAAGCACACACCAAGTGGGCCCGGAAGTGGATTTTTATGTCATTTACTCATCTTTGTAAACCTTAAGCTACTAGTTCTCTATAAGTAGGACCTTTTGCTATTGTATTTTCATCTCTGGATCTTAGATCATTTTTAGATCTTTGAATCTTTGGATCCTTGATCATTTTGAGTCTTTTGATCATGTATTGGGAGGCTGGCCATTCGGCCATGCCTAGACCTTGTTCTTATGTATTTTCAATGGTAGAGTTTCTACACACCATAGATTAAGGTGTGGAGCTCTACTGTACCTCGAGTATTAATGCAATTACTATTGTTCTTCTATTCAATTCGGCTTGTTCTTATTCCAAGATATTTATTCGCACTCAAGAACTTGATGAATGTGATGATTATGTGACGCTCATCATCATTCTCACTTATGAACGCGTGCCTGACAACCACTCCCGTTCTACAAGCAAACAAGGCTTGAATGTTTATCTCTTGGATTCTTTAATCGGAATCTTCGTGGTATAAGCTAGAATTGATGGCGGCATTCAAGAGAATCCGGAAGGTCTAAATCTTGTCTGTGGTATTATGAGTAGGATTCAATGATTGAATGACTGTGACGAGCTTCAAACTCCTGAAGGCTGGGCGTTAGTGACAGACGCAAAAGAATCAATGGATTCTATTCCAACCTGATTGAGAACCGACAGATGATTAGCCGTGCCGTGACAGGGTGCGTTGAACATTTTCACTGAGAGGACGTGATTGTAGCCACTGACAACGGTGATGCCCAACATACAGCTTGCCATGGAAAGGAGTAAGAAGGGTTGGATGAAGACAGTAGAAAACCAGAGAGACGGAAGGGACAAAGCCTCTCCATTCGCTTATCTGAAATTCTCACCAATGAATTACATAAGTATCTCTATCCTTATTTTATGCTTTATTCATATATCATCCATAACCATTTGAATCTGCCTGACTGAGATTTACAAGGTGACCATAGCTTGCTTCATACCAACAATCTCCGTGGGATCGACCCTTACTCGCGTAAGGTTTATTACTTGGAAGACCCAGTGTACTTGCTGGTTAGTTGTGCGAAGTTGTGTTTATACCATGGTATTGAGCACCAAGTTTTTGGATTCATTACCGGGGATTATTTGAGTTGTGAAAAGTAGTGATCACAATTTCGTGCACCAGTAGCTCTGAGAACTCTGTGCCTTGCACTCTCAAATTTTCTCCTTGCTTCAAACAGTGGTTGTCCACCCTTATTATAGAAGAGGGGAGCCTCCACTTATTGAAGCCAAAACTGAACCAACTTCTTCCTCCTTCAACAAACAGAACCGGTTCGGCCACATAGAGAGAGAAGAGATAACCATGCATAACCCAACATGCAATTACCTCTAGTCCTTCCTTGATCATCACTCTTCATCAATTCGGGCACTCCATCCTTGGCTTTCTCTCCAAGATAGATTTCTGGCCCTTGATGCTTCATGATGATGATGACTTCATCTGCTTCAATCTCTGCCTCAACCATCACTTCGCCACTCTAGCTACTCCCTGTGGTGGTTGAGCAGAATCAAAGACAAGCCATGCTTCAAGAATCTCCCTTGCTGGCCGAATCTTCACCTTCCATTTTGAGCATGAAAAGCTCAAGATATCCTCACCAAATCTAACCATATTTGGTGAATATCTCAGCCACAGCTCATTTTTATTTTAGTATGTTTTCTTTCCATCATTAGCTTGATGGTCTTGATGCATGCAACTCCTTCTTTTTCTTTGTTGATGAGCACGGCGTCCATGGTTTACTGGACAAAGACCGAAGAAGAAACAAGAAAGAGATGAGAGAAAGAAAAGAATCTGAAGAAAAGCAATACAAAGTGGTTAAACAAATTAATTGAGAATAGCTTGCTTTTACTTCCCTAGCTTAGAGTGGCGTGTTTATCATAATAGCCATCAATCAATTCAGCTGAATTTTTTTCTCTCTCATATTCCCCATGCATTAATTAACAATGTAATAGATTTTGAAATCCATCACATGGTTAAAGGCTTGGTTCCGTTGGAAGCACTTTGCTTTCATTTTTCTTTGGTTTCGAACCAAGGTTGGAACCATTTATCACTAATAGAATTTGGGCTTGTAACATTGAAATTAAAACTGGCCCATTTGGTTAACATTTGCTTTCCTGATGGAATTGGGATCAAGCAATGAACACATAGGAAGGCTTTCTTTGGGCTTATAGAAACAAGATTTTCTAGCCCAACTGATAAAACCGTTTCAGCCAAAAATCTCACAACAAGAATTACATGGGGCTGAAATTTATTTTATTGGGCTTGAGATCTTTCTTTTTTTATTTCGGCCCAATTATAAAACCTGCAACACAAAATTATTAATTAACATATGTTAACTGAAAATCAACTTAATAATTTTGTAATTAATTATTTCGATAATGTTTGTTCATCATCAAAACTAAATTAGAGTTTTCCAAACTCATCACAAGGAAATTTAGCAAACCCTTGTACTAAAGGTTTGTCAAGGGATAAAATCAAAGAGACTACTGCTAAAATAGGATTAAAACCTATTTTTGCTAAATGATGGAAATCCAACCTTATTCTAGTAGACAATTAGTTTCAAGGTTTAATGGGTAATAACAAGTTATTTAGCAATTAGAGCACTAAGGTATAGGATTTAGTGCTATTTACAATAAATTAGGAGGGTGAGTTAAAACTCTTAATGGAATGATAATATTATTTATCAAAAACTTTCACCTATATGAATATAAGAGTGGTGCCGCTCTAATCGAGAATTTTAGAGGTTTTATTCGCGTAAATATTCATGAAACCAGGATGAGCACAAGGCCATATAACTGCTTAAAATTATAAACTCTTGAACTTGGAGGGTATAAGTAATGTGTGTGATTTTTTGTACTAGTAAATGGAGTATAAGTTTAATCGATTAGACACCTATCACTTCGTTAGAACTTTAAAATTACACTAAAAGAATGTTTAATCTTAGTGACACATTCTTTATGCATATATTTGTATGACATTTAAATTTTGTAAATAGTGGGGGATTGAATGGTATTTATAAATTTAATTAATTAATATTATTAATATTATTGATATTATTATTAATATTATTATTAATATTACGGTTACTAACCGTTTAGTACCATTTGGTTGAAGGGATACAATCTTTTAAGAATTGTGTATGTTCAAAACATTGTGTCTATTGGCTAAAGGGATACAACTCTTTAAGAATTGTGTATGTTCAAAACATTGTATCTATTAGCAATAGAAAAGACACAACCATTTGTATACGTAACTAATCATAATTGCTACGTTCAATATGTATAAATAAGTCATTATCCACCATTTCATAAAAAAAGTACTAAGTGTATATTTTAATCAACTATTAAGGGATTTTCTTTATTCAAGAGAGTTGAGAATTTCTTACTATTGCTAATTAAGAAATTCTTAGGTTTCATTGTATCCTGGGGGAGTATTGTCATCAACCCTATAGCAACTAAGTGTAGCGACAAATATCTCTCTAAAGAAAGAGATCTAATTGTGCCTTGAAACCACTACACAAATATAAGATTTTGTCATCTTACCATCTTCATATACCCAACACTTACAGTTGAGTTTCAATGTCGTCTTTAAACTTAACAATATTTGTCTTTGAGATACTTTCCGATAACAGAATAATGACATGGAGGTCACGCTGAAAATTATGTTGCACTGGTAAAATGCCGTTTTATTTTTGGCGCCAAAATAGAACATAAACGACATCATTTAGAGTGTTTTGAGGGGTTTTAACTCTAACATGTTAAAATCCCTTAAAATACCCTAAACAATGGCGTTTATATTCTATTTGGGTGCAAAAAATAAAACGATGATATTTTACTAGTCCAACTAGGCCTCTGTTCAAGCACCTCATCATTTCGTCATAGAAAAGTATTTTAGAGACAACTGTTGTTAAACTCAAAGACAAATTTAGAATAATTTTAAATTTAAAAACATTAAAATTGAACTGCAAATTCAGAGACTACATTGAATATTAACTCTTTATTTCTCTTCTCCTTCAAAAAGCAAACGCAATGTATAGAAATACTTTTTAATTACTTCTCCAAATCATTTAATTTATCAAAGAATAAAAATAGGGTAAAAAACACAAATAAACCATGGGAGGAATGTTGTTACATGAATAAGCCAAATTGAAGATTGATTCACGAATGAGCCAAAGCATACTTTTATGTAATTCGAACCTATTTGGTTCGAACTACAATTGCACATAAATTGAACCTATTTGGTTCGAACTCTAAACACATAATTCGAACCTAATTGGTTCGAATTACACACGAATAGGTGCCATCACATAATTCGAACCTAATTGGTTCGAATTACTCATAGTTGTAAATCGAACCAATATGGTTCGAATTACTAAGGAACAGACCTGAATATGTTACGTGCATGGGATCGTAATTGATGAATTATGTTTCGTTTAAGGAGTTTTAAACGAAATTTCTGTTGAACACACATGGGAATAAATTAGTCTACGAAGTAAATTAATTAAGACATGATGCGAAAATTAAATAACATAAAAACGAAAAGTACAGATGTTTTCATAGTAACACACACATACATCTAAAGGTGGATACGAAATAACACCGATAACAAAATACATAGACGAAGATAGATAACATACAACTCGGCACAGAAATCATCTAAACAGGTGCGATCCCGTGAAACAACGACGTGGAACCTGTGTCCTCTGACCTCTCCAGATAAGCGGCTCCTCATCCTCGATCTCGTCATCCTCGTCCTCGTCCTGCGGGACTGGCTGTGCAGGCGTCCTAGGCTGGACATGTACCGGTCGGGATGAGGACGGCCCGACAACTGAATGTGACCCAGCAGTATGTGCCGAAGCTGGGGTACCACCCAAAGCGAAATACTCAGGAGGAGGCACGGAGGGAGGCTCATTCAGATTGACATGGAACGGTGCCTGTGTCTCCGTCGTCTGACTCCGACCACGGGCAGCCTCATCATCATGCATGATGGCATTGATGTCATCTAAGAAGGGAGTCCCACCAAAATCCCCATCATACCCAACACCGGCAAGGAAGTCTGAAAACGTGCTACCCGGACTCACCCATGGCATACTCTCCTGAAGTGTGTGGTCGTCAGAGGAAACTCCAACGAAGTAATCTCTGAGCGGCCCTTCCCCAAGTCCAGCCTCACCATGGGTAGTAGGATCTCCTGTGGCGTACCCCTCTCCACCAAGACCGCCATGATGGGGACTAACAACCCCGACTGCACCCCTACCCCACCGTCCACGTCACGAAGATCACCATCGTCGTGGCCCGCAACGGGTGCCCTCCGTCTGCCTCCACACCCACGCTCTCGTCCTCGACCACGACCCCTACCTGCCTCATCAGCCTCCCCCATAGCCTGCTCTAGCCACCTCCACTCACGCTGGCTCCGTCGTGTCCCGACACGAGCTCTCCTCTCAACCCGATGCCTATCAGGGACGTCGTCAACTCGATCCATGTCAGGAACTCGCCCAAGACCTCTCTGTGATGCCTCGACAGGAATAGGAATGCCCCTCGGATCCCCCAGATAAAACTCGGGTGATAAGAACCTCTTTCCATGCTGAATCCACCAGTCAAGGTAGGCGTGCGAAGGACCAGGGTCGGCAACAACATCGAACCGGAGGACGTGGTCCGCACGGGTCTCCCAAAGAATATGCCAATGCTGTAAAGCGGCCGGGAACCAACGATCACCGCCTCTCCCGTCCTTCGACATCAGAAAGTCGATGTTAAGGGTGGGACGCGGGAGGGGCTGCACACCACCGAACTGCGGTAGAACCCTATCTACCTGATGCCACTCTATAACGGTAAAGTATATCAACGACGTGACAGACCGCCATACTGCCATGTGTCGAGGCTCCAACGCCTCCGGATGCACAACCTGAAGTACCTCGGGGGAGCTATACGACATCCAGATAAACTGCACAAACAAATAGCTATGTTGTCACGCCAACTATTATTATAGAGAAATATCCGATGTCTAGTTATTCAAATAAAAGTAACCGGAACAACACTCACATCCCTGGGCTGTAACATATCTATCTTCAGTCTCATGCTCTATACTCTAGGACCCTTCTCGCTGTAGGAAGGGCTGTAACCTGACCACCTGCACTCAACATGAGTGTTACGTTTAATCAGAATGCTGACAGATTTGTAATACAGTACAAGCGTACATGAACATTAGCTATATTAACTTGAAATAGAAAAGCCTGAGTAGCGTACCTCGATGCCAAAGGCCAGCTGCACGTATCATACCCAGCAGGACTAAACCTGGGAAAGCGCCAGAAGATCCAGGACTGAAGTAGCTGAAGTGGGCCCGCTAACTTCACCACATTTCTGTTTGCCACTTGGCACATGCACCGGTACAACCATGCCAATGCTGCAGAGCCCCAACTGTAGGAACCCATCTCCTCAAGCCTAGCTACGTAGGGAAGCCATCTGATGTGAATGCGGTTGCCGGACTTGTCGGCAAACAGCTGAGTGCCCAACAACATCATGATATAGGCACGAGCAAAGCGCCGCACAGTTCCCTTATTGGCTCCCTCGGGGCACTCTCTGAAAGTCTCCTGGAACCAGGTGCAGTTTACTGCGAACTTTTGAACCTGGCTCGGAGGAGGAATCACTCCAAGCAACTCCTCGAACCACACCCAAGCTGGACGTCCACCCTCGATATACATATGAAAATCTGTAAGGCAACCGCTGAAATAACGCCCGTCCACTGCCAACCCCAACTGGTACGCCACGTCCTGAAGCGTGATCGTGCACTCTCTGAAGGGCATATGGAAGGTGTGTGTCTCAGGACGCCACCGCTCGACGAAGGCGCTGACAAGGGGCTCATCTAACCGAAACCATCTATCGTTCAGCCTAGCCAGATGGTATAACCCGGCCATCTGCAGGTAGGGAACATAACGCTCATCGAGTGGCATGCCTTGTTGCCGCCGCATGCTCCTGATGCATCGCTGTAGCTACGCATTAAATGGACCGCATTATTAGAACCAGATACAATACTGGTAACAAAAATAAAACCAACATAATAAACCACTTACATAAACCATCAACACAACCGCATATAAAACCACTTACAAAAAACCACTTACCCCAAACCACCAACTAAACCGCATGTAAAACCACTAAAATAAACCATTTGCAATACCACTACAATAAACCACTAACAGTACCACCTAACATAAACCACTTACATAAACCATTAACACAACCGCATATAAAATCACTTACAAAAAACCACTTAACATAAACCACCAACTAAACCGCATGTAAAATCTCTAATATAAACCATTTGCAATACGACCACGATAAACCACTAACATAAACTGCCACTAAAACCACAGGCAAAACCACTAACTCAAATAAACCGTGTGCACAAATTTTTCTATATACTAACCTCGTCGTTGATGACCCCGACTATATGAGCAACCCCGTCCAACCGGTACAGCATTGCAGGATCGTCCCCCATTAGTTGAGTCTTCGGTTCTACTATTTCTCGGATCGAATCTGGGTCGTTTTCTCTGGGATTTGGTGGGGTATGGGAAATGAGAATGAGTTCGAATTTGCTTGATTCGAACTCCTTATATAGCCCAATTGTTCGTAATTCGAATTAGTAGTGGCGCTTAATAATGAGTAATTCGAACCAATTAGGTTCGATTTATGTGATGGCACCTATTCGTGTGTAATTCGAACCAATTAGGTTCGAATTATGTATTTAGAGTTCGAACCAAATAGGTTCGATTTATGTGCAATTGTAGTTCGAACCAAATAGGTTCGAATTACATAAAAGTATGCTTTGGCTCATTCGTGAATCAATCTTCAATTTGGCTTATTCATGTAACAACTTTTCTCCCATGATTTATTTGTGTTTTTTACCCATAAAAATATGAACCCAAAAACCTTTAAAGCTAATAAAAATTTCTAAAAGTAGATGAGATTTTTATTTTATTCTATTTATATTGTGACACATCAGTAATTTTAGAAATAGGGAGAGATTAGTTCAAACAATTTTTTTTTAATTTAAAAAATTTAAAATTTTGAGAAAAAAAATTATCTATATTATTAATGAAAGAACATTAGGAAACCAATACTTTTAGTGTAGCAAATGAGAAATTTGATTAATGTTATTTTATATGTAAAACAAAAATAAAAAAATATTGATCACTTAGAATTTCTTTTATTTTTTTTTGTGGTATTAGAATTTCTTTTATTAATGTGTTATATTATAAATCTTATAAAACACCTTAAAAGTTTAGAAAATTTTCAAGTGTGCCATCATACCGGTGTTTTAATAATTTTTAATCGCTGATTTTAATTATAAAAAATATATAATATATATAATTAAGATCAATAGTTAAAAATCACTGATACACCGATACGACGGTACACTTAAAAATCTTCCTAAAAGTTTTCCATAAACAAAGTCTAACTGCAATGACCCAGTAAAAAAAAGAAAAAAACACTACAAATTACAAGACTCTATAAGGGTGAGGGTTTATTGGACTGGCCAGAGTTAGGCCAACGGGTGGATAACAAATGCACTCAAAGATTAGGCTATCTGTTGGGCTAGGCCCAATCTCATCTATATAAAGGAATCGATTATTGGTTTGAGTTTAGTGGACCCTGCCAGTTTGTTGTTTGTCCAATATCGCAGTAAATTGTACCTCATTTTCTTTAAAAAAAAAAAAGAAAAAGAAAGAATAATCCTAAGTTCTTAACACTTTTCTTTGTTTTATGACTAGTGACTAATATTTTGTTTCGGGAATGGATCCTCTCCAGTGGAAAAAAAACTGGATGGTATCCCATTTTGTTTCTGAACATTTATTTTTTAAAATACCGACCCAAATATCATTCAATTTCCCTCTACGCATTATAATTAGAATTTCGATTTAACTTTTAAAATTTTTCAATATTACAATTTTAAATGAATGAATCGATTTTATAAAATTTATATTATGTCCGACAATTTTACAATTTAAATCTTGTTAAAATTTTATGTTTTACGTATTTAATTTATTTTTTCGATTTTATGTAAAATTTTGATTTTTTTATTTTATTTCTATGTGTACTGTTCGGTTGTCGGGTTCCGGACAGGTCGGGTGTGCAAGTGAGGGGGTGAGGACGCCTTAGCCTGGGTCGCACTGGTTGCGGGTTAGTTGAGCAGACGAGCACTTGTCCTGGAGAGAGGATGAGGGGGGTGCCACCTGCAAAGACACTCCGACGCTCAAGTCAGCGATGTGCAGGCGGGCAGAATAGTGAGGTGAAAGGATATGACGTACCTCGGGGGAAGAGCCAATCTTCCCTTTATATACATGTCAGTAGTGGGCCCCTCATGGGGATAGGCCCATATTCTCAAGGACGTTGTTCTGCAGCCGTGTGAGCCGTACAGGACGCGTGTCCGGGTCGGTTGGAGGGCGCGTGACCGGGCCGGGTGGAGCCCGGGTCGGGTTGACCCGCGGGGATCCCGGACCAGGCCGTAACAGTGCCCCCACGCGCCAGTGGTAGTCGTGGGAGCTATCAATGGCGTGTCGTCTCGCATCTCGTTTGTTCTCGTCAGGTCGGCCGCTCGTGGGAAGAATATGCCCCCAACGCGCGTGTCCCTTGGTTGCACAAGCAACCGTTTCACCGCATCGTTTCTTGCGCCGAGCATTGAATGTTCATAATGGGGTGGAAAAACCCTGTTCGAAAAAACTATTCTGCCCCTAGGTGTTTCGCGCTTTTGGGGGAGCAGTTTTTTAAACGATCGGTTTTATGCTTCTGTACTTTTCCACACTCTCCATTTCTCCCCTTCTTCTTCCCTGTTACAAGATTTCGGAGTGTTGCTGCGGTGCCTTCGTTCGTCCTTTTTGCATCTTCCCAGACTTGCAACTTCATCTTCTTTCCATCAATTTAGGTAATTTTCCTAACTCCTTTTCTTCTTTGCTTCGTTTTTGCATGTTTGTTGTCTGGTTTTGTTGCTGTTGTGTGGCCTTCCAATGGCGGTTATACGTGTTAGGGGGGAATCATTCCAGGGTAGGCTTTTCCCCGTCCACTTCTAGTGTTTTATCCTTAGTTGGGGAGTAGTGGTGTGCTTGACCTGAGCAGCCGATCTACCGATCTCTTAGACTGACTGGATGGTCCCCCCGTGTAGGTATGGCTCGCACGGTCTCCCGGGCTTCCGTTAACCCCGCGGCGTATGATCCTTATGCCTGGGTTGTTTCCGACGTGAAGGATTCGCCCAACCAAATGGGCGAGGAGGAGCTTACCGAGTTCCGACAAGCCGAGTACTTGTGTGGAGGAACTGACGAGGAAGCCAATTATGACGTCTTTGTCCCGGCCCCTCACGAGCGTTTGTATGAAATCAACTTCCAACCCCGCCAAGTCGCCGACTAGATTTGGTTCTACAAGGCCATGTTCACCCAAGTCGGAGTTCGTATTCCGTTCTCAGCCTTTCAAATGGCGCTTTTAAGTCGAATTTCCGTGGCGCCGTCGCAGTTGCATCCGAACAGTTGGGCCTCGATCCGCTGTTTCGAGATGGTTTGTGAATACCTGGAGCTGCCGGTGTCCGTAGACGTTTTTCTCTTCTTTTTCACCCTCACGAACCCTTCAAAGGAGGGGAAGCACAAAAAGGGGTTCATGTCCTTCCGGTCTGCCCAGGGTCGGAGGATTTTTGGCTTGTTTGAAGATTCTTACCATGGGTTTAAGGACAAATATTTTAAGGTCCGCCCTGTCAAAGGTCGTCACCCCTTTTGGTTGTCGTTGGAGGGGGTACGGCTCATCCCGACCTATTGGAGTTTCGGGGCGGGGTCCAATACTTTTATTAAGGTAACCTATGGAGGTATGTCGGCGGTGGATAGGCAGATTGCCGAGGTGTTGATGGCAGTCTTTGGGAAGAATCAAGTAAATCCCCACCTCCTCATGGGTGACCGGGAGTCCGGTCGTAATTATATTTGTGAGAAACTTTTACTTTACCCTTTATCTTTTTGCTCTTACTGATATTTTGCAGCGATTAACCGACCTTCTTTGCTTTTTCGCAGTGGAGATGTCTGCGTCGGTGACGGGCCTTCCCGACTTATTTCAAACTTTCCTCTGCGCTAGTGACGACGAAGGGGATAAAGAAAAATCTGCTGCCGAGAAGCCTGCAGTTCCCCCGGAGGACAAGGCTACTTCCGAGCAAGAAGCTGCGGTTGACGGCACCGGGGTCTCGACCCAAGCTCCCCAGGTCGAGGGCGACACAACGGCTCGCACTTCCCCCTTTCGCGAGGTGATAGGCACCGGGGGTTCGGCGTCTAACCCGGATGTTGATGACGAAGTGGAAGAGGTCCCTAGCCTTAAGAGGAAGAAGAGGAAGGCGTCCTCCAGCCCTGAGGGGGTTCTTACCGTTATGGAGAGGAATTTTGATGCCGGGAAATTTATAGATTCCCAGCTGATCCCTGGTACTGAGGAGCACTTCCATGAGTCTTCTCTTGCCGGTCAGGCGAGGTGGATGTACCGCACCCTTTTGCGCGGCGCCGTGATAGCCCGGAAGGCCGAGTTTGAGCTATCCGGGATGGAGTCCCTCCGCAGAAGGTTGGAATCCACTGGGAAGGCTAACAATGAGCTAAAAAGCGAAGTTGAAACTCTCCGGGAGCAGTTGACCCAGTCAAATGAGAAACTCGACGCCGCCGAGAAAAAGGCTACTGCTGCCGATAAGAGAGCCGCCACTGCTGAGGAGAAGCTGAAAGAGTCGGGCGCCACGGTTTCTCGTCTTGTCGAGCGTGAGATGACTTTGGAGGGCCAGGTTGGCGCAGCGCAGAAGCGGGTGGCCGAGGTGGAGAAGGAAAAGCAGGTCGTGGAGGTCGAATTAGCAACGTGGAAGGCCAAGTACAAAGATGTCTTGAAGCAGGGGAAGGGTGCGATTTTGGCGACCGAGGAGGCTCTTAAGGCTCAGGTCAAAGTCATTGCCCCCGAATTTGATACGTCGGCGATTGGTGTTCTCAAAGTTATTCAGGATGGCAAAGTCGTCGACGCCCCCAAGAAATGAATCCCTGTTTGGAGCTTTTTGTTTAGCCGTTTTGTTTTGGCTTATGAACGATTTTAATTTTGGCCGTTTTATTTTGGCTTGTGAACAATGACATTTTTAGTCGTTTGCTCGTGTTGTCGTGACAATCTTTTCTTATTCGTCTGGTCGTGTTATCGTTTCTATTAACCGTTTTTGGTCTATTGTCGTCATTTATGTCAATGGCCCATGGCCTTTCGCGTAGTTGTTATGGCGGTGTTGACGGGTTCCCGGGGTGATCAGTCCCGGGGTCGCGCGTTGTCGCTGGTTGTGACGAGAGAGTTTATCTGGAGAATTGAGTGACAAAATAGAAGAGAAAATTTGCACAAGTATATCTTATTCGGTAATCGTATAAAGGACTCGTAAGTCGCTTTGATAAGTTCAAAAGTTAAATTTGCAAATTAACTACTTAGCTAGGCTGGTTGGCTCGTCGTGTCATCCTCTAGGAGTAGAATCTTCTTAGATTGTTCGCGTTCCATGTTCTCGGGACTTCCTTGCCGTCAAGCCTTTCTAACTTGAAGGCTCCTTTTCCCATCACTTTTTTGACTCGGTAAGGGCCTTCCCAGTTTGCCGCTAGCTTGCCTTCTCCAGGGGTCGGCAGGCCGATATCATTTCGCCTCAGGACGAGGTCGTTTGGCTCGAATTCTCTCTTGAGCACTTTGGTATTGTAGCGCAGAGCCATCCTTTGTTTTAGCGCCGTTTCTGTCAGATGGGCCATTTCCCTGGCTTCATCTATGAGGTCTTTTTCTACGGTTTCCTCCACTCCTTTCAAAAGTAACCACGGGCTCGGCTCACCGATCTCTACGGGTATTACTGCGTCCACCCCGTATGTTAGTCGGAAGGGAGTTTCCCTAGTGGAGGATTGTTCAGTTGTTCGGTAGGACCAGAGAACCGCTGCTAGTTCGTCGGCCCAAGCACCCTTTTTACTGTCCAACCTCTTTTTTAGCCCTGAAAGGATAACCTTGTTGGCGGACTCCACTTGTCCGTTCGTCTGAGGGTGTTCTACCGAAGAGAACCTTTGCCTTATACCCAGGCCATTGAGAAATTCCATGAACTTTTTGTCAGTAAATTGCGTGCCGTTGTCCGAGATGATGACCTCCGGTATCCCGAATCGCGTTATCACCTGCCTCCACATGAATTTCCTGCAATTGGACGAGGATATGCTAGCTAGTGGTTTGGCTTCTATCCATTTGGTGTAGTAGTCAATTGCGACAATGAGGTATTTGACTTGCCCAGGGCCGACAGGGAAGGGCCCTAAGAGGTCGACTCCCCATTGAGAGAATGGCCGGGAGGTCGTTAGCAAGCTTAACTCGGAGGCCGGCGCCCTGGCAAAGTTGGCGTTCCGTTGGCACTTTACGCATTTTTTGACAAACTCTTTGGAGTCCGTCATCATCGATGGCCAATAGTATCCGGCTCGGATTAGTTTCCTCGCTAGGGCCTTGCCTCCGATGTGGTGCCCACAGCAGCCCTCATGGACTTCCCTGAGGACGTAGTCCGTCTGGTCGGGGTGTAGGCACTTCAGTAGGGGTTGGTTGAGCCCTTTCCTGAACAACTGTCCTTGGATGACGGCGTATCTGGCCGCTTCCCTTCTCAATTTCGCCGCGTCCTTTTCATCACTAGGGAGTTTGCCGTGTTCTAGGAAATCGGTGATGGGGTCTAGCCATGAGGACCCTAGGCTTGCCATGTGCAGTGTGATTGCTGGTTCTCTCGTCATGCCTTGGATGAGAGACCGGTTCCCCTCTCCCGGCTTGGTGCTGGCTAACTTTGATAGGAGGTCTGCCCGTGTGTTCCTTTCTCTAGGCACGTGGTGGACCGTGACTTCTTCGAACTTTTGGCTCAAGCTTTTAACCTTTTCCAAGTACTTCTGTAGCAAAGGGTCTTTGGCTTGGTAGCTACCGTTTACTTGGGAGGTGACGACTTGGGAATCGCTGCATATTTCTAGCCTTCTTGCGCCGACTTCTGCCGCTAGGGTTAGGCCGCCTATAAGGGCTTCATATTCTGCCTGGTTGTTCGAGATGGGAAACTCGAATTTGACCGACTGTTCGTATACTACCCCAATCGGGCTTTCCAGGATGATCCCGGCACCTTCGAAGGTCTGGTTGGAGGCTCCGTCCACATGAAGCTTCCACCGTGTACCCACTTCTTCGCTTGGATCCCCCGTTACTTCTACTAGAAAATCTGCCATCGCTTGCGCCTTGATGGCTTGCCGGGGTTCGTATTGTATGTCATACTGGGAGAGTTCGATGGACCAAGTCATCATTCTTCCCGCCAGATCGGGTTTTTGGAGTACTTGCCGGATCGCTTGGTCCGTTCTGACGACAACTTGGTGACTCTGGAAGTACTGCTTTAACCTTCGTGAGGATGTTAGAAGTGCTAGGGCTAGCTTTTCCAGCTTGCTATACCTTAATTCTGCCCCTTGCAAGGCCCTGCTTATGAAATAAACTGGCTGTTGAGCTTTTACGTCCTCCCGTACCAGAACTGCGGCTAAGGCTTCACCCGTTATGGCGAGGTATAGGTATAGTGGTTCCCCGTCCTTTGGCTTCCCGAGGACGGGTGGCGCCGCCAGGATTTCCTTGAAGTGCCGAAAGGCCTCTTCACATGCGGGCGTCCACTCAAACGCCATCCCTTTCTTCATGAGGTTAAAAAATGGCAGGGCCTTTGTTGCCGAAGCTCTGAGGAATTGGGATAATGAGGTCAATCGCCCTGCCAACCTTTGGACGTCCTTGATACAACTCGGGCTCTTCATCTGGAGTATTGCTTGGCATTTCTCCGGGTTGGCTTCTACCCCTCTCTGAGTTATCATGAAACCCAGGAACTTGCCAGCTTCCATGGCGAAGGTGCACTTGAGGGGATTCAACCTCATACCGTGTTGACGGAGGGACGCGAATACCCTTGCCAGGTCGTTCAAGAGGTCGTCAGGTCGTGTTATTTTTGCCAGGATGTCGTCCACGTAGACTTCAACTGTTTTCCCTATGAGGTCGTGGAATATCTTGTTCATCAGTCTTTGATATGTTGCTCCCGCATTTTTCAGGCCGAATGGCATTACCTTGTAGCAGAAAGTTCCTCCTGGCATTATGAACGCCGTCTTGTCTTCGTCAGGACGGTGCATCGGTATCTGATTGTAACCGGAGTAGGCGTCCATGAAACTTAGATACCGATATCCCGCCGCGGCATCGACGAGCGCATCTATGTTAGGGAGGGGGAAACAATCTTTGGGGCATGCTTTGTTAAGGTCAGAATAGTCCACGCACATTCTCCACTTGCCGTTGTGTTTTCTCACCAATACCACATTCGAGAGCCATGTCGAGTAGTCCACTTCCCGTATGAAGCCTGCTTCTAGGAGGCTGGCCGTCTGCCTGGCCACCTCCTCTGCTCTCTCCGCCGACATCTTTCTCCTCCGTTGGGCTACCGGGCGTGCTTCCGTCTTGACGGCTAGATGATGCGAGATGATTTTTGGGTCTATGCCCGGCATGTCGGCTGGAGTCCAGGCGAACAAGTCACTGTTGGCTCTTATCATTTCGATCAAGGGCTCCTTCAACTCATGTGGGAGGTTCTTGTTAACGAATGTGAACTTTTCCACTTCGTCACCAATTCTAAACTTCTCCAGATCTCCTTCTGGTTCTGGCCTCGGCTTGTCGTCCACTCTGGCATCGAGGTCGGCTAGGAACACACCGGATGCTTCCTTGGACTTCTTTCTAAGGGAGAGGCTGGCGTTGTCACAAGCGACCGCCGTCTCGAGGTCTCCCCTTATGGTCCCTATGGATCCGTCGTCAGTAACAAACTTCATGACTAGCAGCTTTGTGTTGATTATGGCTTCGAAATCGTTGATTGTTTTTCTTCCCAAGATGATGTTGTAGGCAGTGGAGTCTCGGAGGATTACGAACTCGGCCATCGCCGATCTTCGGCCTTGGACTTGCCCCACCGAGATTGGCAGGGATATTACTCCGTCCGGTTTGATGAAGTGGTCGCCCAATCCGATGACCCCGTGCTGGTGAGTCGTCAGGTCGGCATCTTTTAGCCCTAGTGCGTCGAACACGTTGCGGAACATGATATTTGAATCAGCTCCTGTGTCGACGAGGATCTGCTTGACGAGGCCGGTTCCCACTCTGGCCGTAATGACCATGGGGGGGGGGGTTTTCCGGGGCGTTGTTGAACCATTGGTCTTCCGGGCCGAAAGAAATGGAGGGAGGCTTCATAGAGCTTTGCGCTGGCGGGGATGAGACCGTCAAAACCTTAACGTCTTTCCTCAGTGCCGACCGGGATCTTGGCGCGGCGTTT
This sequence comes from Arachis stenosperma, assembly GCF_014773155.1. Lineage (NCBI taxonomy): Eukaryota > Viridiplantae > Streptophyta > Magnoliopsida > Fabales > Fabaceae > Arachis > Arachis stenosperma. The sequence continues at coordinate 12,997,427 of NC_080377.1, forward strand.
TTGGCCGTTACCACGTTTATCACAGTGAGGCCGTGGTCTCTGTCTTCGGGTTCTTGTCGCCGTTTGGCCGAACGGGTTTTGCCTTCTTCGTCTTGATCGCGATAACGTCTTCTCGGCTCCCTGATGAGGTGGGAGAACGCGGCTAGCTTTTCTTCCCTTATCGCTTGTTCTAGTGCATCCTTCAGGTCAAAACAGTCCTGTGTTTGATGGCCATAACCCTTATGATAATCACAATAGAGGTTCTTATTTCCTCCCGTACGGTCCTTAAGTGGTCGGGGTTTCGGTAGGATTCCCTTCTCCGCTATTTGTTGATAGACTTCCACGATGGGGAGAGTGAGTGGAGTGTAGTTAGTGAATTTCCCGACCCGGGGGAACGGTCGAGGTGCCCTGTTTGATGCCTCCTCCCTAGCTTTTTCCTTTGCTCTCTCTCCGTCGCCCGGTTACCGGGCTTGGCTGTAACCGGACTGCCGCTTATTGGCAGCCACGACTCGGCTGACTTCCTCGTCATTTATGTACTCCTTGGCTACCGTCTGGATCTCATGCATCGTCCAAACCGGTTTCGTGGTAAGGTGTTTTCGGAAGTTCTCGTTGAGGAGGCCGTTCGTTAGGCAAAGACTGGCCACCGAGTCGGTTAAGCCGTCGATTTCCAAGCATTCGTCGTTGAACCGATCTAAGTACCTCCTCGTCGGTTCTCCTTGTCTCTGTGTTACCCCTAGAAGGTTGATAGGGTGCTTGGCCTTCGCGATCCGCGTTGTAAATTGGGCCAGGAATGCACGGCTGATGTCTGAGAAGCTGTATATGGAACCTTGTGGGAGGCCGTTAAACCATCTGATCGCTGGCCCTGCTAGGGTTACCGGGAAGGCGCGGCATCTTACTTCGTCCCCCACTCCCTCCAGATTCATCCTGGCCTCAAAGGCCGTGAGGTGTTCTAGGGGGTCTTGAGTTCCGTCGTACCTCATGTCCGTTGGTTTGTCGAAGTGTTTCGGTAACCGGACCTCGAGGATAGATCGGTGGAACGGGGTGACGCCCATTATCACGGGTTGTCGTGTCCTCTCGGTTCTTCCTTCCCCGTCTTCGTGACCTCTTGCCGCTCGGCGGGTTGGTCTGCCGCGGGAGTAGATGATCGTGTCGTTTCGTCTTCTCATTATGGGTGACTCCTCCCGCGTGCTCTCCGCTTCCGTCCGGGATGCGGATGTGCGCCGCGGGCGGCTTCGGTGGGAGTCTTCTTCTTCGCTCCCGGGAGATGGGGTATAGCTGGGATCGGTAGACCGTCCATCCCGCTCCCGGTCCGCCAGCTGTCGTTCTAGGTTCTAGACTCGGTGGCGTAGCTCCTGCATTATTATGGCGCTATCGCCTCCCGTTCCCCCGAATGGTCGTGTTCTCGTGTGGTGTTGGGGGGATTGGTGGACAAAATTGTGATTCAACATTCTTAAGTTGTATAAATTTTATTCTATCTTTTGAGCTTTGGCATATACCCTTAGGGCACTATTTATTTTCTTCACAACTCCGTTCAACTAACCAGCAAGTGTACTGGGTCGTCCAAGTAATAACCTTACGTGAGTAAGGGTCGAATCCACAGAGATTGTTGGTATGAAGCAAGCTATGGTCACCTTGCAAATCTCAGTTATGGAGATTAAAGGGTAATTGTGATTATTGGATTGTAAATAAATAAAAAGGAATAATAAAAGGGATAGAAATACTTATGCAGATTCATTGGTAGGAATTTCAGATAAGCGGAATGGAGATGCTGTAGAGCTCTCGGACGCCTGCTTTCCTACTGCTTCTACTCAATCCTTCTTACTCCTTTCCATGGCAAGCTTTGTTTAGGGGTTCACCATCAACTGTGGCTATTTTCAATCCTCACGGGGAAATATCCTATGCGGCTGTCACTCGCACAGCTAACCAGTCTGGAGGCATCACCCATGGTTGATAGCTACATCCCATCCTCGCAGTGAAAGCTAATGCTCACGCACTCTGTCACAGTACGGCCAATCACCGGTTGGTTCCCTCCCCTACTGGAATAGAATCCCTCTTTTGCGTCTGTCACTAACGCCCAGCAGGTTGCAGGTTTGAAGCACGTCACAGTCATTCATTACCGGAATCCTACTCGGAATACCACAGACAAGGTGAGACTTTCCGGATTCCCAGGATCCTACTCGGAACACCACAGACAAGGTTGGACTTTCCGGATCCTCATAAATGCCGCCATCTATCTAGTTTATACCACGAAGATTCTGTTGGGGAATCTAAGAGATACACATTCAAGCCTTGTTGCATGTAGAACGAAAGTGGTTGTCAATCACGCGCGTTCATAAGTGAGAATGATGATGAGAGTTATTAGCTCATCACATTCATCATGTTCTTGGGTACGAATGAATATCTTGGAATAAGAATAAGATAGAGATTTGAATAAAAGAAAATAGAACTTCATTAATCTTTGAGGTACAGCAGAGCTCCACACCCTTAATCTATGGTGTGCAGAAACTCCACCGTTGAAAATACATAAGTGAAAGAGGTTCAGGCATGGCCGAATAGCCAGCCCCCTAAAACGTGATCACTAGATCAAAAATACAATCCAGGATGCCTAATACAATAGATAGATGTCCTATATATACTAGACTAGCTACTAGGGTTTACATGAGTAAGTAATTGATGCATAAATCCACTTCCGGGGCCCACTTGGTGTGTGCTTGGGCTGAGCTTGATCAATCCACGAGCTAAGGCTTCTCTTGGAGTTGAATTTTGAGTTATGACGTGTTTTGGGCGTTCAACTCCGGATCATGACGTTTTTCTGGCGTTTAACTCCAGACAGCAGCATGAACTTGGCGTTTAACGCCAAGTTACGTCGTCAATCTTCGACTAAAGCATGGACTATTATATATTGCTGGAAAGCCCTGGATGTCTACTTTCCAACGCCGTTGATAGCGCGCCATTTGGAGTTCTGTAGCTCCAGAAAATCCATTTCGAGTGCAGGGAGGTCAGAATCCAACAGCATCAGCAGTCCTTTTGTCAGCCTTTTTCAGAGTTTTGCTCAAATCCCTCAATTTCAGTCAGAATTTACCTGAAATCACAGAAAAACACACAAACTCATAGTAAAGTCCAGAAATGTGAATTTAACATAAAAACTAATGAAAACATCCCTAAAAGTAGCTTAAACTTATTAAAAACTATGTAAAAACTATGCCAAAAAGCGTATAAATTATCCGCTCATCAGGGATCTCCGCCCCCCCCCCCCTTTGCGAGGCGACGGAGGCTGCCCCCTCCGCTCCGGCTGCTCGAGCTCGGTCGCCGGGACCTAGCGCGACCTCCATTTAGGCAGTTATCCCACAGATGGCGCCAATGTTCGGTTGTCGGGTTCCGGACAGGTCGGGTGTGCAAGTGAGGGGGTGAGGACGCCTTAGCCTGGGTCGCACTGGTTGCGGGTTAGTTGAGCAGACGAGCACTTGTCCTGGAGAGAGGATGAGGGGGGGTGCCACCTGCAAAGACACTCCGACGCTCAAGTCAGCGATGTGCAGGCGGGCAGAATAGTGAGGTGAAAGGATATGACGTACCTCGGGGGAAGAGCCAATCTTCCCTTTATATACATGTCAGTAGTGGGCCCCTCATGGGGATAGGCCCATATTCTCAAGGACGTTGTTCTGCAGCCGTGTGAGCCGTACAGGACGCGTGTCCGGGTCGGTTGGAGGGCGCGTGACCGGGCCGGATGGAGCCCGGGTCGGGTTGACCCGCGGGGATCCCGGACCAGGCCGTAACATGTACATTTTGTAGAAAGATAAAATTAAAGTAAATAATAAGATTGGATGAAGATTGAATATCAATCTTTCAATAATAAAAAAATTAAATATAAAAAAATAGTGTATAATACATATTTTCTAAAATGTTATAATTTTGTACTTTTTACAAAAACTATTTTTATAATATATATAATTTTAATATGAAGATATTTTTATATTTTATTTAAAATAATGTAAATACATAATTAATAAGCAAGGGCGGAGCCACATAAAAGGTAAGGGGGACAATGGCCTCCCCCAACCTTTAATTTTTCTCTATAAATTATATATAAAATTTAATTTAGCCCCCCTAAATGTTTTATTTTATTTTATTTTAAATATAAAATTTATTTTTTGGTTCCTCCCTCAGATTGAGGTTAGCTCCGCCCCTGTTAATAAGTAATACTTATATTTTTATATAAATATTAAGAATGTTCAGTGTATAAATAAAATTATAGAAATAATTTAAATAATTAAATAAAAAGAAATTTAAATTGTAAATTTTAATAGATAAACACAATGTACTGAAAAAATTGATTCTAAAGAAGAAAAAATAAAAGAAAAAGTGAATCGAACTTATCCATGGGTTGTTTGGTTCATAAATCATAACACACACTTGGACTAAAAGATATGTTTAAATTTAAATTTATTTATTTATAAGTTTTATAAAACCTTCAATTTTTAATCGCTATTCTTTTTATTTTATAAAATATTGCATAAAATTATTATTTTTCTCCCTCTTGTTGTTCCTACTCTCCCTACCCAAGTTTGCAGCTCATTCTCTCTCTTCTCTTTTCCCATCTTCTATTCCTCTTGGATTGTGCTAGGGTTAGTGTTTTCTTCATCCCCAATTTTCATTCCCAACCTTTGATTCGATCCGGTTCACAGCGCGTGAAGCCCTACGCGCCTCCATTCTTCATTGGGGGACATGGGAGGTGACAGTGCCGCAGAGAGGGCTACGGATTCAAAGGTCTCTGAACCCGTCAGCATCAACATTCGGTGTTCCAATGGTTCCAAGTTCTCGGTTCAGATTTGCCTCGATTCCACCGTCGGATCCTTCAAGGAAGTCATTGCTGGCAGCTGCGATATCCCAGCCGGTCAGCAGCGCCTGATTTACAAGGGTCGGATCCTGAAGGATGATCAGACCCTACAAAGCTATGGTGATTATTTGATCTCGTTCTTTTATTGTTCAATTCATAAAATTGGGCTTGCTTTTGCTCTATTTGGTTCAGGTTTTTGTTTATGAACCTGTGGAAACCTATGATCGATTGTATGGTTTTGTGGTGGGAGATGTTCGTGTGTTTTCTGATTTTTATTATTCTTTGCTTAGTTTGAGAGTCAGCTAGGGTTTTGTGGTGGTTAGAGTTAGAAGGTTTCGGATTTCTAATGCATGGTTTGGGTGTTCAATGTGAAAAGGAATGAATTTGCTTCCAATTGGGGAACATTATTGATTTGTTGGCATACTATACTTTTCTTAGGGGAATACTATGGTGAAGAGTGTTTTTCAATGAAGAGTGAAGATTGTTCTTTGAACAATAGAGAAAAATATTTTAAAAAAATAAACATATCATTTGCAATGCACACTTCCCTCTCTTCACCATAGAAATTACCCTTTCCTTATTATTTTTAATGAATTTGAGGGAAAGGAATACGAATGTTTAATTAGTTTTGGGTTTCGGTTTAGAATGTAGAGCTTGGGCGTGTTTGAGAAATCATTTGTATTCATGTTAAAGTTATTGCTCAGTACAATCATGTTATACTGTGACTATGATAATCCCGTTGTCTTTCAATACAGCTTAATTTTCTGTTTATCTGTGTAGGCTTGGAGGCAGATCACACCATCCATTTGGTTCGTGGCTTCACACCTTCCAATACAGGTGGGGGCACAAATACCAGTGGCACCAATACTGCCACGACTAATGCCAGAAGTACTGGTGCTGCTGAGGGTGGGGGCTTAGGAGGCCTTGGTTTTGGAGCTTCATTGTTCCCTGGATTAGGTTTGAATGGGATGGGTGGCAATAACCTATTTGGAGAGGGATTTCCAGATCTTGAGCAGATGCAGCAACCATTTATTTCAAATCCCAATTTAATGAGAGAAATTATGAACACACCTGCTATGCAGAACCTAATAAATAATCCTGAGATTGTGCGGAATCTTATAATGAGCAACCCGCAGATGCAGGAGCTCATGGATCGGAATCCCGAGTTAGCTCACATACTTAATGATCCAAGCACCCTTCGCCAGACACTTGAAGCTACAAGGAACCCTGAGATTATGCGTGAAATGATGAGAAATACCGACAGAGCAATGAGCAACATTGAAGCATCTCCTGAGGGATTTAACATGTTGAGGCGCATGTATGAAAATGTTCAAGAACCATTTTTAAATGCTACTACGATGGCTGGAAACACAGGAGGCAACAATACACCACTTTCTGGGACTCAAGCCAGGGACCAATCAACAAATCCCTCAACTACTAGCTCCGAAGCAACTGCTGGTTCTCCATTACCCAATACTAACCCACTCCCCAATCCTTGGTCCTCTACGGGAAGTAAGTTCTTATGCTATATTTTGCTCCTTAGAATCCTGTGACCAGATGGCTCATTCTAATCAATTGTTTTTATTACGTTTTCCCTTACTCTGATATTTTTTTAGCTCTTTCAAGACTAGTAAATAGATTTTTTGTTGCTCATTACTGGTACTACTGTAATTGATGGTGAATATTTGCAGCTGGTGGTGCCCAAAATAACAATAGAAGGTCAACCCCTGCTGGTGGGGATGCTAGGCCGCAGGCACCTACTGGCTTAGGAGGGCTTGGACTGCCGGATCTTCAAGGCATGCTGGGCGGCAATGCTATGCCAGATCCTGCTTTAATGGCCCAGTTAATGCAAAATCCAGCTATCTCAAATATGATGCAAAGTATGCTTTCCAACCCACAAACTTTGAATCAGGTATATGTTTAGTTTGCCTTGTAAGAGTACAAGATGTGTTGTGGACGTGTGGTTCCCTTGGATCTATCCTTTTAACGTTATTCTTTTTTCTTTTAGATGCTTGGAGCTAATGCTGATCAGCGTGGCATGCCTGATTTGAATTCTCTTAGAGAAGTGATGCAAAATCCAGAGTTCCTTCGCTTATTTTCTTCACCTGAGACACTGCAGGTAAACAGATGTTGACGAGTTCTTGTTGACATTGAGTATCTTCTCTTAAGCATATGGTTGAGTATTTGTCTTTGCTTGTGTTAATAAGCATGTGGTCTACTGCACTTACTTAGTCTTTCGAGTATTGGCATTGATGTTTGGATGTGGTTCATTTTATAACAGAGTAGCTTGCTTGGACGTTGATATTTTAGGAGGTTCTTAAATGTTTGTTCTTTCTCATAATTTACAATAGGCTATAGTACATGTCACATGATAAGAATTTAGGGCAGTTTTCGCATGACAAAATTTTGAGATTGTATAGGAAAATGCATCTAAAGTAGGTTGCTACATTGTAGATGGAATGAAGGACAAGCTAAAGACCTCCCCTTTCATATAATGTTGTGTGTATTGATTCTAATAGTAATTTTTGTTACAAAAATAAATGGGTTTTAAAACTTTTAGTTCATTTAGAAATGATCATAATTCTCCAAGTGTTTTCTGGGAGAACATTTTTTTTAACAGAATTTGATTTTGTGAAATATAATGATGAAGAAGAAACTGTGTTGATTCCTTGTGTAATTTTATTCATTGGTTTCAATTAATTTTCTTACCGTTTATTTTATTGCGCATTGGCAGCAACTGATGTCTTTTCAGCAAGCTCTTCTGTCTCAGCTTGGTCAACAACAGCCACGGTAATTATTTTTAATAATTCTTGTGAATTTGATAATGAGGTTTAATGTGTAAAGGTTTTTGCTGAATACTTATAATGTCTTTCTGAAACATTGGAAGGATTTTTTAATTTCTCCATTTAAAGTAAACCTTTGACTCGGGACACAAGGGTGTGGGTTCAAATCTCTGACCAAATATGATGCCTTGCTTGGATTGCAATGTCTGAAATCAGCACTTTTAAACCCATCTAGACTTTTAATCTCTTTTTCTATATTTTTTTTTTCTTGATTTTCTATTAATATGAAAAGCTTTTGCAGGGAATCAGGTCAAACTGGCGGAGGCACTGGTATGCGAGCTTATGTTGATATAAACTATTTGATTTTATGCCATAGTTTTTGCAATTCAAATTATTTTATATCATTTCTTCGATTAAGATGATCCATCAGTACTTAATCAGTAGTAATTGTTTTTTACATATTGAGATTTAGATTTGCAGGGGCTTGATTGACCACAGATACCGTACATATCTGTTGATAATAATTAACTATTATTTTTTGCTAGGTCCTTTGAACAACTTGGCAGGTTTGGAGTTGTTATCAAGCATGTTCGGTGGACTTGGAACTGGTAGCCTAGCTGTTCCAAATAGATCAAATGGTTAGCGTTGTTCTCATCTTTTGTTTCTTTCTAAATAAATTTTATGTCGATTCGCTGACATTGTTGCCTTCTGCAGAGCCGCCCGAGCAGTTGTATGCAACCCAGCTTTCTCAGCTTCAAGAAATGGGATTCTTCGACACGCAAGAGAACATAAGGGCCCTTATTGCCACATCCGGTAATGTTCATGCAGCAGTTGAACGACTTCTAGGAAACCCTGGTCAGTAGCAGGCAATGTGAACGGAGTCTAATTCCAAAGCTCGGTCTCTTCTATGGATTTCTGAGGTTGGTCGCTTCGACAATCGGTTGTGTTCAGGTGCCTTGTTGGGTGTTTAAATAAAATCAGAAATCTATCCGAATTTCGCAGTCAGAGCTGAAATGGTGTAGGATACATACATTGGATTGTAATTTCTACTCTCAATCCCCCTTTCGAGTTCTGATGATGATGGTCCTCTTTTCGTGGTGTACATACTTAAAATTAAACTCTAGATTTTAGACTCAGCAACAAGACCTCAAAAAGTGTTTTCAACTGAATCGATTTTTATACTATTCATTTGTATTATTAATACTTTAATAACTCTCTAAATTACATGCTTTGGCAGGTGGAATGGTATTGTGATGAGACTGGCAGTTAAATCCCAACTGCTAGAATGTCATGTGAATTTTTTTTATTATATATTGAGTTAGCTTCCATCTTCCTCGTGCAATATTTTTTTCCCTCTCTTTTTTATAGGGAATCAAAGTGTTGTCCTGGTGAGTAAAAATGACTATACGAAAAATGTCATGAATTCAATTGAATTCAACTGCAAATTCTTTTTTTGGTGAACAAATATTCTTTTAGAAAAGCTCTACATTCATGTAAAAATTACATAGATGGTATTCAAACAATTTTTACTCCATGCCCTAAAAATAAACTACATAGATGGTATCTAAGTAATTTTCATTCTATGCCTCACTACTATGTTTGTTAAAAATAAACTACATAGATGGTATCTAAGTAATTTTCATTCTATGCCTCACTACTATGTTTGTTTTACACGCTTCTTTTATAACTTATATAACGAATCCTTATTGATGGCTTTTAGTGGCTAAGAGAAGGGGGTTGAATCTTAGCCCCTTTTTAATCAATTACACTTTCTGGTTTTTGAGGAGATTTTTTATTTTTTTTGTCTCGTCCCTAGTCATGAGACTTTTATTTTTGTCTTGTCACTTGACACGAGATATTTTTTGTTTTAGCTCCTGTGCAGTAGAAATAGAAATGGAGTAGAAGAGAGAGAAAGTTACACCCAGATATATCCTGGTTCAGCTGCTAAGTGCAGTGCAGCCTACATCCAGTCTCCACCACAACAATGATGGAATTTCACTATAATCAACCTGATTACAAAATGTAAAGTGCTAACCCAACTTACAAAGGGATTCCCACAGAATCATGAAACAGAACACAGATGTACAAAGGAACTCTAAGGACATTTATGGCTTTTTCTTTTTAATTTTGCACTCTCTGCCTTTTTTCGCTCTATGGCTTTTTCATACAAACCTCACTGTTTGTCTTTTTTCCATGAGACTCAAGACATGACAAAATTAAACAGAAAAATTACAAAATATAATACATTGAAGGAGAAGAAAACTGTAAGCTTAGGTAGCTATGAGACTTCTGTGCTTTGCACTCTCTCACTTTCTCCTTGAATCAAACCGTGACTGTTCACCCATTTTATAGAGAAGAGAAGCCTTCACAGTTGAAACAAAAACCAAGCTTAACTTCTTTTTTTTCACCCATAACCGGTTCGGCCAGAGAGAGAGAAGAGGTAACCCATGCAAAACCCAACATGCAAATACCTCTAGTTCTTCCTTGGTCATCATCCTTCATCAATCCGAGCGCTCCATCATTAGCTTGTTCTCCAAGATGAAATTCTGGCCCTTGATGCTTCATGATGATGATGATGGCTTCATCTGCTCCAATCTCTGCCTCTTCCATCACGTAGCCACCCTAGCTACCTTCTGTGGTGGTTGAGCAGAATCAGAGACAAGCCAACACTTAAAGGATCTTCACCTTGCTGGCCGAAATCTTTTCTTCCATTTTTTTGTATGAAGAAGCTAAGATCTCATCACCAAATCTTTCCACAAGTGATAAGAATCTCAGCCACAACATACTTTATGTTTTCTTTTTCGTGCCATCATTGTGATGGTCTTGTGACTTGCTTTTCCTTCTTTTCGGTGACTCAAAGTTGCTTCCATGGTTTGCTGTGTATTGTCCGAAAAGCAGAGAGAGATGAGAGAATAGAAAATGTAGAAAGAGAAGCAATCAAGTGTTTTTGAATAATTAAAACTAAAATGAATTAATTTACGTGCAGCACTATGGCAATCAATCAACTCAATTGCAAATTTTTCTCTCATATTTTCCATGCAATAAATGACAATTTAATAAAATTTGGAATCCATCACATGGTAAAATGGAAGCAATTTTTGCTTTCTTCTTCTCTTGATTTCGGATCAAGCATGAGGAACATTCATCAAAATTAAAATTGGGCTTAGTAGCAACAACATTTAATCTGGCCCAATAAAATTTTGATTCATCCAAACTAATTGGGCTTATGGCAATGTTTGTGTTATGGCCCAATTAATCACAAATTGCTTCAGCCACATATTATAGGAAACATACACCAAGGCTGAATGTTGGTTTTGATTTGGGCTTGCAATATTTCTTTTATGTTTTGGCCCAAATAAAACCTGCATTACAAAAATTAATTTATTCAAAACATATGATTTAATATTTTTGCAATTAATCACATTAATAATGTTTAGTCATCACAAATGTTAATTTAGAGTTTTCCAAACTCATCAATCTCCCCCTTGATGACAAACATTATTAAAATTGAAATGGAAAGAAATTTAAGATTGGGTAAAGAATACTTCCTTTGAGTTTTGAATTTCTCCCCCTTTCAAATTGTCACATGGATCTCCCTTAATATATGCCATTTTTACCAAGGGAAGCACTAACCTGTAACATTTTAATTAAGTCTCAAGTAACTATGTTATTTAACATATTTATTACATGATGCTAAATGCTTGATTTATGAGCAGATTTGGATTGATAATCAAAACTCATTTGATATCATAAATTGATTTTCTGCTCAATCACTAATAAAAAAAATTGAACATAAATTGCTATTTTAAAAAATATTTTCCAATCAAATTAGAGCAACATACTTATGGTAAGAAAAATATTTTTAACCACATCATGATCACTGCAATTTTCACATTTATTTCCATACTTAATGCTTAAAGGAACTGCCAAAAATAACTTATTCTGCAAACATGTTTACCAAGATGAATCAGAATATTCCTATTCCACAGGTAGCAAGCATATTCATCAAGATAATCCTTTTCACAAGATTCAATTAACAACCAGGCAGCCATAATATCAAAACAAATGCATCACAATCATAATCAACCAAGCATTATTAGTGTTCTTTATCAAGCGTTAGGTGAATCCTTTTAACAGGGGTGATCATGAACTCTCAACAGAGAATTTCATCCCCTGTTTTCCATTTTAAATTTTCAGCACTTTCTCCCCCTTTTGTCATCAAAGGGGCACCTGCAAAAAGATTTTGACATAGAAAACATAATATGCAAAATATAACAGAGTATCACAAAGTATCACAAAGTATAAAAAAGTATCAAAAAGTATCAAACCCAACAAAACATAATATCAGATTGAGCCTACTTAAGCCAATATCCTAAATTAAACAGAGAATTAATCATCAGATAGATGAAGGTCAGATTCCTCAGCCCCGTCCTCACTTGCATCTCCCAGTTCCTTCTCCAAATTTTCTAACATCAAACTGACCCTGTCCTTGCATCTCATCCAAGCTCTTTCACTTTCATATGCCAGTTTGCGTGCAGCCTTGTGAGATTGGACCATGAATTCGGACATAGTTGAAAATTCGGTAAGAATTTTTTTGATGGACTCGGTGGTTTTGGATGACTCAGGTCTGCTCTCATAGTCACTCTCTGAAGCCATGGATTTCTTGCTCTTGGTTCCTTTAACAGCTCCACCACCTTTGACCATTGACACTTTGTTTTCTACTGCCTCATTCAAAAGGTCAACTTTAAAAAATTCAAAGATACTGGTTAAGAACATACCATAAGGCAGATTTGCCTTTTTGGTGCTTCTTACTGAGTCTCACATATGGCGGATCATAAGATAACCAAAAGAAATAGGAGTAGAGGTAACAAGTGCAAATAAGATGAGAGAGTCAGAATATGTTACTTTATTGTGAGAGCCGCTTTGAGGAGTCAAGATGTGGGTGATGATCATGTGAAGCAATGAGTTGGTGGGACCAAGGACCTTGTGGGTAGGGGTAGTTCCATCCAAGCTTGAGAGATTCTCACATATGTGTTGAAGAACAACCTTATAGGTGATGCCGACTTGTGAGCCCCACCTTTCGGCCATGTAGGCTCTCGGCCCTTCTTCTTTATATCCCAAGGCCGTCCCAATGGTGGCAGTGTCAAGAGTGATGTGAACTTTTTTCACATATGAGTGGATGGTGCCATCAATGAGTCTCATGTTGGCATAGAATTGTCGGACTAAGCCAGGGTAAATCGGTTTTTGAATGTGAAGTAATGGAGTCCATTGAAGCAATTCAAACAGAAGAGACACATTTATTCCTTTGTTGGAGAGATTGTCAAGGTTGACAAGGTAGGTTAAACAGAGATGACACCTTTCCAGAACATCTTTGTGGAATTCAAATGAGGCGCAGGAGTTGAATCTGGCAGGGTCATAGTGGGAATGTGTTTCGCTGAACTTGTTCTTGAATTCCATGGATTCCAAGTTGGCAGGTTCGGTGGTGTCGTGCAATGCAAAACTGTCTGGCTTCTGAGTACTCTTTCCAGGAGTAGCCTTCTTGGGTGGTGAATGCGGTGGTGATGGAATGGAGGATGTTTGTGATTCCTCTTCTTCTTCCACAGGTTCCTTTCCCTTCTTCCTTCTTGAAGAAGTTTTCTTGGCTATGACTTTTTTTCTCATGGTGTCTGTGTGTTTGGAGGGAGGTGAGGGTGATGATGATGTTGTGGAATGAATGTGTATATGTGTATGATATTGGGGTGTGGACGGTTTTTGAGAAAGAAGAATCCGTTCGCTTTTCCTAGGGGCGGTTTTCTTTTTCATGGTAGTGAAAATGGAGGAGTGGAATATGAGGAGGTTGGGTAGGAACCGAATAGAGTGAGGGAGGAGGGAAGATAGGGAAGCATTAAATGTGGATTGGAGAGAGAATATGGAGGAAGTTAATAACCATTAAGAGCACGGTTAATAACCAGGAGATTTCCAAGAATTTGAAAAAGTGGTTTCCTTAAATCAAGGGATTAGTTGGAAGGAAAGATTTGATTTGACACTATGCCTCTTTCAACTAGATTTGATAAGACCACAAAAGGATTTTGTTTTTTCAAAAAAATGATGAACTAACAAAACGGTCAAGGTGGGGTCAAAGAGATTTGGTATGGTCCACGAAAATTAATTTTTGCGCAGCCTCCCCCTAGATCACATCCCTTCCTTCATTCTTATTTTTATCTCGTCCATTCCTATGAGACAAAACAGGGCAGAATCAGAATTTCACAAATTATCAATAGAAACAAGATCAATCATTCCCAAGCTTTTTCTCAATAAACAGAATCTGTCTTCACAGAGGGGTTTTGTAAAAATGTCAGCAAGTTGATCTTCAGATTTTACAAATTGAATATCAATAGTACCCTTTTGCACATGTTCTCTAATAAAATGATAATTGATCTTAATGTGCTTTGTTCTTGAGTGCAAAATAGGATTTTTTGAAATATTTATAGCACTCATGTTATCACAAAACAATGGTATACTATTGATCTTTAATTTGTAATCTTCCAACTGCTTTTTTAACCAAATTAATTGTGAGCAACATGCAGAAGCAGATATGTATTCAGCTTCAGCTGTGGATAGAGCTACTGTGGCTTATTTTTTGCTTGACCACATGTTGAGTGAGCTTCCAAGGAAGCAACACATGCCGGAGGTGCTCCTTCTATCCACTCTATCTCCCGCATAATCTGCATCACAAAACCCTACTGCACAAAAATCATCAGATTTTGGATACCATAAGCCATAATCACTAGTTCCCTTAATATATCTAATGATGCGTTTAACGGCCGAAAGATGGGATTCCTTTGGGTGAGATTGAAACCTTGAGCATACACCCACACTTTGAACAATATCCGGTCTAGAGGATGTAAGATACATGAGTGATCCTATCATACCTCTATACCTTGTTTCATCCACATCTTTCCCATTATCATCTTTTTCAAGCTTAGTGTTTGGATGCATTGGAGTTTCCATTAGTTTGGAATTTTCTAGGCCAAATTTCTTGATTAATTCTTTAGCATACTTTCCTTGGTGAATAAAAGTACCACTAGGAGTTTGTTTAATTTGGAGGCCAAGAAAGAAAGTTAGCTCTCCCATTAAACTCATCTCAAACTCACTAGTCATGAGTTTTCCAAACTCTTCACACAAGGACTCGTTGACCGATCCAAACACAATATCATCCACATAAACTTGAACTAGAAGTATATTATCATTAGATGCTTTAATGAATAAAGTTGTGTCCGTGGTACCCCTTTGAAATTTATTTTCCAATAAGAAGGCACTAAGCCTTTCATACCAAGCTCTTGGAGCTTGCCTAAGGCCATAAAGGGCCTTTGATAATTTAAAAACATGATTTGAAAAATCTTTATGTTCGAAACCGGGGGGTTGAACCACATACACTTCTCTTTCAATAAAGCCATTAAGGAAAGCACATTTAACATCCATTTGAAACATTTTGAAACCCTTATGGGCAGCATAGGCAAGAAGCAATCTAATTGCTTCCATTCTAGCCACCGGAGCAAAAGACTCATCAAAATCTATACCCTCTTCTTGATCATAACCTTGGGCCACTAATCTAGCCTTGTTACGAACAACTTGTCCTTCATCACCAAGTTTATTTTTAAAAACCCACTTAGTACCCGTAACTTTCTTACCATCCGAATGAGGTACTAGTGTCCAAACCTCATTCTTGTCAAATTGAGCAAGCTCCTCTTGCATGGCTTTCACCCATGATGGATCTTCAAGAGCTTGTTTGACATTGTTGGGCTCCATTTGTGACAAGAGTGCAAGATAGCTTGGTTCGGATTGTCTTTTGGTTGAGGATCTCGTTGTCACACCTTGAGAGGGATCTCCAATGATAAAGTCATGAGGATAATCCTTCATAGACTTCCATTCTCTAGGCTTCCTTTGAGGTGTTGAGCTTTGATGAGCTTCTGTGGGCTTCACTGTTTCAGTTTCTCTTGCTGGCTCAGGAGACAAAATAGAAATGTCTCATCCATTCTGACGAGACAAAACTATACTGGCAGATTCTTCATTTTGGGCAGACTTGGGATTTTCTTTGCTTGTTCCAGCTTCTTCACAATCTGAATCATTATCTATCACAGTACTGGAAATTAAATTAGAATCACAAAAAATAACATGTATAGATTCTTCTATGGTTCTATGATCTTTGAGATAAATCCTATAGGCCTTGCTAGTGGTAGAGTATCCAACAAACATTCCTTCATAAGATTTTGGATCAAACTTGCCAAGATTTTCTTTGTTGTTAAGCACAAAATATTTGCATCCAAAAACATGAAAGTACTTAAGATTGGGAGGGGTTCCTTTCCATAGCTCATAAGGAGTTCTTTTCAACCCTTTTCTAATTATTGTCCTATTCAAAATATAGCATGCTGTATTTACAGCTTCAGCCCATAGAAATTTAGGAACCTCATTCTCACATAACATAGTCCTAGTCATTTCTTGAAGGCTTCTATTCCTTCTTTTAACAATCCCATTTTGTTAAGGTGTTCTAGGACATGAAAAATTATGAGTAATTCCAAAGTCATCACAGAAATTTTCAAAGTGTTGATTTTCAAATTCTTTTCCGTGATCACTTCTCAAATGGGCCAATTTTAAATCTTTTTCATTTTGAATTTTCTTGCAAAGAGTTGAGAAAGCATTGAAAGCATCATTTTTATGAGCAAGAAAAAGTACCCAACCAAATCTAGAGTAATCATCTACCACTACCAAACCATAGTATTTACTTCCTAAATTTTGAGTTCTTGTTGGACCAAAAAGATCAATGTGTAATATCTCTAATGGCCTTTTGGTTGAAATTCCATCTTTTGGTTTAAAAGAGGATTTAACTTGTTTGCCTAATTGACAAGCATCACAAGTAAGATCTTTATCAAATTTGATTTTAGGAATTTCTCTAACCAGATATTTCTTTACTAGCTTAGAAATTTGGTACATGCTAGCATGCCCCAACTTTCTATGCCATAGCCATTTTTCAGATTCAAGAGAAGTAAAACATGTTACATTTTGTTCTTTCAAGTCCTCAAGAGTTAATCCATACACATTGTTGCATCTTTTAGCTTCAAAAAGAATATTCTCAATTTTTTCACAAACAACTAAACACACAAATTTTCTAAAAATAACTTCAGAACCTAAGTCACACAATTGGCTTACACTAAGTAAATTATGTTTCAAACCATTTACAAGAAGAACATCATTTATACAAGATGAAAAGCTTTTACCAACTTTTCCAACGGCCACTATCTTTCCTTTACCATCATCACCGAAAGTGACAAGTCTTCCATCATATTCATCAAGCTTTATGAAGAAGGTTGTCTTTCCGGTCATATGCCTAGAGCATCCGCTGTCCATGTACCACATATTTTCCTTCCTTTTGGATGCTAGGCATACCTACAAAATGAGCTCAAGTGACCTTAGGTATCCAAATCTTCTTGGATCCTTTCACGTTAAACCGTCTCCTATGTCCCAAATCATTGTAATAAAAAACAACTTTGTAAACTTTATCACCAATCATTCTTTCACCAAAAAAACACTGAACGAGAAAATAACCGTTTTGGTTGCACAGCCTACAAAACCTTGGAGTTGCTGTTTTGTTAAAGTAGGTGGGATCTTGAAACCTTGTGTCATTAGAGGAAGAAGCTCTATTTTTAAAAGAAGGTTTCTTATCAGTTTTATAAAACCCCAAACCAGCTTTATCAAAGAGTGGTTTTTGACTGGCCAATATTTGATTTAAATTTTCAGAACTTTGAGTAAACTTGGCTAAGTCATTTTCAAGACTTTTAACCTTTTTCAGCAACTCTTCATTTTCCATGAAACAGTTTACATATGCAACTACCGAATGATCACTTTCGCAACTTCTAAGTTGAGCTTTCAACTGCTTATTTTCTTCCACAAGATCACAAGCAGTTTCGGCCTCCCTTAGCTTTTCTTTGAGAAAATTATTTTCAGCTTTAAGAATGGTAATTTGTTGTTCAAGTCTTGATTATCAAGGAGAAAGCATCTTATTTTTTCAGAGAGGTGATCTATCATAAGATGAAGGTCTTTAGTGTCAGGGTTTTGAAAGAATACCTGATCTATATGATTTGTCATGAGACAAGGCTATGACTTGGTCTCTGATTCTTCATCACTGTCTGAGTCATTTTCCAAGTCTTCCCATGATGCCATCAGACCCTTCTTCTTCCCCCCTTTTTTCTTCTCCTCCTTTTTTAACTTGGGACAATCAGATTTGAAGTGCTCCATTTTCTTGCAGTTGTAACAAGTTACTTTGCTAAGGTCTTTCTTCATTTTCCTTGAGCTGCCGCCTTTGCCTTTGAACTTCACCATTTTCCTGAATTTTTTGGCAAACAACACAAATTCATTTTCAGAGGAGTTATCACTAGATTCATCATTCAGGGGGTTAGTCACAGAAGAAAAAGCAATTCCTTTTTTTTTTGAATCTTTTTTCAAATAAGTATTTTTAAAAGCAAGAAGGTTTCCTCTCAAATCATCCAATGTCATGGAATCTAGACTACTGCTCTCAGAAATAATTAAAGCTTTTGTTTCCCACTCTTTAGTGAGACATCTTGATAAACTCCATTTGTAGGGTTTATCTTGTACTTGATTTAAGGGATTTTATGACCTTTTACCCGCATTTATCCATTGAAATAGCATGGTTTCATAACTTCTCCTTTAATTGTGCTTAAGAGTGAAAACATACTTTTTAGGTCTTAAAATAAATAAATTTAATTCACCTTGATTCCATTAGATGTCTTGATATGTTTGTTAAGTGATTTAAAGTTTAGGAGGCAAAACTTGGATCAAGGGAATGAAGAAAGAAAGCATGAAAAGTTGGAGAACTCATGAAGAAATGAAAGAACCGGAAAGCTGTCAAGCCGACCTCTTTGCACTTAAACGATCATAACTTGAGCTACAGAGATCCAAATGATGCGATTCCAGTTGGGTTAGAAAGCTAACATCCGGGGCTTCGAAACGATATAAGATTTGCCATAGTTTCTATACGTATGGTGACGCGTACGCGCACTGTACGCGCACGCATCGTTGCTGCCATATGGTCCACTTAAAGCAATACGTGGCCAGCAAATTCTAAAGCCTTGTGGGCCCAATCCAACTCATTTCTGATGCTATTTAAGCCAAAGATTGAAGGGGGAATGAAGATACTTTCATACTTTAGAAGAAGTTAGTTACCATTAGTTTAGTTTAGTTGTAGAAGTAGTTTCTAGAGAGAGAAGCTCTCACTTCTCTCTAGGATTAGGATTAGGATTAATTCTTAGATCTAGGTTTTAATCTTTGCTTTCTTCTACTTCTACCTTTCAATTATTTGTTGTTACATTCATCTTCCTCTATTCTTTTGTTGTAATTTCCTTTATGTTGTTCTTATACTTTGTTGTAGATCTACTTTTGTTCCTCATATTCTCTTTCAATTCAATAAGAGGTAATTCATAATAATTGTTCTTCTTTGCTTTTCTATTGTTGATCTCTTGCCTTTGTAGTTAGATCTCTCTTTAATTCTTGCAATTTATGTTGTTTACTTTTATTGCCTTTTATGTGTTTGTTGAAATGCCTCTTCTAGATATAGTATAGATTTTGTTCCTCTTGGCCTAGGTAGAGTAATTAGTGACACTTGAGTTATCTAATTCCTTTGTTGATTGGTAATTGGAGAGATTGCTAATTGGTTTGGAGTGCACTAAAGCTAGTGTTTCCTTGGGAGTTGGCTAGGACTTGTGGCTCAAGTCAATTCATCCACTTGACTTTCCTTTATTTAGTAAGGGTTAACTAAGTGGTAGCAATGAACAATTCTCATCACAATTGAGAAGGATAACTAGGATAGGACTTCTAATTTTCATACCTTGACAAGAGCCTTTTATAGTTGTTAGTTTATTTTCTTTGCCATTTATATTTCTTGTCTAAAATCTCAAAAACCCCAAAATAACTCACAACCAATAACAAAACACTTTATTGTAATTCCTAGGGAGAACGACCCGAGGTTTGAATACTTCGGTTTATAAATTTTAGGGGTTTGTTTTAGTGACAAACAACTTTTTGCATGAAAGGATTAGTGATTGGTTTAGAAACTATACTTGCAACGAGAATTCATTTGTGAAATTCTAAACCGTCAAAAATCCAATTCATCACATCTCAACATTCTTCTCACAAGCACAGAATCAGAGTGTGTTATTCCCATAGCATCCAAGCCAATAATAATGGTGTTGAACTGTTCGAATAGTTCATCAATGGATTCTCCTTCCTTCATTGCAAACATTTCATACTCTCTGTTTAACATGTCTATCCGAGTCTTCTTTATAATGGTGGTTCCTTCATGAGTGATTTGCAATTTATCCCAGATTTCCTTTGCCGTTGTGCATTGTGATACCAATCGGTACTCCTCGAAGCTGATAGCACAGTTGAGCAGATTTACAGCTTTAGCATTTAGCTCAACCTTCTTTCTATCTTCCTCGGTCCAGCTAGCTTCTGGTTTAAGTTGTGACAACTCCTTCAGCACTTGTGTTGGTTGGAAATTGAGGACCTTTTAGGATGATCTTCCAAAGCCTGTAGTCTACTGCTTGCACAAAGATCTTCATTCTCTCCTTCCAATAGGTATAATTTTTTTCATTGAAAAGAGGAGGTCTGTTGCTTGACCGTCCTTTTGTAAGATTGTAGGATACCATATTCGAGCCATTGCTTTCTGCCATGTGAATCTTTTCTCCAAGCTGCAAAGCTTGATCTCTTTGAGACCAAGCTCTGATACCAATTGATGGCTTTTAGTGGCTAAGAGAAGGGGGGTTGAATCTTAGCCCACTTTTTAATCAATTACACTTTCTAGTCTTTGAGGAGACTTTTGGTTTTTTTTGTCTCGTCCCTAGCCACGAGACTTTTATTTTTGTCTCGTCACTTGTCACGAGATATTTTTGGTTTTAGCTCCTGTGCAGTAGAAACAGAAATGGAGTAGAAGAGAGAGAAAGTTACACCCAGATATATCCTGGTTCAGCTGCTAAGTGCAGTGCATCCTACATCCAGTCTCCATCACAACAATGATGGAATTTCACTATAATCAACCTGATTACAAACAGTAAAGTGCTAACCCAACTTACAAGGGGATTCCCACAGAATCATGAAACACAACACAGATGTACAAAGGAACTCTAAGGACATCTATGGCTTTTTCTTTTTAATTTTGCACTCTCTGCCTTTTTCCGCTCTATGGCTTTTTCATACAAACCTCACTGTTTGCCTTTTTTCCATGAGACTCAAGACATGACAAAATTAAACAGAAAAATTACAAAATAGAATACATTGAAGGAGAAGAAAAACTGTAAGCTTAGGTAGCTATGAGACTTCTGTGCTTTGCACTCTCTCACTTTCTCCTTGAATCAAACTATGACTGTTCACCCCTTTTATAGAGAGGAGAAGCCTTCACAGTTGAAACAAAAACCAAGCTTAACTTCTTTTTCTTCACCCATAACCGGTTCGGCCAGAGAGAGAGAAGAGGTAACCCATGCAAAATCCAACAAGCAAATACCTCTAGTTCTCCCTTGGTCATCATCCTTCATCAATTCGAGCGCTCCATCCTTGGCTTGTTCTCCAAGATAAAATTATGTCCCTTGATGCTTCATGATGATGATGATGGCTTCATCTGCTCCAATCTCTACCTCTTCCATCACGTAGCCACCCTAGCTACCTTCTGTGGTGGTTGAGCAGAATTAGAGACAAGCCAACACTTCAAGAATCTTCACCATGCTGGCCGAGATCTTTTTTTCCATTTTTTGGTATGAAGAAGCTAAGATCTCATCACCAAATCTTTCCACAAGTGATAAGAATCTCAGCCACAACATACTTTATATTTTCTTTTTCGTGCCATCATTGTGATGGTCTTGTGACTTGCTTTTCCTTCTTTTCGGTGACTCAAAGTTGCTTCCATGGTTTGCTGTGTATTGTCCGAAAAGAAGAGAGAGATGAGAGAATAGAAAATGTAGAAAGAGAAGCAATCAAGTGATTTTGAATAATTAAAACTAAAATGAATTAATTTACTTCCCTTTCTTTGCTATTGGTAGCGTGCAGCACTATGGCAATCAATCAACTCAATTGCAAATTTCTCTCTCATATTTTCCATGCAATAAATGACAATTTAATGAAATTTGAAATCCATCACATGGTAAAACGGAAGCAATTTTTGCTTTCTTCTTCTCTTGATTTTGGATCAAGCATGAGGAACATTCATCAAAATTAAAATTGGGCTTAGTAGCAACAACATTTAATCTGCCGCAATAAAGTTTTGATTCATCTAAACTAATTGGGCTTATGGCAATGTTTGTGTTCTGGCCCAATTAATCACAAATTGCTTCAGCCACATATTATAGGAAACATACACCAAGGCTGAATGTTGGTTTTGATTTGGGCTTGCAATATTTCTTTTATGTTTCGGCCAAATAAAACCTGCATTACAAAAATTAATTTATTCAAAACATATGATTTAATATTTTTACAATTAATCGCATTAATAATGTTTAGTCATCACAAATGTTAATTTAGAGTTTTCCAATCTCATCACTTATTTTGCGTAATCAACGTTTCTCAACGTAAACCTTTTCACATAACGTAAACATCTTTCGCGTTTTTTTTCTTCTTCTTCTTCAACTTAATTAAATTCGTGTTTTTCTTCTATGCATTATGGATCTGGATTGATTCAACGCAATTAGCCTCGTCGTTCATCTTCTTCATTTTTTTCTTCGATCTGCACTTTTGAATTGAAACAATGAATGAATCAACTTCAAATCAGTTGAATGAGTGCGATTTTGATGATTCTTCTGAAACGCATCAATTTGATGAGGTTTGGATTATTGAATTCTGAATCGAATTAAATGGAATGAAATTGCTAAATTTATTTGAAATGAATTGAATGGACTGAGGTGATCTACATCTGAATTGAATTGAATTGATAATATGTAACTGTGAGTAACTGTTAGTTTCAGTAACTGTGAGTAACTTTCAATATATGTGAGTAACTTTTCGATTCGGTAAGTACTAAAGAGGTGGTTCATCATGTTCATGTTTTCGATTCGGTCTGGAGTCTAACAAAAATTAGACCAATATGTTCTGTTTTCTTTCCTAAGTACTATATAATTGTTTCACTGTAATTAAGATTTCGGTTCACCATAATTAGGATTTCGATTCACTATAAAATTCTCTCCATATATGCCGATTCTCGTACAGCTCTGGATACCAAACCGAACTTATAAGGTATGGTGAAACGAAAACAATAACTACCAATGAGAAATCACATTCCAATATCAACTATCACGCACAAACTGTGATTGATTCAGTAGAGAATGAAAGCGGTTAGAGATGATGGATGGTGAGTAACTCTGACTTGAGTGGTGTTGTGTATAAATATTATTAATATACAGGTTAGTGGATAATTTTTGTGCCAAATATTAAATTGAGAAACTTTTATTTCAAATAAAAAAAATATTTTATATGTTGTTTCACCTACACCATATCTTATTAGGTCCAGTCACACACTAACACCATATATAAATTATTAGAGACACTTTTTTTAATGTTTATAAAAAATAAATATTTTTTTCGGTATATAAGAATAAAGTGATTATTATGGTATTTATAAGATAACGATTAATTTATTAAAATAAATTAAAAATTAATATTTAATTTAAAAAATATAAAATGAATAATTTTTAAATATTTAAAATTTATTATAAAAAATAAATTAGATTAAATCTAAATAGCAAGTAATAAGCATGTAAATTTTATCTAAGAATAAATAGTATTATGTCTATTCGGTTCACCATAATTAAGATTTCGGTTCACCATAATTAAGGTTTTGGTTCACCATGACGCCATGAGGGTTTAGCATTCAGGGTTCATAGTTCTGTGTTCAGGGTTCACGTTCAGGGTTTAGGGTTTAGGATTTAACGTTCAAGGTTTAGAGTTCAGAGTTCAGGGTTCGGGTTCAGAGTTTAGGGTTTAGGGTTTAGGGATTTAGAGATTTAGGGTTTATGGGTTCAGGGTTCAATGTTCAGGGTTCTGGTTTTAGTGTTTAGGGTTTAGGGTTTAGGGGTTCAGTATGTTTCTATCTTTCGGTTCACCCAGTATATTAATTTCAATTCACTATGTTCTTTTGGAGTTCGAATGTATTGGTAAATACAGTGATTGCAATCACTGAGAACCTGGAATAAAACAGCAGTCAGACAGTTCCAACATATATATCAATTAACATCTCAGATGAGTAATCCATTTTGAATCAAATATAAATATTAACAATTTATACATACGTTGATATTAAGAATAGATATATACATTAACATTGACATATATACATTTGAAAGAAGCATTGTTTGGTTCACCATGAGTACTGTACAATTGTATTTGAAAGAAGCATTGTTTGGTTCACCATCTTGATTTTATATAATGGATTATATTTCGTTCACTCAGTACTATATAATTGTATTGTGTTCGGTTGACCATGAGTACTGTATTCGGTTCACCACGAGTACTGTGTTCGGTTCATTCTGCAGAAAGCTGTTTGAATTTGATTTTATATAATAGATTATGTTTCGTTCACTCAGTACTATACAATTGTATTGTTTTCAGTTCACCATGAGTACTATGTTCGATTCACCATGAGTACTGTGTTCAGTTCATTCTGCACTATTCAAAACTCTTCTTCTTCACCTTCTACTGCTTCTTCACGAGAGAGAGAAGGAGAGAAAGACAAAAAATACAGCAGCAACAACAACAAAAAAAATGATGATAAGGAGAAAACACGTGAAGAAGAAGGAATGCGAAAAAGGAGGAAAATGAAGAACGCGAAGAAGAAGGCGAAGAAGAAGGCGTGCGTAAACCAGCGTGAGAAGAAGAAGAAGAAGAAGAAGAAGAAGAAGAAGAAGAAGAAGAAGAAGAAGCAATGTGATGGAGAAGAGAAGAAGAAGAGAAGAAGTGTTTCGTGTGTTGGGCGCGTGTATTTCACGTTTCATTTAATGGTATTGGATTTTTTTCGTGTTGGACCAACTTGGTTATATGATTACATAGATGTGTAACATCCCTGATATTCTTTTTAGGGATAAGTATGATTTTAGTCCCCAACGTAGAGGCTGAAAATTTATTTCGTCTCCGGCCTTTTTTTCGCTCTAAAATGGTCCCTAAGGTTTCAATTTGTTTTAAAATCGTCCTTCGGACGAAAATACCCCTCTCCTTCTTCCCCCAAATCAACCAAAAGCAAAGCTGTGAACCCAGAAGTTGAAGCAGAACAGAAACAAAAGCAAAAACAGAAGCAGAAGCACCACCAATGAACTCAGAACTTAGAAAAATCATCATCATCATCAAAACTCAGAAAATCATCATCTGAACTCAAACAAACAACAATAAAAACAGCAAGAAATAGAAGAACAACAATAGAAGAACAACAACCCAGAACTCAAAATCATCGTCATCGTCAAAACTCAGAACCCAAAATCAGAAAAACGAAAATCCATAACTTAGAACTCAATCGATAATGGAATCAAAAGAACAACAACAACACAGAAACCAGATTGATAATCATAAACATGTAGAAGCAGCAGAATCAGAAGAAACCACAAAAAACCAGAAACCAGAAACCGGTGAGGAGCAGCGGTGGCGGCGACAGTGAAGAGCAGCGGCGGCGAGGACCCT
Organism: Arachis stenosperma; assembly: GCF_014773155.1. Taxonomy (NCBI): domain Eukaryota; kingdom Viridiplantae; phylum Streptophyta; class Magnoliopsida; order Fabales; family Fabaceae; genus Arachis; species Arachis stenosperma. The sequence continues at coordinate 13,022,720 of NC_080377.1, forward strand.
TCCCCTTCCCCCTCTTCTTCCCGAAACCCCCCTCTTCTCCCTTCGCGTTCCCTTCCCCTTTTTCCCGAGGAGCAGAGCGGCGGCGGCAGCGAAGAGCGGCGGCGTCCGTGAAGACCGGTGGCAGCAGCGAGGACCCTTCCCCTTCCCCCTCTTCTTCCCGAAACCCCCCTTCTTCTCCCTTCCCTTCGCGTTCCCTTCCCCCTTTTTCCGAGGAGCATAGCGGCGGCGGCAGCGAAGAGCGGCGGCGGTAATAAAAACCGATGGCGGCGGCGAGGAGAGAAGAAGAAGAAGAAGAAGAAGAAGGTGGTGGTGGTGCGATGGTGCGGTGCAGTGCGGCAGGGCGGCAAGGCGGCGGTTCCGTGGTGCAGCGGTCCCCTTCCCTCCCCCTCCCCCTCCCCCTCCCCCCTTTCTTTCTCTCCCCACCCCCTTCTCTGTATCTATCCCTTTCTTTCTTCTTTTTTTTTTATTTATTTTATATTTATTTTATTTTATAATTTTTTTAATGAGGGGTAGTTTGATAATAAAAAAAATAAAATTGGTAAAAAGAATGATTTTAAAACAAACTGAAACTTTGGGAACTATTTTAGAGCAAAAAAAAAAAAAAAAAACAAAAGACGAAATAAATTTTCAACCTCTACATTAAAAACCAAAATCATACTTATCCTATCTTTTTATTTGGGGAAAGAAGAAAGTTCAAATTTATTGTCTCTTAATGGGTAATTACAACTTATAAGTGAATCATTCTAATAATATTTGGGCAACATCTTTAAGATAAATTCATTTTTTCATAAATTATTAATTGATTCATCTCCAAGTTTTTAAATAATAAAAATAATACAATGTCGTTATTCTATAATAAATTGAATTAAATTTATTCATAATATGCAATATAGTTATAGTGTTTAAAAAAATATTATTAAAATTAAAATAATATTTTTTTATTATTTAGCAATATTATTAAAAAAATATTATTAAAAAAATTATTATCAAAATATAAAAAAATTAATTTTAATGACAGTTACATAACCACTATATTATTATGAACATAGGCGTATTATAATTCACATGTATATAATAATAATAATAATATGGTGATGATGATGGAAAGAAATGCATAATGACAAAAAAAATTGAAAAAGGTACATATAAGTTTCCCAAAAATTTATGACAAAGAAAATTTAATCTTTAGCAAAGCGTGAAAGCGGGGCCATTAATGATGAGGGAAGTGGAATATTTTTAAAAAATATTATAAAGTAGGGACACTTTTTTAATTTGTTGTTTGATATGTGTATTTTTTGTGTTTAACTATATCTTAATAAAAAATAAAAAATTTTTTATTAGATACGTGTTTGGACACACTTAAATACGATCACGTATTAATATGTTCAATTTTATTCTTAACATGTATTTTTAAAATAAGTTTAAAAATAATATATATTATTAATTATTAAAACAAAAATATTTTAAATATTTTATATAATTCAAAAAAATATTATTAATAATTACAAAATTAATTTATATTTTAATATCAATAAAATACTCAAATATCATTATAATTTATTTAAAAAATATTTTATTTTATATATATATATATATATATATATATATGCCGTGTCCAGGTATCCGCATGTGAGTGCATTCTATCAGTTTACTCTTCAACAGAATTTTGACAAAATAATTTAAAAGAAAAAATAAAATAGGACAAAATAAATTATTAGAATAAAAATGAAATATTTTAAATGTTAGAGATAAAATTAGAATTTAAATTAAATATTAAAAATTAAAATCTAAAATGGTATTTTATCTCATATATTAATTAAATCTTCAATAAATTAATTTTCTCATAAAAAAATATTTTAAGAAATACTATAAATTAATTGTGAGTGCATTCTATCAGTTTACTCTTCAACAGAATTTTGACAAAATAATTTAAAAGAAAAAATAAAATAGGACAAAATAAATTATTAGAATAAAAATGAAATATTTTAAATGTTAGAGATAAAATTAGAATTTAAATTAAATATTAAAAATTAAAATCTAAAATGGTATTTTATCTCATATATTAATTAAATCTTCAATAAATTAATTTTCTCATAAAAAAATATTTTAAGAAATACTATAAATTAATTATTTTTAAGAATTTATTATTAAAAAATATTTAGTGTAATAGTTTAACAATATTTAAATAACGATTATTTTATGTGTACATCAAAATCAATCACTAATATAAAATACATATTAAAACATAAATACACATTAAAAATAAATTAAACCATACGTATTTATATACAAATATTCTAGTAATTATTTTAATAACATTTTTTTGTTTAAATAATATATGTGCTTCGAGACACAGAATTTTCTCATATTATTTATTTGAGGAGGAAAACCTCAAAATCTGTTTAGCATTATTAGTCTGAGTAACCCTCTTGATACTATTTATTGGAAGAACATTTAACCAAAGAAAATTTATTTATTTTAGTAGATCACCTTTAAAACGATTTTAGAATTATCTCAAATTGAATCTCTGATTTTCTCATGGAAAACACTCAATTGAATTTTAAAATAATAAATTCTGATGAATTCAAAAGACATGGTGCTGTGATTAATGAAGGAAGCAAGCAAAAAGAGGAGAAGATTGACGAAGAAAAATCATTTGAGGATAAAAGAATGAACTTTTTTCAAGGTATTTATACTTTAAATTGATGATTTTATTTGTGTTCAACTTTATTTTTATCATTAAAAAAAATTCTGATAGAATAATTAGGGTGAGATTAAATTGCTGATTAGAGTACAATACTCATAGAATATGTATTCAGCAGTTCAACTTCAATTAGATGAAAACATAAATCAAATTCTTATTTATTCTGATAAAATTTATTTTTAATAATTATTTATTAAATTTTAGGGTATTTAAATTATATGTTATTTGTTGAAAAGTCATTTTATATTCCATTTTTTGAATAAAGTTTATCTAAATTTGAAGGCATATAATTAATAGTTCCATTTCTCAAATTTTTCAGTCAAGGACATATAGATAATAAACTGCTTCTAATCAAGTGAATGAATCTAATCGTTATGTTTAATGTGATCACTTTGGGTTTGCGTTTAATCCCAAATTTTTTATTTCTTAATTATAACAATCAAATAAGGGAAGAATGAAAATTTATTATTTATAAATTCAAAAATTAATTTAATTATTTTTAAAATTTAAAATCATTTTTACGGGTGTTAATAATTTTAAAGACTAAATTGATAATTGAGTAATATTTGAATTAACATTAATATATTATAAATATGAAAAATATTTAATTATATTTAAAATAAAAAAATCAACTCTAATATTTTATTTGTTAACAAATTAAAAAAATTGTATTAGTTTTAAATACTATAAATTAACTATTTTAAATTTTATTATTAAAAAAATATTTAGTGTAATAGACTAGTCATACTTAAATAATATATATGGTTTGAGGCATATAATTTTTTCGCATTATTTGAGAAAGAAAATCTCAAGATTTGTTCAACATTATTATTTTAAGTAACGGATTATACTATTAACTGTAAAAATATTTAACCAAAAAAATAAAATACTTTAATACATTACTTTTATAAAATGATTTTAAAATGATCTTAAATTGGACTTTTGTTTTTTCTGTGAAGAACACTAGATTAGATTCTAAAACTATAAATTCCGATGAACCCAAAAGTTATAATGTTTTGATTAGTGAAAAAAAGAAAACAGAAAAAAAGAGGATTGATGAAGAAAAAATATTTAAAAATGTTAATAATTTTAAAAACTAAATTAATAATTGAGTGATATATGAATTAACATTAATATATTATAAATATGAGAAACATTTAATCATATTTAGGATAAAAAAATCAACTCTAATGTTTTATTTGTTAACAAATAAAAAGGTTTTTTTCCGCATTAGTTAATAAAATAAAATATTTTAAGAAATACTATAAATTAACTATTTTAAGAATTTATTATTAAAAAATATTTAGTAAAATAGATAGCGGTACTTAAATAATATATATGGTTTGAGGCCTAGAATTTTCTTGCATTATTTAAGGAAAAAAACCTCAAAACCTATTCAGCATTATTATTCTAAGTAACGGCTGATATTATTTACTACAAGAATATTTAACCAAAGAAACAAAATACTTTAGTACATCATCTTTATAATTGTAAAAAAACCTCAAAACCTATTCAGCATTATTATTATAAGTAACGGCTGATACTATTTACTACAAGAATATTTAACCAAAGAAACAAAATACTTTAAGACATCACCTTTATAAGACGATTGTAGAATAATCTTAAATTAGATTTCTGATTTTTTTTTATGGAGAACACTAAATTAGATTCTAAAACTATAAATTCTGATGAATCCAAAAGTTATAATGTTGTGATTAGTGAAGGAAAAAATCAAAAAAGAAAGAGAATGGATGAAGAGAAAATATTTGAGAATAAAAGAATGAAGCTTTCTCAAAGTATATATGTTTTGAATTGATGATTCTATTTGCTTTTAATTTTGTTTTTATTAAGGTGAGATTAAACTATTGATTAGAGTACAATATGTATACTCAGCCGTTCAATTTTATTAAATGAAGAAATAGATAAAATTCTTATTTTGATAAAATTTATTTTTAATAATTATTTAATGTATTTTAGTGCATATATATATATATATATATATATATATATATATATATATATATATATTGGAAGTCATTTTGTATTTTATTTTTTTAGTAAAATTTATCAAAATTTTAAGACGATGAAACTAATATATATATAGTCCATTACTAAGTTTTTCGGTCAAGAATATATATACAATAAGATGCCACTAATAAAGTGAAACACTGAAACCTAATGTCCTAACGATTAATTGTTATATATGTTGAATCTAATCCTCTTGGAGTTTTATGAGTTTAATCCCAAATTTTTTATTTTTTAATTTTTTTTGGTGTACGTGAGGTGTACGTGTGTTTTGTGGTAGTATTTAATTTTCATTTCAAAAATAAAAATATAATAAAAAATTATATAACTTTAAAACAAAATAAAACAATGAAATTAGAATTTAAAAATAACATATTTGTTTCACTGTTTTAGTACATTTTTGTTACTAATTGCTTTTTTAATTGGTAGTCTGTTAATAATAAAATTTTTGAAATAGTAATCCGATAATAATAATTTTTATGTCTTTATTTTTTTAAATACACTGTTCAAACACACTACTCATGTTATCAGTTATTACAATATTATTGAGGAGTTAACAATCTAGCCACCATAACTAGTGAGTTCATCTTCACACTAAGACTTCCTAGATTGTAGTGTCAATTCTCAAGTGATATGATTGTCATCTATCAAAATTTAAATTGAGTTTATTAACCTTTGGTTATATTAATCTCTATAAATATATTATCCAAACACTATCTATTCTGTGTTGAACTACCTATGTTTGTATGTCTTTAATCTGTTAATGACTTTACTTTCCCTAACCAGTGATTAGTGTTTGTTATATAGGGTAAACTACAAAAAGTATATCAGAATTATTTTGTTGATAAAAATGCTTTTAAATTTTGTTATTAATAAAAATATTCTCAAATTATTTAAAAATATAACAAAAGTGTATATCAAAAAATATTCTACGTGTAAATATAATTTTTTATGTAAAGAGTGAAATTCTGCAGGTATTGACAAGTGAGTCATATATATCATGCTTTTTTGTTAACAGAGCAGGTTTTTAATTATGATTTAGCATTTTTACACGTTTTTTAATTGTTTAAAAATATTTGTATCGATAATAAAATTCAACAATATTTTTATCCGCACTAAAATAATTCGAATAATTTTTGTAGTTTACCTGTTATATATGTCATATGTGTATGTTTTTGTATTTGATAACAATAATAACAACAACAATATTATATTGTGTATTTATTATGTGATTAAAGGATTCGAATTTGGTGAAAAATCAACAAAAAATGAGAACTCATTGTCGCTATCGCTACCGCTGTCATTACCACCACCACCAACTAATGATGCTTCAACAATAGAACCTGTTGAAGGTGGTGAAGATGAGAAGAAAAGTAACAAAGAAGAGGAAGCATTGGCCTTAAGGGATATTGAAGTTGATTCCTTTGTTATGGATAGAAACATTGAAGTTGAACGGCCTGTGGTTTTTTATTTTGACCTCAATGAGCTTCCTACTGAGGTTGACAAGAATTGGTGGTGATTCTATGATAGATTTGCTATTTCAATTTCATATTTAGACTCAATTTTGATTTTTTATAAACATATATATGTTTGTTTAATGTTTCTTGATGACTGGTATTGTGTTTGAACTTTATTGTTAGACATCTTATAATTAAGTTTTGGATATCATTTTGGATGTGTGTTACATTTATATTAGATTGAAGTAAATTTATTGCCAAATTTTAAATTAGGTATTGCATTATGTGATGAGTTGCAATATTACCGTTTCAGTTACTTTATTATCAAAAATATTAAGAACATTTTTAATAGAGTATTTTTAGAGTATTATGTTTGATATTTTTAAGAAGTAAAATGATTTAGAATTGCAATTAATTGATGAAATGAAATTGATATTACTTTGATAGAAAATTAATAAAATTTTACTACTCATATAATTATATTAAAAAAATAATTAAGAATATTTATATATTTTTTTGTAGAATTTAAAATAAAATTAAAATTAGAACTAGTACTAAAGATGTTCTAAATCTTAAATTTTTGCATAGAATTTTTTATTTATTTTATATTTTTTTCGAAGTCAACAATGATTAAATTATTCATATTTTATTGGTTTTCTAAATTTTGATACCATATCACACAATTATTTAAAATTCTAGTATAAAACTTTGAAACACAAAAATCCTATTTATTAGTTAGAAGTGTGGCGAATCATATATTATTGATTAGGTATTTCACTTGTGTTACTAATTAATTAAAGTGTTTATAGTCTAATAAATAAGATCAATGTTAAAATGAGAGATCTATTAAATTAATATTTTAAAGTTCAACAAATAATCAAAATTAAGATGAGAGACTCATTAAATTAACATCTTAAAATTATTTTTTTATTTGATTTTTTTAAAGTCAAAATAAAAGATTAATTAAATTGACACCTTTAAATTTTAAATTAGACATACTATCTTTTTATCTTACATTTTATCACTTAATTTTTTTTTTGGGAGATTTTTTTTTTCATTTGATTTTTGTTCTTTTATTTTTTATTTTAAAGAGAAAACTATATAATATTATGAATATATAACTTAAATTAATCAACAAAAATGCGGCTTGACGACCACTTCGAAATTAGGTAGCTTATCTTATGACACAAAAAGCAATCATAAACACAAACTGAAGATATATCATGTTTTAAGCTGAATTGTGTATAGTTCCCAAAGTGTATCCGTATTATATATGTATAGAATATCGATAAAAATTTAAAAAAATAAGATATTCATTAAGAAATCCAATTTTAATGTACGTGTATGCTAGAAACTTTAATTCCTATATACATGACTTTTATTTTATTAAGATATTCATTAATAATAGTTACACAATAAAAAATACATAAATATATTAAAATATTAGACACCGCTTGTTATTCCTTTGAATATTTAAAGACAAACTAAATTTAAAATAAATTATAAACAAATTTATGTTGATCACTATTAATGATAAAATTATATACTTAAATTGGATATTTCTTGCTATATATATGGTTCTTTTCCTTGATTTAATTATTAACACTTTACGCTGTATATTTATAATTTACTTATTTTAATCGCTCTATACATTTACTCTTTTTTTCTTTAATCATATAAGTTTAAATTAATTAAGGACTAATTAATTGTTAACTTTCAAGTAATTTTAAGAATTAATTTTTTTTGTCTCTAAATTTATACATAAGTCTTAATTTAGTCCTTAAAATTTTAATTATATCTATTTGATTTTTAAATTTTACGAACTAATACAATTTTCTATTCATAAACATTAACAAAATGCTAGCGTATTGTCTATCACACTAAACTCTATAAAACTGCGTTATTTATTTTTGACACTCAAATAATCTAAAAATAACGTTATAAGTAATATTTATTGAAATTTTTTTACAAAACAAGTGATACAATGTCGTTTTTGGATTATTTAAGAACTAAAACCAAAACAGTATTATTTTATATAAATTTCTGCGTAATATATAATTGTCAGCACTTTATTAATGTTTGTGTGCTGCGTACAAATTATCTCAAAGACTAATATGAATCATATTATAAAATTTAAAAACTAAATTAAAATAATTAAAATTTAAAAAATTTACATATAAATTCTAAAATTAAATTGAATATTATCTCGACATCATGTGAATCACTATTACTTCTTTTTTGTTCTGCTTAAAATTTAAATTGGTTTAGCAGAAATAAAAACTAAAACAAAAAAATAAAATATTCACAACCCCCTATTTTTTACATTATGTTCAAAATGCATTTAAAAGAAATGATAATTAATACTATTTAAACTTATTTGAATCAAATAATTGAATTCAAATAAATAAACTTCTTTGACAATTCAAATTATTAATTGCGAGGATTAAAATGAATGGAAATAAGAAAATTAAATATTATATGACCAATGATTAATGAAGGAAAGAGACACTTCTATAAAATGAGAGCGAGGCACTTATATTCTATTATATAAAGGCAAAAAGGGAAAACATAATAAGCATTAAAGTATAAATGGTTTGACTATAATAATTACATACACACACTATATTTTAAAATATGTGTTAAAAATGAAAGCAGTATATATTAAGACAAAAATTATATTAATAAATATATATAATATGAATTGACAATATTATCCCTTTAAAAAAAATTTAAATTAATTCGAATTAAATATAACTGTTATTACTAACATAGCAAGTAAATGACAGCATCATATACCAGCGGTTTTTAGAACTGTTGGTAAAACTACGGATAAATTTTTTGAAACTTTTAAATTTTTTTTTTTTGTTAAAAAAACAGATAAATTGAAAAAAAAATTAAATCCAAAAAAGATTTATTTTAGCTAAATCATGAGTTTATTTTATATATTGATGTATTACTAATGAAAACAAATTTACTATTTCATCATCTAATCAACTAGATTTTTTATAATAACTACTAAAATAGTGAAAATAAATTAAAATATAATTACATGATAATATATAATTAAATATATGTATAAAATGCTTATACATTTGTTATTACATAATACACATTAATTACTAATTAAAACCAATGTTGATGACATTGATCTATATTACATAAACATCCCTAAATCTTCACCTACCTTTCATCAATTAGGTTCCCTCATATTTTTAGTTATGGAAAAACCCAAAAAGAACTCCACCAATAAATCTATTATCTCAATTGGTGAATCCAAAAGGGTTATTGATATCATTGATCTCACAGAAGATAGTGATGATGATGATGATGATATATTTGAAACAAATGGAAGAAAACTTAACGGAGGAATGGAGATAAGAAAAGGAAAACAATCTTCTAAGCACAAAAGAAAAATTTCTGAAGGTATATAATTAAGAATATAGATCCTTTTTTATGATTATACTATATATGCCAAAAATTGAATTGTAATTTTTGGAAATTTATATTTAAGTTTCTTTTTTCCTCCCTTAATATTTGTTACACCAAATATCCCAAATCATAATTTGGGACAAGTTTTGAATGCTAGGGAGAGGGTTAAAAAAGGAATAAAAGTATTGAAAAGAAAAGGAAAATGGGAGTGCAATATAGCTGTTCAATTTTAAATGTTTCACCTTAATTATTTATATTAATCTATCTAAAAAATTAGATAATATTACAAATGAGATCTTCTCTCTCGAATTTATAAAAAATATATACTCACCTCTCTTAAGGTTAGGTGATATTATATGAATATTTTTATATTGTAAAATGTAAAATACTAATAAGTGAATATAGGCGTGTAATGTGATTGTAATATTTAGAGTTTGCCAACCCTTCTCCTTTTATTTTTCCTTCAAAATGTTGTACTAATTAAATTAAATATGATAATTCATCACACATCTATGACGGGCACTATAAAAAAAGTTCTATTAAAACGTGACTATAGCTAGTGAAAAGGGTGACCATAAGTCTATAGTCACGATTTTTGACCATATGGTCACGATTTTTTTGTCATGGTCTATTTTTTTATGACTATAGATCTATGGTCACGATTTTTTTATCTATGGTCACGGTTTCTATAGTCACCCTTTTTAAAAAAATCGTGACCATAGCTTTGTTTTTGGTCACCCTAAAAAACTGTGACCATAGAGGGTCTATAGTCACAATTTTTTACCGTGACAAAAAAAACCGTGGCCATAGACCCAAAATATTGTAGCGTGGATTTTTCTTTTAAAAAATTTATATATAAGATGTGAACTAAATTTTCCTTTTAAATTATGAGTAAAATGACCAATTTTTTACATTAGAAAGATTTTAATTTGATCTGATTTTTATTTTTAATAAAATGAACTCCTAAATATTATTTATGTTTGATAAAACAAACTAATCATTATTAATTTATCATTCTATTAGTTTAGGTTATTTCATTAAACAGAGTTGATATTTAAGATTTATTTAATCAAAAATAAATTTTGAGGTTTGTTTTATTAAAATCAAAATTTTGTGGATATCAAAATGACTATTTATTCTTATTAATGAGCTGATTTTTTTTCCCTCTTTGACTAAGTTGATAATTGTTATTACACGGTTGTAGGTGAATATGAAGTGACTACTAACGATAAGAAACTAAGCGAAGTGGATCTTCTTGTTAAAAAGAAAAATTTTGTTGGTCAAGTTTCTAATAACATGATTAGATCATTTGACCTTAATAAATCTCATGATGAAGATGAAGAAGGTTAGCTTTGTATAACATCTTTTCATTGATGAGTGCTTCCTGTAATATGCCTTTGGAATGAATAATGGTTTATAAATCTTTTTAGGTTTAATTATTTTATTATATTAATTTTTATAATTTTACTAAATTTACGGTTAGATTTTTATATTTATTTTTTTAATTGAATTTTTACACTATTTTTAATTTTATAATTAAATCTTTTCTATTATAAAAATTATGTTACAAACAGTGTAGAAATTCAATTAAAAAATATAAAAATTTAATTATAAATTTGGTAAAATTATAAAAATAAATAGAATAATTAAATCATATTTTTAATATGATTTCATAGTTAATAATAATAACAATAAAGCTATGTTCATATAAGAAATGTGAGAAAGATATTTCTCAATCATGTTCATTCGGAAATAACTTATTACATATATATTTTTTTTCTCAAATTATTAGTCATGCTTAGGATTGGAAGTAAGTCAAGTTAGCTCATTAGCTAGTTCGAGCTCGACTCATTAATAGCTCGATAAGCTAAGCTCGTGAGCTAATGAGCCATGCTTGAGTTTGGAATTGAGCTCATAAATTAAATGAGTCGAGCTTGAGTTTGGATAAGCTCAGCTCATTAGATCGTGAGCTGACTCGATATATATATATATATATATATATATATATATATATATATTAATACACATATCCTATATGCATTTAATCTATATTTTTAATATTATATATATATACATATGAAATAGTACTATATAATTATATATATTAATGATCTTAATTATTTAAAATTTTATATTTATTTTTTACATATAATTTTGATGTAGGACATAAATAAAAAATTTATAATTTATTGATAGGTAACAATATATAAAATTGATTTTTTTAAATAATTTTTAAAATATATAAGTTATAATTTATTGATATCGAATTATAGATTATGTATTTATGTTTTTATTATTTGAGCTAGCTCGTGAGCTCGAACCAGCTCGTGAGCTTTTAGTGAGTCGAGTTTGAACTTAAGAAATATGCTCGATTATTAATAAGTCGAGCCGTGAGTCAAGTTCAATTTTTGTGAGCCGAATTTGAGCTTGGTCTAACTCGACTCAACTCGTCTCACTTCCAGCCTTAGACTCATGCTGCTTATTACTTAATTCAGATTCAAATGTAGATGTGAACATTATTGCTTGCTCACTATAATTATTATAGTTTCATGTAAAACGAAATAGGCATATACATATATACTTCTTCGGTTCTTGATATTAGACTACTACTTAATTGATATTATTCTTTTTAATTTTGTCCACTAATAATGTACTCGTCTAATTCCAGAACATCTGTTGACCAATTATATCAATTAAGTATTTAATAAAAAATATTTAAATGAGTTTTGTATTATGTTCATATCTATGGAGGTGTATACACATGTATCATAAAACTATTTATTTACTTAAAAACTTTAAATAGTTATATATTTAACAAATATGTATACATTTGTATTTGATAATATTTTGTTGTTACTTATGCACGTTTGCTTAATTATGTGATTAATTAATCTAATAAGATGGAAAAGGTGGTGCATTAAGAAAAGAAGACTCAATTATTTCCACTGAAGAGTTACTTGAAGGTTTGGATCTACTTGCTCACCATGCAACACAAGAATCTCTTTTCATAATAAACGAAGAAATTGATGATTTGATGGAGTCTCTTCCTGAAAAGAAGCAGAAGCTGAAGACAAATAAATTGGATTCCATTGTTATTAAGGAGGACCTTAAAGATCATGGTGTTGATGATAAGATTGATATCAATTTTGATTTGAATTTGCTTCCTACAGAAGTTGATGAAAAATGGTGGGTCTAATCCAATAATGATTAATTAATCATTGCAAGTGTACTTTCAAGATCTAGACCCAATTCTTATTTTCCCGTTAATTGCCAAACATATATTTATATAAATTTCAATAATTGATTTTGGTATTATTTCTCAAAATACTTGAATGGCAAATGATGGCGGTTTTGAACCAATGCAAATAAAGTAAAAAAAAAAAAAAAGAAAAGTCTCCTAAATGTTAATCAAATAATTATTATCATTACTTAGTTTATATATTTATATATTCGTTTGTAGTGTATTATTATTACTTAGTCAAATAATTATTTTAAACAAAAAAAAAAGTGTCCTAAAGGTTAATTTTAAAATTGACTACGTCACAAGGTTCTCCATTGTAGTAGGCAAGTAGCTCTCACAAACCCATAATTGCATTTTACGTGTCCTTAATTCACATGCATTACCCACTGTTTTAGCCTCAAAAAACTTTCAATCTTATTTTGATATCATCACTAATACAATCTCATACTCTTCAACACACATTTGCTTCCAAACAAAACAAAATTTAAAATAAAAAAAAATAATGAAGCGCATAATAGTGGTGTCCCCTCCTTGTTTTCATTGCTAATTCAAAGTTTTAAGATCTCTTTGGTTATCACCATTAGTGTTCTTATTATTCATTAATCCACCTTCAACAAAGGTAAACATTTCTCTTTTCCATGCATTCAAAATTTCATAGCTCTCATTTTTAATATTTGATCTTGTTAACCATTTCTTTTTTCACATTATTTTAAATTGCAAACAACATCATTTCGTTGTTTGCAATTTAAATAATTATTCACGTAAAAAATGTCTTCAAAGATAATAATTTAAATGTTGATTATATTATGTTAAACTATTTAGTCAATTCTTACGGGAGACTCACGTAAAAACAACTGCATGTAAATTTTTACCATCAAATATATCAAATTATCTAACGGCTATTATCTTTAGATTGAATAGTGAAAGAATGGAGAAAGGAGATTCGGGGCAGAAGCTGCACACAAAGATGCGGCTATGGGAATTTCCGAACCAGTATGTGATTGAACCAATTGAAGGATCATCTTCTCGATCTCCACTCTCAATTAGTAGAAAAGATGGCACCATGAAGCTCATTGATGGCATCCCTGAATGCAGCACCCTTCGAGTCCCTAAGATCATGACCATTTTTGGTGTCATTGGCATGCTAAAGATCTTGGCTGGTAACTACTATTTTCAATATAAATACATTTAACTCATTTTCAATGTGTATTTCATATTTCAACGTGTACGACATTTATCTGCGTATCAAAAGGTCACAGGTATATTTTTCACATAAAATATTTTACATGTGACGTACCACATATCAGAACGTATTGCCTTCTATGTAACTATGATTTCGAGATAAATTTAAACATTACCCTAACTATAGTAGTACTTGAAATTAAAGTATGTAATGGTTTATAGGATCATATTTGCTGGTAATAACTGGGCGTGAATGTGTTGGAACACACATGGGGCATCCAATTTACAAGATATCATCAATGAAGGTTTTTGCATGTGATCAAACTCTTAACAATACCCCTGCTGAGCAAGTAACTAATTAACTTCCTATAGCTTCATTTACTTCTATTTTTTTTTCTAATTAAAATTCACTATCAATTTTAATGTATGATATTCTTTTTGCAGAAGAAAACAGAGATGGAATTTTCTAGGTTAATAACTGTTGCTGAGAAGACATATGGCCTATTCTTCTCATATGACACTAATTTAACTTTGAGGTCATTCTTTTTTCTTTTTATTTTTTTAGATTTTTCAGAAATCATCATCCAATTCTTATTGATATGAATTTTACATAAAATTATGCAGTGTCCAACGACTGAATGAATTGGGTAATGAATCTAAATTGCTTCCTCTTTGGAGACAGGTAATAATTGTTCTAAGCATCTTAACTTTGTAAAAATTTATGTCTATGCAAACAATGCCTGCTTTAGATCAATTCAATTTATAATTCCTTTTGGTTTCGCTGCAGGCAGAGCCTCGATATCTCTGGAACAATTATATGTTGGAAATGCTGATTGATCACAAGGTGTGTTTGTAACAAATTGCTGTTATCTGTTAACTTCTTCTTGTCTACATTTTCTCACTTCAATTTTATTTTATTTGAATGCAGCTTGATCCATTCCTACTTCCTGTAGTTCAAGGCAGTATCCTTTCTAAGACATTCATATGTTTTTTAGTTTGATCATATCGCTTCACTTTCGCCTTCTTAGAATTATCCTTAACAAATCATTAGGCTTTCACCATTTTCAAGCAGCAATTGGGAAAGATATCATTGACATCACTTTGATTGCTAGGAGATGCACAAGAAGAAATGGTAAAAGATACTTTTCTATTCATTTACATATCGACTATGTACTTATTACTAGTAATGTCATAAGACGCGTCTGCATCTTAGAAATCGAACGAGTAGTTATAAAATGACTCAACTTTTTGTACTGATTCGGTTGTTAATAACATCTTATTTTGTTGCTTGGCGAATAAGGAACTCGGATGTGGAGAAGAGGGGCTGATGCTGATGGTTATTGTGCTAATTTTGTGGAATCAGAGCAAGTTATGCAGTTCAATGGCTATACAGCATCATTTGTTCAGGTAATTAATGCTTTCTAGTTGAATCTTGTCTTAGTGATTTGGTCGAAACAAGGACAGGAAATTAGATGAAAGGTTTTGTTTGATCTCTTGCAGATTCGCGGATCGATGCCATTCCAATGGGAGCAAATTGTTGACTTAACATACAAGCCAAAGTTTGAGATATTGAAACCTGATGAAGCTGTAAGTGGTTGTTGTTTCATTTTCTTTGTGTTTCTTGATCTTCAAGCTTCTCTGCTATGCTAATTGACTAATGTTTCGCTGCAGCCTCGAGTCATGGAGCGTCATTTCTTAGATTTGAGAAAAAAATATGGGAGTGTGGTAGCTATTGATCTTGTCAACACGGTGAAAAAATATTCTTCTTCTGAATTAACTTCAAATATGATATCTAATGTTACTAAGTACTAACATTGTGGTTTAATTTCAACTATAATTCGAACTTTTTTCGCTCCTAATCTTATCAGCATGGAGGAGAGGGGAGGTTATATGAAAAATTTTCAACCACGGCGCAGCAGGTGGCAGGTGATGATGTAAGGTAGAAGTCTCTTTCAATTAACTTTTAGATTTGGCTTTATACATTCTTTTGGTTTCTTTCTATTTGATATCTATGCACATGTTCTTTCTTTTCTTTTTATTTTTATTTCTTTGTCTTTTTTGTTTTACAGATATATACACTTTGATTTCCATGGCACATGTGGTCACATTCATTTTGATCGTCTCTCAATCCTCTATGATCAAATTTCAGATTTTCTTGAGAGAAACGGGTGCGAAAATTTTATTGGATAAGTTATTATGATAAAGACTTTAGCAATTTGATTCAAACTTGCTTTGTTATGGAATTGTAGATATCTTCTGTTGAATGAAAAGGGAGAGAAAATGAAGGAGCAACTTGGGGTTGTTAGGACCAACTGTGTTGATTGTTTAGACCGTACAAATGTTACTCAGGTCGGCTAGTCTCTGTTTTCATTTTCAGTGTTTTCTATTTTTAGAATTTCGAAAAAGAAAAAGCGAAAATGAAAAACATGGCTATAGAAAATGAAAACATAAACCAAACAGACAGTACTTTTTGCTTGACGGAATTAAAATGACGTGGCAGAGCATGATTGGACGGAATATGCTGGAATACCAGCTTAGAAGACTTGGTGTCTTTGGAGCTGAAGAAACAATTAGTTCACATCCAAATCTGGATGATAAATTTAAGATCTGTAAGTATAACTATATATTATGTATTTAATAATTTATTTTCATTTTCATTCATGTAAACTTTAAAACTTTGATTCTATTCTTTTTTTATTTTTATGTTTTTTTTTTCTATGTTCAGTGTGGGCAGATCATGGTGATGACATTAGTATTCAATATTCAGGCACTCCTGCTCTGAAAGGAGATTTTACCAGGTATTCAATTTCTCATGGAATTTTTCTAAGATTTTTTTATTTTATTTTATTTTTTAATATCATGTAAAGAGCGAAGTTTTGGAGCAACATTGAGTTGTTTCTGTATAATATCATCATGTTGTAAAGAGCATGTAGAATTATGCAACCATATAGAAGATTAGTCTATATTGAAAATATATTCATGATTTGATTTGATTTTTTCATTAACACTTTGAGGTTTTGTTGGATTCAGATTTGGACACCGCACTGTTCAAGGCATACTAACTGATGGTTGGAATGCTCTTATGCGTTATTATTTGAATAATTTCGCTGATGGAACAAAGCAGGTTTGTGACACTAATTATGGTAATATAGATGAATAGTTGGTTTATTAGTGACACTAATTACCATGCTTAATTAAATTGTGTTGTTGGTGAAGGATGCAATTGATCTCATGCAAGGACATTACATAATCTCTGTTGGAAGAGATATGACTCCAACTTCTCAGAATGGAGGCATTGAATCTATTGCTGTGAGTGTTTCAATTTAGATGAATTCCAAATTGAAGAACATAATTAACTTCATCATAGAACAAATCCATATTAACATCATTTTTTTTTCTATTATCTCTGCAGTCTTTTCCTCTGGCTCTAGGCCTGGTTTTGACCGGATTCTTTTTCGCTACCATGTCCTTGAGACAAGGTGAGTTTTTCAGAAATTTTACATTACATAATTCCTTCATACTTCAATCATGCTTTTTAAGTGATATGATAGCTTCTGTCCATTGTTCTTGCATGCAGTTCGATACGATTTTCGGCACTTCTTCCTTTCACTAATGTGGGCAGGAATTAGTATTGGGATAGCAGCGTTCGTGAGGGCGAACGGCCGAGTTTTCTGCAACAGGCCACGCCTACACAAGCCGCGGTCTTAGATGATGATCAATTTTTTTTAAAAGAATTCAATATGTTTGCATAAGGTTCCCTAGCATGATGCTCATATTACATTTTATTCTTCTTTTCTATACTAACTTTTTGTAGCCATTATTACTATTATATATAGCTGCCACAAATTCATAATTGGTGCCTTTTGTTGGCAGTTTTTGATGCCACTCTCCTCCTCCTAATTTGTATATGCAGATTTTGTTTATGTTCTTGGAGATTCATGTATTCAGTTCATTTTTGTATGCTTAAGATTCATACAATATATACAGATATAAATAACATCATTATACATTTTGATTTGAGTCAAGAAAACAAGAGTAAATTATACTGAACTGTCTTGAAATTCGGCTATATTATTGTTATTATTGTTACCAAATTTCGTTCACAAACATGATTTAACATTGTTACCAAATTAACATAGACATTTTCCATAGTTCAATTAGAAGTTCTTGTGCTTCTTCTTCTCTTTCTTGTTCTCCAAGTAATGATGGTACTTTTGGAAGTTCAACACTGCCAAGACCAAGTGCCTCAAACCTATCTCAGGCCAAAGTGAAGATGGTGCATACAGAGGGCAGGTACCAGCCTGCCACAGAAGAAAGTTGCTCAGCCGCGCCTCACCGGAAGTTCGGATCAATATGTCAGGGTCTGGTGCCACTGCCATGTACATATTCCTCTCAACATCAACCAATTCTATTAGAGAACAAGAAGAGGGAGGAGGAACACTATGTTTCTCAACTTTGTTCTCAAACACTCCATTCTTGCTACAAATCATCCCTTTCACTTTCTCTGTCAAAAATCAAACAGCATACAACAATTAGGACAAAAAAATAAAGTAATAATGTTGACAGATGTAAAAAATTATATAAAAACTATGAATATTTTCAATTATTAAAAGCCTACAGGCTGAAAACGAGTCGAGTTGAGCTGAATTAATACCTATACCACCATTCTTAACTACTTTTGATGGCTCTTCACCATTAAGATGGCTCCATTTTTGCTTGCAAGATTGGTAGACGGCATGCACCATCTCGTCGCGCGAAGTATACGCGACGCAGATGAAAAGAACTCTGTGGTTGTTGTGGGCAGTGACTCGCATTGCCTTGTCCACAGCAACCCTGACAGGCTCACTAAGCATTGAAATGTTTCCAATGAAATGCAACCTCACACCATACTCATTGATGATGCTTTCTTGTTGAAGCAACTCTTCAATCTTCTGCCTCATAAGTTCCATTAAACTTTGAACATCTTTTGGCTTCCTTCTAAAGTTGTCAATGCTGAATGCATATACAGTTACATACTTCACTCCCAGTTCATAACAGTACCTATAGCCAGCCACGGATTTAGAAAATTTTAGCAGCTAGAACAAACATATATAGGACTAAAACTTTTGCAATTGTATTCAATTTTCGATTAGATCTTCATAAATTAAAAGTTTATAATAATAATCAATTTTCTATATTATAAACACCTCTATACTTATATTATACAAAACTCTTCAGAGAGAAAAGTTTTTATCAATTATAGGAAATGGACCACAAAATTTATAGACTATGGAGATATTATCTAAAAGTGTATAGTACATGCACTTGTTTAAAATGTTTAAAACTTAACAACCTGGTTGAAATTTTTAGAAACTTTGAGCTAGAATTATAATACATTTGTATAACTTGGTTGAAATTTTTAGAATTATAATACATATGTATAACAAGAAGTTTATGAATTTTTGTTTTAGAATTTAATTTTGATATATCTTCATGTAATATCATATTAGCAAAAACAACTATTGTGAATTATCATTCAAAAGGACAGATGTGATTATACCACTGTGAAAAACATTTTGCCAACTTTTTGTTAGGTCACATATCTTTTAAAAATACAGAAAATACAAGAATTTTCTATTTTTGGATAAAATAAAAAGTTGTAGTATTATGTTGATACCTGAGGATGGATAAGAGAGCTGAAAATCCAGCTTTGTGGCCTTCACCTTCAGCCAAATTGTTCTTCTTTGCGAACCTTCTATTACCATCCATTATGAATGCAATGTGATTTGGCACTGCCCCAACACATAACACTTTAAAGAGAAGTCTTCTTAGATAACAATATAACCCTTCTAACAAGTGCACTGTGTAACCGTTACTTATCTGCATTATTATTATTATTATTATACCTTCAAACAAAGAGAGAAAGACCTTGACAATAATATAGAATGATGGAAGATTCAAAAATAAATAGAAAACTTTGGTGGAGACATATTAAAAAAAGAATAAAATACTCGTCGTTTCATACATGATTATTTACACTATTCAGAGATGGTATATTTATAGAATTAATTTTTATTCATTGACAATATAAAATATTTTACATAAATTTATTTTATTTTTCTAAAGCGTCTAAGGTGGCAAGATTCTGGCTTAGATTTAGGTAAAAGCATTTTCCCTATCCGCATAGAATTACTTTATTTCTAACCTTTTCATGTGAGCAACTGATGAATATGAAACATGAAAATAGTGTGAGGCATTGTATTTTTCTGTTATTATTATTATTATCAAATAACTTCTTGATCAAGTTTTTTCCTCAGTGAAACTATGATTAATTAAACCATATGTAAATAATATACTAACATTAGTTGTATTGTGTTATAAACTATAAATAATATATTAAAGTTAACCTATATATGTAATTGACTCTCTATTTTTTAATAAGGTATATATACTTGACTCTGCTTAATGAGAAAAAAGTTAGCTGTACAGTAAAGTCATTATGAAATTTGGATTAGTTAATGATGATTTTAAGTATATATTGAAAGACAACTGATAATTAAACATGTAATAAGAACATGATAATAATGTGCATATATAATTCATGAGTATATGTAGCAAAAAATGAATGATCCCCGGAATAATCCCTGATTCAATGGTGGTGAAGATGGCATGGACTTTCACAATAATATTTGTTTACTCATCTTACTTTTGTTAAGTAGAGTAATTCAAAAATAGTATAGTAGAAATTAAACATAATAAGCTATATATATATATTTGTATTTTTTATACATACCCACAAAATACAATTTGATTTGAATCTCTCGATACTTATTTAAACGGATGAATAACTTGATTACTTCACTTATTTAAGTCTGGTTAATTTATGCATTTTTTTTAAATGTGTCCTTCTTTATATGAGTATAATTAAACACATTTTTCTACCTAAATATTAACAAATAAAGTGAGTTGTTGAAAAGAGAAGGTTGTATATTAGTAATAAAAAATATTTGATAACAAAAAATATTAACCAAAAACTACTAAAACTTATTACTTTTAGTTTTATTTAATGCACCCAATAATAAATAAATATTAAATAGAACAAATTTAAATTATTTAAACTAATTATTTTGTCTTCTTAATATTATTTTGTCTCCTTAATATTATCGATCAGCAATGATTAGAAAATGTCCTAAAAAGTATGTATTTTCTGTAGAGTTTGATTGTTATGATCATGTGATATTCTTTGAACTTTGATTCTAGAAAGAGTGAGTATAATAAATTAACTTTTATAGGTACGAATAACATAACTCTCTTCATAAATAAATAGGATAAGGATACTAAGTATATATAGCGAGTCTTAAACAAGAATGACAAAAAAAAAAAACAGTGAAAGTGAGGAAAAGATTAAAGAATGTCAGTCTTTTAGAATAATCCACACTTTACAAGTAAACGAATTTTTTTTTCCCACTTTGCAAAAATGTTAATATTTCAACAAAAAGTAAAAAAAGAAAAACAATCATACAGTTGTAAGTTGTAACAGGGTTGTTAATCTCACCCTCCAACCAGGTCAAAGGAAACAAATAAATTAAAATTAAATTAAAATTAAAAATTCATATTGATTGGATCATATATTACTATTCAACAAGATCATTTTGCCAAATGTTTCACAATTTTTTTTCTCATACTTTTGCTTTTGAAACTCTTTGCCTTGAATGATGGTGACTCTTAGAGGCTGCAGAAGAATGAGAACCTCTATTCTTGGACTCCTTGGATTTATCTTGCATTGATTCTATGGCTTCCAATGCCTCCACAACTTCTTTCATCGACGGTCGGTTTTTGGGGACCGGTTCCAAGCATTTCAGAGTGAGTTGCGCCGCCTGCTGCGCCGCCTTTTGTGAATATTGGCCATCAATCCTAGCATCCATTATGGTTTTCAACTTTCTCTTGTTGGAGAGATTAGGCTTAACCCATTCAACCAGATTCTGTTGCCCTGTCGGCCGCTTTGTATCGAGTGCGCGCAAGCCTGACATCATTTCAAGTAGAACTACGCCGAAGCCGTAGACATCACTCTTCACATACAAGTGACCTGTTAAATAATGATTACAATTTTGCATTGCATGCAGCCATGTTAGTTGTTGGTGAGTCTCAAACAATAGTGTGTTCATGTCAACCTTTTTTTGCAAAAACATAAATAAAGAATGAGATCACTTCTCTAATTTTTGCATAAATTTTATATGCATTTAGATTAATTCAGTGTAAACATGACCAAGCATTTAGACTTCATGAAAGTAAGAGTTGACATAATAACAAGGTTATCATATTGACCTATCGATCACAGGTTCGGATCCTAAAATCAGTCTCTCAGGGGATGAGAGCCTTAAGCGCCGGAGCTGCCTGTTTCGTTCTTACTTAGCATAGCATTCATATTCAAGTTCATGCAGCATAAGTCAAAAGATGAGTGAATTGCAAACTATATATACATATAATTACCTGTTGCAATGTACTCCGGAGCAGCATAGCCATATGTGCCCATGACTCTGGTAGTTACATGTGATGCTCCCACAGCAGGGCCCAATTTAGCCAAGCCGAAATCCGATATTTTCGCGTTGTAATTCTGCAGGAGACAGAACAATAAGTTGTCATATTGATCTGTAGAATTTAGTATGCTAGTATAGATCATCAACTTTGATTACTTCAGAACTATGTGGACATAACATCACGAAATATGGTTAAGATTGTGGTCTAGAACCATTTGTTTTGGCTTTTTTCTCTTAGCATAAAGGAAAATACACTAAGAACAAGATTAAGAAACGAATGAACTAGCATAATATAGCTGACCCCGTCAAGTAGTATATTTGAAGCCTTGAAATCTCTGTATATGACTTGTTTTTCGGAAGCGTGCAAGAAAGCGAGGCCCCTTGCTGCGCCAATAGCTATCTTAATTCGGGTGTTCCATGAAAGTGGTTCTATGTTAGGATTCCCTGCTTAGGAACAAAACAAAAGAAAGCAAATGAGGTACAAATCCACAACCAATATAGTTTTTCTTTTCATCATTTGGAAAGAGTTTCAGTTCATACTTCTGAAAAGATGATTCTCCAAGCTCCCCTTTGGCATGAACTCATACACAAGTAGAAGCTCGTCGTCGTCCCAACAGTACCCTAATAGCTTTACCAGGTTCGGGTGAGAAAGCCTTCCTAAGAAGTTTACTTCTGACTGCACATTGCCAAATCAACAAAGAAGCATAACAAAAATCAGATCACTAAGTTGAAACTTCTGCACAAAAATTGTGACAAACAAAATTATTATTATTATATTATTATTATTATCTCTACAATACACAAATATAAGAAGAAAACATGATCACTTAACTTTCTATAGCAATCTGTGTTTTGTACTATGCTCTCTTCACATTCATAAAATGTATAAAAGTCCACACTATTTTGCAAAATGAAAATATCCCATGTGCCTCAATGCCTCAACTAATTACTTTACTATATTTATATAACATGCACAAAACATGATTAATTCTTTTTATTTATTTTTTCCTCCCCCTCTTTGAGGAAAAGTCAAGAGGGATTTTGCAAAGCTACTTCAAATTTTTTGTCTTTTTATGAAAAAGTAAACGCTTATCTTGAAAATCAATTTGTAGTCAAGTATTCAAATATGTGGAAACTAAGACAACTTATTTTAAACTGTTAATATCCAAAGTTTCCTGTTGGATCATCAATGGATGGAAGAAGGACAGGTCATCTAAGTGGGGACCACAATGAATTTTCCTGCTACATTCCATGACCATATTCCATAAATGTGATGTTTTTATATAGTTTGCTTGTAGAATAAGGAATCCATTTTTAATGAACCGTCTGCATCAACCACAGCTGTGCCTCTCCACATTTACATTGCATAATCATGGTCACCACTATTTTCAATCAAGAATTTCAAGTTCTCTTTCAAAGCATAGTCTTCAACCTCATAATAATAATAATCTTAATAAAAATATATAATTATAGAATGTAGGAGTTATATTATGCAGTAAACCATTTATGATTTACACCTTGTATAAGGTTAAGGATTTAATTTTATAGGCAGACCATTATGAATATTTTATAGGTTATACCCAAAAAAAAGATATAATACATTGACAATATAAAACACTTCATATTATAAAAAATTAATCTCCTAAATTACCTTGATTCCATTTTATTTTTTTACCATTTAAGTTAATCATGAGATCAAGTGTTGACAACAACTAAACAAGAGCTCTATAATCTTTTTCACCACAATTACTTTCCACCTCTACCCCTAGTACTTAGCATGTGAGACAATAATAACAAGGGTTCTGTTATTCAGTGGCATTGATCAAAGGTTTCCAAAATAGAAACTTTTAATTGAAAGAAAAAAAAAAAAAATTTTTAAGAAGCATTAAAAGCACCATAAAATTTCTATAATTTGAAACCTAACCAATGTCCTAAGGGCACTATATAGCAAAACCATAATTGTAGTAGTAACAATAATACTACTACTAATAATAATAATAACAATAACAACTATACTAGCATCAATCACCAAATACTGAAAGATTAAGAAAATTAAAGTCTTGGAATTCAATTCAACAAACCTGCCACTCTTGAAACCCTTGAGTGCTTTCAGAGTTCAATTTCTTGATAGCAACCACCATCCCTGACCCTGCCTTTGCTGGTGTGAGTGTCTTCTCATCCAACCACCCTTTGTACACTCTGCCAAACCCGCCTTCACCGAGCAATGTATCTGATTTGAAGCTCTTTGTTGCCGATTTCAGGTCCCCGAAACTGAACACTTTCAAATTAGGCCTCTCCAGGATCTGGCCACTTGAAGATGGAAGCGAACTAGTCCCGTCATCGATGATGCTGCCGCTTGCAATCTCCGAGAACTGGCTCTTCCCGGCGCTGCTAGCGGTGGTCGCCGAGAACCCCACATTCCTGCTGTCAGTGCTAGCTGAACCTGCAAAGAACAACAACACAAATACAATTACAATTATGTGAAAAATGTAAACTCTTTTTACTAGATTTAGTAATGGATTACTATAATCAAAGGAGTACACTCATAAATTGAGCTTCTTTCAGTCATAATTCTCCAAATTATACTACAAATAAATGAGATAACATTTTAAAGTTCCATTTTTAAGAGGTATTTCCTAATATACTCAAATATGATGCCTCTAATTTATACATAATTATGAGAAAATAAAAGTGAAAAAGTTGTATCCATGCAACCATTGGAGATCACTAGTCCCCCCAACAAGTGATTAACTTTGAATCCTAATTGAACTTTTCGTGTCAGAGCCTTGAACAATTGTGCAAAAGATACTTGTGAAAAATAAACCCCCCCCCCCCCCCCCAAAACAAAACCAAAAAAAAAAAAGAAATTGTACAATTTTACCCTGGTATGTAGTTTTTCATGTACAGTGAATGATCTAACACAAAACATAGGGGGAACAAAAATTGGAACTTTGCATTTTCTGAGGAGAATTAGAGGAAAAGAGTAACTACCCATGATTTGTTTTGGGGTGAATTTTCAGTGGAAGAAAAAAAAAGAAGGAAAATTGAGAAACTTTACCTGAATACTGAGCCTTGGAGAGAGTAGAGGCTGAAGGGTTTTGAGCAGAAGAGAGAGAGCCAAAGCATTGACCCATGTGAAGCTCTCTCTCTTTCACTCTCTCTTTCTCTTTCTCTTTCTCTTTCTCTTCTGTTTGGTTTGGATAGAAATGGTGTTGATGAAGGAAAAGAAGAAAGTAAGAGCAGATTACTATGCACCAAATCACCAGAGAGAGAGAAAGAGAAAGAGAGATGGAGAAAGAAGTGTGTTTGTCTTTTTGATTATGTGTGTTTTCTTGACTGAGGGGTTGGATTTGATTTTCTCTGTTACTTACACATCCATCAATGAACATACCAAGATGTTTCTTTGATGATAATAACAACTACATTTTTTTAGCAACTTCCTTTTTATCTGTTTTACAATTCTCAAAATTCTGTTGCATGCTCTTGTCTCTTTGCTCTTTAAGGAGGTAAAATTTATAAAAGTTTCATTTTGGACACTTTTTCTTTTATATTTATTTTTTAGCTTAATTTCGATCTTAATACTTTTTATGCAATTATTTACTAATATTTATTAAATATTAAATAAAATATCAATTAAAATTGAATTTTTTTTTCTTTAAAGATGATTAACAAGGTGACAAAATTTACTCTTGAATAAACAAAATAAAAATGAGTTCTATTTTTAATTTTGTTAATATAAAAAAGAGTGAAAGAAATTATATAGAAAAAAAATATTGTATAATCCTTTTCCTAGAGATAAAAATGGTTACAAATATTATTTTTACACATAAAAATTATATAAATGTAAGTATTTGGAGTCAACGGCCGCGTGAGGAGTGTCTAGTCAAACCCACCTTGGAAGTTGTTTTCTTCCTTCCTAACCAGGATACAAATTACAATACAACTATACAAGCATGACTAAAACCTAACACTATGTCACCAAATTCATTTTCAATTTTCAAATTTCATTACTAGTGTAAAGAGATTAATCTCTTTAAATTTGGTGTACTATATCTAACTTATATGGAAGTTATTTAAAAAAGTCAAGTGCTTACTTTTATATATATATATAATAATAATATGTGGTCATATATGATTATGTAACAATTATCAATCTGAAATTACTGTGAAATTGAATTAAATAGAAATTTCTCCTTAATTCTTATGGCAATTGGCAAAATGGCAAGTATTCGTTTGTGTGACATATGATAGAGATTAGAGAATAATTTATCACATGTTTACAGTTAATCATGAAAAGTCATATTACTAACATAAGATTATATAGTTTTAAAGTTGAAAGAGACACCTTAATAAATATTATGCCCTATAATACAAACAAAAGTAATATAATTTAGTTGATAACAAGAAAAAAAAGGCAAATAGTTTACTTTGCCAAAAGATAATTACACCTATTATTAATCATAGCAATCACTTTATCACAAATAGATTATTCAATGTGATTTCTGTTAACAATCAACAATTTTAGTCTCCTCCCAAAAAAAAAAAAAAAACATCAATCAATAACGAAGACTTGATTAAAATTAAAAAGCACTATTATATCTAAAGTTTATCAAACCCAGGGAATATTCTTTATTCGTACAATTATCTTTATATAAAATTGATAGTCAAAAATCATTTGATAATTATCATCTAATGACTTTCGATTATAAACTTTACATGAAAACAATTGCATATGAATTTTCACATTAAGCATTATCTAAAAAACATACCTAGTATAAATCTAGAAAAAAATGCCTCGTATAAATCTAGACTCTATTTTAATGATTAGAATTCATACTATTAAATTATCTTAATATATGACAGATTAAATTAAACTCAATGCATTATGCATCTAAAATGTTTCCTATTATCTAATATTTAAGTTGAATGAATCCACTATCAAATTAAACATTACTCAATTTATTTTCTTTTCCATAATTTATAATAAATAAAGTTCATTTCTTGTTTAAAAGAAATAAATAAGTATCAAACTAGTTTCAAGCAATAGCAAAAAATAAAAATAAAATAAAATAAATCAAAGGTGAGAAAACCAGTGGCAGTACTTTGACAAAAATTTAATTTGTCAAAAGTTAGTGGACCATGGCACATCAAATGCTGCACCCATATTATATGTTTTCTCAACTATATGAAATAAATCATGCGGTAGCCCTTTTTGACTTCAATAGACATTAGACAAATAAATTAATAATTATTAATAATATAAATATTTATTATTTACTCACTTTACATGAGACACTGTTAATTTATTCATCATTTATCATTGGACATATAAGTTAATCCCATTTACAAAATAAGTGCATCTAACATAACTGAATAATATAATGGGGAATGGTTGGTGCTCCAAATATACAAATTGAGAGCCAAATTCTTAAATCATGAGTTTTAAGATATAATAATTTTACTTAACTACCTTATCCAATCCAAAATTGTGCAGAATACTATACAACTTTTTTGAGAGGACTCAAAAAAAAAAAAAGTCAAATTTATAATAATTTTGCATTTTGCAATGGCACCTAACATAAAAAACAAAGGTAAATAGTCTAAAGGCATAGTTCTATAGAAAAATGTTTTAAAGGAAAATTCCAACACAGCCTAGTTGCTGGTTCAAATAAAAAAAAATTCACCTGAATTTCTAATTAAGAAAGGTGAATACAGAGAAAATTCTTAAGGCTAAATAAAAAGCATTTATAGGAGAGAAAAGGGTATGAAGTCCTCAAAGAGTAGTACTTCCAATGTGGACTAAAATTATAATTTAGAACCTTGAGATGCATAATTTTCAATATGAAACCTTCAAGTTTCAATGGTAGTTTTGTTGCTACTGCTGCTGCTGGAGACAGTCGAATTATGTTTGACCTGAGCTCGCGCCCGATGCCTTCTCTTGAAGATGTCCTGCCTCAACTTCTTGGTCTCACTTTGTATGTCCATGAATGGTTTCCTTTCTATGTTTTCCTTTTCACTCTCCAACATCCTTCGTTTCTCTATTGCCGCCAATGCTGCAGCCTTGTCATCCGATTCTTGGTTGTTCGCTTCTTCCTACAAATTCGGTTTATGTTCGAGAGCCACTCAACAATAGTGAAGCATAAATGCAAGAATAAACCTCCCAAATGCTGTATTTAAAACTACCAAAATATCAAAAGCATGGGTAGGAATGATGCACTAAGAAACCAATAAAACATGAAAAAGAAAAGCAGCAACCCCACTTATAGACTTATAGTGTATAGTTCACAATGACTAAGAAGCAATATGATACAGCTGGTTAGATTTGAATGGAGACAACCACAAAGTGATGCAAATTTGACAAAAGTAGGCATTAAGGAACGGCTGAAACCACTTCATTTTCAAGGTGAAATCTTGACAAATTAATAAATAAATAAATAAATAAAGAGGATAAAGTCTCCCTAAAATTCATAAATGACAAATTTTTTCCTCACCATTTGGAAAAGGGTGTTAATTTAGGTCTTCCGTACGAAATTCTTATATGTACAAGAGGACTAATATGCCCGTTTATTTTGGGGCAAACTTATCCGATGAGAGACAAATTTGCCACTTTAAGATTGAGGTACTACTTGGTCCCTGAGGTTTTGTTCATGGATGAGATTGGGAGATTACTCCAAAATTTAAATGCTTCAATTCAAAGTACTATTACTTGCTTTCACCAAAGTGCTCTTCATTGAATAGTATTTGTAATAGGAAAGGGACAGTAAGAAACTGACCTGAATTTCATGAATGAGACTGTCAAGTGATTTGATCTTCCTATGAGGCCAGCGAGGAATACCAAATTCTCTGCATTTCCTCTTCAGAACTGTTAGTCCAACATTTAGCCTTCTTGACGCTTCTACAATCGGTATATCAAAATACTTGACTAACTCTGATAACGTTATTTTTGCTACCCGGTCACTAGATGCACGTTTTTTCTTTTCTGCAGAATCTGCATCTGTTGACCTCAATTATTAGCTGTTAACCTTTACATATGGTATGCCTAACAACATTAGAAAGACTACTAACGCATGTTGAGAGAATCTATTCCATTTTAACTCGGTGTCCTCTCCTCCACACAATACATACAGATAATCAGAGACCACTTGGCAGAAATTTACCTAAGTTAACACAGAGCACAAAGTTGCAATGTACCTTCAAATTCAGAAGCATACAATATACAAAATTTAAATTAATAGCACGATATGTGAAAAAGGAGGGAACTCCGTATGCGTTTCATTACAAATATTTTATGGATTTGATTAAAAAGTATTCACAGGTTACGAAACTATAGAATCCAGTTACGAAACAAAAAAACAATATTGCTGTGACAGTCAAAATTAGGACATATTGTAACATGGTGAATTTGCAGATTGGAAGATTGATTAAGTCAATAACTGTGCTAAATCATTTCATGCTAAATAGTTTGTGTCATTAGATTATTAAGAGTAATTGAGAGTAAACCTGGCAAGGCTTGGACATCTAGCTTGTTGTCTGGTGATTCGGACATGTCATCTTCATAAGGAAGAAAATTCAGGTCCTGAGTTAACACGGGAACCACTTTTCTCAATGGTTGGGAATCTTTGTTGTTTCCTTGGCGTTCTCCCCCTGTGGAGTCTGATAGAACATCTTTGTCTTTTTCCAATTTGTATATCACACGGAGGTCTCTCAGCAAGGTTGGGATTGTCCGAAGCTTCAGGTTTCTGAAAGTTCATTACAGACAGTTAAAAACAATTGGAAACAAAACATTCTATCAATTGGAGGAGGCATAATGATTTGAACAAATCAACAATGCTATTAATTAAGTTGGTACTTTCACTTGACGTGAAGCACAAGTGAAATTCAAAACACAAAATCAATCATTTTACAAATAATGCCATGCCTGGCATGATATGTATGACTCTTTGAGTAAATGCCAGTTTCAAGGAGAGGGTAGGAGAGGGGTTGTAAGGCAAAAGTTCCCCACTAATGGATGTTAATAAGAAGAAATTGTGAATAATACTTTCTCTAGTGTTGTTTAACATTTCATGATAATGATTTTTCAATTTACTATTGCTGATACTCCACTTTGTAACCAAAAAGAAAAGTTGTCATTTTTATGAGAGTGGAGATTGGAAGGGAATTGCACAACTCCATTCCCTTCTCTTTACCTTTTATTGATTCCCCTATGCCCCCAAACCCAAAAATTTAAATTAGATCATATCGTTTATTCCTTGATAGACCAGTCACATAAAGATGACAATAGTAAAATCTGTATCCAATTCAGCAAATGAATAAGCGAACATATTATGTTCTTCTGCAAAAGAAGTCAAGTTAAAATATATTATTTATTGAAACAAGAATCATTTTCACAGATGTTTTCGACGTTTTGCTTTTGGTACCCTTCCGTTATTTTCACAAGACAATCAGAAAAGTCCAGAAACAAGAAGCCAAGAGGGGGACTGGAAATTTGAAAAGCTTAATTTTTTTCATGATAGCATAAGTATTCCACTATCACCAAATAGTCTCCACGCTGCTAAAGAAATCTCGTAATAGTACTATAGCTAGTTCCACATTTGGTACCGATTTCGCAAATCTTGGTTTGGTTTACCAGGGAAAAGAAATATAACCATCTTTTAACTTTGGCTCAATTCGTGGTGTGAGAGGTGAGACTGAAAATCATGTCAAAATGTGACTTAATGCAATTTCGCTTAACATATTGGATTAAGTTGAAATTCAGATTGAACCCTACTCAAAACATGGTTTCTGAGCATTCTCAGTACCATGGCTAACCAATTCCAATCATTATGACAAGGACTAAGCTATCTAACTTAAAAAGGAACCCCCTTCCCCCTCTCTCTCACATTTTAGGACCAAGCAAGATATAAATTGTGAGAACTAATAGCCCTGTTTCATACTTTTAAAGAAGGATATGCAGATAGACATAGAAAATGCATAATGTCGCTGTCCTAAGACAAAATATGCCCAATTTGGTATCCATCCAAAAGTTGGGGACCAGGGGAATTGAGACAGTGACACAAATATATTCTCTGGTCTCAGTCTCATGCCTCTGCATTTTCTATCTTAAGGCATTTCATAATATAGCAATAATCATGACCAAAAGCAAATACACAATCTAAGAACAGATACAAAAAGTTTCAGCAACTTTAGATAGGGACTTGAGCAGATATTATCTATATATATACCTTGAGAGCAAAAGCAAGTTTGGAATGCTGGAAAATTGAGGCTTGTGATTTCTATGAAAGGAAAAGATACAAAGCCACACTCCATTTTGGTACCCTTCAGAAACTTCAGCAACACAAAGCTTCTTCTGCAATCTGAGGATTGGTGTGGACCTCATTTCGCCATAGGAGCCACTCTCTGAGAACACAAACTCTCTTTCAACTTCCCTTACTTTCCCATCCTTTATTTGGTATACATGCACACTCCTGATCAACTCTGCAAAAATTTACTCAAAAAAAAAACCCCAAAAAATTACAGAAAAAAAATTAAGAAAAACCTCAATTTTGCACAACCCCATCAATTAAAAATCGATTTTTTCCCAATGAAATGGAGGGAAAAAGGAAACTTTATGTGAAAATGAGGCATGAAAGTTGAGAATCTATAATATGAAAGGTGAAGTGCATGGTGGGGTTGAGGTGGTTACCTTCTCTAATGGTGTTCTTGAAGACTAGGAGGGTGGTGAGCAAGGTGTTCTTCATGGCGAGGTTGAAGATGCTACCATCACTATTGGGTACGAAGCAGGAACAGTGTCGTTGTGGTGATAAAAGGGAGAAACAACGAGACAAAAGACGAGGTTTTGGAGTTTGTTTGCAGGTGCATGATCTTCTTGTCTGTGTTGTTTGGTCATTTTATATCACTTTTAGGATCATGTCGAAGGAATTTTTTTTTTCAGTTTTGTTGTTAGTGTTTAATTATTGAAAAATATTAATATAAAATGATATTTATTATAAAAAATATAGATGTAAGTGAAATTGATTTTTTTCATCTTTTATTTATTTATTTATTTATTTATTTTTGTATTTAGATCCGAATTTGAATTGGTTCTTTTATTATCAACTTTTTATCTAAAGAAAATTTAGTTAAATAAATCAAAGTTAACTTCATATAAAATAAGGTATAAAATTGTGTCGACTAAACTATTATAGAAAATTTATAAAAATATTCACTAATAAAAAAGATAACTATTCAAGATAATAATTAAAAATAGTTAAATATAATTTAATTAAATATATTAAATTATTTAATAATTCTTACTTAGTAGCTTCAATACAATATAAGTGCTATGCAGGTAAGCGAATCATATAAATTAAAGAGTCATGTAAATTTAATACAAATCATATTACATGAAGACAAAAAACTAATCATAAAATTAATTATTTATATAAAATATATATTAGAATAAATAATATATATATATATATATATATATATATATATATATAAATAGATAAATATATCATGGTTAATTTAGTGATTTTTTTTAGTATGTATATTAAATTTTTTCGAAAATATTTGATTAAAAAAAATTAGAATTTGTGTTATTTAACATTCATGAATTAACTGATTATTTTTTTGTCAATTTAACATTATTAAAATTTTTTATTTAAAAAACATATAATTAATTGTATAATCCTATCCTTTAAGTTGGTCAAATGTACAATCTAAATTCTTTTGGTTTTTGGCCACATGCATTTTATTGATGTACTTTCTTGTTTTGGTTATCCTTTCTATCTTTTTAGGATTTTTTTAATTATCTTTCACTTATTTTCATTTATTGTTTTCCATTTTCTGTGTTGTGTTTAGATCCTCTATTTTAATTCAGATACGGAGCAGTTTTATTCATTTACATTCCTTTTTGTTTAAAAATACGAAAATATTTTATAATAAAAAATATTAATAAAAACTGTCAAAATTTATTATTTTTAATTTTATTTAATGTATTTTATAATAAATAAATATTAAATAAGAGAAATTTAAACTGTTTAGGTTGACTGTTTTTTGTTTTTCTAGTATTACCGAAAATAAAATAAAGAATAAATTATTTATTAAAAGGTTAAAAATATAATTATACTATATAAATACAAAAAATCATTTATCCTTGTAGAAACTAGAAACACAATTGACCTCTCATTCACATTTATTTTGATAATTGATTATTCTACTGAGAATTTTATAAATATATGCAAATATATAATGAATAATTTCTAAACTCTATAAAAACAATTTTTTGTATAAAAAGTGGTTATGACTTATGATATAAATGATTCAACAATAAAAAAAACCCTCAAAATCGAAGCAAATGTGTGAGCTAACAAAGTGAGTCGTATAAATATAATAAAATATTACTTGTACAACCCTTAGTCTAAATGTTTAAGTTGGTCAAATGAAGAATCTAAGCTTTTTGTTCTTTTTGTTTTATGGTTTTGGGGTTTTGAAGGTTTTTTTTTTTTAGAGGGGTTGGGGAATTGAGGGAGATAGAGGTTAGAATGGAACTCAATTTTTTTTATTTAATTTAAAAGAATTTTTGTTTTTAAAGTTGGGTAAAAAACTAAAAATTGATGGAATAAATCAACATTTATCAATCTCCTCATGTAAGTGTTTAATTGGATCAAATTCACTATCTAAATTGTTTTGTTCTTTTCCACAAGTCAGACCTCAAGAAGACAAATTTGTTACATCTATCTGCGCTTTATGGAGATTTAGTTGCACTTCGCAAAATCTCCTTAACTGGCATCAAGTTTGGATTGTACAAACTAACTCTTAAAACTTGGTTGAAAGCACTTCAGCCAAAATAAATACATTATACCCTCTTCTCTTGAACTCTAAATTATTAATAGATCCCCAACAAATTTCCGAGGATATATAACTATAGGACTTAGAGCCCGTTTGGGAAGTAATAGAAGCTACCTTTTTTTTTTTTTACTTTTGAATTATGAAAAGTCACAATCTGCATGTTTGACACTATTTTAAAAAAAACTTTTAACTTCTTGAAAAGTTAATTTGCAGTTTTTTGAAGTAGAAATATATGACTTCTCTGCTTTTCAATAAGTCATTCAACCACTTACTTAAAAAAAAATTAATTTAAAAAAAATCTATTTTCCTTTTTTACTCTGTAAAAAATACTGACCATTTACCACCATTTTCACGTAGATCTGCTAAAAACACTGGTCTTCTACTATCATTCTCACACAATGTTCCAAACCTCTGGTCTTCTACTATCATTCTCACGTAATGTTCAAAACCTCACCATTTTCAGGTAATGATTCATCTGATAGAAATATTGAACCTCCACCACAGACAATATACATTTTTGTTATCAAATTCCTAGTTTCCTATTTTGAATGATGAATATCCCCCTTAAAAAAAGTTCCTTTAAAGAAAAAAAAAAAAAACTCTACTAAACAGTCCTTTTATGCATCGTTTAATCCAATCAAACTCACATTTAATCCCCTTAATTCATTAAGTTAAAATGGTTGAATTCAGTTGAGGGTTGAAGGCGAGTTAGGTCACAATCTGAAGAAGAATCTGTTCGAGGCCATAGTGTACTTTGGAAACAACTATTTTTATGTAAAACATCAATTCTCCACCAGCTAGTGACTAGTGACAGGAATAACGATGTCGATAAGCCCATTCCTGTTCAAATATCTTAAAAGGACACTAAAAATAAAAAGAAAAACCAAACTGGTAAATAGCATGTGAGCCCTTTTTTATTGGCCAGGCCTAAGCAAAACTCGTGAAACGGTTAGGTTGACATGGGTTCTGTAAAATGGCACACTACCGCACCACATTCGTCGAGCCACATGCTGATCGAAGTAACTTTTGGCCAACGGCCAGTCTGTGAAACAGGTAGGCATATAGTTCCGATCAAAATCTTGATTGTGACATACACAACTAAACTGTTTAATTCTAGAGAACAGTCCACTAATGACCACTGTTATGGATCTTATCTATTAATCATAAATTAATGCATGCAATTCAGAGACATTGAAATATAGCTAGCAAGTTGAACTAATACCATAAGCACCATAATCTAAAGCTAAACAGTGTAGTAATAGTACCAGAAAATATAACAATGTTTCAGGACCTAAAGTAAGATACACAGTCCCTAGCAGAAGTGTATATCTGTTACTGCCTTGATCTTGACTCTGCCCGCCTAGCTTCATCTGTTGTCGAAGGAAACAACTCCACGTACCTTGATCCAATTGTCATTTTATCCTTGCACATTGCTCTCTTGGCCTCGTCGGGGGAAACAAACTCCACATAAGCCTCTCCAGTAGCTTTTCCATCTGGGCGACAAGCAATGTGTACCCTATCTTCTATCAGCTTGAAATCTTTAAAAAAATCAATAATTTGAGCTTTAGTAGCTGAAAATGGAAGTCCACGCATCTTCAATATCTCAGTGTATTCCATCTGATCTTTATCGCTGAACCTTTTGGTCCGAGATGGAGGAGGGCTTCCATGGTAGTCATTATCGTATATTCCTTCATAATTGACCTCAGATGCAACAGCATTGTAGTAATCTTGCTTCTTGCACCTGAAGACTTCCACATATCTGCGACCCATGTTCTGCCGGTCTCTCTGTAGAGCAAATTCAACCTGCATTGCTCCTGCAAAGACTACAAAGGCCTCTCCTGAGAATCGTCCACTCTTGTTGACAAGCAACACATCCACAATGGTCAGTCCAGCAAAGAACTTCAGGATGTCAATGTCAGTGCAGTTGAATGGAAGTCCCCTGAGACGAACCACAGGAAATGGAGGAGGGGGCTGGAAGCCACCACCGTATCCATAGGGTTGAAAGCTGCCTGTTCCGCTGCTCACTGCGAAGTATGGATTGGATTCCATCATTCTTTGTCTCTTTGAGCCAACCTCGTACCCGTCCGAAACCCCCCCGCTTCCCAACATTGCCCTTCAAATTTCCATACCCATAAAAAAAAGAATCCCCCACTCAACATGTTAATAAAGCCAAACCCAACCCACACTTTCCCTGACACCTAATTCTAATTCCTAATGTAATAAAATATATCATATTGATTAAAACTCCCAAAACCAAACAATATAGAAGGCAGTAACTATATATCAACTAGCTATACCAATAGAACACAGTATTACCAATAAAAGGTCCACAAACATATATCTTTCAGAGAATGCGACTCAAAGTTAACAGTAGAGATACCTACCCTTAAACTAACAAAGCCCAAGGAAGCTAATCAAAGATGTATATAAAATCAACACAAACAACAAAGAGTCGGTTATTCCCTATTAATTTTTCAGTAAGAATCACAAAATACATAGGTAACTTAAATCAGCACATGGGATATAGATTATCCAAAAAACATAGCTCTATACGTAAAATTGATATACATAGCCAAAATCCACTCCTCTATCAGATTCTAGCCCACATGTAAATAAAACTACTCTCATTTAACACAGCCACTCTTCCCTCTAATTTAAAAAAAAATTGATAAGAATATCACTGCAAAAAACTTAAAAGAATGATCTTTTCCTTTTCAAAACTCAGATGCACAAAAACACAACCTCAAATCAGATAAGCATCGCCACCAGAAACCTAACTCCAGATTAATATCAAAACAATAAAAAAAACAGAGAACAAATCGAGCAGAAAAAAAAAAAAAAGAAATTGAGCTCAGCATAATGGTACAATA
This sequence comes from Arachis stenosperma, assembly GCF_014773155.1. Taxonomy (NCBI): domain Eukaryota; kingdom Viridiplantae; phylum Streptophyta; class Magnoliopsida; order Fabales; family Fabaceae; genus Arachis; species Arachis stenosperma. The sequence goes on from NC_080377.1 coordinate 13,059,976, forward strand.
AACGGAAATTCGAATCAAATAGAGACGGAAACAAAAAGTGATAAAGTTATGGCAGCCTTACCCTCTCGGACCGTACATGTTACCGAGATCGCCGAACGATCGAGCAAAGGGGGGGTCGGTTGACGGAGGAAAACGATACGGATCCAGTGCTGCGATTGGACGAAAATCCCCAAATCCAATGAAGAATCAAAAAAGAAAATGGAACGCGAGAAAGAAAAAAGAAACCCTAGTTAGGGTTACAATAACGTTAACGAGCTTCTTCGTGGTGGAACACTGCGCACCCTTCCCCGGAGAGTTTTTTTTATTGGGTTGGCGTGTTCGTTATGCTTATGTTATTATTGTTTTTATTTTAAGAAAGTTATTGGTTAGTTAGCATTATCTTTTTATTATTAACATTTTCTGTGATTGATTTGAAAATTATTTATTGGCTTGGATCTTTTTATTTCATTATCTTTTTATTTTTTAAATATTTTACTCTGGATCAATTTTTTTTAAAATAAAAAATTTAAAAATAAATAAGTAAAAATCTAATCATTATTAAATTGAAATAATAAAATTTACAGTCTCACACATGATAAAAAATAAACAATTATATATTAATAGTAGTTAGTCTATTTAATATGTTATTTTTATTTTTTTTTTTCGCTTTAAAGTACCTCTTACTCCAACACCCTTTCACATAGCGAATTGAACCATTGAAATTGTGAACCACTCTTATTTAATTTATTTAATTATTTCTAATAAGAAACATTCTATCCAACTCCAAGATTGAATCCTTTCCTGATTCCATCAAGATATTTGTCCCAAATTCTTGAATTATCCTTTTAAAAAACTTAACTAGAATATTTACTATTCTATTAGTTTAAAAAGCACAAACACTTTTATAAATTATAGTGTCTCCATATCTTATATTTTATATACATATTATATTTCCATATCTTATAAAAAACTAAAATTCGTATATTCGCATATCTTATATCTATTTGATATTTTCTTTCCAAATATATATATTGTATTCCCATATCTTATAAAAAACTAAAATTCGTAAGTTCACATATCTTATATCTATTTGATATTTTCTTTCTTCGTGGATATCCGTAGAATCAGATATGATTAAATGGTAATAGAAGCTATCATGTAAGGAAAACATTTGAGTTTCTTGACCAAGAAATCAATAAGCATTCAAAATAAACAATATATATATTCTTGTTAAACTAGTACTTCAGTTACACACCTGAATTTAGTGTTTAGTTTAGTGATATGAAATACATCCGAGAGATTATCATATGCACATAGATTGAAACTGGTCTAATTATATGATGTCAATTGTCAAGTGGTAAATTAAATATTAATTTTTAACCCATTTTAATAAGTTAGGCAAACACTTTTAAAGATCATAGCAATCACCTTGTCAAGTATCTACTAGTCAGTCCTTCAAAAGAACACTTTATCATAGGGATATGAGCCAAACACTGCACTGAAGATATTAGCTAAATTCTAAGAAACTCTAAGCATCAAAAGGACATTGCTGAACCTGTTGGTGAAAAAGTATATTTAAACTGTTCTATATGATAACAGCATCTTAACACATCTTGTAACTGCGTAAAATGATTGCTAACCCGGCTGGAGTGAACAGAACAGAATGCCACTGAAGCTTTTGCAATTCAAGATGAATCAAATGATAAAATTCCTTGATAAGGTCTAAGATACAACAAGAAACAAAAAGAACCCAGCAAGGTAATGGCTATCATATAACAAGCAAATGCAGAATGGATCTTACTCAGTGGCCTCTGCTCAAAAGCAAAAGTAATGGAATACTTACAGCCAAGGTTATCAAAATAAAGTTTCTAAACTAGTGGAAATCATAAAAATCAACCTATAAACTCATAAACCGAATTTGGAAACTAAAGAATTTACAAGTCTAGTCTTAGAGTTTGATAACTTTGCTTACAACTGACCATCCAATGTTGGAAAAAAAGAAAAGAAAAAGGGAGCCCAGTCATGGTGTACAAATCTATTAACTTTTCATTCTTTTCATTTTCAGATCCATGATACTAGTCAAGGGAGCTTGTGATTTTCCAGCATTGTAGTTGAAGATCGCAAAAATCTATTTAAAATAGACGAGTCTACAAATAACTTTGCTAACCCTGGTAGATACTATTAGCCAAGGTATAATCCCAATCTGCAACGATATTTAAAAAGAAAGTTGGCAATTACATTTAGAAACCAACTGCTAGTAGAATGCATAGTGTAGACAACGTGATTGCATTGTGTATCATACGCCATGTAAATAGGTAAATTGTAAAGTTAAATCTCCCACACTTTAACCTTTTAATCAAACATACCCCAAAAGTAAAAAATTACTGCAAAATGTGTACCAAAATTATTTGGATTTTGAAGTACCATAACCCATGCAAATGCAAAGTATAAAGCTGATATCAATTTTCTCCTTTGCATTGCCTTAAAATATCACTTCATTTGAAGAAATATGCATGTAAGGAAAGATACTCGCAATTACTTACAATAACATTGCCATTTTGAAACCCACCAGTCCTCCAAGATAATAATCTTCCTGAAAAAAGTTCAGAACACAAAACAAAACCTTAGTGTTATGTACTTTTGCTATTAATAAAAGATGAGGTAGGAAAGTTATCAGCTACGACATCCTTCGGAAAGAATGTTAGAAATCCAAGAAAAATAAGAAAGCCAAATTTGATTTTTTCCACATGAAAAAAGCTAATAAACCTTTTAGGTCTTATTCCTTTTTTTTAAACAAAACAAAAGGGCAATAATGCCGTATTATAACCTAAAAAATTTGAAGCAATAATTGTAATTGCATTTACCAAATGGTTGCACAAGTTGTTGAGATATGGTAGCCACAGGAACACTCCAAAACCAGATAAGCAAAACGAAATATGTTAAAACCTACACAGCATATCCAGATAGCACTTTATCAGCATACAGAAATAAAATAAACAAACTACAAAACAAATATTGTATTTGTAAATACCCGGGCGATGAGCAGAACTTTTGAGTACAATGCATTATCCTTGTTCTGTACATTTTGACCTGCAGATTAATTTAAAATAAATTATAATCTTTCAATCTACATGAACAAGAAACTATCCACCAAAATAATATGTAAGGATGTTGAAATGAAAAATGATGATAAATGCTAGATTTATGAAGTAGGAAACACCTACGGCAGTTTTACAATATACATGCACAAGAATTTCCACACATTTTATGCATAACTGATTATGTGACTACAACATTACTGAGAATATATCATTAATTGGACACTTTTAGGTATTTTACAGGGGGGGGACAATTGTTTGATATTTCAATTGTTGGGATTAGTAGGGATTTTACAATAACTTGATTGCTCGACAATCAGGCTGTGCCGCTGTGGTTTATCTAAGAATTGTAAAGTACTTCAATATTAGAATTTGAAAATGGGATTCTGGAACTAGAGTTTTGTTTACCACTTTTTTATACTGTCCTGCATTCCTTTCACAATCACTCAAAAAATTCTTATTGTTCCCTTTCTTCTGTTGTGCTATGCGACATACATCATACATCATGAAGTGCAAAGAAAATCCTCCCAAAACACAGAAAATCCAGCAAAAGGATATGAAACAACAGAAAAAAAGAAGTTGATATAAAAATGGAAAGGATATAAAAATTATCTTTAACTCCTTAGCATCTATTATAAAAAATACTGTTAATACAAAAGAGCACACATTTAATGAGTTTAAAATCATACCTTTTATTTTATATATGAAAAAGTGTATATTTATTTAGATGACCTTGTTTCAATTTTTCAGCAACATATTGTTTAAATTGAACAACTTGAATAATTACAGCCTTCTCATTTTCAGTTACTACTTATTGCTTCCAAAATTCAAGAACATATTTAGAACTATAATTTTCTTTATTTCAATGTAGAAGTTCAAAGATTTAACATTATAGCTCTTCATTGTGTCAATCTACATCTGCATAAAATACAACATCAAAAATGAATTGCAGCAAGATATAACTCACACTTTGCAAGTTCTCTCTCTTTAGCAGCTGCTTGTCTTCTGAGTTTTGCTGCCTGTGCAAAGGTGGCTGGCCTGAGAGGACAAACAATGGGTTCATGTACACATTCTATCACAAAAGCACACATATGAAATTAAGCTTATATTAGATTTAAATCAATGAATTTCTGATGTTGCTATGAAATATCTATGGCAGTTGCCAATGATATAGACACTTCTCTATCATATTGGCCCTTGTCCACTTCAATATTTTTGTTTCAATATTCTTATTATAACATGCACTTTTAAAGCCAAAATATCTATGACATAGGGCACAGAGAACATACTGGCAAAACGATAGATTTACCCTTCCACTTCCAATGGCCATAAACTAAGCAAGCACATAAGAAAAGAAACCAAGTATAAATAAAGTTCCACTTTCAATCATATAATAGCAAGTCTGAATGGCTGAGCAACTCAAACTTGAGTCCTAAAGCGCCAAATAAAAATGTTTCAATGCAAGAAACAACAAATATAAAATACCACATATATAATTTCAATTCTATCAATGATCAATTCCTTTCAATAGAGGAGACAGTGGCCAATGCATGAGTTACTTACTGTGACAGTGTACTTGCTTCCCTCAGAAGTTGTTTTATTTGTGCTCGCATCTGGTTCTCTTTTTCTTGCTCGGATCGACTCTGCAGCAAAAGCATACGAACAAAGGAATTGAATGTTGCAATCAACATATCTTACCAACAGAAAATAATGATAACTGATAAGCATTCGAAAATAGTGTCCACTATGTCTCATGAAAAGTTCAAAATCATGTTAGATAGAATTGAGATTAGCTCAATTGTAGTTGTTCCCATTAAAAGATAATCCAAATCAGCACAATATTTTCATAACACCAATGCACATGATTGACAACTTATAAATTTAAGTTCATATATTCTTAAGAGACATATAACCTCTAGAATTATAAACATAACAATATCAATAATATTAAGTTATGCTTCTTCCTATTTAATTTACAACAGAACAGAGCATGCACGAGACTTTATTCAGCTGGACTATGCATGAGATATATCATCGCTAAACGTCAAAAAATTCCAATCGAGAATTATTTCTCCGAAAGCATTATTATTAGCGTAAATGGAGAGAAGAACCTTTTTGTGGCGTTCGATCCAATTTGATCCGAAATGAAAAGCGAAAATGATGAAGAATATGAAAGGTGCTGCTATCGACCTTCGTCGTTCTTCACTTGCTTCCGCTTCCATCATCTTCGTCTTCGATTCCAATCACAAAAACGCTTCCGCTCTTTCACTTCGGTCCTTTCTTCTTCTGTGTTTTTGTTTTAATTTTTGTTTATGCTTCTTTTTGTTAAACTTTTCTGTCACTTGGGCCTAGTTTCGTTATCTTTTTCAAAAAACTTCAAAATAGGCCCAATAAAAATCCAGCAACAACAATCGTTGACCTTTGACCTTTTTAACTCTACAACTCTAATAAGCCTAACAAAAGGCTATGAAATATCTGTAAGGTGAATTTACGAACATGACCTTGGAAGGCGCAGAATATCTACACGTCAACTTCGCGTGGGCGCGTTGCTCATTATCCCGTGGCAACTTGGTAAATTCTCAAACCCCAAAAACCCCAAACTGGTAATTTCCCTCGCCTAACAGCACGCGTCACAAACATTCAAAGCACAACGCAATAGTGCTATTTTCTCCCAAATGGATTCGGCGTCCGCCCAAAACACACACACAGAGGAAGCACAAGCGGATCGGGAGCCAATGATTTCGCATAACGGGGATCGATGACGTGGCAGAAGATCTCAGAGATCCCGCGTAAACCCAAAACTTCAATTTTATTTTATGTTCCGCGATTCCAAAATTTTGTGTTAGCGTTTTCTCTTCGTTGCCCCTACCCTCTCAGGCTTCTTATTCTCGCGCCCAAACCCTTCTTTCTCACAACGCAACACAACGCTACGCACTCTCTCACGAAATCACGTTAGTGTTTTCTCCTTCCAGTCTTTCCCTTTTGCTTTCGTTTTCGCTCTCTATAATTATTTGAGAGCCTTTGTTTATTATTATTATTATTATTATTTATTTGTTCTTTTTTTTCGTTTAGTAGTGACTCGGAAACCCTTGCGGCTCTGACTCGGACTGAGTCTGCGATTTCGCAACTCGTTCTTCGTTCGATTTCGAGTCTTCACGATTCGCTATGCCGAAGGTTAAAGCCGACGCGAAAGCTGCTGATAACCGGTGAGTTTTTTTTTTTTGGAATAAGGATTTGTTCAGTTGGTTTTCACTCCTTGATATGCTAGGTTTACGAAATTGGATTTTGCGATACTGAAACTTCTGTTTTCAGATCTGATTTCAAGTGGTATGAAGTTTGCTGTTTCGGCATAGATTTTTGAAAATTTTTTGTGATTTTCTCGGTCGCGTGTGGTTTTAGGTTGAAGCGCAAAGGCGCTGGAACGGGAAGGAAGCAGGCTAAGAAAGCTAAGGATCCTAACAAGCCGAAGAGGCCTCCAAGCGCTTTCTTCGTTTTCATGTATGTTTTTCAAATTGTTTAGCTACTTCGCTTTTGTTAGAGATTTAACTGTTTGTGGCTGAGATCGATTTGTTTTTGTTTTGCAGGTCTGAGTTCAGAGAACAGTACAAGAAGGAGCACCCAAGCAACAAATCCGTTGCAGTTGTGAGTGTTTATTTACGTGGAATTCTGTTCAGTACTTGTTTTAAAAATTTTTGAAAGAGTTTTCAAATTATTTTTTAGTTTGAATTTTAAATTGTTTTTGACGTTGCTGCTTCAAATCAATTAGGTTGGCAAGGCTGGTGGTGACAGGTGGAAATCAATGTCTGATGCTGTGAGTACTTAAATTCTGAATTTCTTTTTTCGATGCTATTCTATGATTGGTGATTGGTTTTTTCTGTTATTTTTGTAATTGTTTTCTTATATTTTATGGTCCTAATTTGTTTATTACTTTGTGGTTTAGGATAAAGCTCCCTACCAAGCTAAGGCAGAGAAAAAGAAAGAAGAGTATGAAAGGAGTATGCAAGCCTACAACAAAAAACAGGTAACTACATACTTTTTAGAAGTCACAATTCTAATTAATAATCCTTGTTATTTATTGGTTTTTATGTATTCAGGAGAGTAAGGGTGCTTCTGAGGAAGATGAATCTGACAAGTCAAAGTCTGAAGTAAATGATGAGGATGAGGATGAGGTGGAATCAATATATATGCTGATTGCTTTTTGTACTTTAATTTTATCGCTTTTTCATGTTTGATTTGTTGGTATTAATTATGTTTTTGTTCTTTGCTGTTGTAGGAGGATGATGATGACGAGTGAATTTGCTTGGTAACACGGGAAGTTTAACATGGAAATGGGAGAAGCAATTGTTTTCGGATAATTAGGGTTCCATTTAGTATTCGATAGGATTCTTACCCAATTCCAATATCTTGCTTATTATTAGCTTTTTAATTCTTGTTATGCTCTCTCTTTAGGTTTAGATTAGTGAACGATGTTAATTAGGGTTAATAGTATCATGATTATGTACTTATAGTTAACCTCTCTAGTATCTTCAGTCACATACTTGGTTTATCTATTATACTTTTTCTCTTGCCGATTAATTTTCTCAGTCTCCTGAGTTAATTTAGTTTGTTGTCACGGTGAAACGCCGCCAATTTAGCACAGTGAAAACTGAAATGGAAGTAACTGAAGTTTGAACTACATTTTAATTTTACTATTTAGAATTGAAAATTTCATATACTCCCAAGGATTTCCACACAAGATGGTTTTTTGTTCTTCGGATAAAGAATAGAATAGTGTCGGTAGAGTGGGGGGCTTCCGCAATCACTGAACCGATTCTCCTAATATGCTCCCTTTTGTTTGTGAATAGTTTTGTTGTGTTATACGTGATAATGTTTCATTTTTCTCATAATTAAGAGCGCTGCAGTTATATTATACTCTTAAACAGTGATCCTGTAATCGAGTATTTAACCTTTATAGATTTTATAATTCGAGCAACGAGTTCAGTAGGAGCTTTTGCTCGAAGTAGGCTTTAATTGTTTTAAAATTTTAATTTGATTCTTTCATGTTTACTAGCCTGTTTGAAGATTCAAGAATCAATGCAATAATTTACCTTATTCGAAAGATTGTTAGATCAAGTTTCTCCACTCTTTCTCCATTTACATGAACAGTTTCTTAATGCTTTTTTTTTCTGTTCTCATCAACAATAATGGTTGGACAATCCGACGCATTTGGATGTTGACTTGATAATGAGAATCACCTATTCTGAGTTCGGATCTCCTCTTCTGACCCATCTTCTGTATTACTTCAAACTTTCAAAGGATCTTATCAATTCTAGTGACCTATATTATTGTGAAATGCTACTAACAAAATTTCCCACAAGCAAGGAAAGTAAGGGATATGCATGTCTTCCCTTTTCTTTTTAATAAGCTTGGCTTATTTACGTGTATATTTGTTTGTTAATACTTGAGCACTGAATAACAACCCAAAACTAATAAAAATGTGTGCCAAGGAAGGATTACAATTTTAAAGAGAATATACAACACTATAGAACAAACTTAAGTTTTCCCAATAAAAACCGGATAAATTGAATCCACTTATTCAGTGTCTTTTATGAATTTCGTTTATCTTGTTCTGCTATTCGGAGCACTTGATTTGCAGACGAAATTGACTTTGTTGTGTCTTGTATTTCTGTAGTTTTAACATTGAAAAATGACGAACATGCTTCTCTTTGTGTTCTGCATTTTTTTTGTGTTAAACCAAAATATTTGACCTGCAGTTTATTCAAGTTCTCACACAGCTTGCTTTCCGACAGTTTAGCAGCACTTGTTTCCTGCATTATCAGATTTTTTCTTGAATCATTTTTTGTTTCTAATGCACCTTAGGAGATTATTAACAATAGCTAACATTGCACAATACACAATAATCACATTGCACAATCTGAGACAAAAAAAAATAAAAATAAATAAATTCTCAACATAGATAATCTCCAAGATTGCAAACTTTTATTCCCAAGTAGAGATTAAAAATGTTCTTTGTAAGACTCAAAATTTTCGAAAAATCTTATTGTGAACTAATTTTAATTTATTTATTCGTTAAATATTTTAATATCAAAAATTATTTTATTAAAGTTAACTAAATCAAGTTTTGATAATTAAATTAAAAATTTTATCTAATTTTATAATTTTTGGATAATTTTCATATTTAAATTATAAAGTTTAGAATTCGTAAAACAATAAGAATTTACATGATTTGATTTAAATAATTGTGATTTTAGAAATTAATATTTTAATTTTTATGAATAAAGAAAATTAATTAGATTATTTATAGTTATCGAATTAGAATTATTTATTTGGGAATAATTTGTAAATTAATAATTAAATAGTATTTTTTTAAATGTTAGTGTTAGGATAAAACATGTTTTCAATTATTCTATTATTCTTAAATTTATAAAATTGTTATATTATTCATATGAATTTTACCTTAACTCTAAATTCTCAAATAAAACCCTAATTTTAACCAAATTAACCCTAAGAGCAACTCCAATAGTGAGTGCCTTGCTAACTTTTTCTGACACAAATGAATTCCTCACCGTTGGAGCAAAATGGAATGGATTCTTGTACAAGGACCGATGGAACAAAGTTCCTCTAAATAGGGACTGAGAGTAACGATTTGGCAAGTTATTATTTAAATAAATAATTGTATAAAGTTTAATTAATTATATTAAATAATTATATTAAAATAAATGATTATATTAAATAATTATATTTTTATTTAATTAATTATTTAAATAATAATTAAATCATAATTAATTTATTAATAATTATAATAATTAATTAGATTAAATAATTAATTTTTATTTAATTAATAATTTATAATAATTATTTATGTCATAATTAATATTAAATATTATTTATATTATTATATTAAATTAGTCGTTATAAAACTAGCCGTTATAAAATTAGTCGTTAGAAATTAGTCGTTATTATATTACTTTTATTATTAATAAATTAATATTTTGTTACTCTACATATACCAGTTAGATACACTTCTATTCTCACACTTTTTACTATTCTTCTTCATCTTCTTCCAAGTTTCCGTTCGTCAATTATAGAACTTAATTATATTTTTTTGTATTAAATAATTTTACAAATTAGTATAACCCCGAATGATATATTGTGTATTATTGTTATATATGAATTTATTTAATATTAATATCTTTTAATAGTGAATTTTTTTAAATTTAAATATTTAAATTATATTATTGAAAAAAATTAATTACATTAATTTCAAGTATTTTAATAAATTAATTAAGTGGGACCAGAGACTAAAGTTAGTTCCTCCTAATAGAGAAGAGAGAGATGTTTTGAGTTCCTATTTACTGTTTATGAAACAAAAGCTGATGTGGAGTTACTTTTTATGACAGGTGGGTTATAAATAGGGACTGGGATGAGTTCCCTACTGGAGATTATCTAAGCCCCCTAAACTAACCCTAGCCGCCCTTGTTTCCCCGTTCTAACAACATATACGCAGCAGCAGTAAGAAGCAAAAAAAAAAAAAGAAAGAAAAGAATGAAGGAAAGAAAGCTTCAGAGAGAAAAGGAAAAAAAAGAAAGGGAAAGAAAGAAGAAGGGGGGGCACGAGAGGAAGGGAGAGCTGAGAGGATGAGGAGGAAAGGAAGGGAGCGGCGTTGGCAGGACTGGGAGCCGCCGTCGCCGTCGAGTCATTGAGAAAGAGAGAAAAATGCTGCAACTGGAAGGAGAGAGAGAAGCTGCCTTGCGTCTTGCTGTCTCCGTCGTCCTCATCTCGAATCGCCATTATCGCCGGTGCAGGGAGAAGAGCCGTCGCGCCGCCGCCGCTGTGGGGTCGTCGTGCTATCGTCAGAGAGTAGAGGGCATACGCGAGGAAGGAGAAGCCCTGCCTTCGTGTCCGCCGCCGCTGCCTCTGAGTCCGTCTCCGTCAAGCAGAGCCACGGGCAGAGGGGAGATATCCGCGAGGAAGGGAGGACCGCGACCCGTCCAGCCGCCACGCACAGTTGCCGCTCGTGTCGCCGGCGCCATCCTTGTCAGATTCGCTACCTTCGAAACTTCTGGCCGCAGAGGTGAAAGGTATGTGTGTCCGGGTGCCACATTTCCACCAAAGCGTTTACCAGTGCTTTCTGGCATTGAACACTTCCAATATGGGCGACATGGTAAAAACAAGTAAATGTAAATGCTCCTCCGCCCTCTTATTATATCGATCCGGAGGGACATGGTGATCACATGTCAACATCTGCAAATCCTGCACACACATAGCAAAATTACGATTGTGATTACACAACTATCATACGTAATGTAAAAATATCTTATTAAAACATATAATTTTACTGATAATACTAAAACCTTCCCTAAAATAACATATTTCTGTCAACATTATTCTAAAAAAATTAATCCAAAAAAATTATAGAACGAAATTATAACAGTTAACTAATTAATTATTATTACTAAAATTATTACACAAAATTAAAAATAAGTCATTTTTATTACTAATCTATTATATTGAAAAAAATTCTTCACAACACTTCCTTAATTACATTTAAGCACACATATTCCGGATTATTATTTAAACATATAATTCTAAATTGTTAAAATTAATTATAAGACTTAACTCTAATTTATAATATTATTACAAAAATTTATAAACAAGTAATTTTTAATACTGATCTATTATATTTTAACAAAATTGTAAACAAGAATTAATTATACTTAAACACACTTATCTAAATATCATTTAAATATGTATTCCTAAATTTTTAAAATTAATTATAATAGTTAACTAATTAACTATAATTTTTACTATTATTACAAAAAATTCTAAAAAATTATTTTTTTATTTATAATCCACTATATTTACCAAAAATTCAGCCACAAGAATAACGCAAATTAAACATACATATATATTTCTAGCTATTATTTAAACATATATTCCTAAATTTCTACAATTAACTATAACTACTTAATTATAATTTCTAATATTACTCCAAAAATTTTTAAAAACGTCTGTTTTATTTATAACCTATAATATTATAAACCATTTTAAACAAGAATTAACTACATTCACACTTTTTTTAACATTTATTTCTAAATTTCTATCAATACAATTATAAACTGATTCTCAGTTCAAGTTCTAACAACAATAAACTTAACTAAATTTCAAAAATAATAATCAGAACTATGAAATATAAAAAAAAATTAACAAATAAACTTACATAATCAGAATAGTTGAGATATTTTATAATTTGAAGTTCCGGACGATCAATCTTTCTAGTTTGTGATCTCTTTGACATTTCAAATTTTTTGAAAGAGCCCACGGATGAGAAGCACCAAACTTTCAGGTTTTAGGGAGGAAGAATATGGCATGCAACTCATTGGGTGAGAAAGGAAGGGAAAAGTGAGGATTGGAACGCGACTTGTGGGGTTAAAGGGGGCATCGTCTTGGGAAGCCATGAGCATGCGACGCATGGACAACTCTTCCACAACTCGTCGGTCCGCGTGCAATCCACTTCTCGCACGGTCCGATTTGGCCAGGACAACTCGTTCGGTCCGTTTTCTGTGTACACTGACACCATACCCATGTAAAGCTCTCCTCCTTTTCATAACGCCATCACAAACTGTGGCTCCATAATAAAATTAATTTGCGAAGTGTGTGTTTGGATTAGAGTTGGTTAAGGTGGAGTTTGAACGAAAGTGATTTTGTAAAATTGATTTTAGATAGAAGTGATTTTGTGCCAACATGATTTATATTTGGCAATTCTATACTAAAATTGATTTTGATAAAATGAAATTGTTTGGATAATATTAGTCAAAATTACTTCTAGATAGATAATTAGTTAATTACTAAAAAAATATAATATTAAATTATAATGTTCTTTTTTAATATAGAATATTATTCTAAATTTTCAGTTTTATTAGATGGACTGATGTAGACAACAAACATTTAATTACATTAAATATACATTTAAATACATTAAATATACATTTAAATGAAATATGCATTAAATATTCTAAACTAAATATTAAATATAATAATATATAAATAAGATTATTTAGTAAGATAAATATAGTAAGAAATATAAAAATAAATATGGAAATAATATATATTAAGATATAAGGGTATATAGAATAATATAAATAGAACGTATATTCAATCTTTTTTATATTTTTTTAGTATATTTTTTATATAGTATTTTTTATAAAATTCTATTTTAATTTGTTATAAATTTTTACTATTATAATAAAAATTAATATTTATTTATTAAATTAAAAATAACATATAAAATAATATATTTTAATATTCTTTTATGAGTACTCTTAATAATTTTATTTTGTTTACTGTTTTGGTTTTTAACTTTTTACTATGTTTTTATTATTATTTATGATTAATTTTTTATTTAATTTATCGTTTTTAATAGGAACAATAATACATATTATAACAAATTAGAATAATAAACAGTGAACAAGAATTACAATAATAAATTTTATAATGTCAAATAAAAAATATTCTATAATTTTTTAGTATTCTCAGTATTCTTTTATTTAGTATTATTTTAGACTGTAAAATTTTATTACTTATGATTTCATTATTATGTATGGTCAGTTTTTTATTTATTTTGTCATTTTTAATAAGATCAATAATTTATATTAGAATAGAATTACAATAACAAATTTAATAAAAAATTAAAATATAAAAAAAGTTATAAAAATTGAAAAAAAAATTAAAATATTTGAAATGACTTGAAACAAATATGAAAATTCTTTTGCAAAAAACCAATAACATCATCAAAGGCTAACGCACGTTGAAGTGAACGCAGAAGCAACAATTTTTTGCTTCCAGTAAAGGCGCTTTTAGATTGCAAAATCACTTCTGTGTTTAGAGGGAAAAAGGTTGTCGAACATCAAGAAGCAGCGTTCAAAGAATTTCAACGCACTTTTATCCTCTCCAACATAATTGCCAAACACACCCGAAATTAATCAGTCGCAAAAAAGAAGTCTTAAATTAATATTCTAAGAGATGAGAATGAAAGATGGATTGGGGGATTTTTCATACCACATAGGCTCTTGCACGGCTTTCAAGACAGAGAGTTATGGGGGATTGATCAAGGTCTAAAGATGACATGGACTATGGGGATAAGGAAGCTCATTTTGGAGTGTGACTCTCAGGCTATTATATCTATTTTGAATAGCCAAAAGAAGTTAGACAAGCACCCAAATTCCTTAGTTAGAAGCATACAAAGATGGAAACAGAGAGATTGGAATGTCTATTTTGTTAATATCTACCGAGAAGGTAATAGATGTGCTAATTGCTTAGCTCGAAAGAATATCGATCTAAATCAAGGATTTCACTTTTGGGATTCGCCTCCTAAAGAGCTTATCCAACTCCTAGCTGATGATAGAAGGGGAACTTCTTTACCCTGAGTAGTTTGTACTTAGTTTCTTCTTTTTTGGACAATAACCCCGTTTAATACCAAAAAAAAGGATTGGAAGCTGATGAACAATGTAATGTTCTCATAATCGAAGCCTAAAAAAGTAAAGCATAGTTGTTTTTTTTATTTCAAAATGAGTAAACCATGTGGGGGAGGCAACAGGTGCATTGAAAGGCTGGATGGAAGCTGAAAATCCTTAGAATAATGACAAAAAAATTATCCATTCACTATTAAGTAACTCCCACTCACCAACACAATGCCAACTAAAGAAAAGGAAACTTTCGTGTCAATGCCTAGGATATTGCCTATTTCCCACGCCAAACAAACCAGAACACCCTTGCTCAACCTTCCTTTCCTTCAGTGATGAAGTTTTTCTATACCCTCTAATGAATAGTAATTGAACAAGAGAAGAAACCAACTATAAGTGGTCATAATAAAGACCAATAAATAGAGATTAGAATGCATCAGTACTTATACACCTTACTGTTAAATCATTAAAGATTTCTTAAAAATTAAAACTTAATTATAGCATTAAATTTTCTTTAACATCCTGGAAAATACCACTCACACTCAGACCGAAATGAAAAAATCATTCAACTTTATATAATTAATTATAATATACATTTATTTAGAATAAAAATAAAGATTCTCAAAATGCTTTTTTTTTCCTTCAACTCCATTTCCTTTTCTTGAGACTATTATAAGAAACCAAAAAACCCATGAACCTTAAAGAAGTCCAAACAATTACAAGCCAAACAATTTCAACCCACTTTCCAAAAATTCATAATCACACACGCACATTAATCTTTTTAATATATACCGTCAACACACTCTGCTAACCATCTGCTATGACCTGCTACAACCTGTGCTACCAGTCTTTTACGAGCACAGTTCTCCATATACCGCAGAGGAAGAAAGTTACGCGTCGCAACATGCTAACTGCCATAACGGATCCATATGTATGGATGTTTCATGTGATCCATACCAGAGAATTTCCCACACAATAATACAATATACAATAAATTCCTAAATTAATCGGCTAATTCTTTTGGTTATGGAAGAGTTGGGTGTGTTGTGCCGGGTTATGGGATGAGGAGGAGTTAGACCAAGATGTGGGACAACTTTTTTGCTCAGAATTGGTGATAAGAAATCGGACCAAACGATTTCTTTTTTTAGATTTCTTTGAGCAAATCGGAGGGTCCGTTTTACATGGAGTGAAGATATGCAAATAACATAAGGGATATCGGACCATGCGACTTGTACATGTACAAATTTTTTTTTATATTACTTTAAGGAAATCGCATGGTCCGTTTTCTTTGTTAACGAATTTTTGGATTTAGGATGAGCAACTCGCTGGGTCCGAGTTGTGGAGAAAGATTTTTTTATTTTCAATAAAGGAAATCGGATGGTCCGTTTTTATTATTATATAGTTTATTTGAATTAGGTTACAGAAGTCGCTTGGTCCGATTTGTGTGTGTAAATATACACTTGCGAAGGTGTGTAGATCTTAATCCGCCGACCAGATCTAACATTCTTCATCTTCTTTGACTTCTCTTCTTCTTCCTCATGGTCTGGTGTTGAGCTGGTTGGCTTGAATAGGAAAAAAATTGATAGTGAAGTATTTGTGTTTATTTAATTGAGTGAGAAGAATAGATGATAGAGTTCTTTTGAAAGTGTATTATTTTGGTCATATTTTATTGCAGACGCCTGAAGGAGTAAAATTTGTTTGTAAAGATCCGTTGGATGTTGTTATTCCGTTCACAATTTCATTTGAAGAGCTTAAAGGTGTGATTTGTGAGAAGATTGATTCGGAGATGTCAAGAAAAATATCATGTATTTTATACAGATATCCTGTACCAGTATTTGGTGGATTCATTCAATTTCAGACGAAATATATAACGGACGAAGCAAGCATGCAGGAGATGTTTTCAATGTATATTGAAAGTCGTGCTTAAATCTCGTTCATCGAGTTGTACATTGAATTCGAACAATCTGAGGCCGACCGAAAATATTTTACGGAAGGACTACAATAGTGACAGTGAGAAAGAGTTCGAAAGTAATTACGAAGTTGTTGGTCCAAACGGAGATGAAGATCAAGGTGACGGCAATGTGGCTCCGAATGTGAAAGACGTTGAAAATGCACTCGCGAACGAAGTGCCATTTGAGGAGCCATATTTCATGCGAGTTTTGGATTTGGAAGGCATGCATGCTCCGAAATTTTCAGATTATATGAGTGCAGGTACTCGTTTAGCATTTGTAAAATAATTTATTTAGTCAAGTTTAAGATAAACTTCGTTCCTGATGAGGAACTCCCTGAACGAAACCGAACTGTCGTCTAAACCTGTCGGTAGCATGCCATTCAATACACTCAAAAGATACCAACGACACCGTTGCACTCCAAATCACTAAGTGCATGTAGATATTTGCGGAAATTATGTCCGGATCAACACGATCAACAGAATATGCAACCCACAAAAATTGGTAACAATAAAGCAAACAAATAATTAAAATCCAAATAACTAAATCATTAGACCTGACCCAAATACAACGTTAATGCAAACACACATGGCCTTCCTAAAGATCATCCAAGGCCTTCCTAAAATGAGCAAGCTTAAGATATCTATAGATTCGGTCTCCACGCTCCCAGTTACGCCACCTAATATAACGCATCTCATTAACACAATTGGATTCTAAATATGAATATACCAGGTAAATGTAAGATAATATTACCTATTTGCAAGCAGAAAACTGCGGTCTGCGGGGTTCCCTAGGAACCGGCGCTAGATACGGTAGGCGCATCCATGCCCAACACAGAAGAAGTGTTAACGGACCATCAATTTCCTTACAGTCAAAATGTGATGCCCTGCATAAACTCTTGTACAGATGTGCTAGGCATGCTGATCCCAACTGTACTGTCTAATACTAGCAAAATCACTGAGAATAGGCAGATACTTCTAATGGACAGATGTCCCAGACTTGTCTCCAAACAAGATCGTACCGATCAAGAACATGACGTGGCACTTAACGTACACTTGTGTACTGTTTTCATCAATCAACCGTAACCGTTCTTTTAAATTCCGTAGCCACGTAAATTTTATGCCGCTTCCTCGACACTCCAACTTTAACGGTGCGACCACAAATTGGTGCAGACACTCCGCCTGTAAGGCTTCAAAACTACTCAAAGTCATTCCTGTCACTGGAAGAACATCGGTCGAAAGATCGAAGATCATACCCACGTCTTCCAGTGTCACGGCACATTCACCAACCGGAAGGTGAAAGGTATGTGTGTCCGGGTGCTACCTTTCCACTAAAGCGTTTACTAGTGCTTTCTGGCATTGAACAACTCCAATATAGGCGACATGGTAAGAACCAGTAGATCGTAAATGCTCTTCCGCCCTCTCATTGTACCGATCCAGAGGGATAGGGTGATCACATGTCAACATCCGTAAACCCTGCACACGCATAGCAAAATCACGTTTTTGATTACACAACTATCATACATAATGTAAAAATATCTTATTAAAACATATAATTTTACTGATAATACTAAAGCCTCCCCTAAAATAACAAATTTCTGTCAACATTATTCCAAAAAAATTAATCCAAAAAAATTATAGAACGAAATTATAACAGTTAACTAATTAATTATTACTACTAAAATTATTACACAAAATTAAAAACAAGTCATTTTTATTACTAATCTATTATATTGAAAAAAATTCTCCACAACACTTCCTTAATTACAATTAAGCACACATATTCCGGACTATTATTTAAACACATAATCCTAAATTGTTAAAATTAATTATAAGACTTAACTCTAATTTATAATATTATTACAAAAATTTATAAACAAGTAATTTTTAATAATGATCTATTATATTGGAACAAAATTGTAAACAAGAATTAATTATACTTAAACACACTTATCTAAGTATCATTTAAATATGTATTCCTAAATTTTTAAAATTAATTATAATAGTTAACTAATTAACTATAATTTCTACTATTATTACAAAAAATTCTAAAAAACTATTTTTTTTATTTCTAATCCATTATATTTACCAAAAATTCAGCCACAAGAATAACGCAAATTAAACATACATATATATTTCTAACTATTATTTAAACATATCTTCCTAAATTTCTACAATTAACTATAACTACTTAATTATAACATCTAATATTACTCCAAAAAATTTTAAAAACGTCTGTGTTATTTATAACCTATTATATTATAAACCATTTTAAGCAAGAATCAACTACATTCACACTTTTTTTTAACATTTATTTCTAAATTTCTATCAATACAATTATAAACTGATTCTCAGTTCAAGTTCTAACAACAATAAACTTAACTAAATTTCAAAAATAATAATCAGAACTATGAAATATAAAAAAAATTAACAAATAAACTTACATAATCAGAATAGTTGAAATATTTTACAATGTGAAATTTCGGACGATCAATCTTTCTGGTTTGTGATCTCTTTGATATTTTCAAATTTTTTGAAAGAGTCCACAGATGAGAAGCACTAAACTTTTAGGATTTCAGGGAGGAAGAAGATGGCATGCAACTCGTTGGGTGGGAAAGGAAGGGAAAAGTGAGGATTGGAACGCGACTTGTGGGGTTAAAGGGGGCACCGTCCTGGGGAGCCATGGGCGTGCGACGCGTGGACAACTCTTTCACAACTTGGACAGTCCGCGTGCAGCCCACTTCTCGCACGGTCCGATTTGGCCAGGACAATTCGTTCGATCCGTTTTCTGTGTGCACTGACACCATACTCATGTAAAGCTCTCCTCCTTTTCATAACCCTGTCACAAACTCTGGCTTCATAATAAAATTAATTTGCTAAATTAATCACTCGCAAAAAGAAGTCTTAAATTAATTGAAATAAAAAATTTTAATTTAAATAATAAGAATTTACATGATTTGATTTAAATAATTGTGATTTTAGAAATTAATACTTTAATTTTAATGAATAAAGAAAGTTAATTAGATTATTTATAGTTATCGAATTAGAATTATTTATTTGAGAATAATTTGTAAATTGATAATTAAATAGTATTTTTTTAAAATATTAGTGTTAGGATAAAACAGGTTTTCAATTATCCTATTACTCTTAAATTTATAAAATTGTTATATTACTCATATGAATTTTACCTTAACTCTAAATTCTCAAATAAAACCCTAATTTTAACTAAATTAACCCTAAGCCCCCTAAACTAACCCTAGCCGCCTTTGTTTTCCCTTTCTAACAACATATATGAAGCAGCAGTAGGAAGCAAAAAAAAAAGAAAGAAAGAAAGAAAGAAAAGAATGAAGGAAAGAAAGTTTCAGAGAGAAAGGAAAAAAAGAAAGGGAAAGAAAGAAGAAGGGGGGTACGAGAGGAAGGGAGAGCTGAGAGGATGAGGGGGAAAGGAAGGAAGCGGTGCCGGCGGGACTGGGAGCCGCCGTCGCCGTCGAGTCATTGAGAAAGAGAGAAAGAGGCCGCGACTGGAAGGAGAGAGAGAGAAGCTGCGTTGCGTCTTGCTGTCTCCATCGTCCTCATCTCGAATCGCCATCATCGCCGGTGCAGGGAGAGGAGCCGTCGCGCCGCCGCCGCTGTTGGGTCGCCATGCTATCGTCAGAGAGCATAGGGCATACGCAAGGAAGGAGAAGCCCTGCCTTCATGTCTACCGCCGCCGCCTCTGAGTCCGTCGCCGTCAAGCAGAGCCACAGGCAGAGGGGAGATATCCGCGAGGAAGGGAGGACCGCGACCCGTCCAGCCGCCACGCACAGTTGCCGCTCGTGTCGCCGGCGCCATCCTTGTCAGATCCGCCACCTCCGAAGCTTCTGGCCGCAGAGGTGAAAGGTATGTGTGTCGGGGTGCCACCTTTCCACTAAAGCGTTTACTAGTGCTTTCTGGCATTGAACAACTCCAATTTAGGCGACATGGTAAAAACCAGTAGATCGTAAATGCTCCTCTACTCTCTCATTCTACCGATCCGGAGGGACAAGGTAATCACATGTCAACATCCGTAAATTGTGATTACACAACTATCTTACATAATGTAAAAATATCTTATTAAAACATATAATTTTACTGATAATACTAAAACCTCCCATAAAATAATAACATATTTCTGTCAACATTATTCCAAAAAAATTAATCCAAAAAAATTATAAAACGAAATTATAAAAGTTAACTAATTAATTATTATTACTAAAAATATTACATAAACTTAAAAACAAGTCATTTTTATTACTAATATATTATATTGAAAAAAATTCTCCACACACTTCCTTAATTACATTTAAGCACACATATTATGGACTATTATTTAAACATATAATCTTAAATTGTTAAAATTAATTATAAGACTTAACTCTAATTTATAATATTATTACAAAAATTTATAAACAAGTAATTTTTAATACTGATCTATTATATTGGAATAAAATTGTAAACAAGAATTAATTATACTTAAACACACTTATCTAAATATCATTTAAATATATATTCCTAAATTTTTAAAATTAATTATAATAGTTAACTAATTAACTATAATTTCTACTATTGTTACAAAAAATTCTAAAAAACTATTTTTTTTATCTCTAATCTATTATATTTACCAAAAATTCAGCCACAAGAATAACGCAAATTAAACATACATATATATTTCTAACTATTATTTAAATATATATTCTTAATTTCTACAATTAACTATAACTACTTAATTATAACTTCTAATATTACTCCAAAAATTTTTAAAAACGTCTGTTTTATTTATAACCTATTATATTATAAACCATTTTAAGTAAGAATCAACTACATTCACACTTTTTTTTAACATTTATTTCTAAATTTCTATCAATACAATTATAAACTGATTCTCAGTTCAAGTTCAAACAACAATAAACTTAACTAAATTTCAAAAATAATAATCAAAACTATGAAATATAAAAAAAATAACAAATAAAATTACATAATCAATAGTTGAGATATTTTACAATGTGAAGTTTCGGACGATCAATCTTTCTGGTTTGTGATCTTTTTGACATTTTCAAAATTTTTGAAAGAGCCCACAGATGAGAAGCACCAAACTTTCAGGGTTTCAAGGAGGAAGAAGATGGCATGCAACTCTTTGGGCGGGAAAGGAAGGGAAAAATGAAGATTGGAACGCGACTTGTGGGGTTAAAGGGGGCACCGTCCTGGGGAGCCATAGGCGTGCGACGCGTGGACAACTCTTCCACAACTCGGACTGTCCGCATGCAGCCCACTTCTCGCTCAGTCCGATTTGGCCAGGACAACTCGTTCGGTCTGTTTTCTGTGTGCACTAATACTATACTCATGTAAAGCTCTCTTCCTTTTCATAACGCCGTCAAAAACTGTGGCTGCGACGCGTGGACAACTCTTCCACAACTCGGACTGTCCGCATGCAGCCCACTTCTCGCTCAGTCCGATTTGGCCAGGACAACTCGTTCGGTCTGTTTTCTGTGTGCACTAATACTATACTCATGTAAAGCTCTCTTCCTTTTCATAACGCCGTCAAAAACTGTGGCTCCATAATAAAATTAATTTGCAGAGTCGCAAAAAAGAAGTCTTAAATTAATTGAAATAAAATCTTTTAATTTAATCTCATCATGAAACAATATGGTGTACCCATTTTACCCTTGTTGTTTTCGGTCTTAGCTTCCCCAGTGCTTAGCATTCTTGCACACTCTCGGTGGAGTTGTCACTGTTGATGATGGTTCTGAAAACCGACCGGTTCCTTTAAACGACGCCGTTTTGCTATTTCATCAAAAGGGATTCTGAATTCAAACCCAAAAACTAAACCACTAGCCTCCATAGTTCCATCTCAGCTCTTCCTTGAAAACCCTAGCCTCCATAGCGCCGCCGTTCATCTCACCGTCGCCGCCTGGTTCGTGGTGGTCGTTCCCCAATCCTCCTGGTTCGTTGTTCTCGAAGGTCCTCCCCATCGTGTTCGTCGCCGGCTCGCCAGTGTTCGTTGCCAGCTTCCTGTCGTCCGTCGATCTCCCTCAAATCTCTGCTCCCTGCCCTCGCCGAAGGTAACGCCAGGATGCACTAGAATTGTTTAGTGCTTTGTTCTTGGTTGATTGGCTTTGCTCACTGCTTGATAATAAATTTTAACTCTGTTGCTGGCTTGTTCTTGCTTGTTCTTGGTTGATTATATTTGTTACTGGCTTACTGCTTGATGATAAATTGATACCGATTCACTGTTCATCCTTGCTTGTTCTTGGTTGATTAGCTATGCTCACTGCTTGAAAATCAATTTTAACTGTTACTGACTCGTTCTTGGTTGATTAATTCTTGTTATTCTGCTGAACTTGTTAAAATTGGGTTGAAAACTTTATTAATCTTTGTTAAAGCATGTTAATTTTTGTGTTGACCTTGTTAAAATTGTTTTGAAAACTTTGTTAATCTTAGTTAACAAAATTATTTTGATATGGTATATTAAGGCTTAAAATTGTGTTAATCTTAAACACTGATGGATTACATTAAGTCTTAAAATTATATATGGTAAAACTCATTTTAATAAAAACTATGCAATTTTTTATTTTTTTCACTGACAGTGCACAGTCGTTACTAGTCTACATCTTCTCATCACTCTTCTTCTGCTGCTGCTGTTGTTAGATTGATAAGCTTCCGTTTCCCAAAACTCGTCCACCGTGATGCCTTCATCATCGTCAATTTCTCAGGACCTGTACCCTTCCCAAGACGACCTTCTGTACGAGGAAGAGATTCTCCGAAACCCTTTCAGCCTCAAGCTATGGTGGCGATACCTAATTGAGCTAACAAGAACCAGGAGAACCTTCGATCGAGCTCTTTGCGCTTTGCCGGTCACTCAGCATGATAGGATCTGGGAACCCTATTTGGTTTTCGTGAGTCAGAGGGTGTGCCCATAGAGACTTCTCTTCGGGTTTATCGTAGGTACTTGAAGTATGATCCTTCTCATATTGAGGATTTTATTGAGTTTTTGGTGAATTCTTGCTTGTGGCAGGAGGCTGCTGAAAGGTTGGCTTCGGTTTTGAATGATGGCACGTTTTTCTCGATTAAGGGGAAGACTAGGCATAGATTGTGGTTGGAGCTGTGTGAATTGCTCACTAGACACTAGGCATGCTAATGAGGTCTCGGGGTTAAATGTGGATGCCATAATTAGGGGCGGAATTAGGAAGTTCACTGATGAGGTTGGCAGGTTGTGCACGAGAAGGCAAGGGATGTCAACTGTTGTGACTGTTAGGGATTTTGGTGTGATTCACAGTTTGAGGAGAGCATGCTTGCTTACAAGATGGAGTAGGAGATGGGAATGAGTGATATAATGGTGAAGAAAACGGTTTTGGAGATGGGGAAGAGGAGGATGTTCGGTTTAAAGGGGAGGATTTTGAGAGGAAGATCTTACATGGGTTTTGGTTGAACGACAAGAATGACATAGACTTGAGGTTGGTATAGATAATATAGATAAAACAACTCAATGGAGATTGTGAAAATATTAAATCACTTCAAAATTTTTAATTTCACCTAAAATCTGTGTTTATCATATCGTATCTTTTTGTTCTGTTTAAAATCTAAAACTCACTGCTTGAATTTTTAATTTATTTATCTTATCTTATCTTAAATAAATAAAAGATTCAGGCAGTGATTTTTAAATTTATTATCTCTATATATATGTCCGCCCTGTTTTGAAATTCTGAAAATCTTCTTCAACCTCGCATCTTCAGTGTTGCAAGAAAACTTCCATTGCCGTCCTACTCAGCGCTACATCGGCGACGTTCGAAGAAGAAAGTTTTCAACGTCTTATTGTCCAGAGTGTGAAGAAAGCGATTGTTGTTACACACAAGTCGCATTAAAAATTTTCAACTTCAATCAATTTGTGTCGTTTGCCTTCATTCAAGTGGAGATGGTGGGGATCAAGAGAGATAGTGTGCAGATGAGGAAAGCTGCGAAAAAAATTGGACAGGGAAAGAAAGGTAATTATAATTTATATCACCTCAGTTTTGGTCTAATTCTACAGAATTTTATCCTTTTATTAATTTGTGAGTTTTTTGTTTTTTTTCTCCAATTCTAGATTTTTAGGTATCGTTCCTTGACGTTAATGTGTGAGTTATTACTTTAGTTTAATTCTTGATTGGAATGTTATTTTACAGGCAAAGAAAGATTCCATGAAATCGATGATGAGGAAGATCGTGTGGTACCACCGCTTAAGCTTGTTAGATTTCGTTGTCCAACATTAATTCACTCAAGTTTCGTGCGAAAATTAGAAAAATTAGAAAATAAAAAGTATGGCTTTTTCTTCTTTTCCTTTTTTATTAAAAAAAAAATATTTTATATGATACGTTTATTTTTTATATTTATTATTATACATTTTTGTTTTCTTTTATTATTGAAGAGCTTGTGTTAGAGAGGAAGGATTATCGGCTTTTATTAAGATCTTTCTCGAAGGATTTGAAGACAGTATTTTGGAAAACTAGTAAGGCTATATACTATTAATTCTTGTTCAATTTTCCTAAATAGATTTGAATTATTAATGAGTGCTTTTTTTTACAGCTTCATCACTTACTTGGAGCAAATGTTAAATTGCCTTAAAAAAGGTTTGACTAAAGAGAAACAATTGGCTTCTCAAGCTCTTGGTTCGTCTTAAACTCTTTTTCTCAATCATAATAATATTTAATAGGCTTATTGACTTTTATTTTTCTTACTCAATAACTATAACCTAATTTGATGTTTTAATTTATATGAAAAATGAGTTCAGGGTTAATGGCAATATCAGTTTGTGAGACTGAGAATGCAGACGAAGTATACAGATACACAATTTCTCAAGTTACTAAACTGCTTCGAGTTCCTGACAAGGTATTTTAAGATACAATTTCATAATGTTTTTTAAGTTGTTAATATTAATAAATAAATATTTGTTTACTAAAATAAAATAAAAAATTATTATTTCCTCAAACATGATTTTTTAACTTTAACTCCCTAAATACGATTTTTTTTTGGCATTTGGGCAAGTTCGCCGCACCTGAACTCTATAAAAATTATAAAGTTGGTCTTATCCCGGCGAACTTCACTTCAAATAGATCATATTGTTTGAAAAGTTAACAATGGTAACCATTGTCATCGTCTCCAAAGTACATGATAGTACACAAAAATATACAGGAATAAGTCATATTTTATTTTTGGAAAATAGTTTTTTTTTAATTTATAATTAAAAAAATCCTTTTTAAATATGGCTTATTCCGATGTACCTGTGTATTTTTGGAGACGGTGATAATTGGTGCCATTGTTAAATATGGCTTGTTTTTTAAATTTATAATTAAAAAAATTCTTGGAAAAGTTATGCTTGTTTTCTGTGTATTTTTGTGTACTCCTATATACTGTTTGGAGATCTAGATACTATTTTGGAGACGATGATATGGATTAAAAACATGAATTTTTAAAAATTTGAGTGGAGTTCGCCGTCGAATTTGCTCTAAAAAAATCGTATTTGGAAAATTAAAGTTCAAAAATTGTGTTTAGGAAAATAATAACTTTTTTATTTTATTTCAGGAAAAAATCGATAAATAAATAAACCAATAAATATAATATATGAAAAGATGTTTGAAATTTAATAAAATCTTAATCTCTATGCAGCTTTTGGAACCATGTGGCTTTATTGCTCTTGTAGAGTGTTTGGCCATAGTCACATCTTTCTGTGCAAGCAATTCAGTGGAAATTCAAGCAGCCATGCAAGTGATTTGGGAATATATTTGTCCTAAATCCAAGGTTGGTGTACGTACTTTAATTTACTCAAAAATCTTTAGTTAAATTTTTATTAATTGAAGTATGATCTGTTTTGTATATATTTATTATTACTTAGAAGCTTTTCTTTTCTTTCTTTTTATTTTTTCAGGCACTTAAAAACCAAGTCTCTGCTACTACTCTATCAACATTAATTTATGCTTGGATGTTTTTACTTACAAGAGTATATAGGTTGGAAATCATCTCCGGTCGCTGGCAAGGGTAAGTCCATTAATTTTCTATTTTGTATAAGAGTTTTAATTTTGATGCATTGAAAATATAAAAATTAATTTTTTCAAATATGATAATACATGATTGGATAAATTTAAAAGTTAATATTTTTTATAATGTGACAATATATGATCGAATTTCTATGTAAAGTTGTAAACTTCTTTGTAAGGATGTTAAAGACTTAGCTATTTTTATTATTTTTATCTGTAGTTATTTTCGGACTAGATTCAGATTATGCTTTGGGTCACTTGATCCACTTCCACCCCAAAGTTATTTTTTATAATAAAAATATATATTTTAAAGTAAAATTAGTAATGTCATATTATACTTTTATATTTCAATTAATATTTTTTATATTATATGGTATTATTTTTACTTTAAAATAATTTATTTTGTATAAATATAATATAACATTTATTAAATTTAATTTTTAAAAGTAAAATTTTATTACTTTAGTATATAGAAATTATAAATTTGTGTATACTAATTTTACATCGGATTTATCTAGTTAATCCGATTTATTTCGAATTGTTTTCGAGTCGAGTCGGGCCAAAATAGACCTGATGCTTTTCTAGGACCGGGTTTAAATCTAATTAAACCCGACCTCGCCCATAAATACTCCTACTTCTTCGATACATGAAAATTAAATCCTCAATACAATCTTAATTGTCATAATTTAACTTTGCTTTAATTAATGATTCTTGATGCAGGGTAATTTCTCGGTTCTTGACATTACTCAAAGAAGATGCAACTTGCGTTGCTGCTGGTGAAGCATTAGCTTTGATATTTGAGCGTGATAAAGTTGACAGATTTTTTGTTAAAACTGAAGAATTATTATCAGAGTCTTATGATGGATTAAGAAAATACATTAAAAACATCATTTTGAAGCAACTAGAGAGTACTTCAATGGAAGCTAAAACTGCACCTCCTCTGAAACAAATGTTCAACAATGCTGCTAGAACCGACTGGGACGTCTTAATGTACTTTAAGGAAGATAAACGTCCAAAATATTGTGAAATATTTGATGGACAAAAATTAATTCTAACATCATGGACTTCAATTACACAGGTATATTAAACAATATTTATTCATTGTTTACTTGGTCCTAGTTTGTTCTTGATTTTGATTTATTTCTAACACTTTTTTCTCTTTTATGAATAGTTCAATTTCCTCAAGAATTTTGTGGGAGAAGAAGAATTTTCATATTATTTGATGGTTAGCTTTTAAAAAATCACTACATAATTAATAAATAACTCTTATTTATTATCAAGTATTTGATTTTTTTTATCGTTGTTATATTAGGAAAACGAAGTCATTCAAGAATTATTTGCATTTGTACCCTATTATGAAGAGGAAGAAACTCCATGTCTATATGAACCTATCGAAGAAAAGGTTAGCAAAATAAATTTTGTTTTTCTTGGATAAATTTAATTTTTGAATTTACTAATAATTTACTTCATTTCTAACAGATTGAAGCAAAGGTATATCTCCCTGGTACTCGAGGGAAAGATCCTGAACTATTAACAAGAAGTCAAATAAAGAAAGAGCGAGAACAGGTATAGTAGCCAAACTTCTTTTTTACCTCATATCAGTAAAAATAACTATTAAACTCATCTTTTCATTTACATATATATTTTTTTTTGTTACTTTATCATTTCATGATTCTATCTTTCAGACAAAGTCAATTATTGATAAATCAAGGACCAAACTTATGAATAAAAGGCGAACATTTGCAGAGGTGATTTTTTCTTTTTCCACCATGATCTTCTCCATATATGAAAATATGTTGATTAACTAATTTATACTTAAAAACTTATTTTTTCTCAGGAGAGAAAAGGCAAGGGATATTTCGAAGAGGTTGAGAGTGCAGTAACTCTGTTTGGACTACTTTTTTAGTGTTTTTTTTTCTAATTAAGTAATATTTAATTTTGTACATGATTAACTTTGGAATAATCCTTTGGATTTTCAGTTATTTAGTATTATTAGATTAATGATTTTTCTCATAATTAAGAGTGCTGCAGTTATATTATACTCTTTAAACAGTGACCCTGTAATTTAAGTATTTAACCTTAAATAGATTTTATAATTTGAGCATCGAGTTCAGTAGGAGCTTTTGCTTCGAAGCTTGCAAGGCCTTAATTGTTTTAAAATTTTAATTTGGTTCTTTCATGCTTTACTTAGCTTGTTTGAAGATTCAAGAATCAATGCAATAATTTACCTTATCGTAAGATTGTTAGATCAAATTCTTAATGCTCATTTTGGTCCTGTTCTCATCAACTCGGCTTATTTACACGTATATTTATTTGTGAATATTTGAACACTGAATAACAACCCAAAACTAATAGAAATATGTGTGAGGAAAGGTTCACAATTTTAAAGAGAATATACAAAACTATAAAACAAACTTAAATACAAGTTTTTTTTCCCAACAAAAACCGGGTAAACTGAATCCACTTGTTCAGTGCCTTTTATGAACTTCGTCTATCTTGTTCTGCTGTTCGGAGCACTTGATTTGCCAATGATGAAAATGACTTTGCTGTGTCTTGCATTTCTGCAGTTTTAACATTAATGCCCTGCCAAATCATAAGAGTAAAATGTGAAAAATGAAGAACATACTTCTTTTTTTGTGTTCTGCATTTTTTTTGTGTTAAACCAAAATATTTTACCTGCAGTTTGTTCAAGTTCTCACGCAGCTTGCTTTCCGACAGTTTAGCAGCACTTTTTTCCTGCATTATCAGATTTTTTTTGAATCTTTTTTTGTTTCTAATGCATCTTAGGAGATTATTAAAAACTTCAAGTATGAATTATGTGCTAAAGCACAGTTTTCTCACTACTCTATGGTGGTCTAGCCAAGAAGTACTCGATGATTAGACAAAATATAACAGAATCTTTGTCAGAATTTACGGCGGCGATTCAATAACAAGTGGTGGGATCAACCCTTTCGTTGCAAGGCCAAGGAGTAAGGACAATGTCACCTCATTCTGGTGACAAAGTTCTAGTTCTCGAATATTTTCCGAGTCTAATTATCGATCAAAAAGTTTGTGTTAGTTTTTTCAAATGGTAGTCGCTAGACCTACGAAACCACGATTACTTGATTAATAAGTTTACTGAGATTAACTAACTATGATGACTGAGAAGCTCGCATAAGTAGATGGATTGTTATGTGATGAAAATGGAAATTCCATGCATGATAGTGATAGAGGATGCATACTCAGGAAGATATATATTACTTACATTGGAACAAGAATAAGAAGAGAATCCATATTTTTTCTTAATTTGATCAACTGTTCCGGCTTGCTCTTCTTGTTGATCTTCCTTTGCTGATGTTTTGTGAATGTTTCCCTTCATCTCTTTCAACTTACCTGCATTTGGATGCTCAATTAAACTAATTTAGCTAGTGTTCAGTGTTTAATCGTCTTCATTTATATCTTACAAAGCAAAAGTTCTTAGCTAGTTAGAATTGATTTTGATGTAAAGTGATTTATGTTTGGTAGTTCCTAAAACTTTCCACTTCTCCCAAAATCAACTGAAGAACATGAGAGAATAATTGACTCACAAGAAGTAAAACTGAATTGAGTCATTTTCCCGCTAACCTTTTAGAGCATGAAACTTTCCAGCCAATTTCTTCTTGTTAAGAGCTCCCAATCCCAATTTGTTTTGTTCTCTGTGTTTTTCTTGATGATCATCTATGTCAATGTCATCTATACAAGAACAATTAAGAACATTTCAGATTGTATATAGAAATTCTATGAATACAGACTCATGCCTTAGATAATGTAAGTATTTATACCTATATTTAGATCAAGATCATCTTCATCAGCAGTCAGGTTATCATTATTATCTGCCTCAGAAGGAAAATTTGGATTCGAAAAGATGACTGAGAGTTCCTGGATACTCTCTTTAGAATCTTCTGTTTCCGGAATCAGGGCATGCTTTTCTTTACCACCGGTGAGATCTTTGATAACTGAGCTGAATATTCCCTAGGGAAGCCAAAGAGCAAAGCAAGCACCATTACTTCCAAAGATAATATCAGCTAAGAATGGATCAAGTGAGGAGAATATGATATGAAATCTAACTCAATAGGGTAGTTTGTCACAATCCATTGCTGTAAATCTTTTGGGCCAACAGATAGTTTGCAAAGTTTAATAAAGTTTGTGTGTACCTTTTTCTTTTCCTTATGAATGGCTTGGCTAGGGACAAGCTCTTCTTGTGATGCCATCCTTTCTTTGCTGTAGATGGTGCTGACAGAATCCAAAAGCCTAGAATGAAGTCAAGCAATTTGTGAGAATGAATTACTTAGATGCATGGATGCTTCAAATTAGTATTTTAAGTTAAATATTCATATATACTATCTTCTTTCTCATACTATCTTCTTTAGTATTTTAAGTTAAATATTCTCCTAGTTTTATATCATATATTTGTTAGAAAGGTAAGAGAGAACAGTAGAGAAAAAGTTTGTCCAGTTATGCGGAATGATACAATATAGAAGCATATTTATAGGCCCTAAAAGAATCGAAATAATAAAGACGTAATATCCTATAATAAATATTCAGATATGCTAAATAATGTTAATTGATCTAATTGATCCTAATTATACTTTAACAAAATAGAATATTCATATTGCCCTCAAAATAAATAGAACTTGAAAGGAATTATTTTGATTCAACCAGCGCGATTTAGTAAATTAGTTATAGGAACCGATTCTATAAATCCATAAAGTTCTCAATGGAATAATTCATTTTATTATTAATTAAGAATTTTGTATATAGCTAGAACAACTTCACAAATTGCAAATATTAATTTGTTAAGAATGAACCGAATTGAAGCTATAGTATCATCATTAGCTAGAATCGAAATATTCGCGAGATCGGATCACAATTTGTATCGATTAAACAAATTGTTGGAATTTCCAAAGTGATACATTCTCTAAGAGTGGTATACTCCTCTTATTGATCAACGATTATGAAAATATCGGGTAAGTCAGTCATGTATTTAATGCCACCCAAATAGATTTCTAAGTACTATAACTGTCTCTTCAAAATAGGGTAAACTATGGATTCTGCCCCTTTTTTTATCTGTTCTCAAGGACATGAACTTATGAAATCTCGTTTCTGTACTATACTATTTAGTTAATATGCCGCTGAGCCATTTTTTATTAACATAATGACAACTAGCTCTTGTTGCGACCTGTGCTATTAAATCCGCATCTTTATTTTTTGTGCTAACAAGTAAAAATTGTTTTCCCTTATTTGCCGCATCAAAAACCAAATCACAAGCTTTTCATAAAAAGCCAGCCGTTTTGTAAGATTTAGAATATGAATACCTTATGTTTTGTTTTTGGATATATAAGGTGTCAAAAAATATCTTTAAATTCCCAGTGTTCCATATCAGAAACGAGTTTTTAAGAAACTACTAGAGTTTTGGTTGAAAGGTCTGTAAGAGAAAGTTGTTTTGGGGGAAATGATACCTGTTGGTATCGGATTCAAAATGGAAACACTCTCCAACTCTGCCCCCAACGCCGCCACCACCACCACCTCCAATGACGGTGAGAAAGCGACGGCCGCTCAGGTGATCACTCCTGAATTTAGGCTTGCAAATCACTTATTACTCTCGAAATCACTTGCAAATCGAATTGAAGGACGTGATCATGGCTAACACACTCTACTTCAAAGGATTATGGAGAGATAGTGGCACCTTCAGAGAAAAAGATACACAGGATGGTGACTTTCATCTCTTGGATGGTGGTGGCTCAGTGAAGGTTCCCTTCATGGATGGAAGTCACAACCATTACGCCATTGCTCATCATTATCAAGATTTCAAGGTCCTCAGTCTTAATTACAAGGAAGCCAACGAAAATGGCCCCAAAAGGATGTACGCCATGCACATTTTTCTTCCTGATGAAATCAACGGCTTGCCGGCTTTGGTCGAAAAGGTATGTACTGAATCTGAATCTCTTGAAAACATGCTCCCGAACGGTTATAAAAACTTAGGTGTGTTAAAGATCCCAAGATTTAGGCTATCTTTTATGGTTGAGGCTTCTCCAATGTTAAAGAAGATGGGTTTGGTGTTACCATTCATGGAAGGAGCTTTGACTGAAATGGTGAGGAGAGAGCTGCGTATATTTCCGACATTATCCAGAAATGCATCATTGAAGTGAACGAAGAAGGGACCAAAGCTGTTGCAGCTGGAAGGTTGCAAATACCTACCACTGCAGGAAGAGGAAGAAGAACAAGGGAGAAGCCTCCTCCTCCTTTTGACTTTATTGCAGACCATCCATTCTTGTTTCTGATCAGAGAACAATTTACTGGAACTGTTCTTTTTGTTGGTCAAGTGCTCAATCCTCTTTACGGTTAATGCCATGGTTATCAATATACCAAAAACCTCAAATTACTAGGTTACTGGTGAGTTATTGGTCCAACTTTATGATATGAAGACGATTCGATGCGAATGCTAATTGATCTAATTGATCCTCATTATACTCTAACAATATTAAAGCCGACTTGTATCTTGTAACTTCTAACTTCTAAGCACAGTCTTATCCTCGTATATGGTAGTATTTTTGTGGTTTATTAAGAAATTACCTGAAAATTTTTCTTTGGACCAATGCTGAGAACACAAGAATTTCTTGATCACCACTAACCTGTAAAAATGGAATTTGGGTCAATTACTTGAATCAAACAAATGTATAAGCTTTTACAAGTAAAAAAATATGGCCATACCAAAACAAGATCTCCTCTTGATGAACAACACATCTGGATGTCAGAAAATGATCCAAGTTTTGGAGGTGAATAGTTGAAACCTCTAATAGAAGTCTCCACAATCAAGGATAATTCCGGCAAAGACCTAAATATTTGAAGTGTGTGTCTAGTTATAAAACATTTCGCTAAAAAGGCGAAATACTTGACGTGCAAGCCAGAAATTATGAATAATTTAAGTCATAATTTGTGTTATATACTCTTCTCTTTACCTTAATTCTACTTTTCCATTGGTGAAAAGGAGCGTAAGGCCAATATCATTATTGCTGTGAAATGTTGATGCCCAGCAACATGAAGAAGAATGAAACTTCTTCTTATAGAGCACCTTTTTTGTTCCCTGTAATGCAAGAAAAGCATTGTTGCAAGCATTGGCTAACAAATAATTTTCTTGTTAGACATGATTCTGGATTGTTATTATGGCATCATGCATTAAATTAAATTACCTGAACAGCATGAACTAATGAATAGACATACAAAGCCTTCTCAGAACAAAGCAGAATATGTGATTGCTTTGTTGTTGCATCCTCACTGTTACCCTGTCCATCTGTGTACAATGATATTAATAATCACCTCTATCTTTCTGATAGTTTGCTTCATAAATATCAGCATTCAACAATATTATTAAACTATATTGATCCTAAACAGAATAAGCATCTGCATTGAGTTCTTGATAAATTTGATCATTATGTTATCTTTTGTATAGGCTTACCCAACACCTGCATAAATAGAGCTCTAGAGGGCTTCTTTGGATGAACACTTCCATTGCCAAGTGTGTTTCCAGTTTCACTATCAAGTGCAAGAATAGATGAGTCCTTTGTTCCGACCACTAGAATGTTCTTCGCAAAACCCTGCAGACTGCATGTTAGGAAGTGTAGATCGACAATGCCGGCGGATATTTCGCTAGCAATGTTTTTCTGATACAGCAATGTTGGTCCATCCATGCTAAAAACTGAAACCTGTAACAAACAATAGTTAAGGAACTAAAAATCCAAACAAATGATAAGGGTTAATATAAATGCAAAACTCACATATTTTCTTACAACTCAGGTATCTGACCTCAAATTCATATCTAAGGATACTTTTGGACAATGAGCGAAAAACACATTTTCAAGATTGAAATAAAAAGGTATAAAGTATAATCTCACATGTCCTTGATCAGAACCAACTGCAAGATGTGTTGAACTGTGATTTATGTTCATAGAAAGCACAGCACCATTAGTCTTCAGAACTTTTACACTCTGGATTATATGATCAGTTCCTTTCTTTGAACCGCCTGCACAAAGAGGAATCGAAATGAAAGTTGCTGTTAATTAAAATATTTAAGAGTTTTAGCTTTCTGATAACAAAGAAAATTCTATATTCTATGTCATACCAGTAAGAGACATGAAGCTGTTGGTAGTATATGGTTCAGGTTTGAATCTAAATAAGCGAACCTGTTAATCATGTTTATGGAAAACATATTATAACTAGGAAAGGATGAAAATTTAAGAAAATGATCACAATGTATCATCGAAGAAATCTAACCGTTCCGCTCTGATCACCAGAAACAAGAAGAGGATATGTGCTATCAAAAAATAATGCTGTCAAGGGTATGCCACTTAAAGAAAAATCATTTTCACTCTGCATTAAGATCAAGGAAAAAGATTAAGAAAAGAACTTATGACTGAAATTATGCTAACTATTAAGTTCTAAATCATGAATATGGAAAAGGGGACTTGATTACAAACTTTTAAACTAACTATAAAGATCCAATTGAAAATTAATTGAAACTATTGGGATGTCTAGGATAATTTAACCACGAAAAAATATTACCTGTTGCTTTAACTGCAGAATTGGGATGAAAAGGGGACATGAAGCATCCCAGAAGTTTAGAGCACCATTGCTGTGTCCAGTTATGTACAGATTTTGAACTTTTGAGAATCCAGTAAACTTTGCGGAACTCATCAGTGTAGACCCGTCCTTTTGATTAGTTTCGACCGTAATAAGTGGTGGATAATTTTTTATCAGCTCTCTATAATACTATGTCACCATAGAAAAGAAAATCACAAACAAGTACATTAGTATAGAAGATGTAAATTTCAAGAAAGAATGAATATATGGATTAAATTTCAGGAGCACTCATTAAATGTGCTTCATAAGTATGCAAGTATTTCTTGCAGACTATGCAGCTTAATGGAGTGTCCGTGCTTCTTATGTCGAGTGAAAAACAATCCAAATTCATAACTCCTATTAATTTATTACCTCCTCTTCAATGTTTAATACATCGGTAGTGTTGGATATGAATTTTGAAGTTGTGATGCTTGAATCTGCAAATGGTAATTTCACAGTCACTTCCTTTGGAAGTGAGGGTGAGGACTTGGATTGGCTTTGTATCAGATATCTTTCAATCAAGCCATCATCATATTGATATATATGGCCTGATTTCCCAATCAGAATCAAAGATTCTTGTCTGTGCTTGCTTTGTTCATTTGAAGTTGCTGATATGAGCTCCATGGCAACACAACTTTCAGACAAATGAAGGCCCAACTTAATCGTGCGAGATTCTATGTTCTCATTCAATAACACTACCTGCATCATAGAAAGTTTCAACCATGATCTCAAGAATTTCTATCTAGGTTAATTACTATAGAACTTTTACTTATCTAGGATAGAAATTCTGAAAAGTTAGTATGAAAATTAAAGAAATAAACCTAGAAGCATCTGAAAGTATTTTGAAGAATCCGGTATCACACAAATCCGATACAAACAAGCAATTCTGATAATATTTTCAGCAAAAACATGCGAATACCTGCAATGAGTTTAAAGAAGATGCATCATCACAATCTCCCATGACATATAATCTACTAGCCTTCCCTTCAGCATAAATCCATTTCATTGATCCTATGGGAATTTTCTCTGACTTGTATCCCAAGTTAAGTTTAAGAAGAGGAGTGTTCTGTGTAGTATTATGATCCGGCGCTGATGCTGAACTGTCTCGTCCGATGTTTAGGGAAGGGATACTCCAAACGAAGATCTCTCCGTTGTTGTAGCCTACAACAACTTTGCTTCCAAAAGGACATGACCAACATGCAGAAGAAACTTTCTTTGTTTCACTATGGAGTGGTTGTGACATGTTTCCACCAGTTTTGAAAACAGTTTTGCTTTCTCTAATATCCCACAAAATTATCTGGCCATTTCTAAAGATTATCAGAACCCTGCATTGAAACAAAAAACAGAAACTTGAATTGACTGAAATTTTTATACTGCCATCGTATCAAAATTAAGTCTTTCCGTATGCACTCGAGTGTATAATAGTACAAAAGTTTTCAATCAAGTTCTTATAGCTTAAACATTTCAAATTCATTTCCAATATTTTGTACAAACATTTTTCAACCAGGTCCATAAGAATTATCACAAAACTTTATAATGTGTGAAAACTTTATATGGCAATGTATCATTTGGTATGTACTATGTAGGTTTCATCACAAAATGTTAGAACTAGGGATCCAATTACAAACTTCTATATAACTTATAGAGACTTGATTACAAACTTTAAAATTATAGAGACCTAATTGAAATTTGTGGAAAATCTAGAGATAATCTTGAGAGTAATTTCACCTTTTACTTTCAGCTGCTGGTTGAGGCAGAATATGTGTCACAACAGTATCATCAGGCACTTCAGAATCTCCTAAATAATGTGATTAAGGAACTTAAGCTCAAATAATTAATGAATCAATGTTAATCAACTATTCTACAGCAAAATAGATACTAATGTATCTCAAATTCTCACCGTAAGAAGCCGAGAGGGGTATTGTGTACTGCATTTGAACCATATGCCAAGGTTCTTGATCAATCTTCAACACTGAAATATTACCATTAGAATATCCAATGTACCTGCCAATGGAAAAATGCATATGATAAATTTTGGACCTCCCTCAAAAATTAATTTTTGATAGTTTAGCATGAATTGTGCATATTATTACTTACATATATAGGCTATGTTGTATGACTGCAAAGGAAGTGATTTCTTCCTTCACAATGTAAGCATCTGACAAAAGTTTCTTGTCTATGTCCCAAACCTAAATATGATATTTCTTAGAAGAATCAATTAACTTACTAGCACATTAATTTTTTGCTTTCGATATTGTAATGTAATGTAATATCAGTGCAAAGGAATTTTACATTGTCAACCAATAGAAATTTTAAGGAAGTGTCAAGTCAAGATACATGACCACCAATTATAACTATCTACGATTATTTGCTATCTATTAGTTGACCTGTAAAACTGTTTCGCACTGTCAATTCATAGAAATTATTCTCAACAATGCAATGCAGAGGCAGCTAGACAAATTGTTATAAATGCAAGAGAAAGTTAACTTGCCTCAATATGATTATTGGAAGTAACATTTATAAGAATGCCTTGGTTCTGGATGAACTGCATTATATCAAATGTGAATGTCAATGTGAGTGTTACAATACAATGCATACTTATATGTGTATATAACTTATATATAGGGAAATTTGATCATGAAAAGTAAGGGCCATCACCTGTAAGAACTTGCTAGGCAATGGCTCACTAGATTCAAGTAGGCCTTGGGAATTACCTTTACCATATAGTTTAATCCGACCATCCCTTTTTGGAAATAAATCTCAACACAATCAGTTTCGACTTGAAGCTTATGAGGACAAAAAAAGGATCTCATTTAATAACACTTAACATGTTCAAATATTCCATTTCCATGATAGATTTCACATAGGAAAGAGTACAACAACACAAAACCAGTTAAGTAAAAAGAATTATCCACGAAAGACGACAAAGTTACTCGTGAAAGAACAAAAATTCTTCAAATACACTCAAAAGACTCGTTGACAAAACTATTGAAAAGACTTAGAATTAGGCTAGGGCCAAGGGGAATGAATGAAATTACTTTGTTGAAATGGCCAGTATCATGTGAGTATTGTCAAAAGCAAAGTTTGCAGCACCAGATGGCACCCCATTATGAAATAACAACCTTGGATCCACATCACTTGCTTTTAATCCATCTGAGGAATTTCCTCCTGGCTGCAACCATGAATGCAATGCAATGTTAAGTCTGTATTTGTTTGAAGTTTGAAGTAAGCTAAAGATAGTTGGTATAGATAGTAAAGATTCTATATGTTAGTACTAAGAATTGGACTCAGATTCTTGTGAAATCTAACTTTGTTCTTTACTAACTGTGCCAACGATCTTTAGTAGTAGATTCATGTAAAGAACTATGCAACTATCATCGTTAGATTGTAGAACTATTCCCTATCAAATTATCAATACTATTTTCCAACACTTGTGTGAAGAACTTCAACTTCTATATTACCATCACAATCACCACTATTCACCACATTTTTACCAAATATCAAGTGAATTTTTTATTTAGCAGAAAACAACCATTATAGTTCAGTATAATTATGACAATATGTTACATAACTTTTAATAATAAATTTTCGAAGCTATCAAACTCTTCAGTAAAATAACTAAAGAAGTTCAACTAGCTACCAACTGTACTAAAGTCTCTGATTAAAGTAGCAAAACACTTGTTCTATCAGGCTGCATTTGGAAGGAAATCGGAGACCTAAGAGATTGAGATTTTCTGTATTGTATTTGGTATAAAATATATTAGATTAAATTATGTTTTGATATGATGTTTAATTTAAGATAAATATAAAAATTAAGAGATAAATTTAAAATTTAAAAAATTAAATAAAAATATTTTTTTAAAAAAATATTATTAAAATTTCAATCTCCTTACTAAATCTCCACTTTCTAAGCACAGGAGAGACTGAAATTTTAAGCTCATGATTCAAATTTAATTCCAATCTCTAACCATCAAACACTATCTCATAGTCATAGACACAAAATAGATTAATTGAATATGCGAATATGGGACTCCAAATTTTTGAATCCACAAAAATGAAACTAAAATCTTAGTCCAATTCCATTGCTTGTTGGGACACTTGTTTAGTTCCCTGAATCCCAGGGCCTTGGATTCTGGTGGGGAGAGTAAGTGAGTACGTTTCATAGAATTAGAAACATTAATGCAAGAAAAATGGGTCCACACAAAAGACCTTCTAATTAAAAATACCACCGACCACTGTTCTCAAAGTTGGATAACACCGTATCTTTTTCCAATCTTCACTATTTGGTCAACAATTCAGCATTAAACAGTTAATATGACTTTTTTGTATATGTACTAAAAAGAATTTTTCTAAACCAATTCCTATTTATATTCGGTTCTTCAAACAGAATACAAAATGTCCGGAAAATGAAATTTGTTTTATTAAATTAATCAAATATTAGAGAAATGAAATTCAAAAATTAATTTGATATTATAATAAATTAAAATATTTTAAACAATTATCTAATCATATACACTACATTATAATTAAAAGTGTTTTCGTCATACAGTATTACTTTTGAAAGTTACCTATAAAAGCATATACAAGATAATATTAAAATTTCTTTTTTTTTGTGTGTAGTAGCGTAATATTAAAGCATATAAAATGATCCAACCTGCTCAAATTCTAATATATTGTGAAGACTACTAACTACACTAAGGAGACATATTTCACACCAAAATTAATTTTTCTTAAAAACAAAATAAAATACAATCCTATTAGATAACGAACAAAAGTCTAATCAACAACAAATCAATAAATATTTTTAAATTAATTCTGTATTAATTAGTTGTCACTAATTTAAATTTTATTTTTTAAAAAATATAAAATTAATAATTATTATTTACAGTTATTAAAATTAGTCGGTTAAAAATTATTTACCTATACGTTCTTTTTTTGAGAATGTCATTAATATATTTCATTTTTCTATTAAAAAAAGGTTGAAGGTAGATCCAGATTACATGTAAAATAATATATAATCGAAGCTCGAATATCTAAGTTGAGAATCAGATGAAGGAAATTAAAGGGGAATTAATCTATGCTAGGAATAAGAAGTAGATTGAAGTGTAATTTTAGGTATAGCTAGGAAGTTGAGGAATGAATAATGAAGAAGAGGGAGAAAGAATTGAGAATGGAATTGAAATGAATAATGATCGATCTGACCTTCTTTATGGAGGCTTTTTCAACCAGCTTCTTCACGGCGAACATTGTTCAAATAATCTTAGAGATGATATGAATTCAAGGAAAGCAAATTGAAGAAGAAGAAGAAGAAGAAGAAGAAGTGGGGAATGTGCGTAGTTTGTGGCAGTTTGCAGTATCTGGTTCTGACGAAGAGGTGATTGATGAAAATATATACAATGCTTTTTCAAAGAACAGAAAGCACAACTAAACCAAAGATTCTTCTCACTTATGACAATGATGTTAATAGATTTCATCCTTTTTCTTTTGGCTACCAATTACCAAATTTAACGGTTGAAAATTTACTACAGTTCTTTTCACGTAAGTTTAATTAGTTATTAGATAATAATTTAATTAAATTTATTAAATTATTTAATAATTTTTAATTGTTAATTTCATGTGAAATTAATTGTATATGAATTCTACTAATTTAAATATAATGGTAATGTCTAATTTTAAATTTAGTTAATTAGTCTATTTATAAGTATTAAAAATTCGAATCTCATTATATATATATGATAATTTATTGATCAGCGATAAATTTTTAAATTAATCTCAGATTCTGTTCAAATTAATATTTTGCATATTGAGTTGAGAAATACTATAAAAAAATAATATCTGAATTTAAAAAAATAGCTGGATAATTTTACAATTATAATTTGGGATTTATGAAAATAAATTTAAATAATACAATATTATGTCATTTCTTAAAAAAAATAATTAAAAACTACAATTTACTAAAAACTAATACTTATTGAGTTATAGAGAAATTATTATCTATTTTTACAAGCAAATATGTAATTTATAAATAGCCAACCACAAATAAGTTGAGACAATTATTAATTTTTTATAAAGATATAATTATTTATAGTGTTTTTAATGTTGTATAACTATTTGTTGAGATGATTGTCCAAAAATATGCTGAAATTTAGTTTAGGATTTTCCTAATGAGCTTTTTAAAAATATTGTTGATATATATTATAGAAGTAGAGAATTTTGTTTTTCTCAATAATGCATTAAAAAAAAGTAAGAATTTATATCTTTTATTAAAATTGTTTCTTTTAGCCTAGAGTAGGGTTAATTCTTTTTAGTTAAAAAGACATGTCTTCTCTTCAAATGATGGTTAATTTTTTTGTATATTAAAAAAATTTTGATGTACTTAATTATTGGATTTTATAGTATTTTTTAAAATTTTGGGAATAATACAATATATTTCTTGTATTGACAATACAAAAAAATATATTGTTAATACAAGAGATGTATTATATTGTTTTCACAATTTTAAAAAATATCATAAAATTTAATAATTAAGTATTATACTAAGATTATACTAATATGTAAAAAAAATCGCCAAATGATCCCTTTTATTTTTAGAAGAAAACAAAATCTACAGAAATGAAAAATAAAGAAAATCTGTTATAGTGGATAGGATAAGATTTATCAAAAAGACATGTATCCTTGACTATGTATACAGTGTTAAAATGTTTAATTTCACTCACTCACTCACTCACTCACTCACTTACTCACTTTGACTTTGTCTTCACTCTTTAGAACGTGTTACTGTTTTCCTCGAACAAGTTAGATCCTACACGTGTCAGCTGTTGATAGTATAGTGGGACCCAAACGATGGATGGTGGAGCCCACACTATTATTACATATACGTGGCACAACCGAAGGGACTTTGCCTCATCCAATTGCGTTTTCTCTTCTCCCAACCCCCTTTTATTTTTGGAAATTTTATTACTATCTTTTTGGATTGTTTGGTACCATTAACGTTAATGTTACCTAATGTTAAGTTATGTTAATCAATTTAGGTTAGTCGATAATTAGTCTACTTAAATAACAATCCCACTAGGTATATATATATATATTTTATTGAAGAGGTTTCCATCACGTTTGCATGTGCATCTTCGACGGAAACGAGCAACAGAATTATAGAACCTTGGAAAAATTTAAAATGTATTGGTATATTAATATTTCAGTAATTTTAATCGTTAATTTTAATTATAAAAAGTATTGTTCGTTATCTGATGATCTCGAGTGTTTGACGGGTCGAAATGATTATGAGAAGTTGAGCGGGTGAGCCTTTGAACTGATGTGGAGGGAAAATTAGTGCGGGTTGCTGACGTCAGAGATAATGCGAAGCGTGGGGGTAGTCACTTGCAATGACATTCCGACAATCAAGTCAATGTTCGTACAACGTAATAGCCGAATTAGGTAAGAATGTTACGTACCTCGGGAGGAGAGCTGACTTCTCCCCTTATATATGGTGCTGGGTAGGCCCATGAGTGACCTAGCCCATTGGCCAAGAAGCTTCTATGAGCTGTCGCGGTCTATGTGGAAGAGTTAGGTCGGACCGGACCTTTGGGTCGGGGCTTTGGGTGTTGTTCCGAGGGGACCGACCCGTCTGGTAGCATGGGTCGCACCAGGGTGAGCCGGGCATGACGTGGGTCGGGTGTTCGAGACCAACCCGTCAGGTTCTTCCGGTTTGTGAGGGAAGGTTTGGGCCTGGATCGGGGGTGGTGCCCCGACCCGACAGCGAGTTGGGTTGGACCCTTGATGGTCCGTATCAGTGCCCCCAACATGCTTGCTTTGAGGCTTTGGACTCATGGCCAGGCGCGTTTATTCTATTCGCCGGGTCGAGTCGTGTCTATTTCCTCAGGAGCTCTTTGGTGGCGTTTCGTGCTTCTCACGCGTGGTCTTCTCGTTTCCAGTGTTGCCTCCTTGGCTTCTGCGCTGGTCATTAAATGCCCATCATTTCAAATGTTCGAAATTCGTGTGAAATAGCGATTATGCCCCTAGCTTTTTGGCGCTCTTCCTCGACGGTTATATTTTTACCCCATTTATTTTGTAACCCCTTTTTCACATCCTCATCCTATTCTTCTTCTGCATCTTTACTCTCTCGTGCTTTTTCTGCTTTTGGTTCTGTTCTTGGCGCATTAACTTTCTTCCTGCTTCCGGTGCTTCCTCTTTTCTTTGAATACCTTCTTTGTTTACTGGTATGTTGCTTTTCCCTTTGTTTTTATCTTTTTGGTTTCTGCATGTTCTTCTTTATGCATTTTTCTGGGTTTTTGTTTCGTCCCTGCAGCTTTTTCCTTCTTTAGAGGGGCGCTATTGGGTTTTTCTTTGGATTTTACTTGGATTTCTGGGTTAGAGTTGGTAGTATGGGGATTTTTTGTTTTTTACTGTTTCCTGGGGTTCCCGACCTCTCATTCTGACTAGGTGGTGCCCCCGCTGTAGGTATGGCTGATCAACCCGTGCCCTCGAACTAGGCTCAGCGTCCGCTAGCCGACTTTGTGGATCATTACGCGTGGGTTACTTCCGACGTGAGGGATACCCCATCCACAGTTACTCGGGAGAGCCTTCAAGAGCTTCAGCAAGCTGGGCTTTTGTGTGGTGGTGGTCCCGAGGAGGCGCACTACCAGGCCTACGTTCCTGCCGACCGGGAACGTGTTTGCCAAAAGAATTTGGCATCCCCGCGGGTGGTTGATTGGTTGTGGGTTTACAAGCCTATGTTTACCACCTTGGGGGTTCGCTTGCCCTTCTCTCCCTTTGTCATGGGTTTGGTGAATCGTTGTGACTCGCTCCTTCGTAGCTTCACCTGAATAGCTGGGCCGTGATTCGCTGTTTTGAAATGGTTTGCGAGTATCTGGAGATCCCGGTCTCTATGAATGTCTTCCTTTATCTCTTCCTTCTTACCAACCCTTCTCGGGAAGGAAAAACCAAAAAATGTTATATGTCTTTCCGGGCCCAACAAGGTCGGAGGATCTTCGGGCTCTTCAAGGATTCCTTTCATGATTTCAAACGTACCTTTTTCAAGTTCAAACCGATTGAGGGCCATCAGCAAGTGGCTTACGGCGGAGGGGGAAAGGCAGATCCCGACCTACTGAAGTTTTGGGGCGGGGTCGGATTGTTTGATTAAAGTTCCTTATGATTGGTTGAGCTCGGAAGAGCGTAACATTGCTGGCATTTTGTTGGCCATTTTTGGTGAGAAAAATCTTAATTCTCATCTGATTATGGGGGACCGGGAGACCGGTCGTTCACATGTTGGTGAGCTCTTCAGCTTTTTTCCTCGTATTTGTTGCTTTTTACTTCCCTATTGCTCACGCTTTATT
Source organism: Arachis stenosperma (assembly GCF_014773155.1). Classification (NCBI taxonomy): domain Eukaryota; kingdom Viridiplantae; phylum Streptophyta; class Magnoliopsida; order Fabales; family Fabaceae; genus Arachis; species Arachis stenosperma. The sequence goes on from NC_080377.1 coordinate 13,104,451, forward strand.
TTTGCTTGTAGTTTCGATGGCTGGCGGGAGGACTACCCTAGCTCAGTTGATGAATCTCATCAATGATGATGAGGGTGATGAGGACTCTTTGGCGACTCCTTCAGCAAGCGAAGAGCAGGAGGTCACTGTTGAGGCTGGTGGCCAAGTTGTCGAGGCCAACCAAGCGGAATCGGTCGAGGTCCCTGTCGGGAATGCTCCTGAGAATCCTTCTGTTGAGGAGGAGATTCCTTTTAGGGAAGATGGTGTGGGGTCTGATGATGACGACCTGTGTGTTGTTGGGAACCCGAAGAAGAGGAAGTGGGATTCGGGGAAGTCCCTCTGCGTTATGGAGAATAATTTTGACACTGGGGGCTTTATCGAATCCCAGCTGCTCCCTGGTACTGAGGAGTTCTTTCAGGATGCCGATCTCTCGGGTCAAGCGAGGTGGATCTATCGTAGCCTTCTCCGTGCTGCCGCTATCGCCAAAAACGTAGAACCCGTCTTGGAGAACTTTCACTCTATGGAGGTGAAGCTTCGGAACACCCAGAAGGATCTGACTGATTCAAGGTCCTGGGAGGAGTCCCTGAGGGCAAAGCTGTCTAAGCAAGAGGAGAAGGCTAAGGTGGATGCTGAAGAGATCAATAGGTTGTTGGAGCGGGATGCCGCTTTGATGAAAGATCTGAATACTGCTCGTGGTACGGCTGCTGCTGCCGAGGAGAAGATCAAGGTCTTAGAGGAAAAGCTCAAGCTAGTGGAGAGCTCGGAGAAGGCTGTCCGGCAGGAAGCGGTCGCCCTGAAGAAGAAGAACAAGGATATTGCTAATGGTTCTCGAGAGGCCGTGAAGCTGACTGAGGAAGGGATCAAGCTTCAAGTTTCCGTGTTGGCTCCCGACCTCGACCTTTCTCAGGTGAGCGCCTTCAAGACAGTGGAGGGTGGGAAGATTGTTTACCTCAAGCCTTGAGATGGGTCCCTCTTTTCCTCTTTTTGCTTCTGTAATTTTGTTTTGCTTTTTGGGCCTTTGAAGGCGCCTTTTGGTTGTAATGAACACTTAATGCTTTTTAATTAGGCTGTTTTTATGGTAATTTTCGCCTGCTCGTACCGTCGTGGCTTTACTTTTATCGCTTTACTTTCTGTGCCGTCGTGGCCGTCTTTATGATAATTGCTCGCCTGTTCGTGCCGTCGTGGCTTTACTTTTATCGCTTTACTTTCTGTGCCGTCGTGGCCGTCTTTATGATAATTTCTCGTCTGTTCGGGCCGTCGTGGCTTTGTCCTTTTTATTGTTTTCCGCTCTCTCCGGGCCACCGTGGCCTTTTGACTTATCGCTTTTCATGGTATTTTATTGTTTTGTTGCGCGTAGCTTTTAAGTTTAGGGTCCCTATGGTTCCCGGGGTGATCAGTCCTGGGTTCCCGTTAGGTCGACCGCTCGTTCGCCGTTGTTTTTATTCATCGTTTTTTGGCGTAACACTTGCAAAGACAAAACTTTGTTATATGTATATGCATATGCAGCACTTTAAAACAAAGGGTAATGTGGTACATAATTTAAAGAAAACGACCGTGGAAAAAATAAACGACAGTGGATTTGGCTAGGTCACCAGGCTGTTAGGTTGCCTCCTCCTACGAGTAGAATCTTTTTAGGTTTGCCATGTTCCATGTCCTCGGCACCTCGCTTCCATCTAGTTTTTCTAGCTTGTATGCCCCCTTGCCGAGGACTTCTCTTACCCTGTAAGGTCCTTCCCAATTTGCAGCCAGCTTGTCTTTTCCTAGGGTTGGTGGTCCTATTTCGTTACGTCGCAAGACTAGGTCGCCTTCCCCAAGGTTTCTTTTTAGCACTTTGCCGTTGTATCTCAGGGCTATCCTTTGTTTGATTGCTGTCTCCGTCAAGTGTGCCATTTGTCTTGTTTCGTCGACCAGATCTTTCTCGACTGCCTCGTCTCCTCTCCCAAGGAGCAATCTTGGGCTTGGTTCTCCTATTTCAACTGGGATGACTGCGTCGACCCCGTATGTGAGTCGGAAGGGTGTTTCGCCGGTAGATGACTGTGGGAAGGTCCTGTTTGACCATAAGACTGAGGCCAGCTCGTCTTTCCATGAGCCTTTCTTGCCCTCGAGTCGTTTCTTTAGTTCTTTTAAGATAATTTTGTTGGCTGCTTCCACTTGTCCATTGCTTTGAGGGTGTTCGACTGAGGAGAACTTTTGCTTTATTCCTAAGCTCGAGGGGAATTCCTTGAACTTTTTATCAGCGAATTGTGTCCCGTTATCCGATATGACGGTTTCCGGGATTCCGAACCTAGTGATCACTTGCCTCCACATAAATTTTTGGTAATTTGCTGACGATATACTAGCTAGTGATTCGGCCTCCACCCACTTGGTGTAGTAGTCTACGGCTACTATCAAATATTTTACCTGCCCTGGCCCAGGTGGGAATGTCCCTAGGAGATCGACTCCCCGTTGGGCGAAAGGTCGGGGTACCATCATGGTGCTGAGCTCTTCGGGTAGAGCCTTGTGGAAGTTGGCATTTTCTTGGCACTTCTTACATTTCCTGACGAACTCCTGGGCATCCGACATCATTGTGGGCCAGTAATATCCTGCCCTGATGATTTTTCTTGCCAACGACCTTCCTCCAATATGATGACCGCAGCATCCCTCGTGGACTTCGCTTAGGATGTAGTCCGTCTGGTCGGGGTGTAGGCATTTGAGCAGGGGTTGGTGGAGCCCTCGTTTGTACAACTGTCCCTGTATGATCACATATTTGGGGGCTTCCCTTCTAGTGACCTGTGCTTCTCTCTCATCAGGGGGTGTCTCTGTATGCTCCAGGTATCAGAAGATAGGGTATATCCATGAGGGGGTTCTTGGGGTTTGGTTTGAACACAAGATGACTGCTGGCTCGGTTGCCATCCCTTGGATTAGCGACCTGTTCCCCGTGCATGGCTTGGTGCTCGCTAGTTTGAAGAGGAGGTCTGCTCGGGTGTTCCTTTCTCTAGGAACGTGTTGTACTATGACCTCCTCGAAGCCTTTGCATAACTCTCTTACCCTTTCTAGATATTTTTCTAGTAGTGCGTCCTTGGCCTGATAGCTGCCGTTTATCTGGGATGTGACGATCTGGGAGTCACTACTTACTTCTATCCTTGATGCTCTTATTTCTCTTACTAGGATTAGCCCTCCAATTAACGCTTCGTATTCTGCCTGGTTGTTGGAGACTGGAAAGTCGAACTTGATCGACTGCTCGTAAGCTACCCCCGCTAGATTCTCGAGGATAATCCCTGCCCCCCCCGAACGTTTGGTTGGATGCTCCGTCGACGTGGAGCTTCCATTGTATGTTCGGCATGTCGGGTGCCTCTCTTGTGACTTCTACCAGGAAATCCGCCATTGCATGCTCTTTGATTGCCTGCCTTGGTTCGTATCGCAAGTCGTACTGGGATAGTTCGACCGCCCATGCCATCATTCTACCCGCGAGGTCAGGTTTCTGGAGGACTTGCCGAATGGCCTGGTCGGTTCTTAGGATGATTACATGCCCTTGGAAGTATTGCTTGAGCCTCCTTGATGAGATTAGCAAAGCATAAGCCAGTTTCTCCAGCTTGGTATACTTCAACTCCGCTCCTTGGAGTACTTTGCTGATGAAGTATATCGAGTGTTGGGTCTTGTCTTCTTCTCGGACAAGGACTGCTACCCTGGCCTGTGTGGTCACTGCTAAGTATAGGTACAGGGGGTTCCCCTTCTTTGGGCTTACTGAGCATGGGTGGTTCTAATAGTACATTTTTGAAGTGGCTGAATGCCTCCTCACATGCCGGGGTCCACTCGAAGGCGATTCCTTTCTTCATTAGGTTGAAGAATGGGAGGGCCTTTTCTGCCGAGGCTCTAAGGAACCGGGATAGGGCTGTAAACTTCCCGGTATTACGTCTTTGATGCATCCTGGGCTTGTCATTTTGAGGACAGCTTCACATTTATCCGGGTTGGCCTCTACCCCGCGTTATGTTATCATGAAGCCTAGGAATTTCCTGGCCTCCATGGCAAATGCACACTTGAGTGGGTTGAGTCTCATCTTGAATTTTTTCAGTGCTTTGAAGACGGCTTGGAGGTCGTCTATAAGGCTACTTGGTTCTGCCATTTTTACCAAGATATCGTCGACGTAGACCTCTACTGTGCTGCTGATGAGATCATGGAAGACTCTGCTCATCAGTCTCTGGTAGGTAGCCCCTGCGTTTTTTAATCCAAACGGCATGACCTTGTAGCAATAGGTGCTCCCTGGTGTTATGAACACTGTCTTTTCCTGGTCAGGTTGGTGCATCAGAATCTGCTTATACCCAGATTATGCGTCCATGAAGTTGAGGAAATGATACCTTGCTGCCGAGTCTACCAAGGCATCGATGTTAGGGAGAGGGAAAGGGTCTTTGGGCATGTTTTGTTTATGTCGGAATAGTCGACACACATCCTCCATTTTTCACTAGGTTTTTTTACTAGGATTGCGTTGGATAGCCATGTCGAGTACTTGAGTTCTTTGATGAACTCGACTTCAAGTAGCCCAGCCATTTGCTTGGCGACCTCATTGGCGCTTTCTTGGGACATTTTCCTTCGCCGTTATGCCACTGGCTTCGCGTTTGGTTTGACGGCTAGCCGGTGGGCCATGACCTCAGGATCCAGTCCCGGAATGTCTGATGGCGTCCAAGCAAAGAGGTCACTGTTTACCCTTACAACCTCCATGAGGGGGCCCTTGAGCTCATGGGGCAGTTTTTTTTTTTTTACAAAGGTGAACTGTTCTGCTGACTTCCCTATCTGGAATTTTTCCATGTCCCCTTCTGGTTCGGGTCTCGGCTTGTCTTCTATCCTTAAATCCAGGTCTGCCAAGAACACGCCGGCTGCCTTCTTAGACTCCTTCCTTAGGGAGAGACTGGCGTTATCGCAGGCGACTGCTGCTTCTAAGTCTCCCCTAATGGAGCCGACAGCTCCTCTGTCCATCACGAACTTCATTGTTATGAATTTGGTGCATATCACGGCTGAGAATTCGTTGATGGTTTTTCTTCCTTGGATGATATTGTAGGTCGTGGAGTCTTTGAGGACTACGAAATCCGCCATAACCGATCTCTTGTCGACACCATTTCCTAAGCAGATTGGGAGCGAGATCGTCCCATCGGGCTTTATGTAGTTGTCACCTAGCCCCATGACCTCGTGCTGGTGGCTCTTGAGGTCGGATTCCCTTAGTCCCATGGCGTCGAACACATTCCTAAATAGGATGTTGGAATCTGCTCTAGTGTCGATGAGGATTCGCTTGAACAACCCGGTCCCAACCATTGCCGTGATTACCATGACGGGGGGTTCTCGGGGAAGTCGTGAAACCACTGATCTTTAGGACCGAAGGATATCATGGGGGGTCTTCCGCTTGAAGTGGTACAACCTTCTGCTGAGATAGAAAGTATCCGGGCATCCTTCTTTGCGGCCGATTTGGACTTGGGGGGAAGGTCGCGTCCAACCACAACGTTAACTACAAAAGTTGGGGGGTTATCTGTATTCCCTGCGGGTTCTTGCCTGGCCTTGACAGCCCGGGTGCGATCTTCTTCCGAGTGCTCCCGTTCCCGTCTTCTTGGTTCTCGAATGAGTCGGGAGAACTCACTCAGTTTTCCTTCTCAGATGGCCTGCTCCAAGGCATCTTTGAGGTCGAAACAATCTTGTGTCTTGTGGCCAAAACCTTTGTGATAATCGCAATACAGGCTTTTGTTGCCTCCCGTTCTTTCTTTCAATGACCTCGGTCGGGACATGATTTTCTTGTCTGCAATTTGCTAGTAAACCTCCACTATGGGCGCCGTGAGTGGCGTGTAGTTTGTGAACCTTCCCACCCGTGGAGGTTGCTTATGCTGTTTGGCTGGGGTTCCGTCCTTGGGGGCCTCCTTATATCTATCGACCTGAGGGACCTGACGGGCCGGAGGGTTAGGGAGCTGCCGTTTATTGGCTGCTACGACCTGACTTACTTCCTCATCATTGATGTATTCTTTGGCCACGCTTTGAATTTCCTGCATGGTCCACACAGGCTTAGTTGTGAGGTGCTTCCTAAAGTCCTCGTTTAGCAGGTCGTTTGTTAGGAAAAGACTAGCGACTGAGTCCGTGAGGCCGTCGATTTCCAAGCATTCATCGTTAAACCTGTCCAGAAACTTCCTGGTCAGTTCTCCGGGTTTCTGGGTGACCCATAGCAAGTTAATTGGGTGTTTTTCCTTAGCTATGCGTGTCGTGAACTGAGCCAGAAAGATTTGGGAGATGTTTGCGAAGGCCGTAAAGGACCTTTGTGGGAGGGTGTTGAACCATCGGATCGCTGGGCCGGCCAGCGTTACGGGGAATGCTTGGCACCTGACCGCATCGCCTACTCCTTCCAAGTTCATTCTCGCTTCAAAAGCGGTGAGGTGCTCTTGGGGATCCTTGGTCCTGTCGTACCTCATATCAGTTGGCTTGTCGAAATTCTTCGGAAGCCGGACCTTGAGGATCGAGGGGTGGAAAGGGGTGGCCCCCATGATTACGGGTTCTTGTTTCTTGGCTTTCCCTTTTTGGGACTCCCCATGGCCCTCGAACCTGCTTTGGTGAGGTCGAGAGGTCGCCTGTGTGTGTGCCTCCTCACCCCTTATTGGCTCCTTTCTAGGCTCTTGTGTCTTCGGGAAGGGGAGCAGGTGCGGGTGCGAGATCGGCTGGCGTCCCACAGGAGTGGCTGACGTCTTCGTGAGATCGGCTCCTCGTTGCCAGCTCCCGTTCTAGGTTTTGCGCTCTGTGTCTGAGCTCCTGCATGATCTTGGCGCTATCGGCTCCTGTCCGCCCGAAGGGACGCCTTTCAGGGGTTTTGGTATAGATCTGTTGGTTAGGCTGAACGGAAGATCGCGGGTGTTCGGCGGTACGAGCCGTCGAACTCGCCCTACTTAGGCGGGCCCCTCCTCCTTCGCGAAGCTCCTCCGACGTGGAAAGTTGCTCCATGTTTGCAAGGTCCCCACAGACGGCGCCAATGTTCGTTACCTGATGATCTCAGGTGCTCGACGGGTCGGGTGGTTATGAGAAGGTGAGCGGGTGAGCCCCTGAATTGACGTGGAGGGGAGATTAGTGCGGGTTGCTGACGCCGAAGATAGTGCGAAGCGTGGGGGGTAGACACCTGCAAGGACACTCCGACGATCAAGTCAGTGTCCGTACGACGTGGTAGCCGAATTAGGTAAGAATGTTACGTACCTCGGGGGGAGAGCTGACTTCTCCCCTTATATATGGTGCTGGGTAGGCCCATGAGTGACCTAACCCACTTGCCAAGAAGCTTTTATGAACTGTCGCAGTCCATGTGAGAGGGTTAAGTCGGGCCGGACCTTTGGGTCGGGTCTTCGGATGTTGCCCCGAGGGATTGACCCGTTTGGTAGCATGGGTCGTACCAGGGTGAGCCGGGCATGGCGTGGGTCGCATGTTCAAGACCAACCCATCAGGTTCTTCCGGTTTGCAAGAAAAAATTTGGGCCTGGGTCGGGGGTGGTGCCCCGACCCGACGGCGAATTGGGCTGGACTCTTGATGATCTGTAACAAATATGTATAATTAAAATTAATAGTTAAAAATTATTAAAATATTAGTATATCAATATACTTAAAAGCTTTTCTAAAACTTTTCAACTATATACCAATTTATCAGATTGACATGTGCCTCTTTTTACATTATTACAAAAAATAAAGAAGGTATTTGATAGAAAAAAAATTTACCCCATCAAATTGTATACCTTATTACATAACGTAACGTTTTCTCTCTTATAAGAGGTCCACATGCTAGAACTATTTTGAATTCTAAAACTTGAAAGCGAAAACAAGTGTGGTGTGACCTTTACCCTGCTTCTTTTACGTACATGAAATTATTACAACTTCAAATCTTCAATGACAAATAATATCAATCAAATATCTTATCTGCCACGAAAATCTTGTGAACTCTGACCTCATCATGAATGTGTATTTTTTTTTTTAAATGGATTAAATAGATCCCAATTTTAAATATTATATCACAAACTCACACACTTAACATTTTTAAAAGTTCTTATCCACCATTTGACATTACCAAAGTTTGAATCCAAATACAACATATTAAGAAAAATGCTAATGTGCTATCTCAATTAGGTTTCAAGTTTCAACTGCTCATCATAAATGTGTTTTTTTTTTGGACTTGATCATAAATGTGTTTGAAATTTGAATCTTTTTTCTTTTGGATTTGGATCTTCTAAAGTTTGAATTTTACTTTAGAGAGTAAAGTATGATCTTTCACCTTTGAATAGTTTCTCTTTCATATTTATTCTTGGTCCCACCTATAAAATCAATGGTAAGAGATTACACTTTACTCTCTAAAGTAAAATTCAAACTTTAGAGGATCCAAATCTTTTTCTTTTCGGCCATGTGTTCTTTAGGGCTGTGGGCCATGTGTTTGAATGTTTCCATTTAGAAAAATGGGGCTCAATGGGTCAATGATAGAAAAGTGAGCCACGATCTTGAAAAAAAAGGCCCAATGGTAACTACACAAAGAAGGTCATACTTATTTGTTTTGTCTGTGCCTTTCTGAATTTGTAGCCCAAAGTGGCCATGACCAAAAAATTTCCAAATTATTAAAATATATTTTTGTTAATATAGTTTGTTTTAATTATTTTGTTAATTTTTATAATTTCATCAAATTTTAAATTAGATTCTTTAAAACTTTGTGAATTAGATCTTTATATTAGATATTAGACAAAAATTTGCAAATAAATCCTTTTTAATTGTTATTTTTTAAGAAAATACACAATAATTTTAGAATATTTATTTTTATAATATTTTATAAACCATCCTATATCAAGTACAAAAGTAAATATTCTAAAAAATGTATTGATTAAAAAAATGGTTAATTAAATTATTTTATTATCTAATATAAATATTGATTACAAAATCTTAAAATATAAAAATTTAATTAAAATTTTGGTAAAATTATAAAAGATGTTAAAGTAATTGAGCCATTAAACTACGAACCAAATACTTCATCTATACAATACTTAGGAGGAATTACTTAGTCATCATACTTAAACTCTAATGGTAAGAAGGAAAAAAAACTACAAAAGAAAAAAAAAACGATAATACCAAATAGACCAAAAAAAATTAGAATTTATTTTATTTAGTATTTATTAATTATTATAATAATTAATAAATGTAAAATAATGTAAGTTTTGGCTGACTTTGTCTAAGTTTTTTTAGTTATCAAATATTTTCGAAAAAATATAACCTTAAATAGTTGTATATATTTTGGTATTTAGTTTAGAAAAATATAACAAATGAGCCAAAACCCCCCTAAATACAGGATCTTGTTTTATGTTCGAATAATATAAGGAAAGAAAGTGATATAATAAGAAGAGGACAAAAATAAATTATTAATAATAAAAAATCCAAAATTGGAAGGTGCTATCTGAAGCCAAATGGAGGCTCATGCGCATGCATGATCCAACTACATCACCACACACCTCTTAGCTGTTTTGTTACGTGAGATCTGAAATATTCAAAGATTCCAAACATATATATGATGCTAAATTTTTATTCCATAATAAAAATTGTTACAAATTTTTATTAACACCTGTAATTCCTTATGATGACTTCAACTTTTATGTCATTATATTTTGCTTGGAAAGTTCCATGTTTATATTCTTTCTTGCTTATTCAGATTACGGAATTAAATATATATGTTTGTATCCACCAATAGATACAATGAACAAAGGACAAATTATATATATATACAAGTTCGAGAAACTTACAAATATGATTAACTGTTACATATGATCAAGACACTTCCATTATTTGATAAAAAATATTTCCTTGTTCAAACCGGAAACGCAAAGAAATTCACAAGAAAAAGTATGTGTTTTTTTTAATTTGCTCATGAGCTATGGTCTATGGTTTAATACTTTAATTAAACATGGAAGGAAGAAAATTTGGTTATTTTTTTTAGAAATGAAAGCAGATTATGTGTAATTTATTGTAATGGTTAATTGGTATGTTTTTTATGTGGATTTTAATTTTTGTTAAATTTAAATAATAAATCGGATTTTCAGTTTAAAAAATAATAAAATTTATAAATAAATTTAAGAGTCATTTTATAGTGCATAAATCAGAGAGTCAAATTTGTGTTGAAATATTTTTTTACCGTAAAACAAATTTGCATATTTTAAAAAAAATAATACTAAAATATAAATTTGATGGTCAAATTTATATGTTTAAAATAAAATAAAAAATCTAACTCTCAAATTTGTATGTTTAAAATAAAATTAAAAGTCATAAATCTGAACGTCAAAAAACATGCTAAATCTCAACATTGTTAAAAAACACTATTGGAAGTACAACACCAAAACTAAAAAGTGAGAAAATTTATCAAAAAATAAAAGAAAATAAAGAGAATGATTAGCAAATAATAAAGAAAATTTATTGAACATTGAGGACTTGTTCATTACAGCTTCTTCCTTTGTCATCATCATTCTTTTCTTTTCTTTTTATCTCAAATAATTTATTTTTTTCTACACAATCCTAGTTCATACTTTTCCACCTTTTGATGTCACACAAACACATTCTCTATTCATTCATATATATGAGTATGTGACATGCCACCCCATGTAAGTTTTTTCTTTCAATTTGCAACCTTTGATGCTTTTCAAGCACACCCATCTTCTTCTTTTTGAGTTGGTTGATACTTTCTTTTGTTCTGTTTGTTCTCATCATTGGTATGTCAATACAATATATAACATACTCAACTCTTTTAAGTTTTCCACTCTTCTCTAAAATCTTGCATTGAAACATGTATGAGCTAGTTTTTAAGCAACATATTTATTTAGATATAAGCTTAAGAAGTTTTCATCATGTTAATATTAATATATTATTGCATGCTTTCCTTAATCTCACTTCTTTCTTCTTCTTAGTTGCTTCTGATGTAATCTGAATCTTAGTTAATTTTAGCATGTTAGTGTTAAATTATTATCTATATGTAAAGGCTTACTCTATGCTTTTTGAATTCAGTATTCAGGGTTGAATAATGGCCAGAAAAGTTCATAACCATAAGAGACATAGTGAAGGTAATAAGCGTTTTTTAATTTTCCATAAGAGCTTAGTTCCTATGTGGTTTAATCAATAGAATATTTATTCAATTTTGTGTACTTTTATGTAAATTTTTTCACTAGTATCTATTTTTGCAGGTATGAATAATTCACAACATAGCATGAAGCTGCAAGAAGAAGCATCAAAGATTATGTACAAACCAGAAGTTAAATTACCTGTAAGTTTTTCTTTGAGTAACAATGACCCTTCAAGTTTTTCTTTTAATAATAGTGACTTGTTTCTCTTTATAATTAATTCCCTTACAATGAAATATACTCAAATTTGAAATTTCAGCACTCTACTAAAGGATCAAAGAACAATGGTTATTCAAATGTGAATTCAGTGAGAGAATTGATGAATGAGGAGTTATCTACACAATCATGCAACCGAAATAATGTACCAAGCATCGTGGCGAGGTTGATGGGATTAGATATGATGCCATTAGGATCTAGATCTGTTGTTCTTCTATCAGATCAGTGCATAACTGATCAAAATATGGAGAATAAGATCTTTGATGATGATGGAATGGGAAAAAAGTTCTCAAATCCAATGCTGCTGGAAGAAGAACTCAAGAAATTCAAGAGAGAATTTGAAGCATATCAAGCATCAAGGCTTAAGGAGGGTCCAAAAGTTGATGAAAGAATTCGAAGCGTTTCGCAAAGAACCAAGAGTGTTCAAGAAATGGTTCCATGTAATACAAATTCAAAGACAAAGAGAAAGGGAAAGGGAAAGGTAGCAATGAACAAATCTAGAAGAAGATTTGATGATACATCACTTTCACCAACTCAGATAACTATCTTGAAGCCTTATTGCTACCATGAAGAGAGTTTGATCAATTCATCAGAAACTTCACAAGGGAGAACAAGTACTGGTGTAAAAGATTTTCTTGAGGAAGTTAAGGTGAAGTTGTTAAGTGAAATGCAGGGGAAAAGTACTTTGGAAAAGTGTTCTTCGGTTCGAGGAAGCGAAAATGAGAGACATAACACTAAAAAACAATCCAATTCTAAAGAAGTGGTTTGTCATAGATCAAGTGAGTTCATAGATTTTGTGACTAGGGATGTTGTTGAAGCAAATTTACTCCATTCACAATCAACAAGATCTTTTCGAAGTGAAATCGAGTTCAATGGACAGAGTTCCCCTGAATTTATCAGCAGAGGAACAATGAAGTATGCAAATTTGAATGATGATTCATTGCTTCAGAAGGAGTTATCTCCAATGAACCTTGTAAGATCCTTCTCAGCTCCTCTATCAGGAAGATTTAGCCGCTTTTCGACCGGTGATCAAATTCGGAAGAAGCTTGAAGATCTTGAAAGGATGTCTTTTGATGCTAAGAAGAAGAAGAAAGATAGATTTGGAATTAGAGAAAAAGTTTCTTATCTTAAACAAAAGTTTGGTCTAAGAGGCAAGATTTTTGCCAAAAGGATTCATTCAATGGTTGAAACTCCAAATAGCATTGAAGATGGTTTCATGGTGAGAGACATTAGAAGTGGACCAACTGTTCTCCTGAAACATGGGAGAAGTCATGTAAGTTTGATCTTCATTCAATTTACAATTAGATCCCTTAAGCTCCAAAATTTTGTGATCAAGCCCCTGTAATCAATGATAACTGTATAAGGACTTGATCGCAATATTTCTAAATTAGAGGGACTAGTCGATAAAATATTCGAACAATTTTCGCACAATATAGGAACTTGGTTGCAAAGTTTTTAGCACTATCCATTATGAAATTTGATTTTGCATAAGGTCTTTTTTTTTTCATGATGTTATCTAATCAATCATCATATTTTCTGTTATATATATATGATATTTAGGATAATTTCACTGAGGTTCCTCCTAGTCCTGCATCTATGTGTAGCAGTGTTCATGAAGAACTTTGGAGGCAGAGTGCAATTTTAAGCCCAATTTCAACTCCAAGTGTATCTTCAGTAGATGATAGCATTATGCCACAGGTTTATGGAGATATCAGCTCTGATTTAAATGGTGGGGAACAATGATTATTATTATTATTATAAACAGTTCAGTAATTGAGATAAATGAAATCCATGTTTTCTTATCATAGATTTCTTACTCTATCAACATATATTTTATGTTTTAGATTCCATATTTCCTTCAAATGGATGATTAATAACCTTGCTTGTAAGACCTTAGGCTTGAATTTTCATGTCAAATTCACTTTAGTAATTCTAATTTTGGTTCCTTAGGACACAAGAAATTCTAATTTTCATCAATGGTTTTCTTCTCTTGTTGAATTGGCAGAACTAAGTAAGCAACTAAGCCAACTTGAGTTTGACAGCTCAGAAGAATTCGCAACGAAGCCAAAATCTGTCGAGTACGAATTAGAACGGCTACTCGATCCGGCGGAGTCTTATATAAGAGATCTTCTTGTTGCTTCTGGACTTTACTTTGGATCATGGGACAAATACCTACAAAAAGAGGACACATTTACAAATCCTATAGCCAACTCAATTTTTGAAGAAGTGGAAGAATCTCACAAGAAATGTTTGGTCAAAGAAAATATTATTGATAACAAGTTAGATCACAAAATTTTACTTGATTTGTTAAATGAGGCACTTTCCATTGTTCTTGGACAACCTTTGACAACGTCTAGATTCAGAAGGAAACTCAATAATTCATGCATAATACAAACTCCACCATGTGGGAAGGAACTATTGAAGCTAGTATGGGACATTATCCATGTTTCATTGTATCCTCCAATGTCTAACACATGTTCTTATTCATTTGATAGTTTGAAGGCACAAGATTTTGGATCCATGTCATTGTATGGACTAATGAATGATGAGATCAATGTCTTAGAAATGGAGATGGCATGTTCAATTAGTGATGATTTGGTTGAAGAACTCATAAAGGATATGATGGTATTTTAAATATGAGGGGTAAAATTGTACATTTGTTAAGAATGATGTATTGTACATTTGCAATTTTAAGATTTTTTATTGAAATGTTGTGTCTATCATATTATTGAGTTTTTTTTCTTCATTTAATTCGTTGATTGATCAATTGATATTTCTTATAAATTTGATTTCAAAATTTAATTACTCTGTCAATCCTTATGGTTTTATCAAATTTTTAATTAAGTTTTTAACTCTTTATAGTTTAAAAGTTTGTAATTAAATTCTATATTAAAATGAAACTTTAATTTCAATTAAGTCATTTTTAACTTTTTTTTTAATACAAACTTTTTTTGAAATATTTATTTTAATAAGTAAAAAAGATCTAATAACAAATTTTTATATCTAACATAAAAATTCAAGTACACATTTTTAAACTATAAAAATCTAATTAAAAATTTAACAAAATTATAAACACTAATAACATATTAAACCATATTACAAAATATAACATATCTTCTTAAAGTTTCATATCAAAATGTAGCGTTCAACTTCTTATCATTGTATTATCAATACATTTCTCAACTTTGAAAAAGGGACAAAAACAAAATAACTTGTTTTGAATGAATACATGAATTTTTCATACTTAAAAAATAATAAGAACAATATAGAAACAAATTGCCATTTACTTTTGTCAAAAAGACCTCCCGGGTGAAAACAAAACTCTTCACCAAATTATTGCATTTTTGCAAGTGAGCCCAAGAAGCAAATAAATAAATAAATAAAAGAATCTTATGAAATTTTCTCCAATTGATTCACTTTCCTACGGCAATTTGAAGGTTTCTCATGCCAACATTGAGATTTTCAAGACTATTTCCATTATTGATGATGTCAAATGGAGCATAGTCTATGTCCTTGATCCAAGGGTGCTGCAAGCATTGTTGTGCACTTGGCCTTTTCTCTGGTGAAAGATCAAGAAGTGGCAAAAGAAATTCTGAAAATTCATTGGCATCTTTCTCTGAAAATTTGTATCTTTCAACCAACAGTTTCTTCAGTGGACACATTTTTAGTCTCCTAATTCTTTTCAAATCTCCAAATCTGTCAAAGAAATCCTTACATTTCGCCCCAGAAGTAGCCATCTATTTGAAAAAAAATATATATATTAATAGAATTACAAATTAAATATTTTTCATAATTTTATTGTCTAAATTTCACAATACTTTTATTTCATTTGACCATTGTATACTATATATACCTTCTTAGGGAACTTTCCTAGGAGTTCCATCATCAAAGCAAGGTGATCCTGCAAACAACATAATGCATAAGATTAATATTTTCCCATATGCTTTGTCACCTTAAAGACTTTATTTGGTAGTTCATCATCAAGTTTTAAAGCAATAATAATTGGTTGTTTCATTAATAATTGGTGTAATAATGACATACACCCACCTCCTTTGTGGTTAACTGATAGTATATATGATATTTTTCTGTTTATAAATATTACTAAAATTTTTTTATTAGCGACAGATTTTTTTGATGAATTTTTTAATTAATAATTAGTGACAAATGTAAGCTGCATTAGCAACAGAAAAATGAATGATTTTTTTAAGTTTTAATAACAGAATAATAATATTTATTCGCATCATGTAAAAATAATAATTAAAATTTTTTAGATAATTTAATATATTTTATTAAATTATTTAAAACAATATATAATTACATCTCAGTCTTTATCTTTATCTAAAAACATATTTATATAAGTAACCACTTTTATTTATGTCTCTTCTAAAGATGTCAACTTTTCTAAAGATGTTAATAGACATGACAAATAAAAATGTAACTGAGTGTAATCTCAGTTAACCTTCACAAATATTAATGTAATATAATTCAAGTTGGGTTAGCATTATAATAAAAATCATTTTTAGTAACAATAATATAATGATCATAATATGTATTATTTAACTTATATTTTTACAAAAATTATATATTTATCGTTATTATTATTGTTATAATAGTAGTTATATACTTTTTGTTATTCCTAAAAAATTTTCACCGATAATTATATAATTACAACTAAAATTTTTTAACCACAAAACATAATATAACTAATATCTAATTATCGACAAACATTTTAGTAACTATTTTCATTATAGCTAAAAACACCATAAATAATTGCTAAAAGTAATTTTTTTAGTAGTGCAGCAGTGAGTCAAAAAAAAAAAAAAATGATACATACCTCATCCTCACTAAAACCCTGTCCAGCCCTAGGGTTGAACAACATATCACCAGTGGCAAGCTCAAAAGCAATACAAGCAAAAGACCACATATCAATAGAGTAGGAATAGCCAGCTTGCAATATAACCTCAGGAGCTCTATACTGCCTTGTCTGAACCAAATCTGTAAATTGATTATCAGCCCAACAAGCATTCCCAAAATCAACTATCTTGCACCTAACATCAATTTCTTCTATGTTCCTTTTCGGATATTCGTCTATCGAATCGCCTCGGCCGATCGATAAACTCATACTCATCCTCCTCGCCCTCCTCTTAAGCCTCTTCTCCATGTGACTAGGAGATGGAGAGATGCTTCCCTCAGGTCTTTCTAGAATGGGAGATGCTCCTGTGCTTAAAGGGTCTCTAGATGGATTAATGGGAGAAATAAGAAGAATATTTTCGGGTTTTAGGTCAGTGTGGATGATGCCATGTTCTCTATGCAAGTAATCCAAACCAATCAATATACAAGTGCAAATCTCCCTAACTTTTTTCAATGGAATTCCTTTGTAACGAGTGTATTTGATTAGACGAAGCAAACTGTCACCAAGAAACTCAAGAACCATGCAAAGGTGATTGCCATTTGGACCTGTGTGCTTAAAGTGATCAATTAGTTGAGCAACAAATTTTGTGTGTGAAGGAGTTCCATCTCCAATGGCTGAAAGGATATCAATCTCATGAAGTGCAGCTTGAACAAATTGTGCTGCACTTTTCTGGATCTTTAGAGCAACATATTTCTGAAAAATCATAAAAAAACAAACTTGTTCATTCATCATTCATAATAATTATGTTTGTACAGATATAGTTTCTTTTTTCTTCACAAAATTTAAAAAATAAAAAATATTAAAAATACAAATACAAATTAAATATATGATTTTGATTTTTTTAAAAATATTGCTAAACTTATACTATATTCTTTTTTCGAAAATATTTGATAACAAAAAAAAAGTCAAATAATTAATGAATGTTAGATAAGATAAGTTTTGATTATTTTTTTATTTTTTTAATATTATTATTTTTGTCTTTTTTTATTGAGAATTAGTTAAATACTTCTTAATTATATTTAAAAAATAAAATAGCTTACAAGTATTAACATAAGTAAAAATAAAAACTCAAAAGATTATCTTAATTTGATAAATAAAAAAAATGATAAAAAAAATTTTCCACTGTCAACCAAATAGAGAAAATTGACAAATCATGATAGATAATTTTTTTTATCCTTAAAAGAATAATTACAAACCGTAGGTAACAAAAATCTAACGGTCAAAAGAGTTCATAAAACAATCAAGATAAAAATAAGAACAGAAACAACAACGGACTCTGTTCAAAGTCTAAAAGAAAAGGAAGAACAAAAAGATGTTAACTCATGATGGATAATTAACTAGCACACCCAAAATATGTGTACCTATAATTTCAAAGCTAGTTGCCACAATGACATGAAGAAAAAGTTTAATAATATTAAGAACATAACATACCCATCTCAAATACTAAATCAATTCTCTCACAAGTCACAGAGCCAAAATAAACCGTCGCTATTACCAAAATAAACCGTTATAATTTACTGTGTGTCTTGTAGCTAGGGCAATACAAAATAACCTCATAACATAGCAAATAATCATAACATGAATTTGAAGGAACCTATTCAATACACGATTAATTATCTGTGAAAAACTTTTTTATTGACAATATATAAAAATTAAATTTATAATTATATATACCTCATCTTTAGTATCATAAGCAAGCCAAACGGTGGAAAATTGACCCCAACCAAGCTTCTTTTGTGCTATGTACCTACCACCTGCAAATTGATCACCAATTTTAACAGCATGATACCCGCCTCTTCGATAAGATTCAAAGCTCTCATCTTCTTCTTCAGATGATGATGATGATGGAGAACACGACATCATCAATCACCACCTTCTTCCTATATATGATCACAATTAATTCACCACAAAAGAAAAGGATAATGTTTCACCCTTTTGCTTCAAATTTTGGAAAGTGATCTTATTTTATTTTTTTATGTTTTTCTCTTTGTTTTTGTTTGCCACCCAAAAAGGTTGTTTTTTTTTTTTGCTTGTTTTTATTTGGGGTGTTTATTTTTTAGCCGTCCTTTTTTTTTTTCTTTTGCAATTAATGATTAGATGTTGGGATAATTTGTATGATTGTGAACGAAGGTGACTAGAATTTGAAGCTTTTGTTTCGGAAGTTTCGGGGGAGAGTATGCATGCATGGCTGAAGAATTGGCCTTTTCAAATCTCACAAAGTTTCTCTCTTATAAACCCCCACTTTTTTCTATATATATTTTCTCTTTTTTTCCCCCTTAAAATTGTTTAGAGAGCTAGGAAGAATTTATTTCACAATATTTCTTTTAATTTGGTTTGAAGAAATATCCAATATTTTATTCAGACTTTTTCTTATAAATATTCTTCCAAAATTAATAAAAGTTAAATAAAATTACTCTATGAGATTATACTATTGTTTTTTTTTTTTTTTGTGACGATGAAAATGATGATAGATAATGATAATTAATAGTGCTTCTTTCCACAAACTTTATTATTTTTATTTTCACATACAATTTTTAAAACACAAATAAATTTAGTTTCAGTCAAGGTTTTAAAAACTGAATCAACTGAAACTAATAAAATTACTATAAAATTATTGTTGTTTAATTTATTGGCTTGTATTTTTTTTTCCACCTACCATAATCTTTAAATTTATTAAAAAGAATGGTGTGGAGGTAGGGTTTGTACATTGTTTTATATATATATATATAGGTGAAAACTCAGGTGAAGTCGACTTCACGTGAAGTTGATATCTAAGAGCCGTTAAATGAAAATTTAGTCAAATCAGTCAAATTATCTAATGGCTCTTAAGTATCAACTTTACATGAAATCCACTGCACCTGAGTTTCTACCATATATATATATATATATATATATATATATATATATATAGTAGTAGTAGAAGAGTGTGTCTGATTGTAATCACATTATATTATAATTATAATATCATTAGAATATAGTGGATATTTTTAAAGTTTTGGTCGTGGTGAATAACTAAGGATGAAATTATATCTACTTAATTAGTCTTAAATCTTATTAAGTCTATATGAATCAGATGTGTCTATATGCATCAAGAGTATCACTAGTAAGTATATATGTCATTTTGTCGAAAATTACATCTAGACAAATCAACCTCTCATTGTATCTTCTATAATATAGATCAGTGCAAAAAATTAACAATTATTAGTTAAATAGGTTCATACTATCTATGTCGTTAGATAAATAGGTCCTATTTCAGAATATTTGTTGGAGACCTATTTTTCACTAAATGCATGTTTTGAGGAGGGAGAACAATCTAATAAAGATACTAAAAATATATTTTTTTTAAAGATGTTCACATATATTATGTTATTATTGGACATTTTTATTAAATCGGTTAATAATTTATGTTTTATTATAAACCAAAACAAAATCGGTTTATTATAACAACAATAATAAATTCAATTGTCTACATTATAATTATTAGATCCGATTTAATCCGATCGAATTATATCATTTAAATCGAATATCTTTGAATTTTTTGATAAAAAGACAATTATATCCCTAACTTTTTGTTTTTCGGACATTTAAATTCCTAAAAATTAAAAAATACAATTAAATCTCTAAAAAAATTGGGTTTATTATTATTGTTATAAAAAAATTGATTTTATTCTAATTTGTTAAGAAATTTAAAAATAATCAGTTCATTAATACGTCTAATAATAATACGACATGTAAATATCTTTATAAAAAAAACACGTAAATATCTTTATAAAAAAACATTTAACGCATTTTTGTAGGAGCATGGTAGGGTATGATGCAACTGACTTTATAATGACTTAAAAAAAGGAAATGAAAGTACGGTAGTGGAAAAGACTTCTGCAGCTCTTCAATGAAACAGTACAGAAAGGAATTATTAAAAGGTAGTCTTTGTAAAAGTAAGCAAAAGATAATAAAGCAGTATAATCATCGAGGAGAATCGCAGGATAGCTTCCAAGATTCAGCAATGTCCTGGGAAAGGGAGAAAGGGAATTCAGAATGATTTTAGAGAAAGTACAGAGGTTCAGAGAGAATCAGAGAAAGTAAGAGAGAGATGACAAATTACCACAAGTTCGTTACCCAACAAACTCCTCCAGCCTCCTATTAAAAGTTCTTTCTCTCTTGCTTTTTCTCACTTCATGAATTGGTGGATTTTGCGCCATCTGTCCATTCTACATAACTAACTCCTTTTCTTCATTGAGTGCCAGCTGCTTCTCATTATTGGGGACTAATTCATCATTAATTCCCCTAATTGTCGTAGCTTTATTTTTCTCCCTTACATTACCCTCCCCATTAACATCAACCTTGCCCTCAAGGTTGAATTGAGGATGCATCCTGAGAAATTCACTAGCCAATTCCCAAGTGAATTCAGCCGATGTACCTTGTCCCCATTGCACTTTCAACTGCTGTTTCTCAGTGCCATTCTGTAGAATTGTTTTGTGATCCACTACAGCTTCAGCCTGTAAAATTGGTCCTTGCTCTGTAGTTTGTAGGGGAAGTGGCAAATACTGTTGTTGTTGGTCACCGCGAAACTTTTTTAACACAGAGATGTGAAAGGTGTTGTGAATTTTAGCGTGGGCAGGCAACTCAAGCTTATAAGCTACTACACTCAGCTTCTGACAGATTTTAAATGGCCCAAAATATTTCATACTCAGCTTCTGGTGTTTTCTCAAAGCTGCGGAATGCTGGCGATACGGTTGCAACTTAACTAACACCAATTCACCTTCTACCAACTCCAAATCCCTTCGATTTCTATTTGCATATGTCTTCATAAATTGTTGTGATCTATTCATATTAGTCTTTATTTGTTCCAACAGTTTGTCGCACGCTATCAGCAATTCTTGTAAGGAAGGTTCATCCAGTGGGAAAAGCTCGTAGCGAATAAGAGAGGGGGTCCCTACCAAATAGAGCTTTATAAGGAGACATCTTTATGCTGCTGTGAAAAGAAGTATTGTACCAATAATGTGCTCACGGAAGCATCTCAAACCATTTTCGTGGATTGTCAAAACAATAGCACCTCAAGTACATCTCTAGAGTCTTGTTAAGCACCTCACTTTGACCATCGGTCTCAGGATGATATGCAGAACTCATCGCTAAGGTTGTGCCTTGCAGCTTGAACAATTGTTGCCAAAACTTGCTAATAAAGACCTTATCCCGATCGGAGACAATGGATTTAGGGAACCCATGCAACTTAACCACATTAGTGACGAAAACCTTTGCTACAATACGACTGTTAAAGTCATGTTTCAAGGACAGGAAGTGGGAAAACTTTGTGAGTCTATCTATGACTACCATGATAATAGAGAATCCATGTGATGGAGGTAGGGCAGTAATAAAATTCATACAAATATCATCCCACACTTGAGCAGGGACTGGTAAGGGCTTCAGCAACCCTGCAGGTAATTTAGTTTCATTTTTTGCTTGCTGACAAATGGAACAACACATAACATAGTTCTTGATATCCTTCTGATGAGTTTGGAAAACTCTAATTTAATTTTGATGATGAACAAACATTATTGAAATATTTAATTATAAAATTATTAATTTGTTTTTCATCTAACTTATGTTAATTAATAATTTTGTGATGCAGAATTTTAATTGGGCCGAAAATAAAAAGAAAATGTTGCTAGCCCAATATTAAAATGTTCAGCATTAATTTGAAGTTAGTTTCTTATGGCTGAATGGGAGATATATCACTTGGGCCAGAATGAATTTTGTTGCTCCAAGCCCAATTATGTTCTATGCTAAGTGATCTATTGCTAGATCCAAAAATCCATCAGGAAAGCAAATATTATCATTTGCCTTAAGCATTCCAACGGATCTCAATTTATGGCATATGAATGATGGCTGAAATATTTCATCACTTGGGCCAGTTTACTCTATCATTGCTACAAGCCCAAATTAAAATTATTCCTAAAGATCCAATGCTTGGTTCGAATCATAAAGAAAGAAAGCAAATTGGCTCTATGTTTACAACGGATTCCATTTCTCACTTTGGGATGGATTTCAAATTTTAATTTGCTAAGCATTGGAAACATAAGTGAGAGAGTATGAGTGATATGATTGATTTGATTAATGCAGCACGCCACTCAAGCAAGGGAAGTAAAAGCAATCACATTAATTTATTTCATTTCAACTAATTGCTTTTACTTTAACTCTACATTCTCTCTCATCTTTCCTTCTTCTCTTTCGGTCATTATCCAGGAAGCCATGGAAGCTACACCTACTCACCGAAAAGAAGATGGAGCACGTCTCAAGACCATCATGATGATGGCAAGAAAACATAACAAAATAAAAGTATGCTGTGGCTGAGATTTTCACCAAAAATGGTAAGATTTGGTTAGGTGATCTCGAGCTCTTCATATTCAAAAAGAAAGAAGAAGATTCGGCCAGCAAGGAAGAGATTCTTGGAGGCATGACTTGTCTTTGATTCTGCTCAACCACCACAGGAAGTAGCTAGAGTGGCGAAGTGATGAAAGAGGCAGAGATTAGAGCAGATGAAGCCAGAAATCCATCTTGGAGAGCAAGCCAAGGATGGAGCGCTCGGATTGATGAAGAGTGATGACCAAATAAGAACTAGAGGTATTTGCATGTTGGGTTTGCATGAGTTACCTCTTCTCTCTCTGTGGCCGAACCGGTTCTGTTTTTAAGGAAAAGAAGTTAAGCTTGGTTTTGTTTCAACTGTGAAGGCTTCTCTTCTTTATAAAAGGGGTGAACAGTCACAGTTTGATTCAAGGAGAAAGTGTGAGAGTGCAAGGCACAGAAGTCTCATAGCTACCTAAGCTTACTTATTTTCTTCTTCTTCAATGTTTTATGTTTAGTATTTTTCTGTTTAATTTTGTCATGTCTTGAGTCTCATGGAAAAAGGCAAACAGTGAGGTTTGTATGAAAAAGCCATAGAGCGGAAAAAGGCAGAGAGTGCAAAATTAAAAGAAAAAGCCATAGATGTCCTTAGAGTTCCTTTGTTCATCTATGTTGTGTTTCATGATTCTGTGGGAATCCCCTTGTAAGTTGGGTTAGCACTTTACAGTTTGTAATCAGGATGATTATAGTGAAATTCCATCATAGTTGTGATGGAGACTGGATGTAGGCTGCATTGCACTTAGCAGCTGAACCAGGATATATCTGTGTGTAATCTTCTTTCTCTACTACTCCATTTCTGTTTCTACTACACAGGAGCTAAAACCAAAAATATCACGTGTCAAGTGACGAGACAAAAATAAAAAGTCTCGTGGCTAGGGACGAGACAAAAACAGAAAAGTCTCCTCAAAGACCAGAAAGCGTAATCAGGCAAAAAGGGGGCTAAGATTCAACCTCCCATTCTCTTAGCCATTGAAACCATCACCTTCTGCATATTGGGCCAATAAAAATTAGAGCAAATACGCTCCACTGTCTTTGCAATGCCCGAATGACCGCCAATGGAGCTATCATGGTACTCCTTTCAAATAATGTTTTTCAGGTTACTCTTAGAGGGTACAACCACTCTATTTCGCCATAAAAGAATTCCATTTCGACAACTGTAGTTGCTGTCATGCATGCTACTATTAAGGCACCTTTGCTTAATGAAATTCCAATGTTCATCTTGCTCAATATCATTTTGTAAGAGTTGCAGCCACTCTAATTTTAGGGACGACTAAGTAGCAAAGAAACTTCGAGAAAGCGCATCAGCAGCAACATTCTCTTTGCCCGGTGTGTACTGAATTTCGAAATCATAACTAAGTAATTTGTGCAACCATTTCTGCTGTTCAGGTGTGTGTAAATTTTGGGTCAATAATGCCTTAAGGCTTTGCTGATCTGTTTTGATAATGAATCGCTTACCCAACAGATAGTGCCGGAACTTGGCTACGGCCTCTGTGATCGCATAAAATTCTCTAGTATACGCTGACTGACGCTGTATCGTAGGACTCAATTTCTTGGAGAAATATGCAATTGGATGCTTCCCTTGGGACAGAACTGCTCCAATCCCCATGTTTGAAGCATCACATTCAATTACAAATGGTAACAAAAAATTCGATAGTGCCAGGACAGGTTTAGAAGTAACAGCAGCTTTGAGTTCCTGCAATGCTCTTTCAGCCTTATCACTCCACTGAAAACTGTCCTTCTTTAATAAATCAGTGAGGGGGGCTGCCATAGAAGCGTAACCTTTGATGAATCATCGATAATACCCCATAAGGCCCAAGAATCCGCGTAATTGCTTCAAATTCTGTGGCTGCTGCCAATCCAAGATCGCCTGCACCTTGTCCTTCTCCATATGGACACCATTACCCGAGATCGTGTGGCCTAAGTAATCAATATCTGTTACACCAAATAAACATTTTGACAACTTGGCAAATAAAGTTTTTCTTTGCAGCACTTGCAATACAGTCTCCAGGTGCTGGAGATGAGAATTCCAGGAAGGACTATAAACAAGAATATCATCGAAAAACACTAAAACAAACTTCTGCAAGTAAGGGCGGAAAACGTCATTCATTAGGCCTTGAAATGTAGCTGGCGCATTTGTCAATCCAAATGGCATTACTAGCCATTCATAGTGCCCTTGGTGGGTCCTAAATGCCGTCTTGTATCTATCCGCAGGCTACACCAAGATTTGATGATAACTGGACCTTAAGTCCAATTTAGAAAACACAGTAGCACCAAACAGTTCATCCAAGAGTTCATCAACAGTTGGTATTGGAAAGTAGTCCTTAATAGTGATGTTATTTAAAGCCCTATAATCCGTACAAAATCGCCAAGTTCCATTTTTCTTTTTAACTAATAATACCGGAGAAGAAAAAGGACTCTTACTAGGTCGAATGATGCCGTCATTCAACATTTGCCGCACCATCTCTTCAATTTGGGCCTTTTGACTGTGTGGGTAGCGATATGGACGAACTTTAACTGGAGTGGCTCCTGCAACTAGAGGAATGCAATGATCGTGGTCCCTCTGCGGTGGTAGGCCAGTAGGTTGAGCAAACACCTTCGAATAAGACTGCAGTAATGCAGCCAAATCTGGCCTGCTATCTTGGGGTAGTTGCATAGAATCACCACCTACAGCTGTTGTCTTATGAACTTGAATGGTAAATGCTTCAGCAATTGCATTGGTGTGGACCATTCACTTAATATGATGGAATTGAGCCGGGCTGGCATGTGAGATTTGTCCCCAAAAACTGTCACAAACTTTCCATCATGAAGAAACCTGATAAATAAAGAATCATAGTCGACGATATGGGCCTTTAATGTTTCTAACCAAGTCGTGCCAATAACCAAATCACCCCCGGCAACATGTAGTACATAAACTTCAGGAATATCCACCTTAATCCCCTGCATTGTTACCTCCAAAGTAGGAATACACCCCTCCACTGTCATCATATCAAAATTACCCACCATAACTCTAAACCCAGGTGCTGGCTACACTGGTAAGTTAAAAAATTGGGCGATTCTGGGTAGTATGAAATTGTCGGAACTTCCACCATCTCAAAGCTTGGATTTTCACCCCATTAATAAATGCTTTGATGCGAATGGTAGCGGGGCCAGAAGTGCCATTCATTGCATTGTAAGACAGATGGTGATCAACCCCCTGCTGATCCAATTGTGGCAACAACTCTAGAACTGTAGCAATAGCAGTCGGGGGTTCCTCTATAGCCTGTTTCTCATCCTCCTCCAGCTGAAACAACATCAAATGCTTATGTGGGCATTTATGGCCAGGAAAAATTTTTTCCTCACACCAATAACACAAACCTTTATCGCGTCTATTTTGAATCTCAGTTGAGGTGAGTCGCTTGACTTGGTTATGATTGGGGTTTGGTAGAGTTCTCAGAGGCGGTGTAGGTAATAGAGGTGGTAAAGGTTGTCCGGGTGGGGTTCTATTGGAAGTGTTTGAGTTTTGTGGTTGGAGTGGCGGACGATGGATTGATGAACCATGTGATGGTTTAGTGTTGGTGGCAAATTTATCCTCGTAGAGGCGAGCTAAACTGATAGCTCTCATTAATGAAGGAAGGCACTGTGCTTTAACTTCTCGTCGCACATCAGGTTTCAACCCACTGATGAAGCAGTCTCGTAGGGCATCCGGGGGCTCGACGTTGGTGCGATTTGCCAGAGCCACAAATTCAGAATAGTATTCAGTAACCGATCCACTCTGCTGCAGCTTAAACAAAATCTCGCGAGGAGATTCGAACATAGAAGACCCAAACTCAATTTCAATCGCTCGTTTCAGCTGATTCCAAGAGCGAAATGGCGCAGTACATTGCGACATTTGAAACCAAGGTATCGCCATCCCCGACATGCGAATCGCGACAATCCCAATTTGTTCCTCCTCTGGCACACGGTAAAATTCAAAGTACTGATCAATAGAGAATATCCATCCCAATGCGTCTGTGCCATCGAACTTGGAAAGATCAAAGTTTACCCTACGATGCGGTTGCGCATTTCGAGTATGTTCATAACTCGAGCTCGACCCATGAGGCGGATGCTGATGCGTAGAGGATTCCTGGTTAATGAGTTGTGCGATGGAGGCCTGGATAGCATCGAACTTGGAGTCAGACAACTCAGTAGCGCGGGCTCGTTCCGCACGGTTTTTGTCTATCACATCCTCTAACATCTGAAATAATTTTTTTATGTCAGCCTCCATGCCCTTCATACGTGTGTTATCCGCGACTGCCATGGCCAATGAAAGCACCAAATGGTAGGGTATGATGCAACTGACTTTATAATGACTTAAAAAAAGAAAATGAAAGTACGGTAGTGAAAATTAAAAGAGTTCTGCAGCTCTTCAATGAAACAGTACAGAAAGAAATTATTAAAAGGTAGTCTTTGTAAAAGTAAGCAAAAGATAATAAAGCAGTATAATCATCGAGGAGAATCACAGGATAGCTGCCAAGATTCAGCAATGTCCTGGGAAAGGAAAAAAGGAAATTCAGAATGATTTCAGAAAAAGTACAGAGATGTTCAGAGAAAATCAAAAAAAATAAGAGAGAGATAACAAATTACCACAAATTCGTTACCCAACAAACTCCTCCAACCTCCTATTAAAAGTTCTTTCTCTCTTGCTTTTTCTCACTTCCTGAATTGGTGGATTTTGCGGCATCTATCCACTCTGCATAACTAATTTTTTTTTTCATTGAGTGCCAACTGCTCCTTATTATTGAGGATTAATTCATCATTAATAATTCTCCTAATTGTCATAACTTTATTTTTCTCAAGCATCCCTCTTAAAAAATTATGAAACAATGTCATTATCTTCTGTGTATGTTTTAATGTTGGATCTATTTATTTTGACACGTGACATAATCATGGAAACGTTAGTTAATGGATATATAAAATCTTTTTATTAATAGCTAACGGTTCTGACTAAGAGAGAGATCTATTTATTTTACAAAAATAAAATTCAAAAACCTCACTCAAACATAATAAAATTTAATTAGAATAAAAATATTTGATACAAAATGTATGGAGATCTATTTAAATATTTATTTATAGCTTTTTTAACAATCTAACCTAAATATATCTTAATTTATAACTATATAAGTTGACCCCTCCGAAAAAATAAACAGATCCACTTTCTTTATTTAATTTTTTTCTCACATCTTTGTGTGAGTGTTTTTTTTTTCCTACTACAACGTGCATATTTACCTCTTTGTTTTTTTTAGCATTATTACATCAACTTGGTTTCTTTGTTTTTGATTTTTTCCTTTGATAGGGAAAAATCTAAAAACCTATAAATAGCGGCTATAGATGAAAGGAAAATGTTCGAAAACAAAAATATTCAGTCAAAGTTGCCAAAACCTATTTTTCATTTCATTTATATGATTCTAGTATATTAATATTATAATTTCTCATACACTTTTTATTAAATGAAAACAATATCATATCATTATCATTTATATTAGTTTATTCTTTTTTAATGTGTATACGTTGATTTCTTTTGAATACTCATTCATGTTCATAAAATAGAAACAATAACTAACTGAAATATAACACTAAAAATGTGAGACTCACTTTATATATACAAATAATAATATATACAACAACCTTTTTTTTTAAATCAAACGTCATTCTCAAAAATCTCTAATAGAGAAGACCATGTTCCTGAAACAGCAATAACAAATCCAAAAAACATAATTACCCCATCTCTTACCACACACTTCAAACCTAATTCCTCTTTAAACACAACTAAGTGAAACAAAGCAGGCATCACAAAACTAAGAATAACACAAATACTACTCCCAACAAGAGATAGAAAATCTGTAAAATTAGGTACAAAAATTGCTACCAAACTTACCCCTAACACCATCAACCACCTCATCCACAAACAATACCTAGAATCACAAAACCTACCCTCAATAACCTCATAAACAGGATTCATCATCAATGGAAAAGTGAAGAACAAATTGATGCAAAGACAAAATTGCACCAAATCACTAATTAGTCCTTGCCCAAAATTTGTAGTTATAATCTCTTGTGTCTCATCACCAAAAGCAAAGTAACCTAATGCACCAAATGAACCATACAATATAGAAATTAACATCATTGCCAAACCCAAAACATCACCAAACTTTTCCTTATCTTTGGCCTCAGATTCCAATGGTAAAACCATCCCTATTCCTTCAAAAGCATAAACCGCAACACCAATACCATAGAAGAACATAGGGAATCCACCAAAGGCCTTCAAATTAGGCCTATTCTCAAAGCATATGAAGACATCCTCAATCATCACAACACTTTTCGCCGCGAAATCAACAATATCGGCGAAAATGCTCAAAGGAGCCAAATGGGTTAGGGTTGGAATTGCATTTAGGGCAAGCTGAAATGGGAAACAAGCCCAATGGATCAACACCTTGGGCGTCAAACCAAGAATTGAATCATATTTTGAGAGATAGGCAAGAGTAGTCGATACGAAAATAAGATAACCAACACAAAAACTGAATTGCGAAAGCACAATCATCAAATCCACAAACGATTTGCCAAAAGGTCCCCATATAGCATAGCCTAAGTCACCAAATGAATTGATCTTCGAGGATCCTCTGGAGATAGTATGGGAAAAAGATGATTCGAGTTTGCGCCGCGTTTGGACGAGGAGTATCATGCAATAATGTGTGAAGAAGCCCACGGTAAAGAGCATAATTAGCCCTAATATCCAACCGGTTTTTTTGAAACAGTAAGGAAGGCCAAGAACACCTGCACCAACAATGGCTATGAAGATATTTGCAAAGGTTTTGGTTTTGGAGGAAAGTGGTTGATAATGGCCACCCAATAGAGGAGTATCTTCATTTGGTGCTGATGATGATGATGAAGAATTTGTACGATTCTTGTTTTGAAGCCCCATTGCTTTGAATAATGATGGGATCAAATTCAATGATATGATGTTGTATCTTATTATGAGGTATAATTATGTAGTTAAAACATGCATGCATTCTTCATAAGAGAAAGAGAATATGTGAAATGTGAATCAAATTTTGGCAAATGCTAATTTAGTAGCTTATTTTCTTAAACAATAGACAAATGCCTATTATTGTAGTAAAGCATTGAGGTTGAAGAAAGGTGAATATTGGATTTGGATTTGATGGTATGCTAATTATTATTATTATTATTATCTAATTTTGTTATTTAATATAAAATAAACTAAAAAATTTTTATTTTCTTTTGGTACAAAAATTTGGAAAAAAAGTTAGTTGAATTTACTTAGTAAAATGATATGGTATTATGCATATTATTTTTTGGATAAACAAATGATGAGTTACATTGCTTTTTTCGATTCAACAATTATTTATATTTTTTGTATCTAAAAATTTGGTCTCCTAAGTAGTGTGATGTGTCTTTCTAGATTTATTTGTTTTTTAAACTGCGTGTATCACAATTTTTTCAATTAAAATAATAATATAAAGTCAAATAATAGGTGTTTATATTGCTAATTGACATTCATATAAATCCTTGTCACAAATGAATTATATTGAATTCTTAAACTTATATATTTATTTTGATATTAATTTTTCTAAAGAGAATTAATGAAAAAATATATATTTTAAACTATATTAACGTTCACATGCATTTCATTCTCTAAGTGTACAATGAAATTTCTTAGAAATAATATTTTAACATTTACTATAAATATTGTTCAAATTAACATAAAACAAACAGAAGTAACTCTTGTTGGTTTTTTAATATAAAAAATTTTTTCTTTATTTTTTTAATTTAGTCTCTTAAATCTAATTGATGCTCCAATAAGTTACAAGCGATATCAGTATTTTTTTTTCTGTGTATCTCTTAATAATCTAACAAGCTAAATATCAATTTATTGATTAATAAATTGTTGTATATGTACAAAACAAAATTTAAAATATTTTATAATACTTATTTAAATAAACTAATAAATTAACTATTAAACTAACTCAATTTAATTAGATTAGCATTTAAACAAGTAATAATCATTTTACTTACTGATAGCACTAACAGAAAATGACATAACACGTTAAGGTATATTTTAATACATAA
Source organism: Arachis stenosperma (assembly GCF_014773155.1). Lineage (NCBI taxonomy): Eukaryota > Viridiplantae > Streptophyta > Magnoliopsida > Fabales > Fabaceae > Arachis > Arachis stenosperma. The sequence goes on from NC_080377.1 coordinate 13,135,176, forward strand.
AATGATGTCATTTTTTCGTGAGCTAGCCCAACAAAGATCTAAACCCGACCCACTAGCCCAAAAAATTCCACCCATTAGCCATCTTTTTTTTTGTTGATTTTCTTCTTTTTTATTCTCTTCCTGAACACTGAAACTCCATAGCAACTAACTCTTACCTGAATAGCCATAGATGTCGTTCTTTAATTTCCTGAAACTCCATAACCACCCCAGCACTGTCTCGCTGGCCTTCATCACAGCATCACTCAAGATTTCATTCTGCCTTTCCGGATATGTACCGTGCCTCATTCCGCGCTACTTATTCTGATGCTTGCTCTTTCAATTGTCGGTGGCTAGGCAGTTTCTTTGGCTCTTCTAGAGATCTGCAACTCTCTCACCGAACTCCACCAATTCCTTCTCCTTATCCTCAAGAACGACTTCTACCACTAGCACTTGTTCTACAAGTTCGACAGCATCTCTGAAGCCTCATATGCCTTTGACATTGTCAACGACCACGACAAACTCGATATACTTTAGCACACCATGTTCAAAGAATATGCAAAAAAAAATATTTTTTGCTTGAAGTCGTGAGATTTTACCGTAGGATAAAGTCTGATAGGTTAAGTATGATGCATATAAGATGTTTGATAGAATGCCTCATAGGAGATTTTACCATAGAAGGAGATGATGGAAGGACTAACAAAAGAGATGACGGAAGGACTAACGCGATCATGCCTGTTATCTTTGGGAGACGAATTTGATTAATTTATTTTTTTGAGAAAGAAAATAGAGATTGAGGTATCTTTTAGGAACGATTTTGACTATTAATTCTATATTATAAACCTGAGATAGAGTTGGTATATAATTTTTTAAATATTATTTATATATTATAAAAAATATTATTGTTATTCTCAAAATTTGAAATTAAAAATCTTAGTATAAGAGTAAAATAATACTTACTCTCTTAGATACATATATTATGAATTTGATGAACAATAAATAAAGAAGTACAAAGAAGAAAACAACAAGAACTAAATCAAAAGGAAATTATAGTGTTATATAAAAAGGTTTACTACCAAATCAATTATTTATTCTGTATGTAACTATTAAATTATAATTATAGACAGCTAGATAACGATTGAGATAAAAATGTTTAAAATAATTTTTATACAAAGATATTAGTTAAAATATATGGTTAAATTATTTATTATATTTAACTAAACTGTTAAATTGACATAATATATGTACATATCTTAAGTATATATTATCTTTCCATAAAGATTATTTTGATCATCTTCCTATGAATATAATAAATAATAATCCCTTTATATATACAAACAGCATTCTCTTGCAAAATTGAAGCACTAACTAGTTAATTAATTAATATATATTTAACTTGTGGCATTAATCAAACCCTTGAGAACATCAATGGCTTCAGCAGAAATACTCCTCCTCTTATGTAACCTAGAGATGATTTCAATCTTAGGAGGTGGATCCATGGAGAAACAAATGACCAAAACAGTGAGATTGTCACATGCATTGCGTTGAAGTGCTTCAGAAACAAGAGCTCTTGCACATTCCATTGGATCATTGTGTTTCATCAGCTCCTTTCTCACCATTGTCACAGCATATTGGCTACTCATCACATCCCATAATCCATCACACCCCATTATTAAGAACTCATCTTCTTCTGTTAATACAACCTCTTCTAATTCTGGCTCTGAGCTTAATGGGCACATTGAATTACCTGTAATCATATATATATATGTAAGAAAATTTGAAAATTAATTATAATTTGACATAATATATAATAGAGCTTCTCTTTGTATGTATAATTGTAAACGGTAACGCATGCTAAGAAACAAAAAAAAACAGTCCGAATTTATTCTAAATAAAACAAATTCTAATTTTTTTTTGTAAATTTGTTTTAGTTATCAAATATTTTTTATTGTAAATGTATGCAATACGAATGAAAACGATGATATGGAATAACGAACGTTTTCTTATTAATATTTTTATGAGTAATTAGGGTAATAAAGGTTTTAGGGTTTTACATTACTTTCACAATTACAGTTGCTATCACAATATTGTTGTAATATCTTCATTTAACGGCTTAAATTTTCGGAAAAAAATAAATTTATGGCATATACAATATTAGAGTTTTTATGAAAAAAAATTAAAATTCAATTCTTCCTATTCTTATTTTTCTAAATAAAAAAATTAAACACAATTCTAACTTTTCTAAAAAATAATTGAGCTCCTCTAATTATTTGTGACTAACCTTATTGTAACTATACAAAAAAGTTTTCTTCAAATTAATAAATCATAGAGAAGATATAAAGAAAATAAGTTCTAAGAGAATTTGTCAACTTCCTTTAATATAATTCATTGCAATTTTTTCAGTTGTATTAACTATCATATACTATTTCACTCTAAGTAATTCTATTAATTGAATTAAGCATGTTATATACATATTACTACTTTATATTAAGGTTTAATTATTTTGTCAGTTCTTATAATTTTACTAAATTTTTAATTAGATCCTTAAATCATATTAGATTTTGTAATTAAGTCTTTGTCGTGGCAAAAACGTTGAAATTAACGGAATATTCAATTAAACAAAATGAATATGCCTAATACTTGATATTATTCTGTTAATTCTAACGTTTTTGTCATAGTAGGAACTTAGTTACAAAATCTGATATGATATAAAGACCTAATTACAAAGAAAAAAAATATAAAGACCTAATTAAAAATTCGGTAAAATGATAGAAACCGACAAAGTAACTAAACCTTAGATTAATTACCTTTGTAACCTTTGATGTGCCAATCCCCAAGAGCACGTGCCACTGATAGTTGTCCATTGAGGTATCCATCATAGATCACACCACCTAGTTTCTCAATTCTTAATCTTTCAGAAGTGCTGTTTGGCTTATGATCTTTGGAAAGTTCTATGGCTTTACCTCTTTTTCCCATTACGGCACGAGAATCCCCCACATTGGCAACTATCAAGTCCCTAGAATATGGAATATAGAGAGAGTCAAATTCACACTAATTAACTAGATATTCTAGATAGTAGTTAGATGATACATTTTATTAGAAGTAGCAATAAGTGATGAGTGCAACATAACATGATTGGTTAATAGATATATAATTGTTAATGCATTTTTTATTTGGCTTTAATTTTTGGTATGACAGCTTCTATGATCTAAGAATTTAAAGGCCAATCCTTATTGATTTTTTTTTTTAATTTTAACATAAAACAAATAAAAATATATAGATTCGCATAAAAAAACTCTTGACTAAAAAAATATAATAGGTATATAATTATTTATCTATTTTTTTATCAATAAATTTTTTTTATTGATTTAAATTTTTGAAATTATGATTGTATGATATGATATCAAAGTTTATATAACTTCAAAATTTATAATTCGATTTTTGTTATAAGAAAAAAGCTCACCCAAATTTTTAAAAAAGATATTTTCTTATGAAATTGCATGATAAATGTATAATAATTTATGTACTTCTTTTTATCGGTTTAAATTTTTAAAATAAGTGATTTCATCGCAACAAAAAATTAATCACATTATATATGGTACTAACCTTTCCAAAATAAGGGCAACAATTGCTGTGGTGCCTGAAGAACTATCAAGTGAAGTAGCATCTGCAAATGCATGATCCACTTTCACAAATGCACTCTTAATAGCTTTCTTAATGTTGGATGGAAAATGTGAATCTTCAACTATTAGCTTAAGAATGTTTATTTTGGTAAATGATGCCGCATCAATTCCTCCATGCCCATCAAATACCTATAATTATTAATAATAATGCAATAACTCACTAAGAATTTAGGAATTAAGGTAGCGTTTGTTTTGAGGTATTGGGACGGAGATTAAGAGATTGAGACTTAATATCATGTTTGTTGGTCTAGAGATTTGTATTAAAATTTCAGTCTCTATCTCTAGAATTTTAGTATTTCAATACATCCAAAAAGTGGGGACACAAGGAATTGAAATTTTTAAAAAAGGATACTGAAACTTTAATAACATTTTATACCTAAAATACTCCAATTTTAATTAATTTATTCCAATTTTATCACTTGTGCAAATTAAATTAGAGTTTCATTTTTATTTCAGTCTCTGTCTCCTACTTTACACCAAACATAATATTAAAACTTATTTTAATCTCTGTCTCTCAGTCTCAGTCTTTCAATTTCTATCTCTTTTTCAAACGCTACGTAAGACTTGCAAATATATCGCTAGAGAACCCATGCCACCATTAGAAAAAGGTAAAAAACAAAAAAAATGAAAAATAAAAAACTTATGCGAAAAAAATACTTATATATATGTTGCTAGCTAGAAGTTCTATTTTAAATCATTTTCTTGTGAATAGTACTAAAATTGTCAATCGGGCAGCTTATATTGGCTAGAAAAGAGTTTGTGGATTGAAAAAAGAACATTCACATATTTAATTTAGATAATTTTTTAAAATATCTAGATTTTTTAATAAAAAAAATTGAGTTCCAATTTGTATGATAAAATTTAGGGATATTCATTCATAAGTATGGGTAATCCGATTAAGGTGGAAACTCAGATGAAATTACCTCCGATTAAAAACCAATTTAATCCAATTTAATTAGTTTTGACACTCGTTGAATAATCGGATCTAACTAGATAAGACCCAATAAAACTAATTTTTAATTAGTTTAGGTATTAAATTTATGGTCGAGGAACTCGATGACCTGATTAGTTTTATATTTATATTAAAAAATGAAATATTTATTATTTTTATCAACGAACCTTAATACTAATTTGTTCATCAATTTTTTTGATGATATTTATTTAAGTATGAATTTAATATATTGTATATATTTTGTCATTCACATATTTATCTTTTTATTTATCTTTTTACCATCATATATTTATAGAATTTTTTTTCAATTTTTTCATTTAAATTTAATTTTTAATTGGATACGTTGATTATCCGAATCGACACAATCCGACTTAATTTAATTTTTAATTGAATCTCTTTACAATATAACATATTATCCGATTCAAATTGAACCGAATAAATTTTTATCCGTTTGGTTCTCATTTTTCTTTATACCCAAAAATCTGTAAACATTTTTAGTAAATTTTATAAAAAAATATTTTAATTAATTTTTATAACTTTTATAATTATATAAAAAATTTTAGTTGTATTTTTACCTTTTTGAAAATTTGAAACAAACACGCCCTTAATTTAAAGCCAAGAAGGTTTTTTGTACCCCATAAAATCCTGCTGGAGAAGGCATGGTGGCAGTACTCGAATATTCGTGAATGATATCAACACAAATAAACTCATCTTCCATGAACTGCTTTGGTCCTTTCTCAGAACAACTTCCAAATCGCAATGTTGGTGAAAACTTTGATTTCTCTTCTGCATTTGCTTTCAAGTCTTCAATCCCAATGTCTAATTCCTAATAATGTATGATATAATAATGATATATATGTAAGTGAGAAAATAGAATATATAAATATTTGTATTAATAAGAAAACATTATCACAAGTACACAACTTACTTGAACAATAATAATTAACATCCAATTTCTAATTTAATTTCTATTTCACGAGAATGAAGGCACGAATATCTCGGGTAGAGAGTAGTATTTAAATATTAGTTAGAATGATATACTTAAAAACTTAGATTCATATTTGAATTTAAATTAAATAATTATTTTATATTTTTTTATTTATTTAACACCTATAATATTTTGTATCATATAAAGTTTAAAAATATTATTTATATACTAAAATTAATCATTAATATAAAATACATATTAAAAATAAAATAAATAATATATATATATATATACTAATATATTATAACTTATTTTAATAGTTAATTTTAGTGTACAGCTGATATGTTTAATTTATTTTGAGTTATTAACACATAGTAAACATATATATCCTTTTTTCTAAACACTTTTTTGGGTTTCTAACAATCTCTATTCATGATTTTACAAATTTTATCATAAGAAATTAATCGATTGAAACAAAGATATGCACGAAAAATACCATGCACAAAGTCATAAACTTCTTAAAATTATAATATTGAATTTGGCATTATACAAAACTCCAAGTGATGAAGAAAGAGAATTTGATTGTACTAACCGATTTAGCCAACCATACGTTACTGCTGCAATGGCGAATAATTGAATGATCTTTTGGAGGTTTTCTAATATTGTGATTTAAATCCCCAATAATTCTTTCACCATTTTGATCCAATAATGTAGCTATTTGAGGCTTGAAATTAGTTCCTAGAGCCATTATCCTTTAATTTCCTATAACACAAATCATCCAATATAATCACCTTGAATTAAGAAAGAGAGATCAAATTTTTGTGCCTATTCAAGAAAAAAAATTAATATATATTATTTTTAACAACAACCTTGTCCATAGGCAACCTGAATTTTAATCACCCTTGGTGATCACATGTCTCATAAAACAACTATCTTAATATTGTGATGATTTTGCACTTGATATTATTCAAGAACATGGGAGATAGGAAAATCACAAAACAAAAGGGTTAGTTCTTTTTTGCATTCAAAAAGAGAATTAAAAACAAAAAGAGACTTTGGTTTGCTAAGAAGTAATTATAGAATTATAGATAGGTGACTTTGATCCATATGTCAAATTTAAAACCATGAAGCATTAAAGGGAAGATCTTAATGAAAGGAGAAGTGATAGTATATATATTAGGTTTTGTGGTTATTATTGTTTGTGGTTAATAAGAGAGATTAGGGAACTAAAATGTTTAATTTTATGTTCTTTTTGTATATATATCACAGGTTTTATTAGGTTTACTAGCTAGTTGACCGGATAGCCTTGTGTTGTGGTGGTGATGAAAATGCTTTGAATTATGTCATGATTTCCCTTTATGTTAAAGCTATATCACAAAAATTTAATTTAATCTTAAATAAATAAATTATAGAGTATTGCCAAACATCTCGCTTTACTCTCTTACGTAGTTATCACTTTATTTATTTATTTATTTATTTATTTATTTAACTATACTACGTGTACATTAAAATTAACCAATAATATAAAATATATGTTATAATATAAATAAATATTAAAAATAAATTAAATCATATATATAATTATACATAAATATATTGATGATTAATTTTAGTGGCTGAATTTAGTGTACAAATAATATTTCTATTATTTATTTGTTTTGCTTTATTATGTATTGCTTTTTATGTGCAAACGTGCCATAAGCACTGAAGTTTCTAATCTTTTATTTAAATAAATTATATTGCACTTTGATTTCTTATTAATTTAAATTAAATAAAATTAAATCATGTATGAAAATTTTATTAAATTTGAACAATAGTGTGGCACTACCGTACCAATTGCGAATTCAAATAATGACCACCTACTGAATGTATTTGTGAAAACACGAGGGCTCTCAAGTTTTTGCCTCGTTTACTTTTTCAATTAAAGTTTCATATATATATATACAGGCCTGCTACACATACAAGCTTACAAGCTTACAAGTTGGCCCAGCCTAAATACAACTCACGCGCATGAAGAGAGGTTACATAGAGTGTCACATTCACGCGCTCAACACTCAAACGGTTACGTATGCTACGAGTTATGACAGACTCTTTCACTTCTTCCACTTCTTCCACTTCCCAAAGCGATTCGAAAAGAAGGAAATCCCTCCATTTTCGAGCGAAAATCGACGTTCAAAATATACAACTCGTTGTTCGAAACCTCCATCAAAACACCATCAAACTCTCCATCAAGAATCTGAAGAGAAAACAAAGCAACAAAACTCAACGTAAGTTCATTAAGATTCGTGTATATTTTCCAGATTACAAACTACGTTTTACCTTTCTTCTACGTCGTTGTTCTAAGGTTTACTGTTATTCTTGTTTCTTTGTTACACTGTTCTTCTACGTTATTGTTCTAGATTTTTGGGGCTATATTCAGTAGATTGGGGGGTGTATACTGCTTGACCTTGTAATGTGGCTTGATACTGAAGCATGTTTGAGTGATATCTGACTAATATATATGGATGTATCTGAATAATATCCATGCGTGTATCTCACTGTTATCAATGGGTGTATCTTGTTGTTATCTTTGGGTGTATCTGACTCATATATATGGGTGTATCTTACTGTTATCAATGGGTGTACTTTATTGCTATTAATGGGTGTATCTGACTCATATATATATATGTGTGTATCTTACTGATATCTTTGGGTGTATTTTTCGTTTCAGAGAAAATGGCAGCAAGAAACCAAACAAAAGACCTTAAGTGTGCCACACATCTCCTGAGTGATAAGTTCAGAAACATGACTGAGGAGAAGAAGGCAATTGTGAGGGATCTCGGATTCGGTGGGTTGATGCACATCCCACCACTAAGGGTGGATCACCAACTCTTAAGGGAGCTGGCAAACAACTTCAAACTTGGGGAGAACAGACTGAAGACAGGATATGGTTCTTTCCAAATAACACCAAGAAAAATAGGTCATGCACTTGGCATCAATGCAACAGGTAACTAGCTTAAAATTATAGGTGTATATTAAGTTGTTGCTTGGGTCTATTTAAGTTGATGCTTGGGTGTTTTTGAACCGACTTGGATACTTTGTTCTCTTCCTTTTTGTAGGAGATCTATTTCCTGAGAAAGTTGAGTATAAGAAACTTTCTGATGATGACAAAATAATTTATAGAAGATTTCAGGGTAAGACCCTCAAAAGTCTTACTGATGAAATGATGGAAATCAGCGTTGGCAACGAAGAAGAACGCCTGATGTTCAAGAGGATATTCATCCTCTACATACAGATGGCGTTCCTTTTGCCAACGACGATAAACAAAATATCGCCCGTGCACCTGGCCCCAATTTTTAAGATGGACGGCATATCAGAGAGAAACTGGGGGGGCATGTTTTGACCTTCATGGTCAAGGGCATCACAGACTACCAGGAGAAGAAGAAGAAATCAATTAATGGCTGCCTCTTTGCCCTCATGATAATCTACTTTCATCTTTCAAAAAACAAAGGCAAGAACAGGACTCAAAGACCACCAAAGCCCTGGATTGCCAACTGGACTAAGGAGCAGTTGGTGGAAAGAATGTCTGCAGAAAGACAGGAAATTTTAGTAAGTAAACATAATAAGTTGGGTGTATTTTATTTACCTGAATGCTGCTAACTAAAATATCTCATGTTTCAGGGGATTCTGAAGATGGCAGAGACAAGAGAAAAAAAGAAAAAAAAAAGAAAAAAACAAGAAATTAAAAAAACAAAAAAAGAAAGGCAAGTCCAACTTCGTCTTCGGAGACAGAAACTACTGACAGTGACACTTCTACCTCTGAGTCTGAGGCTCAAGAAGACTCAGAGGATTCAGGAAGAAAACACCCCAGCAAAAAGGGGAAAAAGTAAGAACCATACTTGGGTGTAATTTCTTTTTCGAGTTGGGTGTATTTTGTTTGATCACGTTGGGTGTATGTAGTTTATTAAGCAGCGTGTGTTTCGTTTGCTGCGTTGGGTGTATATTTAATATTCAGTTGGGTGTATCTCGTGAATTCATTTGGGTGTATTTTTAGTATGTTCTAAATGATGATTGTTTGCCTTCCATAATGGACTCCAGAAAAAGAAAGCAGATCTGAATCTGAACCAAGTGATGAGTAATGTCCTGAAATTATTACTCCTTTCTTTTGCCTTCATTATAAAGATTTCGTGTATTAATTGAAGTGTCTATTATTAACTTATAGGAGCGAAGAATCATCACCTGCAGAGAAGGAGAAAAAAAAGAAAAAAACAAAAATAACACCAAAAGAGTAAGCACTTCTTTCATTAATATTCTGTGATAAAATTAATTTTTTATTTCTGATTGGTATTCTTTTTTTTTCCACCCAGAACATAACAAGAAAAGAAAAAAGTTGTTGTGGAGGATTCACCTCCTGAAGAAGATCAATACTTTGACGGGTACAGTACCTCGTAAGCTATATTACGGTCTATCATCGTAATTATTTTTGTTAACATCTTATTTTATGAATGTAGTGAGAGATATGAAATATCAAGTGACGAAATCGATGAATGGCTAAGGGGAAACGTTGATAAATCTGCTGCAGAGGGGTATGTCTTGCGGGGCTGTGTATTTGAGATTTTGGTGTGTTTTGTTTGCTAATAATTGTATCTTGTTTCGCATGGAGAACCAAGCTGACCTGCGATCGACAGAAGGTCGCTATGTGTCCTCTGAAACGTAAGAAGCTTTATTATTTAATAAAATCTTGTTATCATGAGTTGGATGTATTTTGTGGAACCATTTGGGTTTATTTTGTAGATCAAGTTGGGTGTATGTTGTTTACTAGGGATATTTCATTTGTTTTGTTGGGTGTATATTGTCCATTCGGTTGGTTGTATCTTGTGCATTCATTTGGGTGTATTTTATACCTGTATCTTATTTGGTCTGAATAACATGAAATCTGTTTAGACTACCGGCTGTGAACTTGGGAAGTGATGATCCTTCCTCTCAAGGACGCACAGAACAGAGTAGCGTAAACCAGCCATCACAGAGCATGTAATTTCTCTTTTAAATAACCGTTACTTTTGTTCTTCTATTACCTTCTACTTCTAATTCTGTATATATTTTTTTTAGAAAAAAAAGCCCTTTATTATTTTATTCAAGAAAAAAAAGGCAGCAAAAAAAAGTAAAAACTGCAACTATGTAAGTTCTCAAAAAACAAAGCATGTCTTCTTTTTGAATTGTTCGGGTGTATTTTTTACCTTTTTTGGGTTATTTTAGGTTGAGTCCGACTGACTCGAATATGATGGTTGTGAGGGAACAAACACCGTCGGAAGCGCTTGCAATGTGAGTTTTCCAAGAATATTTCAACCTTATAACCTTATTATTTTCAAAGGCGTTGTTAACCTTTCATTTTTCTTCTTGTTTAGAGTCCCGATCCAGGTTTTTGTGCCGGCATCCCAAACAACCCCTGAGACAGATTTCGAACCAACCCCTATGCTACGGATTGAAGGGACTATAGAAACGTAAGAAATAGTATTGGGTGTATATTTGTTTAGGGTTTGGGTGTATATTTGCTAACAATTTGGGTGTATATTGTTCCTGATCAATTTTTTTTACGCCATGATTAATTTTGTGTAACTGTACAGCACTCCTGAATCCCCCAAACAACTTCAAGAAACCACACCCACGCTTCCCCCAGCTCCAACTAAAATTTAAGTTCATCAGACTAAAATCAATCTTTGCTTATCATCCGTATATTATTATTCTTACTCTTATTCTTATACATCATGACGCAGTTATCCAGCCGCAGAAGACGCTGCTGCGCTGTTGATGATGGCACGGACAGCAACCTATGTTCCTAAAACAGATTCAGGGATGCCATCATTCAGCCTTGGACTGACTGATTCAAGCCAGGAGGGGGCATCAACGCAGGAGACAGAAAGAAAAAAAATCTCCAGAAATTGCAAGTATGCTAGAACAATTAGACAATTTGGTCTAAAAATTAGCAAGCAATGCGGCGAAGGGAACAAACGAAAGTCCACAAATTCAGAGGGAGACTGGGGGAGAAAGTTCTGCAAAGTTTGAAACTCCATGGGGAATAAATCAAATTACAGATGATATGAAACAAAAGTGCTACATCTGGGAGACAAGACTGAAGGAAGACGCAAATGGCAATACTGACGAGTATGAGGAGATTTGCACTCTGATTGGCAAAGGAGAATACATTTTGATCAGATCGCACCTTGCATCCCTCCAGGCAAAAAGTGATATAGAATCTCAGGTAATATTAGACTAACATTAATGTTTTTACACCAAAGTAAACTGCAATGTTTATTAATGTAAAATTGATTTCGGCATATATTTCTAGATTGTATCTGCCATCTGCCTCATCCTAAACCAGAAAAATGAAAAGAGGTTTCAGGAACAAATATACTGTCTCCCCCCCCCCCCGGATATTGTGGTAAGTGTTACTTCTACGAACTTTGGGTGTATTTTCTGCATTGATTTGGGTGTATTTTTTGGGTTCGATTGGGTGTAAGTTGTGTATTTTCAGTATTTCATTTCTTTTTTCGTAATTCTTGCAGAGCATGGCACTTTCGGATCACCCAAAGGGGAAATTCATATCCCCGAAAACGAAAAAGGAATTCAGGGTGGAAGCCTACCCGAGTTTCATTCACTTCATAGATAGAAAAAAATTAAGTTCGCATCCATATGTAAGTTTTCGTTTGCTAAATTTGTTAGTACGCTTATTTATTTACTTATATGCCAAATAAAATAACACACTGTTGAAATGTGGTAATCCTTCATATTTTTGCTCCTGTTTGCCACTCGGGACATTGGTGGTTATGGCTAATAAATACAACAAAGCGGAAATATCAAATACTTGACCCGCTACACAAAAAAGCTCCAAGCGATGAGAGAAAGGACATTAATAAATTCACTGTAAGTTGCCTCTGTCTTCTTTACTTTAATAGATAGGTCTATTTCGAAGGTTGTGTTGGGTGTATATTCTATATTCAGTTGGGTGTATCCTGTGCATTCATTCGGGTGTATTAATGGTTTGTTTTGGTATTTAAGGGATATGTATTTTCAAGATTGATAACATATGCCGGCGGGAAACCTCTGGAGAAAGGCGAGAAGGAAAAGGAAATTAAAGCATCATATGTTAAAATATCAGGCCAAAAAATAAGGTATAAATTTGTGACTCTGAACATTAAACTTTCCTAAATGAGATTTGTAATTTATTTTCTTCGTTTTTAGCTATGACTGCGCTATCTACGTTATGAAGTGGCTTGAGTTAATTGAGCCGGAAAACATCAAAAAGGGGAAGTATGAATGGGATAATTGGGCACAGGTAACTGTCTTTAGAACTATATAACTCTGTATTACTTTACTGAATTAATATTGCTGTTTAAACAGAATATACTTTTTAATTGCAGGAGGAGGTGGACCACTATAGAGTGGAGTATGCTTCCCGGATACTATTCAGTGAGATGAATAAACAGAGAGATCGGGCAATTAGAGAGAGTAGTGCTATAAGGCTGTCGAAGCCATCCTCTGTATTATTGAGTCCGTTTTGTCAGATTAATTCTGCTGATATAGAAACTGGGTAATCCAACTGCTGCGTAGTTTGTAAATTAAACAAATGATGTAAATATTTGCCAATTATCAACAACTTCTATTCCATGTATATTTTTTCCCATAGTTAAACTATCTATGCTGGTAAACTATCTGTGATGTATTTAAAAACTGTATTACAGGTGGTAAACGCAAATTATAAACTGTTACACCCAACGCAAGTTTAATAATACACCCAAGATTGCATAAACTATACACCCAACTGTCTGCCCTATACTCAAAATGTATGAATTACATGTACTAAAATATGAAGAAAAACATCAAATGAAATATACACCCATAACCTGCGAATTTTTACAGCTTTTGTTCTATATGTATCTATATATGTGTCTATATGTAAATTGTGAATTAACAAAAATACACCCAAAAGAAACAGTGCTTTTACACCCATATTCTATAAAACTATACACCCAAAGAGTTATCCCCTGCTGCTGGAACCCTGAGCTGATAATTCATAACGTGTCCTTGATATTGGTTGGAATTTGAATGCGCCGCTGATACAGCATCAAACACGTTTATCTGAATATAACACTCACACATTAGCTAAACTATTAACGAGAAAAATAAACTCAATTGCCACAAATTTAAAGAACATTTCCTTGTACCTCGCTTAAAACTTTCGTCTTCTTCTTCTTTGTGGCATTTGCAATCTGTTTCTCTAGCTTTGAACCTAGCCTGTTTTTTGGACGTCCTCTTGTTCGAATCCTTGGCGGGCTTTGAAGCTCGTTAACGGATTCCAAGTTGGCGTCCTCGTGGGATAAAGAAGATCTCCCCTTCCTTTTGGCTTTTAATGCTTCCATCTCGGCCATGACGTTATCGTACGCACAGTGTAGAATTGCAGTCAGCTCCTCTGATTCGGAGGCAAATTCGCAAATATTTTGCGAACGAAAAACCAATTGGTCAAACCTCTTGCTTCTTGGCTCCATTACTGGCTCGCCGTGGCTGCTCTTGATGTGTGTGTGTCGCCTCTTTACCTTCTTGCTCCATCGTTCCAGTATATATCTAGGGGACACTTGGCTTACTTGTTCGAAGCTTAACACGCTTAGTGCGTGACGGCACAGTATCCCTCTCGACTCGAATAATAAGCATTGGCATTTTACCTCAGCTGCGACTGAGTCATAGGTAACAGCGAACTTGTTGAATATTGAGCTGGAAACTTGTTCTCCGACTTTGTATATTGAATAGCCTAGAGCGGAATTCTTTAATCTGGTGATGCAATTCGCCTTTCCTCTGAATTGCGCTTGGACTTCCCTAAACTTTGCATGAGTGTACACATCTTGAAACTGAGTTTCAATGGAGGATTTGGTTGCACACGATATGACCGTATAAAAATCTGCAGTGTCTGATTCTCTCTCTGCTTGCTCCCTGCTTCCGAGGCAATTATCGTATTGTTTGACGAACTGAATAAGCGAGCTGTTCCGGGTGATGTACTTGTTAAAAAATGAATGCATGCTCTCGCTCCTTTGTGTGCTTCTCATCCCTGCCCAGAAGTGGTGATCCAGATAGATAGGAACCCATATGTGACGGTCTTCATACAGATCTGCATAATACACCCAAACACAGACTGTAAAATACACCCGAGAGAACATACAATTTACACCTCTGCTGCAGATTTTAAAAACACATTACCTGAAAGCCACTTGTTGTCCGCAAGACCAAAATTTAGCAGAAAATCGTTCCAATTCCTATCGAATGAGTCTTTGCTATGAGAGTTCCAAACAACATGGCTCATTTCTTGTTCGATATCAGCAGGTCCCTTGTACCCGTTTAATTTGCTTGGAATCTTCTTCATGATGTGCCAAATACACCAGCGGTGAACTGTTGTTGGCATACAGGCCTCTAAAGCCCTTTTCATTGATGCACACTGATCGGTGAGAAACCCTTTCGGAGCGTTTCCTCCCATGCAACGAAGCCAGCATTGAAATAACCATTTGAATGATTCAATTTCTTCGTTCTTCATCAAAGAGCATCCGAGAAGTGTTGATTGACCGTGGTGATTCACCCCGACAAAAGAACCACAGACCAAATTATACCTGAAACAAATTACCATTGTCCAGAATGCAAAATCATTAGGTACACCCCAACAAATGCTTCGAATACACCCAATGAAACAGCCAATATACACCTCTGCTGCGGATTCGTAAAAATAAATTAATTTAGCATCATAAACAGGGATAGTTTGTTACCTGTTTGTATTGTAGGTGGTATCGAATGAAATGACGTCTCCGAAATACTCAAAGGCGGCTCTGCTTCTTGCATCGGCCCAAAAAGCCAGCTTAATCGATTGATCCTCCTCGAGTTCGAGCTCAAAAAAGAAATTCGGATTCTTCTCTTTCATTCTTAAGAAATATTTTCCGAATTCCTTTGCATCTTCTTGTTCGGAAACATTCCGCACTTTCCTGGTAATGTAATTTCTCACGTCCTTTTCGATAAAGTTTAACTCGCAGTGACCCCCGGCAGCCGCAACAAATGATTGGTAGGTTTTGCTTGGTCTGATACCGGCCTCCTCATTATTCTCTATTGTACGACGAATGGACATGCTTAGTTCCCTGTGCTATTTGAGCATCTCTGCTTTGCTTGGACAGCAGGGGTGTGAATGATCCAGCACAACCTTTGAAATGATCCAAGCACCGACATCCTTCAATGTGTGTATATAAATTCTTGCAGGACAGTTTAGACCGGCTGTCGAATTGGTCTTCTCGGTCGGAGATATTTTAGATTTCCATTTTCCCTCTCTGCTACATGTAATCAGTTGATTCTTAATCTCGTTTCCCTTCCTATTTGTGCACCGAACTCTTGTAGAGAAACCTGCAGCCTTGGCGTAGTCCCTGTAAAATTTTCCAGCATCTTCAAGGGTGGTAAAGGTCATTCCGACCTTCGGAACAAGCTCGTCATCAATAACCGAGAGAGGCTGCACAATACACCGTGTCAGAACTGTAAATACACCCATAGATATGATTAAAATACACCCAATTATGTCTAATATAATACACCCGAGCCGCAACAACTCAACAACAGAATGACCTTTAAAGCCATAAACTGTAAATACACATGCTGCAGAATACACCATATCAAAAACTAAAAAAACACCCAATCATGTCTGATATAATACACCTGAACAACAACAACTCAATTAAAATAACAAAAAACCAGTAAAGTGTAGATACACCCACACTTCTAGCTAAAATACACCCAAAGAAGAATTGATCTACACCCGAGCGTCTGCTATAAATTCCAGGTAATTAATCACAACTAATACATTGACGTCTTACTTTCACAATCAATGTTCAGCAATTTTTCAAGTACACAATGCTATACAAATTACTGAAAGAAAATTTATACTAATCCTATGTAAATCAAACCTCAGGAACTTCCTTAGATTCAAATTCATAATCCACTTCGCCTGGATTCAGCTGACAATCTGAGGTTGAATGATCCATTATCTTCAAAACGAGTTCAAACTTTAATTTCAGAAAACATCAAATCAAAATAGAAAACGAAGCTCGAATTGCAGAAAAGAAAAAAGATAACGTAAACGAAGAACATACCAGTGAGAAAACGAGAGGAAAAGAACGATGGAGAAGAAGGAGGGAAGACGCGCGAGAAGAAGAACAACCAAATCTCAAAATAACGAAAACGAAGAAGGAAACAAATATTTTAAATTTGGTAGTTAGATATACGCGGCATGTTATATAGCGCGTGTAATCAACATACGTGGAGTAGCGCGTATTTTGATTTTATTGTTTAATGAGCTTGTAAAGCATACAAGCCCTAATGGCTTGTATGCAGAACTTTTCCGAGATATATATATATATATATATATTCACACGCTTAGAGATAATTATCTTCTCTTATTAATTTAAATTTTTTTAAATGAATAATTTTATGACATAATATCAAAATTTTATATCTAAAAAATTTAAAATTTAATTTTTAATAAATCCAAAAAATAAAAAGTAGCATAAAACAAATAAAAAAATACCTATACAAATAATTAAAACACTCTTTCTAAAACATAAATCACAATAGCACTGAGTTTCCTCTTCCTTGCTTAGGAATATAATAATCCTAGTTTCAAGGCAACTACACAAAAAGTGTAGTGTGTATGGTGTAGATTAGGGTTAAAACGTGTAACACTAACTTGACTTCTATCTTTCTTCTCATTTGAACCAATTGTGAATCACTTTATTGACTTGTTGACCAGAAGTGAACTTCAAGGTGCCAAGATAAAGAAGTAGTAAACTACTAAATGAAAATATAATAATCAATCATTTTGATTAGTTTAGGTTATCTATTGCAAGTGACAATAATAAACACTATATTAAATTCAACTATTAAAATAAATTATCAGTATAAAATATATATTAAAATATAAATATACGTTAAATTAAATAAATTAAATTAAATCATACATATATTTATATACAAATATATTGATAGCTGATTTTAATATACAAATAGTATTTTTGCAATGATAATTAGTTAAGGAGAAATTAGTAGTCTTAATTTAGTTCCTACTTGAATTTAAGACTTAATAATAAATAATTCCTTAAATAAAGGTTCGATATATTAGCAAATTATTTGTTTGTGAGTGGAGGTATGAAATGCGGACATATGAGTATAATCTTTATTTATGACCTATTTTGACACAGTTTTTTTAACAAACAAATTAAGTGGTTAAATTAAAGGTGCAAGTATTTAGAAAATAAAGTTTGTGAACTAACATGTTATGTAATATTTTCTAAATTAAAGAACCTTATGATTTGATTTAATTTTCAATCTCATAATTTAAATACATAAATAAGATTTTACAATTAAGAAAACCCAATATTAAATGGAATATTTTAAAATTTTATTTCCAACATGGGTGCAACCAAAATTAAAAATAAATTAAATATATAAAAAAAGTTAAAATTACACAAACTAAACATGATCCATTTAAATTGGTAGATCAGCAAATTGAGATTCTGTTTCTCTGTTTGCGGCAATATTATTGGTGCACTTTTCCTGTGTCATCTTCAATAATATCACCAAATATTATTAGTGCTTGCATTGTGCATTTGTGCTTCAATTCTTTGTTTGTCACAAACTGTGCCCACTAATAAATGGAAGTGTGAAATGTGAAAACGTTATTTAATTTCTTCTTGAGGATGATGATGACAATTGCTACACGGGTGGATAAGATATTTGAACAAAGAGTAATGTTAGATAATTAATTTTTTTAATTATTTTGTTTCACTTAAGTTTTTATTCTAAATCGTAAATTTTTAATTTAAAATCTAAAATTAGAAATTTAAATATTAAAGTTAGTTAATATTGACTAACTAAAAATTAATTTTTTATGATTTTTTTGAGTAAATATGTGCTTGTACTATTTATAAGGATTTTGAGTACCTAATTAAAGTAACCTATATTAATTTTTTTTATTTTATAATATTTTTTATACAATAAATATTTTAAAAATTCAAAGGTGTGTTTAATTTGTATTTTTATTTTTTATTTGTTTTTGTCCTTAAATTTTTGAAAAACAAGAAGATTAATTAGAGGTAAAATTAAAACAGAAAATATAATTTTATTATTTCTACTGTTTTTTTCCTTAATAAAATTTCAAAAACAAAAAATAATACTAAAAATAAAAATGAAAAATGAAAAAAAAAAAAAACCAAAAGCAACCTAAAATTTCAAGTTTTTCAATATGCTTTCTACATTTAATACTTTAACATAGAAGTGGCTATTTATGTATATAATTAGTTTGGATACAGCTAAAAGTTTTGAAAGCACTAAACACATGCATCATGATCTACTTGCTATATAAAAGGACTCCATTCTATGGAGCATAAGCATGCCAAAGACAATAAATTATTTCTGTGAAAGTGCAAGGGAAACACCTTTAATTTTTGATACTTTGTAAATTTCTCTCAAAGCTTTCAGCTTCTTCCTTTGAAAAAAAAAAGAAAAAATAAAAGAAAAGTACGTTAACGATCGGTACGTTAGTACTTATTTATACATCTGTCTTTTATAGTAATTAAATTTTTTCGCCTTTACAAAATCAATTTACCGAAATATATACTTTAATTTAAATTTCTAATAGTGTTTAAAATTTTTGTTTTTTTTTTTTAAACTTACAATGACATGCATGTTAGAGTGACTTTTTTTTTTGTTATACATATATGCAGAACAAATATATATAGAAGATGAGCAAAGATTGGGTTCTTATTGTGTTTGTGATATTTGTTTCAAGTAGTGGAATATTATTCAGCAATAATGTTTGTGCAAAACCACCTCCTAATGTTAACATAGGAGCAATTTTAGCTCTCAACTCAACCATTGGAAAGGTGGCAAAAATTGCTATAGAAGCAGCAGTGAATGATGTAAATTCAGATTCAACCATTCTCAGTGGAACCAAGCTTAACATCTCTATGCAAGACACAAAACTATCAACTGGATTTCTAGGAATCATTGACTGTAAGTGCATTATCAATCTCATACATATTTCTTAACATATTTCTTTGTTTACAAATTTCTTTAGTAAAGAGTAGAATCAGGTGAGGAGTGAATATTTATTAAATTTAGAAAACATTATGTACATTGCATGTGATAATATTTTTTAATAGTTTTTTTGCTAAAAAAAAAATAAACTTAATACTTTTTTACTGGAATTTTACTTTTCACTGTAGTATTATTACATTTTTTTTGGTCAAAATTAGATAAGTTTTAAATTCTTGTAAAATTGTCATTTAACTGATTTTTGTTTTGGTTATGGTGATTTTTTTCCCCAACACATAAATTTTAACAAACATCTAATTAAAAAATCAAATTTTTTAAAGCAAACATCTCAACCACTTTTTTTAAACAAAATTATTACTTTTTATTCATAATTTTTATTGTCACATTTTTTTTACTAACACTGTTATTCTTAACATATACCCTTATAATTTTACCTCTCATTATCGCGAACTTTAAATTCTAAATCACAAACTCTAAATTTATCTTGCACTTTTAACCTTCTATTAATCCTTAAAATGCCTTTAAAAATTAGAAAAAGAGTAATTTTAACACTAAAAGAAAAAAGTTAGTTAATGTTGACTAACATAAAAGTTGGTTCTTATACACTTTCTTTATAAAAACTAAAATAAAAACAATAAAATTTAACTCTTTTACTATTCCTTGCTCATTAATATTAGACCATGTTGATGAAAGTTTTATGTTTTTTTGATAGCATTGCTATTGATGGAGAAAGACACTGCAGCCATAATTGGTCCACAATACTCGGTAATGGCACATGTAATCTCACACATTGCAAATGAGATGCAAGTACCTCTCTTATCATTTGCAGCAACAGATCCTACACTCACTTCTCTCCAATTCCCATATTTTGTTAGAACAACACAGAGTGATCTTTATCAAATGTCTGCAGTGGCAGATATTATTGATCAATTCCAATGGAGAGATGTGATTGCAATCTTCATTGATGATGATCATGGAAGAAATGGGGTTGCTGCATTAGGTGATAAGCTTGCCGAAAAACGTTGCAAGATATCACACAAAGCAGCCCTTAAGCCTGATGATACCAATGTCAACAAGGAAGAAATCAATAGTGCATTAGTTAAAATTGCTTTAATGGAGTCTAGGGTTATAGTTCTTCACATTTACCCTTCTTTTGGCCTTGAAGTTCTTCATATTGCACAATCATTAGGCATGATGGTAAGTGGTTATGTGTGGATAGTTACTGATTGGCTCACAACTGCTCTTGATTCTGATCCTTCATTGGCTACAACTTCAATCATGAATGATATGCAAGGTGTTATCACCTTGAGAATGCACACACCAGATTCAAGAATCAAGAGCAATTTTGAGTCTAGGTGGCCCAAACTAGCTCATCAAAATAATGATGAGGGTCCTTTTGGATTGAACATCTTTGGTTTATATGCTTATGACACTGTTTGGACCTTAGCTTATGCACTTGATGCATTCTTTAGAAGTGGTGGAACTTTGAAATTTTCAAATGATTCAAGTCTAAACACTTTAAGGGGTGATGGTGATACCCTTCATCTTGATACAATGGGAATGTTTCTTAATGGTAGCATGTTGCTTCAGAAGATTCTAGAAGTTAATCGAACCGGTTTAACCGGCCGAGTAGAGTTTTCTCAAGATGGAAACCTAATGAATCCATCATATGAGATCATTAATGTGATTGGAACTGGGGTTAGGAGGATTGGATTTTGGTCTAATTCTTCTGGCCTTCACACTGGTGAACAAGTTCCAAACCATGGAAATTCAAGTGAAGGGCTTTATGGTGTGATATGGCCTGGCCAAACAACACAAACACCTAGAGGTTGGGTTTTTGCCAACAATGGAAAACAATTGAGAATTGGGGTGCCACTTAGGGTTAGCTACCATGAATTTGTGTCAAGAACTGAAGGCACTGACAAGTTTAGTGGTTATTGCATTGATGTGTTCACAGCTGCCTTGGAATTGTTGCCTTATCCAGTCCCAAATAAGTTTATTCCATTTGGTGATGGTAAAACCAATCCATTGAATTCATTACTTCTTCAGAGGGTCACACTTGGTGTGAGTATCTATTATTAAATGTTATATGGTATCCATTTTAATATATTATATGATTATTGAAACCCTTGTTATGATATGTGCAGGAGTTTGATGCTGTGGTGGGGGACATTACCATTACCACAAACAGAACTAAGATTGTGGATTTCACACAACCATACATTGAATCCGGTTTAGTTGTTGTGGCACCAATAAGGAAGATGAAATCTAATGCTTGGGCCTTTCTAAGACCATTTACTCCAATGATGTGGCTTGTCACAGGAATGTTTTTCTTAGCTGTTGGGGCTGTTGTTTGGATTTTAGAACGTCGCTTGAATGATGATTTTAGAGGCACTCCTAGGAGACAATTTGTCACCATTATATGGTAATTTAATTATTAATTTGTGCCAGAACAAATAAAATTTATTTATTTTTCTAATCTAATAAAATTTGATTTAATATGTTGAATAATAATAATAGTGTAAATTTTAACAAGATTTTAACTTTTAGATTTATTTCTCTATGCAGGTTTAGCTTCTCAACCTTGTTCTTTGCACATAGTAAGTGGTTAAAATTTTATTTATCCAGTGGTATTGTTGTTTTTCTATATCTTGTATTAGTTCAAATAGTATAACTCATTTAATTGGTTACATACCTTATATAGGTTTAGTATCATAAATGATTTTAGAGTACACCTTTAATTTTATCTATGAGTGAAATTGTAGAGGATATAATATTTTGTACTTAAGATTTTGAAATAATTAGTTTTATAATATGGTATCAGAATTTTTATGATCGAAAAATTTAGAATTTAATTTATTATCTTATAAAATATACTTTTAGCATAAAATAAATAAAAAATACCGAAAATCTATGCAAATTTTATACAAATCGAAAAAATAAAAACTCTTATGATATAATTATTCGTGTGTCTTATAGAGCCTAATTAACATACATTCCTATTTCTTTGTAGGAGAGAAAACTGTTAGCACTCTTGGGCGATTAGTCTTAATCATATGGCTGTTTGTGGTTTTAATACTGAATTCAAGCTACATTGCAAGCCTAACATCAATTCTCACAGTGGAACAACTCTCTTCCCCAATTAAGGGGATTGAAAGCTTAGCAACAAGCAATGAACGAATTGGTTACTTGAGAGGATCATTTGCTGAGAATTATCTAACAGATGAACTCAACATACATAGGTCAAGGCTTGTTCCTCTCAATGACCCTTCAGAATATGAGAAGGCATTGAAGGATGGAGCTGCTAATGGTGGTGTTGCTGCAATCATAGATGAACGTGCATACATGGAGTTGTTCCTAGCAACTAGGTGTGAATTTGGGATTGTTGGTCAAGAGTTTACCAAGATGGGATGGGGCTTTGTAAGTATTTTGAAATATGCTTCTTTATTTTTTAATATATATATATTAAAAAAAATCAATTTTAAAGGATGACATTTCACCAAGACTACTAACCCGTTTAGCGACGGTTTGAAATCATCGCAAAAACCCTCCAAAACCGCCACTATTTGCAGTTGGTGGTGTGGGTGTATATATATTATATTTTTCCTCATATGTTTGTGTTTTAATTTGATGCTCACTTACACAAACATAAACATAATATTAATAATTTAATATGTTTGTAGCGCTGGTTTTAATTTGTAAGGGAATGTAACTATTTTTTTTTAATCAACTAATAAAGTAAGATTTTTTTTTTAAGAAAAAGACTGATTATATATTATTAAATGAAAAAAATTTATTTAGATCTTTTCTTATTATATATACTACTCTACCATTTCTATTTTTATTTCTGTTGAAATTGAACTATCTAAGAGATCCCTAAATGAATATTAGAGTGAAACTAATAATTAAAATAAATATCATATATTAAAAAATCAAATATAACAAATAGGTATTGACATAATAATCTAAATATTTAAGCGATAATATTAAGGAGATAAAAAAATACAATCAAAACTTATTTTATTTAACATTTGTTAATTATTACAATAATTAATAAATATTAAATAAAACAAATTCGTTCCAGCTGTTTTTGGCTAATTTTTTTGTTACTAAATATTTTCGATATTTTAGATATTTCTAAAAGAGGTACATTCTTTAAATATTTACAGGCCTTTCCAAGAGACTCTCCCTTAGCAATTGACATGTCAACAGCTATTCTAAAACTATCAGAGAATGGTGATCTTCAAAGGATTCATGACAAATGGCTAACAAGAAGTGCTTGTAGCTCAGAAGGTGCAAAGCAAGGGATAGATAGGCTTGAGACTAAGAGCTTTTGGGGCCTCTTCCTTCTTATTGGCATTGCATGCTTCATTGCTCTCCTTTGCCATGTTATTAGAATGACCTACCGTTTTAAGAGGCATTATTCAAACAACACTACTAGTAATGACAACCTTGGAGGCTCATCATCTTCTTCTTCGCGTTCTTCTCGTATCAAATCTTTCTTTTCATTTGTCAATGGAAGAGAAGAGGAAGAAGAGATGGAAGATAAAAATGGGAAAAAGAGAAGGCGCAAAGATAACAGAGTGGCTCATGAAGGAGAGGTTTCAACATTGCATGATTCAAACGTTAGCATCCATGTTGAAAATGGTGCCTAATTAAGGCTTACAAGTATATACATAACTATAGTACATGTAGCATTATGCATGGTTTCAAATTATGGCCATCATTGTGTGTCGATGTGACATAGGAATATGTGAAGTTTCTTAGATATAGGTTTTTAAAATGGCAATTTCTAATATGTTTATGTTTATGGTGGTTATGATAGTTATATAAATGTTGTTAAATTAAAATATTTTTTTTACATTTCGATAGTATTTTTTTAGCAATATTTTTTAAAAAATGTTATTAAATAATAAAAAAATTACTTTTATTTTGGGCAATATTGAGAGCAAGATTCTGGCACATGACAGCCAGTCCCGGAAGACCTATCTTGTCTTCCTGTTCAATGGTTAATAATGATAATGCATATGAGAATTATAAAGTAGGAAGGTTCTTGAGGAAAACAAAAATATGTAAACTACAATCACAGAATACAGAAAGCACATAAAAAACTTTCAGATTTATGAATGCGGGACTCAAGATGCCATCAATAAGTAAAACTTCTACCAAGTTCAATAGGAAGTATAATGAACTTGAACACGTTCCAAGAATGAAGACTATGATACTGTAGAAATGTAATCACTAATCAAACAAGGAAGACCAATAAACGTGATCATCACACTATCTAAACATTGGAGTAATGTTACCCAACATATTGGGTTCTTAGGTTTCCCTGTCGAATGTCGATCAATAGTAAAATTAGCATCCCAACAAGCAAACAAGTTTTAAACTTTCCTAGATTTGCAGTTTCTGCCTCAAAATCCACAGGCATGCAACTTTTACAAGATCTCACATTCCAGTTGTTTTATTTTTCCAAAATCTTACAACACAACAGCATAGCCCCAAACCATACTCCCTCTAGCTCAAATTAATTGTCATTTTGACTTTGTACATTCATACATCAATATATATGGATTGAATTTGTATCTAAAAACATTGATTAGATTTATGAATGTACCAAAGGTTAAAATGACGGTTATTGTGAACCGTAGCTACTATCAACTGTATTTACTACTACATGCAAAGCAGTATCAGCAAGATCAACGTTCAATAAAATCATCTTCACCACAACTAAGTCAATCGGTAAGAAAATACTGCACAGCAGCACACATTACTAAATTATCATCAACACTAAAGATCAAAAACCCAGAACATGGCACGTAAAGCTGCTGGAGAGGACACTTTGCCTGAGGAGGATCCTTCAAACCCATCTTCAAACCACTCCCTGAACCATCCCGGTTGGAGAGCTTCCTCTTTACTAATCAAATTTCAAACTACTGTAACCAAATCAATGAGTATGTAACACTAATTTTTTTAAGACAACCATCATTACTTGATTAGTTTTTCAAATCTATGTGAAGCAATGCAAATTCACTATAGTTGTTTTAAGGTTTCTGTTTTTTACATTATTATATCTTTGTTTGCATGTTTTGCAGGGTATCAGGGCAGAGTTTTAAGACTCTATTGATGAAGGCTTTGCATGAGGAATGAAAGGCTAAAATTTTGTAGTTTATTCTAATGTGTGCTTTGATCCAATTTCTTTGCCATATAGGATGAGATTTTTGTGGCCTATTTGATAGTATATTAGAGAAGATCATGCTAAAGGAGAATGTAACCCTTTTGTGTTTATTTAATGCTATGAGATGACCATTTAATACTTTACTCGATGCAGCAAAAGGCAGAGAAAAAACTTGCAGCAACATAAGAAAACAGTCACATCTAACAACACCACAAAATCACTTAACTACAACATGACCAGAAATTCCAATATGAACAACTATAGTTATTCTCAATGAATATGAGCACTGAAAACTCAGACATCTAGGTCAGCAAAGCATTAATTTATGGGAAGGTCAGCAAAGCATGAAAAAACAATGTTTTTTTTTTCTGGTTAAGATGAAAGAACAATGTATACTGTATAGTATTGAAGATTGCCAGAATCATTTAGATGCGTATTGGAAGCAGAAATCATCTACCCTGTGGAAATTGTTGCCTGACTTTTGTTCTTCTGCTGTGTGTTACATTATCCACCAGATGGAAGCTGAACTAAACATGATAAAAACTGAAACACAAGATTACGTAAATAGATGTTCAGCTGAGGCAAAGCAAATGTTGGAGGATGTCCACGTAGCAAGTCATGACCTGGATATTATGGAAAGAGAGGCAGCTGAGGGTCTAAAGGTAATTCCATGGTTGTTAATTCTTTAGTAAGTAAAGGCTACATTTGGAAGAGCGATTGAGACAGAGACCGGAAGACTGAGACTAAATTAAGTCTCTGAATTGTATTTAGTATAACATGTGCAAGATTGAGTTATGTCTCAGTGTTTGTTGGAAAAGGAAAAATGGGGTTAGATTTGGAATTTAAAAAGTTGAATAAAGATTATTTTAAAAATAAATGTTATTAAAGTTTTAATCTCCTTGTGTCCCACTTTCTGGAAGTACTAAAGAAACTGAAATTTTGTGTTTCAGAACAAACACTTTAGTCCCAATCTCAGTCCTTGCTTACAAAGGCTACCTAATTGAATTTGTGAAGACTTGAACATATCTCAGGCGTCATTCTCTTCATTGTATTCAGGACTCAATCAATCTTGAGAGATAAGCTATGTTTCTGGCATAGTTCTTGTGTAACATGATTGCATTGGTACTGGTTCCTTTTTCAGGCTAATAGGCTACCCAATTGAATTTGCAGGAAGCAATTAAATAAAGTGAAGAAAAAATACAAATGCGTTAGTGTTAAGGTGGTTTTTAATTTTCTGAGTTAGTGTTAAGATTGTTAATTTTTCTGAGTTTAGTGTGTTCTTGAATTTGTTAATTTTGTTTTGTTATGTCCTTGGTTCCAGCAGAACTAGGACCTCAGCTTCCTTGGCAGATAAGAAAGACTCCAACTCCTTCACCTGAGCCACAACTTTTCCTTCTCCAGGTTTGTTTCTGCTAAAACCTTCCTCTCTCTGTCTTTCTTTTTTAACTCTTCTCTTGACCTATTCAACACACTTGGTTTCAGTTGGAAATATCTACCATCTTTCTTGGTTCTATTTTGAGTCTCACATTGATTCTTTATTCATTAAATATTGAAGCTAAGGAAGTTCTCCATAAATGATCATACAAATCTTACTGAGGCTTCCCGTCAAATCATTTTTGCGCCTCAAGAGTGTTTCCAAGCTTTGAAACAAACTCATCTCCGACCCCAGATGTGCAAAATCTCACTTCGAACTCTCTCTCGTGCCAGCAATAGACGCATCGTCGTTTCCCTTTTTGCTGTTGATCATCGATTCGTTGACATAGTACTATGAGGTTGTTGCTACAATAATAAATCCCCTTGCTACAATAATAAATACCTCGCTTTGTACCACTATAATAATTATCTATCATTTTCTAAATTGATGATTCTTGGATCATGCCGAGAATTTGTAGTTTCGTACCATCACCCATATTTTTTCGTCACATGGGACAACACATCCATTTCATTCTGTAATTCTAAGAAATTTCTGGATTTTACGGGTTATACCATTCACATGTTCGGAAGCAAGCTTTTCTTTGACTACTTGGTAGTTTCAACTTAGAATGATATAGAGAAATTTTGGAAGGATGGAGAGGAGAAAGGTCACTTTGATTTTCTCTCCTAGAGGTCCAATTCATGGACTAGTTTTAAAGAGGATGTTCGGAGTGAAGCCTGGCACCTTCATTGTTCTTTAACGGAACTATTCACTTTTGATTTTTTATAGTAATGATGAAGCTGCTATTCCTGTCATTGATACCAGTGAAAGGAAGAGATTTTCAGAAATTCCTAGAATCTGTAGGAAAGGGTTTGTTTGGCCGTCTGGGATATGTGTGATGAAAGAGTAAAATGTGCAATCTTTTTGGAGTTCTTATTGCACATTGTACTCTTTCATCACACATATCCCAGAACTATCCACGTCATGATAGTAACGTAAAGCTAAACACCCTCCAAGTCCCACGAGATGGCCAAACCAATCCTCTCCTACTTGTTTCGGCATAGGAATATCGGAAAATCTCTCCACTAGTATCAGAGACAAGAATAATAGTTTCATTATTACCATAATAAATCAACAAGTGAATAGCCCGTTAAAAGAACAATGAAGGTGCCCAACGTTCACTCCTCTTTAGTTTGTCAGGAATACCACCCTCCTTAAAACTAGTCTATGAATTGGACCTCAAGGAGAGGAAACCAAAGTCGTCTTTCTCCTCTCCATAGTTCCAATTCTTCTATCCATCCTTCCAAAGTTCCTTTCCATCATTCTAAGTTGAAATTACCAAGTAGGCATCTCTCCTTGCGTCCTACCCAACCCCAAAGAAAAGCTTATCTGTGAACATCTGAATGCTACAACCATCAAAATCCACAAATTTTTTATAATCATGCAGCAAATGAAATGGCTATGTTCTCTCCAAATACTGGTTAGATATAACGAAATAGTGTGGGTGATGGTACGAAAGTACAAATCCTTGGCATGATGCAACAATCATCAACTTAGAGAATGATGAATAATTACCTTTGACAGTGGTACAAAGAGCGGCATTTACTATTGTAGCAAGGGAGATTTATTACTGTAGCAACAACAGCATCAACATAAGTAGCACATGACATGGCATCGAAGTCAATGGATCCGTGATCAACACTATAAAAAGGAGCGAAGATGCATCGAAGTGAGATTTTGCAAATCCAGGTAGGAGATGAGTTTCTTCCAAAGCTTGGAAACACTCAAGGCGCAAATGTTGTTTGGCAGGAAGCTTCAGTAAGATTTCTATGATCATTTCTGAACTTACTGTTGATTTGTTCCATAGTTGGTTCACACCACTTAACTTCAATCTTGAATGAATAAAGAATCAACATGAAACTCAATAGAACCAAGAAAGGCGGTACATATCTCCAACAGAAACTCAAGTGTGTTGAATAGGAAGATCAAGGACAAGCTGTTGAATAGGTCGAGAGTAGAGTTAAAGAAGAAAGACAGAGAGAGAAAGGTTTAAGGTTGCAGCGCTGGAGGCTGAGGTCTGCCACTGGAACAAAGGACATAGCAAAACCACGTTAACACTAACGAAGGAGGAGAAGCATAGAGAAGCAAGAAGTTAAGATCTATAAATCCACCTTGGAACAACCTATTTTAAATTTGACACAACATGAAGTGAATGAAGCTAGCACAAAAATAAGCCGAGGCAGAAGGAGAAGATGGGAGAGTGATTAAGTGAAGAAGATGAGGAATTTTTTTGTTTTGGTCAGGGTCCAGGCTAACAGACTAGCCCAGACCGCAGAAAACCGGAGCCCCCAACCCCATGACCCGACCCGGCGATTGATGAACTCTCCTCCTCCAACCCTATGAATTATTTTTCTTTTTGTTATTGGGGCTGACAGGAAAAGTCCAATTTTCCTGAATTGGCCCAAACTGACCGGAAATGAGAATCCATTTTCTTTTTTTTTTATATGTTAGAATAAATATTTTGTTAACCACAAAAAAAAAAAAGATAATAATTTTCTTGAATGCATTCTTATTATAAATTATTTAATTTTTAACGGTAAATGGTCTCAAATATCCATGATGAGATTACCATATAATCAAATTTTAAAATAAAAAATGTTATGAAATAAAGTTTTTAAAAATACCTCAAACATTTTATTTATAATTATTAAATGTTGAAGTACTTGGCTGAAAAGACATTTCAAAGATAATATTTAAATTAAGTAAATTATTAAAAATGATAGAGTATATAATTTTTCTTCGATTGTCACATTTAAAATAGTAGTTGCTTTTGTATTTATCCTATATTATCATAATTATAAAAGACAGCATGTTGTAGTGGAATTTCAAGCTGTCAACCTTCCTAAGCATGGTGGCACTGTTTTTGTTAGGAATGTTCATGGGCCGGATGAAGCCGGGTTCGATGTGACCCAGATCCAGGCCGAAATATATACCGGGCATATTTGTTAGACCCGAACCCGGCCATAGACCCGATGAAACCTACACATTTTCGGGCCACAATTATACCGGGTGAAAACTTGACCGTTAACAATAATTAATAAAACACAATCAGCAAACATGAAGAACAATTCAATAATAATCAGCAAATCAAAAAGACAGAAACCTTATAATAAAACATGAAGAACAAAACAAATCAACTAAACAATAAACTAAATAGAACAATAATCAACTAAACAAATTAGTAAAAAAATAAGTAATACTTTAGATCAAATCAGTAAACACATCAACTGAACAAATCAGAAAAAAACTGATTAGACCATTTATGTTGCGCCAACTGCACAACCCCTCCAGTTCCTTTTCCAACCACTTTGATTGTGTCTATATTTGCCAAACTTAGCTGGTTGTCTATCGGCATGATCGGGTTTGGAGGTGGCTGATAATATGACATATTACAGCCATATATTAACAGAGTAGGAGAAATCAGCCAGCATATGTATTGTGCCAAAAATATGAAAAAATAAAACAAAAGTGCAGGAATCCAATCTTTAAACCATGCCCTCATTATATTAAAAAGCATAATTTTGGGAGTTAGATTTCATTATAACTACATATGTGGAGTTTAACATGAACAAGTTTGAACTGAGACACTCAAAAAGTTTAAATGGAATTGAAATGAAGGTCAAGAACAAGATTATTCCGTGCTCGTGAATTGAGTGACTTCAGCTGAGCAAAATGCATAATTTTATTTTAATAAGCTTGCAGCTTGAGTCTCTATTTAAAGACAAAGCAATCAAGAAGAGAAATTATGACAGAAATTAAATTATGTAACAATATCTCCTTCAGTTCAAAACAGTAGCAAAAGCTAAGAAATATGCTCCATTTGGGTTTGGAAGCATCAACACCCACACCTAATCAGAGTTCTAATAATAAAAAATCAACACCCACACCCTTAATCAGAATTTTAATAACCAAAATCAACACCCACATCCCTAAATTCACAAATTCTAATAATCAAAATCCCTGTTCCCTAATCAGAATATTAATTAAACAATAAAATTAATTATTTACCTGAGAAGAAGACCGGCGAAGAGAGCGGAGCAGAAGGAGCGGGACTAGCAGAAAGCGATTGTTCAATCTTCCCAACTTATTGATGTTCTGCTCGTCCTCCCATGTCACTTCCGTGTCGGATCCTCCTCCCTTCAACGACGAAAAATGGAATATCATAAATTAGGAGGGAAAATAATAGAAAGAAGATTGCGATTCAAAGGAACATTGATTCGAAGCTAGGGATTTTTTATTACCTGCTGCATGCTATTGACTCAATTTAGGGTTTCCTGCTGCATGCTATTGACTCAATTTAGGGTTTCTTGATTCCATTCATAGTATCAGTTTCAGTACCATTGGGAGCTACCGTTGACAACTCTCGAGGTGGTGGGCGGAACGGTCCCTCGCCACAGCTGGGAGGTGCAGAGAGCGAGGCTGTGAGACCTAGGGAGAGAGCGGCTAGGTTTCGTACTCCGTTTGGGGGTGGGGCTTGGGGGTTACTGGGTAGGCTAGTGTCCGCGTCTCCGCGAGGCCAAAGACGATGCTGTGGGTGGCGGCGGGGGGTGGTGCTGGCTCCGCAATGATGGTGTTGGCTGGTGCTGTCCGCGAGGAGATGCTGGGAGGAAGGGTTCGGCGGCGCTGTGTGAAAAACTGGAAGAGTTCGGCAGCGCTGGGAGGTGGTGAGAGGAAGGGGTTCGTCGGCGCAGGGAGGTGGTGGGAGGACGGGGTTCACGCAGGTTGGGAGTGGGAGGTGCTGGCTGTTGGGAGAGTGGGAGTGGGTTTCGAGAATAGAGAGCGCAGAGTGAGAGGGCTGGTGGCTAGGTTAGGTCACGCTGTGGGAGGTTGGGGAGGGTTGGTCTTGTTTGAGTTTTTTTGAACCGGTTCGGTTAGGGTTTTCAGTGTCAAAATCGAAAACCAAACCGAATCGCAATAAAAACAGCAAACACAATTTTTTTTGGTTTTTTTGTTTTCGGTTTATTTAGTTTTCGATTTTTCGGTTCGGTTGATCAGTTTTGTTCAATCAGTTTTGAACACCCCTAAGAAGAAGTAGACGACCGGACCAAGCAGAGAAGCATCAATGGTCGCCAAAAAACAGGACAACACCGTAGGTCGTCAGTCGAACGACGAGCTTTGCCGGTGACTTGTGTGAGACACGGAGGACTGAGAAGACGAGGAGGGGAGGAGGGTGCGACTGCGTGGTGCGTGCTAGGATACTAGGAGTGGGAGAGAAGACGAGGTCAGGGGTTAGCGTGGACAGTGGGGATTGCCGAACTGGGGACTGGGGACTGGGGGAGTGAGGCTGAATGGCTGAGGGAGGTAGGGAGCTTGAGGGCTGCGTTGTTGCGTTGTTGTGTTTACACCTCCCACCCTAGCCCTAATTGTGTAATGTATATGATGACCGGGTTAGATCCAGGTGATTCGAGCCGGTTTTACTGTCTTCTCAGATTTTATTTCTTCTCTCCGAATCAACTCCGAATCATTTCGGATCCAGATTTTCATCATCCAAAATATTTCGGACTCGGGCTGAGTTTTTGAGACAAACTGAACCGTGTGCACCCCTAATTTTTGTCGTGTTTATCATTTTACATGCCATGCCATGATGTATGCCTATTTGCGAATGTGGCCAAATCTTATACAGAAGCAAAAGAAGTTGGTTTGGATATCTACATTATTTGTAAGATTTTTTTTTCTTCTATTAATACCATGTTAGCAATATCGTTTATTTGACAAAATTTTAGAAGTAATCACTTAATTTTTTTCAAATCAACTATTATTTTCAAATAAGCAAAAAAATAAAAATAATAGAAATATATGCAAATTAGGGCGCAAAATTACCAATGACAATAATTAAAAATTAATAATGTCCAACCAAATTTGTAACTTACAAAGACATTAAATCCATATCCCTATATTTATTATATCTTACCGTTATAAACAATACAATAAATTTATAACTCTAATAATTAATTTATTAATTTATATAAATAACTCATTAAATGTAATAAACATCCATATTACATATGTCACAATAATATTATTAATCATAATAAATTTTACATTACAAATATTCAAATTTCATGCTATTTGAACTACTTATAAGTCTCTTATCACTATTCCTTCAAATAATATCAAATTTAGCACAAGAAATTTATTTCTGAACTACACAACATCTCAAACTTACTCAATGGAGCATTATTCTTTGGACAATATCACCAAATAAACAGACAATTGGTTTATCAAAGTTCACATAGTTTGTCTATGAGAAACATTAACACCCACACATGAAGAGGAGTCTCTTTGTTTAGAAATAATTATATTAGATGAAAAGGTACAAATAAACATATTTATTGTATTTTTAAATTGAATTTCCAAAAAAAATTACTTTAATTATTTTTACTTTATACTATTTCAATTATTATTATTATCAAAAATAACTTATTCAAAAAAAATTCATACATTTTTGTTCTTTTTATTGTAGATGTCATTGAAAAACTGCATGCACTAGAAAAAGAAGAATAAGTAGATGTTAAAGGAAAATCCACAAAAATACGAAAAATAAAATTAATACTAAAAGAGTAAAAAAATATTCAAGCAATTCATTTTTCATTTATATATATCGTTATTAAAAAATACTAATAATTTTAGGAATATCGTGTTGAAAGTCACGTTGTTAAGAAATCTATCAAGTCAGATAAATAAAGAAACTACAATACAAATAAAGAGTCAAAAAATTATTGCATCACATCAACATTGGTTAGTGAATATAAAGGTACGATCTTTTTCAAAAAATTTTAAATCTATTATTTTTCTTAGTTCAAAGAATTATATTTTATATAATGCATTAAATGAAACAAATACAACACAATCTTATTTTATATAACCTATTATATTATAATATTTTAGGTGATTATTCGATTAGCACAATTTCGAGTACAAAAATCTACATCAATCCACAAATTGAAGAATTCGCACAGCTGACTTATGGGTATTTCATAACTAATAAGTCTCTCAAAAATTAATTTATTTATTTAATTATTCAGTTTAAAAAATATAAAAAAAAATCCTAAATAGAACTGATCAACATAAAGAAGTAATGGAGATACCAAACCAAGACAATGCCAACACAAATCTTCAAAGCAGAATGATTAGAAATCGAATAATTATCCAAGATCTAATGGCCATGCAATTGGAATCTGATGATCATGTAAGACAAAAAAAAACTCACATTATGCATCATACATTTATACTTACTCAAATATTATATACCTAATGATAACATAAAATAAATATTGGAATAGGAAAATATCTTCACAATTTTAGCAACTATAAACGAAATTGATGACAAATTTGGATGGAACTATGTTGAATGTGAAAAGTGTTAGAAGAAAGCATATAAAATAGGAGACAACTATATTTGTGGCACATGTAATCAAACACCACAATATCCAACAATAAGATATCTCTATATACTTTTCATAATCCCATCTATCAAATTATTACTTACTAATCTAATACTTATTTTAGGTTTATAATTCAATTAAAGGTTTCATATCAAAGTGCTACAATAACTTTTATACTATTTGATGGCGAAGCAAAAAAATTATTAGGCACAACAGCTTGAAATCTAATGACATTCCAGAAAAATAATGACATTGAAGCATCACCCCAATTGAAAAATTTGTGCAACCTCACACTTATATTTGAAGTTAAAGTAAATGATTTTAATCTCAAAGAAGGTTCTTAATAATACACTGTTAGTTCCAACCAAAAACACTGAACCTCACTACCCATTACAATAAATAGAATAGGTAATACTCCAAAAAAAGCACTTATTCAAAATATCATTTTTATTTCTAATTTAAATTATTCTTTGATTATAGGAACCAATTTCGCCAACACTAATATCATCAGACAAAGACCACATACCCATCAAGAGATTAAGGAGAAAGAAAACTAAACAAATTCAAGACACATATTTAAAAGAATAACATACATAAAAAGATGGATCAAACAACACAATAGAAAGTGCATACAACTCAACAATTCATAAAGAACATGCCTTCACAAGAACCTACGACAAAAAGAAGAAAGCAATAACTCTAAGGTAGCGTTTGTTTGCGAGATAGAGACTGAAAGATAGTGATTGAGAGACAGTGACTGAGAGATGGGAATTTAAAAAAGTCTTAGTATTATGTTTGCCGTAGAAGTGTACATGATTCGATTATTTCTCAGTATGCTATTTGGTTTGAATTAAAACTAGATACTGAAATTGTTAAATTTACAAAAATACCCTTAAATTTTGTATGCAACCCTAATCCCAAATCCAAATTAAGTTTTTCAGAAATGTTGCCCTAACCCACTCCAACCATAACCCACTCTAGACCTCTTCTCGTTTCCTCTCCCCAAATCTTCCGATCTTCCCCGTTGCCGGCAGAAACACCGAGCGATGACGGCACGTCTGTCTCTAACGGTTCACAATCGCATCTTGAAGCCTCTGACGGTCCTCTCATTGCTGCGGATTGCGTGCTTCTGGGTTTGCGCCGCCACCATCGCCACCGTCTCGGAGCTGTGTCTCTTGTCTCGAGTGTTTGTCCCTCAATGGACCTGGTAAGTTCGTGAAGTTCAATGTTGATATCTGGTTTGGCATATCTTGAAAACTTAATCTGATATTACTACTGTATTTTCTTTCTGCTCCTTTCTAGTGCCTCTTCTTAACTGCAGAGAGAGTAAAAATGTAAACTTCTACTGGGTTGGTTGAATATCAGGTCTTCAAGTCTTGGAGTATTTACTTGCATCCAATATTCTGGCATACATAGAAGCCTAGGAGTCCACTTATCGAAGGTACGATTCTTATGTGCTTATTTGCATACTGAAGCTAAGGAACGAAGCCTAGTGTGTTTGGAACCTGCTGTAATCGTGTGTTTGATTCTCTTTTTTTGTTTTTCCAAGTTCAAAATTGCTTATAATTTTGAAATTATTTTAGAAAAGTGAAATGGTTATTTTCCTAAAACTATCTCTGCTACCAGTATGCCTTTAGACTATCCTCCTGTGAGAAACGAAAAACCTGTGATAAATAAGATCATGTTTTGAAATTTGCCTTTGTCTGCTAATTTGTTTGCATCTTCACATGAATCTGTGACCTTTTGTAGTCCTTAATACAATAAAATTGGGAAATCGGGGTTGGTAGGAAATTGCTCAAGTTGACTTGGTTCTGGTGTTGATGTTGTGTGAAAATTAAATACTACTGTCTTTGCCCCCATTTGCCTTTGAATTCTCTTTTTCTTTTCTTTTCTTTTATGGCATTTTATTATTATATCTCTAGTTGCAATGCTTGAAATAATTAAGCGGCCTCAGGTCTTGACTTTGAATTTTCTTTATCCTGAGAAAATTATAACTGAATTACAAAAAGAAAGATAATTAAAGGACGCCAAATGCTTATATGCTATAATAAAAAGTAGGAATCACACTGACCTTCAACTATGTATCAAATACATCTTTGCTGTCAACTTCGACACATTATTTTTCATAATTTCAGCCAAATCCACTGCATCCAAGCATGTCAGCGGCATACTGATACTTCTCCTTCAACCGCTTATGCTTATTCTTGTAGTGTTTCGCAGTTAAAGTACACCTAGGGAAGGCCTCCAGCATCTTCAAAGCTAGTTTCTCAAATGTTCCGGGTTTGAATTAACCACAGTCATCCCTCTGACCATCTACCACAAACTCCTCCATGAATCCAACAAAAGCATTAGTCTCTTCATCACTCCATATGCATTTGTTGTCCATTATCACCTAACAAAATTAACATAAATAACCATAAGCAAGAATTCGTAATTAACATAATAAATCCTAAACCACAAAATTAACATAAATAAACATAAATAAACCATAAACCACAAACATTTTACCCTAAAAGCAAAATTAACAAAATTAATATAAATAACCATAAATAAACCACAAACCACAAATCACTCCATAAAGCAAATACAAATATTTTATGCTAAACCACAAACAATTAGTTGCTATTACAAATAAAAAGTTACTATTATAATGTTTCCTTTCATAACAAGTCTTACAATTAAAATGCAGCTATTACAACACTGCTTAATCGATTACAACGTTCATTACTCTGCTACAACATAAATTAAGCTATTACTACTCCATACGACTTGTTCGCCACTCTTCATACATCTCAGTTGCTATGTTGTCACGCCAGTGTGTTCACTCGTTCGTGTTTCAAACCACATCAATCATTTCGTTCTGTGCCTCATCTCCATCATGCGAAAATTCCTCCAACATGCTACCTTGCTCCTCCGGATCTATATCCATATTCTTTCGAATAAAGTTTTGCAGCAAACAACAAGCAATAATTATTTGACTTCGTGTCTTTAGAGGATAAGAGCTAGGACTTCTTAAGATTGACCATCTCTTCTTGAGCAAACCGAAGCATCGCTCAATAATATTCCTGGCAGAAGAATGAACCCTATTAAAATATTCTTGGTAATTGCGAAGTGCACGTGCTCCTTGGGCACACTCTCTAACATGATATTGAGTGCCTTTATACGGTGCTAGAAACTTCGGACCATTTGTGTAACCAGCATAAACTAAATAGTAATTACCTATAGACAAGTAACACAAACAACGTAAGCTTAACTATCATGAACTCAAGCTCTATTTATAGGCTTAAATCCAAAGATGACATAATTACAGTGGGGTATCTTAAGACTATTGCGATGAGTTATTGCATCTTGAAGTATCTGTGAGTCAGATGCCGATCCCTCCCATCCACTGAGTGCATAAATAAATCCCATCTTCCGGTTACACACTCCTAAAATATTGGTGCAGATTTTACCCTTTCTTGTTCAATATCTTATCTTTTCAGATTCGGGGATTGTCACCTCTATATAAAAGCCATCTAATGCTCCCAAGCAACCCTATAATCCATAGAAAGTTATGATACTCAGATATAAAATCTTTCAGGCTGAAAAATAAATCATTCACATAATCGAGTAAGCTCTACCTTAAACCTTCTCCATGGTCAACACAATCCTCTTCAACTGGTGTAGCCTTGACAAATAAAATGCTTTGAATACGCATAACAGCCTTTAAAATCTTATTGAAATACTTACTAACTGTTTCTCCGAATCTACAAAATCTAACCTGCAGACTACGATTTTTTATGCGCTAAGATAATTAAGAAAGTTGCAACTTGCTCCGACAAGCTTACATGACTATCCTCTTTAAGTCCTCTTTGAACTTAGAGCAACTCACACAAATTAGCAAAGGCATTTGTATTCATTCTCAACTCCCAAATACAATTCCTATCACCCTCGCCAACAATACGCTCCAAAGCCTCACGTCTAATTCTACTATTCATTCTTCTGCCTAACGATAGTTGGTCAATACTTCTATCCATAAAGTAAACAAATAACGTAAGAACAAAAAACAATATCAAATCTTCATGGTTGGATCTCATCTCTTCATAAAAACACACGAATCGCTTAATAATTTCTGACCGCTCCATCTCCTCCTAACAAAGTCATTACATTAAAAAATGCATAAACATTCAACTTAATCTAACACTTCTTCATGCAAACTCTCTATATCTTCTTAGAACAAAAAAGAAGAATAAGAAATTGGAATCAAAACACATGTAACTCTATTTACTTCTCAATTTTATTTTAGTTTCAATTGGAAATCAAAACAGGAAATACAATAGAAACACAATAGAAATGATAATATCGATTTATCTCTCTCATTTCATAAACTGAACGTAAATTTTTTAGTTCCTTTAAGCAAATCAAAGTCTTCCAAAAGGCAAAAAAGAATAGAAGCTAATGAATAATGATAGGAAATTAGTACTTCTATCATTGCATTAAAAATTAAAATGTGAAGTGGTTGAGACTTGAGACAAACAACTGTGTCGTCATTATCACCTAAGTCATATCAAGCATATTTACATGAGAAATTGAAAGGAGATATAACATCAAAAAACAGGTAAATTGATATAAATCAAGCAGCTACCTGAACTACATTACAATATTTTTAACATTATATAAATCGGACATTTTATTCTATTTTTTTAACAAAGAAACAAAATCTAAACTACATTACAACACTAGGCAAAGAATTTCTTTAACTTCAATGCAACTACTTCACACCATTAACAAAATAATGACAAATCAAGTAAAATAGTAACTTGTCTTGTTTCAAATTTTAATTTCTCCAAATCAAAGTAACTAAACAAAACAAAAGTTTAAGAGGTTCTGAGTACAAATACATTTTTCAAACACAAACAATTTTGATTTAAGCATTACACAACAGTAATGGTTAAATCCACATATCAAATTGAATATCAGAAGAAGAGAAAAGTCTTATTGCTATGTCACAAACAAATCCACAGATTAAGGCACAACAAAAAAAATGAAAAGAATCGGAAAATTAAACAACATTTAGATAAAACTAACCTAGGTTACAGCAACTAGGACGACGAGTTAGTGGTTGACATCAACAGCAACAGGGGAGAGGTGTAACACCCCGTTACTCTAAGTCTTACCTCTAGCCGTAAAGTAAAGGATAACAAAGTGCCACGACAGTTCTAAAGCTTATAATACATAATATATATCCAAGAATTTATATAACTAGAAGCCCAATGAAGGAATAAAGCTCAAAGTCACATAAAGCGGAATTACAAAACACGAAGCATTCACACACGATGACTAAACGCGTAGGCACGGACAGAACATGACATAATATATACAAAAACCTTGTAGATAGCAATAGGATACACAAGGTAATAATTAATTTAAATAAGAGTTTTGAATACAACAGAGTTTTGAAGTTTAAAACAGCAACAACCTATCTCTCAAAGTTTTCAGAA
Source organism: Arachis stenosperma (assembly GCF_014773155.1). Lineage (NCBI taxonomy): Eukaryota > Viridiplantae > Streptophyta > Magnoliopsida > Fabales > Fabaceae > Arachis > Arachis stenosperma. The sequence continues at coordinate 13,175,335 of NC_080377.1, forward strand.
ATAAAGCCTTTAAGGCAACAAAGTTATATAAATACAAAGGATGAGAGAGTAACTACATCGAAATAATCAAAAAACAAAAGGTGATAAAAAATCTTTCGCTCCGTTACCATCTCGCAACTCACCGAGGTGGATTACGACCTGCATCTAAAAAACAACACCAGAATATGATATGAGAACCGGATGTTCTCAGTATGATAACAGTGCCCAATATATAAGATGTAAGGTTCCGGGATGTCAAAGGCAATCCTAGAACTTCACATCGATACGATATTCAAGCTTAACAAAATAAATAAATTAAACCATAAACCATAAACAGGGTTATCTAAACTTAGGGGATTTCTAACTGAAACTAGTCACACTGTTGTATCCCACAGCCTTCACCAACCTACCCTCCATGCAATCCCATCACCGCCGCCTACCTGACCTCCACAGCACCAAACAATCACAAGTATATACAAGCAAGTAATACACAAGTAATATTCATGTATAACAAGTAAGTCAAGAAGCAAGTAGGCATATTATACATTTAGGCAAACTACAAGTAATCAAAGCAAACAAGCACATAAGAGATGCATATGATGAATGCTTGTCCTATTGACTGTGACATCACATGCCGGTTATAGTGCCAAACCCGACACAAAATCTAGTCGGCAATTTCTGAATTAGTCTCTCTGTTGCGCATACTCGGGAGGAATAATTCTGAGAGATGAGTACCCCACCACCTTCTCCTTTCAGAGGGAAATGTTCCGAGGGAGAGTGCCCTACCACTTTCCTCTGGATGCCGCATGATTCCGAGGGATAGTGCCCTACCACCTTACAACCAGAGAGAAAATGCATACTCAAGAGAGGAATAATTTCGAGGGATGAGTGCCCTACCACCTTCTCCATGAGTGAAAAATGTGAGTGGAAAGCCCAACTTCAACCCTCACATCCGAACGTGGGCAGGAGACTACCACATCCCCTACGACGAAGAACAAAGCATATCAGAATCACATAATCCATCTCAGATGCCACTGCTCATATATAGCATACTTTCATTCATACCCATTCCATTAACCATAATCATTCATTTCCAAGTCTTAAACTCATCACCCATCCTTAATATCACAAGTTCATCATCAATATAGTATACTGTCAGATACCCAACTAGTCCATCCTCCCGTACACCAGAAATCTATGTCTCCGTCTTCTAACTTATTATAAAAAAATATCCGGTTAAACTCACTTATGGTATTTTCTATCTTTCAAAGCCTAAAAACAAGCTAAGGGATCTTAAACAAGCATTATGGAAATTTACAAGCTCTCCGAGAAGGTAAAATGGTTAAAAACAAGGTTTTTATTGAAAAACAGGGCAGTGTGTGTATGCATGGGGTATGCACTCCCAGAAGAGTTTTCTCAAAGTGTGCGTACGCATAGTGGTGTACGTACGCACACAAGGTAAAATTTTCCATTTTGTGTGCACGCACGGATACGTGCGAACGCCCCAAACAGAATGCATTTCCTAGCATGTGCGTCGCACAACTTGCAAATTTTACAGGGTGTGTGTGCACACCAGAGTATGCGAACGCTCCCAACAGTATGCATATCGCTGTGTGTGCGTGCGCACCAAAGTGTGCGTACGCACGTTTTTCTGAAAATCACAGGATATGCGTGCGCACAGTAGTGTGCGTACGCATAAGTGAAAACATGGCCCCTATTCAGAGCATGCGCACAACAGTGTGCGTGCAGACACAAACCAGAACTCATAATTTCTGTAACATCACAGAAATCAAATTTTAGGCACTAATTTCCAATGATCATATCTTTTTCTACAAAATTTTTATTTCCATGAAATCTATACCGTTTTAAAGCTCTTTGAATTATCTTTAATTTGATACAAAATTCAATCAATTTCAAAAACTGTACCTCAAGATATGATCTGCCAAAGTTGGCCTAAAATCCATTTTTTTTCAAAAATCTTAAAAACTAAATCTTTCCAACACTCTCAATTCAAAACCAATTATTCATAACCCAATAATACCAAAATCACTCAAGAATCCATACCAAACATTCCTTAACCATATCAATCATTCAATCATCTAAACCATTTAACACTCACCTCATCCAACTCTAAATTCAACCTAATTCACAGAAAAACTTATAAATTTCATCATTATTCAACTATACAACATCCAACCTTTAATATCCCAATTTATCAACTTCTTCAACACTTATCAATCCAAGCATCAATTTATCATCATCAAAATTTATTACCACTCATCATAATCATACTCAACAATATCAACAAATCCTCATCAACAAAAATAAATCACAACATTTATCATCAACCTCCATAGTCATTAAATACCAACAATCAACATCAATAATGTCATATATCCCACATCCCAAAACTCCATATCATCATCACCACCATACAACTTATCTTCAAACATCAAAATTACATACAATTAAACATACACCCAAACCTTCAATCCTATCTTAAAGTCAACTAGCCTAAGGTTCACAAAACATTACATATTACATAAAGGAAACTGAAACCATACCTTGACCAATTTTCATGCAACTTAAAGTACCAAGCTTAAACTCAAAGCTCCAAAACCATCAAGCTCACTCCAACAAATGCCAAACCTCAATCTAATATCATATAACATACCAACATCAAACCTAGGGTTCACAAAATAACTAAACACAAGAGTTTAGTAAAACCTTGCCTTACCCATCAGCATTATGGACAAAATCCAATAATACTTCAATGCTAGATCACCCCAAAACAACCAAAAACACAAAAAAACTAAAAAATCCAAAGCCATTTTTGAGTGTTAGACTAGGGCAAAAAACTGGAGTTAGATTTCTACCAACAAAACTTAGTTAGAAATGACAGACTCAGTGGGAACGACACGTGGCCGCAAACGGCTCATCAATCGAAACTCTGAATAAAAAGTTATGGCCAAAAGAAGGAGGAGATAAATAGTAGCAATCCGTCTTCTCCTCTCTTCCCTTACCAATGCCCCTTTCTTGTTTTCTTGGTGAAAATAAGCTGAATGCTCATTAGTTAGTACTTATATATGTTGGACTTTGGCCCAACTTGAGTATGATCCAATCCGTTAGCATTTTAGGTCTGTTTGGCCCACTTTGAGCCAAAATCTTTAAGATTAGCACCCGGTTTTCGATTCTAAATAATTTTTGTCCTTTCAAAACAATAAATTCATTTTTTTCAAAATCTCATTTTCCAAAATACGCGGTACTGGACAAACTAGAGCCAGTACTGCCAGCTTAAGCACTGGTACGCATTTTTATAAAAAATTTTCGTAAAAGATACATTTTCCCACTCAGAAAAATCCATTGAATTTAAAAGTTACCTTTTTATTTTAAAAATATCATTTCTATATTTTCAAATCTTTTCTGAACAGTATAAAATTATTTTATTAAAACGGTTATTCCGGTTCTTACAAGAGGCGGCAACTTCATTCTTCAATTGTCCTGTGAAGGAGAAAACGAGGAGATGAGAACATGTGGGCTATGAAGATGAACTTGAAAATGGCAAATCACTTACCTAGCGGTGGCTAGGCCAGCGACGACGAGGTGGCTGTTCTTAAAATGGTGCTTCAGAGGCTGCAGTGATACCTTGAAGAAGAATGAGAAGATGGAGTTACGAGGGTTAACAATGAAGCCCTGATTTACAATAGGGTTAATGTTGGAATTACTGAAGTAGAATGGGATAATTTAGGTACAAATTATAATTAAAATTTCTGTCTCCATCTTTAAAATTTTCTGTCTTTAGTGTCCCTACTTTTTAGAGGTACTGAAATACTGAAATTTTAAAGACGGAGACAGAAATTTAAGCATCAGTATCTAACTCAACAAGCATAATACTGAGTCTCTGTCTCCTATTCCAATAATGGCATGTGTGTATTTTTTTGTGTTAGGAAGAAACAAACAGTGAAGACAGCCTGCACATTAGAATTTCTTATATATGTCAAGTCCATGTGAATGTGATGAGTGTCATGAACATTTTTCCTCTTCTAAAGTTTCTTCAAAAAGGAATTGAGAATCAAATTTAGTTTTATTGATTTCTTTTCTCATTATAATGATCTATATTGTAACTTAGTAACCTGATTTAGTTTCTATAGAAAGACTATGTTGTTGTAACTTATGAACATAATATTGTTCACCACCTAAATTGAATGATTCTTTGTTTTCTTTTTCTTTTAACTGTTTGGGACACAGTTTTATGGCAATAATTTTAGTGGTAACCTTTTGATCCCTAAAATTATGCTCTGCACAATATATAATGTGTTGGTTGGTTATTAGTAATTACTACAAACTATTCCACCTTTTAGGGACTTGTCAGAAAGGGCTTGACAGTATGTGTATTATTATTTATCTACTAAGTCAGAAATTTGATATCAAAATTTTGACAAAAAATATGAATGCTTTGTTTTGTGGAATGAAACTCATAAAGATTACTTATTTCATATAAAATTCTAGCAAGCATGTGAGAAATCTAAGTGTAGCTTTTGTTTTTCAGTTTTACCAGTGAATTTTCTTCTTTTTGGATCATGATATGGTCATTATTATCTCATAATAATGGTCGTCATTATTGTACGTTATAACTCGGCCCCATAACCATTAGCAACGCATAATATACCTCGTCATTTTCCGTTATTATTCGGAATTATGAGCTATAACTCGGCGACATTAACGTTTCCATCATAACCGACGTTCCAACGACAAAATAAGGTCGGTTACGATATCACTCAGTCAAACGTTAATACCGAGAATATAACGGACAAGGAACTCATCACATATAAAAGGGAAGTAGACTATTTCTAAAGACCTAAGTTTTTCTAAACAAGCTAGAATACACACTGACTTAAGCTTCGGAGTGCCTTTGCAGGTGCACTTCACCACCTTTGTATTGCTCGTGCTCTCACACCTACAACGAACATAAGGAATTCGGATTCTAAGAGACGGACGTTCAACTTTGCAGCACATAGCTCGGCTGGCCTCGAGGAGTTGAAGCCGATCTATTTCCCAGGCAAGATCAGATCATATTCAATCTTTTTGATATGTTAAAGCATGTATAAGAGAAGGATAGTTCTAATTTGAATTTATCTGAACCAAGTTTAAGTTTAATCACATTCAAAATTGAAAGACGTAGTTGTCTTGGAGTCACACTTGGCATTACAATGACTATAATTCTATTTGCAAGGTTGGCGCGTGGTTTGTCTTCTCTACCTCTGTGAGTCTTATCTGCATTTATATTACAAATTTTGCAGCTGAATTGTATCCAAATTTTTAATGGATTGATTGAATTGAATTAGTGATTTTTTTTATGTATTTGTAGGTGGAAGCTTTAGAACTTTTTCATAATATTGATGGTAGGGTTGTGAAAAGGCTATTGTACTGAGGATCATGTTAAGAAAATCAGCTTTACAAATGCAGCTATAATAGCTCAAGTAGCTCTTAGAGACTATTAGGTATTCAACCTTTCATGCAATTTTTCCATGAAATTATCTTTATTGTAGGACTTCCATTTTTATCATAATTTTTTTGTTCATTAATGTGAATTTGTTTCTGTGTTGGGTTATATCAGATTCTCTCATGTGAAAATTTCTAATAATTTTGTATATAACTCTAACTCTGTCAAGTGTTAATTATTATTATGAATTCATCACAAAATTTTTTGAGTAACTTATTTGATACTTTTCCTCCCTCTTTAGAAACTTATAAGTTTATTACAAAATTCTTCTAAAATCAATTTATCTTATTATATGACCTAATCTTCACACGAGATTATAGATTCCATGCAGTTGGTGTGGTTAGACAACAACTTGATTTGAAGAATCACAAATGGTGCCACTATTTTTGCTGCATTTTTTTTAATAAATTGGATTTTTTTTATATTTTCGTTCTTACTATTTGTGTTGATTCATGAATTGCTTTCTTTTTAAGGAAAAAATTCTGTGGTGAATCTTATCTTTTGCAAAGATATTTGAGTATTAGGTGAATGATCTCAAATGAATTTGACTTATTAACCTTAAAAAGTTTCGGGCTCAAAAATTCTCTTCAAAATTTGATATTGCTCAATTCCATTTAGGTATCCTATTTCAGAATTTTCTCACTTCTTCAATTCTATCATTATTTTAATATCTTAGTAAATTAGATATTTTTTTTCTGTTCGTTTTATTTCTTCGTTTTAGAGTGGAAAGAAATGTAAAAATCATCTTGTTACTTGGGTAACCTGGGATGGGTGGATTGGGGTTGAAAGATAGGCCCAAGCGCTAATGGAAGGTGGTCTCCGATTTGCTCACGTTTGGGAGCTGTCGTCCGAGTTGTGTGTTTGGAGAATGGGGGTGGTACCTGCAAAGATACTCTGATGCCTAAGTCAGCAAGGGGTTCAGCAGGTTTAAAGAATATTAGAACTTAGAGATACCTGAGGGGTGTCAGTGTATATATAGTGGTGATCCAACCACCGTTGGAGTAGTTCCACTTCTGAAGGTGGATAACCGTCTCTTTATTTTAGAGTTGTTGAGATATTGCTTCTAGAAGTGGGTAAAGAAATTTTAGGGACAGTTACTTATTTGAATAAGTGTTACCTGCCAGCTATCTATCGAGCCGACCTCTTTGGGGAGGAGTCTATGTCGAAACCGACCTTTTTCTGGAGAGGTCGGTTGGTTGTTAAGGCCAACCTTTGGATTGGGCTTTTTTGTCTTACTTGGGCCTGGGTCATTGTGTTGGGCCAGGGTATGAACAGTGCCCCTACTCGAGTCCGATCTCTTTGCGTACAAGTTGGATTCGAGTATTGATTGAACTCGGGTTTGTTCAAGTAGAGAACCGACGTGATCTTGGCTTGGAACCGATGTGATTTTAACCGCCGTGTCTAGTCAAACGTCACGTCCGTTGGGTTTCGTATTTACATATGGGAGCAGTTACATTGGTTTTACTACCCTTGTGCCCTTGGCGTGTTATAAATACTTTTCTCTCTCTCTTTTCTCTATTTTTTTCGTCTTCGAAGCTTTCTTGCCTGCTCTTCTTGTTCTTTCACACTTCAAAAGGAGATCCTTTAGTCTTCCTTCTCGGGGTGCTTCGTCGTTGTAGTGACTACTCCTCCTTAAGTCTACAGAAAAAAGTTGGTCCTTTCTTTATCTTTTTGTTACGCTTTGTCTCTGTGTGTTTTGCATGTTTGAGGAGGTTTTTATGCTTTTACTATTCCCTCATTCGTAATGTGAGATGCTAGTATCTTCGTAAGTCTGTTTGTCGTTCTGGTGGTTTGTTTATTTTGCTTTTGTGTATAAGGTCTGCTTTGTCTTTAGGGGCCTTATTTTTTAAGCTATTTTTATTTTTCTTTGTAGGTCTTATCGCCTTTATACCTACTTATTTTTGTTGGAAAAAATGTCTTCCATATCCCTGAATCCCTTTCGAGATGAGTAGATGATATGGAGGAAAATTCTTTAGTACATACTGATTATATTTTCGACCTTCGCATCCACCATAAGATTTGTAGCAATGAGGTTGACGAGCCAAAATACGAGTTGGTAGCCCCGGGTCTTGAAGACCGGGTTTGATTCGGGAGGGTTGCTGATTCTGACCCTCACTTTTTCTTTATGTATGATTGCCTCTTCACCCGTCTGGGGGTTTTTCTGCCTTTTTCTGATTTTGAGATGAGGGTGTTGTCTCATTGCCGAATTAATCCTACCCAACTCCACCCCAACTCTTGGAGTTTTATGAAAATTTACTAACTTGTCAGCCGAGAGCTAGATTTTTGGACTTCTTTAAATATCTTTTTCTATCTTTTTCATCTGATCAAGCCATTTAGTTCTCAAAATAATAAACAATGGTGAGTATCTTTCCGAGCCATTCAAGGTTGAAAAGTATTTTCTATTTTTGACGAATCCTTCCATGATTTTAAAAACTTTTTCTTCAAAATCCAAGCTATAAAGGGTCACCATCCCTTTTTCCTTGATGAGAACCATCGTCCCCAATTTCCTCTTTATTGGTTGGAGGCCTCCCCTGTTGAGAAGTATGGCCTGGATAACTTGGATGAGGTTGAGGAGGCCATAGTGGAATTTTTTCGAGAAGCCTGCGGGAGAGCCCCTGACCTGGATACTAAGAAGTTTCTTCTGGGTTCTCTGAGTTTTGTATGGACCCAATGACAAACCCCATTTTGACGGTTTATCTTGTATTGATTTTAGGGGATTTTATAACCTTTTACCCTCATTTATCCATTGAAATAGCATGGTTTTGTGATTGTCTCCTTATTTGTGCTTAGATGTGAAAACATGCTTTTAGACCCTTAATTTGATGGTTTTAATCTCCCTTTGATTTCACTAGATGCCTTGATATGTTTGTTAGTGATTTCAGATTGAAAAGGGCTAGGAATGGATCAAAGGAGTGAAGAGGGAAAGCATGCAAAGTGGAGAAATCATGAAAAATCAAAGAAGTTGAACTCGCCCATGGACGCGCGCGCGCACCTGCGAATTACCCCATGGACGCGTACGCGTGATGTGCGCATACGCGTCGGTGTTGGTTTATGATTTTTTTAATGAAAACGTGGCCAACGAATTCTGAAGGGTTGTGGGGCCCAATCCTAACCAACTTTGGCGCCAAAGATGCTATTTAAAGCCAAGGATTGAAGAGCAAAGGGGATCCGATTCATTACACACATTAGGATTAGTTTAGAAGTAGTTTTCTAGAGAGAGAAGCTCTCTCTTCTCTCTAGAATTAGGATTAGGATTAGGTTTAGTTCTTAGATCTAGATTTAGATTCATCTTCTTCTACTTCTATCTTCTCAATTCCTTGTTGTTACATTTATTCTTCTTCCATTCTTTTGTTGTAATTTTCTTTATGTTGTTCTTGTGTTTTGTTGTAGATCTACTTTTGTTTCTCTCATTTTCTTTCAATTCAATAAGAGGTAATTCATAATAATTGTTCTTCTTTGCTTTTCTATTGTTGATCTCTTGCCTTTGTAGTTAGATCTCTCTTTAATTCTTGCAATTTATGTTGTTTACTTTTATTGCCTTTTACGTGTTTGATGAAATGTCTCTTATAGCTATTAGTTAGATTTTGTTTCTCTTGGCCTAGGTAGAGTAATTAGTGACACTTGAGTTATCTAATTCCTTTGTTGATTGATAATTGGAGAGATTGCTAATTGGTTTGGAGTGCACTAAAGCTAGTCTTTCCTTGGGAGTTGGCTAGGACTTGTGGCTCAAGTCAATTCATCCACTTGACTTTCCTTTCTTTAGTAAGGGTTAACTAAGTGGTAGCAATGAACAATTCTCATCACAATTGAGAAGGATAACTAGGATAGGACTTCTAGTTCTCATACCTTGCCAAGAGCTTTGTTAGTTGTTAGTTTATTTTCTTTGCCATTTACTTTCATGCCTCTTGTCCAAAACCCCAAAACAACTCAAACCAATAACAAGACACTTTATTGTAATTCCTAGGGAGAACGACCCGAGGTTTCAATACTTCGGTTTATAAATTTAGGGGTTTGTTACTTGTGACAAACAATCTTTTGTATGAAAGGATTATTGTTTGGTTTAGAAACTATACTTTACAACGAGATTTCATTTGGAAAATTCTAAACTGTCAAAAATCCAAATCATCACCCAACTAGGTAGCTTTTGTTTTTTGTAGTTTCTTCTGAAGATTCTGACTTGTGATGTTTTTCGATTTGTGAACTGATTGTTTTTAATTTCTTTCTTTCAGAAATGGTGAAGAGTAGATCCAGTGCTGCTTATCAGAAGGTTCAGAAGGCCAAGAGGAAGGCTCGGGCCTGAGCTGACGCTACCAAAGTCGGGACTACAGGTGCTCCTCTTCCTCATCCTCCTCCTCATGACTCGGGGACCACCTCTCGTCCGATCTTGGTAACCTCTACCTCTGCTTTTCCTCTTCCTCTTCCTATCCCCCCAGTCCGACCTCCCTCTGAACCTGAAAAAAGAAACGCAAGATCTCGAAGTCTGGCTCTTCTCCTTCTGAGGAGGCCAACTTTGATGGTCCTAAATTCGTTCGGAAGCACATCTTTCCTCATAGCCAAATCGGTATGGATGATGCTTCCTTTCGAAATCATCTTCAAATTATGATTTGCGGGGGGAGGGGGGTTCGGACTGCTGGGGTCTGCACCGCTCTTCTTGATAATGTAGATAAAACTCCTTTGAGTTCTTTTGACTCTTCCCAAAAAACTGTAGAAGAACTTTAAGGGAGGGTTGTTCTTTATCAAGAAGAGGAGAAGCGGCTTTAGGGGAAGGTTGCTTGAATGAAGGAGGAGCTGACCCGGCTTCAGAAGAGAGATAAGAAGCTTATGGGTCAGTGTGCCATGGCGAAGGGCCTGAAGGAGAAGGCGGAGCAGAATTACATTAGGCTCTTCGCTGAGAATATTGACTGTCAGAAGCAGCTGGAGTTGAACCGGGAGGCCTATCAGGACTTGGAGGATTCCGTAGCGAAGAGCTCAGAGGAGGCTTGGAGGATATTTAAGGAACATGTCGGAGTTATTGCTCCTGACTTGGACCTTTCTCCCATCCATCCCGACAAGATCGTTATTGATGGAGCTATTGTCTCCCCTCCTCGTTCCGAGACGGATTCCGAGCTGAAGACTTGTGGGCAAAGGCTTATTGAGTCTCCTCCTCGTAAGGAGCAACAGGAGGGATACCTGCCGAGTTCTTCAGAAGCTCCAACTTCTGCTGCCGAAGAGACCGCTCCGACCCTTCCAACTCCTGCTGCAGATCCGAGCTCCTTTTCTATTGGTGATTCCAATCATTCTTCTAATTAATTTCAGCTATTTGGGGCTCGGCTTGTGGGCCCCTTTGAACAATTTATCTTTTTGTTGTTTATGGTGGTAGTTCTTGACTTTTTTGGCTTTTTAGCCGTTAACAAAAAATGCTATTTGTTTTACCTTTTTTTGGATAAAGGTTTTTTTTTATGAACTGTCTTGCTTGTGCATACTTTGTTGTGTTTTATGTAAGGTTTTTAGGAAACCTCTTTATATTTGTGAAAAAATCTTTTTGCTAGGCAGGCTGCTTTTTGTCTGCATTTCTGTAAGATTTTTCGAAGACTCTGAAAACTGCCTTTGCTTTTAACGGATTGGTAGGATTTTTCTTATCTCTTTTGTGTTCCTTTCGTATTCAATTCTTGCTTATTGAATTGTTTCCATAACTTAGGTGTAGTTTAGAAATCTTTCGGTGTATTTTAGAGAATTTTTGGTATATTTTGAAAATTTTTCAGTGTATTTTTATTCTGATACATTCTACATATATAATTCAGAACTTTTCCTTTTTCTCCTCCTCATCTTCTGCTGTTTCTTCTTCTTCTTTTTCATCATCATCATATTTTTTTATTCATCTTTTCCTTCTTATTTTACCTTCTCAAATTTTCTTCTTGTTTTACTCTCTTAACAAGATTAAAAACAAAAAAATCAAACAAAGAAGAAAAAGAAATACATAATGCTGCAACATTACTTGGAAGAGGATGAACCTACATTTATTCAACTAAAATAAAGAAATAAGAAAAAAAGAATAAGAAAAAAATGCAACACTAAAGAAAATATTTTTGTGTATTTGTAGCAAAATTTCAGTGTAAAAACTAAGAAATTTCTGTGTATTGTTAAGAAATTTCGGTGTATTTTTATTCTGATAAGTTCTGCATAATTAAAAAATCTTCATCTTCCTCCTCCTCATCTTCTGCTACTTCTTCTTCTTCATCTTCTTATTTCGTTTTCTTATGATTCTTCTTGAGAGAAAAAATCAAACAAAAAAATACGTAATGCTGCAATATCAATAGAAAGGGGAGGAAGAAGAATGCAAAGAAAAAGGAGAAGAAGAAAGAGAAGGAGGAGGAGAAAGAACGTGGAATACAAATATTGAAAAAGAACCGTTTCTCTTTTCGCTATGTGTTTTTGCACTCTCTATATTGAATATTATTTTTGTTTAAACTTGAGCTAACTTGTATAGACTTGTATGTCAAAAAAATTTATATGTATAAGAGATCTCTAATTTAAAATAGCATAATTTATAATTATAATTAATATATACATATATTATCTACAAATAAATTAATTAAAAAATTAAATAATTTTCTAACAAAAAATCTAGTCCATGATCAGCAATATATATATATATATATATATATATGAAAATTTAAAAATTACACCTTCAAAATACATATTATTAGTTGTTTATATGCTGCTTTTTAATATTATTTATAATAATTTGAGCTGCACATCATTATCACTAGATAAAATAAGGGGGAGTAGAAATTTTATCGTCCATGTACATTCTCATATGGATTATCTCCACAGTCCAAATGATACCATGATTAAAATGTAGGGTTCACATCAATATCTTGTCCAAGATAAAGGGATATAGGCTTTACTCACATTAATCTCTGATATTTGTGATACACTTAAAAAATAATATAAATAGTGAAATATTTTTAGCATGAGAGTGAGAGAACGAGAGGAGTGAAAAAATACAGGGTGGGTAGAACCAAACAACTATAACATCATAAAAATGATTTGAAAATTTAGAATTGAGAAGAGTACCAATTATTAAATAGTGAATCGTTCACAGTATACGTAGATAATTTATCAAAAGATGTATCGAAAAAAGAATTGTTCTATATATTCAAATGAACAAATTAAATAAATAACATATATCTGACATAAAATGAAAGAAATAAACAAATTTATTTATTTGCGTTTATACGGTATACTATAAAAAGAGGAACTTTAAAAACATAATAACATAGATGAATAGAATACAATTAAGGAATAAAGAGATATTTGTGGAAAAAGCAAGTATAAAAGGAAGATAGAAGTTATGAAAAATAGAGACAAAATAAAAGAAGATAGGAGAAGGGACATAAAAATGAGTATAGTTGAACGTGGAAAAAAAAGTAAGATGATGAGAGCAGGTAGTATAGACAATACAAAGAAGGTAGAGAAATTGTAAGATCCACACAGAAATAAATGGACAAATTAAAAAAGATTGAAGTTTCAGTTGCAAAAGAAAATTTAAACTGGACGCAACGAAGTATTGTTGGAAGGACTACGATTCCCATTGATTTTAACATGTTGACTGAAATAACAAAGAAGAAATGGCCGTATGGAGTCCAAATTCAAAAGATGAGAGCGTACAAGACTTTATTGACTTTTGATAATTTAGTTGATGTTGAAGATGCCTTTAAATCTAATAGAAGTAACTTCTTGAATTTGTTTCATAATAGTGTATAGAGATGAGATTAGAATGAGCGAAGTAAAAGTCGAAGGATATAGTTAGAGTGCTTTAGTATTTTACTACATGCTTAATCAGTTGACATATTTAGAATACTTGGTCGGTTGATTTATTATTTATTTCGTTGTTATTGGTTCTATTGCTCTATATTTTATTGTGTTGAGTTCTTTTACTTAAAAAAAAGTAAAGGAAGTAGATGATTAATTTATACAACGATATGAAAACAAAGTAAAACGATCCACGGCTAATTAACCAAATTCAATTACATATTCAAAATGAAAGATGCAACTAACACACAGCGTAGTTTGCTTCGACTTTGATGGTGGATTTCATGTTAGAAAAAGTCTAAGAAGTTAGTAATTTTATTGAAATTTGGCTAGTATTTAATCAATAAAAAAAAATAAGTTATTCTATACTATTAAATATAATTTCACATCATTAAAAATATTAATGATAATTAATTAATATATAACTACAAATCACAAAACTTGTCACCGCCTATATTTTAGGCTATGCACTATTGACTAGGAAATCGTGGCGTGTATATATATTATTTTTTATTATTAATGCTATATGATTAATAAATATTATTATTTATTAGTATTTAAGATTTAATTATACATAAAAAATATATAGTTTGTACTTATGTTTATTAGAATTTATACATATAAATTATTATAATTTATATCTATATTTTTCAAATTTTACTTACATAAACTAGTAAAATATATTTATTAAAGATAATTTAATATTTATATTAATCAAATAATAGTCAAAATTACTAAAAATTATTATCTTCCAAAAATTCTTGTTTGTTATATAGTATAATTTTATTTTATATATTCTCTTTTATTAAAGGTGAAAAAGGAAGAAGAGAATTAATATAGATGTTACACACAATAATAATTATATACGGTTATTGTTAGACATATAATTATTTGTATATTTTTTTATTAATTTAAAAATTTTTTAAAAATAATATCATAAGTTCATATATAGCATAATATTAAAACTTTTTTAAATTAAAAATTTAGAATTTAATTTTTATGAATCTCAAAAGAAACAATTGCATCAAAAGAACATAAGACTAAGTATGATAACATGTAACATAAGACTTGTTGTATAATAAATTCTGGCCAACTTCAATCGGTAAGTGTGATTCTGACTCATACTTGAATTATTATATGTTTCAACTTGTTGTTCTCTATTAATAAACAAAAACGTGTGTAACGAAATTTCAATATCGTATGTATTCTGATCACCAACAATAATATACCTTAAAATTCTACTCTCCATTAGCTATGCCATTATGTTTAGGATGTTTGTACGTTATTTAAAATTTTTTTTAAATAATATTTTTTAAAAGATCTTTTATAAATATAAAAAAAATTTTATATTTAAATATTTTGTGTAAAATTTTTTTATTTATTAATTATATTTAAATAAATTAAAATAAGATAAAAATATTTTTTTGTTCATTTATTATATAAAAAATATTTTTTAAAATATTTTTTTTAAAAAAGATATAAATTATAACTTTAAAAAAATGTTTTTTTTAGTATTTTTATTTTTATTATTAAAAATTTGTCAAATATATTAAAAAATAAAAAATCTTTTTTTATTAAAAAAATTATTTTTATCAATTTAATAGTGATCAAACAAACAGTTAAAATGAAAGTCATATTACTTGGATGTGATTAAAATTAGTCCAAGATTATCCACACACTAATTACATAAGCATATTAAATAATGATGAATTAAGCACTAGCTATGATATATATAGTAGCTATTTAATTAGGCATGTTGCCTAAGCACTAAGCTAGATCTTTGCCATTTATTAGGCATGTTGCCCTAAGCACTACACTATAAATTTTTTTTTTAATAATTAACAAACATTTTGCACCCAATCGTTGAAGCAAAATTACAAAAGTATATCCCCTCTTGGAAAGCTATAGATTTTACTTTGGATTAATTATGAATTGCTTTAAGAAAGACATCATCATTAAATTGGTAGACTAACTGCAATGAAATTAAATTTAGAAATGCTAGAAAGACAACCAAAAAAAAAATAGTTAGGTAATTTATTATAATAAATAATGTAGGATTTTTTATTATTAGAATGTATAAAATAAAATAGGTTTAATTACTCTGTTGGTCCCTATAGTTTAGCGAATTTTTCAATTAGGTCCCTACACTTTTTTTCCTTTCAATTGGGTCCCTGCCCCCAATTTTTTTTTCAATTAGGTCCCTATTGACGGTAAACGTTACAAAAAACGTTAAGATTGAGTGATTTGACCATTATAACCCTCACTTATCCCTTACAAATGAAGGATACTCAGTAGGGATCTGAGGATCTGAGTTCTAACTCTCTTCTTCTCGCCTCTTCCTCAAACTTCTGCTCCTCTCTTTGCAACCCTTACCCTTACTATGTCAATACTCATAGATCAGAGTCAGTTATCTTCAGGAGTCTGTAGTTCCAGAACCCTCATCAAGAAGAGACATCTTTGTTTTTGTGGTGAGGCAGTTGCTGTGATGTCTTCTTCGGCAGTAGCAAGCCATGGAAGAAGGTATGTTGGTTGTGGGAGAATGCCAAAATGCAAGTTCTTCGAGTGGATTGATGATGAAGAAGATGAGAAGAGCGGATGGTTGAAGCAAAAGGAAAGGAGGGTCCGGTGCTTTTGTGGAGACACTCTGATTCTTCGTAGTTCAAGTACATCAAAAAATCCAAACAGAAGATTCATTTCTTGCCCTAATAGGAGATGCAAGTTTTTTGAGTGGGTTGATGGGAAAGAAAAAAAGATATCTGGAGAAGATGCAGTGAACAGTCATGAGCAAGTACTTGGAAGGGTTAGAGAATTGGAGGCACAAGAAAGGAAGATAGACAGATTAAGTGTTGATCTAGAAAGATTAATTGCAGAGGTTGGAGAAGTAGATGCCTGGGTAGGAAGGTTATGTGCTGAGCTGAGTTCAGTGGAGGAGCAATTTGCTAAGATGGAAGATAGTATGAAAAAGCAATACAAGATGCTAGTTATGCTGGGCTTGATATTAGGTGTTTTGATTGTTGCAGTGTTATATGTAAAGATGTAGAAAGCATGGTTGTTATGATAATGTAATAGTCTATATAAGACAATAGTGTACTGTTTAGCATGGGTTCAATGAAGTTATATGAAATGTTTAATTTTTGTAAATGAAAGGTGTTCCTTTGCTATTTAATATGCATACAAGTATGATACTGAGAAAAAAGTGAGTAAAACAAAAGATGCATTGAATTATAATAGATAGTTAGATACCATTGTTTTGTACATTATATAATGTAGGACACCTAGATAGCAACAAAATAAATGTGACACCCACTCAAAATAGTTTTCTACCAACATAACAAAAGTGGTCCACAACACATAACAACAGTGGTCCAAACAATAAAGAAACCAGAGTCACAGGTGAACACAAATCCTACATAACACAAGAGATATCAAAAAGAAACCCTAAACTCTATTCAGCCTCAATCAAGTGTAAGGTCAACATGTTCAGGCGGCTGATTTGTTGGCTTCCTAACTCCAATCTTCAGTCTTCCACTTCTTCTGACACCAAAGATTTTGGTCTTGGGCAAAGGTTGAGATGCTGGTGCAGTGGACAGTGATGCAGGTGTAGGCAAAGTGGTGGGCAGTGATGCGGGTGTGGGTAAAGTGGTAGGCTGTGATGGTGGTGCAGGCTTTGATGGTGGTGCATGGGTGTTTGTATGCTGTGAAGGTGGGACAGGAGTGTGTGGTGGCTGGGATGGGGGTGCAGGGGTGTGTGGTGGCTGTGATGTGGGTGCAGAGGTGTTTGAAGGCCTTGGTGCTGTTGCAGTCATGGGTGCAGCCCTCCCTCTACCCCTTCCTCTGGCCATCCCTCCTGGTGATCTTCCTCTGCCTTTAACCATCCCTGCTGCTGCTCTTCCTCTGCCTCTCCCTTTAACCATCCTGGATCTAGCAGTTGCAGCAGCTGCAGATCCATTTGTTTCATCAGCAGCAGCAGGTTCATTAGCAGCAGAGTCAACTCCTCCAGTTCCAGTTGCAGCATCAGATCCTTGTGTGCCTTCAGGAGCTACAAGATGAAATAGCAGTTAATAATAGTTCATCAACAATTGAACAAAATAAGTTGGCAAACAATACCTGTCACTATAGGATTTGGACAGAGTCTCCTATTGTGTCCGTATTGGCCACAATTACTGCAGGTAACAGAAGTTCCAGATCTTCTATACTTTGTCTGTGATCTGTTTTCATCGGGTTCTCTTATCCTAACCATCCTTGGCCTTCCTGGTTTAACTCTAAAAATTGGAGGGATGATGGTATCGCATTGTATCTTTGGCCACAAATTTTCTCCATTGATTGGTGATATTGACTGCCCATATGTAGCAAGGTATGCTGCCTTGCTATAATAGTTACTACAATAATCTTCCGGGTTGTCACCCTTCTCAAAGATAGCACAGCAAGCATGGAGACACGGCATACCACACAAACCCCAGAACCTACAACTACACCTTCCAGCCATCAAATCGACCACAAACCTTTCCATGATCATCCTGTTCTTATGGTGGACTTCATACTTCAGGTCTCCTGTCCATTTAGCTTGCCACTCCATAGCTCTAACCGCGATGATATCTAGCCGTTTCTTGGGTTTTGGCAAAAGTGTACCCTCATACCTCTCTGCCTTCTTCTTTTTTTCTGCAAACCTTGTCATCAAATAGCACCTAATCCATTCAAACATTGTCAGAATTGGCTTGTCTCTTGCCTCTAGGATTCTTCCATTGAATGCCTCGGAGATGTTGTTCATCAGCATGTCACTCTTGGCCAGAAATGTAAAGTGACTCTTTGTCCACAATTTTGGATCCAGAGCAAACAACTTCTCATAACAGTCTCTGTTGAGCTCCTTTAGTTGATTCATCCTTCTTTCCCATTCTTCCACATAGGTAGCTTTGGCAATAGACAGAATTAGGTCCCTTAGTATAGTACCACCCCCATATGCTTTCTTACAGTTGGCATATAAATGCCTCAGACAAAGCCTATGCTCCAGTGTTGGCAATGCCTCTTGAAAGATTTGCATCAGCCCCTGTTTTATTGATTCAGTCCAGAACACAATATACACAATATAGTCAGGTAAATGTTCACTAACATATCAAATATTCAACATTAATGTTCAAAAGCTTAGCCATTGCATCTAAACATAACATCACTAACATGTCAAGCTTATGTTCACAATCTTAGGCATTGCATATATGATCATATAAATTTCATATTTACATCTACAAACTTATCAAGTGCATATATGATTATATACATATCAGATTAATATTCACAAGCCTCCAGTTGCATATATCATCATAAACATGGCAGACTTAGATTCACAACCTTATATTCACAAACTCATATCAGTTGCATATATCATATCAGTTGATTTTTAAAACTTTATACATATTACATAATAAGATATTCAGTATGATCCTGGTGTCTTTTTAAAAAAATGGATAATGTTACTCATTTAATAATCTCACTCTTTTTCTTAATTTATAAAATCATACAATGTAAAAAATATTAAACAAATAGAATACGATTATTATTTCCTAACTTTTTAACCTGAAATTGACAACTAATTGATTTCATTCAAACTAATTACATTCGCTGATTCGCTATACTGAACTAATTACATCCTATACTGTATTTATAGATTAAGAATATAACTTACTATTCAATTATAAATAATGCGTAGAAAACCATGTGTCTTACCAAGAAAACTCCACTCCTTCTATTCTTATTTCAGGAACAGCTTTTTCCAAATTAAATATCATCACTTGTATAGAGGCATTGCATATATGATCATATAAATTTCAGATTTACATCTACAAATTTCATATATCATCATAAACATGGCAGACTTATATTCACAAACTTATATTCACAAACTCATATCAGTTGCATATATCATCATAAACATGGCATTCTTATATTTAAATAAAATTAGTTGCAAAAATTAAAGTGATACCTTTTGTTGGTCACTCATAAAACCCATTTTCTTGATTCTCCAATGTCATTTAACAGCATCTCTAAGAACCACCCCCAACTGTCCTTAGTCTCTGCCTCTACTGCATCTACGGCAATGGGAAAGTAATTGTCATTTGGATCTCTGCCAACAGCAACTAGCAGCTGCTGTCCATGGTCGCCCTTCAAGTGACATCCATCCACGCCAATAATAGGTCTACACCCCGCCAAGAAGCCTTTCTTGACTGCATCAAGGCACATGTACATTCTCATAAATCGGGGCTGGTGCGTAAGAGAAGGCCTATCAACCAATATGGTCAGACTAGATCCTGGATTTGCCCTAAGTATCTCTGCACAGTAATCCCTTAGTTTAGCATACTGTTGGATTGCCCGCCCATGTACCTCTTCTCTTGCCTTCCTCCTTGCCCAGTAAGCCTTACCAACACTGATATTGGCCATGTATTTGTCTTGTATAGTCTGAATAACTGTCGCAAGCTTCATCTCTTCCCCTCTACTGATGTTGTTGGCAATCTTCTTTGAGATCCAACTACTTGATGCAAGTCTTCCGCTATAGTTCCTTCCACATGTATGCTTTCCATTCAACGTCTTGATCCGGAAACAGTCAGAACCCCCCACCTTACTCGCAAAACAAACCCACTTGCACTTTCCCTTTCTTCCTTTGCAAACAACTCTACACCTCACCTTATCATTTTTTCGAAACCTAATGTCCCTACCATTCAATAGGGCATGCTCCTTAACAGCCTCTTTGAATTGACTAAGTGATTTAAATTCCAACCCCACCTGAAATTCATACTCTCTGTTCATCTCTGCCTCATTGTACTTAGGGAACCTCCTCTTTTTTATCATATCATCAGAGTCCCCCTCATAACTATCTATGTCATCAGTCTCATATCCATCAGATAAGCCCCCAACTTGCTCATCACCCTCCCTTAAACCTTCATCACCTTCAGCTGTTCCAGCTGCTGCAGTTCTCTCATCATTTAGTGGACCAGTAAATTCCCCAAATGCATTTGATGGTGGATCATTATCCTCCACCTCAAACCCAAACTGATCATCATGGTCACCATCGTCAGCACTATCATCAAATACCTCTTCTTCAGTAGAAGGCTCTGACTCAGCATCCACTTCAACCTCTAACAACCCATCATCATCAGCATTGTCCTCACCTTCCTCTGGCACATAATCAGCATCAGTTGAAGTGATCTGAATCCCATTACTTTCTCTGGCTCCATCGACAACATATACCTCGCAATGTTTGCAGGAATTTGACACCAGTGACCTAGCCATTCTCATCGCATCCCCATCGGACTTCAACTCTCTAAGACCTAACTTCAAATCCATCCCAGGTTCCTTGTACCAGACCCTAGCGAAACCCTTATACCCTAGTTGCTTTAGCTGACTGACAATCTCTTGTAATGACCATTCATCAACCTCAAAATGTAAATCCTCCACAACCATTCCTCCTAAATACTCTAATCGTTGTCCACTGTCAATAAATTTGCCACCATGGTGGATTTCGATACTGAAATCCAAATCACCCATAACTGCATACAAAAAAAAAATGCCATAAATCCCTCTTCAAACACTTTGAGAAACACAAGGAAGCTCTAATAAACAGAATGACAAACTTTCACAGGAGAAAAGAACAAAAACCCTTCAACCAGTGAAACGTTGAGCGTTGTCTTACCTAGAGGAAGAAGCAACGCCTACGACGACGGCAGTGATATCGGAGATGCCAAACCCTCCCGCAATATTCCGGTGGGATTAATCTCTGCAGCTGAGCGAGTTGGGAAGCAAGGCATGCACACGAGTTTCTTCTCTAAGTTTGGGAGAAGAGACCGAACAGTTTCCAAGAGGGTAAAATGGTATTTCAGAAAAATATAAATGAAAGAGCATTAGGGATTTCACATAAAGTTAGGGAATCTTTAACTTAGGAACGGAATATTCCGTTAAATCTAACAGTTTGGTCACGGTAGGGACCTAATTGAAAAAAAAAATTGGGGGCAGGGACCCAATTGAAAGGAAAAAAAGTGTAGGGACCTAATTGAAAAATTCGCTAAACTATAGGGACCAACAGAGTAATTAAACCAATAAAAAATAAGACTAAAATATATTTTTTTCATAATCTATGTAAACCGTAATAGGGATCCCGCGGTTTACGAATACACGTAATCCACTATAAGGTGTCGCAGTTTACGTGTGAATGACTATTGTGCATAAACCGCGACAGGAGTCTAACAGTTTATGCGTTAGTATAAATACGCTTTAGGGGTCTCACGGATTTCATTTTGTGGTGGTTGTAAAGTTTTTTAGAGAGAGAAAGAGAGGTTTTCTAGAGAGAGAAAAAGAGAAAAAAGTGTGGGTTGGTTGATTTGATATTGGAACCGGGACTATGACGGAGGCACGCAGTCTTTACATGCTCAACGGCATTGCGCACGTTGCTGACAACATAAACGAAGAGGTTAGTTTAGTTATTTTTAGTTAATGTATTTCGTATAATATTTTTTCTGTGATTTAGGTATTTAAATTTAGATTTAAATTATTATTTTAAATAATAAAATTTAGTATTTAATTAATTTAGATTAAGGTCTTAAATCGTTTATACCTTTCATTGAATTTTGTGATTAGAAAATAGGAACTGTATGTTACCTGTTTAAACTTTAATATTGTATTTTTTTTGTGTTAGATTACTTTAAATTAGTGTTGGAATTTTTATATATTTGGTTTCTTCTATCACATGCTCCAGCTGACTAGGTGTATTTATAGTGTTCGAAGGCAGCAGAACATGCCTCTGTGTGACAGGATCGTACCCCATCTGGAGAGGGCTGGTTTGTACCACCTGACGAGGCTCAACGCCAGGTGGTTCTAGTTGGATGAGCCCTTAGTCAGCGCTTTCATTGAGAGGTGGCGTCATGAGATACATACCTTTCATATACCCTTTGAAGAGTACACTATCACGCTGCAGGATGTAGCATACCAACTGCGGCTGCCCGTGGATGGTTTACCTGTATCCGGGTGCCTTATAGATTTTGAGAAGCTTATGGAAGAAGGCGAATCGGCGTGAGAGTGGTTTTAGGAACTGTTTGACAAGCTTCCACCACAGAATAAGGTGAAGCATTATACAATCCACTTCACCTGGTTTCATGAGAGGTTCAAGGTGCTGCTAGATGATGCTACAGAGGAGACCGTACGCATATATATATGCACGGGCTTATATTATGATGCTGCTTTCCACTCAATTGTTCGGTGACAATAGTGGAAATCGGGTGCATATACGGTGGTTGCCCTTTGTGGCGAGACTTGATGATATGGGCAGTTATAGTTGGGGGTCGGCAGCGTTGGCCTGGCTATATCGTTGCATGTGTCGGGTGGCCAACAAAAACGTGACAAACTTGGCAGGCCCTCTGTAGCTACTGCAATCATGGATTTTCTGGCGGTTTCCTAGCCTCAGGCCGCGGGGATTCGACACACATTCCTTCCCATTGGCTTCCAAGTATACATATCTGTACAGTTAAACTTTTTTTACTATGGTTCTGCCTGTTAACATTGTATAACATTGTATTCGTTCAGGTGGGCTACCTACTTGCCGACATTCGACTGCAAGGAGGAGATAGTCGTCCAGTGTCGCCTAGCGTTGGACCGCTTAGGTGATCGAGATGTAAGTCTATTCATTTTGTTTCAATTTTTATCTAGTAATTAACTATATATTTGTTAGTTAATGGACTAATAAATGTATTCTGTCAACGGCTGTATCGAGCGTATTGCATTCGACATGTTGCAACTAATTTTGCTCTCAGCTTCAAGGGTCAGGATGCAAGGCAGATGCTCGTGAATGCGGCGTATGCCAAGACTAAGGCCGAGTTTGACTACTGATTTGATATTATGAGGACTGAGAATCCAGCTATGTGTGATTGGTTCAACCGACTGGAGTACGATAAGTGGACCCAACAGGATGGAGGCAGACAGTTCAGCCACATGACGACGAACATATCCGAGTGTGTTAACTCTGTACTGAAGGAGACACAGAATCTGCCGGTTATTGCACTTGTCAAGTCCACATATGGGAGGTTAGCAGAGTTTTTTGTCGTCCAAGGGCAGACAGTAGAGGCGCAGTTGAGATCAGGCCAACGGTTTTGCCAGGCGCTGGTTAAGGAGATAGAGCGCAACCTGAAAGATGCGAGGTGCTTCACGGTTACTCTGTTTGACAGACATTAGTTTGAGTATACCGTGGCTGAGATGAATCCCACTGGTAACTTCTCCCTTGGGACGTATCAGATTTTTCTCAGAGATCGCACTTGTGATTGCGAGTACTTTCAAGCTCTCCATTACCCGTGCTGCCATGCGATTGCATGATGTGCTCAGTCCCGGTTAGATTAGGCTACGTACGTCCATGAGGTTTATACCATGAGTAAGGTGTTCAGCATATACCGGATGGGGTTTTTGCCACCTATTTCAGAGGGTCTGTGGCCACCGTACACCGGTCCTACTATCGTTCCTCCTAACATGAGACGTGCAAGAGAAGGGCGACCAAGGTCAACAAGAATTCGTAACACCATAGATGAGGCCGATACTAGTCGGCCGAAGCGATGTGGGCTATGCAGACAGACAGGACACACTCGCAGGACTTGCCCTCAGCGAGGATCCGCCCCCAGTACCGAGGCATAGGTGTCATTAGGTTGTCATGATTAGCTTACATTTTTCTTTCCTTATTTGTGTTCTTGTTCTGTTGTAGTTGTACTACATACTGTTAAGTAAAGTTGTACTTGCTGTTTGTTTTACGTGACGTTATTATTAGCGATTCTCTATGTAGTTGTTATTCTCTTGAGTTAAGGTGTTCTAATTTTGTTGATAATTCTATGAGTACAAGAGACTAATTTTAATTACACCAAAGCAGAACCTATGTTGCGCCATACATAAAAATTACAAACCAAACTTTCTTCCAAAAACTTATCCTCCATGAAAAATATACTAAATCCACACTAAAGCATAAACTGCGACACCCCTACCGTGGTTTATGTGATATTTTTCTTCTATCGTAATCCCCGACACCCTTATAACAGATTATGTGTATTTGTAAACTGCAATACTCTTATCGCGGTTTACATAATTTATAAAAAAATGCATTTTAATATCCACTTTACAAAATATGTATTATGGTAATATTGATAACCAATTTATTTAATTCAGTAAATTATTTTTTATTTTATTAATATTTATTAATTATTATAATAATTAATAAATATTAAATAAGATGAATTCTAACCGCTTTTAACTAATTTATTTTGATTATCAAATATTTTCGAGGATCAAATATTACCTTATATTCAATTCCTTCTTCCATCATATCACCATATGTGTATCTTACATGTTGAATAATGCAGCCAATTAACATTTAAAAATGGATCACTAATAAAATCACCAAACTTGATTGGTTAAAACATATACACGAATTGCTTTCTCTTCTTCTAACTAGAGTTTCCAATGGAATTGCACGCATGTTGTGCTATTGCATTGTTGAATGGATTGTTGAAACACGATGATGATGCATTCTAATTTGCTCCTTCTTTCAATGACTAAATTTCAAAAGTCATTAATAGATTTAATTTGTTAATTAACTACGCTATTATAAGTCATGCATATATACATCTATCAAAGATAAAGTCGTTAGAGAGTTTATAAATAATGTGTGACATTTTTTACCCATAAGTTTTTAATTTGTTAGGATTATTCTAATTTCTAATGTCACAACATCTTTAATATTTTTTCTTATCCTTCAATATATACCAAAGAATATTGTTTTCCTTAACATCCTTTTTTAATTTATTATTTTGTTGCATCATCACTTTCTTCTTCTCTTTAACTTGTTCACACAGCAAATTAATTAAAGTCAACTACTTTCATTGCTCTCCTTCACTTAACTTCCTAAATACCATCATTCCTTTCATAGAAAGTTTTCAAACACAATAATAATTCATGATAATGGAACATATATATATATACCTTTATTAGTTATAGCCAACGTTCCATTTTGAACCAAATGGGTTCATTTATATTTCAATACAGTTATCAACAATTAACAAATACAACATAAAATAACATAGTGTTTAATAATAATAATAATAATAATAATAATAATAATAATAATAATAATAATAATAATAATAATATAAAATATTTAAATAATTTTAGGAAAATCATCACTACAGTAATTAATTATTATAGTAGAAGAGTCTAAAATCTTATATAATAATAAGACTCTTTTTTATATATTAGTTACATTTTACTCCTTCAATTATTAAAAAAAAAATAGTGAGAATCCATTCCGCAAATTTATCCAAACCAATAGCATAATACTACATAGTGTAACCATTATTTTTTTCCAAATTGATGTTAATTGTGGTGTAGTGTTCTCTATATGGTGGGTTTTCACCAATTGCCACTTGGATGACTATCATGTCAATAATAAATAAAGAACTATCCCTCAATAATAATATATACAATGTAGCTGACTAGTTGTGATGATATAATGGTGATGATGTAAATTAAACTACAGTTTTATACCCTAAAATTAATTTTGATTAACTTATATAGCTAAATAAGTTTATGTTATTATTTAGTATATTTTCAAGTTAATAAGTATATAACTATATATATAATATATATTAAAGTGATATTTAATTATATATAATTAAATATTAATGGATTTAAAAATATTTTTTATCTTCATTCTTAATCTTACATCACTTTATTATATAATCTACTTATATATGTAGTGTCATACTTCTAATTATGAAATTAAATAATAAAAAATTTAGAACATCGACATATGGTTTTACATAATTAAATTATATATAAATATAACAATTAAAATGAAATTATATGTTCACTCTTATGATTTTTAATAAACTTTAATTTGTGCATGTACAATTATATCTTTGATATACTACTCTTCTTTATCCTAGTATGATTTGATTGTATAAGAATTTTGGGTAAGACATGGATATTCTTTTTCATTTTCCTTTTATTTTTGATGACTTAGCTTACACAGTAAGAAAAATAATAATATAACATTATTACTCTTTTCAAAGATTAATAGAGTGCTTTTGAAAAAAATCCAATAACTATTCATGACCAACTTGCTATATAAAAGAGTCATGCAATACTTCATATAGCCATATCTAAGCTCAAACATTACAAAACATTTCACACATAATTAAAGGTTTTCATTATTGAAATTAAAGTATCAATTTCACTCTAATATTTTGATTTCCTCCACTTTGGTTTAAGTAAGAGTACATTACTAAGGTGCATATATTTATTATTTGATTTCTATATTAACCTCTTATACTTTCTTTATTTTACTTTCTTTGTTCTATTTAGATTGACTTGATATGAATACAGATACAAAATGATCAAAATATGGCTCCTTCTCCTTGTGATCTTTTGCAATGGCTTCACTTCAAAAGGAACAAGTAGCAATAATAATGTTCCCACAAGACCAATAACTATTAATATTGGGGCAATTTTATCTTTCAATTCAACCATTGGAAGAGTGGCTAAAGTTGCCATACAAGCAGCAGTGGATGATATAAATTCCAATGCAACCATTCTCAATGGCACTAAACTTAATATCTCAATGCAGGACACAAAATTCTCTAGTGGATTTCTAGGAATTATTGATTGTAAGTTTTTGAAAAATTCATTACTGCATGGTTAGCTTTATTAGAAAATGTTTGGTGTTTTTTTTATTTCTTCTTGATATTAAAACTATTAATTTAAAAAAAAAAAACACCCCTTCATTTCTCTTTACATTTTTTAGGGTTTTGTTAACTATAACTATGAGCCAATAAGCCTTGCAAAACCCCAATTAAGGTTTTTATAAAACAAATCAACTTTTGATTGAAAAATTAAATTTATTCTCAATGTACTAAAAATGATATTTTTTTTTATAATTATCAGTCATAAACTCATAGTTTTTTTTTTAATATTTATCAGATGTATTTTTTGACACAAATTTTTGTTGATATTTATACAACTTTTTACTATAAATATATGAGTTTAATTTTGATGGACTGACAGTGTAAAGCATTTTATATAGTCCTACAACTACATCCAATTTTTTATGACCATTTATGTAGTCAATATAAAAAGGTAATTATTTTTATCAATGTGACGTTATGTAATTGGATGCACGTATAAAATTACTTTATAGGCATCAAAATTAAATTCTATATAACAAATAATAAAATTAGCCGCATTTACAACTTATTTTAAAAATTAAAATTATTTGAAAATATTATTTATCTGAAATAATTAAATAATCTAAAAGATTCTTCTACTGCATAATCTTTTGAATATTAAATATTTTAATGTGTTTTTTTTTCTTTTTTATATATTACAGCATTACTATTGATGGAGAAGGACACTGTGGCCATAATTGGTCCACAATACTCAGTAATGGCACATGTAATCTCACACATTGCAAATGAAATGCAAGTTCCTCTCTTATCATTTGCAGCAACAGATCCTACACTCACTTCTCTCCAATTCCCATATTTTGTTAGAACAACACAGAGTGATCTTTATCAAATGTCTGCAGTGGCAGATATTGTTGATCACTTCCAATGGAGAGATGTGATTGCAATCTTCATTGATGATGATCATGGAAGAAATGGGGTTGCTGCATTAGGTGATAAGTTAGCGGAAAAACGTTGCAAGATATCATATAAAGTACCCTTTAGGCCTAATAATAATAACAACATTAGTGAAGAAGAAATAAACAATGCATTATTCAAGATAGCTTTGATGGAATCAAGGGTAATAGTTGTTCATATAGTAGCAGATTTAGGGTTAAAAGTTCTTAAGGTTGCTGAATCACTTAGCATGATGGGGAGTGGTTATGTGTGGATAGCCACTGATTGGCTTTCCACTGTGTTAGATTCAAACCCTTCATTGTCCACAAGTTCAGCCATGAATGACATCCAAGGTGTTATTACCTTGCGCATGTATACACCTGATTCAGAATTGAAGAGAAAATTTGTGTCTAGGTGGAATAACCTAACCCTAAAAATGAATCATCAAGAGGGTCCTTTTGGATTGAACACCTTTGGTTTATATGCTTATGACACTGTTTGGGTCATAGCTTATGCTCTTGATGCATTGTTTTCTGGGGGAAATAATAATAATAATAATAATAATAATAACAACAATCATAATATTTTATTCTCAAATGATTCAAGTCTAAACTTGTTAAGGGGTGACTCACTTCATCTTGATACTATGGGGGTGTTTATAAATGGTAGCACATTGCTTCAGAAGATTCTAGAAGTTAATCAAACCGGTTTAACCGGACGGATGATGTTTGGTTTAGATGGAAACTTGTTGAACCCATCATATGAAGTGATTAATGTGATTGGAACTGGGGTTAGGAGGATTGGATATTGGTCAGAATCATATGGTCTTCACACTGATGGAAATTCAAGTGAAGGGCTTTATGGTGTGATATGGCCTGGCCAAACAACACAAACACCTAGAGGTTGGGTTTTTGCTAGCAATGGAAGACATTTGAGAATTGGAGTGCCACTTAGGGTTAGCTACCATGAATTTGTGTCAAGAATTGAAGGCACTGACATGTTTGGTGGTTATTGCATTGATGTGTTTATTGCAGCACTAAACTTGTTGCCTTATCCAGTTCCATACAAATTTGTTTCTTTTGGTAATGGTAGAACCAATCCCTTGAATTCAGAACTTCTCCACCAGATCACAATTGGTGTAAGTAATATTTAGATGATTAAAGTATATTTTTTACCTTTAAATTTTGTTAAAAATTTTAAAAATATCTTTAAATTTTTATTTTATTTTAATTTTTTCTAAAAGTTTTCGAATTACATAAAATATATTCTCGATGAATAATTTTTTAAAAAATTTATGATTAATTCGACAATAATTTTAAAATTTTAATAGATAAATATCTATTCGAAAATTGTCCAAAATAAAAAATTTTAGATGAAACATAAATTAACAATAAGAATTTTTAGAATAAAAAAAAAATTATCTGAATTATGTTTAAAAAAATACGAGTCTCTAATTCATTTAAACTTTATTTCAATTTCGTATCAAAATCCATCATAAACATACTAATTTTTTTGTAACAAAGAGATATTGTGAAGTCCATTTTAGTTCAAGGTATATATGTTGATTTTTCTTTAGGGTTATTGTGAATAATTGATTTGGTTCTTATATATGTATATGTGAAGGTGTTTGATGCTGTGGTTGGGGACATTACTATTACTACAAACAGAACAAAGGTAGTGGATTTCACTCAACCATATATTGAATCAGGGCTAGTTGTTGTGGCACCTATCAAGAAAATGAAATCAAGTGCATGGGCCTTCCTCACACCATTTACTCCAATGATGTGGTTTGTCACAGCAACCTTTTTCTTAGTTGTTGGAGTTGTTATCTGGATTTTAGAGCGCCGTGTCAATGATGATTTTAGAGGACCTCCTAGAAGACAGTTAGTCACTATTATTTGGTAATTATATAATTTTTCTTTTTAATTTATTCACACATATAATTAGAATGAATATAAAAAAATTAGTTAATAATATTTAATTTTTTATTGAAAATTACTTCGTTAAAATCTTAAATATTTTGCTACAACAGAAACGGTAAATAATGGCAGCTAATTAGCAGCAGTTTTTAAAAAGCTGTCATTATCTATCTGTTTTACAATAATTATCACAGCAAAATTAAAACAAATATTAATTCCCGTACCCTAAATTACGTTGGTTTGTAAACTATTGAAATGTTGTTGCGGTAATTTAAAAAACTTCAAAAATTCCGTCGTTATTCGACATGTTTTTTTTTGTAGTGTTTCGAGAATTTAAAACTAAAATTTAATGTTTATAATTTAGGATTTAAAGTTTAAAATTTTTAAATTGATCACTATTCTAATATTTGTTTTTGTAATAGTTGGTATTAATTGAAAAATAATTATTAGTTTTTAATTAAACTCATATGATTGTTATTTTGAAAATAATATTTAGATACAATTATTTGTAACTAGAGATTCATTGAGTTATTGACTTAATTAAGTTCCTTAACCGGTTCATTACATTTTATTATTAAATACAATTACATACTTCACCAATTGCTAACATATATATGTATCATTTTCTGTGCAGGTTTAGCTTTTCAACTTTATTTTTTGCACATAGTAAGTGGTCAATCTTGAGATAGTGGAAGTTTATGAATGATTCTACACTAATTACAGTAGTCTTTTTCACACCATATATATATATATATACCCTTTATACACCTTTCTCTCTGTGGACTAATATTAAATCCAATTCATGATGTCACTTTTTATTACTGTGGAAGATATTATTTATATATATCTAACATGTTTACAATAATTAGTGATCCATACGTAAATAATTAAAGATTTTTTAACGATAATTTTGGTTAATATACGTATAGTATTCTATATCATATATTATTTCTCTTAAAATTTTAAAAATTACATAAATAATTATATTTTTAATAAATCTCTTTATGCAAAAATTTTACCTTTTTAAAATTATAATTAAAAATTTATCATATTTTTTTTATTTTCATATTTGTCTTACACTGAAATTCAATTCTTTCTTTTGATATTACTGAGTATCGAAATTTAGATCATTAAATCATAAAAACTTTGATCATATTATGATATTATTTTTATCAAAAAGCTGATATAAAGAGATACATATATGTGACTATATTTCTAATATCCTACGTATAAAGAAACGCATATGCATATATGTTGAGTGTTGTAACTTAAATGTGGTGAGATTATTTTTCCCAAAAGTTTAAGAAAAAGTATATGAATAATTATATTTTTAATTTTCTCATATAAAAGCTTCCTTTTAAATTTATGTAATCTTTTTACGTAATTTTTTTTTCTCTTCATATTCATCTTATACTAATTTTTTTTTTTTGGGAATAATTGAGGATCAAATTTTAGATCATTAGATCATAAAAATTCTAATCATATCATAATATTATTTCTTTTAGTAATTTAAGCTAATAAAAAGAGACAGTACAGTGGTTATATTTTTAACATCCTACCTAGCTATATTACCAATAATATTTTTTTTAACAATGTGATGATTTTGGTTAATAGGGTAAATAATGTTCTATGAATATGTGGTCTAATAATATACAAAATATTTTGTTTGACATGTAGGAGAAAAAACTGTTAGCACTCTTGGTCGCATAGTCCTAATCATATGGCTGTTTGTGGTTTTAATACTGAATTCAAGCTACATTGCAAGCCTAACATCAATTCTCACAGTGGAACAACTCTCTTCCCCAGTGAAAGGGATTGAAAGCTTAGTGATAAGCAATGACCGAATTGGTTTCCTAAGAGGTTCATTTGCTGAGAATTATCTTAGTGATGAACTTAACATACATAGGTCAAGGCTTGTTCCTCTCAATGACCCATCAGAATATGAGAAGGCATTGAAGGATGGAGCTGCTAATGGTGGTGTTGCTGCAATCATAGATGAACGTGCATACATGGAGTTGTTCCTAGCAACTAGGTGTGAATTTGGGATTGTTGGTCAAGAGTTTACTAAGATGGGATGGGGCTTTGTAAGTGTTTCAATCCTCAACTTTAATAACTTTGTTGCATTCATAATTATTTTAGTAGTGGTTGATTTTCTAAACTTTGGAGAAAAGTGGTATTATGATATGGTATCAAAGTTTTTATAACGTAAAAATTTAGAATTTAATTTTTATTGATTTTAAAATAAAAAATTTAGCATAAAACAAAATAAAAAAAAACTTATACAAAAAAAATTCATACAAACTAAAAAAAAATTCTAGTATTATATTATAAAATCACTTCTTTTAAAAATATGATATTATTGATTATGAGATAAATATAAAAAGTATATCTTTCATTTATCTAAAATGATTATCAATATCAAACACACTGATTTCTTTTGTTAGGTAGCTACCAAGATTATTTGAATAGTTTTTATACAAAGATATATAGTTAAAACATGGTTAAATTATTTAACATCTCTAACTAAATCTCTTGATATAATATGTATTCATATTTTAGCTATTATTTTTATATAAAACTTATTTAATAATTTTTTTGTGAGAATGTGAGTTGTCACTTTATTTTTATATAATTTTTGTTGGATATACAACAATTCATATAATCATAATTTACCTAAAACAATTTAAACTTTTGATATAAATAATTTTATAAAAATATTAAAGATATAAAAACTTTTGATGAATGATGTAGGGCTTTCCCAGGGACTCTCCCCTAGCAATTGACATGTCAACAGCTATTCTAAAACTCTCAGAGAATGGTGATCTTCAAAGGATTCATGACAAATGGCTAACAAGAAGTGCTTGTAGCGCAGAAGGTTCAAAGCAAGGCATTGATAGGCTTGAGATTAAGAGCTTTTGGGGACTCTTCCTTCTTATTGGCATTGCATGTTTCATTGCTCTCTTTTGCTATCTTATTAGAATGACCTACCGTTTTAGGATTGAAGTCCCATCATCATCATCATCATCATCATCATCATCATCATCATGCTCTTCTTGTCTTAAATCATTCTTTTCATTTGTCAATGAGAGAGAAGATTATTACTGCCCAAAGTAAGAAAAGACAAAAGGAAAAGTGCTCTTGTAAAATGGTAGCAGTGTGCATGTTGGAAATGACAACATCATCACCACTAGTAATTGTTAAAGCATATGCATGCACTTTCTCAATTAAATGTATGTGTAATAGACTGTAACTTTTAAGAGACTTCTCAAAACATCTACAGCTTGGAACACACATAGCTTGATTTAATTATAAATTTAACCTAAAAGGAACAATAAGTGAAGCACTCGTACGAGTGTGCAAGTGCAAAAATAAGAATATATACATAGATGCTAGAGCATATGCACAATGGCTCAGTCTCTACCCTCAAGCTGGCGATTTGTATTCAATATATTAATGAATTGGGCTGGAAATGAACCCCTGTATGCCTCAGAGACAGCACTTGCAGTTTCTGATAGATCCCTATTCATCTCTGAAGTTTTAGACTCCACGTATTCTTTATACTTTGAGACTGAATCAACCAACTTCAGGAGCTCACGAGCACGCATTTGTATTTTTTTTTCACTTTGCTTAATTGCTTCCTGCAAATTCAATTGGGTAACCTGAAAAGAAACCAGTACCGATGCAATCATGTTACACAAGAACTACGCCAGAAACATAGCTTATCTCTCAAGATTGATTGAGTCCTAAATACAATGAAGTGTATGACGCCTGAGACATGTTCAAGTCTTCACAAATTCAATTAGGTAGCGTTTGTAAGCAAGGACTGAGATTGGTACTAAAATGTTCGTTCTCGGACACAAAATTTTAGTCCTTTTAATACTTTTAAAAAGTGGGACATAGGAGACTGAAATTTTTTTAATAGAGACTGAAACTTTAATAACATTTATTTTTAAAATAATCTTCATTAAACTTTTTAAATTCCAAATCTAACCCCACTTTCCCTTTAAAAAAAAGACCCCAGACATAACTCAATCCTGCATATTTTATACCAATACAATTCAGAAACTTAATTTAGTCTCAGTCTCTCAATCTCAATCTCTGTCTCTCGGTCTCAGTCTCAATCTCTCTTCCAAACTTAACCTTTACTTACTAAAGAATTAACAACCATGAAATTACCTTTAGAACCTCAGCTGCCTCTCTTTCCATAATGTCCAGGTCATGACTTGCTACGTGGACATCCTCCAACATTTGCTTTGCTTCAGCTGAACATCTATTTACATAATCTTGTGTTTCATTCTTTATCATGTTTAGTTCAGCTTCCATCTGGTGGATAATGTAACACACAGCAGAAGAACAAAAGTAAGGCAACAGTTTTAACAGGGTAGATGATTTCTGCTTCCATTAGGCATCTAAATGATTCTGACAACGTGCAAAAAGATTGCCAGAAAATATAGAGAAACTAAATCAACAGTACATGCAAAGCATAAATTTAGTTTGTGATTAATACAGTGAAGTTAAGAGTAAATATGGCAGCTAAAAGATGGATTTAAAAAAAAAAAAACAAATATTTTGAACAGCTGAATCATCATCTGCAATTACTGCAGACATGATTATAATGCAAGTACAATTGATGATTCTAAATTCCCAAGAACAGAAAAACAACAAAACCATAAAGACAACTCAAGTATGATAAGTCATTGCTGTGGAAACATAGGTAAAATGTATAAGCTACAATAAAGACCCTGGACCAACATTCCAAAAGCAGTGCAACATGCTGCCACCATCACTTAAATTAAATTTACACCCATTCTTTATTGCATTTTGTTAATAGTAAAACTTTCCAGTAGAAGAACATCAAGTTCACAATTATCTTTGGCTAATCTACACAGATGAAAATCAAAATCTCCCTCTAGAAGGTTGAAACTTAAAGTGACAGCATAGTAGACACTGGTATCTGTGACAGGCTAAAAGTATAGAATCAACATTAATAAAATTCTGAGCATGATGATGTACTTACTTTATCAATCTGTGACTGCACTGTTGCAACATTATTTCTTTTTTCCTCAAGCCTAGAAGCATTTTCATTGGACATTTGCTGATAGGAAATTAACTCTTCCCATCTCCCCATATAAATCTTCTTAATGTCCTCAGTGTACGAGTTAAGTGCAGGCTTCAGACTCAATTTATGGTCAAAACCCATAATCTCAGCAGGTGTAGTTCCCTTGGCATTCAACTGATACCGAATATTATCACCGATCTTCAACCTAGAAACACCAGCAAGAAGGATTAGATGCGTAGACTTAACTGTAAAGATAGACAACAAACACACCATCTATCTAATACAAACAAGATCAATAGAATTTGGTTCATTTTAACCAAACAGTCAATAATCTATGGATATTATTAATGGAGCACAATTCAACCTCCTCAGCTCTTGGTTGCAATCCAAAGCAAGCGCCTCAAGGTCCTTGAACTCGTGAGAAAGACTATTCTCCAGTTCCCGGGACTTGTCCTCCCAAACATTCCTGGCAAGCTCGTCCTCCTCGATCTCCCTCTCCAAAGCCTGCAACTCCCTCTTCATCCTCTCCACATCCCTTGCATTCACAGGCTGCGCCTCCACCGTCCGTCCTCCTCAGTTCCTTGTTCTCCTCGCAAACCCTATGGTTCTCCTGCTCCTTCGCCTCCAGAACCTTCTCCTTCTCTGCCAGCACCTTCACCATATCCTCAATCTCCCCCCCAACATCCTCAATCAGAAGATTAAACTTCTTCACATCGTCCTCTAGCATGCCCTTGTAATAAAAACAAATAACAATTGAGCAATCAAACCAAACTGAATTCAAAAAAGATGAAGTCAAAGTCATCTAACTACCTTAATCTTCTCCAACTCGTCCTTCTTTACGGGATGCAACCTCAGCTTCTCTAAGTCATCCCTCAAACTCTTGAGTTCATTGTTGGCAGCCTCGAGCTTCTCCTCGGCGAGGACCTTCTGGTGGTTGAGCTTGTCCATGATGTCGAGTTCGAGTTCTTCAACCACATCATCATGGCCCTTAATGTAGTTAACATAGGAATTGAGGGTGTACTGGTGGACAAGGTTGACCTGGACGAGGGACAAGACTGTATTGGAGGTGGATTCGGAGATGTGAGAGCCGAAGGTGGCGATCTGAACGAGCCAGTGAATGAGTGCGAGCAAGTGATGCCAATGATGAGGGTCGGGGATTTTGAGGATGGATTTGTGGATCGTGAAAGGGTAATTGAGGCGCTTCAGGAGAGGGGGAAGATCCTCTTCGAGCCTCGACACAGGGTACTCGATCTCTCTCAGAAGGATTTTTAGGGTATCGAGGATGTCGTTGGAAGGTGGGGTTCCGCTGGATTTGATGATGTGAAAGTCCCGCGTCTTCAGGAACTTGTTGAGGGCGGAAATCACCGATTTCTGCAAGCGGCGCTCCTTGTAGTCCTCGATCTTCGTGCACCTCGCGCCGCCGGAGGAAGAACGGCGGCTGCTCGCCAAACTGGCGTTGGAGTCACGGGGGAACTGATGGCGCTGATGGGAATCTGTCGGAATGAATGAGTCCCTGGGTTGTCGGCGGTGTCCGGCGCCGGATCTCATATCTGCAGTTAAAGGTGGTTCGAATCGGAGAAGACTGAGTTCCCGCTCAAAGTGACCATCATATTATGTTTCCTGGAGAGAAAGGTGTACATGGGCCACAGTTTATTTCAAAATTAAAAAAAAATTAAAATTCTAATACCATGTAATAAAACTGTTTATTTCAAAAATTTGATATTATTAATTATGACCTAAATATAATAAAAATTATATCTTTTATTAATCTAAAATGATAATCAATTTTAAACCCATTAATTTCTTTTGTTAAATAGCTATTAAGATTATTAAAATATTTTTATACAAAGATATAATTGAAACATGGTTTAATTATTTGATATTTTTAACTAAATCTTCCTATATATTATGTATTTATGTTTTAGTTATTATTTTTATATAAAAATTATTTTAATAATTTTTTTGTGAGAGTGTGAGTTGTCATTTTATTTTTATATAATTTTTGTTGGATATACAATAATTTATATAATTATAGTCTACCTAACAATTTAAATTTTTGATATAAATAATTTTATAAAAATATTTAAAAATATAATTATTCATATGTCTTCTATCAATTTAAATTTTTTAGACAAAATAATATCATATATAATATCAAAATTTTTATAATTAAAAGATTTATAATTTAATTCTTATTATTTATAAAAAAAATATATTAAGTGTATGCGTACGTAATAGACAATATATAAAATATACAATAATACCTCTACGTTTGTGATGAGTCCAAAATGTTTACAAATTACTTAAGTGTGTAAAAGATACAAACACTACTTATTTGTCAACAAGAATGTTTAAAAGAATATAATATTTTAGTAAAGAATATGTTACACGTATTTTTTTTTTTTTTTGGTCAAGATGTTACACGTATTTTATATCATCACTTTAATTCTTTTATTACTTTTCATTCCCCCTTTTCTTTTTCTGAAAACGTTCGTTGATTTTTTTCGGCCCATCAAAATGGAAAAAAACACAAGCATGTAAATCGTTCTTTCTAAAAGATAAACAAAGTGCCTAACTTTTTGAAAGCTCCACTAGATATAAAAAGGATTCATTCAATTACTCAGCACGTATATGAATCTTATTGGATGAAAATCTAATCATTAGCCTAAAGTAGTGCTTTCAAGGTGCAGATATTTATTTATAAGAGAAGATTATGGAAGTATGTATTATTTCATCTTTTGTTTTTCAAGTTATAGAAATAATTTATTGTCCCCATTTTTCCTGTTTTAAAATCACTTGTTATATATGCTTTTAGTAGAAATACAAGATGATCAAAGTTTGGGTTCTTGTCATTGTGATGTTCTACAATGGTTTTCCATCAAAAGGGACAAGCAATAGTAATAATGTTACAAGGCCAAGTACAGTTAATATTGGAGCAATTTTTTCTTTTAATTCAACTATTGGAGGAGTGGCTAAAATTGCAATACAAGCAGCAATAGATGATATAAATTCCAATGCAACCATTCTCAATGGAACTAAGTTTAATATCTCAATGCAGGACACAAAATTCTCCCCTGGATTTCTAGGAATTATTGACTGTAAGTTCTTGTTAAAATCTACTCAAGCATGTTTATCTTCCTGACTTTTAGATTTCATCACTCAGTTTTAAATATTGTTTATCATTACAAAAAAAAAATTATCTTATTATCAAGTTTTGATTTTTTTTTTTTTTTTTTTGCAAAAATAAGTCATTGATTCTATAAAATTTGTGGATTTTTTTATTAGTCCTTTTTTTCTCTTAATATCTGTTTATTTGATACTATTAAATGCCTGCTGACTTGAAAAATAAAAATATGATATGGCGGCATTCCATTTTGATCTATGATATCAGTATTTAATATAAATAAGTGAGTAAAATTAGAAAAACTAACACTATAATAGTTAATTTTAACTGATATTACAACATGTTATCAAACAAAGTAAATATAAAAACCAACTAAAAATTAGTTTTTATTGAGTTTGGATTTCGAAAAGAAATCAACTAGATAACAAAAAAAAATTAGGCAACATCAACCAATAATTCAAAAAGATCCAATACAAATTCATAATATTTTTAAGTTACTCTTTTATTCTTTTTTCCTTTTTCTTTCTTCGTTCCAACACTTCAATATTACCTACCACCAGCCATCATTGTTGCCGTCGGCCACCACCACTGACCATTGTTGGCCGCCAGCGGCCCTCTTGCAACCATCTTTAGCTACCACCATTGGTTATCCTAAATTTAAACTTTAAATCCTAAACTCTCAATATTAAATACTAAACTCTAAATCCTAAATATTAAATATAATGAATCTTAAATTCTAAATTCTAAATTCTAAATTCTAAATTCTAAATTATAAACAATAAATCTTATATTTTTTATTTCAGTTTTGGATGTTTCTATTATTTTAAATTTTAAATGTTTTTCTTTATTGTAAATATTTGGCACTTTGTTAGCTAAATATAGTTGGTTATCAATACTTTTTTTTTTAATTGAGTTTTAGATGTCTTTTTTTTTTTAAAAAGAAATTAAAGTTTTTTTTTCTTATTCTAAATGTTAGCCATGATATTGGTTATGTAAGGTTGGCTCTCAATATTTTTTCTAAATAAACTCAGTAAGAACTAAAATTAGCATTTTAAACTTTTTGTCCACATAAAAACCAATTTACAGTGATTATTAGAACATAAAAATTAAAATTTTTATAGAAATTGTATAATTATTTGAAACTTTTTGTACTAATTTGTAAAATAAGAAATAAATCTAAAACATATCCTAGAACCAAATTGATCTCTAGAATTTTTGAACTTTTCACAATTCTACACATTTTTCTCTCATGAATCATATCTTCTCATTCACTAGTTATACCATTTTTTTTTTCAAACATATACATTGCAGCATTAATATTGATGGAGAAAGGCACTGTAGCCATAATTGGTCCACAGTACTCAGAAATGGCACATGTAATCTCACACATTGCAAATGAGATGCAAGTTCCTCTCTTATCATTTGCAGCAACAGATCCTACTCTCACTTCTCTCCAATTCCCATATTTTGTTAGAACAACACAGAGTGATCTTTATCAAATGTCTGCAGTGGCAGATATTGTTGGTCACTTCCAATGGAGAGATGTGATTGCAATCTTCATTGATGATGATCATGGAAGAAATGGGGTTGCTGCATTAGGTGATAAACTAGCTGAAAAACGTTGCAAGATATCATATAAAGCACCCATTAAGCCAAATAATATTAGTCAAGAAGAAATAACCAATGCATTGATTAAAGTAGCTTTGATGGAATCTAAGGTAATAGTCCTACATTTGTTACCTGATTTTGGCTTAACAGTACTTAAGATTGCTCAATCACTTGGCATGATCAAAAGTGGTTATGCATGGATAGCCACTGATTGGCTTTCTACAATATTAGATTCAAACCCTTCATTGTTATTGTCTACAAGCTCTGCCATGAATGACATGCAAGGTGTTATCACCTTGAGAATGTACACACCAGATTCAGAAATTAAGAGAAACTTTATGTCTAGGTGGAAGACCAACCTAACCCATGTAAATGATGATCATCATTTGGGATTGAACATCTTTGGTCTATATGTTTATGACACTGTTTGGACCTTAGCTTATGCACTTGATGCATTCTTTAGAAGTGGTGGAACTTTGAAATTTTCAAATGATTCAAGTCTAAACACTTTAAGGGGTGATGGTGATACCCTTCATCTTGATACCATGGGAATGTTTCTTAATGGTAGCATGTTGCTTCAGAAGATTCTAGAAGTTAATCGAACCGGTTTAACCGGCCGAATAGAGTTTGCCCAAGATGGAAACCTAATACAATCATCATATGAGATCATTAATGTGAT
The DNA here is from genome assembly GCF_014773155.1 of Arachis stenosperma. Lineage (NCBI taxonomy): Eukaryota > Viridiplantae > Streptophyta > Magnoliopsida > Fabales > Fabaceae > Arachis > Arachis stenosperma. The sequence goes on from NC_080377.1 coordinate 13,215,624, forward strand.
TGGAACTGGGGTTAGGAGGATTGGATATTGGTCAGAATCATATGGTCTTCACACTGGTGAAGAAGTTCCAAATAATGGAAATTCAAGTGAAGGGCTTTATGGTGTGATATGGCCTGGCCAAACAACACAAACACCTAGAGGTTGGGTTTTTGCTAGCAATGGAAGACATTTGAGGATTGGAGTGCCACTTAGGGTTAGCTACCATGAATTTGTGTCAAGAATTGAAGGCACTGACATGTTTGGTGGTTATTGCATTGATGTGTTTATTGCAGCACTAAATGTGTTGCCTTATACGATTCCATACAAGTTTGTTCCATTTGGTGATGGTAGAACCGATCCCGTGATGTCAGAACTTCTAAAACAAATTACAATTGGTGTAAGTATTATTTTTTCTAGTATTGTAAGAAAATGAAAATTTACGTGTAGATGTCTTTATGTTAATAATTAAAAATTATTAGATAATTTTATATGTTCGACTAAATTATTATTTAAGAATTTTTAATTAATAGCTTCACATACATAACACTATAACATAAGCGTCGAATAACGATAGTTAATTTTAAAAATTATGGTGGTTTAATTTTTGCGGTGATTTCTAATAACTGTTGGTATAACTGCCGCAAAATAGATAATTTCATTTGCGTCGATTTGAAACTGCCGCTATTTCAATAGCAGGTTTAAAAAATAAAATTGTAGCAATTTAGAACTACTGTAATTTTAATGAGTTTTAAAAAAATAATTGCAACAGTTACAAACTGCTGCAATTATATTCATGACATTAACGAAAAAAAAGTTGATAAACTACAATACTTTTTGTCAATTTTCTTTAATGTAACCTATTTCTTTTACATCATGATTAATTAAATTTGATACTTGCAAAAAAAAATACTAAATAGACAAAACTAAAATCATAGGTATTTCCAAAATGTTAACCATTATTATTTAGCAAAAATACACCATAATTATGTATTGTAAATTGCATAATAAAAATAAAGTGTTTTATCTAAAATTTATTATAGATCAATTAAATTTTTTTTTTTTTTGGACATGAATGTTTCCTGAATTGAAAATTCTTCTTTTGTATGGATGTAGGCCTTTGATGCGGTTATTGGGGATATTACAATTACTACAAACAGAAGTAAGATAGTGGATTTCACTCAGCCATATATAGAGTCAGGGTTAGTGGTTGTGGCACCTATCAAGGAATTGAAATCAAGTGCTTGGGCCTTTCTTATACCATTCACTCCAATGATGTGGTTTGTCACAGGAATGCTTTTTCTAATTGTTGGAGTTGTTGTGTGGATTTTAGAGCGGCCCTTTAATGATGACTTTAGAGGACCAATTAGAAGACAACTAGTCACTATTATTTGGTAATTAAATAACTGCCATTTTGAAATTTTATTCAAGAATTGGAAGTTAAAATATTAAGGGAAAAAAAATAATTGCTAACATTTGTATATTCTTTTTCTTTGCAGGTTTAGCTTTTCAACTCTAGTTTTCGCACATAGTAAGTTGTCAAAAGTTTCCTTTATCTAGCATTGAAAGATGTTTCACACAATAATGTTTAGGTGGAAACTCAGGCGCAGTCGACTTCACATGAAATTGATAATTGAGAGTTATTAGATGATTTGACTGATTTGACTAAATTTTCATTTAACGACTCTCAACTATCAACTTCACGTGAAGTCAACTGCACCTGAATTTTCACCTAATGTTAAACTAAAACATTTTCTTTTGCATGCAGAAGAGAAAACCGTTAGCACCCTTGGTCGCTTAGTCCTAATCATATGGTTGTTTGTGGTTCTAATACTAAGCTCTAGCTACACTGCAAGCCTAACATCAATTCTCACAGTGGAAAAACTCTCTTCCCCAGTGAAAGGAATTGAAAGCTTAGTGGTCAACAATGACCGAATTGGTATCATGAGTGGCACATATGCTGAGAATTATCTTAGTGAGGTGTTTAACATACATAGATCAAGGCTTGTTCCTTTCAATTCTCTATCTGAATTTGAGAAGGCTTTGAAGGATGGACATGACAATGGTGGTGTTGCTGCTATCATAGCTGAGCGTGCATACATGGAGTTGTTCCTATCAACTAGATGTGAATTTGGTATTGTTGGCCAAGAATTCACCAAAATGGGATGGGGCTTTGTAAGTGTTTTCATCTTTTTCTCTTATGCTAAAATCAACTTTAATTAGGTTATTATAGAAATAATTATTTATGCGTTTTTTTTATAAGTTTAAACTTTTAGAAAAGTAGTTACATGATATGATATCAAAATTTCTATAATAAAAAGATTTAGAGTTCGATCCTTGTTATCTCCTAAAAGGGAAAAAAAAGCATAATATAAAGAAAAAGAAAAAAAGAAAACCTATACAAAATTCATGCAAGCTCAAAAGAGATTTTTTCTATTAGAATTTTAGAAATATAATCATTAATATATCTTCTCTTATTAGATTAAGTTTTTAGAAAAAATAATTTTATAATTCGGTTAAAATATACACAACCTTTTTTAGGTAAAATGATATGGTAGGAATTCAGTGTAGTTAACTTCAAGTTAAGTTGATAGTTGAGAGTCATTAGATTATAATTTAGTCAAACTTGTCAAATCATTTAATGAATTTCAACTATCAATTTCACATTAAGTTAACTGTACCTGAATTTTCACTATGTTCAACTTAGGGGTCGGCTTTTTCCGACCAATATCAACCAATTTTTAAAATTACTTTATTTAACCTCGAGGCATTATTTGAATTTTGTAGGCCTTTCCAAGGGACTCTCCCTTAGCAATTGACATGTCAACAGCTATTCTAAAACTATCAGAGAATGGTGATCTTCAAAGGATTCATGACAAATGGCTAACAAGAAGTGCTTGTAGCTCAGAAGGTGCAAAACAAGGCATTGATAGGCTTGAGACTAAGAGCTTTTGGGGCCTCTTCCTTCTTATTGGCATTGCATGCTTCATTGCCCTCCTTTGCTATCTTATTAGAATGACCTACCGTTTTAGGAGGCACTACTCCAATAGTACCAACCTTGAAGTCCCATCATCATCATCATGTTCTTCTTGTCTTAAATCATTCTTTTCTTTTGTCAATGAAAAGGAAAAGTAAGAAAATAATATAAAAGGACAAGTACTACCCTTGTCAAATGGTTGTGCATGAACATATAAGCATAGAACATCATTGAGTGGCTTAGTGTATGTTAGTGTGCATGTTAGAATTGAAATGATACCATCATCTCAAAAACAGAATGATTAAAGAATGCATGATCTAAATATATGTTTGTGATAAGACCAAAATGTTTAGTGTATGTACCAAAACATACTCTAAGTCAACGTGCACCAAAATATACTCTTTTTCTTACCTGGTACCAATATTGTTTAAGATTTTATGTAAACTATCCAAATCTAAATCTAAACCATAGACGAATCAGTTATTATAATTTAAATGTAATAATGCCAAATTTATGTTTGTGATAAGCACAAAATGTTTAAATATTATTGTATGTGGAGTTCATAACAACTTGTGTCAGAATTTAGTTTATTGGATTTAATTAATTAGTATACGGATCTATATCTTATTATTACATTATGCTAATAAGGCTAAGAAATTTTGTACATTCTTTTTCCTTATCTAGGATCCTTAGTATCTGGATAGATTAAGATTCAATTCCTTAGACCCTATAAAACCCCTGAAATCGAGAGATTTTAAAATGATTAAATTATAATTTATTTTATGCTCAGCTCAGCACAAAGTCTAGAGCACAAAACATTACATTTATTAGAAATTCAGATAGGTTCGAATACAGTAATCTAAATTTTGAGTTAATACTCAATTTGATCCCTGAACTTGCATGCGAGTCTCAATTTAGTTCCTGAAGTTTTAATTATCTCTATTTAGTCCCCAAATTTTATAAACGTGCCTCACATTAGTCCCTGAGACGATTTTTAGTTCAAAAACGTTAATGGAGCATTGAAATGGACAATCAAATGCCACACTGAAACATGTAAAATGATGTAGTTTTGGTTTTAGCATTCAAATAGCTCAAAATGATGTCATGTCACTTGTTTTGTTAGGTAAAATTTTAATAAACACCACTTATGATGTTGTTTTTGGGTTATTTGAGTGTAAAAACCAAAACGACATCATTTTACAGAATCTAGTATGGCATCCGCCTGTTCCAAAGACTAACATGAGTCATGTTCGCAAAGTTTGGGGACTAAATAAAGACAATTGAAACTTTAAAAACTAAATTGAAGCTCATATGCAAATTTAAGAACCAAATTGAGTATTATCTCCCAAATTTTTTACTGCTTGGCAAGCTTGAACCATTCGGTATGATACCATCCCTCTATATCGATCCTTTTGTATGTATGAGCACCAAAGTAGTCACGTGGGGCTTGCACCAAATTAGCCGGCAATCTTTCCCTTATGTAAGTGTCAAAGTAAGCAAGACTAGCAGACATACCTGAGGTAATGATACCAGAATTGATGGCAAGGCAAACAACTCTCCTCCAGGCGGATTGGCGATCAATTATTTCCTTTGCAAACTCAGGATCAACAAAAAGGTTTGCCAGATCGGGGTTCCTGTCGTAAGCCTTCTTGATTCTGTCAAGGAATATTGCTCTAATGATGCAACCTCCTTTCCAAATCCGGGCCAGTTCACCCAACTTCAAATTCCATCCTTTTTCGATACTCTTTGCACGTATCAAGTTCATTCCCTGAGCATAGCTACAGATTTTGGCAGCATAAAGTGCTTTCCTAACATCGTTGATCAACTGCCGCTTGTCTACATGTTGATCAGCCAAAATATCGCCAAAACCAGCTGATTTGAAGACCTTAGCAGCCTCAACTCTCTTCCTTCAACCCGCTAAGGAACCTAGCATCCAAAGAAGATTCAATAGTGGGAGCAGCTACTGATAACTCGGCAGCTTGCTGAACAGTCCACTTACCGGTACCCTTCATGCCGGTTTTGTCAAGAACCTTGTCAACAAGATATCCATCTCCTTTACCATCCTTAATTCCGAATATATCAGCAGTGATTTCGATAAGGAAACTCCGAAGTTCTCCCTTGTTCCATTCTGCGAAGACATTGTGTAGATCCTCATTTGACAAGTTTCCAACCAACTTCAGTACATCATAAGCCTCTGCAATCAGCTGCATGTCACCATATGCAATTCCATTATGGATCATCTTCACGAAATTACCGGATCCACCTTTGCCAACATACGTAACACAAGGTCCACTGTCAGGGACTTGAGCTGCCACCTTGAGAAGAATGTCTTCTATGTATTTGAAAGCCTCAAACGAACCACCAGGCATCAAAGATGGACCATTGTGAGCACCCTCCTCACCGCCTGAAACTCCCATCCCAAGATAAAGAAGACCTAATTCAGCCACTGCTTTCTCTCTCCTTTCAGTGTTCCCATACCACTCATTACCACCATCCAGATAGGTAGATAGAGTCTTAATGGTCTGGTCAACAGGTGCGCCGGCCTTAACAAGCATTATTATCACCCTTGGTTTTTGAATGGAATTAACAAAAGCTTCAGGGTCATGGTATCCATAAACCGGAAGATTTCCTTCGATGTGGTTCGGTTGTAAACAGAGATGGGAAAGCCTTTCTCGGCAATATTGAGAGCAAGATTCTGGCCCATGATAGCCAGTCCCGCAAGACCTATTCTTGTCTCCCTGTTGAATTGTTGATAATGATAATGGATATGAGAATTAAAGTAGGAAGGTTCTGGAGGAAAACAAAAATCTGTAAACTACAATCACAGAATACAGCAAGCACATAAAAAATTTCAGATTTATGAATGCAGGACTCAAGATGCCATCAATAAGTAAAACTTCTACCAAGTTCAATAGGAAGTATAATGAACTTGAACACGTTCCAAGAATGAAGACTATGATACTGTAGAAATGTGATCACTAATCAAACAAGGAAGACCAATAAACTTGATCATCACACTATCTAAACATTGGAGTAATGTTACCCAACAGAATGGGTTCTTAGGTTTCCCTGTCGAATGTCGATCAATAGTAAATTAGCATCCCAACTACCAAACAATCTTTAAACTTTCCTAGATTTGCAGTTTCTGCCTCAAAATCCACAGGCATGCAACTTTTACAAGATCTCACATTCCAGTTGTTTTATTTTTCCAAAAATCTTACAACACAAAACAGCATAGCCCCAAAACCATACTCCCTCTAACTCAAATTAATTGTCATTTTGACTTTGTACATTCATACATCAATATATATGGATTGAATTTGTATCTAAAAATATTGATTAGATTTATGAATGTACCAAAGAAGGTTAAAATGACCGTTATTGTGAACCGAAGCTACTATCAACTGTATTTACAACTACATGCAAAGCAGTATCAGCAAGATCAAGGTTCAATAAAATCATCTTCACCCCACAACTAAGTCAATCGGTAAGAAAATATAGCACAGCACAGCACACGGTACTAAATTATCATCAACACTAAGATCAAAACCCAGAACATGGCACGTAAAGCTGCAGGAGAGGACCCTTTGCCTGAGATGGCCATTTAATACTTTACTCGATGCAGCAAAAGACAGAGAAAAAACTTGCAACAACATAAGAAAAAAAGAGTCACCTCTAACACCACAAAATCACCTAACTACAACATAACCAAAAATTCCAATATGAACAACTATAGTTATTCTCAATGAATATGAAAACCGAAAACTCAGACATCTAAGTCAGCAAAGCATTAATTTATGGGAAGGTCAGCAAAGCATGAAAGAACAATGTTTTTTTTTTTGGGTTAAGATGAAAGAACAATGTTACATACCCTTCTGTTTCCTTAGAGCCTCCAGGGAGTATTAGGAGACTCTGTATAATTAGTACGAGAAAAATACCCCATGGCACCAAAAGGAGCAGCAAAACCCTGAATCAGCTCTCCCATAACCTTAAATTTAGATAGAATTGCGTTGCCTCCTAAAAACTCAAATCCTATCAAATCACCATCTTCTGACAAGCATACAGGCTCGAAGCTCCAGCTAGGAATCCCAACAAGATTGCACATTGTACTCTTTCATCACACATATCCCAGAACTATACGTCATGATAATAACAACGTAAAAGCTAAACACCCTCTAAGTACCACGAGATAACCAAACCAACCCTCTCCTACCTGTTTCGGCATAGAATCTCCGAAAATCTCTTCCTTTTGCTGGTATCAAAGACAAGAATAGTAGCTTTATCATTACCATAATAAATTAACCTGTGAATAGTCCCGTTAAAGAACAACGAAGGTTGCCAGCGTTCACTCCTCTTTAGTTGGTCAAGAATAACATCCACCTTAAAACTATCCATGAATTGGAATGATGAAGAGGAGAAATGTGACTTTGGTTTCCTCTCTTTGAAGTCCAATTCATGGACTAGTTTTAAGGAGGATGTTATTTTGACCAACTAAAGAGGAGTGAACTTTGGGCACCTTCATTGTTCTTTAACGAGGCTATTCACTAGTTGATTTATTATGGTAATGATGAAACTACTATTCTTGTCTTTGATAGCAACGAAAAGAAGAGATTTTCCGAGATTCCTATGACGGAACAAGTAGAAAATGATTTTTTTTTGCGGTCTCATGGTACTTGGAGGGTGTTTAGCTTTAAGTTATTATTTTGACGGAACTCCTGTGATATGGGTGGGTGATGAAAGAATAGAATGTGCAATCTTCTTGGAATTCAATATATTAATGAATTGGGTTGGAAATGAACCCCTTATGCCTCAGAGACATCACTTGCAGTTTCTGATAGATCCCTATTCATCTCTGAAAGTTTTAGACTCACGTATTCTCTATACTTTGAGACTGAATCAACCAACTTCAGGAGCTCACGAGCACGCATTTGTATTTTTTCTTCACTTTGCTTAATTGCTTCCTGCAAATTCAATTTGGTAGCCTGAAAAAAAAAACCAGTACCAATGCAATCATGTTACACAAGAACTACACCAGAAACATAGCTTATCTCTCAAGATTGATAGAATCCTAAATACAATGAAGAGAATGACGCCTGAGACATGTTCATGTCTTCACAAATTCAATTAGGTAGTGTTTGAAAGCAAGGACTGAGATTGAGACTAAAATGTTAGTTCTGGGACACAAAATTTCAGTCCCTTTAGGTAGCGTTTGTTTTGAGGTACTGAGACAGAGACTGAGAGACTGAGACTCAGTATCGTGTTTGTTAGTTCAGAAACTGGTACTAAAATTTCTGCCTCTGTCTCTGTCTCTAAACCTCCAAAAAGTAGGGACACAGGGGACTGAAATTTTTAGAGATGGAGACTGAAACTTTAATAACATTTTATACCTAAAATACTTTCATTTCAATTAACTAATTCCAATTTTACCCTTTGTGCAAATTAAATTAGAGTTTCATTCTTGTTTCAATTTTGCACCAAACAGAATATTGAGATTTATTTCAATCCCTGTCTCTTAGTCTCTGTCTCTCAGTCTTTTCGTCTCTGTCTTTCTACCAAACGCTACCTAATACTTTCAGAAAGTGGGACATAGGAGACTGAATTTTTTTTAATAGAGACTAAAACTTTAATAACATTTATTTTTAAAATAACCTTCATTCAACTTTTTAAATTCCAAAACTAACCCCACTTTTCCTTTTCCAACAAGACACTAAGACATAACTCAATCTTGCACATTTTATACCAAATACAGTTCATAGACTTAATTTAGTCTCAGTCTCCCAGTTTTTGTCTCTCGGTCTCAGTCTCAATCTGTCTTCTAAATGTAACATTTACTAAAGAATTAACAACCATAGAATTACCTTTAGAACCTCAGCTGCCTCCCTTTCCATAATGTCCAGGTCATGACTTGCTACGTGGACATCCTCCAACATTTGCTTTGCTTCAGCTGAACATCTATTTACATAATCTTGTGTTTCATTCTTTATCATGTTTAGTTCAGCTTCCATCTGGTGGATAATGTAACACACAGCAGAAGAACAAAAGTCAGGCAACAGTTTTCACAGGGTAGATGATTTCTGCTTCCAATACACATCTAAATGATTCTGACAAAGTGCGAAAAGATTGCCAGAAAATATAGAGAAACTAAATCAACAGTAGATGCAAAGCATAAATTTAGTTTGTGATTAATACAGTGAAGTTAAGAGTAAATATGGCAGCTAAAAGTTGGATTAAAAGTTCGATGAGGTATGGAGACAATTTTGATGGCAAAACCGCCAGCTTGTGTGGGCGCCGTGCTGTTTATTATGATCCTGACACTGGAAAGGAAGATCCTTCTAAGCAAGGTGTTTGCAGCAAACTTTTGGGCAACTCCAAGCCTGGAGACAAAATTAAGATCACATGGCCCTCTGGGAAGATCATGCTTTTGCCTGAGGATGATCCAAATGCAACACACATAATAATTGCCACCGGCACTGGTGTTGCTCCATTTAGGGGCTATCTACGTCGAATGTTTATGGAGTCAATTCCTAAATTTATGTTTGGTGGACTAGCCTGGCTCTTCCTCGGTGTTGCCAATATCGATAGCCTTCTGTATCATGACGAATTCACCAAATACCTTAAGGACTATCCAGACAACTTCCGAACGAGCCAGTGAATGAGTGCGAGCAAGTGATGCCAATGGTGAGTGTCGGGGGATTTGAGGATGGATTTGTGGATCATGAAAGGGTAATTGAGGCGCTTCAGGAGAGGGGGAAGATTCTCTTCGAACTTCGACACAGGGTACTCGATCTCCCTCAGAAGGATTTTTAGGGTTTCAAGGATGTCCTTCGCGGAAGGTGGGGTTTTGATGGATTTGAAGGTGATGGGATAATTCCGCGTCCAGAGAAACTCGTTGAGGGCGGAAATCACCGATTGCGGCAAGCGGCGCTCCTTGTAGTCCTCGATCCTCGTGCACTCCGCGCCGCCGGAGGAAGAACGGCGGCTGCTTGCCAAACTGGCGTCGGAGTCGCGGGGGAACTGATGCCTCTGATGCGAATCCGGCGGAATGAATGAGTTCTTGGGTGGTCGGCGGGTTCCGGCACCGGATCTCATATCAGCTGTAACTGTGTTTCGAATAGGAGAACATTTCAATTTTGAAAAGAGATCATCAGTGTGAGAGTGAGAGTGAGAGTGAGAGTGTTACCTTTCTCAATTTTTGGGGATTCCCGCTCAAAGTGGCCCTCCTACGATGTTTTCTAGAGAGGAGGGTGTACATGGGCCATTCAGTTTATTTTAAAATAAAAAAAAATTAAACATTCTAATACCATTTTATAAGATAAAAAAAAATTCTAATACCATATTCTAAAATTTTTTATTTCAAAAATTTGATATTAATAATTATGACATATATATAATAAAAATTATATCTTTCATTTATCTAAAATGATTATTAATTTTAAACACATTGATTTTTTTTTGTTAGATAACTATTAGGATTATTATAATATTTTTATACAAAGATATAATTAAAATAAGGTTAAATTGTTTGACATGTGACTAAATCTCTTGATATAATATATATTTATATTTTAGTTATTATTTTTATATAAAAAATATTTTAATAATCTTTTTGTGAGAGTGAATTATCACTTTATTTTATATAATTTTTATTGGATATACAACAATTCATAAAATTATAGTCTATCTAATAATGTAAACTTTTGATATAAATAATTTTATAAAAATATTAAAAGTATAATTATTTATATATTTTTTATTAATTTAAATTTGTTAGATAAAATAATATCATACATAGTATCAAAAAAATTATAAAAAAAATAACAACATATTAAAAATATAACATTTTATATGATCTTTCTTCCTATCATTTAAACTTATAAAAAATTCTAAATAAAAGAGATAATCAACTTTAAGAACACATTAATGATTTATCAATATATATATAACATTAAGAATGATTTGATGAATGATGTAGAGCTTTTTAAGGGACTCTCTCCTAGCAATTGATATGTATAATTTAAATCCAAACCATAGATGAGTCGGTTATTATAATTTAATGTATACCATGTAATAATGCCAAATTTATGTTTGTGATAAGCATAAAATTTTTAAATATTATTGTATGTGGAGTTCATAACAACTTGTGCCAGAATTCAGTTTATTGGATTTAATTAATTAGTATATGGACCTATATCTTATTATTATACTATGCTCATAAGGCTAAGAACTTTCGTACATTCTTTTCCCTTATCTAGGATCCTTAGTATCTGGATAGATTAAGATTCAATTCTTTAGACCATATGAAACTCTTAGAAATTGAGAGATTTTAAAATGATTAAAGTATAATTTGTTATACCTGAAGATTTAATCAAATTAAAATATATTGGTAATACTTATTTTTAAAATTTTATTTTTAATTTTATATTTTTATATTTATTTTCATATATATATATATTTTAAAGAAAATGAGCTCAACACACTAACGTGGAGTATGAAGAAATGAAACACAATAGTAAACAAGACAATAAATACAGAACACGATATAATCCGTTGTTATTTCCGACATTGTCATCAACAGCTAAATGGATCAATACCACGCCATTCTCTATAACTCAAAAACGAATTATTCTTGATACCCTCAACACCTATCTCAGAGCTTTGAAATATTTTACTATTCCGTTCTAACCAAATGTTCTAAATAGCTGCAAAGAACCCTACCAGCTACTTCTTTTGTTTAGAATTACGGCCAGGCACTTGCGTCCAACTCTCAAACAGTTCTTTGAGTATCTCCAGAAAAACCCGCTCTATTAGCACTCTTCAGCCAAGCGCACTACACCTGCCATGTGAATTCACAACAAAGAAATAAATGATGCACAAATTCTATTTCATTTTTACACAAAATACATATCTTATCATTATGATGTATGATTCCTAGTCTACTTAGTTTCTCTTTAGTGTTTATTCTGCCGACTAAGACAAACCATGCAAACAGTTCAATTCTTGGAGGAACCAAACTTCTCCATATGACACTAGTGAAGCTGTAACTTGTGATATCCTCTGAGAAAATCTCTTGCTGCAACACCTGCATAAAAGAATTAATAAAAAAAATACAATTTCACTTTATATGATTACAAGAACATACAATTTCACTTTTCATTGATATTCACTTTACATTTTAAATACTAAATTTTAAATTAATAAACAAATAAGAGCTAAAAAACTATTTTTATTTACAAAAAAAATTTAATTAATATTGAATGATCTAAATGTTATATATATATATATATATATATATATATATATATATATATATATCTCTTTCCATGGTGGAGCTGAGTAAGACCTCGCACTAATGCTTCCATTAGAGGATGCCAGGGCCACATAACCATTCACTTTTTATCACATGTTTAATGCCTTTATCTTTTGTCGAATGTTTAAATCATTCATTTCATTTCAAGTAATGATGTATCATCATATAAATAATTATCAACATAATAATATTATTAACATCTTAATAAAAAAATATTTAACTATTTAATCTCTCTTTAGTTGAAGATTTGAAGTGTGGTTGAAATAAATGTATGTGCACGTTAGACATTTTGAGGGAAAAGATGGAAAGAACTCCACTTTATAATGCATGCCTTTTTTAGTTTTTTTTTTCCTAAAAAAATTAGAAGTTCAAACAACATATTATGACTTAAGGATTTTTCTTAATAATTCAACTAACTGAAATGAATCTACTAGTCAGGAGAGAAAGTAATTTTTAAGGGGAATTTAGAAGAAAAAATACTTGACAAAATATAATTGCACGAAAAGAACACTCAAGTGCATATAATAATACTATAATCTCAAACAGAAATTAATAATGAGTAGGGTGCACATTTTTCTTTCCAAAAAAGTAAGAAAAAGAGTGGTGCACAATTTTTCAAAAGATTCAAGATTGTAACATCTGAGAATTTCTCTACCATGACATGGATTTCACCTTTCCTTTTGCACTAAATGGCAAAAGCAAAAGCAAAAGCAATGGTATATTATAGTAAAGTTTTTAAATGTACTCAGAATATTCGTGTTTCAGTAATCATAATAATTAATTTTAATTAATATATATTATATATATATATTTTATAATTGATATCAGTAATTAAAATTATTAAAACACCGGTGTATTCAGTAGGCTAAAATTTTTATATATAATTAAATTTAATGTAAAATACAAAAATATTTGATTATTTTAATATTTTACACAATTGTGATACTAATGACGTTTTGTAATAAAAAAATTTAATTATAAAAGAACAAAACGTCACTGACTTTGTAATAAAAAATATTATTTTAATTATTAAAATACAAAACATCATCGATGTTTTGATAAAAAAAGTTTATTTTAGTTATAAAAACACAAAACGTGATTGATGTTTTATAAATAACCATAACCGTGTTTAACACATAGTTTAGTCTATCATAAAAAATTTTACACTTAATAATACAATATAAAAAAAAAAGTTCGTATTCAGTACACTCAAAATTCCACTTTTTATTTTTATTATTGTGATTATAGTGGTGTTTTTAAATAATGTAAAAAGTTGGTATATTTTTTTTTGTATGGATGATCACAATGTGATTTTAACTTTTTTTTAAATTTATAAATTTGACCCTCAAATTTGTGCTTTAACGTTAAAATTTGTTTGAAACATGTAAATCAGACCTCCGGTTTGGAGTATTTTGATTTTTTTTTGTTTTTTTACTCAAAACTTACCCTTTATTCTATCTCTACCTAAAACTGAGGCTCAGTTTTTTACCCTACTCAAATCTGAGCCTTCGATTTATAATTTTTAATTTTAAAAAAATAATTATCTCCATATCCATAAAAAATACACCAACTCTCTATAACGATGCATAACACACCTCTCCAATCCATTACCAAAAAAATTAGCCTCAAAATTCTTCCTATATTATATCAAAAGCAGATGCCAAAAATGTAAAGTATCATACTTTTGAGTATTTTATTAATTTCATGTCTATGATATTTATTTAATGTGCAATTTTATAATATCAAACAATGCATCAGAGTTGTGAACAGTGCACACTAATTGCATCCATGTCATGGAATATCAACCTCTCTCTCTCTCTCTCTCCTGTGTTGTTGTTGATTATTATTGTCATGTCCTATGTAAGAAGTAGAGGGTTCAGAAACATCACATCAAACTCAAACTCAAACTTGGTTGCTTCCTTTGTTCATTGTTGTGTGTATAGTGACATATCAATAATCTTCACAAAGTAAATGTGGAATTTAGTATTCTCTTTACATCAACCCTTCATAACACAATCACAAAGCTGTTGATGCCAGTAAGGTACACTTTTTGAGTTAATAATAATAATAATGATGTCCTTATGTTATGAAAAGCCAAAGCCAAAGACAACTACAACTATTACTATAAAGTATAACTCTGTTTTTTTTTTGGTTGCTTGGTAGCATCAATAATTCTCATCACCACCGCCACCATTATCATTCTCTTTCAACTTCAAGATCTGTCCTTTTTCTATTTTTCTGAATTTCTTCCGCTTTTCTTCAGTGCCCAGATTTTGTAATTTCCTACACTTCAAGTGGAAAGACTCATGCTCTCAGGTAAAAATTGTTATTTTTATCACTTTCTCTCTTTTGGGGTATATGTAATTATGTAAAGTTGATAACTTTGTCCTCAAATTGAGTTAAGCAAAAGAATTTCCTACACCATTTTGCAGCACATATATGTCAGCTTCTGTTTTTGTTGAACCAAACTTCAAGTACATATATTCTTTTTAACTTTTTTTTTTTGGGATAAAGCCTTATTCCATTAATATTGTTTTCACTTTACAATCTGATGCTTTTTGTTGATAATAGGAGGCACTTTAATGCCTGATTTATTTTTCATCTTTCTTGTGGATGTGCTTTGTGCCTCTTTCCATTTCCCTTTTATGCTTCAGTTTATGAGCTATGTGTGTATTGAAATTTTTGTTGTATATCTATTTACTCCTTTTTGTTTTGAGTTTCTGAAGAAGACTATTAACATAAATAGAAAAATTAATGGAGGGTAATCCAATAGCTTAAACTATTAGCATAAATCTAGAACTTCGTGGTTTAATTGTAGATATGATTTATGACAAGAAATTATTATATCGTTTGATTCATATAACCGAGTCTATTTAATAAGATAAGGCTTAGTTGTTCTTGACATTGTTGTTGTTTTAACTGAAAGCTGCAATTTATGCTTAATATTACAAAATTCACTTGTTCTAGAATGAGTGTTTTAGCTTCAAATTTTATTTGAGGGATGATTCTTTACTTGTTTGTTGAGCAGAGTGATCATTATTTGGCATTTCCAATAGGCAACTCCAAGAATGATTAGAAATTGGGGCGTTGTGGTGTTGATTGTTCTTCTCTCCAATGGTTTCTGTTCAAATGGGGTTGGCTTGGATGATATTGATATTGATAATAATAATAGTAATAATACCACAATTCCTGATGTTGTAAATATTGGGGTTCTTTTCTCTTTCAATACAAGTGTTGGCAAAATTGTGAAAATCGCCGTAGAAGCCGCAGTTAAAGATGTAAATTCTGATCCATCAATTCTTGGCAAAACTCAGCTCAAGCTCTCACTTCAAGAAGATTCCAAATATAGAGGATTCTTGAGCATTGCTGAGGGTAGGCCCTTTCATGACATTCCAAATATAAAGTTCCTCTCTTCGTTCCGTAATATCTGTAGCTTCGAAAATTTAGTACATTCACAAGTTAATGTATCTAGACACAGATAGATTAACTCATGAATGTACCAAATTTCTAAAGTGATAGATATTTCGGAATGGCATTGTACAAAAGTTCATCAGTTCTTGCACATTATGATTCACTTTTTAAATAAAATACCAATGTGTAACAGCATTGCAGCTCATGGCAACACACACTGTGGCCATAATTGGCCCACAGACCTCCACAACAGCTCATGTCATATCTCACATTGCGAACGAGCTTCGAGTTCCCCTGCTGTCGTTTACAGCCACTGACCCCACCCTTTCTTCGCTTCAGTTCCCATTCTTCATTCGGACATCTTTTAATGATATGTATCAGATGACTGCAATAGCAGATCTTGTTAACTACTATGGTTGGAGGGAGGTTATTGCAGTCTATGGTGATGATGATCATGGGAGGAATGGAATTGGTGCCTTAGGGGACAAGCTAGCTGAGAGACGCTGCAAGATCTCGTTTAAAGCTCCTATGAGTCCTGAGGCAACCAGGGAGGAGATCACTGATGTGCTTGTTCAGGTAGCTCTGGCTGAATCGCGGGTTATAGTCCTTCACACAAGTACTACTTGGGGGCCGAAAGTGCTAAATGTGGCGAAATCTCTTGGAATGATGGAAAATGGTTATGTCTGGATAGCCACAACTTTTCTGTCTACCGGGATAGATATAAGTTCTCCACTTTCTTTGAGCGTAATGGATGACATTCAAGGAGTTATTGCGCTACGAATGTATGTGCCGGATTCAAAGCTTAAGAGATCTTTCATTTCGAGGTGGAAAAACTGGACTAATGGCTCCCTTGGATTGAGTACTTATGCTATCTTTGCATATGATACTGTCTATGTTCTTGCTCATGCGCTTGCTGCATTTTTTAAACAAGGGAACCGAATTACCTTTTCATCTGATTCAAAGACATCTCTAATACATGGTGACAACATGCATCTTGATGCTGTCAAGATATTCAACGAAGGAAAACTGCTGCGAAAAAGTATCTACGAGGTTAACATGACCGGTGTAACAGGTCACTTCAAGTATACATCTGATGGAAACCTTGCAAATCCGGCATATGAAATCATCAATGTGGTTGGAACAGGGACTAAGAGGATTGGTTATTGGTCTAATCACTCTGGACTATCATCTGTAAGTCCTGAAGAACTTCATTCAAAGCCAGCTAGTCATTCAAGTTCAAGTCAAAAGCTACTATCTGTGATTTGGCCAGGGGACACAACACAGAAACCTCGTGGTTGGGTTTTTCCAAACAATGGAAGGATGCTAAAAATTGGAGTTCCAAAAAGGATCAGTTACCGCGAATTCGTCTCACAAGTAAAAGGCACTGATATGTTCAAGGGGTTCTGCATTGATGTCTTTCTTTCTGCAGTGAACTTGTTGCCTTATGCTGTCCCCTATAAGTTTATTTCGTACGGAGACGGTCACAGCAATCCTAGTAACACTGAACTTGTCCGTCTGATCACCACCGGTGTGAGTATCATTCCAAATAAGTTCTCTAGTGTTTTTGACATTCTTCTGGTACCAATTTGATCCTAGTTTCCTTCTTTCTATACAGGTGTTTGATGCTGCTGTAGGTGATATTACAATTACCACAGAAAGAACAAAGATGGTGGATTTTACGCAGCCATTCATCGAGTCCGGTCTAGTGGTAGTAGCATCAGTGAAGAAGACAGACTCAAATGCTTGGGCATTCTTGATGCCATTTACTCCAATGATGTGGACTGTCACAGCTATCTTCTTCCTAGTTGTTGGTGCTGTTGTCTGGATTTTAGAGCATAGGCTCAATGATGATTTTAGGGGACCTCCCAAAAAACAAGTAGCCACAATTTTGTGGTAAGTAAGTGTGACCCTTTTCTCACACCCTTCTTTTCATTGTTCATCTTACTAATGAAGCTTTTTAGAATTAGTTTCATACTCTTAAACTATATGGACTAACAGAGAAGAATATAAGAACCTCCATAGTAATTGACTTTTATTTTACAATTTCATCATATGCAATCTATGCATGAAATAATGATATCAATGCTATAGTTTTGTAACTTGTAATTTTCTTGTATCTGGCAGGTTCAGTTTCTCAACCATGTTTTTTGCACATAGTAAGTGCAAGTTCTTTTGTCTTGCTTCCATTGCAACTAGTTTAACTATTACTTCTCTGAACAAATCAAATTACTGTTCATTGTTTTGTAGGGGAAAACACAGTGAGCACTCTCGGTCGATTCGTGCTGCTTATATGGTTATTCGTAGTTCTCATAATCAACTCGAGTTATACAGCAAGCTTGACTTCAATCCTCACAGTGCAACAACTTTCTTCACCAATTAAGGGCATTGAAAGTTTGATAAACAACAATGAGCCTATTGGCTACTTGCAGGGTTCTTTCACTAAAGGTTATTTAGTCAACGAAATTGGCATCGATGCGTCGAGACTTGTAGCTCTAACAACACCAGAAGAATCTGCCACTGCTCTGGACAAAGGTCCCCATAAAGGTGGCATCGCTGCATATGTCGACGAACGTGCATACATAGAGCTGTTCCTTTCAAGCCGCTGCGATTTCAGCATTGTTGGTCAAGAGTTCACCAGAAATGGTTGGGGATTTGTAAGTATCTCTCTTCTTTGTAATGTTTGATTGTTGGTTCAATCATTAAGTTATCAACTGATATTAATATTTCACTATTTCTTGTCTAACTTTCATTGATATTTTGTCAGGCCTTTCCACGAGACTCGCCATTAGCGGTTGACCTGTCAACAGCCATTTTGGAGTTGGCTGAGAACGGCGACCTTCAACGGATCCACGACAAATGGCTTTTGCGCAGTGCTTGCCTGTCACAAGGTGCGAAGCTCGAAGTGGACAGACTCAAGCTGAGGAGCTTCTGGGGTCTCTACCTACTCTGTGGCTTGGCATGTTTGATTGCTCTCTTCGTATATCTGATTCAAACCATGAAGCAATACAAGAAGCACTACACCGAAGACGACAAGTCGTCGTCCGGTCTAAAGTCCACGCCGTCGCGACTAAGGACTTTCCTTACATTTGTAGATGAAAAGGAAGACACAGTTAAGAGCCGCTCCAAGAGAAGGAAAACGGAGATGGCATCATTCAAAAGTACAAGTGAGGTTGGATCATCCAATAATGGATATTCAGAATCATCTTCTCAGAGAATTGAGTGTACTAATAATGAGACATGACAAACTTGTTTTCTTTGGTCACAGAACTGGTACATTAAAAGAGTAAAGTGACAAATAAATTCCTAAAGATTTACATTTCGAACAGATTAATCCTTAAAGAAAAAAAGAGTACCAATAAAATCCTCCAGAATAACAGAACGTGGACAAGTTAGTTCAAATTAAGACCTTCTATTCTAATTACAGGGGCTAATTTAAAAGTAGTGTGTCTACATCTGTTATCCTAAAGGACTTTATTGGTACTTTTTTTCTTTTAAGAACTAATATGTCCGAAATGTAAATCCGCAAGTTTATTTGTAACTTTACTCTTAAAAAATTTAATGTATTTGGTATGTTGAATCATTGTATTTAGTTAGGTAAACTTTTTAATGTACCATTTTTCAAAGTGAGAGTTATTAGTGGACAGAAATAGTAATGTGATACCTTCTTATGCCAAACTACCATTTTTGTTCCAGATTATAGTTCATGTAGAATACATAATTCATAAATCATAATGAAATCAGATAAAATGTTATAGCTTTTGTCAGCATGAACATGAAACTGTACAAGGTGTTGAAAAGAAATAACAATTATGAAGCTGTAACTTTGGATTAGATTTACATTAACCATTGTGAACATAAATACATTATGTTACATGTAATTTTAAGAGTACAACAGCATTCTTTGCCTAGTTGATAATTCATATATTCTTTAGGTACCAGGGGCAAATGAATAGATGAAGCCACTAATTAAGGTTCTTGAAATACCTCTCAAAACATTGTTCTTCTTTGCAATACTTGGATATAACTTTATACACTTCGATTAATAGCCTTGGGAATCGGCTTGCAAAGTATTCGTTGAATCCTTCCGGAACAGTTCCCACAAGTTCCTGAAATGCAAATAAAAATAGATGAGTTCTTAGAACTATTTAACTATTTCGAATCCTATGTCGAGACTTATATATCTGTATACAATTTGAATCCAAATATATTGATACAATATTTTCAGTGATAGACAAAATCAAACAAAAAGAGTATGTATATGTTAACAAGGATGGTTTCAACAATACATAGTAAAAGCCAAGCATACCTAAGATGAATGAATGTTACCAACCAAACACAACCAAATTTTAAAATGAAGATAATGCTTTAGTCTAGGAAATGCAAATCCAAGAAAGAACCTGGATTTCTTGAGGCAACTCTCTATAATGATTTAGCTTGTTCCTCATGACGCGCAACAAGTCTCGAACACTATCATACTTGTACCGTCGATATCGACCAATGTTAGTAAGAAAGGCTGGTTCCAACTTTTCGTCCCATTTCGCACCTAATGCGACTGTAGCAATGCTTTCTAATGCGTTCAGAAGAACAGAATTAGTCTCCCTATCTTCTAGTTCCACTCTATCACTGGCATCGCGTAAAAATGACAGTCTCATTTCTGGACTCCAAAAAAATGGATGGTGCAATACTTCAATTGCCTTTGGCCTGAAAATAAGGGAAATACTTTCGTAAAATGAAATTGAAGCAACAAGCACAACATACAAGTGAAATCCAATGAACGAGAAGGATCAACCTTATATCAGGGTTAGGGTTCAATAAACTAGAAACTAGATCTTCTGCTTCAGGAATGAACTCCACTAAGAAAAGATCCATTCTGTTTTTCACAATATTAACATCGCGTTCAAGCCGTTCTCCAAATGGATGTCTCCCCCCAGTCATGCAGAAAAAGAGGACACAACCTAAGCTAAATAAATCTACGGCCCGTGTTTGGCGTCCTTGACCAAGTTGTTCTGGTGCTTGCCAACCTGAACTGCCAGCTCCTAAATTAAGTCAAAAAAAGAATGATTAACTTGTTAACTCAATCATATAGACAAAATCACGTAGCACTAGCTGAAAACGTAAGAAGTGAATGAATAGTATTCTAGACCACTTTTTATTTCTTTTTGGGAATAAGGAAAGGAAACTTATTGAGACATCCTTATGTAGATAAAAAATATATGGCTAAGACCAAAATAATTAGCAACTCCTAAGATTGCTAATTGCTACGTCAACTAAGATAAGCTCCAACTATGCTAAGACATAATTTGATGTTCAACTGGCAAATATTGGAAAATATTCATTGTTTTTCGAGTACTCACCAGTAGCATTATGACCCAAAGCAGACATATCTTCAGGGAGGCGTTTGCTAATGCCCATATCAGAAAGCTTTGCGCACAAGGATCTTTCCTTGATTATCAAAACATTTTGGGGTTTCAAATCACGATGTATTATTCCTAGTTCATGCAAATGAACAATCCCAGAAACGACATCTCTGTGTTGCAATAAAGAATTGAAAGACTGTTAATAAGAATATATATAATATACTCTACATAGAAAATGCACAAGCATTTGTCTCTAATTAGAAATGAAGACCTATCTAAACCTTGAATGAAATGGATCGACTACAATTATCCACAATTAAAACTAAATTGGACCCTCAAATTTAGTAATCTATATTATCTTATTCACTGCTATATAATGTTGCACATTGCCTAGGAACAATTTGACAAGTTCTTTTCCATGTTGGATGAAATATAACTTGTAATTTCAAGTAACACCTACTATTATTTTTTTGTATAAAAGAAATTAAATAAGAGGATCCTCATAAGGATTAAAAAGAAAAAATAAGTTCTATAAGGATAAACCATGTAATAACACATGCAAAATTCATATGGCATAATACTGACCTCATCAATTTCAGTAATAGAGGTGATGGATAGCCATTGGCTTTCCACAGACCATGCATATTATCCTTCCCCATATCAATTTGGGCCTCAATAGAAGACTTGAAAGCTTGGTTCTTCCTAAACAGAGGGTTATCTGATATATCCGAATAAATTTGAATAAAATCATCCAAGCTGCATGTACATCGTTCCAGAGCAAGGTAAACAAAATCTTGATCATATTCTACCCCATGCCATCGAACAATGTTTGGGTGATGATCAGATACAATCAGATTTTGGATTTCTTTGTATGCTACATCATGATGAGTCTTGACCAAACGCTTGACAGCAACTGCCCGACCTTCATATATTCCCTCAAAGACAATGGTGCCATTGCTTCCCTTAGCAATTTCTTTATTTGACACAAGCAGTTTACCAACCTTGCGTCCGTCAACACCTTGGTCAATTTGGTTAAATTGCATCCACCTGCCTGCTTCTATGTCGAGATCCTTTCGCATCAGCACATCCTCCTCTTCGGAGGACAGATGTTTTTCCTTTTTGTCAACTGCTACATTGTTCTTTCCTGACTTTCGTGTCTTCTTTTTCTTAGCAGGCAAAATTTTCGATTCA
Source organism: Arachis stenosperma (assembly GCF_014773155.1). Taxonomy (NCBI): domain Eukaryota; kingdom Viridiplantae; phylum Streptophyta; class Magnoliopsida; order Fabales; family Fabaceae; genus Arachis; species Arachis stenosperma. Next base: position 13,237,843 of record NC_080377.1, read on the forward strand.
GACTGGTTTTGATCCTTTGGCGTATCTTTACTTTTAACCACTAGAGTATAGAGGACAAAGCCCAAAACCATAAGCATCATAAAACGTAATGGTGTTGACCATTCATGCATTCGGCTTGGATAGACAATTTTTGGTTTCGGGGAAGGCAAAGAATTTGGTATTGGCAAAGGAAGCATCATATTACCATCATCGATATTTAATTTTTCAAAATTTGCTTGTGAAGGAAGCATCAAATCCGACGCAGGCATCAAAAGCATATTGTTTTCATGATCAGAACCAGGTAACCTTTCAGTGATTGAGGGTTCTAGTATAAAATTCTTACGCAAGCGAAAGACTGGTTGGATCTCTTGACATGGATATGGCATCGCAAAACCAAGCTCACCGACAGAAACATACTCATCATCGGCATCAAATGAAGTATGTTGGCATAATAATACAGCCTCGAATTCGGATACAGTCATAGTCCACAAAACTACTCCTGAACTAGGACCAACAGATCGAAGAGAATAATCTGTCCTAAATATCTTGAGTAGCAACTCCGGCGAATTCAGCTCCGTAGGATTAGCAAGATCCTTTTTCTTTGTTATAAGGATATCTGTATCACTCTTCTTGTCATCACTCCAAGATGTAGAAGAATTATCAGAATCAGACATACTATGGGTTTGAACGATCCTTCCGGTTTTAGCATCAACTTCAAACAAAGTGCTTCTCTTGGATCCAAGTGTAACTGCTCCATCATCTGAAAAGGTAGGCGTACGAGCAACATATTCTGCAATTGATTCTGAGATTTTCTGCAAACATGATCAACTAATCAAGGGACCGTTGCGCGCACTATTCATCAGGGAAAGAGACATAGATAAACATGGCCTCGAAAAACATAATTTTGCCATAACAATAATTCTATAAATAGGGTGAATTTCAAGAAATAGTCAAATTCAGGATATGAGTCATAAATCAGCACAAAATAAATAGTTTTACTTTTGAAAAATTACTGACTCAACTATTATAGAGTACAACTAAACCAAATACCATTTTACCAAAGTGTTTATCATGCATGTACAGTGACCAGTCATCCCCGCATTCCACAGACCCGCTGATTCTTGCTGTAGATCTGTTTTCTTTACCGCTATCCTTGTGAATAGGAGCTTGATATGAATGGTAGATTGGAGATCCAGTTGAGAACGACCATATCACTCTTGTGGGGCCATTCTCCTGTTTGTCCACCAAATACATAGTCCCATCTAAAGCAGCAACCAGTGCTGTAGTTGGCTTGCTGCCAAAATAAAGTGGCAAAAAAGGAATAATAATACTCCAATTAGTCTTACAATGCTATTAAGACTTAAAAACAGCACTACAGCACCATAAAGTAGTTCAAGAAACCTAGGAAGTAGGAATCATTGTTCCTTAGCAAACTGTATCAGGTGCTTGAATTATAAACAGTTTTGACTTTTGAGTCTTAAAAAAGAAGAGCTAATCCAAACACATTTGTAGTCAGGGTCATTAGCATCTACTTGTTTATTCAAATAAGCCTATAAACCAATTAAAGATATGATAAAATAAATACCAATCAGAAAGTCTCAGCTAACTTAATCAACATTCATGAGTTAAATTCCATACAGGAGAATAATGTATACCCAAATGAAAATGAAGTAAAGCAGTGTCATTAGAATATAATAAATATCTATCCAAATAAGCCCATAAACGAATTAACAATCAAACAACACATCAATCAGGAAGTCTCAACTAGCTTAATCACCAAGCATCAGCTAAATCACATATAGGAGACAAAATTATCTATATCCAGGTGACAAAGAAGTAAATTAGTGCTATTAACATACATTTATCTATTCAAATAAGTCCATAAAGCAGCTTATAAGTTATAATCAGATCATACTACAAAACACAAAGCCCCCCAAAGCAAAAATTGTCATCTAGCTTAATCACACCAACCAATCACAGACCAAATTTCATAGGAAACTATACAAAACAATATACCCAGATGAAAAAGAAGTAAACTTGCGAAAGAAAAACGTGATGCGGTGATGGGAATGAACTCACGGAGAAAGAGAGAGAAGGGATCGTGAAGATGATGGTGAAGGGAGAGCCTTGAGTTGTTGCTGCTGTTGAGGTAGATGATGATGGAGTTTGAGAAGAGGGATTCGTGAGATCGGTGGCAGTGGCTGTGATGATACATCATTGGAGCTGAAGAGAGTCACGAAGAATTGCAAAACGACAGCACAGAGAACAGAGAGAACGATAAGAATGTGACGATAAAGAGGTTTCATGAGGAGAATGTTATTAGTTACAGCTTCTTCCTTCACAATAAGAAAAGAAAAAGAAGAAAGATGATGTTTTTGAAGAAGAAGGGTTAATGGGTTGGTATGATTGACGAGAAGAGGGGTTTATGGTGCATCGAATCAAAGGGGAAGATTCGAAGCTTGTTCCGTATGAATATGATCCTTGCAACTGTTTAATGCATTGTTTTGTGTTTTGGGATCCCCCAACTCTCACAATAACCCATTAATCCCCAAACTTCAAACTTGGACTTCTCTCTAACTCACTTTTCTGTTTTCTCTTAATTAGCAGAGGTTACTTTTCCAACAATTTCGCCTTCTTTTCAATGAATTATTATTATATTTATAATAATAATATTAGATTTAATCTCAAAATGTCAAAAAAAATATTACGGTTAATTTATCTTAGATTTTTAATATATGATTGTTTAAAAATCTAAAAATGTGAATTTAGCGTGTAAGTAATTAATATTTAGCCAATTAATATTATTATTTTGCTCATACTCATAATGAAGATAAATTGATATCTTTTTTTTTATTTTGGTCATAAATTGTTATCTTAGATAGTGTTGATTGATTGTCAATGGACCATGGACAATAGAAGTGTGTATGGGTCGAGTGAAATCGGATTTGATGTGACACAGATCTGGTCCAAAATATATATTTGGTCTATTTATTAGACTCGAACCCGACTCTAGACCCGATGAAACCTATACACTTTTGGGCCACGATTATACCGGATAAAAATCAGGTAAAAACCGGGCCGTTAACATTACATTACCTACCTTGATACCTTCTTATAAGCTAGCATGTGAAAATATTCAAATTTTTAAGACTCCAACCATTATTTAACATGGTAAAATTTACTTAGAAAAATATAACAAGAACTAACTCTTCTCTAAAATTAAAGCATAACCATAATCAATACTAATATTGTCTAATAACACCAAATATTTAAATCAATACAAATAACACAATATTATGCATTAATTAATCTAAAATCTTATGCATTTTAAACATAAAATATTAACTTATAGTCTTATAATAACTAATAACACAAAATATTAGTCAATGAGTAATAGCTCAAATGGCATAATCTTCCCATTCTCAATTAAGAGGTTGCGGGTTTAGGTCTCCTATCTTTGGTAAAAAAAATAACACAAAATATTAAGATTTACAATACTTAAATTCCACATAAGAAAAGCCATCATCCATCACTAATAACACAAAATATTAATTGTGTAAGATGACTGGGCCACCGGGCTGATTTTAGGTGACCCGACCCGAAATAATGACCGGATCTATTTTTTGAGGGATTTGGATCCTCTAAAATTTGAATTTCACTTTAGAAAGTAAAATGTGATCTCTCACCTTAGATCTGGTGAAATCACACCAAATTAATCTCTAAAGTGCTTGAAGCCGGACCGGATCTTCGGGAGCCGGGCCATGCACACCCTAATGGACAACATTAAATTTCAAAAGACAATATTCTAAGTTTCTAACATGTTATTTAGCATAATTACTCATGAAAATTACATTATTAACAAAAAATTACCAATCTTTTTTATATAAATTTCTTAAATAGATCAAGCTTTTAAAATATAACAAGCGAACTTCCGTTTATTTATAAATAATTTTTTTGGTAACATTGTTTTTAAAAGGTCATTTTAGTATTAAAAGTTTAACAATAAAAATAACCCGAGTGCCGATCCGCGATGGATTGGGCTTAAAGCCCAACAAGGTTCACAGTTTTTGGTAGGTAAGCCCACTCTACACCTACTACTACTTCAAAAAAAAAGCGCAGAGAGAGCAAGGAAGGTGATTCAGTGAAGCACGGGTCCGTCGAGAACACAAACCTGAAAACTCCGGCGGCGAAGGAAAAAGTCCTTCGAGTTCCAACACTATTCTCTTCATAGTTCCGACTTCTCTCTGTTCCGTTCCGTTCACCGTTCAGCAAAGATGCTTCACAACAAGTCTTTCGTTAAGAAAACCAAAGCTGGCAAGGTCATGAAGGTATAACCAACTAATCAGCTAGCTCTAACTAACTGTAACTAACTAACTAAATAACTAACTCTAACTAGTTTGCTCTTCTTTGCGATTGATTGCTTTGATTGCAGCAAGTGAGGGAGCACTACCTCCGCGACGATATCTACTGCGGCGCCCCCTTCTGCACCGCCTGCGACACCTCCGCCGCTCGCTTGGGTCCCTCCGCCTCCACTATCCTCGTCGTCGACACCAATGTCGTCCTCAACCAGGTCCTCCTATTCTTTTATTCTCAATTTGTTTATTCCTACTTTGGTTTAACTACAATTCAGCTCCTTCAAGATCAAAGCGCCTACAAATTAGTTAATTATTAGTTTAGGGAATACTAATAGTGGATTATGTGATTGCTGATAGGCTTTGTTAGAATTAAGATAACAATAAGACATTTTAAGAACTACTTTGTTAGCAAAATGATCTTTTAAGGACTAATTTGATAGTGTGTTCATCGTTGGGATGCCTTGAGAGAACGTAATTTCTTTTGTGACTCAATTGCCGTAACCGGTCAAATTGGTGGTATGATTTTTGCAACTTTTAGTGAAGTTATTGAATTGGAAATATTCATTGACAGATTGATTTGCTGGAGAATCCAGCTATCGACAATGTGGTGGTGCTGTCGGTTGTGCTGGAAGAGGTTAAGAACAAGAATATGTCTGTTTACAATCGAGTTAGAGCTATCTGTAGCAATTCAATGAGGAAGTTCTTTGTTTTCTCCAATGAATACCACAGGTAAATTTTATCTTTGGCTTTCTTGTTCTCTTTTTGTATTGCATTCTATCATGAAATTATTCTCCAAGCAGAGTATTAGTATGTTTTCCTCAAGGGAATGAGTCTTTTTATTCGATGCTGCTAACATTTTTACCTTTCGTATGATAGCAATATGCTACCAATAGTTGATCTTTTATTTCTCGTGTTTTCAGGGATACATATATTAAAGAAATGAGTGGAGAAACCAAGAATGATAGGAATGATAGAGGTTTGCTTTTTGGATGAGCTTTAATTTTATCCTTTGTTTGTTATATGCATTTTGGACTTTTGGCTGCTGTTGCATTTTTTCTCGCATGAAGTGCCTATTGGACAGAATTTCTTTGAAGTTGTAACTTAAGTAGTATTAATGCAGCTATCCGAGTGGCTGCTCAGTGGTATCAGAAACATCTTGGTGGTGCGGTAAAGGTTTTGCTTATAACCAATGATAAAGAGAACAAAAGGAAGGCTACTGAAGAGGGCATTCATGCAGAAACAGGTAAATGGACTAACTTTCATCTTTTGGCAACTGAGTTGCGAGTTGTACGTGTTAAAAATTCATTTCACCAATGTACTTCAGCTGTGTCCATGATAGCATCATTTAAAGCTAACAGTTTCTTTAATTGATTGTTCCGAAAAACCTACTTATTGTCAAGGCTTTTGTTTTCAGTTGAATCATATGTCAAGTCTTTGGATCGACCAGATTTACTTGACCTGCTTGTACGGCCTTCATCAGAAGATGTAAACATGGAAGAGGTTGAAGATCTCAGACCATCGAAGAGGAAAATCATCTATACAGAGGTATCATGTTGATATAATTTCTTTCTAGTAATTCGTCTCTGCATATTTGGTCAAATTAACATGATGGGTTATTTACACTTGGAACTATCAGCATAAGCCGATGTCAGAAATTACTTCTGGATTGCATCGAGGAATATATCATCAAGGGAAACTTCGTGTGAACCGTTACAACCCATTTGAAGCATATGTTGGAAGTGAGAGCATTGGTGATGAAATAATTATTTATGGGCGCTCAAACATGAACCGAGCTTTTGATGGTGATATTGTGGCAGTTGAACTCCTGCCTCAGGACCAATGGCAAGAAGAGAAGAGTCTAGCTATTGCTTGTGAAGGTATGTTAATTGTTTCTGCACTTGCATTCCACCTTTTGGCAGGCATACAACATAATTTTTTTCTTGGCAAAGTTCTTAAGCATTTCATTTCCAACTTAGGCAAAAAAAAAAAGTGAATTAAATAAAGAATGACATATGCTTTACATTACCTCCCCTTATTCACATATTTTAATAATTGCAGTTCCCCTAGTAAAGAATAGAAACAAATAACTTTGATTTGTTCTATTCCATACTGCATTTAATTTGGACTTACTTCTTGAGATTGACAATACTTGGTCTATTTGTGTATTTTCATTTCTGAACATGCTTTCTGTTTAAGGATACCATAGAGTAATATTATTTGCTTGCAGAGGATGAGGATGAGGATGATGGTGTTCATCTAGCTCCAAATAGTGCTGATGATGCACCTAGAACTGTTCCCCAGCAAGGTTCTACTGGAGAAGTAAATACCGCACCAAGTCGCCCTTCTGGTCGTGTTGTTGGCATTATCAAGAGAAACTGGCATTCGTAAGTTTACTATCATTGTTAATTAATAGGAGCATGTCTGTGTTATTTGTGATTCGCAATTGGCATTCCATGAATTGGGAACTAATATCATTTCCTTCTCTATTAATTAATCTTACTTAGTGTTCTATTATAATTGTCATCTATCATATTTGTGTGAATTATATGAAGTGTCAAAATACTCAAGATAAAGATATGAACTTAATATACAAGTAAATTTCATTGCCTTTGCAGGTATTGTGGATCTTTGGACCCAATGCCTATGCCTGCAGGAAGTGGTGGTGTTGCTCATGCCTTATTTGTCTCCAAAGATCGCAGAATTCCCAAGATTCGAATACAAACCCGCCAGCTTGAGAACCTTCTTGACAAGAGGATTATTGTGGCTGTTGATTCTTGGGATCGTCAATCTCGATATCCATCAGGCCATTATGTACGAACTATAGGAGAGATAGGTGATAGAGATACTGAAAGTGAGGTATGCAATATTGGATTTCCATGCTTCTATTTATCTGTTTATTGAGATTAGGAAGTCAATGATTCTTCGGCAATATATACTTATGTGTCATGGTATTTTATGAAGCTACTGCTTATAATTATTTATAGGTAGATTTTACCCCCCAAAAAGAAAAAAAGTTCTGTGATCACCCATGGGGCACCAGCTGTCTTTCTCATAACAACGTGAAATTCAACATTCGGGTGGTTAGATAAAATCAAATATAATCATTTTTTATTTGAGCATCTTCTGAAGCACCTGGCTTCTTTCCTATGGGGTCTGTAAATTACTTTAGTAAAATTATTAAAGAAAGTCTAGATGACCAGCCAGTTTGTAGTCAACAACCCCATTTTCACTCACCCTCTTTCGCAAAAAGGAGAGAGCATTCTTGTTTAGTTATTTTTCTTGTTTTTCCTTATGTTGGTCATGTAGCATCTAGCATGACATAAATTATTAATAATATGCAATCTCTTTTCTTTTTGTACAATACAGGTCGTTTTGATAGAAAATGACATAAATTCAAGGCCATTCTCTTCACAAGTTCTAGCATGTTTGCCACCATTGCCATGGTCAGTCTCTGCTGAAGATCTGTCCAATCCAATCAGGCAGGATTTGCGTGGACTGTGTGTCTTCAGTGTAGACCCTCCAGGTATGGTTTTTTATTTATTTTCCCTCTTTATTAGCCTGCAAAGAGTGAAATATAACTGTATCACCCGAGTTATATGTTTCGTGTTCCCAAAGAAGGTTGTTGTATTTACCAACTTCTGTCATTGGTACTTCACTTCATTTGATCAATAACCATTTAAATTTATCTGTTTTAATTTGATTTGGAAGAGATGGCATAAGGACATTGTAGTTACTCTGCTTCTTGCATGCAGGTTGCAAGGATATTGATGATGCACTCCACTGTACATCTCTTCCGAATGGAAATTTTGAAGTTGGAGTTCGTATCCTTTGTCTCTAGAATTTGTACTGATGGTGCATGTAATAAGTTAAGAAAAAAGTATTCAAAATTTGCTTTTGTTGATTACTATAGTTGATGGATATTATGGTTCCATCATTTATATACACATATTTGAGATTTTCTTACATTTTGGTGCTCATACTGACAATTATAATTAGCATATTTGATTGGGTATTGTGTTTCTCTCTCCCTTCAAATTCTGGTAACATGAAATGCTTGTTTAGCATACTTGCATTCTATATTGATATATGAAGTATAACATTGTTTTGCTGTCCCAAAGTTTGGAATATTTGGAAGTTATTTATAAGGCCTTGCTTTCCAGAATAAAATCTCCCTGTCCTAACTGGAATAAGAAGTTAGAAAAAAATGCCTAAGAGCTTGCATGTCTAAATTCTTACTTAATGATACCTTTGTATGCACCCTCTGTGGGTTTGGTTATCCTCGTAAACAGCATAATTAGTTTTTCCTCTCTCTTCCTTCTCCTTATTGTCCTCGTCTTTTATCGCTATTTAGTCTATCTATGTAGTTCATCTTTAGCGATCGTCTCTCAGATATTGCCGATGTGACAAATTTTGTGCATCCTGGTACTCCACTTGATGAAGAGGCTTCACAAAGGGGAACATCTGTCTACCTAGTTGAGAGACGGATAGACATGCTTCCAAAGCCTCTCACTGAAGGTGATATTATTTGACCTTTTAAATGGTTGGCCGATTTGTGCTGAAAATAAAATGGTTGCTGTGGTTATATTATTTTTTATGCCTAATGTTGATAGAGCCTTCATTTTGCAGATATATGTTCTCTTCGATCTGATGTGGAAAGGCTTGCATTCTCTGTCATATGGGTATGTGAAATCCCATAATTTGACCATTGCCCAAAAAAAAAAAAGAGGGGGGAGGGGGGGGAGGGGGGGAGAGAGAAAAAACACAGAAACAAACATAAGTTATTATAAATAATTTGGTCAGAATATTCTGAATATTATTGCACAATCTCCAAAATCCTTGGAACCTCTTTGGTAAAAGCCTAAAACCCTTTGACTGATGTCCACCATCAAACTTATCTATAAACATTCAATGGTAATAGTTTAAATCTTTCAAAGAAGGATGTCAACTCAAGCACTTTATATCATAGTATAATATAATTTATTGCAGAAAATAGAAAGGTTTAGCTAACATGTGCCTAAGATTACTATTAGTAAAAGGCACATGCTAGCTAAACCCTAAATAGAATTGCACTTAACCTATATGCATATGTTCAGGAAATGACACCTGAAGCAGACATTGTTTCCACCAGATTCACAAAAAGTGTCATTAAATCTTCTGCGGCGTTGTCTTATGTCGAAGCTCAAGCAAGGATGGATGATAGGTATGAATTTCTTTCTTACATTCTTGGTTTGGTGACTGCTGAGTGCTGACTGCTGAGAATGTGCCTGGCCTGTTATAATTGCTAATGAAATAACTGTACTGACTTGAGTGATTGTGATTCTCATAACATGAAATTGGGTTGAGTTGGAGACCCTTTTTTTTTGAAAAAATTAAATAAAAGTACCATGTAATTTTCAATGACTGCCCTTCTTTTTGTTTTTTGTTTTTTCATTGTGCAATTTCTGATTTATGACTTCGTTATTATATTCTATTTGCTCTTTCTGCAGTCGTTTGATGGATCCAATAACTACAAATTTGAGGAATATGAATAGTTTAGCTAAGGTATGGAATTTATTTATGTAAGGTTACTATTTGCTTGTAACTTATAAGTATGATATTTACATGCTCTGTTAAAAAATTTTCTGAGAAGTATTTATTTTCTTTCAGAAAATGAGATTAAGGCGTATTGAGAGAGGAGCTTTGACTCTTGCATCTGCTGAAGTCAAATTTCAAATTGACACAGAAACTCATGACCCCCTTGATATTGGTATTGGTTCTTGCCTCTTTTATTATTTCTTGTTGGGACATGGAAGGTAGCCAGTCGCGTATTCTTCCAATTGGTTAAGAAGTTCTGCCGGTGCCCTTTGATTACTCATTCAGAATGAGTGCACCTGTCATATTGGGTTCTGTCATGTTTTCCAGATGCATGAGAGCCAATATGTCCTTGTGTCTCAAGCCTCTATATCATCTGGAGTCCTAATTGGATTTAATTACTACTTTTTAGGGATATTGAAAGATTGGTAGAAGTTGGGGATAATTTGGTCTTGGCGATTTTTATACATACTTATTTTTATTTCTGATATTAATAGAATAATATTTGTTATTTGCAGGTATGTACCAGATTCGGGAAGCCAACCAAATGGTGGAGGAGTTTATGCTTGCTGCTAATGTTTCGGTTGCAGAAAAAATTCTTAAAAGTTTTCCTCTATGCTCATTATTAAGGTTGTTTCCTGATCTGATTTTTTGAAATTAAGTTTTGGTATCTCAATATTCTTTTGGTATCTTTCTCTAGAACATGGTATGTGATATTGAGAATCATCACTTTCACAAGCATGTGAGGCTGTTGGTTAGAAATGCTAACCGACTTTACATATGAAAAGAAAGGTTAATTGCTATCTTCTAATTGTTTGTTGGTTCTTGTTCAGGCGCCATCCAACACCAACTAGAGAGATGCTTGAACCTTTGCTACGTACTGCTGCTGCAGTTGGCCTGCACTTGGACGTCTCGTCCTCAAAAGCATTGGCTGATTCTCTTGACCATGCTGTGGTAAATGGCTTTTCCTTGATATTTTTTATTCTACTTGTCCATTTTTTTTTCCATTGACACTTCGGTTTGCACTTTTTATATATGATGATGATGTCTAGTTGTATTGCTTTTTGGCTTTGTTAGCTCAAGCATTTGATATATTTGATCTTTAAGGTGTTCTCTCTCTTATCCAAACACTTTTTCAGGGTGATGATCCTTACTTCAACAAGTTAATCCGCATTCTAGCAACTAGATGCATGACTCAGGTAAATTGAATTTTTATGAGATCTCAGATTTTGGGATTGATCACATAAGATTGAATTCTTGTTTTGCTTTTGTAGGCTGTTTATTTCAGTAGTGGGGATCTTACCCCTCCAGAATATCATCATTATGGGCTTGCAGCTCCTTTATATACTCATTTCACATCACCAATAAGAAGATATGCTGGCAAGTGTCTCTTGTAATTCGTTTATTCGGTCAAGCTTGTGCCTTGTGCAATATAATGAGATTGAACAATTTTCCTTGCAGATGTCATTGTGCACAGGTTACTTGCTGCATCTTTAGGAATATCCAAGTTACCACCTGTATTTCAAGACAGGCTTCAGCTCACTAGTATTTCAGACAGTACGAAATCTCTTTTTATCGTGTTTTTTCTTTCAGCACCTTAATTGAAATTTTTGTCAGCATAACTATATTCGATACATATTAATGAATGTCTGGTTTAGATTTAAATTATCGGCATAGGAATGCACAGATGGCTGGGCGAGCCTCTGTAGAGCTCCATACCCTAATTTACTTCCGGAATAGGTAAGTGACATTGCTTTCCCTCCGTGCTAGGCTGCTACGGTTACTATCTAGTTGCAACTTATTCTTGACTTTACCTGTCTTTGCTCACGCAGACCGACTGATACAGAAGCTAGGGTGGTGAAAATGAGATCAAATGGATTCTTTGTGTTTGTTCCCAAGTAAAGTTTCTTATCTCTTTTGCTTTCTCATACATAGTCCATGAAACAATGGTTTTAAAGCTATAAAGCAGCATTCAATTTTGTTGTATTGTCAGTGAGTCGAGTCATTTATGATTTTAAGTTTCGCCTTTTCCCCCTCCGATCCACAGATTTGGCATAGAAGGGCCTATATATTTGACGCAAAAAGGTGAGAAGGGAAGTGGAGAATGGTATGTCGACGAGCAACAACAGAAAATAAAAAAGATGGATGGTAGCATTTCATACAGCATTTTGCAGACCGTCCAAATTCATATGGAGGTCGTGGAGCCGCAGCCTAATCGACCAAAACTTCAGCTTACTCTTTTATGAAAATACATTATTTGATGAACACATCAACAGAGCAACATATTGGAAATGAATTTTTGTGCCATGTTTGTGTGGGATAGAATTTTAGTGTTGTTACAACCCGTAGGAAACATGTAACTTATCCAATATATTCCAGAGGAGGTTATAAAATTATACAAAGTGGTTGAACTCAGAATGTTATATGCATATCTTTAGAATTATCTCTCAGGAGTAGTGGTGGCGAATTGTATGTGATCAGTTTGTGCATGTTATTTATATATTTCAAGATCAAAATGTTTCACACCCTTGCTCCAAACCTTGTATATTTTTTATGATTCCTTTCTTTAATATTTTTCATGGCAAATTGTTCAGAGAGAGGAAATTGAGCTGTAAGCATCTGTTTCTTTTCATTTTGTTACACTAAACTACGTGTCATTTAAGTTATCTATTAGGTTAAAGAGTTATTTGTCCTAAATAATTGAGCAAAATGTCATCTTAAATAATTGTGCAAAATGTCAATGCCATTTTTAACGTATTTTTCATTATATTTCTATGCTAAATATCTTGAAATTTCGATGTTTTCTCTTAATAACATTAAATACATGATTCAAGATCAATCATAACTATTCATTCTTAAATTTTTTTTCTACATACATTCTAACAATTATAAATAAAACAAATGCTTGTGTGCTTAAAAAGTATACAAAAATTTCTCCTCCTTAAGTTAATACATATAAAAGGGTGGTTGACCAGAGTGTGAGGGATATAGTTGCAGCACAATATGTCCACAAGGTAATAACTGAGGCCTCCTCAGTGCCTGCATCAAATAGCTGAGTCATGGTACCTGCACAATTTTATACCCACCATTTATGTTGCTTATTTTTTATAAAATTAAACACCAATAATATATGAATTTAATTCTAATAATCTCACACTATAAGAATCATTCAATTGTATATTGTTATATCATTGAAAATAGCTAATTTTTACATTTATTATTTCAAAAGTAATTTAAACTGTAAATTTAATTAAATAATTGTGTAAAACTCTTTATACTATCATAATATAGATTAATAGAATTGACATTTTATAGGAAGTTATATGAAAAGGAATATCTGAATGCATGAAGAAACTTACAAATATTCATTGCAGGTGGCATGGCATACTGCATGACAAGGACATACTGAAACAAAGGATCTAATGGAAGAAACCCTAAACTTGCAGCTCCTCTCACAATGTAAAGTCCAATTGAAGGTAATAAGAAAAGTCTAACTAAGACCACACTAATCAGTGTCAGTGGTTCTATAGTGGATGATTTCATGCCTGCAATAATTAATTATGTTACATACCAAAATATTAGAAAGGAAAAATATTAATTTTGTTGAATATATTAATTTAGTTTCATGATTGATAATAAGGTAAATAATAGAGTAGAAACTACAAATATATCTTCACCTAATAAATCATTATGCATGGCATATCTTATTAGATGTTATATATATATATATATATATATATATATATATATATATATATATATATATATATATATTTTAGAGAAAATGATAAATAGGTATTTGACTTTTTATTTTCAAGACAAATAAGATATCGACTAATTAAAAAAACAAAAACGTCGCTCACCTTCTAAAACACGAGACATTTAAGTTCTTTAGGTGATCAATTTGTCTTCATATTTTAGAAGAAGAGATTTAAATATCTTGTATTTAAAATGTCTTATTTTCAATTAGTCAAAAACTTATGTGTTTTCGAATTAAAAATTTAAGGACGTATTTATTTTTTTTTTTTCTGTTTTTTAATAGAAACCTATTTTTGAGCATTTTTCTTTAATACCTTGAGTGAGGTTGCCACCAAGCAAAATGGTGATGCAAGGAATTGTCCCTTCCCTAAGAATTATAGGTATAATATAAGTGTATGCTACAAATTAAAAGAAATAATAATAGACAATAATATAATTGAGAAATAATAATTGATTTAATTTTATGAGAAATATAATGCAAAATACAAACCCTAGCAACTGAATGGTCTCTTGGATCACTCTCAATGGAGCATCTTCTCCAATTATTAGGCTCCTGAGCCAGTCAACCCCACCAAAGATGAAACCTAAAAACTGATCATATATTTAAAGGGGTAAAAAACAAAAGATAACTCATGATCATATTTAATTTATTAATCACTACACAATCAAAATAGAGTAAACCCTCAAATAATTAAGAGTATATACCCAAATTCATCCTAAGCAATTTCGCATCGGATATTTTCATTTTCAAAAAAAATTTATTACATTGAAGTCTTTAAATTTTATAAAAATAAGACATATAAATTCTTTTATCTTACTTTTGAGAACCTACTTATCCAAGTAAAAAAATGGATCTAACTATAATAAAAATATATATCACTTATTTTTATAAAATTTAAAAATTTTAATATAATAATTTTTTTTTGAGAATAAAAACGTCTAACACAAAATTTCTTAAAGACCTATTTAAATATATACTCAATAATTAAATTAGCATACTAGAGAATTATAAGTATTGATCAAAATAATTCGTAGCATACATTTAACAACTTTCATTTTAATTTTTATATTTTCTTTTAGCCAAACTTTAATTTTTATAAACCAAACTAGTTCCACAAGTATTTAATTATAAAATCACAGACTAATAAAATAATCATTTTAAAATACTATGACTAGTATGTTTAAAATAGAAGAAGGAACCCACTGTAGCAACTGTAGGGGGTGACAATAGTTCTGAGACTATTTGGCTCACAGTTTCAACCAATCCTTGCCAACACGATTGTGGAACTTGATCTAGAATCTACACATTTAGATTTAGATTCATTTTATAATGTAGAAATTAATAAGCTTTTGAAATATATATATATATATATATATATATATATATATATATATATATATATATATATATATATATATACTACTAGTTATGCATTATTCATGTAAGTATAAAATAAAAAAAAATTTAATAAGCTATGCATGATTACAATTTGGTTCTCAGTGTCTCTGTTTGTGTTTTGATTTTGATTCCCTTTGAGAAGGCTTGTTTGTGTGTTAGCATCATCATAGTTTTTGTTGGGAATCTTCAAGATTTGAGCAGCTTCCCATGCCTTATATTTCATGGCTCTGTCTCTTACTAATTGGTAAGTAAAGGTCCAAATGAATATCCCACCAACCTACAAATAATAATTACCCATACATGAACAAAGAAAAATCTTAAGTTACTTTATTTTGTTTTTCTTAATTACTGTAAAAATAATTAGATAATATTAAATATAAATAAATATATAATTATAGATGTTATATGTATAAGTTATGAATATTAAGTTAAAAAGTTATTATCGATTTATTATTATTAACTTTTAATACATTATCCATTTTATATCCATTTTCTATTTTAGTTACATTTATTCTTCAGTTAAATTTATGTGAAGTTGATAACTGAAGGTCGTTATATGACAATTTAACAAAACCTATTAAATTATTTAACGACTCTTAATTATCAGTTTTACATAAAGTTAACTGTACATTTGAGTTTTCACCTAATTTTAATAAAAAAAAATGAATAATTAGTTTAAAAAATGAAAAAATTACCGCCAAGGAGAAGGAAGCATATGCAAGTGCTCTGACTCTGCATTTTTCTCTTTCACCAAATGGACCTCCTTTTTCATAACATATTGCTGGGATTATTACAACTGGAAGATTACCCATATTACCTGATGAACCATGAATTATATCAATATTTTATTAATTATTTAAATTATTTTGTTAATTATTTGATTCATTAAAACTTGATATTCTTTTAGTTTTTCATAAAACATTTCCAATTTGTTATTCTTTAATCCATGCCTTTAGTAAATAAAACTCATTATATATATGTATCAATGTATGTATACATTAGATAGATCTTTATTTTTTAAAATATACTTTAGGAACATATATAAACGAAAGGTTTTCAGATTGAAGTGTATGTATGTGATGAAAATGAAAACATACAAATACAAATGAAAAAAAAAATGCCAAAGCATACCATAATATATAACTTTGATGCAATGCTACCTGTTGAACAAGCAGCAATAATAAGGCCTTCAACTTTCAAGCTTGGCTTTAGTAATTTTACAATTAACCACCCAAGAAACCCTCCAATTACAAAGGTACATCCAATGTTAACCGGCATAAACCACCTGCATTTTCATCAATAAACAAATTAACATAAGTTTTACACATAAATTTTACCATAATAATAATAAGAATTAAATTTGATGTACTATTAGTATAAAGTAGTTTTACACTTACATAACACTACACATAAGTAAAAATAACTACCTTTTATATTGATCATGTGAATAGTCATCTAAAAAAATAAATGTAATTACACGATTGTGTAAAACACTAAAATACTTTACACTGTCACAATACATCAAAATTAAATTCATAATAATAATTGATACAACAAAATTTTTTAAGTAATTCTAATCAATGGTAAAATATATAATTCTTTTTAGGGATTGGAATTTTACAACAACAAAACTATGCCTCTCTGATTAAATCAACTACTATATTTTAATTAAATAACTCGTTGTATCCTGTTATAAATCATATTTGAACTTGGTTCGATTTAACTCAGATTTTTTTTATTACCTTATATAAAGTATGTAGCTTTTTCTCTATGTCTAAATATTGAACTATATCTCATTCGATTAAATAATAACTATCTTCTTCTTGCATATTCAAACCACTTAAATAAGATTTCATCAAATTTTTAACAATAGATATGGTTCAAACTTATATATTCACCTATTCTTGTTACTTATTTGAATCATACTACACTACATTTATGTTCATATTCATGTTCATCCTTAAGAGCTAACAATCAATGCATACCATGATATCATATCATCAAGAGAAACACTCCTTGCAAAACTTGCAAATATAAGTGATGGAGTGAATGCAATGAACACAAGCTGCAAAAGGGTCAAGCAAAATAATGTAAAAGAAATCAATGATAAAAAGAAGAAAAAAGACATCTTTTTCTTTATAATAGAAAATTATTCAATAAATTATAGGAGTATTTATTATCTATGATTGATACATATATTTGATCATGCGTTACATACATTACTATTTTGTCTCTTTAATTTGAAGGATAATCCAAACAGGAAGAAAATATAATTAAATTGAATCTCTGTTTTTTTTTTTTTACATTTTAAGTGCATTAGAATCAAACCATTTATTATAAACTAAAAATTTAATTATTCTATTATTTTTTTTTTCAATTAAATTTTTATACTGTTTTTAATTTTATAATTAGTTTTTTATTAATATAAATAATATTAGAATTAACTAAATATTTTTTTATAAATTAAAAATACTCATAATTAAAAACCTAATTAAATTTTTGACCACATATATTTTGAAAGAAATATTCTATTAATCATAATGTTTTTAACATAAAAATAACCTAATTCTAAAAAGTAGAGACTTAATTGAAAAAAAAATATAAAAATTTAAATAAAATTTTATAAGACTAAAGAATAATTAAACCTAAATTAAATTTAAAATTGAAACCCTAATGGCTTTGAAAATTAAATTCAGATGGCATGTTCTCTCGTACCTTGTTCAAGGATCTTCGAAAATTTTCTGAGAGAAAATTATCAAATTTATCAGATGCCATATAAACTCCCACTGCACTCACAAGTAGGACTTGAATAATTGGATTACATGCCACCGCCAATAGTTCCCAAAAACCCATTTTTTATATATAAAAAAAATTATTAATTATTTATTTGCTTCTTCTTTTTTGTGCTGATGATGATGACAATGATCTCCTTCAATTCTAATAATGTCACAGTTGCAGTCTCTGATCTTTCATGCACACTGAAAAATAATAATGTGAAAAGAGAGTTAGTGATGATATGTTAAAATTATAAATCTAAGATAAAAATTTCAAAAAATCAATTAAAAATTGCCAACAAAAAATAATAAAGTAGGATTGCTGGTTTTTTTTTTTTTTTGAAAAATCATCAGAAATTAATTCAGAAAAGGGTGTATAATTGTATGAAACCTGAAATTCAAGGTTGAAAGAGAGAAGAGTGTTTTACGATTCATGTAACGAATTCAATTGTTTACAATGGTGAGTAGTTAGATGCATCACTATTTTCGCGTTAAACTCATGGACTCAGTTTACGCCTATATATTTTTTTTCTTTTCTTTTTTTTTATAATTTATTTATAAAAATATTATTTATACATTAAATTTAATTATTAAAATTAGTCATTATATATTTATATATAAATATATATATAATTTAAATATTTAATTTATTTTTAGTATATATATATTAATAACTGACTAATAAATTATAACTCAAATCACATAATTTTTTTATACTCACTTAAAAATACTATTTTTAAAAGATGCTTAGTTAAATTAATATTTTAATTTAATTTGTATATGATTAGTAAACAAAAAAGGTCCCCAAATAATTAATATTACAATTTTATAGTAAGAAACCAAGGAATTAATGTATTGCTCATATTTTTAGTGAAGATATCACTTATCATCACTGTTTATTTGTGTGTTTTATTTGTAAATATTTTGTTTTGAATTTATAAAAAAAATTAAAATTAAAAAAAGTATTAGTTTATCTTTTATAGTAGCTAACGTACTTTCTTCTTCTTCTTTTTTTTTTTTTTTTAAATTAGTCGATCTCAAAACACCATTCATCATGTTGGAGAGACAAAATGCTACTCTTAAAGAGTAAACACTATTCATTGATATACAAAAAAAAAAAAACACACAATTCGTTGAGCTTGAAAGCATGCAAGTGTTCTAAAACGTTTAAAAAAATCCTATATATATAGAAGGAGGTGTTCTTTAATTTAATAAAATTTGAAGGTAAAAATAAAGAGAATTATTCTTTAATTAATTTAATAATATTTGAAAGAAAAAATACAACCGTGTTCAAAATTTCAATCCTAATTATTTAAGTATTATATCCTCCCAATTAATTAACAACTACTATATATATGTTGTTGTTGAATTTACACGTTATAGATAGATAGGGTTGTAACTTTTTTTTTCATGTACAACAATAATATAGGATACAATAAAAATAAAAAATGATGTTATTTGAATTATAATTTATTTTTATAATAAAAATACTATTTGTATAAAAAATATAAGGTACCATCATTTATTAGGTGACCACATACATGCATGGGTGGGTCCCAAGTCATGATAACTCATTATGCAAACATGCAAGTTGTTGATGAGAATCATAATCCCAATGAGCTAAGATTTTACTACTATGTATTTTTTACTTGTTTAGTGTGCTTTTTACTTAATTCTTTTAGAATAACAAAAATCACACAAATTTTTTAATCATAAAAATTTTAACTTAAACCAAATAAAAGAAATATATATATATATATATATATATATATATATATATATATATATATATATCTTATACGCTTTCTCAAATTTATTGGCTTTAATTTTTTCAAATTTCTCAAATGTAAAAATTTGGATTCACATAATCACATGGCCTCAGCTCCCCTTTAATTAGCATGCAATGGTTATTAGTATTGTGGTGAATTTTAGTATACAGAGCAAAATTGGTACAGATTTAAAGATTTGTTTACACCATATTTTCTAAAGTCACACTTTAAACCGTAACTCATCACAAAGAAAAGCGTCACCTAATGGAAAAAAGTAAATTAGAAGATTTAAGAGAAGAAATAATCAAGTTATCAAAATTAATAGATCAAAAATTAATGATTTTAACTAATATTAACTGTAATGACACCGAATTCTTAAAATCAATACAAAATGATTTTTTTCAAAATCTTTATTTTACTATAAGTTTTATTGAAGGACTTCAAAAACCTGAAAAAACTTATTTTTCACACGGAATTTCTAAGAAATGTTACCATGGAAATGATTCCCCACATCTTTATCATACTTTTAACCCACAATTAAATTCTATAGTAGATATGCTTGAAGAAATATTAGTATCCATAAAATTTCAAAGAAATAAAGAAAAAGAGAATCCCAAAGAAGAAAAATTTCAAAATATAATCAACATAACAGATCTAAAAGTAAAACCACCACTAAAATTATGAATATTGAAGAAAAATTAGAAGAAGTTACAATGTTTTTTAAACAATTAAAAATGGCTCAAGAAAATAATATTATGAACAAGGATTTCAAATAGAAGAAGAATTAGTAAATTCTGAAAATATAGAAAATGAAGAACACATCCTAGATTATTCAAGTGACGAAGAACCAGCAATTCCAATACAAGTAAAAAATGAAGCTGGAACATCGAAAGATAACCAATCTCAATATAAATGGGAAACAGGTTTTGATAATTATGCTTTTAAAAAAGGGTTTATAAATAAAGATTCAAAATATACAAAAATACCATCAAAATACATTCCTAAAATCCAGGAAATAGAAGGAGAAAGAATGCTTGATTTAGACTGTAAAAAGAATGAAAAAGAAATTTTCGAAAATTGGTTGAATTCCTTTTTATTAGAAGCTTTTACTAATCCAAAGCTTAGTGAATTGTCTGGAAGATATATTTGGAATTACATAGGATTTCATACTAAAGGAACTATAAGAGATTATATGACATCAATAGAAAACCAAATAATAGAAGATTTAGCAACAAAAACAACAGCTTATGATAAGATATTATATATAATGATGATTCTATATAAAGAATTTTTTGAAAAAAATATTATAGATCATAAACAAGAAGTCTATGATAAGGAATATCAAGAAGCAAAAAACCATTTAGCTAATATCCAGATATATGATCTATGTAATGTGGAATCTTATATATGTGAATATAGAATACATTATTACAAATTAAAAGAAGAAGATAAAAATCATTATCTTAGTATGTATATAACAAAACTTCCATATCCTGCTAATGAATTTATAATGGGAAGATTTATAAGAGAAATAAATAGAGGGACAATTGAAAATAATTTTGGTGGAGCAACCGCTGCAATAAGAGAGGAAATAAAAGAACGTTGTATGCAAGAAGCTACTCAAAAAAGATTTGCAAATATAATTAGAATTTGCTGTCAGGATAATGAAGAGATACCCCAAAAATATGGGCTTAATAAAAATTTTCAGAGAAAAAGAAAATATCAATTTAGAAAAAGAAAATACTATCCAAACTGGAGAAAAAAGAGGTATTTTAGAACAAGAAATAACAATAAAAACAAAAGGCAAAAAAGTGACTATTGCCCAAATAAAAAAGAAAACTGTAAGTGTTGGTATTGCCAAGAAGAAGGACACTTTGCAAATGAATGTCCGAAAAAGAAGGATAAAAAAGATCTTACTAAACAAATAGAAATTGCTAAGTCTTGTTTTATGGAACCTTTAGAGGAATCTGATGATAACCTAGACTATATTTTTGAATATGTCTCAGAAACAGACTCAGAGACTGAGTAATAATGCCACATTTATTACTATAAAAATAACAGAAAAATTTATAAATGCTTTTATAGATTCTGGAGCAACACAATGCTTTGCTAGTTCAAATATAAAACTTGATTGGAAAAAATTAAAGAAACCATTAAGAGTTAGAATAGCTGACAAATCAATACATAAAATTGACCAAAAAACAGAGATGACTGAAATTTTTATTCAAAATTATAGGTTCATTGTTCCATCTATATATATGTTAGATTCTGGAATGGATTTTATCATAGGAAATAACTTTTTAAAACTATATCATCCATTCATTCAATAATTAACATATATAGTTTTAAAAGCTCCACACGATTCTTTAATAAATCAAAAATCAAAACGTATAAAAATACCAACTACTACTATAGATAAGATCTTAAAATTTAAAATATTTTCTATATTAGAAACATGTTATTTAAATTTATACTTTCAGATAAACATTCCAAAAAATAATCTTGAAATAAAGATAGAGAAACTTTTGGATGAAATTTGTGCTGAAAATCCTTTAGATATTAAAAATACAAATAACGAATTAGTAAGCATTAAATTAAAAGATCCTACAAAAGAGATAAATGTTCCAAATAAAATTCCTTATTCCGCAAGAGGTAGAGAAGAGTTCTCTTTAGAATGTAGAGATCTTTTGGAAAAAGGAATTATAAGATTAAGTAAAAGTCCTCATGCGGCTCCAGCCTTTTATGTCGAAAACAATAATGAAATTAAAAGGGGAAAACGAAGAATGGTTATTAACTATAAGAAGATGAATGAAGCAACTATTGGTGATGCTCATAAACTTCCAAGAAAAGATTCTATTTTAGAAAAGATAAAAGGAGCAACTTGGTTTTCATCTCTTGATGCAAAATCAGGATATTGGCAACTTCATTTAGACGAAGAAACAAAGAAATTAACTGCTTTTACTTGCCCAACAAAAGAATCAACAAGTGTGTTACTCTATGAATGGAATGTATTACCATTCGGATTAAAACAAGCTCCAGGTATTTATCAAAGATTTATGGAAGAAAATCTAAAAGAATTAAATGAATTTATTTTAGTGTACATTGATGATATACTAATTTTTACAAAACAGGATAAAGAAGATCATCTTCAAAAATTATTAATAGTTTTAGAAAGATGTAAAGAAAAAGGACTAGTTCTTAGCAAAAAGAAAGCAAGAATAGCAAAACAAGAAATAGAGTTTCTTGGATTAATTCTATCCACTCAAGGAAAGCTAAAACTTCAGCCAAATGTCCTAGAAAAGGTAAATTTATTTCCTAATAAAATAGAAGATAGAAAACAATTACAAAGATTTTTAGGATGTATAAATTATATTTCTGATCAAGGATTTTTAAAGAATATAACAGAATACACTAAAAGCTTATTTCCAAAAATAAGTACTAAAAAAGAATGGAAATGGGATGAAAAAGACAGTATGCAAATTCAAAGGATTAAAGAATTATGTGAAAAACTTCCAGAACTTTATATTCCAGAAGAAAATGACTACTTAATAGTAGAAACAAATGCTTCAGACATAACCTGGTCAGGATGTCTAAAAGCTAAGAAAGCTATAAAAAGGTTGGAACAAGAAAAAGAATCACTAGATTCTAAATATTCCCCAAAGGAATTACTTTGCAGGTATATTTCAGGGACTTTTACTCTAACAGAACGGAGATATACCACTCATGAAAAGGAAACTCTAGCAGCAATTAAATCTCTTAAGAAATGGAAAATTGATTTACTATCCAGAGAATTTACATTAAGAACAGATTCAAGTTATCTAACAGGTTTCATACGATATAATTTAAAAGTTGATTATAATCATGGACGATTGGTAAGATGACAATTATTTTTGTTACAATATCCAATAAAAATTGAATATATTAAGGGTGACAAAAATGTTATTGCAGATACATTAACAAGAGAATGGAGTTCGTCTACAACGCATTAGATCAAGAAATTCAGAAATACGAACAAGAACTTGAAAAATGCAAGCATTGTCAGCAAATAAGGACACAGATCCAATCCCTCAAGAACGTCATCAAAGCAATGAAATCAACACAACAACCAAAACCATTAGAGTTCAGCCAGCTAAGCGTGGTGGGCAAATCAGGTGAAGAAAAAATTCCAGAAAATAAAACAATTGCTGAAATTATCAAAAAATTCACCCAAGATAAAAAATATTATGTAATTTATAATGGCCCCATGAAAGGAGTATATGATGCTTGGAAAAAAGCAGCACCATTTACACATCAATCAAGGATAATTCATAAAGGAGGATTTTTAACACTGGAAGAAGCAAAGGAATCTTTCAGGAAATATGAAGCTCTTCATCCAGAGCAAACCCTAAAAAGAGCAGATAAAGCTCCAATTCAAACCCAGAGAACAGGAATAATAAGAAACATTCCTACAAGGGCTGGAATCAAGGAAAAGAAAAGGGTCTGTAGATCAAATCTCAGAGAAATCCTTAACATAGTCCTAAATTGGACTGAAGAAAAAAGGACAATCTTGGGATATTATCCTATTGCCAAAGAACAGCTAACAAAGCTGGTTATATTTTCAGATGCTTCCCCATCTGACACCTATCAGTTTTTCCAGTATGGATTAATTGATACAATTTTAATTTTTAATGATTTGAAAATTATTAGTGAGTTTCCTGCAGGATTCATTGATGCAGTAAAGAGATTTAAAAATATGATTGACAACGTAAATCCAAGGGATATATCCCTAAAATTTACGAATAGTCAATCTATTTTTAATGAAGAAGAAGAATGCTTGGTTCCAGCACATCAAGTAATCTTCATATCCGTCTTCCCAGGAAATTTTTAACCAATTGATCAAGTTTAAGATTTAACAATCTACAGTCATGAAGGAAGACTAGCCAGCACACTAGCAAGGGTCTTCGAAAGAACTCAAAAGATAACAAGGGAATCTCACACAAGAATCAATTATAAAAGCAGAAATACTTTGCTTGTGTCCAGTAAAAGGAATGAAATTGAAGAAAGAGAGATGAGACTCTTAGTGGAATTTGAATCAGCATTCTACAACTTATCTGGACTCTTAGAAAAGCTCCCCGAAGGGATAAAGAGGAATCTCTGCTATTTGATAAAAGATAGAGAAGACCACAAGTGCCAGCTATGTGTCTCAGAGTTATCTGAAGAAAGCAATAATGAAACGGAATCAACCCACATGATAAAGGAAGGAGACAACGCATCTGAAGGCCACATAATGAAAGAGGAGGACAGCACATCTGAAGCATCTCTCAACATTATTGCATAATGACGTAAGCACTTAGGTCATAGAGCACCAACAATGTAGCTGGTGCAAGATAATAAACAATGACGTAAGCAATGACGTCATAAGAAAAGTAAGGATGGGAATTGTCCATCAGACCCAACCATTATAAATAGGTTGCTTAGGCAATTGTAGAAATCATCAAACCATAGAAAGCAGGAGGCTAAGAGTACTCATATGCTAGGAGAGCAAGGAGGAAGCTGCCGAGGCGATTCTATAGTTTGAAGAAGAATTCCCTTAGGAAAAACCAATTCTAAACTCCCCTCTGGAGTTAGTATCTACAATCTCCCCTCTGGAGATAAAAACATCTTATGTAAAATATACTAAATAAAGGAAGTTTTTTTTCTCCAGAAAGGTACGCCTTTATCCTAATTTCTTAGTTATGAATTATTTAGAAAGCTTAGAATTAACAGAAGAATCTGATTATTATAGATTAACTACTTTATTAGATAATGAAAAACAGACTGTTCTAAAAACAGAATTAAATCTCAAATCAAATGAAAATTTCAATAAACAAAATCTTTTAAAAGAAGTTTTTAATAGAAAAAATATAATATACTATGAAAAAATTCAACTTGAAGCCCCTATAAAGATAAAATCTGCCAATGGAGAACTTGAAATAGCTTTGATAAATGATGAAGAATTGAGTAAACAGATTGAGAAAATTAAGGATCAACAAAAAAGATCTAAAATTGGATGGATTCATATTAGTACTATACAAGTTTTAATCAAATCTACATATATGAAAGGAATTAATTCACCAATAAGCTTAGCAATCTGTGATAAAAGAATTACTGATGATCCAATAGATCAAATAATTGGAATTGTTCATGGAAACTTGGCAAACGTAAATGTTAAATTCAATGCCCATCTTGGATATGCTATACCTTTATCAACTGAAAACCTTGGAAGATCTATAAGTTTGGCTTATAAATTTCATAGAAAGAATCTAATGGAACAAGACGATGAACCTTTTTCAATTACATATGCAATAAATTATGCTTTAACAAATAGCCATCATAGTATAATATTTAAAAACAGAGAAAGAATTTATGTTGATGAATTATTTCAGAAAATTGTAAAAACAGAAATACCAAAATATAAAGTTATTGAAAGCCCAATTCTATTATTAAAAGAACCATCAGAAAAATTAGTTTCATCGAATTTTCAAATAAGAGAATCTAAAATTAATAGCCCTTTAAGTTTATCCAAGTTAAAGATTAAAGAAGAAAATTCTAAAATAAAAGAATTAACAAAGAAGGTCGAAAAATTAAATGAAACTCTAAACATTAAATTATGACAATAAATAAAGAAAAAATATATGTAACTTATCAAGACAAGAAACAAGAGCTCTTTGAAAGAGAAAGTCGGTTGAATTATTTACAGTTTTCTGAAATAAATCAAAGAGCATTTGAAGCTCTAAAAATAATTTATGACAAGTTAAAAAGAGAAGTCGAAGAACTAGAAAAATTAATAGAATCTCTAGAAAATAGTGATGAATCGATGATAGAATTTGCAGAAATTCTAAGATAAATAATGAAGCATACAAAGATTGAAAGACCAGAAAATAAAATAAATAGGAAAAGAGCGAAAAAATTAAAAAGTAAAATAAAGGAGTATAAAAGGAAATTAAATAATCTTCAGATCGAAATTGATGACCTTATAATAAAAAGGATAGAAATAAGAATAAATATAAACAAGTTGGAGTTAAACTTAAAAAATTTATAAATGCCTGAAAAATCATATTATGACTTAAAAGAATTAAGGCTGTTAAAAGAAAAAATGGAAAATGAAGTTGAAAAATTAAAAAGATATTTAAAAACAACAGAAAGTGAAGAAACAAAAGAAGTTTTTGAGGATTTAAGAAATTATATTAAAGAAAAAGACAAACAGATAAAAGATTTTATATACAACAATTCATGCAAAAAAGAATATTATAAACTAAAACAAGATTGAAAAATCAGAATTATAAATACTAGTAATACGGTCAATACTTTTTATTATGAATTGGCAAATTATTCAAAGAGTTAATAGAAATTTCGAAAAAGAAATTAAAAAAAAAAGACGACTTTAAAAATTGGTATCAGAGCTAAGTTAACGATTAAGGGTAATACTTTTAATGACACGCTTTTTCAGTCACAAAAGACAAAAATCTGTACACTAGATGGTCCCTAGTATTGTTTACGTATTCAATAAAAACTCTATTATATGAAAGTGAACACAACCTGAGATTGTGAATATGAATATCTATGATGGTCCTAGAAGAAAATTTGTCTTATTGATTAATAATTATAATAAGAATGCTTCAAAGATATATATCGACAACACTTTGGACCTACAAGTCGGTGATACATAATTAATTGGTTCCAACTTCTATGTCCTGCGCGTTCTTTAATTTGTCTTTACCCTCTTTTTCTTCCTTTTTTTTCTATATGGAATTTCCAAGATTATTTTTACTTAAAAAAGCAGAATAAAAGTAAAAACTATCATATTGTTTTATTTTTTTATGCTTAAAACCATTTTTTTATTCACGATTTATGTTCATTTTGTCGACAAGATTTCTTTTCGCTTTTTTTTACTACGATTTAGAATTTAACTATGAATCATTGTTTCTATTCAGGTTTTATGTTTTTTTTTAAATTAATATAAAAACAACTATTTACATAAAATTAAGAGAATAAAATGTTATATTTTCTCATTTAAAATAATCTGATAGTTTTTATTTTTATTTGATTTTTTTAAGTAAATTACCCAAATTTACATGTTAACTTTTTCATATGATTTTTGTATGCATACATAATTTGTTTTTAATTTCTTTATTTTTCTAATACTACATATGTATTATTTAGGGAAAATTAATCCTAAAGAACAGGAATAGGAGCTAATTAATATTATTAATAAAAGGACTAATTATATCAAAATTATCTAAAAAGATTAGAACATAAATGAAATATATTTTTGAATATTAGTTTAGTTTTATTTTTTGTGTGAATAATTTTATCATTATTTTGAATATTTATCAATAAAAATGTTTTTTTCTCACTTTTTAATAAAACTCGAATTATGATAATGTTTTTTTTTGTTTTTGAATCTCCAACATTTACTTAAGCGGACGAGTGAGTTAACTCCTCGACCAACCAAATTGGTTTCGAATTATGATAATATGATCATTGTGTTTGAGTGGTTCCACCTATTAAATTGTTTGTAGCATTATGTGTAGGAATTTGTGTTTTTGTGTTTTTTTTTCTTCCTTTGGACGTGGATTTTTATTGTGTTTGAACATGTCTTGATGCATTATTAGATTGATTTCTACTTGGGTTGTCACCTTGGAAGTTGCAGGTCCACTTGTTTGACTTTTATAGTCAACAGAGTCATGGTTCATTTTCATTTAGAGGTGGGTCGTTTCGATATTTTTTTCTTTTTCATTGTCTTAGTTATTTTTTCTCTAGAGTATATATAGTTATATACTAAACAAATGCAATATATTTAAAACTTATTACATTTTGTATTTTGGATGTGTGTGTGGATTAAATTTAGATTTTTAGCCTATGTTTTGGTGTTTTAGATTTAATGGTTTATAAAATATTGAATTGCAATTAGATTATATAAGTTGAATTGGATTAAGATTTTTGGACTGAAAGCAAAGTACACCACTTAAATGATTAATTTATTTATGACCTAAAATTTAAAATGGCTATTGAGGGTGATGTTTTGTGGAAATAAAACATATTTATGATTTTATTATCCCAAGTGTATGGTCAAATGTTAACACTCAACATAACATAATAATATCAAAGAAAGGAAGTTGGGAATCAATTTGGGTTAGTAGACAACTCGTCTATTTAAATAAGTGTTAGATTTTATCTTATGTATATAATAATTTATTAACCAAAAATAAATTTTTAAATAAAAATTAAATTTGTGACGAATTAATATTTGTGGCAGATTGAGGATACTTGAGAGAAAAAAAAAGGAAGGTGGGTCCAATTAATGAGAAATGGGAAAGAATTAAGAAAGTAGGAAACCAACCACTAACCGGGAATCAAGCCTGAATTATCAATCATTATTAAAATAAATAAATAATAATAAAACCAGAGACAGAAAAAAAGAGATTGATTGAATATTATTGCTTCCTTTGCGCACAAATTTGAGGTCAAATTGCTACAATCAGAAAATATTAGTTTCTAGCTACTACTTACTACTAATTAGTAATTAGTTCTAATTTCTACTAATTTAATATTTTATTTTAGTATTAATGGCTTTAACTTTTAATATAAGGTGATTATAAATATAATAACTTAAATAATTTTTATAATATGATTGCACATATATAAGATATATATTTGTTACCATATCATATTATTTGATAAATAACAACTAATATACTCATGAATTTGAATTTTAGAAATACAATTGATGATAGCAAAAAGTGACAAATAAAGTGCCAAAAGTGTATGTTAATAGTTAATACTATAAATTGGGAACAAAATTAAGTGCACCTAAACAAGTAGCAAAAAGAGAATGTAACCGTATAAATTTGCATTTGATCATGAATTCTTTGAATTTAAGTCTGATAGTGACCACATTGGACTGCAATCTCAGAACTTATGTTTTTTAATGAAGTATCTAATGTGAACAAAAGCTAGCATAATCTTAGGTAATTATTACTTTCCTTAATTGCAAAATGCAAATATAATCACAATAACCTATTATTTTTATCTAGAGTATCTACTATCTATTGCAAATAGAGATTATTTATCGAAAATATTTAATAATAAAAAAATTAGTTAAAATCTGTCAAAATTTATTTTATTTAGTATTTATATTAATTATTATAGTAATTAATAAATATTAAATAAGACAAGTTCTAATTTTTTTATTTTCTCAATATTACTGATTATTCATGTTGTATTTTTTTTATGAAATAAGTAATTGAATAAAAAAGGGAACAAGTGATTAATTTAATCTCTTAATTGGCATTCTCTTAAAGAAATGGCAACCAAATTCTTCTTTAATATTTTTAAAACATAAATCGTAATGGTAATCCTTCGTTACAACTATGCCAGTGAATCAGAGAGAATCTAGCTCAATGAATAAATAACTCCATAGGCATAAATAAATAAGGAGAAAAAACATTACGTTATAATATAATAATATTAATGATATAAATGTTAATACATTGATTATATTCTTTTCAATAGTATTTTACTATTTTCCTACTCAGTAGATTATTATCACTTGATTCGATAAAATTTTTGAAAAAATATTTGTATTGTTTTAAAGTATAAATTTTTTATTCTTTATTTAATAAATAAAAAAATTACACGTTTATACTTACAATTTTCTACAACAGAGGAATTTTTTGAAATTATATAAAATATAATTTTTTAAAATTAGTTTGTACTTATTAAAATTTTAAAAAGTATAATATAATTTATATATTAATTAAATTTTAAATTTAATTTTTATATTTATGTTTATTATGATTTTTTTAGTTTTAAAAATTATTTTATTAAATACAATTATAATGATTATGTTTATTAAAAATTATTTTTAATTTAATTTTATTAAATACAGATACTACAATAATTTTTAAAAAATTCTTTTAAAAAATAACTTTTCTTAAATTATTTTTAAAAATAAAAATTTTACTAAATATACATTCAAACTTTATATAAAAATTTATTGGTCAATAAATTATTATCTACCCAAAATAAAATTTAAAACGTGAGCACTTATTAGTCAACCTAAATGGATTAAAAATATTAATATATAACAAATGAATGTCATAAACCATGACAAGAGGCAGAATAGAACTTCAGAAAATATATAAAATAATTTTTTTTCAACTCTTAACAAAAAAATGGTGCTTCAATTCAATCCATGAGCTGCTTTCAATGCCAGCAACTTTCTGAGCACAATCAGAAGCCATAGTTACACATTGCTTCTCTCTCTCTCTCTCTCTCTCTCTCTCCAGCTACCAGTAAATGAACGCGCTTTTGATTCTGAAGTCTGAACATTGGTGCTTCTTGTAATCTTTCTTCACCTTCAATTTCTGAAGAAACCAATCACACTATTTATTAAAGTTGCAATCTTTTTCCTTTTCCACAAAACCCCAACATAATTTTTCTCAACCTTGGTCAACCTGTTATTCTTCTTTTCTCAGTGCTCCTTTCTTTCCGGGAGAATTGTAACTGCTTCTGTAATTTGTCATAAATGCATGCCTCAAAGTGCAAAATGCAGTTTTTTATGATCATCAGCATAGCGTGTAGTTTGTTATGGAATGGTGTAATGGCGTCAAGTGATAGCAGTGGGACTGGGAGTGAACTTGATCAAACACCAACTTGGGCTGTGGCTGGTGTCTGCACTGTCTTCATCTTAATTTCCATTGTTCTTGAGAAGGGTCTTCACAAAGTTGGAACGGTACTAATTGCTCACCATCAAATTCAAACCTTTTTATCTCTTTAATTTGATTTAATTTCTCAAAATTATGAAATATGGTCAATTATTATGATTTTGTAGCTGGAAAATTTTGTCATGATAATGTAACATTGTTTGTACTTTCAATTTTGTTGCTGAGGAAAATGAAGAATTGTGTTAGTTGATCTTAATTTTCTGGTTGTTAGTTTCAATGTGAGACTGTTTGACCAAGGACAATGTGTCATTAGTGTAATTTTCATTTTTGTTTCTTCCAAATTTTGTAAAAAAGATATTTGTGATTTTCTTGTGTACTGTATCCCTAACTGGCTGAAATTTTCCAGTGGCTAAATGATAGGCACAAGAGGGCTCTGCTTGAAGCTCTTGAGAAAGTCAAAGCTGGTAAGAATTTTTCCAAGCAATTATTTCTTATGAACTTCTGAATTATGATGCTTATCACTGTAACTTGGAAAATCAGTTTGAATATTCTTGACTTACTTTTAGTACATGTTGATATTAATGTTTAATAAATAATTACCACATGTTTTCTTCTGTTTTAAATCTCTGTTTTTTTGCAGAGTTGATGGTTCTAGGCTTCATTTCTCTGCTTTTGACATTCGGGCAGAGTTACATTGTTAGAATTTGTATTCCTGGCAGTGCCGCGGACAAACTGTTGCCATGTAAATATGCAGGTAGCGGCGATGAGAGTAGCGGCAAAGATCAAATTCATAGGAAACTTCTATCAGAAGAT
Source organism: Arachis stenosperma (assembly GCF_014773155.1). Lineage (NCBI taxonomy): Eukaryota > Viridiplantae > Streptophyta > Magnoliopsida > Fabales > Fabaceae > Arachis > Arachis stenosperma. The sequence continues at coordinate 13,269,949 of NC_080377.1, forward strand.
GGAGTTTATAAATGCAAGGAGGTAACTAATGTTTCTATGCTTAAATTTCCATGTTCTTATGTCAAGAGGATCTTAAAGGTTTTTCTTGCAGCTAAAGTTATATCTTTTGACCATGATAATTTCCAAACCTTTTGCAAGTTTATATTTGAAAAGAGAAAAATAAAATGATGGCACAGTGTGCGACATACTTGGATATTTACTCTTTCAAAGTGCCATCTTTATCTGTTGATTGCCATTTGCCAAAGCGATTTTTCCCTCTATTATGGGGGGTTTCAAGTTTTGATTTTTGGTTGATATGCTTTCATCAAAACAACTCTTTGCTATCAACCTCTTATTGTTTTCAAAAACACGATCAAAGGTTGCTGTTACTTACTTACCTATAGTAATTTTAACATTATCTACTAATTGCTAATTATAGGGATACGCGCCGCTTATATCAAGCAATGGGTTGCACCAGTTACACATCCTCATATTCTTCTTGGCAGTTCTTCATGTGCTTTACAGTGCTGTCACAATGCTTCTTGGGAGACTGAAGGTCTGCATTTCCCTTTTTCATTGAATACTTAAAAAGTTATTTTTCCATATATATCCATTCTAAGCATATTAAATCGATGCCCGTAAGTATAAAATTTTCGTTGTGCTTTGAAAGAATAGGAGGAAATTAGTAGATCTAGTTTAACTTTTAGATATTTTGTCCTAAATCTCTATCCTAAGATGTCAGTTGCAAGTAGTAAAAAATTTCTTTTCTGCAGATACGCGGGTGGAAGGCATGGGAGGCAGAGACTTCATCTCATGGCTATGAGTTTGCTACTGGTATGGTGGATAATGATGCACTAAGTATTTATCTTTTTTTGCATTGCAAAAAGTGACAAATTCTTAGGCTTCTAAGTTTATGAATTTTACTTTGAAATTGTGCTGCATGCAATCTCATTCATATGTTGCATATTTGTGTGTAGATGCTTCGAGATTCCGGCTAACTCATGAAACATCGTTTGTGAAAGCCCATGCAACTTTTTGGACTAGAAATCCCGTCTTCTTCTATATCGTAAGATCTTTTCTTTAGCTAATCTTCCACATTTTCTGGTTTTTTCTTTTTTTCTCTTCTTGAGATAGAGGATATGATTTTATGAACAAGATAGAGGCATGTCAACACCCGGTACTTGTTGGACCATCCTATGCAAATTATTAGAAGTAAACGAGGGCATACTTGAGTCATAGCTCAAATGACTTGAATATTAATTATTTCATTGCTTGATTTTCTTGTGCTCTTTTTAAATTGATGTTGTGTACCATTTCTTTTGTTTTGCCAATTGCAGGGTTGCTTCTTTAGGCAGTTTTATAGGTCTGTGGGTAAAGCTGACTACCTAGCTCTTCGCAATGGTTTTATCAGTGTGAGTCCTTGATAAGATATGCCTTATGATATTATTTTTCCCCGATTAGAACTGGCTTAAACCCAAGACGGGTAAGCAAATTATAAAGATCACAACCGAGTTAGAATACACGGTTCACACTGCATCGAATCCTATCCATTCCTGGATACCATTTTCCTCCTCACAAGATGTTAAGATTCATGGTTATTCAGTGGAAATAATAGAGTAACTAGAAGAAAGAGAGAGAGATAATATATTACTCTTGGAAAGTAATTAGATTCCACTTTACTCATTCATTCCCTTTCCCTCTAAGATCCCAACTAGCATCACAACCGTAATATCGAATTCACCTTCGCTGTTTGCCTGTGCATTATGTGTAGGTCCATATGGCTCCTGGAAGTAAATTTGACTTCCAAAAGTATATCAAAAGATCCTTGGAGGATGACTTCAAGATAGTTGTTGGAGTCAGGTAATATTCTCTTACAAAAGCATTCATGCGAGTATATTCTGTATGGTTTTTAAACCATTATAACTTGTTTATTTTATTAATGACAGTCCTGTCCTCTGGGCGTCATTCGTCATTTTTCTACTACTAAATATTAATGGTGAGAAATTATTTTCTTATTGGAGTCTTTTAGTATCTACAGTTTTGCTGTCGATAATTCGACTAACAAACTAAAGGTAATTTTTATATTATTTGCAGGATGGCATGCTATGTTTTGGGCATCCTTAATTCCTGTCGTGGTGAGTATTTTGTTTTTTTATATATATAGTATGCACAATCATAGGTTTGCTGAGATATACAATTATAAATATTTAATTTGTTGCAGATAATTTTGGCTGTTGGAACAAAACTTCAAGCCACATTAGCAAATATGGCTATAGAAATCACAGAAAAGCATGCTGTTGTCCAAGGGATTCCTCTTGTTCAGGGCTCTGACCAATATTTTTGGTTCGGTCGGCCTCAGTTAGTTCTTCATCTTATTCACTTTGCTTTGTTCCAGGTATTTCATTGGTTCCCTTTTTGTACAATCCAGAACTAATATTTTGCATATCCAAAAAAGTCATGTATAAATTATTAAGACTTGAAGTTGGAAGTTTCAAAGATAAGGAAGATTATGTGTGTTACCTTGAAAAATCTTGTGTGTAAGCATGCAGATTTTGTTCTTTTGAATCTTGATATACACCTGCAGAACAAATAATTTCCGTTGTAACTTCGAATTCGAGTTTTCATGCTGTTTAACTTATTGAATGGATTAAGATATTACCATTTATACTAGCAAGAACAATATAGATATTTGTTTTAGGATGCTTTGGAATTTTCAATCTGTTTATCAATAACTAACTGATTTTATTTCACTTCACTTGCAGAATGCATTCCAAATAACATATTTCTTGTGGATATGGGTATTGAACCTACCTCCTTACGCCTTAACCTTGAATAATAATTCTTTGATATTATGTTAAAACAGTTGAGTAATCGATGATTCTTGCTTTGTTTGCAGTACACTTTTGGGTTTAGAAACTGTTTTCATGCTGACTTCAAACTTGCAATACTTAAAGTAGTTTTAGGGTAAGTGTTAACACCTAAATCTCTCTTTTCGCAGTAAAGTCACAAATCAACATGATTATGCTATGCATCATTTATCAAAGAATTGCAATGGTTCAAATTTGGTGTATAATTCAAGTCTATACTAATGAATTACCTTAGTGCCCCAAGTTGAACCTTGTGCATCTAAGATATTGACATAAAAAAATGCATGATATACATCAAAGTTGCATTTCATACCATAAACTAATTCCATGAATTCTTGTGTGGCTTGAAGGCTTGGAGTGCTATGCCTATGCAGTTATATCACGCTTCCATTATACGCTCTCGTTACTCAGGTATTACATGCTTCTGCTTGATGATTTTCTACTGTTTTATCTAATAGAAACACTCTCATGCAAGATTTTCCCGGGGTCAAGATCGACGGTTTGTTTGTTCGAAACAAACAACTTATATGGGTGTGGATGGGAAAATTTCTTATTGATAAAATGACTTCGTTCCAATTTGATTTCTAATGCCATAATCATGACAAACACTAGTTGTTTTTTATTCTTTTTAAGTTACTATTTAGATTTTTCAATTTAGAATGAGTCAATACTATTAGAGTTTAATTTTAATGCACTGACAGTGTAAAGGTGTAAAGCGCTTTACACAGTCGTGCAATCACATCCATTCGTTTGGATGACCATTCACGTGGTCAATGTGAAAAGGTAGTTATCTTTACGGTGAAAACTCAGGTGCAGTCAACTTCCGTGAAGTTGATACTTGAGAACCGTTAAATAATTTGACTGGTTGGCTTCATCTAACGGCTCTCAGTTATCAACTTCATATGAAGTTGACTGCACCTGAATTTCCACCTGTTTTTACTGATATGACATTACGTAATTGGATGCACGTATAAAACTACTTTACACTAGGCGTGCATCAAAATCAAATTCATACTACTATTTAGATTTCTATTTCATTTGTTTCGTTTTATTTGTCACTGTCACTTGTAGATGGGCTCAACAATGAAAAGATCAATATTTGATGAACAAACATCTAAGGCGCTGAAGAAATGGCACATGGCTGTGAAAAAGAAGCATGGAGAGAGGCTAGGGAAGTCGAAGGCGCGAACCTTGGACGACGGAAGCACCATTGGTTCGACGGTGCATTCTTCAGGACCAATGCTACACCGCTTCAAAACCACCGGCCACTCGACACGGCACACTTCATCCTATGAGGACCATGATGATGACGAAGATTATCAATCTGAGACTGAATTGTCTCCCATTACTCCAAGATCAAGCTTGATAGTGAGAGTGGATAATGGTGACCAGCAAGAAGAAATAGCAAGAGAAAATAGGCACCCCACTGTGGGAGAACAAACCAATAATGGTTTTGGAGGTTAATCTATTAATCTCCCTTCCCTCCTTTAATTTTTTTAAACATATTTATACATCGGCGAAAACTCCGTACAGTTGTCTTGATGCGAAGTTAGTTGAAAACTGTTAGATGATTCGACATGTTTGACTAAATTATTATCTAACCAGTTTCAACTATCAACTTCACGTGAAAACAACTATACGTGAATTTTCACCTTATATTATCTCTTTGTAGATAGGAATATATAATTCACTTTTGTATATTGTAATATATTTTTAGTCTTTTGAATTTGTGGATAGAACATCAAAATGTGAAATAATCTATCCTTCACAGTGAAATAGTTAAAAATCAAAGAACCAGTCATTTACATATCCAACTATGATAATTATCTTCTATAAATGATTTATTAAAATCCCAGTTACTATCTTAAATACACATCCACTTAGGCATCAATGTATGTTAACCTTTGCTGTTATGTATCTTTGGTCATCACATTAAAGTAGCGTTTGATTTTTTGTCCGTGAAAATTCACGTATAGTTGACTTTTTGTGAAGTTGATACTTGAAAATGGTAAGATAATAATTTAGTCAAATATATCAAATCATTTAACAATTTTTAACTAGCGATTTTATATGAAAATAACTATACATGAGTTTTCATCTTTTTGTCGGTCAAATAAACTCTTATTATAATATTCATCATTGTTATATAATATTATAAACAAATAATAATAATAATAATGCTCTTGTGCTCATCTATGAATATCTTATGAATCTGTTCCAATGACACAGTAATGAAAAGTGAACAAGGAGGGAACTTTTCATGATGAAAATATCACCTAGGTCTATATATGTTAGAATTAAAAGGTGAATTGACATGAGATATTTTCTTTTTTATATTCTTTTCTTCTTTTTTTTTTTTTTGGAGGATTGGTGACATTAGATATTTGTTTTTGTTGTTAAGAGGACATGAGATATTTGTGTTTGAAGATAATGACGTTGGGTTTGATTAAAATCGACTAATCATCCTTAAAAATATAAAATTAAAAATCAAAACCATGACACGTAAGAAACTTTTAGTGTTCAAAGTACCTAGGAATAATGCTTTTGCAAATTTCTTATTATTTTTATATTAAATTACTGCCATCTAAATCTCAACTCTCATTATCTGAAATCTAAAAGATTCTCCTCAACCGAAGAAGTGAAATCTCAATAAGGAGTAAAATTTTTTTAAGAAAAAAGTTATTTTAATTTCAATACTTAAATTCCAAAATTTTTAACTAAGTGCTTTTTTTCTTTTTAAGCTTAAAATAAAATTTGAACTCTCAATTTCTTAAAATTATTCATATGGTTACTTTTATAAATAAATACCAAGATGTCTACATTATTACATTTATGGATAAATAACACACACATTAAATATACTTGGCGATTGAGTTGAACAAAAATTTCATATAAAACTTCTTGTAGAATAATACAAAACAAAAGACAAGGAAAATACATATAACTTTGATATATATATATATATATATATATATATATATATATATACTCATTTTCTTAATTATTCTTTTAATTTTTTATCTTTTTAATATTTTTAAAAGTAACACATATAAATTTTTACTCACTTAAATATTTAAAAAGTAATTAAAAGGATGAATAATTAATACTCCTAAGTCCTAAGTATTACTCAGCGTATAAAACTAGGTCAAATATATGAAATTTAAGATCAAATTTTTCTATTGTTAATGTACCAAAACTGATTATCACTTTGCAAGCAGGACCATTTTTTTCCCTTTTGAATTCTTTAATTTGTTTTATTGTTTCTTTTTCTTTTTACGTATGAATTAAGAAGGACCACCTTAAATCATAACACGTATATTTAGTTATTTACATCTCAAGATGTTATAGGTTTTGCATCCTTTTGACTCAGCTGAAAAGGATACATATATTCTAGTCTGATTTTATGCAAGTTCCCTTGAATTTATTAGTTTGCAATAATAATTTGATGAATAACACAAACAAACAAAGAAATAAGAGAAAGCAAATATAAATGCAAACTACTATATATATATATATATATGGCCAGTTCTCTGGTGGCACAAGAAATAGTGCCTAGTGGTGGCTAATTGTTGACCCACCAATAAATATGTGACACCTAGCAAAAAAAATTATAAAAGGAAGCTTGTTTAGTTAGTGCTAAAAATGATAAAATTTGTTTAATTGAGTTCTCTTGTTCTTTTTTCTTTTTTGTTCTTTAGACGTGGATAGTAGATTACCAAATTTACATTTTATAACACATGTCTTGAAGAAAGAAAAAAGAAAAGGAAAATCCAATTTACAAGGAAGAGAAAAATAAAACAGAAAAAGAAGAGAAAAACACTCCTGATAATGCCTTTTCTCTGTCTGAAACTCTCTTCTCTCTTTAATGGTTTTCTTTTTTTTTGGACAAAATTTTATTATTTTTATTAGTATTCATGAATACTAATATATCTTATAAATTACAGATGTTTAATTTAAATATTGTAACATTAATTTAAAACTATATAAAAGTTTTAAATTTTAAAATTATAAATTTTAATTAGTAATATATTTTTGAATAATTATCCAAAAATGTCTTCAAAATTTTTAATATTGAAGATTTGAGTCTATTAAGTTTTAAAATACACAAAACAATCCATAATATTTATTTTTATGTTAGATAATCCAGTCTCCTTTTATTTGATTTTTCTAATCAAAATGACTATTAAAATTTTTAAATATTACTTTTAAATTTTTAGAGACAATTTTATACTTAACTTTTCGAATCAAATTGGAGAGAGACTGGATCGTTTAACGAAAATAAATGTTGGAGACGGTTTTATCTATTTTAAAATCTAAGAGACTAAAGTCTCTCATTTTAAAATGCCCAATGATTAATTTTGATAATTATTCTACATTTTTGTTTATATAAAAATATATTTTTTAAAATTATTCATGTTAATTAAATTTAATTATTTTATTTTTAAAACCAAATTAATTTTATAAAAGGATTTTTATTTTTTTATTTATTTCTTGTATGGGTTTAAAATTCTAGTGTTTGTGGATTTTTAGTGTTTATAAATATAAACAAAAATTTATTTTAATTTTTAAATATAATATAATTTAATTTTTGTTTGCTATGATGATCGGTCTTCTCAATCCTAAAAAACTTAACTCATGTATATTTATAGAGGATGTGCTAACATTTATCTTTTCTTTATTTTTCTAGCATAAAAAAATTATTTTCTCCAAAATTCCGTTTAAAATGTTTACCTTAACTATTAGTTCAAAGCTTTTTTAGAAAAATCAGGTTTAGCACTTTTTTATAGTCATCATAGACATAGTAAAGTAATAGGTACCACAGAACGCACCTATATATATATATATATATATATATATATATATATATATATATATATATATATATATATATATATATGGACAAAAGACTTAAATGTCTTACATTTTAAAAAATAAAAAACGTTTTTATATTTTTAATTAGTCAATAACTTATATATCTTCAAATTAATTAAAGATTTATTTGTCTTTTTTCTTATTATTATTATAAGATAAGATAGCTTCCTTCTTGTTCATATATATATATATATATATATATATATATATATATATATATATTACTTTTTAAGAAATGAGTAAAAATTCCCGCCATTCTAATTAACTAACTCTATATTTGTGTCCCATCAGGACAACTTAAAAACACTACGCTAAAAACGAAATTAAAGAACAAATGCATCAGGAACAGAAATCCAATAATATTTTTGTCTCATCTTTATTTTATCTTAAAACACTTATAAGATACATTCTGTTGATATTTCTAGGCATGAAAAAGAATGAAAAATTTTAGTACAAGAAAATTCTCTCTCAATCAATCATGCAACGTATTTAATTATTTTATTAATTTTTACTAATTAAAAACAAAAAATTATATTATTGAGACATAATTAATAATAATATAACTAATTAATCAAAACCCTATAATAATGGCAACCATATATATGTAACCACGTTCACCAGACATATTTAAGTATTGATTTGGAAGGTTTGGCTTTAATCTCTATCACTCATTAATTTTGAGATGGGAACATAATAATACAATTAACAATAATAATATTGTTTAGGGTAAAGTATAAATTTTTTGTTTTTAAAATTTGTTAAAAGTTTTAAAAGTAATCTTAAAATTTTATTTTGTTTTAATTTTGTCCTAAAGTTTTCGATTTACATCAAATATAAATATATTTTTGATAACTAATTTTTTTTAAAAATTAGAATCAATTCATTTACAATTTCACAAGAACAACTTTCAATACAAGTAAATCAGATATAGTTGTTACGTATCATTATTGGATTAGTCCTAAACTTTGTTAAAATTTAGCTATCAGAGCTATATTTAATGTAAATAAAAAATTTTAAAAATAAAATTAAAACAAAATAAAATTTAAAGACAAAAGATATAAAAAATATACTTATATAAAAAACTTTTAAGTATATTAATATATCAATGTTTTAATAATTTTTAACTATTAATTTTAATTATAAAAAATATATATAATATATATAATTAAAATTAATAATTAAAAATTACCAAAACACCGATGTACCATATACTTAAAAACTTTGTTATAGTTTATCCTATTGTTTATTTGTTTGATAATAAGTGAAAAGAATTGAAGGACCCTACAATGCTAGACAATAGCACATGTTGAATATGAGGCTAAGTAGCTAGTGGTTCTTCCATATGAAAGTGGGAAAAGCATATAAAAGTTTTATTTTCAAACAACATGTTCAGTAAAGCTCATCAGTGTGTATATGTGTGCCTCACACATCAAAAGTGGGAAAAACCTAATGCTTTCACATACAATACCATGGTAGCTTCTATATATATATAATCCATGGTTTTCATACTTAGTGCATCTATGCATGTTTCAAACTTTATCCTCCTGTATCCAACTAATTATTACACACTTATCTAATTCTAGATATGAGTTGACGTATTATTATTATTTATTTAATTTATGTAAACTATATAGTTTTCCTTCTTAAAGCATATTATTATTTCTAGTTGAAAATTGTTGTTTAAGTTAATTTGGAGAATTTTTTCACAAGTAATTGTTCAAGGAGGGAAAAAATTAGATAATATATATTCATGATTAAATATTTTCATAATAATCACATACACAAATATAGCTAATAAGTTGCTCTCATTTTTTTTTTCATTTTCTCTAATTTATGTGCGCAATTAAAACAAATTAAACAGTTACTTTTAATTATAAGAGAGTTACTATATATCTTCTTTAATTATTATTTAACCTAACAAATTAATTAATTAAACTAAAGTGATCAATCTTTTCCGATACATGAAATTTCATTTTCACGAATAAAAAAAGAGATTGTTTTATGCAAACAGAATCCTAACTACTATTGCGCAAAGATTAGCCTTTTCATCAATTAATTCCCACCATCATCAAACATCAATGTTTTGCTTTGCTTTTCTTGCACAACAAGAAGAGAAAAAAATTAATAAAATTAAAAAAATAAAAAGAGCATACTTTAATTTGGATTAGAAGATCGAATTTAGCACAAAAAATTGAGCAAGTGCAAGACTCTTAAGATGTTGACATCTAGTGGCTCAAAGAAGAAACTGTTGTTTAAAGTGATGAGGATTATTATTACACATTACATAATTAAGCTTTTTCATAAAGTATAGCAACTAACACTATCTACCAAGCTGAATTAAAATAATAAATAAAATAAAATAAAATAAAATATCCATATGATTCTCTTTAAAAGAAAACCAAATTACTATTTTGTTCCATTGGTTCATTTTCAGCATCATATGTATGTCTGTTCCAATAAAAAAAAAATAGAATAGTGAGATCTCTGAAAATGGACAAGACTATATAACCCTAATTAACCAAACCTTATAAATATATGAGAAGGATAACTTTTTCTTTTTAAATTTTAATTTAATTTGCACGTACAACATGGGACGTACTGTTGTCCATTTATACATGAATCAATTAAATATAATCCAACTATCCAAGTAATTTTTTTTTGGGAATACTTAAATTAAAGCACGTCTTGCTTGTACTTTAATTTGTATGGATTCCATCATCCTTAAATTTTGATATGAGTGGTTATCTTTTAATATTTAATTTATTTTTTACTATTAATTAAATATCGTTAGATGTCATATTAAAGTATTAACACATGTTTAGCTGTATGTTTGTTCAAAATAAAAGGGTAAAATACTAAAAAGAAATTACATATCAACTCATATATATTATAAAAAATAATTAATTATCAAACGCGCACCGAACCCTATGTTTACCTTAATTAAACCAACAAACATATTGACACAAAAAATAAAAAACCAATAAACATTTTTTTGTTTGGTGACTACCAACAAACATATATATATACATATAAAAAAATTTTCATATATACTAAAAAGCAACCACAAACTTAAGTAATATATATATATGTTAATATTTATATACACGTTAATTTATAAATAGTTTAATTAAATAATTAATCATTAAAAATAATCAAAACTATTATAATATGTTAAATAATTAAATTTGTAATGGATAAATAACGATCAAACTTAATTTATTTACAATAATAGTATAATATTTTTTTTATGAAATATATATATATTGGTTATTTTTAATATATACGTAACACAGTATATATATATTATATTCTGTTCGAAATCTAGCTTGTATTATAAGGCAATTATCGAGTTTACAGCTACAATCGAGTACCAATTTACTTGCAGATTCAGCAAATGTTTACTTCTTACATCCAGTTTTGGAAAATTTAGTTCATAATTTTAACAATAATCCAAGCAATGTTTTTAGAGAAAGAGAACGAAGAACTCGTAAAAGTAGAGGTGGAAAGAATTAAGCACTTAAGACCTGTTCTTATTGTCACAAGGCAGGCATCTTGTGGATACTTGTTACCATAAATATGAATTTCCACCTCATCTACAAAGGTAGAAATGGCTACGAGAGATTAGCAATGGAGTTATGGCTAATCATATTACTGCTGAAATTGAAGAGAGCAGCACCCACAATGTCAAGTAGTACAAAGAAGCTGATGGTCAATCCCAATTCAATCAGAGTTTGAGAGATGCACTGCTGTGCACAGCTTTTTCAAGGAGCAAACGTGAGAGATGTCAGTTAATCAAATGCAGGAAGTGGAGGTATACTTTTAGAGACTTATAACCTTTGCATGAGCTCTCATATTGCACGATTTTTGTCAGTAAAAAGTTTTTTCTCAAATTCTTGGGTGCTTGATACCAAAGCTACTGATCATGTATCACACTCATTGCATTTTTTTACAAATTTTAGACATATTATACCAATTCTGATAAAATTACCATATGGAACACACACAAGTGCAACTATAAGTGAAATTGTGGTATTTTCAGCTACATTCTATCTTACGGATGTGCTGTACATACTGAACAAATTTTGTGAGATATAGAATCGGACCTCTATGAAGATAATTGGCATAGCTAGAGCAAAACATGGATTATACAAGCTGCATTAGAGTTAGCATATAAAGACAACATAAAAAATACAACATATAATAGGAGTACTAGAATTCTAGACATGCAAAGTCATAGTGACAAGATTTTGCTTTCTTCTAATCTTAGGACAGCAAATTTGGTTACACAAATTTCAAATTTTTCTATTGAGAATTTATGGCATTTTAGATTGGGTTATGTACCTGATGTGTGAGCATCTTTCCTATCTTTTTCTAGTAAATTTGCATTTAATTTATTGAGTCTAATCAATAATTAATTATTTTTTAGCCACTATGGATGGTACTTTGAGTCGTGTGAAATTCTGTTTATTTTATATAGCATTTGGCAGGATTTGATGGAGCTTTTGTAGAAAAAGAGAAGAAGGCGAATGAGGTTGTCAACTCTGACCTCTCTGCACTCAAATCTAAATATCTTGAGCTACATAAGTCCAATGAACGTGATTTCAGTGGCATTGGAAAGCTAACTTTTAGAACTTTTCAACTATATATAATAGTCCATACTTCTTCTCCACCAGTGCAGCCAAGATTGTGCCTAACTTGAGATTTCTCTAGTTAGGCGCAAGGATAAAAGAAGAACGCCCAAGAAGCTCTGCCTAGACGCAAGACAGCATCAACAACACGCAACAATTAGCGTGAATTCAAGTAAGGCACACTCTCATCTCAACTAAGGCTCATTACCTCCTCTTCAGTTCAAGTTAGGCGTCTTGTGTGGTGAACAACATGAAGTTAGGTGTGGATCCTAGGAAACCAAGTGGTCCCCACGTTACAAGGCGCGGATTATTCAATTAATTCTGATTTAAATTTAAATTTTATTTTTAAATAGAAAAAGATATTATTTTAATTTTAGAAAATAGATTTTAAATTAATTAGGATTAGATATAAAAAGGAAAAACTTTTCTTCTGGAAATTATTCCATCTCATCCTAAAAATTCACCGTTTACCAGAATTCTAGTTTTCACTCTTTTCCATGAGCAACTAAACCTCCAATGTTAAGGTTAGGAGCTCTGTCTATTGTATGAATTGATTCTGTTCCTTGTCTTTTTCTATTTTAATTTATGTACTGATTTATATTTTAAGAATTATTTTCGTTGTTTATTTTATGAAATTGGGTAGAACGGAAATATGAACCTCTTTCTAATTGAGTTCTTATATAACTTGGAAAAGCTCTTTACTTGAACAACAGCTTGAAAACATATTCTCCTAAATTTCTAATTATCTGGATTTAATGGGATACGTGACATATAATCCTCTTATATTTGGGTAATTAGGATTTCTGTGGCATAATAATCAAAATTAAACTTCACCATCTAATTAGAATTAATTGACCAAGGAATTGGCGATTGATGAATTTTAAAGGAGACTAAAAAGATCTAAGAAATTAGGGTTTAATCACATATGGTTTGCCATGAGTTAAATCTTACATGATTAAAATAGTTAATAAGAAAAATCAATCAGGAAAATAGATAACTCTGAAGTATTAACTGTTTTCTCCATATTTTATTCCCAACTTATTTATTGCCTGTTTTCTGATATTTTGAGTTTCCTATTTAATACTTTTTGTACTCTCAAACACCATTTTCTATTTGTCTAACTAAGTAAATCACTTAACTATTGTTGCTTAGTCCATCAATCCTCGTGGGATCGACCCTCATTCACTTGAGGTACTACTTGGTACGACCCGGTGCACTTGCCGGTTAGTTTATAGTTGTAAATTCCGCACCAGTACCCCAATGCAAATTTGACATTATCAAACAAATATATCCTTGTGTGCAATTTTCTGTATCTACTTGCTCTAAACCATGTGATTTTTGCCATTATGCGAAGCATAAACGGTTACCATATACCCTTAGTGAAACAACAAGTTTAAGCAGTTTTGATTTAATACATATTGATATCTAGGGACCAATGTCACTTCTACAAGGTTATAAATATTTTTTAACTGTAGTAGATGATAAAACTAGATTTGTATAGATTTATTTCATGAAATTAAAGTCAGAAGCCAACAGTTTGGTCCAGAATTTTGTTGCCTATGTGAAAACACATTTTAATTCTCAAGTAAAGATTATTCGAGCTGACAATGGTCTTGAGTTTAAACTTGATATTTTTTATAATTCATAGGGTATAGTGTATCAAACATCATGTGTTGAGACACCTCAACAAAATGGTATTGTTGAGTGGAAACACCAACATATTCTTAACATTGTAAGAGCATTAATGTTTCAATCGTCCTTGCAAAAAACTTTTTGGAATTTCTCTATTGGTTTAACTGTTCATTTAATTAATAGACTTCCAACTCCAGTTTTAAAAAATAAAACCCCCTATGCTACCTTATTTGGTAAGAATGCGGACATTAGTCACCTTAAAGTATTTGGATGCTTGGCTTTTGCTTCAACGTTAATTCATGGAAGATCAAAATTTGATAAACAAGCAAAAAAGATTATTTTTCTTGGCTACCCAACTGACACAAAAGGATATATTCTGTTTGATATTCACACTAGAGAACTATTTTTGTCTCGAAATGTAGATTTTTATGAACACTATTTTTCTTATAAATCTTTTCATGATGACATGCTCACAAAATCCATAAATGCCTCTTCTCTACCTATTACTGATTCTAATTTTAATGGATTTGATCTTTTTACTTATGATTCTTTAAATGCATTTCATCCATCTCATGCTACTACTGATTTTTTTCATGAGTCTAGTGACCATACATCACTCACTGATTCACATGTAACTTCTACTAGTCCACCAAATAGTGCATCATCTAATTCTCATTCAAATGATAACATGCATAATCAGGATCTTAGACGATCAACTCGTACACATAAACCACCTTCTTATCTTCAAGATTATCATTGTATATTACTTAGAACAAAAAGTTCTAGTAACCAATCGTCTTCCAAGCGATACGGTCTATCTCATATGGTGGATTATGGGAAGCTGTCCCCTGTCCATAGAGCCTTTTTTCTAGCAATAATTACAACAGTTGAGCCAAACACTTATGAACAAGCTGTGCGGCACGAATGCTGGAGAAATGCAATTAGTGCGGAATTACTCGCTCTTGAGAAGAATAAGACTTGGTCTATTACTTCTTTGTCTATTGGAAAGCGCATCATTGGATGCAAGTCGGTTTTTAAAATGAAGTTTGATCCAGATGGTAGTGTTGAACGCCACAAAACACGTATGGCGGCTCAAGGTTTTCGTCAACGAGTTGGTTATGATTACTTTGATACATTCAGTCCAGTTGTAAAATTCACCACTTTACGACTGATTCTTACTCTTGCTACTGTCCATGGCTGGAAACTTCACCAAGTAAACGTTAATACAGCATTCTTGCATGGTGAGTTGCAAGAAGAGGTTTATATGAAACCTCCCCAAGGTCTCGATGTTTCAAATGGTGCTGTTTGTAAGTTGAATCGTTCTTTATATGGCTTAAAACAGGCAAGCCGTCAATAAAATTTAAGATTAAGTGGTTTTCTTCAACAACATAGTTTTATCAAGTCTCCTCATGATCACTCTCTGTTCATCAAGCACACTAAGCTTGGCTTGACTATTATTATTGTTTATGTTGATGATCTTGTTTTATCTGGAGATAATCTATTTGAAATCGAAGCTATTAAAGGGTTCTTGATGCTGAATTTAGTATTAACGTAAGTACACTCTTGATTTGTTTGAGAATGGAAGTTGCTCGTAGTTCCAAAAGAATTGCTTTGTATCAACGTAAGTACATTCTTGATTTGTTTGAGGAATATGGTATGTTGGAAGCTAAACCTGCTTCAGTTTCTATGCTGTATAATAAAAAACTTTTTATGGAGAGTGGCACAAGATTACTAGATCCATTACAATATAGAAGACTGCTCGGACGACTCCTATATCTCATCAATACTCATCCGGACATTGCTTTTGCAGTTGGGAAGCTCAGCCAATTTTTAGATTGTGCAACTGATGACCATTACAAGGCAGCACTACATGTTCTTCGATACATCAAGAAATCTCCTTCTAAGGGTCTTTTCTTCTCTTCAAATAATGATCTCAAATTGACTGGTTATGTTGATTCGAATTGGATAACTTGTTCCGATATTCGTCGATCAATAACTGGGTATTATTTTTTCCTAGGTTCTTCATTAGTGTCTTGGAAGAGTAAGAAGCAAACAAATGTAGCATATTCTTCCTCAAAAGCTGAATATCGTGCCATTGCACAAGCAACTCGGAAAGGTCAACGGCTTCTTTATATTCTTAATGACTGCCATGTATCTCATCTCATCCTCAGCCAATCAATCTCTATTGTGACAATCAATCTGCGCTGTATATTGCAGCTAATCCGGTCTTTTATGAAAGAACCAATCACATTGAAGTAGATTGTCACATTGTTCGTGAAAAGTCTCAAATAGGGGTGCTGAAATTGCTACCTATTAAATCAGCTCATTAAACTGCTGATTTACTTACTAAAGTGTTATCACCGGCTGTCTTTGAACCTTTACTTTTCAAGTTGGGCATGCTTGACTTACACGCCCCACTTGAGGAAGGATATTCTGTGGATGATAAAAAGTAGTTAAAGGTTTCAACAAGTCTTAATTCAAGGAAGGATGATAATAATGATATTGAACTTACAACTAATTCAATCAGTTTCAACTTAAAAATGATATTAAGCTGGTATCTAATGGCTCACAAAAGCAAGCTGTAACTGATTATGGTTAAATAATTTTTTGATAGTATTTATTTTTGTAACTTTAGTTAGAATAATAAAAAAAATTGTTTTGATTAGAGGTTAAAGTTAACAATAGTAATTATCTCATAATCATAGTTAATTTATTTACTATATTGAGTTAGGTTTTAGTAAAATTAATTTTCTAATAGCTATAAATAGTGAATAACAATATGTACTCTGATATACTCTATAATTTTTTTTTTAATTTTAGGTTTTATATTTATTCATATGATAAATTCACTTTTTTTAATCTTCTTCCACTTCAATTTTATTTTTTTCAATAAAATTAGATCAGATCACGATTTTATCATATCTTATAGTAGATTTCAAATAACATTTATCATTCAAGTGAAAATTGAAAAAAAGAATTTAGTTACTTTTTGTTTTCATCCAATAAACCGGAAAAATAAGGCCCACCACTTACTACTCTTTTATATTATCAACAAAGATAATTAGATAAGTGTAGATTTAGAACGCCTGAAAAACTTTATTATAACATAATTAAGATTGGTAAGATACTAAAACAAATTAAACACTAAACTTTAACATTAGTGGCAGGTACTATATTAAACTGATGTTAAATAATAAATATAGTTCTTGTCCTTGTCTCTTTTCTCTGAAGAAATTTAAAATTATTTACCAGCCGAAAAGTTTAGATTCACATTCGATTTAGTGAAGTGTGTGGGTTTTGAAAAACGCATTATTTTTTGGCTTTGAACGGTGTACTTGTATATAGTTTATTTAATTTAGTGATATATATTATATTATACACAATGCAATTATTTATTGTATTGAACGGATTAAAAGAGAAAGAGAAAGAAAAAAAAAACCGTAGGAATTTATGCCTGCATTTCAACATGCATGATACGTTTCTTCACTCCATATTCTTAACTATATAAACCTACCTTTTTTTTTCTTTCTTTTTCTTTTTTTTTCCCTTCTAATCTTAACAACAATAATAAAGATAAAAAGAAAAAACCGTAGTCAATATTCTACTACTCTTCCAACAACTCCTATATGCTTTCTAGTATTCTTGACTATCCACTAAAATGTTCTCTGACTACTAATAATTTTTCTCTTTCAAGTAATTAACTATATATATATATTACTTTTATTTAAAAATAAATAAAAAAAACCAGAGCTTAAATTAAGGACACACAGAAAATACTAAATTATATGAGGGGGTGTGTATTAATTTATATTTTAGTATGATATATGTATAGTACTTAAAAGGTGCATCTATTAGTATTATGTTAAATTAATGTATCATTATTATTTAACTGTATTTGGCTATTTTTTCATATTTCATCTTAATTAGGTATTATTTATATTTACAATTTATAAATGAAACAACTATTGGATATGTATAAACTATTTCCTTTTTGTACACAAACAACTACTAAATATTCTTTATTTATTTAGTAAAAAATTGTTTATGTATATAATTTTAGAATATTAGTTATAAGAAAGAAAATAATCAATCAACAATACATTGATGTCAAAATAATTAACATACATACATATTAATATATTATGTTAATATGTGCATGGTAGAAAACTCACATGCACTTAACTTCATGTGAAGTTAATAATTAAAATTTTTTAAATAATTTAATAAATTTAATTAATTTATTATCTAATAATTTTTAACTATCAACTTCATATAAAATTAATTAATAAAAATGGGGTATTAATATGATAAAACATGAATGGAATAAAATAGCTTAAGTAGTAAGAATGGGGTATTAATCAGTGTCCCTTTCCTCTACCTACAATTTCCCTTATTAATAGCAAGTGCTCCCCACACTCTTTTAACCTACCAGACACAGTGAAAATGAGAGTGTGTTATGTTATTAATAGAGAACTATTTCAAGCTACTTTTCCTCCCTTCAATATCTCTATCCCTCTCAATACTCTCCTTTGGTCAATGTCTTCTCTGCTCACATTGATCCGTATCTTCGTTAAGCAAATAATACCCCTATTGAAAGTGAACCCTAATTTTCCACAAACTAAAATTTCTGTACGAATAAAGTGATAAATAAACTATTTAAGATTTATATTTTAAATAGATTAATTTAAAAAAAAAATATATATATATATATATTAATAAAATTTTTTATAATAATAAATGTAGACAAATATATTTAAATTAAGACTTTATACTCTAATTATAAGATTAATCTGAAGATAATGTATTCACTATATTTATTATCATAAAAATTTGTTAGTATTTTTTTTTCAAAAACTAATATGTTCAAAATATAAATTTTTAAAAAATTATTTATCATTCTACTCTTTCTTTAAATCACTGTTTTTTTTTTTTTTGTTAATTCTTAAATTTTACCTTGCAAACTTAACTCTACTGGCCACACAGATTGACATGATAACTGATAAGTGAAACACACTAAATTTTTTAAAGTTTTTGTTAGAATTTGAAATGCAATATATTTATAAAATATAAAGAATTTTATAAATTATAATAATATATAGATAAATTATAATATTTTAATATTTTATTAATATTAAACAACAAATTATTTTTCCAATTTTTTTTATTTTTTGTTCATATTAAATATTTTAGATAATTTTTTATATTAATAATTATTAATAGATACTATTTTTTAATCCAGTTCAAGAATATAAGGCAAAAATAAAATTAAGCGCATCTTTCTACTAAAATATAGTTGAACACAAATGACATATATATCATGTTTAAAATATCCATCTTGAAAATATAATAATTCAATATAGTATTGGTAATTAATTCTATAATAATTTATTAATTCAAACAAAATCGTCTCTATATTCAAAGATTATAAGTAATCTTTTTTTATAATATCTTTTAATTTTCCGTACTAATGATTTTTGTGAATAATATAAATAATAAACTCTAAAATTGACCAAATAAAATAAAAATACACTACACCATTATTCATATTATTTAAAATTTTCATTGTCTACCAACTCTTTTCTTTTGAAAAATTGAAGCATTGCTTAACCATTACTAAAGTTAAGATTAGCTGAAAAATTATTTAAAACCGAAAAGATTACGGCTAAAGATAAATCCTCTCCCTCAACTATATAAGTAGCTACCACAACCATTCACCTTTCCATAACCATAACACAAACCGCAAACACTTCTCTTCTCACACTCTCTTTCTCTCTTAAAAAACGAAAAAGAAAACAAACACTTTTCCAGTTTCTCAACTTCAATTCACTAAACAATAAACATGACTCGCATGCTAAGAATCCTCCAATCCGCCACCGCCAACAACGCCACCACCACCACCGCCATAGCTGCTGCCGTACCGCCGGCCGAGGCAGCCTCAGTCGAGTCCGACTTCGTCGTCATCCTCGCTGCGCTGCTCTGCGCACTCATCTGCGTCGTCGGCCTCATCGCCGTCGCACGATGCGCCTGGCTCCGCCGCGTCCCCGTCGCAGGCACCGGAGCATCTCCACATCAGGCACTCGCCAACCGTGGACTCAAGAAGAAGGTACTCAACTCGTTACCGAAATTCACCTACGTCGACGGCGACGCCGCCGGTGCCGGTAACGGTGCTGACGCCGGCGTCCGGAGGAAGTGGACAGCCTCATCGGAATGCTCAATTTGTCTGGCGGAATTCGCCGCCGGCGACGAGGTCAGGGTGCTTCCGCAGTGCGGCCATGGCTTCCACGTGGCATGTATTGACACGTGGCTGGGATCACACTCCTCCTGCCCGTCCTGCCGCGCCGTCCTGGCCGTTGGGAGATGCCAAAAATGCGGCCAGTTTCCGGCTGTTCCAAACGGCGCTACCGTAGTAGCAATTGCCGGCGAAACAGAATTAAAATCTGTCGTCAGCAACAGCAATGGTAACGCCGGAAGTAATAGCCGGCATGCTAGCAATGATTTCTTGCCTTAAAAGTTATATTTCTAAAGAAAATTCGAAAAATTACCACAAAGGTGTAAATTAATTGCAATTATACCAGATAAGAGTATTATTGCTGCCACAGGCACGGTTGCGGATCATAATTAAAAACCAAAGATGTATTTCTATGTATATTTTTAGAGGCTTCTTCTTAATTTTTGTTATTTTTTTATTACTAGTTTTTGTTTTAGTCCTTTAAGTTGATCTGAAGAGATTGATTATTTGGGCGATTTTTCTCTTGTTAACACCCTTCCCTACTTGAAGTAGTTATTACCCTCTTTAATTTGTTTTGTTTAATCTTTTTTTTTTTCTTTTACAAAGGAAGTGTATGTACTCTATAATCTAATTGTATATATAACTTTATTATTCAATCATCTTAGTCATTATTTTACTGTGCTACAATTTTTCTCTTTTTCTTTTTTGTCTCAAGGGACATGGTCTCCATTGTTTTAGAATAGCACAAGATGATCAAGGAGGATGAGTAAAATTTGCAATTATTTTCATTTCTTTGTAGAAACTACCATGCTATAATAAAAGATTTGGATCTTTGTTTTTTTAATATATAAAATTAGTGTAGCAGTAGTAGCAGTGAATTGAGGGGGAGTATATATAATTCTAGTTATAAGAAATAAAAAGTTAATTATGGAGCTCTTAAATTAAGTTTTCAAGCCAAGTACAGAAGTAGTTTTTGGAAAAGGACAACCCAATAATAATGCCTCTAGTATGGAAAATGTTACTGTATTTTCCTCTTTATTTTCTTTTGTTTGTATTTTTTTAACATCAAAATCATGCATTAGCATTTTGTTATAGCAATAAACATGCTATGTCTCACTTATAGTAGACATTAAAGCAATGACATGTAACTAAAACTGCATGCGTGATCATCTAGCTAGTTGGAAAGTTGGATTATTATAGATTATGGATTAAAAATAATAATAATAATTAAAAAAAAAAACATGTTATGGCATGGCATGGTATGGCATGCATGATATATATATACTCTGCATAGAAGAATGTAATATGTAAATAGATAAAAAATCGTATTAATTACCAACTCCTATAGTCTAAATAAAATTCATATTTTATTTAATGATAAATTGTTTATATAATATGTAAGTTCTTGAAATGTTATATAGTCCAAACAAGAGAAGCGCTGTGATTTTGAAACTTACTGTGTGTCTATACTCAGTTTATGTTCTACTTTTTGTTTTGAGTTTATGCAGCATGAAAAACTGGTTTCAGCTTTTCTTTTCTTTTTCTAAATGCACTTTTGTTGAGTACCAATTATTACCAAGCATTCTCTGACCAAGAAAAAAGGGGAACTACCATTACCAAGCACTTTGTAGTTTGTACCAATTATTACCAAGCATGTAGTCATAATTGTGCATATTTGTGCATCAATTAGGTCAGTCATACTAATGAGAAGAAGTATTATTTTGAGTAAAAGGGTATCAAGAAATTTTCATAATGTTAATGCTCAATGCTAAACCATCACTAGTTAGAATATAAGTAACCTAAGCTTCTACTAGAAGCTTGATTTCCACTAGGTGTAGTGTTGATCCTTTTATTTCTTATTTTAGTATTTAACTAATCTCTTTTGAAAAAAGAAATACCCAGAAATAGGGACCAAGACAAATTAAAATAAAGGTTAAAGTGAAGATAAGACAAAAGAGGGAACATAAAGGTAGTGCAAGTGTTTATTTTATGGAATTAAAGAAATAATAACAATAATAGAGAGTTATTAAATAAAGGTGGTGATGCCTTTTGGGTACCTACAATATGGTGATGGTCCTCTTCTTGCATCTATCCAAATTCCCATTAACTATCTTTCTTAATGGGAGGTCTATAAATAAGAGTTTCAACACCGTTGATGCCTAATTGTGTAGAAAAAGTAATACTTTGATGGCATCTTTCTACACTGTTGTTTAGTAGAATAATAATAATATAATGTATGTTTTTGTGTGGTCCCACCCACCATTTATCTTCCTAGGTTATCTTCTATTCCCCCCTCTCATGTGAAGCTTTAGTGAGAACAACTCACTAGCAAAGTTGAAAGTTGAGACTCGAAAAAGCAATATCCATATTTCCCTCAGATTCTCTAGATACATTATTAGGAAGCACCATGATTGCCAAAATATTACATCCATTTCCCCCCTATTTTTCCCCTTTTCTTTTTTCTTGTCATATGTAACTAACTTTGTTATAAAAGATCTACTAATTCGATTTTAAGAGTATTTTAGTTTTAAATTCTAAACTCCAAATCATACTTCGTTGATCGAATCATGGAACACCCATGTTTAATTAGATTTATTTTCACACCATTTTTTCTTTCTTTTTTGTTTTTATCCTAGTTGAGTTGGGGGAGTCATCAATCTATTGCTACTTTGCCTACTTTTTTTTTTCTTCATACTTTTTTCCATACCTTTTCCTTAGTATCTGACTTATCAGATGATGACAACTCCGTAGGCAAGTTGTTAGCTTTGCATACTACCTACTCTTTTTCCCCCCTCTTGTGACTCCTCAAATAAGTGCTGGTCAAATTTTTGAGATACCTTATTCTTTGGCCATCATCCATTGTATCCAAACTTGATTGTTACCTAAATTAATAATAGCTGTTTTATCATACCTACCACTGCTTACAGGTAAGGCTTTGTTAGCAAATTAAGAAACACACACAAAGCACATGAAATGATAGTAACTTATTCTTTTACTTCTACCCTCTAACTGGGGTTCTGTTTTATATACATCGAACACTTTATTTAATATAAGAAAAATACTTCACTACAAAAAAAAAAAAAAAAAAAAACTAGAATATGTGACCAATTATGATAGGAGCAATTTTTTTCTTTTTAACCACCATAACTTCTTCCAACCACTAAAATATGCTGCCATCTATGTGACAATTGTTTCTGAAAGAAATGAGGTAATCTATGCAGCACAGTTCATATGTTAAAAAAAGAAAGAGTCATAAAGAGAGGTAAAGAAACTCATCTAGTTTTTGAAAAACAACTAATCACCTCGTTTGGCTATGTCAATTTTTCGGTCCTTCTAGCTAGGTGAAAGCATTTTGACTAGTGAGTATTTTTCAATCAACTCTTCAGCTTACAGAACTGCAGAATGTGCTCAAGCTATCCACACAACACTATATTCATGTTAAGTACCATGAACATGGCCACATCATAATATTTTAACCATGTGCAGGAGCTACCAAGAGTAGCATGAAGAAGGAACCAATCCTTGTGGAAGAGGTTTGAGAGGTAGCATATCTTCCGAGTAATGCTCAAAATAAGTACCATGAAAGACATGCATTGATGGTTCTGTTAAACTTATAACTGAATTATGTAGAGTCAACATCTAATATGAACTAAGTTTCCTCTTCATCACTCTCACCCCCAAATAAGGAAGCCATTTTCATAGCAAGCTTGGCAGCCATGTCTCTCCTTTGGAAATCAGGCATCAACCTTAAACCTGCACGCATGTTCCCAATCTCGGACATCAACTGTTCCAAATCGTCTAACTCAAGACATTTATCCTCATCTTCAGAATGCATGATATTGTGTGAGGAGTTCTTGTTATCCTCGCCTTCAGACCCAGTACTTGATGTTGTGGGCGGGACATCTTTATCAGATTTAATTTCGTTCTTGTATTCACAATCTGTATTTGTATTGTTTTGAGGACCCAATCCCCCAGCATCCAAGGAAGTCGCGGATACCCATGCTTGTTCAATTCCATCCCAAGGATCAGCTGAACCAGCTGACAGAACTTCATATTCTTGTTCATAATCAGATTCTTCTGATGATAACTCTGAAGAAAAACAGAGAACCAAAATTAGTGCTTGTATTGCACTGCCTGGCATATATTCGACATCAATAAAAGTGCCATACATCACACATTAAGAAATGTAAGAGAAGAAAAATACCCTCTTTTGTAGGAAATGATGGTTGACTTATCCTATCACCAGATTTCAATACCATTCCAGGCCACATATGAGCAGAAAGAGCACCATAGAGACGTTCAACTCCTTGTAAATCACCATCTATAGACAAACCTGTAAACAGCAGTTCTTTTTCTCTCAGAAATGGAATAAATGTATGCAAATCATATAATTTGAAAAAAAAAAAAATCCAACATAAGTCAATGTTGTTCAGCAGGAAAGTTTGGTCATGAATAATGGCATTCCTACATGAACATGATCTATTAATCATCATTCTTAAATGACCCATCAATCAGCATCTGCCAGAGCAAAAAGCAGACTACTGTTCAATGGATTGTGTTGGCTTTAAAACAGGGAGGAGAATTTTACAGTTGTCAAAATCAGCATTAGAAGCACAAGCCTCAATGAATTCAATATTGTGTTCGGTGCACCATTCCAAGCAGGACCTTCTGATATCCCATGATGGTTCTTCATCTCCCAGTAAACTAGTTCCTTCAGATTCAGATATTCCATACTCAGGGAGCTCCGAATAAGGATCAATAGCAGAGTCTTCAAGTTTCAGTAACCGTCTTCTGTATTCAGCATGAACTGGATGACCTGGAAGGAGGTCCACTTTGTTTCCGATGCATAATAATATCTCAAAGTTTTGAATATCAGTGCCAGATACCCAATTTTGGAGAGCAGTTAGAGAAGATGGCTGCATATAACAAGAAAAATGAAAATTAAGTTTACATTATATGAATATGTCACTGTAAATGCAAGCTTAAGGCAGGCAGAATAAAAAAAAAGTAGCCGAAGAATAGTTCACATGAATATTGATGTGTTTTGTTTATAGTTTGCAAACCAAGGTTCGGTCTAACGAAAAAATTAACTTTTTATACTTCTGTCCAAAATATAGAACATCATTAAAAACCATGTTAAAATATAGCTCAAACATAATGTTGTTGAACAGGCCAAAATTAGTTGAAACTTGGTCTGCTTGCTTCAAACCATTGTTTGAGATTCCTCATGACCAAAAACAAGACACACACTAAAACAATGAAAGTAACCAAGATTTTTTCATGGAATAAATGATCGTTGACCAAAAAAACAAATTGAAGAGTAGTCAAGTGAAGGAACTAACATTATTCATGTCAAAAACCATCACTAGTGCTGCTGCCTGTTGAAACGCGGGCAGGTTCCGGACAGAAAAATCATCACGAAGATGAGCCATCCACACAGAAACATCAGCAGTATAGTACTTAGTGTTGATAGTCCATCTGTTCAATCCCGGTCAAACACACACCCAATAACATTTAAAATTATGCTTCGAATAAGTTCGATAAAATAAAAGCTACTCAAAGTCAACGTACCCATGTACATTTACTTCAGAAGCTGAATCAAAAGCATCTTCACTATCAACAGAGAGCAACCCTAAAATTGACATCAAATACAACCAAATCCACATTACTTCATGTAAAAATATATTAGAAGAACTAAATTAAGAAATAATTGCAGTGTGGACATAGCATACCAATGATATGTTTTCCAACTGATTAAGAAAATATTTTGATGTAGTTACTATCCAACTAAATTAAGCATAACTCATCAAGAAGGTTCTACTATTAGAATCCATGACTCGGCAATCACACACACATTTGATACAATATAATCTAATGACAGCATAATAAACTTTACATTAATACTTAATATTGGGATGTAAAGTGAGGAAGAATTGTGAATCCATTACTGGTATTTGCTTACAAGTAAAATAATATCTCTAATTAGCTAACTAATATCTCTAATTAGCTTAAATAAATCACATTAGGTGTAATACTTAAGAGTATACTTACAGCATTCAAAATTAATCATTAAACCTTATTGCATTTGCACACCAATTGAACTTCATAAGTCATAAATACTACTACTACAGCATCTAGGTTTGATCCAATCACTTTTAAGTAAAAAACAAACGATAGTATCTAAGCAAGAATTATGCTAAAAAGTGTTACTTCAAAACATATCTATATGAATATCAAGCACTAAAATTAGAGCAAACCAAAGTTAATAATCCAATTACAGATAAAATTGGTAAACCAAAGATTTTTTTTTAATTAAGAACAAAAGAGAAGAAGAAAGGGAAAGAGAAAGATACGTGAAAGGATGGTTCGTTTGCCGACGTTGGAGGATCCAATGACGAAGATGGCGGGTCGGTTCTCCAGAGAGGCAATTGGCGATTCCATTTTTTTTAGCTCCGAAGCTTCGAATTTCGCTGCTCTCACTCTCGCAGAGATGGGTGAGACAGTGAGAGTAAGAAGAAAATGAACCCGTAAAGCAGCTAAGGTTTAATTAAAAAAAAAGATTTAATTAGTCTCTTAATAATATACTTTCACTAAATTTATAACTAAATTTATGTATATTTTTTTAGTTAGCTCCTTATAAGAATTTTAATTTTATAATTAAATTATTTTATATTAAAAACACTAAAATTAAAATTATTTTTTAACAAAAAAATATGTGATCAAATTTAATTAATTTTTTAATTATTAATATTTTTAATTTATAAAAAAAATTTCATTAATTTTAATATTTTTTATATTAATAAAAACTAATTATAAAATTAAAAATAATATAAAAATTCAATTTATATATATATATAATTATAAATTTAATAAAATTATAAGAATCACTAGAATAATTACATCTTAAAAAAAATCACGTTCAGTTTAATCAAAATAAAAGTAGAAAAGTTAATCATAGAGTATAATTTAGACAACTTCAAAAGACATAATTGCAATAGTTAATTTCATTTCACAACTAAATATTATATTTTTGAATATTATAAGTACTGTTGTGGTACTATAACAGATTAACAGCAACTTCAAGTTGATATTTTTGAATTGTGATCAATAATATTCAAAAGTAATTTATAGAATTGAATTATCTTAACATTAGTATAGATTAATTAAATTATATGAAGTAATTTCGTATATCATATTAATTAGTGATATTTAACCATTTATATTAGTATTGCATTAACATTGATAGATTAGGAAGTTTGTGTTTTCATAAGTGATGGACTCATTAAGTTAGTAATGATAAAAACTCGAGTAAATACCCATAGTCGTCCTTGAGATTTACGCAAATACCTATAATAATTCTTAAGATCTCGATTTTTTCATTATAGTCCTCCAGATAGAGCTCCGAATACTCAAACTAGTCCCTGAATATATTTCTGGTGATGACTCATTACTGGAGGGCTGACGTGGACTCAGTTTATCACGCTGTAGGAGTCCCAACGACTAGTTGAGCTGGCTAATTTCCAAATTGCACCCAAATTGGTCCCTCCTATTATACGTAACCCTAAATCCCCAGATTTTCAAACACTTCATCTCTTCGTCTTGTTCATCTCTTCTCCTTCTTCTTTCATACACTTCTTCCTGTTCATTTTTTCGCGATATATATTGGTGCTTCGATGTCATGAGGAATTCGTCTCTCGCCTTTTTTTCGCTCCAAAATGGTCCCCAAGGTTTCAGTTTGTTTTAAAATCGTCCTTCGAATCAAAATGTCCCTATCCCTTCTTTCCCAAAATTATGCCCAGCAGAAACAGAAGCATAAGCACCACCACCACCACATCCACCACCACCCACCACCTACCACCACCACCATCATCATCATCATCATCATCATCATCATAATGGAATCATAAGAACTCAGAACCAGAACCACCACCACCACCCCCTACCCACTGCCACTCCATCATCATCTGTATCACACCAACCAAAACTAAGAAAATCAACATCATCATCGTTATCCTCATCAGAACCAGAACTCATATCCAGAACTCAAACTCAGACAAACAAGAACTCAACTCAAAAAATCATCATCATCATCAAGAACCCAGAATCAGCAACAACAATACTCCAAATTCAAATTTCAGCAACAATAATATTCTACAACAAATTTCACAAAAAATTTACAAAAAATCCAATTCACAGAATTCACAGAAGAAGAAGAAGAAGCGGCGGGCAGCGGTGCGACGGTGGGGTCGGCAGTAAGAAGAAGAAGCGGCGGGCGGCAGTGCGGCGGCATGGCGTCCCCCTTCTCTCCCCCCTCCACCCTCCCCTTTTTCTCGCCCCCTTTCTCTCCCCACCCACCCCGCTTCTCTGTATCCCCCTTTCTTTCTTTTTTTCTTTTTTTTTATTTATTTTATATTTATTTTATTTTATAATTTTTTAATAAAGGGTAATTTGGTAATAAAAAAATATAATTGGTAAAAATGACGATTTTAAAACAAACTGAAACCTTGAGGACCATTTTGGAGTGAAAAAAGACGAGGGACAAAATAAATTTTCAACCCTACGTTGGAGACCAAAATCATACTTATCCCTAATTTTAACTACTTCATCTCTTTCCATTTTCAGTTTCTTGTCTTTGGATACCAATGTCTTCTCAGCATGAGTTCTAGCACTATATTCTACAAGAGATGCCGAAAAACAGAACATTTCTCATCTTCAATCTCTCTGAAATTTCTAAGCTACTTTTTCGATTAAATCACTAACACTACGAAGAATTAAAGACCCTAAAATATGAGTTCAGCAAAACAAAATTTGAAGAAATACGTGATTAGCAATCTTATCTAAGTTAACTATGATTTTTAATTTTCTATTCACAAAAGTGCCACAAAAATATAATACATTCTTAATTCTTCATATGCACATGACATTGAAATCCCCAATCACAAAAACACATTTTTTTATTAAATTAGGAATTTCAAGTTCTTCTGTTAAGGAAGAAGCATATTCTTAATCTCCATAAATAACTACAAAGAAGGTTAATTTTACAAAATAAAGCACAAATAGCTGAAAGAAAAAAAAAAAGAAAAAAAGAAACGTGCTACAATTGAAACAACATTCCCAAAATCGGTTTATGAAGTAGAACACTTGTGATTATGAAACCCCACAAAAGATGAGATTCAGATTTGGTGGACACATAACAAAACTTCAACTACACTAACAACTTGCATATCATCAATCAACACTGTATTAAAAATGTAAAGTAAAAAAAAGGAAGGTTACCTTGAGTCCGATCACAAAGTCAGAACCACGTTCTTCTCGTGAAGGAGGGGAAGAACTATAACAACTTCTGGTCGAATTACTTCTTCTCTCAAATTTTTCTAGCCAGCGAATACAACCCTACGGCTACGCCATTGATGGGGAAATGAAGAAGAAATCAGAGGGTGGAAGAAGAAAAGACGAGTGAAGTGAAGTGTTTGTGAAAACATCTAAACGGCATCATTTTTGGCTATGAAGGGCGCCAAACCAAAACGACGACGTTTTGGACCCCTCCCACGTGGCAATTTGAGGCCATGTCAGTGCTCCGGTGATGACTCATCACCTGAAATATGACCAGGGACCAATTTGAGTACTCGGAGGACTACAATTAAAAAATTGAGATTTTAAGGATTACTATGGGTATTTGCGTGAATCTCAAGGACGATTATGGGTATTTACTCGTAAAAACTCAGATTAACTTGACTAATCAATTAAATTTGAGAGACTAAAATGAGATAATTAGTGAGGTTTCCGTTGTTAAGGATTTGCAAACTGACCCCTAAAAAGTTGGAAAATTACGACAACACTTTTTAGTTTTTTTAAACCCCACACACAGAGGTAACGTTAGCGGAACCCTAAAAAGCGTAGGTAAGTGAAAGCTTCGCAAATCTCACTTTTTTCGCAGAGCTCGCAACGCTTTCACCAGCTATCTGCTCGTCGATTTTCCGTCGCGTGAGTTTTGATCTACCATTGTCGTGTACTTTCTCTTTCTTTAGGTTCTGATTGTAGGAAATTTCGTTCTTTTACTTTGTTGATTTGTGTTTTCAGCTGTGTATATGAATCACTGTGATTTGTGATAGTGCATGCAGTGAGAATAAAGTTCAAGCTACTTATCAAAAAATTTAATTTGCTGTTAGGTAGGGTCAGAAGCATTTCTAGAAGAGAAATGTGTTTCTGAAAGCTTGAATTGCTATGCTAGTTATACATTAAATTAGGGCACAACTGAAAGTTACATTACAATCCGTCGCTTTGAAAAACATGTTAGTTATTACTAAAAGCCAATTACTGAAATTTATCCATTCAATGAGCCTAGTAATGGTTCCTTGAAGAGCATGTGGTCTATTTATTCATTCAAATGCTGGGAATGATGGTTTGCATTTTTGCATATTTTGGATGACAAATAGGAGCTGGATTGAGAATAGCATTCTATTTAGGATTTTGATAAATTCATTTTTCCCTAGTGGAAAGCAAAATGGCAATGCAACATGTTAAGGGAGTTAACCATTTGCTGATAAAACCATTCCAAAATATTTGAATTCTAATGATTTGTATATAGACATGGTTTACTAGAAAGGGATGATGTTCATTGATTCATTGGTTGCGTTAGTGTACACTACTTAAGAATGAAAAGTTTTCCTTCATAGGTACTGTATTTACTATATGTTATAGCTAAACAATTGGACTAGTAGTTATTGTATCATTCTCAAGCTTTTGTGAGAAAACTTCACGATTAATTTCTGCCCAGATTTGCAGCATGCCTCGAGTTGCACGCTTTGGTCGTCCAAGAAAAAGAGGTGGAAATAAATCTTCTATGCAAGAACCTTCACCGTTGATTGATTCTCCACCATCTACTCAAGACCCACCACCAACTATCGATGCCTCATCTTCCTCTTTGCCTCCATCTACATGGCTTGATGCCACATCATCTGCAGAGGCTCTTCTACAAGCCCCACCGGCCACCCATTCATGGCTCCGGCTCCGCCAATACTTAGACGCTTTTTCTGAAGTCCCACCATCATCGTTCAGAGCTCCATCTTCTTCTCAGGTCCCACCACCATCGAATAATGCTAGAACATTTACTCAAACCACATCAACATTGAATGACTTCACAACACCAATGGAAGCGCCTTCAAATGGCCCACCTGCCACCCAAGCACGGGTTCGGAGCCGCCAATACAAGGAAGCTCCTTCACAGGCCCGACCACATTCAACTAATGCTCCACCATCGACACAGGCCTCACCACCATCAACTGATGCTACACCATCCTTGGAAACGCCTTCTCAATTTCAACTGCCCTTTAGAACTCGGCTACAACGCCGCCAATATATGGAAATTTCTTCCCAGACCCTACCACCGTCAACTGAAGCTCCGCCATCTATTCAAGCCCCGACACCATCAACTGATGCTCCACCATCTATTCAAGCCCCACCACCATCAACTAATATTATGCAACCTATTCAATCCCCACTTGATGCTCCATCATCTTCTCAAGTTCCACCACCATCATTTGATGCATCACCACTTACTCCTGCCTCATCAGCATCGGTTGATGCCACATCATCCCCGGAAAGTCCAGCACATGCTCCCCTAGCCACCCGAATTCAGCCTCGGCGCCGTGAAAGCAATAGACGCTGGACAGTTGATGTAAGAGGTAATTTGGGTGCATATAATCTTTTTTCTTTCCATATTTGATGTTCTAACAAATGTTACTCACAGATGCTTCAGGAGCTACAAAAGTTGTACATTTGAAATTGAAGGATCTTTGGGATCTTCCTGAAGGAACCAAAGTGGTCGTACCACTTGATGATTGTAAACAACCAGTTGGTGAGACGGGTGGCCTCTTAGCATTTGCTATTGCAAAATTGGGAGCAGATTTTACTGCTCTTCCTATTTGTTACAAGTCTTGGATAAAAGTTCCTAAACATTACAAAGAGGAGATTTACAATAGCAAAATAAAGGTTCAACCAAGTTTCAATGAGATTTTTCTCTAAAGCTTTTCAATGAGATTTACAATATGCAACTATTTCACAATTTTTTTCTTGTGCATTTGAAGGAAAAGTTCATTATAAATAGCAACATAGCAAAGAAGATAATCATAAGCAGGATTGGGGACAAGTGGAGGGCCAATCGAACGAAAGTTTTTCGTAGGTATTATGATCCAAAACTCAGCAGAGAACAAAACTACCTTAATCATCCTCCGAATATAACCCGGGCTCAATGGATTTGGTTTATTGATTATCGTTTGGATCCAAATACTGATGTAAGTAAATCAATCATATGATTTATGCAGTACAATTATTTCACACTAATCTCATTGAGTTTTCATTTTTGTTTATCACATTGCAGAAAATGTGCAAACGAAATGCAGAAATTCGAGGAAGATCATCAATAGTGCCTGGAGGACATAAGACGTTAGCTAGGAAACGATCTGAGATGGTGGTAGTTTAATTGGTTTATTTTTTCAGTCGTTTTAAATTCCATTAGCTATAATGAGCATGTTGAAAATGTGTAGGAAGTTGAGAGCGAAGAGCCTGTTGGTAGGGAAAAAGTTTTTGTTGCCACGCATGCTAATGGTGATGGATCATATGCAGATGATGCCACTAAATCTATTCATGTAAGATTTCTTGCAGAAGTTTATAAACTGGCAATATCTGTTTCTCTAGGAGATATAGTTTGTATTTTACTATTATGAATATGTCTTCAGACTCTCTCGCACTGGTAATAGCATAAGCAAAGTTTCTGAAATGAATACCAAGTAATTCTACTTGTTGAAATGAAAAGTGACAATCTAACAACAACAAACTATCTCACTAGGAGGAGTCGGCCTCAGGGATTACCCGATGCCATAGTGTGCTATTGTACACATCATTTCAACCTATGTGGAAAAGAGACTGTACTGAGGAAAAGCTTGACAACAGATCAGTTGTTGAGTTTTTCTGGGTAGCATGGGAAATCATTTCTTTGTTTATAAATTTGTTCGAAAATTGATTCCTCTCTTATCTAGATGGAGAAATTGAAACTTGTACATAAAAGGAAACATGGTCATCGGGTAGTCTCTGTTTAACTTGGCTTGATTTCTCCTATTTGCTTTTAGCTTATATACTGACTGGTTTTATGCTGTTTTGAGTTATAAGAAAGATTTAAATACTTTTAGTTTTATACAAGATTTTGCAGCCAACACATGCTGTTGGGTCTTTGTGCTTTTATATTAATTTTTATTGCTTTTACATGTGGGATTATTGTGTAATTTTTAACACGTTGAATCATGTACTTTTTTTTTTCCATTTATGAGTTGGAGTTGGTTTTATTTTTTATTATTAATTATTAATATCTCACTTTGCTTGATATCAAGCACTAACACACTAATGTTGACAATAGGAGAAAGTTCTTCATATTGAGAATGAAGGGAGCTGTCCACGAGCAATTCCTCTGGATGATTCCCTCGGAAAGGAGCCTCTAGGAAGAGTCGAAGGTTTGGGTTTTGGTCCCTGCCCAACCCAAGTAGTTAGAACCAAAGAGGGTTGTTGCTTAAACAGTGACGTCTTTGCCAAGATGCAGCAGGAAATTCTAGATCTGCGAGCACAATTGGAAAAAGAGATTAAAGGTAGAATTGAATTTCAGAAAACTGTGGCTCTAATCCTCCAAAATGTTGCCACCCCAGTCATGA
Organism: Arachis stenosperma; assembly: GCF_014773155.1. Taxonomy (NCBI): domain Eukaryota; kingdom Viridiplantae; phylum Streptophyta; class Magnoliopsida; order Fabales; family Fabaceae; genus Arachis; species Arachis stenosperma. The sequence goes on from NC_080377.1 coordinate 13,303,856, forward strand.
CTCCAGAGCTTGCTGCACTCCTAACGCCATTGGTAATCCTCTTCCCTCTTCCTCACTAAGATTTTTAGTAAATCTATGATCCACAGATTTGCCTAATCAACCAAACTAAAATCCACAGATTTTGCACTGTAGAAAAATTACATATGTAAGATTTGCCTAATCAACCAAAACTAAAATCCCCAGATTTTGCATTTTAGTCGTGCTAAGATATTTAGCAACATTGCAAATGCTCCCTTGAAGCTATTATTATGTATGATCCACATATTATAAGAATCATGTTTGCAATTGGATAAATGCAAATTAGCAATAGAAAGTCAAATTTGTTTTAATTTGATATAGTACTGTGGCATCTATGTGGTTGCTAATTTGCTATTTTTATTGTTTACATCTTTTTCTCCTATTTTCTTACATGATAGTATCTTTTTCAGCTTACACGTGCTCTTCAAGCTACATGTGATAATGCTGGGAATGTTGGCTAAGCAATGGAAGTTCTTCTCATGGAACTTGATTTGTATGATTATTTATGGTAGGTGAAGGGCAGAACTGGACCAATTGGAAAGTTGTTTGTTAATGTAAAATATGAGAAATGAAGCTAGTGTGTAAGAGAAACCAACTGCAAAACAATTTGTGCATGTTCAATTTTCATGATGAGAAGCTAAGTGTAAAATGTGAAGGGGGAAAAAGAACTTGCAAACAATATTATGGCCTCTTATCATATGACCAAGAAAATTGATGATTTACTTTGAAAGAATTTACTTGGTGAATTGTTGTATAAAGCTAAAGTATGAAGTAACTACGAATGAAGACTCAGATTGCACTGTTACTGGAATGTAAAGTTTCTAAACGATCGAGTAGAATTGGAAAATTAGAAGAATAATTATGATTGTGTTAATTGTTTTTAATCATTTTTATGTAAGTGAAGAGATTTTTCCTATATGTAAAACCCCATTGTTTGTTTACAATCATATACCCGTTGTTTACAATTTTTAACAAATCTCCACTTGGTTTTATGTATCTTCGATTCTTCCCTACTATATATGAAATGGAGATATAGAAAGAAAAGTTGGTGTACAAATTTTCTTTCTAAAATGTTGGCTATATTATATATAGTTTATAAAAGAAAATTTGTTAACTTGTTAAATTCATAATCTTTTAGTTTTAGTATATTATATAGTTACTATCTTAGTTAAAATAAAATTCATTACTATTATTCACATTTAATTTATAAAAAAGTAAATTAATAGGTAATAAAAAGAAAGGAAAAGAATACCTAAAATAAATGAAACAAAATAAAACTATTCTACACGTAAATTGCCTCCTCCATGATACTTATTTTCACTAATAATTTATATTTTGAAATGTTTATATTTATGAAAAATCCTACTTTATGCTACCGCCCACCTTCAATAAAAATTGGGGAAAAAAAAAAGGTCTACGAAGAGCTAGTGTAATGAATAAAAGGTGTCTGTAAATTTTGATTATCCTTTCAATTGGTTTAAAAAAAATATTTTCTTGTTTTTGTTTAGCTTCTTTAATATTAATAATGTTTAATTATTCTGTTAGTTCTTATAATTTTATCAAATTTGTAATTAAGTTTTTATACTGTTTTTAATTTTATAATTAGGTCATTTTTATGTCAAAAACGTTAAAATTAACGGAAAATTTTTCTCAAAAAATATATAGTCAAATATCTAATTAAGTTTTTAACTGTGGATATCTTCAATTTGAAGATAAATATTCAGTTAATTCTAATATTTTTTTGTACTAAAAATGACCTAATTACAAAATTAAAAGTAGTGTAGGAACTCAATTAAAAGAAAAAAAGTATAGAAATCTAATTACAAATTTGATAAAATTATAAGGATCAATAGAGTAATTATACCTATTAATAAAATAAGAAACTTACTAAAAATAGCAGAATGAGGCTTGCTTTGTTATGGATTTGCAAACTCACCACATAACAAGTGGTAATTTACAACACCTCATTTCCAATTTAATCACACGGAACACAAGCGTTGGCAAAAGCAAACGCTGAAAGCTGCGAAGCTGCCACACTGTGGAGCTCGTAACTCCACTGATACGCTACGCTTCGATCTCTGTTCTGCTGTTGTTCGTCAATTGTAGCTCCACACTGTGAGATTCCATTCTTTGTTTTGTAAATTTTGTTGTTTTCTTTGCTTCTACACGTTTTGAATGTGGATTTAGGGTTCATAGATATATCATAGTGTTTATATTCAGAATTTCAGATTAATAGATTTCAAAGCTTTCAAATTTTCGCATTCGGGTAAAAAGTGTGAAATTAAGTTAATTTGTAGATCTTTGAAGCTCTTGATCAATGTGATATTGTGCTTCAGAGGTATAAAACTGATTATTTCTCGTTCTCAGGTGCAATTAATGTGTATATGTAGCACTAGATAGTACTATTATATTGCATTGTTAAAAAGGGTTATTTCTGTATTATACTATTGGAGAATTCAGGTTTTCCTCATCTTGCTTAAGTTTCCTTTTTTTAGGAATATATTTTAACTTAATGTGGTAGCTGTTGAATGTGGATTTTCATGGGTGAATAATTTCGAAAAAATATGGTTAGGAATGGATGCATTAAGGAGAAAATAAGGTAGGAAGTTTTGTGGATAAGAGGGTTTCTACTTTAGACGATTTAGTTATCCGTGCAGATTGAAGAAGACCTATACAAGCTGCGAAAAAGAAAGTAGATGGAAATGTAATACAATGGCTAGTAGGGAAAAAGAAAATAAGAAAAATCAGTGTCTAGAACAGATATGCTGCATAGACAGAGTTTATAGCAAGTTACTTTAACCTTAACTGATCCATATAGTTAACCCAACGTAATGGTACAAGGCTTTGTTGTTATTATTGTTGCTGCTGCTGCTTCAGTTGTACTTTAGTCAAGAATGATGAACTTGTTTCTTTCTAGCTGTTATGTGTATGTTATATCAGAATAACTATTAACTAGATTAGTAATTATTTTCTCATTCTCATAAGCTATTGTGATTAAACAACATGACTAATTTCTTTACAAAGTTGTACTATGCCTAGGGTTTCACGTTTCGGTGTTCCACCTAGAAAAGGAGGAAATAAAGCTTCAACTCAATCCCCTCCACTATCAACTAACAATCCAGCAACTGCTAATGCCCCACCCCCATCAACTACTGCTACACCAGTTGCTCAAGTTCCACCACCATTGAATGATGCTCCACTACCTAATCAAACCCCATTAGTGTGGATTGATGCCACACTATCTCAAGAACCTCCTCAACCCCTATCAGCCACCCAATCTTGGCCTAGGCGTCGGCAACGCACAAAAGCTCCTTTGCAAGCCCTACCACTTTCAGTTGATGCTCCACCATCTACTCAAACTCCACCACCAACTTTTCAAGCCCAGAAACCATTGATTAATGCTCCACCATCAGCTCAAGCCTCATCAACACCATCCACAGTGGCTCCTTCACAAGCCCCACTTGCCACCCAAACTCAACTAAGGCACTACCCATGGGAGGAAGCTCCTTCACAAGCTCAACAACCATCAATTCATGCTGCGCTATCTACTCAAGTGCCGGCATCTTCAGCTGATGCTCCATCATCCTCCGAGGCCTCATCATCTTCTGAGGCTCCGTCATTTCCCGAGGCCCTAATACCTTCATTTGATGCTCCACCACCAACTTCTCATGCCACACTAGCATCAATTGATGTCTCACCATCCTCAGAAGTTCCTTCACAGGATCCATCTGCCGACCAAACTCAACGTCGGACCCGTGAAAACCGCAAATTTTGGACTGTTGATGTAAAAGGTAATTTGTGGGTATGTCTTGTGTTCTTTCCTAATTTAATTTTCTGACAAATATAACTCACAGATGCTTCTGGAGTTACAAAAGTAGCATATTTGAAATTGAAGGATCTTTGGAACCTTCCCAATGGCACCAAAGTGGTGTTGCCACTTAATGATTGGAAACAACCAGTTGGTGAGGCAGCTGGCCTCTTAGGACAAGCTCTTGGACAATTGGGTGCCAATTTTGCTGCTCTTCCTATTTGCTATAAGTCTTGGCCTAAAGTTCCTAAAAATCTTAAGGATGAGATTTTTGATAGCAAGATAAAGGTAAAACTTAGTTTAAGTAACAATTATCTCGAAGGTTTCTTATTTTAAACTTCATACAACTTGTAACTAATTTATTGATCGTTTTTCTGTGCATTGAAAGGATAAGTTCATTATAAATGATGATCTAGTGAAGAAGATTATAATCCAAAGGATTGGGGAAAAGTGGAAGGAGAATCGATCTGAAGTTTTTCATAAATATTATGATCCAGAACTCAGTAAAGAAGAGAACTATGCTAATCACCCTCCTGAGATAAATCGAGATCACTGGATTGAATTTATTGATTATCGTTTGGATCCAAACACTGTGGTAAGTAGATCAATTATATGATTTATACGATACAATTATTTCACATTGATCACCCCTCTCTCCCCCCTCTCTAATGTACGTACATTGCAGGAAATGTGCAGAAAAAATGCTGAAAGTCGGGAGAAACTATCAGTTGTGCATCGTTTAGGGTCCAAGAGCTTAGCAAGGAAACGGCATGAGATGGTGATTGTATGACTGGCCGATATTTATTTTTCGTTGTTCCAATGCTTATTAGTTCTAATGAATGTTTTGAAAATGTGTAGGAAGTTGAGAATGGAGAACCGGTTAGTAGGGGGAAAGTTTTTATTGCCATGCATACTAGACCTGATGGATCATATCCAAATGATGCAATCCGAGCTATTTGTGTAAGATTTCTTGCAGAAATTTTAAATTTGTTTTATCATTTTTTCTAGGAGACACGGTTTTAATTTTAGACTTTGATATCTTTCCACTCTCTAGCATTGGCCCAAAAGGTATGCTTGAGTAAAGTTACTTCTAAAGTGGGAATATTGAGGAAAAAATTGACTACAGTTTAGTTGAGTTTTTGTGAGGCAATGGGGGATAATCTCGGTTGGTGTTCGTAATTGTCCTCTAACTGTTGATTAATCTCTCTTCTAAGTGAACAATTGGAGCTTGTGTATAAAGGAAATTATAATTTTGAAAGCACCTCTTTAGTTTGGGTTTAATTTTTTTTTAGTTTATTATTATTATTATTACAAACTATGTAGTTTAGTTAATCATATGATTAATTATAGCCTTTAAATATTTGGAGTGCATATGGGATTTGATAGTCATAGCATCAGCGTTCTATTACTCTCTCTGCCCAATAATAATTGTTGGAATGGAAAATTGGGTTTGCGTGCTTCTTTGCTAAGCTTTAACACTTTTTACAAATTGTAAGAATTACAGTGCAACGTTAACCTGTTGAACAATGTCCACTGTTTACAGTTTGCGCATTTTATTTCCATTCTTTTGGTCAGTCTCTTCCCCAACACTAATGCTGGGATGTTGACAATAGGACGAAATTACTCGTATTGAGACTGAAGGGAACTGTTCACCAACAGTTGGACCAGACGATTCCCTTGCCCAAGCGCTCGGAGAGGAGCATTCTGGTAGAATCAGAGGTTTGGGTTTAGGACCCTGCAAAACACAATTATTTGAGGCTGAAGAGCAAACAAGATGTGGAGGCAAGTGCCTAGAAAGTGCCCCCTTTACTCAGATGAAACAGGACATTGTAGATCTGCGAGCACGATTGGAAAGAGAGACTAAAAGTAGACGTGAATTTGAGAATGCTGTAACTCTAGTCCTACAACATGTTGCTACCCCAAACATGACTCCCGAGCTCGCTACACTCCTTACTCCATTGGTAACCCTCCTTCTCATTATGTTCTTTATAGTGTTTTTCTCGAGTCTTGGAATGTACACAATATCAATCTTGAGGGAGAGTTATGTGAGTAGATAGAAACTATGCAGAACAATGAAGAGACAAGTTTGTTTTCCTATTATGCATCACAAATTTACAATAAAATGTATGTGGAAGCTAATGGTTTTTTATTTTCATTTTATTTTTTCAGATTACGCGTGCATTTCAGGCCTCACTTGCTAATGGTGGGAATGCTGGGAAAAGCAATGGAAATCCTTCTAAATGACAGAACTTGATTGCCATGAATTGCCCAAATATGGTGGTAGAAGAGGTGAAATCTGTTATATCCAAGAAGATATTAGTTAAAGGGCAGAATGGGATCATTCAGTGATTGCTGATGTTGGAGTTTCACTTTAGGGTGAAAAAAAATGCAGTATAGGACTGTAGAATCTGTATTAAGGTAGTGAATGAAGAAGGTCTGGAATTTTTGGATATGTTTTCATGCCTGCATGGTCACCCTATTTTTACTATTGGATGAAAAAAATTCTTTGTAATTGATAAGGGTATTGATATATTCTTCTAACCATCAACCACAAAATGGCATTTAAGCAATTGGAACAACTATCACTTGTACTATACTATGGCTCATTGTAATGTATTTGTATAACCGGTAATGTTAGGTAGGAAGACAAAAAAAAATAGCCTAAATTTGCCTTATTTAACATTAATTAATTTTAACAACAATCAATGAATGCTAAATAAAATAAGTTCTGTTGTGCAAAGTTAACAACCTCATATGTGTCTTGATTTCATTTGTCCACAAACTCCATACAAGGAGAAATTCTTCATAGCATTCACCGGAAAAAAAATGTCCAGCACAAGGAAATGGACACTATAATTGTTTGGTTGGAGATACGTGGTGGAAAAATAGTGGGAGACAAAGAAGTTGCAAATTCTTTTTGATGAATTACACATAAAAATTTGCAACTTCTCTTCCCTCTCCTCTATTACTTTTTTACTTTCCTCCAACCAAAGCTTAAAAATTTTGTTACTTATATTATTTGTACGTATGTTTAATATTAGTTTTTTTTAATATATATTTAATCGTATACTATAATAAGAGTAATAAATTAGTTTAACTCAATCACTTATTACTTACAAATTTTATAAGTGCAAGAATTTGATTAGAATATTATCAATCCATAACACTTAAAAGTCGTTTAAGTATTTGTATTGTAATTTCTATTTTTCAAAGTACAGGGGAGAAAAAAAACACATAATCTTATCCATACCAGCAAAAAGGTTCCAATATTTTCATTTCACCAATAAAATCTTCAACTCGCTCAATAGGAATTGGAATCAAAATCAACTAAAGACTCAAAACTATATCAATCTACTGCTGCTTCAATTCCTTGTGATCACAATAATGATAATATTATGAATGTTCTGTTTGCCAATGATCTCAGACACAAATAGAAAACTTGTGTTTATAAACTCTTTTATTGTCCCATTTTGGGTTAAGCAAAGACACAGACATTTTGTTTATCATTTTCTGTAAATAGTTGTGTTGTGTCTTCCAATGTCTCTATCTTTGTTCTGAGATAATTACCAAATAAGACAACAATCGTCGAGCTTTTTAGCTTGCCATGGTGGCAGGATCTGCTCCAGGCTTAGCACCAATGGCGAAGAACTCGATGATGACTTCTAAAGGCATGCCCTTTGTCTCAGGAACTTTCGTGTAAACAAACACCCATGCAATGATGCAACCACAAACAAACAATGAAAAGACACCAGTGAGTCCAATTTGATGCAGCAAGAATGGGAATGAAGATGTGACAATCAATGTGCTGATCCAAAATGTGAGTGCACAAATTGAGATGCATATTCCTCTCACACTTGTTGGGAAAATCTCTGCACAAATAATGTTGGGAATCACACCAAATCCCATGCAGAAGATGCTCTCATAGACAATGACACATGTTGCTGTTACTGCTGCATTCACAATAGAACTCATGGGGAATGAATCCCTTAGTACTAGTACTGATAGAGACACTATCAAGATGGGGATTGTGTTGAGCAATAGTGCCCTGCATTTCACAAATAATTATTCTCATTTAGATCAATGATGCATTATTTGTCCTTAAATTTTGCATATAAGAATGTAATTGGAGGTCAGTTTCTGAATAAAAATATAGAGATCTAAAGACACAAACTGATAGAAGAAAATAGACGAAATTTATATCCATCCAAAATATGGATATAGTAGAGACGAATTTTTACTATCTCTCTACTATCTCAGTATCTTTGTATTTTGTGACTTAGAACAGTTATCGAATAAGACTATAGAAAGATATGATTATAACTTATAATACACTTTACTAAAGAATATCTTGAACAACAAGAAAAGGCTAAAAGCAAATTGAAACTACATAATAAATTTTGAAATTGTAGTTAAACTTACCTCCTCCCTGCAATATCCATGAGTTTCATGGAAAGAGCAATGCAAGGGAGCATAGAAAATGTTATAATAACATTTACGAGTAAAGAAGCTGATGTTTCAGTAATCCCAAAACTTGAAAGAAGTGCCCCAACACCTGCTTCCTCAAGGATTTGAGGAGCATAATATAGAAATCCATTTATGCCAGCAGCCTGCAACATGTATTTGAAGTTATATACTATTGAATGTAAGTATAAATTAATTTTCAGTCCTTGTAGAATGCATTTTTTTTCTTTTTGTTTTGGTCCCTACAAATATTTAATTTTCATGTATACTAAAAATCAACTATCAAATCAGTCACTATAGATTTGTACATATTATACACATATTCCTTTTTTTTTCTTTTCAATTAAGTCCATATAATATATCAGATTTTGTAACTAAGTCTCTACCGTGATAAAAACATTAAAATTAATTGAATATTCTGTCAAATTATGTAGAATATTAAATCAAGTATTAGTCATATTCGTTTTGTTTAACAAAACATTCCGTTAATTCTACAGGAACTCAGTCGAAAAAAAAAAAGTATAGAGACTTAATTGAAAATTCAGTAAAACTAGAAGGACCGACCGAACAATTAAACTTTTTTTTAAAACTAAATAAGTCGCCAAAATAATCAAGCATACAATAGACAAATAATCAAAGTTGTTAACAGCAAATATAGAGTATTAGTATCATGATTGTTAATAAATATACCTGTTGAAGAGCTTGAAGCCCAATTCCAACAATCAATGCACGTTTAACTCCAGGTTCAAGCAGAGCACCCCAGCCTGATCCTTTATTAGCAACAGCTTCTGGCTTTATTGTGTTATCCTTATTAAGAGCAAGAACTGATTGGCTCACAAGTGCTGCTGCTTGAAATGATTCACCACGCTCTAATGCTAATTGCAAATCAGTCCCTGAATTCCCAACAAATGAACCATGCTGAGACCCTGCGCCAATGGAAGGGTCTGCATGCAAATACAACCTTTGGAACCCTCCTTCCTTTTTTCCATCCACTGCTTTATATGCCAATTGCCAACCCCCACCAATGTTTGTTGCCTAAGATGCACAAATTCCAACAAGAATATCACATAAAAATACAAAATTTTTAATCATAAATCACATATATAAAACATACAAAAATACTAATTTTTAATTTTACCTTAGTGGCGGTTTCACCCTGGGCAGCCAAGTTACCATTACTTCCTTTGATGCTGCTGCTCCTCTTATAAAATCTACTCCTATCCACAACACTACTACCTTGCCTTGAGAGCAATGGAGCTTGCAAATTGTCATGGTGGGTACCAAAAGAGCCTTGATCAATGCTTTGTGCAGCAAGATCATGATGATGATGATGATGATCACTCTCATGCATGCTACCAAACAGATTCACAATAGGGTCCTTGAGGCCGGCGGTTGCTTGCCCGGCAACGCTTCCTTGGCGCGACAGCGCTAGGATGCTACCGCCACCATGTACACTGCTGATTGGATGAGCAATCATTGAAACTCCCTGGTTTGGTCCATAAAGTTTTATGTAATCTTTTGCTGATTCCATGTTTGATATTTGTTCAGTACTTCCTGCTGGGGTTATTATGTATTCTTCTATGATGGTTGATTCTCCTCCAGGGTTCATACCCTCTGCCAACAATGCTAGTTCTCCTATACATTTTCAAACCTATCTTAGTCTTACCATTAAAAGTTTTCAGTAGAAAAAAATTCTAAAATATAAGATTTGTGTGTACAAATTTTCTGTCAATTTGTAGGTGCAGATTATGTGTAATACAAGTGCAAATTATATCATTCATGTGTTTGTGTGCATGTGTGTAAAAAACTAATCAAATGTAAAAAATTTGGGGTATTTATTAAGTGACAATTCACACAGAAAATTATAGTTGAGAATAGTTCACCTAATTAAATATGGTAGAAATTCATATGTAGTTGTTTTTACTTATTGATAGTATATTCATTAAAGGTAAAAATTCAAGTATAGTTAACTTTATATGAAATTGATAGTTGAGAGTTGTTACATGGTAATTTAGTCAAATCTGTCAAACCATTTAATAATTCTCAACTATCAACTTCACATGAAATTAACTACATCTGAATTTTCACCTTCATTAAAGGTGGAAGCTAAGGTGCAGTCGACTTCACGTGAAGTTGATAGCTGAAAGCTGTTAGATGATTTAACTGATTTGACTGAATTTTCATTTAATGGCTCTCAACTATCAACTTCACGTGAAGTCAACTGCACCTGAGTTTTTACCTTCATTAAATATAATTTAATTAAATATGTCAAATTAGTTAATAGTTCTCAACTAACAACTCTACTTAAAAAACAACTGCATGCAAATATTGCAAAAATTCCAAGAATAATAATGGAAGCTATGTAGGTAGTTTAAGGATGATGACCTGAAACATCTTCTTGGCCACGAATTCTCTGAAGAACCTTCCTAGCCTCTGAAATCCTACTTTTGCTTACCAACCATGGAGGAGATTCAGGAAGAAAGAAGACAACCAAGAAGAAATAAGCAACAGAAGGAATGGAAACTACACCAAGCATTGCTCTCCAACTTGGAGATTCCAAAAGAGACATTGAAAACATCCAAATGTAAGCCAAGAACATTCCCAAAGAGCATGAGAACTGCGGTAGCGTGTTCAGCAAGCCTCTGATCTCGGGCGGCGCAATCTCCGAGATGTAGACTGGGGTTATCGTGACGGCGAGGGCGATTCCGATGCCGTCTAAGAGCCTTGAGAACACTATGAAGGCAACATTTGGAGCCCATAACATGGCTAGACCACTTAGGAAGAACATTATGGATGATCCTATGAGCATGGGTCGCCGGCCGATCATGTCGGATACTTTTCCGGAGAAGATCGTCACGATGGTGCCGGTGAAGAAGGAGGTGGAAACAATCATCCCCTCAACTGTGGGATCAAGTTTGAATTCCCTCTTGATGTAGCCCATGCCACCTGCATGCATGGCATTTTGGTAATTAAATTTGTAATTTAGCTAGTAAGAATTTATTAGGGTTAATAGTTAAAATAAATTTTAGAATTTCAATGTCTTAAATTGATTTCTTAGAAATGTAATCATATGAACTAGATTGATTTCACTATAAAAAAAAAAATGTTAAATAACATCAAATTTACTGGCGAAATAACAAAAATAATTCATACTATCAGATTTTTTGTCAAAAAAAATCCGATAATATAATTCTCATCGGTAAATAATTAGGGTCAAATATTTTATTATGACAGTAATATAGACGGATTCTATAACAAATTTATTGGCAAAAAACTAGTTATAGATGATGATACATGACTTACATAATCATTTTGTGACATATTATTAGTTAATTAACAGAAAAATCAATTTGATTTATTATTGTATTTTTTAAAAATCAGTTTGAGGTGCTTAATCCTAATTAATAAATACATAATTTTTTGCGACCATTCTGATTACTATTCATCAGAATGTATAATAAGTTTAGATTTCGAAATTAAAATTGTCCATTTTAATTCATAAATTCTGGTATATAAATCTCTGATTTTATTTTTCAATGATCTGATCTAATGAGATAAAACTAAACATCATTGGTATAAAAATTAGATTAGAATCCAAAATGAATATATAACACAAAGAAGTAAAAACAATGGAAAAACTAGATGGAAGTAGTAAATGGTTAATCCAAGAAAAGTGCATATATCTTGGCATCAAAAATAGGCAAAGAAAGTTAACATAAAAATTAATTTGGTACAAACCTGCAATGGTTGAACTATCCCATCCAATAAGCAGATTCCCTAGAGTAGCAGCAGCAGCAACAATTATAATCTCCTGCATTGTTTCTTGTTTTTCTTGGCTAAAAAATTAGCCAAAAAAAAAAAAAAAACCTAAAGCAAAAGTTTATGTGCACATTTTGTTACTTTGTTTCTTTTTATTGTATGGCTGATTGGCTATAATTAATGTGTCACAATCTTCTTATCTGTTTTCAACTACAGTGATATCTATGTTATGGTAATGAAGTTGTTAAAAGTGGGATTTTGATCCAAATTTGAAAGTCAAATCAAAGAACAATGCCAACCCTAATTTCTTGGAATAGCGATGCTTATGTGTTGATGATGATTAGTCATATTGAAATCGAAATCTTTGCAAAGTTATTTGTGAGTGAGAATGTGCCACGATGAAATTTACTATTTTATAACAAGGAAAACGGTATTTAGAATAGGAGCAAAACATGGCTTGCCAGATCCACTATGCCTCCAATATTCTTTTTTCTAATTGATGTGGTTTTTTTAATTTTATAGATAAATTAAATAATATATAATTTACTAATTTTTCGATACTTAATTAAAATACTTGACCACACTAAAAGAATTAGATTGAGCTGTGATCCTATTTCTTAAGTTTTGATAGCTTTACTTTTGTATTTATCATTTTCACTCTCACTAAGTCTTAGTTTTTTAAAAAGTATTTTGTTGAGTTTGAATCTTCCAAAATTAAATTTTTCATATCGGTTTGCAAATATATTGAATTATTGATAGCTAGATATAACAATTATATATCCCTATAATTATAATTTAATTTATTTGTTTTATTTTTATGCATGATTTTTATACATAAATATATTTATAAAAATTAATGAGTGCATATTTAAGTAGAATGGGAAATATATTGCACCATATTTTGTTATAAATAGTATATCTTTTTTTATGAGCTGAGTCACTTTTAGATTAAAATATAATAAAAAATAATACATCTAACATTTCTCTAAAAAATTTGCTAGATGCACATTATGCTTAACAAAGCACACCGGTAGTATATATACTGCTACACATACAAGTAAAAAAGGTCTACAAGCATTACAAGTTGGCCCAACCCGATAACACTACACGTGTATTCATACCTTTTGAATAGAGCGTCAATGTCACGCGCGTCATTCAACCGTTACGCATCGGAAAAAAGCGTTCGTTATGGTGCACTCTTTCACTTCTCCTTCGAAAAAAACAAAAACCGTCAACCTTCGAGCAACATTCCAAAATCAAGAGATAGAACTCGTCGCGAAGATTAGCAGAAACCATCAACAAAAGATAGAACTCTTCATCAACAATTTTCAGAAAAAACGAAGAAATATTACTCAAGGTACGTTACTATTTTAGTCATCTTGTAGATTTTTCACATTTCGAAATCGAAGAACTAGGTTTTTCTGTTCTTCTACGTTCTTCTAGGTTTTACTATTGTTCTTGTTCTATCTCTCATTTTACTGTTTTTAATATTCTTCTTGTTCTACGTTTTACTATTCTTCTTGGTTCTACGTTTTACTGTTCTTCTTAGTTATTCTACATTTTATTGTTCTTCTTGTTCTAGTTCTTCTCGTAACTGATTTTTAGGAGTATATTGCGTAATTTGTTGGGTGTATATGGTATAATTTGTTGGATGTAAATTTCTGAACTGATATAGTGTAATATAATCAACTGTTGCAGCTATTCTAATATTGCTTGTCCTTGTAATATTGGTTGTCCTTGGGTGTATATGGCATAATTTAGTGGGTGTATATGGAGTAACTTGTTAGGTGTATATGGCATAAATTGTTGGGTGTATCTGAATCATATCTATGGGTGTATATTACTGATATATATGGGTGTATCTGAATCATATCTATGGGTGTATTTTACTGATATCTATGGTTGTATCTGACTCATATCTATGAGTGTATCTTACTGATATCTATGGGTATATTTTTCATTTCAGAAAAAATGGCAGTGAGAAACCAAGCTGGAAAAAATGTAACAACAAATATATGTCTTAGATGAAATCAGTTTTATAATAGAAATATATCTGACTATAATTTTGTTTTTGTTTACAGCAAACCAAAGACCTTAAGTGTGCAACACATTTATTAAGTCAGAAATTCAGAAACATGAGTGAGGAGAAAAAAACGATTGTGAGAGATTTGGGATTTGGTGGCTTGATGCACATCTCGCCACTAAGGGTGCATCACCAATTATTAAGGGAGTTGGCTAACAACTTCAAATTAGGGGAGAACAGACTGAAAATCGGATACGGTTCTTTTAAAATAACTCCAAAAACAATAGGTGATGCGCTTGGCATCAACACATCAGGTAACTCACTAAAAATTATAGGTGTATATTAAATGATGCTTGGGTGTATTTAAGTTTATGCTTGAGTGTATTTGAACTGATTTTCTTACTACGTTGTTTTTCTTTTTGTAGGAGATCTATTTCCTCAGAAAGTCAATTATAAGAAACTTTCTAAGGATGATAAAGAAATTTTTAGAAGATTCCAGGGTAAGACCCTCAAAAATCTTACAGATGAGATGATGGATATTGGCATTGGTAACGAACAGGATCGCCTAATGTTCAAGAGGATTTTCATTCTCTATATACAGATGGCATTCCTTTTACCAACGACAATAAACAAAATCTCACATGTGCACCTGGCACCAATTTTTGAGATGGACACCATAACAGAGCGAAACTGGGGAGGGCATGTTTTGAGTTTTATCATCAAGGGCATAACCGATTACAAGGAGAAAAAGAAAAAGGCAATTGATGGCTGCCTCTTTGCCCTGATGATAATTTACTTTCATCTCTCTAAAAATAAAGACAAGAAGAGGGCAGAAAGACCTCCAAAACCCTGGATTGTGAACTGGAGTAAGGAGCAGTTGGTCGAAAGAATGAGGGCAGAAATAGAGGAAAATATGGTAAGTGAACATAATATGTTGAGTGTATTTTATTTACCTGAATGCTGCTAACTAAGATTTCTAATATTTCAGGGGGTTGTAAAGATGGCGGAAACAAGAGGAAAAATGAAAAAAATAGAGAAAAAAGAAAAAAAACAAGAAATAAAAAAAACAAAAAAAGGAAGGCAAGTTCAACATCGTCTTCGCAGACAGAAACAACTGATAGTGACAGTTCTACCTCTGAGTCTGAGACTCAAGAAGACTCAGAGGATTCACCAAGAAAATAACCCAGCAAAAAAGAAAAAAGTAAGTGACATACTTGTGTGTATTTTGTTTATCAAGTTGGGTGTATTTTGTTTATTGTGTTGGGTGTATGTTGTTTATCAAGTTGGGTGTATTTTGTTTATTGTGTTGGGTGTATATTGTGCATTCATTTGGGTGTATCTTGTGCATTCATTTTGGTGTATTTTATATCTTTAGTATGTTTTAAATAATGATTGTTTTCCTTCCAGAATGGACTCCAAAAAAAAGAAAGAAAGGTCAAGAAGATTCTGAATCAGAATCTGAATCAACTGATGAGTAATGTTCTAAAATTATTACTCCTTTCTTTTGGCTTTATTATCAAGATTTCATGTATTAACTTATAGAAGCGAAGAATCATCACCGGTGAAGAAGCAAAAAAAAAAAAAAGAAAAAGATACAAAGAACACCAAAAAAGTAAGCACTTCTTTAGATAATATTTTGTGATAAAATTAATTTTTTATTTCTGATTCATACTTGTTTTTTACACCCAGAACACAATCCAAAAAGGAAAAGGTTGTTATTGAGCATTCATCTCCTGAAGAAGATCAATCCTATCATGGGTACAGTACTTTGTAAGCTATATTACCGTCTATCATCATGATTATATTTGTTAACATGTTCTTTTATGAATGTACTGACAGATCTGAAATAGGAAGTGAAGATCTAGATGAATTCTTAAGAGAAAACAATGAAAATTCTGCTGCACAGGGGGTATGTCTTGTTGGGGGTGTATATTTCAGATTTTAGCGTGTTTTCTTTGTTAATAACTGTTTCTTGTTTCGCATGGGAGAAGGAAGCTGACCTGCGATCGACGGAAGGTCACTATGTCTCCTCTGAAACGTAAGAAGCTTTATTTGATAAAATCTTGTTATCATGATTTAACTGTATGATATTTTGTCTGAATAACATGAACTCTGTTTAGAATACCAGACGTAAACTTGGGAAGTGATGATCCTTCCTCTCAAGGACACACAACACAAAGTAGTGTAAACAGACCGGCAGACAGCATATAATTTTTCTTTCAAATAACCGTTACTTTTGTTCTTTTATTACCTTCTACTTCTAATTTTGTATATTTTTTTTAGAAAAAAGCCCTTTATTGTTTTATTCGAGAAAAAAAAGGCAAGAAAAAAAAAATCAAAAACTGCAATTATGTAAGTTCTCAAAAAACAAAGCCTGTCTTTCTTTTGAATTGTTCGGGTGTATTTTTGACTTTCTTTGGGTGTATTTTAGAATGAGTCTGGTTGAAGAGTCAGCCAGTGAGCCGACTGATTTGAATATGATGGTTGTGAGGAAAGAGACACCGTCTGGAACTCTTGCAATGTGAGTTTTTTAAGAATATTTCACTCTTATAACCTTTTTATTTTCAAAAGCATTGTTAACCTTTCATTTTTCTTCTTGTTTAGAGTTCCAATTCAAGTTTGTCTACCAGTGTCCCAAACAACCGCTGTGCCGGAATTTGAAGAAACACCTGAGACAGAATATGAACCAACCCCTCAGCTACAAATTGAAGGAACTACAAAAACGTAAGAAATATTATTGGGTGTATATTGGGTTACAGTTTGGGTGTATATTGGGTTACAGTTTGGGTGTATATTGCCCCTGAATAGTTTTATTTACATCATGATTAATTTTATGTGCCGTGCAGCACTCCTGAACCCCCCCAAGAACTTGAAGAAAGCACACTCACACTTCCCCCAACTCCATCTAAAATGTAAGTTCATTAGAGTAAAATCAATGTTTTGGTTATCATCCGTATATTCTTATTGTTATAATATGTTATACATGATCACGCAGTAATCCAGCCCCAGAAGACACTGCTGCGTTGATGATGATGACACGGACATCATCGTACGTTCCTAAAAAAGATCTGTTGCCATCATTCAGCCTTGGCTTCACTGATTCGAGCCAAGAAGAAACAACAACGCAGGAGGGGGCGTCAACGCAAGATGAACACGTGGCAAAAACTCCAGAAACCCCAACACTGCTAGAACAATTAGAGAATCTGGTACATAAAATTGCAAGTGGTGGGGTGACAAAAGAAAAAAAAAGTCCGCAGATTCCAAAGGAGAATGGGGCAGAGAGTTTCGAGAAGTTTAAAGCTCCTGCCAGGCCGGATTTAGATACTACTGACATGAAACAGAAATGCTACCACTGGGCTATACGAGTGAAATCCTACTCAAATGAACGAACTGATGAGTTTGACGACATCGGCAAACTCCAAGCCGGAGATATATACACTCTGTCAAAATTCCACTTTGCATCACTTGCACCTAAAACGCATATAGAAGCTGAGGTAATATCACAACAACATTAATTTTTTTATCACCAAAATTAAGTACAATTCTGATTGATGTGTATTCTGTTTTTCTAGATTGTCTCTGCCATGTACTTCATCGTAAACCAACAAAATATTCAAAGGTTTCAAGAAGAAGTATACTGTCTCCCCCCTGATATTGTGGTAAGGGTTGCTTCAACGAATTTTTGGTGTATTTTCTGCATTCCTTAGGATGTATTGTTTTTCTTACATTGGGTGTATTCTGTTTATTCATTTGGGTGTATTTTCTGTATTCAATTGGGTGAGAGTTGTTTATTCGTTTGGGTGTATTTTCTGGATTCATTTGGTTGTTCTCAATTTTTGCAGAATATGGCGATTGTAAATCATCCAAAGGGGGGCATTCTTAAATGCTAAAACTAATAGGTCATTCAGGGTGGAAGACTATCCAATATTTATACCCTTCTTGGACCTTAAAAAATTAGCATCACATTGTTATGTAAGTTTTCATTTCAAAACTTCTTATGACAATTTTTTACTTATGTGCCAAATAAATTAAAACAGTGTTCAATCTGAACATTTTTCAGATTTTTGCACCTGTTTGCCATTCAGACCATTGGTGGTTATGGTTGGCTGATACAAGGAAGCGGAAATTTTATATAGTCGACCCATATCACACAAAATCTCCGCCCGATAAGAGAACTGCCCTAAATACATTCATTGTAAGTTGGTTCTGTGTTCTTTATTTTAATAGTTGGGTGTATTTCTGTTCAATATAAGGTGTAACTTTGTGCTCCTTTGGGTGTATCCCTTTATTGAAATTATTTATGTATTACTGATTTGTTTTGTGTTTTAAGGGATATGTAATTTCACGAATTAAAGTATATGCTGGGTGGCACCTCTGAAGACAAGGGACAAGGACAAGGAAATTGAACCACCATACCTTAACATCTCGGGCCAAAAGACAAGGTATAAATCTTTCACTCTGAAAATTAAACTTTCCTATATGTAATTTGTAATTTATTTTCTTTGTTTTCAACTATGAATGTGCTATCTACGTAATGAAGTAGCTTGAGATACTTCAGCCAGCAAACATTAAAAGGCGGAAGTATGAGTGGGACAATTGGAGCCAGATAAATGTGTTTAAAACTAAATAACTTTGTATTACATTTCTCAATTAACATGGTTGATTAAATAGAATATTCTTTTTAACTGTAGGACGAGATGGACCACTTTAGAGTGGAATATGCTTCCCGGATTCTATTCCATGACATGAATCTAGACAAATCTGAAGCCATTAGGAAAAGTAATGCAATAAGACTGTCCAAGCCATCCTCGTTGTTATTGAGTCCATATTGTCAGATAGATTCTGAGGATGTTGACACTGCTTAATGTAATAGATTCTGAGGATGTTGACACTGCTTAATGTAAATGTTATATAGTCTTGTGACAAATGGAAGACATATTGTAAATATTTGATAATTATAATACAGTTTATTGTGAAATTTCTTTCAATAATTAAACTCTGTGTGCTGTATTCAAAATGTATGAATTACACGTACTATAATATGAAGGAAAACATCAAACCAAATATACACCAATTACCTGCCATTTTTTACACCCAAAGAAAGTTGAATATACACCCAAAAATCTATCCCCCTGATGCTTTATCCCTAAAACCCTAAACACGAAACACTTAAAACCTAAACCCTAACCCCCTACCCCGTAAACCCTAAAACCCTAAACTCTAATACCTAAAACCCTTAAACCATTGTAAAAAAACAAACAATATTTTATAACATAAAAACAAGATTCTGAAGTATATATATCTATGTATAAGTAAAATCTGAAATACAAGAAAATTCAGAAATACACCCAAAAGAACAATGCTTTTACACCCACATTCTGTAACTATACACCCAAAGAGTTATTCGATGCTGCTGGTACCGTGAATTGATAATTCATAACATGTCCTTGATATTGGCTGGAATTTGAATACACCACTGATGCAGCATCAAAGAGGTTTAACTGAATATAACAAACTCACATATTAGCTAAACTATTAACGAGAAAAATAAACTCAATCACCACATATTTAAAGAACATCACTTTTACCTCGTTTAAACCTTTCGTTTTCTTCTTCTTTGTGGCATTTGCAATCTGTTTCTCCAACTTTGAACCTAGCCTATTTTTTGGACGTCCTCTTATTCGAATCCTTGGAGGGCTTTGAAGCTCGTTAACGGATTCCAAGTTGGTGTCTTCGTGAGATAAAAAAGATGTACCCTTCCTTTTCGCTTTCAATGATTCCATCTCAGCCATGACGTTATCGTACGCATGGTGCAGAATTGCAGTCAGCTCCTCCAATTCTGATGCAAATTCGCAAATATTTTGCGAACAAAAAACTAATTGGTCAAACCTCTTACTTCTTAGCTCCAACAGTGGCTCATCGTGGCTGCTCTTGATGTGTGTGTGTCGTCTCTTTACCTTCTTGCTCCATCGTTCCAGTATATATCTAGGTGACACTTGGCTTACTTGTTCAAAGCTTAACACGCTTAGTGCGTGACGACATAGTATCCCTCTCGACTCGAATAATAAACAATTGCATTTTATCTCGGCTGCAACTGAGTCGTAAGTAACCACAAACTTGTTGAATATTGATCTGGAAACTTGTTCTCCAACCTCATACACTGAATAGCCTAGAGCAGAATTCGTTAATCTAGTGATG
The DNA here is from genome assembly GCF_014773155.1 of Arachis stenosperma. Classification (NCBI taxonomy): domain Eukaryota; kingdom Viridiplantae; phylum Streptophyta; class Magnoliopsida; order Fabales; family Fabaceae; genus Arachis; species Arachis stenosperma. The sequence continues at coordinate 13,324,123 of NC_080377.1, forward strand.
CAATTTGTCTTTCCTCTGAATTGTGCTTGGACTTTTCTAAACTTTTGATGAGTGTACACATCTTGAAACTGAGCTTCAATGGAGGATTTGGTTGCACACGGTATGACCGTATGAAAATCTGCAGCATCTGATTCTCTCTCTGCTTGCTCCCTGCTTCCGAGGCAATTATCGTATTGTTTGATGAATTGAATAAGCGAGCTGTTCCGGGTAATAAACTTGTTAAAAAATGAATGCATGCTCTCGCTCCTTTGTGTGCTTCTCATCCCTGCCCAGAAGTGATGATCCAGATAGATTGGAACCCATATATGACGGTCTTCATAGAGATCTGCATAATACACCCAAATACAGACTATAAATACACCCAATAAAAAGTAAATTTACATCTCTACTGCAGATTTTAACACAACACTACCTGAAAGCCACTTGTTGTCCACAAGACCAAAATTTAGCAGAAAATCATTCCAATTCCTATCAAATGAGTCTTTGCTATGAGAGTTCCAAACAACTTGGCTCATTTTTTGTTCAATATCTGCATGTCCCTTGTAGCCGTTTAATTTGCTTGGAATCTTCTTCATGATGTGCCAAATGCACCAACGGTGAATTGTTGTTGGCATAGAGGCCTCTAAAGCCCTTTTCATTGATGCGCATTGATCGGTGAGAAACCCTTTCGGAGCATTTCCCCCCATGCAACGAAGCCAACATTGAAATAACCATTTGAATGATTCAATTTCTTCATTTTTCATCAAAGAGCATCCGAGAAGTGTTGACTGACCATGGTGATTCACCCCGACAAAAGAACCACAAACCAAATTATATCTGAAACAAATTACCATAGTGCAGAATGGAAAATCATTAGGTACACCCAACAAATGCTTTGTATACACCAAAAAACAGCCAATATACACCTCTCCTGCGGATTCATAAAAATACATTAATTTAGCATCATAAACAGGGACAGTTTGTTACTTGTTTGTATTGTAGGTGGTGTCAAATGAAATAACATCTCCGAAATACTCAAAGGCAGCTCTACTTCTTGCGTCGGCCCAAAAATCCAGCTTAATCAATTGATCCTCCTCGAGTCTAAGCTCAAAAAAGAAATTATGATTCTTCTCTTTCATTCGTAACAAATATTTTCCGAATTCCTTTGCATCTTCTTGTTCGGAAACATTCCGCACTTCCCTAGTAATGTAATTCCTCACATTCTTTTCAATAAAATTTAACTCGCAGTAACCCCGGCAGCCGCAATAAATGATTGGTAAGTTTTGCTTGGTCTGATACCAGCCTCCTCGTTATTCTCTATTGTACGATGAATGGACATGCTTAGTTCCCTGTGCTGTTTGAGCATCTCTGCTTTACTTGGACAGCAAGGGTGTGAATGATCCAGCACAACCTTTGAAATGATCCAAGCACCAACATCCTTCAATGTGTGTATATAAATTCTTGCAGGACAGTTTAAACCGGCTATCGGATTCGTCTTCTCGGTCGGAGATATTTTAGATTTCTATTTTCCCTCTTTGCTACATGTAATCAATTGATTCTTAATCTCGTTTCCCTTCCTATTTGTGCTCCGAACTCTTGTAGAAAAACCTGCAGCCTTGGCGTAGTTCCTGTAAAATTTTCCAGCATCTTCAAGGGTGGTAAAGGTCATTCCAACCTTCGGAACAAACTGGTCATCAACAACAGAGAGAGGCTACAGAATACACCATGTCAAAAACTATAAATACACCCAATCATTGCTAATATAATACACCCGAACGGCACCAACTCAACTAAAATGACAATAAAAGCCATAAGCTGTAAATACACAGGCTGCAGAATACACCATGACGAAAACTAAAAACACACCGAATCATGTCTCATATAATACACCCGAACGACAACAACTCAGCTAAAATAACAGAAAAAGCCATAAACTGTAAATACACCCACACTCCCGAAAAAATACACCCAAAAAAGTTTTGATCTACACCCGAGCGTCTGCTATAAATTCATGATAATCAATCAAAACTAATACATTACATTCAATCCACAGATTTATGTTGACGCGTTAGTCTCACAGTCAATGTTCACGAATTATTCAGCTACATAATGCTATACAAATTACTGCAACAAAATTCAGAGTAATCGTATGTAAATCAAACCTCAGGAACTTCGTCAGATTCAAATTCATAATCCACTTCGCCCTGATTCAGCTGAGAATCTGAGATTGAATCTTCCATTATCTTCAAAACGAATTCAAACTTTGATTTCAGTAAACAAAAAATCGATAGAAAACGAAGCTGGAGTTAGAAAGAGAGAAGAACGAGAAGAAGAACGAAGAAGGAAACAAATCTAGAAATAAGGATAGAAGAACAAGAAGAAGAATGAAAATGAAAACAAATCTAGAAATAAGGAGAATGAAGAAGGAAACAAATTTTTTAAATTTGGTAGTTATATATACGCGGGATCTTTATATAGTGCGTGTATTGGACGTAGAACTTGCAGCGCATTTTGAGAGTTTATTAGTTAATGAACTTGTAAAGCATATAAGCTCTAATGGCTTATATGCAGAGCTTTTCTGATAATTTTATATTGGAAATATTTTTGCAAGGAGAAAAGTTCGATAAAAAATTAATATTAGAACTAAATTTTTAAGGAAAAGACGTATTATATATGATATTTTTATTTTTTATTATAAATAAAAAAAAATAATTTTTACTTTTGTAATATTATAATTATATTTTTAATAAATACATATTAAAATATAATATATAATATTTATCATTAAATTGAATTCTATTTTACGAGTATTTAGTCATTAATTATTAGATTAAAGAATATTATACATAAAAAATGATAATATTCCTACTAATTATTAAATCGAGGAGAGAGAAGTTTTAAAAAGAGAGAGAAAGTATATATAATAAAAGTTTTTTTTTTGGGTATTATATATAATAAAAGATTTTTAGTATTATTCAATGTTGTTGTTGTCATATAAATGTGAGGTCATCATTAGCACAGCCTGCTAGGTTCTATGAATCAACAAATAAATAATATGACGTGATTTAAACACAATATATACGGACAACAAGACAAAATAGTGAAAATACAAATATATTTGGTAATACTGATTGAAATAAAGAAAAATAAAAAATATTATATCAGTGTACATTATTACATAAAAAATACTAATAATGTTTTTGTCTTAAGTAACCATATACATGCATGCAATTGTCTATTCAAAGACTCTGCCAGGATTTTAGTCAAAATTTCTTTATATGGGCATATAAATGGACCAGATGACTAAAAGAAAAAAATGCCGGAAACCTTCCTTGAAAAAATATTTAATACGTTATAAAGATAATAAATAAATTAATATATTTTGAATTTTCTTATAATTTTATTAAAAAGTATTATTTAATTTAAGGGTTAAGTACAATTTTACTTCTTAGCGTAGAGGTCGAAAATTTATTTCGTTCTGGCATTTTTTTAACTACAAAATGGTCTTTAAGATTTCAATTTGTTTAAAAATCGTCCTTCAGACGAAAATATCCTTTCTCCATCTTTTTCAAAATGCAGAAACAGAAGCAGAATGCAAAAATAGAACCAGTGAAACAACAACAACAATGAAACAACAATAACTAAAAGAACAACACCAATAACAATGGATAACGAAATCAAAGCAACAATAAAAACAAAACCAGAAGCAAAAGCAAAAACAGAAAATTTAAAAAAAAAAAGGCTGCAGCAATGATGGAAAAAGAGAGGCTGCGACAGTGAACTGCGAATCGCAAAAAGAAGAGAGATGCAGTGGTGGTGGTAGATCGCATGGTGGCGACGCCGCGAATTGCAATGCAACGAGAACGGCGAGAAAGCAGCGGTAACAGCGGCGACGTGCTCTCCATCACAAGTGACGGTGTGATGGCCACCTTTTCCACCCTACCCCTGACTGCCCTCCCCCCCCCTTTCTCCTCACCCCCTTTCGTTCCCTCCCCCGTTCTCTTTCCCCCCACCCCATTTCGTTCCCTTTCTTTTTTATTTTATTTTATAGTTTTTTTAGTTAGAGGTAAAATGGTAATAAAAATAAAAATTTGGTGAAAATGACGATTTTAAAATAAATTCAAATCTTCGCGATTATTTTGTAGCCAATAAAAGGTCGGGGACGAAATAAATTTTCAGCCTCTACGTTACGGAACAAAATCGTACTTAACCCTTAATTTAACTAGCGTACAAGTTATTTTTTTAAATTTAAATTATTTATGTAAAATATAATAAATAACAAATTAAATTTTTTTAATTAATAAAAAATACAAAGTACTCCTTATCTAGTAAAATAGAGTAGGTTATGGTCACGGTTTTTTAAATAGGGTGATCATAGATAAGTTATGGTCACGGTTTACTGTGACTATAGATAAAGCTATGGCCACGATTTTAAGGAGGGGTGACCATAGAAGTTATGGTTAGGATGAAAACCGTGACCATAGATAAGGCTATAGTCACGGTTTTAACGAGGGGTGACCATAGAGTCAATAGTCACAGTGAAAATCATGACTATAGATAAGACTATGGTCACGATTTTAAGAAGAGGTAACTATAGAGACTATGATCACAGTGAAAAAACGTGGCCTAAGGTGTTAGAATTTGAAAATTGAAACCGTGACCATAAATAAAAAAAATCGTGAACATAGATCTATGGCCACGACAGAATAAGTTACGGTAAAAAACCGTGACCATAGATCCAAAACTGTGACCATAAATCTATAGTCACTCTTTTTACTAGCTACCATAAACTTTTTTTTGTAGTGAGTACTCTTTATCTAATAAAATATATTTAAAGAAGAATTATTTAAACACTTAAATTTTTTAAAGTAAAATATATTTTTGTTTTTAATATTTGTGATTTTTTAAAAAATATTCGTAGAGTTTAATTCATTTAATTTTGTTCTTAATTTTTTAATTTGTCTCAAAAATATCCATAGACATTAATCTATCGAAAATATTAATAACAAAATTAAAAACATTTAAGATAGTTTTGACCCAAATTCAAAAGCATTAAAGACAAAATTAAATTTATCAAAAATATTAAAAATAAAATTGAATAAAGTTAAACATTATAGATATTTAAAAAAAATGGTAAAACATACAAAAAATATAGTTTAATTTATTTATAGTCCATAGTAGGGTTTGAGTAACTCATCCTGAATATAAGCACGTCCACCGCTACACACACACTCACACACGCACTATTCTTCATAGTTTCATACTACTCTTTCTCTCTCTACCACAATGATGCCTCCTGAAATTATTGATCTTACAGAAGGAGAAGCATCTCCTCCACCACCATCAAGATTTTCAGATGGACCAACAATCCTTAATTTTGCTGTGGTCGATCCGGTTGTATCCGATTTTCAGAACCATGCTACTACTACTAGTGTGTGGCCACCTTCAATGCATATCTATGATCCTTCTGCTAATCCTTCTCATTATCATTATCAGGGTTCTAATAATAATAGTAGCAGCTTCTTCTTCCAACCCTACATGCATGCTCATCATCATCATCATCAACCCGATTGCCTCACTGCTAATTGGACTCTCAGAGACCATGAGTTTGTCTTTCTTTCTTTCTTATTATTTTTTTCCTCACACATTTTAAGCGGTATATATTATTGAATTTTATTGTTGTCATCATATCACACCAGCTATTATATATATTATATATAAAGTAAAAATTCACATGCAGTTAATTTTATGTGAAGTTATTAACTTGAGAATCGTTAAATAATTTGATTAAATTATTATTTAACGATTTTTAGATTTTAATTTCATATGAAGTTAACTGCAAATGAGTTTACATTTATATATAATTAATTTATATCTTGAATATTATTTTTGTTTTAAAATTTAATTGACTTATTATATTATAAAATAATTTTACAATGCTAGAGTATCTAATTACATCATTTAAAAATGATACATGTATATAAAAAATTAATTATGATATATAGAATTTAATTTTGATGCATTGATAGTGTAAAGCGTTTTATACAGTCGTGCAATCACATCTGTTCTTTTGAATAAGCATTTATGTCATCAATGTGCAAATGTAATTATTTTTATTGATGTAATATTATATAATTTAATACACATATAAAATTATTTTATAGTAATAGTATATTAAAATTAAATTCTTATATATATGCACAAGTATATATAGTTTTACATATTTTTTGATATATTTATCATTAATTTTGTATATACATATTAATGATATTATATGATAGTTAACTATTAAATATATAAATTGCTTAAATGTTTTTATTTTAATTATTGTTGTATTAGATAATAGAGAATCGGAAACTTTGCCAGAATTTTTGCGGCCTATTGCCCTATTCTCATAAAGATGTGTTATGGTATTGACTACTATTAAATTAATTATTAAATGAGCCATGTCACTTTTCTCTCAAAGATTTTGACTTGAGAAAAAGTGTTCATACTTGCTGGCGGTTGTTTGGCTTAAATTATTAGTTTCCACTTTAAGATTTGGTTTATTTTCTGGATACACAAATTGAATTTCAAATACATTGATCAAGTTATATCAAATTTTCTATAATAATTATAGTGACGGATTAATTATTATTATATTTACATTGTCCAAAGCTGTTAAAATTAAAGATAAATCATTAAAAACATATTTAAATTATTTGACGTTGATAATAATACTCTTGAATTTTATTTATTGACAAAAATATTTTTAAATAATTTTAAAATAAGAATCATTTTGATAAAGATATTTAAAACGTTTTTTTCAAAGATATTTTTTATCAATTAAACTATATTATTTTTGTCAAAATTATATCAGACAAATTAATTTGGCCAAAAAATCGGTAAACCGATCTAAATTAATATTCTTTTTTATAGAAAATGCATGACTATAATAACTTTATTATAGAAAATGACTAAAATATTCTTATTATATATATTTTTTAATTTTAAAAATATTAAATTCTAACTCTATAACGGCACATAAAAAAAAGAGTTAAAATTTAGCAGTCTCAATATAAATATATAATAATAATAATAATAGTATTTTAGTTATTTTTTATAATAGAAATATTGTAATTATTTTTTATAAAAAAATATTAATTTAGGCGGATTTAAGGTATAATTTATTGATTTTTTGACCAAATTAATTTATCTGATATAATTTTAATAAAAATAACATAATTTAATAAATTATATGTATTAAATTTTAATTATTTAAAAATATTTAAAAAAATATTTTAAATGTCTTTATTTAAATGGCTCCTTTTTAAAATATGCTAAAAATATTTAGCCATGATCACAAACCTATTCTATTAACCAAAAATTGTGATGTGGCTCACTTGCCAATGTCATTACTTATCATATAAGAAGTTTTATTCATTATGTCGCTTATTTTCGTTAATGTAAAACATTTTAGTTTACAGTTGTATATTTTTTACATTTTTAAATAATATAAGAACTTTTTTTTTTCGATAACAAAATTTAAAAGTATTTTCGTGAGTATGTAATAAAATAATTCTGAGTGTATTTTTTTATGTTGTACCCTAAAAGTAATTTTTGTTTCCTTCATCATTTTGCTATAAGACATTAATTGTTATTGTATATACATGGATGTTTTAATTTGAGCATAGGTTATTTCTGATGGGACTAAGCAATTATGGAAGAGGACGTTGGAGTAAAATAGCTAGACACTATCTTCATAACAAGACACCACAACAAGTTCAGAGCTATGCTAATAGATTCTTTAGCCACCAATCACCATCACCACCACCATCATCATCAACACAACACTTCTACAACTTTAGAATAAGAAACCCATCCTCATCATCAACATACCCTTCTTCCGGAGATGAACCAATTAAGAAAACGCTCATGCTTTTTCCCGAGAAGAAAGAGCATAATGAAATGTTTGCTACTAGAGAAACCGCCACTACTACTACCAATACCGCCGCTAATAACTATGAATATGGATTCTTGTTTGGAATAATCCCAACAACAACTACTATTGGTGCAAGCTCTTCTTCTTTCATGAGTGGTAGTGGAAACTATTATGAAGAAATTGATTTGGAGTTGCGTTTGGGTAGTAGTTGAATTATTGCCACCAGCAGTGAGATATCATATTAGATTATTATTTTGTTTCATGGATGAATAGACAAATTAAATAATTAATATTAATATCTCATCACTTATTTAATTTATTTATTTCTTTGGTTATGTTAATCGGTAAAATTCTGGCATATGTTAAGATGTTTATGGTGATTATATAAATATCGTTAAAAATAAAATTATATTTTAGTAATTTTTTTAAATAATTAATAAAAAATTACTTTAATTTTAATAATATTTTTTAAAATATTATAACTACTTTAATTACCATAGTACAATCACGCTATACCCAGGTTTGGTAGGCGTTACTGATTTTTGCAAATGTGTGTCTTCCTGAATTTCATCTAACAAAAACTGAGAAATAAATCAATAATATGTTTGTCCTCGAACTTCTATGTCCTAGTCCTACTACTATTGTCTATTGCTCATATATTTATATTAATTAGTAGAGAGAGTGTGCATATTACTTATAAATCATCTATTTTTGATATATTATTTAAGATAACAAAAATTTAAGTTAGTGGTCGATTATATTTAATTTTAAGATTAAAGTTAATTAAGAATGTATGTATATATGTATATATATTAACAGGATTTGTTATCTCACTCGTAAAAAAATCAGTTAACTAAACTAATCACTTGCACATTATAAAAAGAAGAGAGTCACTAATAGTTAAGAGTAGAATCTTTTCTATTAGAATCAATTTTTATTCAGTGTTTTGTGTTGTTTAAGATGCATGCTGTGTTGATGGAATGAAATCTTGTGATGCATAACTAATTGTGTTTGTCTCGTGTCCTGAGGGATTCTCATGTAATAATGCATGTTCAAGTGAATTATTAATGTCAGGTGTCACTGCTTGAGTGTTAGTGGGTGCTGGTGTAGGTTCAGTAAAAGTGAATGTGGGGATAGTACAACTTCATATGTGAAAGGATCATGTATGAGTGGATGTTAACTGTTGCTAGATGCAGGATGAGAAATAGATGAATTAGAACAAGTATTTGAGTTTTGATTAGAAAAGGAAAAATGATTTTCATAGAATATTACATTCCTAGACACAAATATTTCTCTTAAAGCCATATCCATCAAAAGGAAGCATTTGGTTCCTTCTTTAAAACCAAGAAAAACGCATCTCCTAACTCGTGGATCAAACTTAGTTCTACCTGAGCTGATTGTGCTAACAAAAATCAAACAATCAAAAATTTTAAGGTCAATAATGATTGAAAGTGAGTGATGCAGCACATAATAGCACATAATAGGGTGACAGATAATTTAAAAATTTTGATGAAATTTGGTTTATGATGTGCACAGCATGTGCCACTGTAAGATTTCAGAAACATTTTGGCACATTTGAATGAAATAGAAGTGCCCATGTCACTCCTAGAATCGGTTATTCTATTTAGCTAATACTCGACCCGAAATCAGCTTTGTTTTTGGCAAATTAGGTTAGTTTCTTGAAGCACCAACTGATGTGCACTTCAAGGCAGCAATCCGAATTCTCAAATACATCAAAGGAGCCCCAGCTAATGGTCTATTCTTCTCTGCAAGCACAGGCATCACAGTCATAGGATTCTCAGATTCAGATTGGGCAAGCACTAGAAGATCCACTACTGCTTATTGTTTCTATGTTGGAAGCTCCATTGTATCGTGGAAAAGTAAAAAACAGACAACTGTAGCTGCCTCTTCCGCAAAAGTTGAGTATCGAGCATTTGCATCAGCTACTAGAGAAGTCATATGGATAAAGAAGATCTTGTTAGATTTACAACTAGAACTAAAGCAACCAGTTAGCATTTATTGCGATAGCCAGGCAGCAATTCACATAGCCTCTAATCCAGTGTTTCATGAAAGAACAAAGTATATTGAGATCGATTGTCACATAGTAAGCGACAAGGTGCTCGAAAAAGTCATTCATCTTTTGTCAATTTTCACTTGTAAATAAGTTGTGGACTTATTGATCAAACCTCTTAATTCAGGAACCTTCTCTGCTCTTATTGGTAAGTTAGGCCTGAAAAATATTTTCACTCCTAACTTGAGAAAATGTGTTACCTGACTCATAAGAAAACCAGTTAACCAAATTAATCACTTGCACATTGTAAAAAGAAGAGAATCACTAATAATTAGGAGTAGAATCTTTTTTGTTAGAATCAATTTTTATTAGTAATTGATAGTTAATTAGAAACCAGCTAATGTAGTACCTATTTATATATCTATATAAGAAAAATAACTCTAATAATATAATTGAATTTTATCATTCAATACATCTAAATTTCTTATTTTCACTCTCCTTTTTTTTTAGAACATTTCACACGCTCTTACTACAAACACCGTCCCATTTATCAGTATTATTGAACTCAATTGTAAGGTCTCTTTCGAAATGATCCCATCCTATATCGAAGAAGCCAAAAAACTTGCCTAAATGCTATTGAATGCATGTCTCCTTACATCTCACTCCATTGATTATATTCCATATAATATTAATAAAAAAATATTATTCATACACTAAAATTATCTATTAGAATTAGTTATTAATGTATTTATATATATATATAGTTTAATTTATTTTTAATATGTATTTATATTTTAACATATATTTTATATTAATGACTAATTTTTGTAGTTAATTTTAATGTATATGTAACATAATCGAATATTAATTGAGTAGCTACTACAAATTAAAACTTCTATTTAATTATAGGTGAAATTTATTTTCACGTGAGGTTAATTATTAAAAATTATTAAATAAATTGAACTAAATTACTATTTAATAATTTTTAGTTATGAATTTTATATAAAAATATATAAATAAAATTTTATAGATAACACTAATTGAATGGCTTATTGTGTTTTTACTTTTTACTTTTTTAGCATTTTTTTTTGGTCATGGAGTTGTTAGCATCTTTGAAACTAGTTTTTTGTTTTTGGGCTAATCCCAGAAAACCCTACCCGAATCCCATGCCAACCCGCCCGACCCAAATCTCCTTTCTGATCTTCTCTCTCACAGCAGAGACGTCGCACGAGCAAGCTTGCTTCCATGGCTGCCACTACCTGACCTCGGTATCACCTTGAAACGACGCCGTACCGAAGCACAATCATGAGAAAGGGACACACAAGCTGGCACTGCACGTGACTTCACCATAACCACCACCATGTCCTCCACCAACGTCGTTGTTCTAGACAACGGCGGCGGCCTCATCAAAGCTGGCTTCGGCGGCGAACGCGACCCCGCCGTCATTCTCCCTAACTGCCTCTACCGCGTCCCCTCCTCCAAAAAATGGCTTCACCCACACCCTCTTCCAACCACAACTACTTCCACCGATTCCTCCGCCGCCGAGCCGGACCTCACCTCCGCCGCCGTCCGGCGCCCATTGGACCGAGGGTACCTAATAAACTCCGATCTCCAACGAGAAATCTGGTCGCACCTCTTCTCGTCAATCCTGCGCATAAACCCAACGCAGTCCTCTCTTCTCGTCACCGAACCCTTGTTCACTCTTCCCTCCATTCAGCGCTCACTGGACGAGCTCGTCTTCGAAGATTTCAATTTTAGGGCACTGTACGTGGCAGATTCCCCCTCGCTGGTGCACCTGTACGAAGCAAGTCGCAGGCCCGACGGGCTTGTGTCTCGGGCTCAGTGCAGCCTAGTTGTTGATTGCGGGTTCTCTTTCACGCATGCTTCGCCTGTGTTTCAGAATTTCACGCTGAATTATGGTGTTAAGAGAATTGATTTGGGTGGGAAGGCGCTTACTAATTACCTGAAGGAGCTTGTTTCGTTTCGGTCTGTTAATGTGATGGAGGAGACCTTCCTCATTGATGATGTCAAAGAGAAGCTCTGTTTCGTCTCCCTTGATGTGCCGCGCGATCTCCGCCTTGCCAGGTACCCGAAATGCTTTCTTTTCTTTGGCATTTAGCATGCATTAGTGCAAAGGGGTGTGTGTTTGGAATCAACTTGTTGAATCTTCATGACATTGTATTCATATTTTTCTAAATCAACTGCTGGTAGAGGTAGCCACAACTTCCTGTGCTTGACTAGTTAATTGCTGGTAATGGGGTCTGGATACTAATAGTATGGTGAAAAAAAAAATAGATATTTGAATTCAATCTGTGGTTTGTAATGAGTATGAAAATAGATTGAATCACTGTGTTGCGTTGAATCCATCAAGAATTGATTGAATGGGGAATTTTAGGTTATTCATTTTGAGTTGAAATCCTTGAATACTTGATTTGCAAATCATACTCAGATGAGTCTGGTTTGATATTGGGTTGTTTGAAGGAACTGAATCCGTGAGGTGTTTCTCTATGATATTATTTAGTTTCAAGTAAAAAGGTAAATCAGTTTTAGGGTAGATTCAATTTAGTTACCACTTACCAAATAGGTGGTAAGGTTTAGTATTCATAACAATCCTTTTGCCTAGATGCGTTTATGTGGTGCATTTTTCTTTTTTCTTTGTCTTCACTTTTTTTTTTCTAAATAGGGAAAGTGGAAAAGAAAATCTCTTCAGGTGCACATATGTGCTTCCCGATGGTATCACATACACCAAGGGTTTTGTTAAGCATCCAGAGCGAATACACAACTATCTTGCCTTGAAGGATGGCACTTGTGGCTTTCCTCCTCTTCCAGAGGAAACAAAGGGGAATATGAACCGCCCAGAAATTGCTGAGATGCCTCAAGACCGAAACAGAATTGATCTATCGAAAAATGTATTTGTAGGCGCGTTTCTTTTAGTATGAGATGTTGATGGCAGTTGTTTGATTTTCCTGCTTTCATTTTATTATTTGTAGGAATTTGACTTGACAAATGAACGGTTTCTTGTCCCTGAGATGATCTTCCAACCTGCCAATTTGGGTTTGTATTCATATACAACACTCTTTGTTTGAATATTGAGTTTATCAAGTTAATCTAAATGGGGATAGTCCGGTTCCTAGAAATATAATTTAGATACCAATGGCAAAACAAAGAATGATATTAGTCTACTTGGCTCTTTGCTGCTTATTATCATTCTGTGTTCTCTGAAAATACTAATAAAAACAGTTTTGCAGGTATGAATGAAGCTGGGCTAGCAGAATGTATTGTTCGAGCTGTCAATTCGTGCCATCCACATCTCCACCCTGTACTCTATGAAAGGTTTCTAATTCAACCCATTTACTCTGATGGTTCTGTTTATGGTTATTTACACCTTGATTCTCTGTTTCATCTTGCAATCTATCTATGCGATTTTCCTTATGGCAGCATAATTTTAACCGGCGGAAGCACGCTGTTTCCTCAGTTTTCTGAGAGATTGTAAGTTCTTTGTCTTGTCCACTATACCTTGTTCCATGATAACATAATTTTTGTGCACTTTGCTTCCCCGTGTTTAAATTATCGGTAATCAACAATGTAGAGAGAAGGAGCTCCGACCACTAGTTCCCGATGACTATCATGTGAAGATAACTACTCAAGAAGAGTAAAACCCGTTCCCTAAGTAGTTTTGTTTCATTGATGTTGGGAGAAGTGAAGTTTCCATAAACTAACTCGTTTTTGTGTTGTAGTCCCATACTAGGTGTTTGGCGTGGAGGATCTCTGTTGGCGTCAAGTCCAGATTTTGAAGCAATGTGTGTAACTAAGTCTGAGTATGAGGAGCTTGGTTCTGCTAGATGTCGCAAGAGATTCTTTCATTAACTTCTGCATGCCATAAACTCTATTGCTCCAATCTTGTACTAACCCATATTTTCACTATCGGTTCCGCTACGTTACCAACAGCATATCTGCCAACTTCTGCCAACTCTTATTTATAATTGTGTTTCATGGAAGTGTGTTCGTGGATGTGTCTAATAAAAATGTCTTTTTTATAACTGTGTTTAATAGAAGTGTCTTTATAGATATATTTTTTGGATGTGTCTCTTTATATATGTATTTAAAATATATTAATTATTAGACACATCTACGAATACACTTCCATGAAACACAAATATAAATAAGAGTTGGCAGAAGTTGGCAGATAATATGTTGGTACCTATACTTTTCCTTTCACTATTTATTAGAGTTCAATCTACTAGATGGATTGTGAGGTGTATGTATCTTTTATTGCAAAAGTTGCACTTAACATGCAGCATGCTTAGGTAGTTAGTTAGGTATGTACAGCTTTTAAGTTTATAACCACTTGGAAAGGAATCAGTAATAGCTTTGAGATTCCAAAGCTATTTTTTTGGGGTAAGAAGATTCCAAATTTTGGTGCATTACAAATTCGGCAAATCCACAGTGAACTAGACATTTTTGTCATCGAATTGGGCCTTGATCGTACCTCAGTTAATTGAGACTAATTTCTTATTTTTATATAGACCAAAATAGAAAAAGGACTAAAAGTCGTAACAAACTACAGATTTTTTAAGGTTATTTTTCTTTAGATTAATTTTCCAAAAAATAGATTAAAAATAATTCTAAAAAACTAAACTTTTTAAGTTAATCTTTTTTTGTTTAATCTAAGTGCTATTTTTTTTTAAAAATTTGGCTGAATACTTTTTGTTTTTTGTAAGAATTTGACTAAATACTATTTACCCCAAAAACTAAACCAAATACTATTGAAGTGTTAATTTTTCATTTTCTTTTGGTAGAGAATTGTCAATTTTTCTTCCAATTGAAATTTACCCATTATATGTTATGGGCCGAAGAAAGGCCCAAATAAAATCTGACCTAAGATTAGTAGATTACATTTAGCCTAAAGTATGTCGGAGAGATGTTTAATAACATGACCCGTCCAAAAATTAACAACTCCTCACATGATAGTTCGCTTGTCTAGTTACATGCTCCCTATCCATAAAAAAGGAAAAAAAAAAAAGTTACATATTTTTTTTTTCCAAGTTAAGAGTGAGACAATCTAAAACTTTTAGTTTTTAGGTGAGGATGGAGAAATTATATCATTTGAATTATAATTTTTTGGTAAAAAAAAAATAGGTTAATCTAATAGTTAGCTCAGTCTGCTTAAATAAATGTCGGGGTTCGAATCTAAAAGAGAAAAAAAAGTTAAATGACTAATTTACATAGTTCTAAAAACCGAATTAGACCGGTCGATTCAATTAAATTAATCGAAAACCAGTCACTAGGCCGGTTTGATTAGTCCCCTAAATCGTTTGGCTAAAAATTAGTCAAAAAATCGTTCGAATCGGCAGTTAACCGTCGGTTTTTTACAAAGTTTTCGGTTCAAAACACTCCCGGTTCAAACGACATCGTTTTAAATTTAAAAAAAATTAATAAAAGAACCCTAAATCCCCAACGCCCCCAACCTCATTCCTCTCCTCTCCTCTCTCCTCTCCTCTCTCCTCTCTGAAACTGAACTGCAAATTTTAAATTGAAAGCACAAAGAACCCTATCCCTCCAAAACTCCTTGCCACCGCAGCCACCGCGCCCCACAGCCCCAGAGCCCCGCAACCACGCTTCATTGTCATCGCCAAACTCGTCTCCGCTGGGTAGAGGCGTCGCGTACGGAAGCTCCGTCGCCGTCGCAGGAGCTGTGTCGCCGTTGTAGGAAGCTCTGTCGCCGTCCTAGGAAGCTGTGTCGCCATCGTAGGAAGCTCCCTCACTTCGTGTGAAAGCTCTGTGGCCGTCCTCGTCTCCTGTGTTCAAGTGCGCGCGCTCTCTCTGTGTTCGTCGGTGTCGTTGTCGCCGTCACTCCCTCTCCTCCTCGCCACTGGTAAGCACTGTG
Organism: Arachis stenosperma; assembly: GCF_014773155.1. NCBI lineage: Eukaryota > Viridiplantae > Streptophyta > Magnoliopsida > Fabales > Fabaceae > Arachis > Arachis stenosperma. The sequence continues at coordinate 13,339,921 of NC_080377.1, forward strand.
ACTTGGATTTTGATAATACCGTGTTCGTCGGTGTCGCCACCTCCTCCTCGTCTCCTCTGTGTTTGCTGGTTTTACTGTAATTGAGTTGCTGATTTAGGGTTTGTCATTCTGAGTTACTGATTTTGTTAATTCGTGTTTATTTTGTTTATTAGAATAATTTTGGAATAATTTGTTAATTTTTTGGATTAAGTCTTGAGTTGTTGTTAATTATGATTTGTGATGAAGAGTTTCTTTATTTAGTTAATTTTTTTTATTAATTTATTTATTTTGGTTTTGGAAAGTATAAAATTCAGAGCATCTTAGTTCTATTGATAAAAAACTATAGGATGAATTTATATATTTAAAATTATATATAAATTTTTTAATATTTAATTAAACCGGTTAATTTTCAGTCGAACCAGTAAATTGATAATCTTATTGTTTTATTGACCGGTCCGGTTCTCAGAAACTTGCTAATTTATAATTTATAAATTTTGCAAAGTTGAGGGGTTGATTTATATATTTTAAAAGTTGGAAGGGCTATAAATTTGCAAAGCAAAAAAAGATACGTATATAAAGTATGAATTGCTCTTCCCTCAAAACCCTCTTTCCTGTTGCCTCTTCTTAGCCGCCATTCCCTTCTCTTTAACGAAGAGGTAGCAGCCGCAGCAGCACTTCTATACTCTCTCCAAACGACAACAACGAACTCCGTTTTGTTTGGATCGCGTTTTGCGTTTTAATGGGAAGGGTTAGTGGAACCGAGAAGCAAGAGTTTACTGAGATGGAGGACACTGAATTCACTGATTCTCAGCTAATTTGTCATGTTAGAGATGCACTTTTAGCAGTCACTTTGGTACGTATAGCAAAATATCATTCTAGAATCTTTTTTTTGTTTTAGATTTTTATTATTTTTCTGATAATTAAAATGGTGGATTTTACTCACTCTTAGGGTGACAGAGAGAATTATGATGAGCTTGTTGGTTATTTGCACCGGAAAGAGAGTCTTAATCCCGATCAGATTGCTCTACTTGAGGTGAGTTCTTAAATTAGAGCACGTGAAAATTGTGACATTAATTAGTACATAGTGCTGATATTTGATATGATGTTGGTTACAGACAACTTTGAAGGCACTCTCTGGAACAGTCTCATGCATAGATTCTGTTCATCACGAATCTCTTCTTTCTGCAGTAAGTTCTTTTTCACATTGGACTTGTTGCTTGTGTTTATGTTTATTTTGTGCTTGAAGTGTTGAACTTGTTAATGTTGGAAGGAAATGGACCATTTATAAAGATATAGTTGTTCTCACTGAAGTTGTTTTTCTTTTTTCCAGGTTTATAGAATGAGCCTGTGGAATTATGGAACTTCTATTATGGATGCACTGGTTGAGCTGATTGTATCCTTGGTACGTGTTTCTTTTCTGTTTTTTTTCCCCCTTTTTATCTTTGTTATTAGGAGCCATTTGCAGAGTTTTCAATGTTCTATAAAGCTTCGTTGACCTTTCTTTTCTTTTTTACCCTATTTGAAGGCTGCTTCCAATGGGAAATATATCGATTGGTCTTTGGAGATGCTTGTGAATAACTTCACCCCACCTTATCACCTCATGGATAGTCTGAAGCAGGAGAGTGGAATTGAAAAGAAGAATAAAGTTCTGTCTCGTGTGCATGCTGCTTTTGAAGCCATAGCTGTTTTGGTGCCTCTTGCCCCTTTGCGACTCTCTCCAATAGTTGTCCAGAGGATGCCCTTAACCTACAGTAAGGGACCGGTGAGTTCAATCTTCACTTCCATTGGAAGTGCTTAAGTAACCGCTTTATGCTAGTTGTTGCTCCATTTTGTGAATTTGTTGTTGTATGTGATGGACTGTCAACTTGGTTGACCGCAATGAACATCTATCTAAGCATCATTTCCCCACCTTGTTGTATCCCAAATTTATTCATGTTTACAATGTGGAGGCATTATTTATTCTTGCACTCTGAACTATCCCTGGTTGCTCCAGTAATCATTTACATGCTTTTGTTGTAAGCATTTTGATGCCAAAACAATATGAGGAAACCAATATGTTAATTTGTGGAGCATTTCTAATTTTCAGATTTCTTTTATGTAGCTTTTCGACATATGTAAGAACTAATTCGACAATTGCAGTATTTTGTCAAAGTTTAATTTACTTCTTTTGATACTTGTAGGAGATTCTCATGTACGTGGAGAACATGTTAAAGTTGGAAAGTGGTGCAATTGGAGAAATTGTTGGTGTTACGATGCTGCCTGCTATTGTAGATAGGTTGATAGAACTTGATGTATGTTGGTTAAGCCGCCCTTTAAGTTTTGGTTCAAAGAAAAGTGATGGCAGTTGACCATTAAATTAATCCCTTCTGATCTATTTCAGGTCGAAATTGGATGGGATGGCCTCTTGCAGGAAGATGCCAAAGGCATATTTGAAATGGAATTAGAGGATGCCGAATTCGCAGATGCGGATGGGGATGATAATCTGGTATGGTCCAATATTTTTAATTTAGGGTTCATCTTGATGTCTCCTTTTTTTTAATGGCATTTTGAAAATTAAGATCATGCTCCTCTTAATTGGTCAGATAAAAAAATGAAATTAAAATTTCAGCAGGGGAATCTCTTATTCTGTTTAACATGCCTTGTCTGTGATATAGTGTGTTTTTGTGTTATCTAGTGAAGTTTTGTTAATTTATGTTCCATCTCTTATGCTTTGTGAAATGAAAAGTTTGAACGAGGTTGTTATTATTGCTTAATAGTTCCATAGTCATCCATTGATGCTAGTTCATGCTGCTGAAATGGTGCTTGCTAGAGTAATGTGGAGCTGTGAAAGAGTTTCCTTTTTGCAAATTCACGGTCTGAAGTTTGATGTTTCATCACCTGCCTCTTTTTATTGGTTTTATATGCATGTCATGGAACACGACCAATGATCTGCCTGTCAATTTAATTGGCTACATATTCTTTTGATTAGTTCAATCATTGCACTATTAGATGACCTGAAACACAATCACCCACCAAATCTTGTCCTCTTCAATACATCTCTTAGCAATTTCTTAGCAAGAGATGTAAGATGGATGTTGATGGGAAACAGGAAGATTGAAGTTTATCTGAAATGCAAGTTGTGGTCAATCTGACATAGGTTGATGTTTCGACGGTGATTTTGTCAGAGCATGCCTGTATGTATGTTTATAAGGCTGTGGAAGTAGCCATTAGCCCTATCAAACTATGAAGGGCCTTATTCTGGTGTTTGCCTGTTTCAGGCTAACATGCCAAGCTGATTATAGTCAGGCTTGGCTTAATCAGGCTGTGAGTGAGGTTAGGTGGCTTTGTGAAGTGGCAAAACTTCATATGGTGAACTCAGGTACTTTAACTCTCTGCATATCATATACCAAGTTGGGATTGAGTTGTCCATGATGAGTAATTTTTAAACCATACTAGATATGTCCTATACATGTCTCAATTGCAATGTTTTGAGCTGTCAATATGGAAGACCGGAGCTTGTTTTGATCATCATGATATTTTGTAGATTTTTGAGATACGAGTAAACATGTTCTGCTTTCGTTTTCTTTGTGAATCTATACCAGTGTCTTTTTTTCTCCCGTATTTGGGAGCGGGGACATAAATAGTCCGTAACTGGATGTATTGTTGCGTAGAATGGGTTCAAACTACTGAACTTCTACTACACCCAATATTCAAAGTATAACACGAGCTTAAAGCACAAAGGGGTGTATTACTACTATCTTTAGGCAAGAGGCACCAATACTGTCTGCTTGCTTAAGAAAGGTGTTGATATTGTTTAAAGAAAAATAGAGCCTCGTAAATATTGGCAGTTGTATTCATTTGCCGTACAATTTGACTATTTATGCTCGTCCATTTATATTTAAGGGGTAAATTAGTAGTTTGCAATGGGGAACAATGACAATGGGCAGTGTATGTGAGTCATGTTAACAGTTGCATGACGTGGTATAGACTAATTGTTGCTGGAAATATCAGTGTTGTGATAGAAAATGCAAGGGAAAATCAAATTGAATAAAAGAAAAAATCCATCTTTTGGTATGTAATTATCTTGGCAAAAGGCCAAAAATGAGTAGGACCAGAAAGCAAAACAGCAAGGACTTGGAAGCAAACCTGGTATAATTTTTTCTGCCAAATCTAACGACAAAAGTGAATGTAGATACATTATGGTAAAACTAACTGAGAATATGTTGAAATGTGTACATAATAGAACTTGGAATTCAGAAAGTGATTAGAATGATTGTTTATATAGGAAAGAGACCAAGAATGCAGCTCAGCCTTAGAGTTAACTCTTCTGCCATAAACTACATTGACATGACGTATTGCTGGATTCCCAAGAAGGGAGTCATTGTGCAGTAAACTTGTAGTGGACAGGTGTATACAATTCGCAATCACATTTCCGTATACAATTTAGAAGAGTTATAATATGATAGTAATTAGAGTTTGGCCGGTTCATCATATTTCCTTTAGCAGAGATCATTTGAGCTCTCCCTTTATAGTACTTTTAAAGTTCATTAAGCTAAGATCATGGATGAAACTCCTTTCCTGTCATGGCAAAGCCTTGCTCATGCATCAGATTGGATCTTTGTTCTGCAGTCAGCTTACTGTTAATTTTTCAGCCAACTTCTATGTGAATTAGTTGCAAGGTTTTGAAAGATGAATGTAGTTAGGTTCTATTAGGCTATTGGCTCATCTATGAGCAATATATTTCCAACTTTTATTCATTATGTAATTCTTCCAATTTACTACGTATGTTAGTTGCCAGTCTATATATCATCTTATTAACAGAAATATGTGTTCTAGATTTTGTCTTCACTTGTGTGTTTCACAATATCACATATCTTATGTGCTATCTCATGGTTGTTTTTTATTTTATTACAGCCTGCTGCGGAATATTTAAATAGGAAAAGTTTGGAGGGAAACACAATTGCTGAGAAATTAGATAGCTTGATTGAGCTGACCTTTTTGCATCTTGAGTCCTGTCAAAGCAGTGGCCGTTTGTCTGAGGTATTTTTCAGACATTGCATATATTTGCTTTGAACACTTTGTACTATATACTTAACTTCTATATGTTCATTAAATTCTTAATTAGGTATTTGATGTTCTAGTGAGATCATTTCAAAGGACTATTTTGAATGCCTACAAGTCAAAATTCACCCAGGTACTCTCTCTCTCTCTCTCTCTCTCTCTCTCTCTCTCAAGTTGGTACTGTTTTGTGAAATACATTATCAATGCCTTTATTTTGTTGCAGTTTGTAGTGTTCTATGCATGTGCACTTGATCCTGAAGATTGTGGGGAGAAGTTTGCCATGGTTCTTACAGAGATGTTTCTTAGCAATGTTAATCCCTCCAATACTAGGTAAAATTGATTTTACGTTGTGGATGAAACTTGAAGATTAAAATTCAGGTGGCTGTCAGCACCAATTGATGAACTCTTAAATATTTTGCCCCCATTCATTGTGAAGTGTCGTAATTGATGTTAGTGTGGTCATATGTATTTTTTTAATTTTTGATTGATATTTTTTTTAACTGTAAATGATTTAATGCTTGTCAAATGGGGCCCCTTAGCAGCTTATTATAGAATTTAATTATTTAATTGAACTTAAATGATTTAGTGTGCTCCTATTTGATGGGAATTATTTGTTTTTTTTAACATCATTTTTGTGGAAGATGTAATGTGGTGCATATGATGCTGAGCATTGTATAGACTTCACTTATGACATTACTAGTTGTTTTCATTTATCGCAGGATGAGTGCTGTTGCTTATCTTGCTAGTTATTTGTCCCGTGCAAAGTTTGTTTCACCGGCATTGGTTGCTAGCATCTTACAAAGGTTTGGGAACATTTAGTTTCCTTGCATGGCCTAATTACTTTTTCTGTCTTATCATATAAAATAGGAAATGGTACTAACTGATATGATTATCTTCCCATGAGGTTTCAGATTGGTAGATTGGTGTCTTAACTATTGCAAGTCACATGATTCTGTTATGAACCCGCGAGCACATCAAGTTTTTTATTCTGGTTGTCAGGTATGTCGATTAGCATTTGACATTCTATTCTTGCATATGGTGAGGGAAGGGCTATAAACCTGATGACTTGTCATTAATTGGACAAGTAATGCAACAGGAATGATGTTATAACATTCTAAATTTTCTCTTAAAACACAGAAATAATTAATCTCTAGAAATATTTATAAGAAAATTCTTAATTTAGTAATTAAGAGGATGCTTGGCAGAAGTTGATAGGAAGATAAATCATTTTTCAATGCCATTGTTTGAAAGCTTCCAGTTATTGCATTCTTTGATATGTGCTTTTGAGCCCTTAATCCTCTTCTGTTTCATTGGTTGTTTATTGTAAGCAATTGGTTTGGTTTGATTACCTTACAAATTATTTTAACCTGGTTAGAAAACTTAAGTATTTCTATGAACTGCAAAATCATTCCATGTTTATTATTTTTATTTTCAAGTTTTTTGGTAGATTATTTGGATTTTAGTGTTCATAAGCTTGTTTTTGTGAGCAGGCTCTCATGTATTTGCTGTGTTTTCGAATGAGATCTTTGATGGATGCTCCAAGACTCAAAGTGCAACTTCTAAATATGCCCATGGAGCCAATCTTGCAACATAAATTGAATCCTTTGAAGGTAATGAACTTCTTAAAAGCTATCGGTTTATAGAGAGCATAAAATGCTAAGATTATATGGATATTGATATAGTCGCCGAAGACTGGACTGATTTTGGTTAACTATTCTTATTTGCTCCAACCTTGATTATTCTATCTAAAATATATAATTAAGCTTACATTTCTCCAACAGGTTTGTCTACCTACTGTAGTAGTGGAATTCCTAAGACAAGCAAAGGCTGCTAAGCTCTTCATGACATCGGAATCATTTGCCTTCGATGATATGCTCGAATCTAATCTTTCGAGGGCATTTGGCGGGATAGATAGACTCGACATGTTCTTTCCTTTTGATCCTTGTTTACTGAAGAAAAGTGAAAGGTTTGTAAGCTAGTTTTATGAAGGGAAAAATCGTTAGATTTGTCCAGACTTTTTCTTAGTTTAGTTGTTGGTGTTGCTTCCTCCTTCCACTCTAAATTTCATTGCTGTCTACAGTTACATAAGGCCACATTTTGCACGCTGGTCAAAGATCAAATGTGATGATGCCGACAATGGCGAATTCAGTGAAAGTGGCAGCGATGCATCTGATGACGAATTTGTCGACATGAATGAGAATGATATGATTGAAGATGACATGACAGTGAGTGTACAACCAGGTTTGGATTTCAACCCTGACTTGAATAGAATGTCAATCACGCCCAAGAACAAGTCTTTGTTGCATTTTCAACAGCAAAATGCAAGAATGCCCGCAAGAATCAGACCATCCACTAGTCCAGAGTCTTTGTAATGATATTCTCGTGTCAAAAAACATGTCAATTTTGCATATGTTTTGGTGTGGTAGGATTAGGAAGTCTATGTTGGTGTTCTTTATAGTGAAGAAAACAGGGGGGAGCATTGTGCAGTGTTTTGGGGTATTTTGCCCCCATATTCGGGCAATTGTAGGTGTAGTTTTTAGCTTTTTATGTTCATTTTGTGCTGCCTATTGAAGAAAATGAGTAGAGGAGCCAACATTTTTAAGATTCCCTTCCTCGTCACTATCTTGTAATTGTAATGTTTTAAAAATAACTACTTGAAAGTAATATTTATCTACTGCAAAACATATGTGCCTTTGCCTTAGAAGTTAAGGGTACGGTTCGTTTGGTTTAGTTTTTTTCTATCCACAATAAAATTCTAGTGAAGGGCAGGAAGGAATATCGATATATACGATGTAGATAGATATTACTAACTTGCCGAAAATAGAAAAAATAGAATGGTAATTTGACAATAATTGATCGAACAAATATCACTATCAGAGAACAAATATTGTGTCGATTTTGTGTTCCTATTACTATCTTAGTTATAATCTATGACGTGCATCATATTCATTTCCTTACAAAAACAAAAGATAATTGATACCCATTATGATACAAAGAAAAGCGAGCTAGCTAGTTCTAAATTTCTAATAGAAAGAGATGGAACTGCTACAGTTTTGCGATTGGGTTGCAACTTGCAACTCTTATGGAGCACATAGGTTCATAATATAGTTCAATACACTTAATCTGAGCACATTGCACCATCAATATCTCAACCAATCATGTTCATTTCTATAGTTTGAAGATTATATTAAAAAGATAATGACACTTTATCATTATGAGTTAACGATACAGCGTTATAAATCATTTGGTTGCAAGAAACTCCCCATTCAAACATCATAGAACAAAGCTAAATACTTAAGGAGTAAATATTTACAGTAGTTCTTTTCTTCTAGAAGAATATAAATAAAAAATTCCATTAACCAGTCAATGCAAAACCAATTATAGAACTGATTCCAGTCTAAAATTATTGCTTGTGTTAACGTGTAACTATTGATTAACATATCTAGAAGTGTTTTAATGACCCAAATCAATAATAAACAAGAAACAAAGATCCAAAAGAGGACATGTATACAGATTTTCCATGCAACATATGTAGTTTCCTTCAATCCCAAGGAAGATGAATATGATAGAATGAAAATAATTAAAAAAAAAGGAACAATGTACAAGATCTATTCATTGGCAACTGACTCCAACCTAAAGTTGGTCGAGGCTTCATTCTTGAAATGAGGCTTCGAAGGAAAAACAAAAACAGAATTTGAAGAACTTGAAGGCTGGTATGCTGCTGAGTATCTCACTGAAGTCATGGAAAATCTAGGTAACTGTTGCAGCCCAGAAGCAAGTGGAACTAATTTGTAACTGAGAATGAGCTCAGATTTTGGAAGAACATATACAGTGTCATTATGATACCCTGATAATACAAAACTTTGTGCATCTGCCAGTGTGTATTTGATTTCCTGCAACAATGGTGTCTGGTTCAAAATCCTAATATAGTATGTGAAGGGGTCTCCCAAGATGGCATAAGGAGGACATTCCAAATTCACAATCAATGGTGGTAGCTCGACATTCATGTCTGGCAGCTTTTGCTTGGTCACAACCCAAGGCAATGTCCCCGTGGTAGAAGCAGATTGCTCTTCCACCCCCAAGTCCCTCCTCCATGTCAAACACACAGTTCCTAGTACAAGCTTTGAAATGTTTTTGTCGGAACTCACTGAGAATACCTTCTTGAACTCTCTCCCAGGAGCAACAAGGGCAGGGTTTGAAAGCTCCTCATTTCCATGTTGGTTAGAGCATGTCCTTTCAACATCATTGTCTGCTTCTATGGAAATGGACTTCAACCTTATTGGCAACTCCGTGCAATTCTTTGCGCTGACAATGAGCAGAGTTTTTTGGTTTAAGGGAAGTGATTGTGAAATATTAGATTCTGAAGCTTGCTTGTTCTTAGAGAGAATTAATGGGTCCCGTCTGAATGGCATCAAAAAATGATGGTCAAGTTCAATAGCATTTTGCCCTTCAATTTGCAAGTTCTTGTGGACATGGACCATCTGAGGATTTGACTCATTATTAGTAGGAGTATAACCCAAAGATACATAAAGCATAATTGGTTTAGGCCGGTGCCACTTGATTTCTAGTTTGCATGACCAAGAATCCCCATTTTTAAGAAAAGGGACAGAAATTAATCCAAATGATTGCTGTACTTGCTTTATTTTGTCAGAATCTAAATGAGAATCATCTTCCCCTTCTGGTCCAGAAATACCAAGCAGCTGGACATGATGACTATCCAAGGCGTGCGGTTCATTTTCTCTCGGACTAAACAAGCCACCTCCCCTCACATCTACAAGATTGATCTTCAACTCACCTGAGTACACATTATGACCTTTGGAAATCACTGTAACAGGTACCAAGAAAATCTCTCCTACTAATGCAGGACCAAAGGCACCAAGACGAACATCTACCTGTGGTTCTGGTTCTTCAACTTGGATGATCTTCTGACCAGATAACACAAGAACGGAATCTTTAATTGGAACACTTTGCATACAATCATCCAATGTCCAAATAGGTAAACTATCCAGTGAAGCAGGGCTTTCAGCTCTGCAGCAGATTCTGAAGTGTGGTCCAATTTTTGCAATAACAGACTGGCATTCAAGTTTTCCACTTTGATCTGGAAAAGCAAGTAGAGTTTCAAATCACGATAAAAGAGAAGGGGGGGGGGGGGGGGGGAATGGCTAAAGCAAAAGCAATTCTTCTAGTCGTAATAGTTATGCACTCATCAAGATGGACAATAAATTAGACATAGATCCTAACCAGAACCAAGAAACTGACAAATTTTGTTGACACAGGAGCCAGAAAATCCCAGACCAATTTTTAAAGAAATATTGGAGGACTTTGCATGGTACATAAATAAGCAGTCATCTCATTGTTACTTATATAATAAGTTGGTTAAACAATCACATTAATAGAAACAAGACGCGTAAGGTAAAGAAATTTAGGGTCACAAAATGGTAGTTAAATGTATAATATATCATGTTAAGTGAAGTTTTTCTAGATATGTAACATACCGGATGTAATGTCATAGGTCAACCTCAGCCATTTGTTTGGTTCAAGTACAAGTGAAGTTGATGTCTCCACTCGGTGCTGTTGAGTATCAGTAACTCCTACTGATTGAGGTTTTTGCGCATTTGAAACAAAGAAATTACAACTAGGTTGGTTGAACTGGATTTCTAATTGATCAATCTCAACAGTACAGGGTAAGTGGGAAAGAAGTGATACTGAAATCGAGGTCAATGACCCAGGCTTCATTGTCTGTTCATGGAAAGCAACTAAAGCAATCATTGCCAACCTGAGAGGACTTACAAGATCAACCTGAAGCTGAAGTGGTTTGTCCCCATTGATCTTGAGGTTATTCAGTTGTTCATTTGTTTCTGACACTGAATCTTCCATAACGAGATCAAAAACCTCCTTGTGTACAGTTTCTCTTTGGATTCGACTTGCAGGACCAGCTGGACCGGTGTCTCTCTGGAGATTGGCATCAGAAGATATTGGGAGTGCAGCCATTTCAAGAGAATACTCCACAAAATCTTTAACATTAGAACTCTTCCGTGAGCACTCCCGCAAGAATCCCAAGACATCCCACAACAAAGTTATCCATCCCTCTTTTCTATATAGGGAAGCAATACTGTCAAAAATCTGCTTTGCATTGCTTGAATCACCCTCGGAAAAATATTCCTTACCCATCTGGAACCCACAAAGTGCGGCCATCCTCTGAATGTTACTACTATTGAAGGATTCGTAAGCTTTTCTCAGAAGAGCAATAATTTCAAGTGAGTCTCGGAACCTTCTTCCTTCAGACACAGCATAGCGCATGTACTCTTCATCAGTGAGACTGCAAATAAAAATGAATATTTAGATGATACCCATTAAAAAATAAATAGATAAAATGAACTTATTTCAACCAATTAAAACTTACGCCATCATATCAACATTATCTCCTAGCTCAAGTATCCGAGCAAATTGACCAACATAGGTTGAAGGAACAACAGAATCAACACTATCAGTATCACTAGAGGTTTCTGTCGTTGAGATTACAAGCTCCAGTGATGACCTCTTCTGGCCCAAATAGTGGGCTGCTAACTGTTTCATAGATATTAATCAGGATCACCCAGTGAGTTTACATAAGCACATGAATAGGTTCATAATACAACTTTGCACATATAAACGAGGAGTAACAGTTTGTAAAAACGCACATGGATGCTGAAAACATACATATATTTTAGTACTATAGGGAACTCAATGTAGAGGACTCTCCCAACTAAGATTGGAACCATGGATCACAGCAATGTGGTAGAAACCCCCTTAATAGGATAACAAACTTGTAATTTCCTTCTCGTTAATGTTTAATATGAATAAGGGGTAGGAAATTAAAAAAATAAAAACAAAGCCTTATCCCACTAGATGAACACGGTAGATAGGAAGTTAAAATACATAAATCAATCAATAAAATGCATTTTATAAATTTATTTTTAATAAAATAACATTCGAACTTTACATTGCCAAGCAGTCACAAAAATAAAAGTATTCTGAAATTCCCACCAAGCGTTAGCATGGATTTTACATGTAAACGTTTTATTGAAGAAAGTTCGAGAATAAAATTCAAACCTCTATGTTGCCAATGTTATGAATATAACCTAAAACTGGTGTAGGCATTTCTTTCCTAAACATGTTAGCAGCATAACAAAAGTTAGGTAGTAAAAGAGCAGTTCTCACTTGGTAGTAATAGGCTGGATGAAATTCCCACTCAGACAGGGGTTTAGAAGCGGAACCTAGAGTAATAGGAGGAAATATTTGAGCTGTTTTTGAACTAGTCTCCAACAATTCACCAAATACCAAATACTGCCTACTCATCCAGTCCCAGTGAAGAAATATAGCTTCTGGAGTACCAACAAGCCTTTTGTATGCATTCTTGTGCTGACGAAACCATGCCACTGATTCTGTGACCTTCCCACTATGTAGTAGTAAGGTGCATATCTTGAAATTCAACTGTTCAGAAACATATTTTATCTCAACCAACCGTTGTATTGCAGGTAACCTTGTCACCCCAACAATCTGTGTGATGAATATAAACAGAAAAAATGCATGTCAACTTTAGCATTTGCTTTGGAGACAAATGTTACAAAAACACAACCAAAATCGAGTCAAACACATGCAACTTCATTTGATAGTAGGGGAGACAATAGAAGATTTCAAGCATCTTAGACAACACTGCATATAATATACTACAAAATCATATCCTATAGATGCTCTTGGAGGATGACAAGACAAACTCCTTGCAAGGCTATAACTTCTAAATAGAAATATAGTTGGCAGATGATAATTGAGATATTTCGATAGTTGACTAACAGTAAATAGTAATACCAATACTACTTACGCTCAATGAATATATCTTGACAATAGCCAAGAATGAAAACAAAACAGATAAAAATTAAAAATGCAAAATAAACAATTTTCAAAGACTATTCACATGATACGCACCTCTCGCAGTGTATGATATCCCTCCTCATAAAATTTCAGTGCCTCGGGCCAGTCACTTCGGAATTCTGCATATACAGCAACCTAGCAATTCATAGCATCTAGATAAATAATGCACACTTTCTATTTGATAAAAGTATAAAGAAGCAAAGCATGCACAAGTTCTTGAGTACAATAAACAACATAAGAAAGTCAAAAGGCATGATCACTGTAATTCCTTTTCTACTCCTTCAGAAAGCATGATCACCGTTATTCCTTTAATCCTTTTTCTACTACTAAAATTCAATCAATCATACATTCATACATGCATCCATACATAATATATGCATTTGGCTTTCCAACTCAAAATAGCATCCAACAGGACCTTGGTTGGCATGTTAGTGGCACCGGCATAAAAAGTAAACAGGAAAAGAAGAAAAATGAATTCCTACTTTGAAGCAGTAGCGAACAATCAACTCAACCGAGCTAACATTCTTCTTTTCTATCCTTTGTTTAATCCTTCTTCCTTCTTCTCGGTAATACATAGTGGCTAGTCCATAAAACGCATTTGCCATCCTGCACAAAAAAGGAGAACAGAGCATGACGACAATGTTGCTGTTTATAGAGAAAATAGACAAAAAAAATTTAGAAAGATAAAGCATGCCTGTCAAGTGACTGATTGAGATCTGAGTTGTCATTTGGGTTTAACATAATTACATATTTAGCATCTACATCTGCTCGCTTTCGTAAGGCAATCATTCTATCCTCAGTGATCTCATCTGCAATCAAAGACCCGAAAACATATTACAAACTCATTGCAGACCTCTATCTGTAAATGACATTAAAAGAACAATAGTGTCCCTTCCTCTAGTCGCTGCCTACCAATCAAACAGAAACAGAAATACAATAAAATACACCCAAAAAGAGAAAGGGGGAGAAAGAGAGAAAGGGGGGGGGGGGGGGGTTCCCCATTTGCATATCAATTCCAATCAAAACCATAGCAAAATTTGCCCACTCAATGATGTAACAATCTAAATTCACTCTCCTCATACAGTTTGTGAGTAGAGCGCACGGTGAAGTAAAGTGACGAAGACAGAAAAACTAGTAAGTCAATCACCTGCACCAGTGTGGATAATTACAACAGCCAACTTGATGTTCCTCCCACGAATCACAGCCCTGCACACAAACAACCCCAAACACATTTCAGAAAAATCAAGTCCAAGAAATGAAAACAAAACCAAAACCCCACATCCAAAACCAACACACGTTCAAATTGTAGGTCATGCTTGGATGATATTGAGCTAAAATCATAAGCGTATGACTCAATCACGAACTATCTTGAAAGTCTTACTATGCAAGTCTAAAATTCTTCTCCACTTTCAGTACATAGTAATTGAACTCAAAATAAAAGCCATTATATTCATAAAGCAAATAAAACCTCAAACTTGCCTCAACAACAATCCCTTGTTCCCCTACATCTCAACATACATTAAATATCTCCATTCTCCAAAACAAGACAGCAGCTTCCTCAACATACAAACCGTGCTCAATTATGTTACTTTCTTATGCAACATCCTCAAACCCCCAAAAAATAGCTAAAAATCGACATTTTCACTTAAAATGCAAAAAGTAAACACTATCATCATCTACTTAGTTAGCTGCCATTGTTATTGTTGTTCACTCATAATGCTGAATCGCACCTTCTCCGAACTCCACCATCCAAACACGCACTTAATAGAGAGAGAGAGAGAGAGAGAGAGGTTTTACTTCATGGAATCGAGATCGGAGCAGACATTGAGCCACTGAGCAGGGTCACCAAACACGTGCTCCGCCCTGAACACAGCACCGAGAACGGCCGGAACTTTCGTCCGGTGCTTGAGGAGCCAGTCCTTCTTGAGGACCCCGCCGACAACCGTAGGAGGCGGTGGCGGGACTTCGGCGTTGGAATCCTTGGGCTTGCGTTCGAAGAGGTAGATCTTGGAGAGGTCAGGGAGGGCGAGGGTGTTGATTGGCGGCTGAGCGGAGAGAAAGTGAGTTGAGATCAGAGGGTGGAGCTCCGGACAACCCACAATCGCCGCCAGCGTCACCGGCGGAGTTCGCAACTCTTCTGGATATTCTTCCATTTTTTTTTTTTTGGTTGGCGATTAACGCAGATCGGAATTAGAATAGAAATAGAGTGAGTTTAACTCACCATGGAGTATGGAGTTAAGGCGAAAACATAAACAATTCATCAAGCCATTTTTACAAAAAATAAAACAAAATAATTCCTTTTTTAATTACTGAAAAATAACAAATGTTTGCGCCTTTTTTTTTTCACGAACAAGAATAAGCTCCTCATAAGTTTAACATGGAGACTGGAGATGTTCATAAAGTAAAACATGTAAACAAATTTAGTTATTCTTAAATTAAAGTAGTAAAATGTATATATGATAAAAGAACCATCAATTAAAATAGTACAAGTTTTTTTCCAAAGAAAATGAAAAGTTGAAAAATAAACAATTATGATTTTATAAGAAAAGTCAATATCTCGTTGAAAAAATTAAAGACAGCAAGTATCATATTTAAATTTTAGTGAAATCAGTATATATTTTTAAGGAAAATGATAAGTAACCAACAATATTTTTGAACAATGTGAATTAATAGGATTAAAAGATTAAATTAATCTTAAATTTAATTAATAGCATTAAATTAGGATATAGTATATTTTTATTTGATTGGTAGTTGTTCATATTGTTCAAAATGATCATTGTTTACCTAACACTCTCCTATTTTTAAATATAGAACAAATGTTGTCTCTAAGATTACCTAGCCAAAATATATTCTCCATTAGTGTAATTTACTTAGACTGATAGAATTAAGATTTGATAATTTTAACCTATATAACTCCATGTCAACTACCCATAGGAATATACGGAGTTTTAAAATTATACATATTAGAATATGGATATCAAAAGTTCAATTGGAACTAGTTTCGTTCACGTATGAAGGATATGAATAAACTCAATAAACACTTTCCTCTTCTTGCATGTGAAAAGTAATTCAGGTAAAAAATAAACGGGCAAACAATGGTTTCATGAAATAATTTACATATCAGACACCCAAAAGAAAAATTACATATCAGAAGGAATTGAACAAATAAGAATATTTAGTGTTGTTGAGTTGCAATCATCCAAGAATGAATCTAAGGTCCTATCAACTACCTGTTTCTTATATAAGCCTAGTATTGAAGATTAAACAAAATAGTCACATTTACTCCTCTGCCGCTGTCTCCTCCTCCTCCTCTTCCGCATCCTCTTCTTGCCCAGGCCACCAAGAAACAGGGCCCAGTCCGTCATGATCTATTGATCCCTACAAAATAGATGCCGCCATAAGTCACCTTTTCAAAAATCTGCAATGATAACCACCACCATTTTAGTTAGATAATGCACGTTTACTATGACTTTAAAAGCATCCCCACAAACTTTGTCAATATGCCATTCCCAGGGTCGGAAACTTGGTTGGTTTAATTGATCCTTAGCATAAAGCTCATACATGAAAATTCACACCCCATTTTCATCCGACAACCAAACATACCCTCTAAAGTACACATCCCCTACCACAGTTTATTTTAACATAATGACTCCAAGAAACAAATATTTTGCACAAAATTCAAAAGCCATATGTCTCAATATCTCACTCATGTAGAAAAAAAGCTAACTTACAGTGACCAGCATAGGGGCAAAAGGCTTTGACTCTTTTGGTTGTTCAACTGGGATTGAAGGATAAGTCACATTTTGAATGCGGAACTTGATCTGCCATATTGGAAGCCAAAACTTTAACGCATATATATTGTTTCTTAAGCATACAGTTAACATTAAAGGCAAAGAAAGCTAACCATATCGCTATCATCAACAGGATATGACTGCTCCTCATATTTCCAATACCATGTTCCTTTTGTGCTGTACTTTCAAAAACAATATATTAGCACATTAATAAATCTGCATCTAATAGGATGGATTACAGTATTTAAAAAGAAGAAACGAGTGCAAGCAAATATACTATTTGTTAAGACTAAAAATTAGGTAAGGGTGACGACACCTATTTTTTGATTCAGCCTTAAACTCATTTGGGCTGGGTAGGTGCTGTAGGGGAACATAAATGTCATCAAAGAATCCAAGTGATACTGCAACCACGAATTCAGCCTTACTAAGCATGAACAATCTTTAAGCATAGCAACATCTGACAATCATTAAATCTTTCACGATATGCAAACATTGGATGGTGTCATTATATACACAAATAATGGGCAGCTGACGGTGTCACAAGTCACAATATAGAAATGAAAACACTAAAAATCGGCTCTGCTAGCAAGCAATTGTATGGTTATGTCATTCTTGTGGTCTTTCAAACTTTCCTTACATTATATTGACATGCTTTGAGTTTCAACTAAATTACACTTGACTCTGATTTTGCTCACAAAAAATAAGCATGGACAAAACGACAAGCAGAGACATCAAGGCAGAGCAGTAATCACATACTCTTTTTTTTGTAGTAGCAAAATATTTTATCATGAAATTCATCAATAAGAGAAGCCTTAAGACAACCTTCAAGCAACTATCTTAAACTTTTATTAAAATAAAAAAGAAAAGAAAAAGAACTCCAACCATGTAAACCCTTTGTGATCAAAAGAGTGGAAGAACTTTTAAAAAAAGTGAAAAAAAAAAGAAAGAAAAACTCATTATGCTGCAGCCTTCATGTAATAGATGTATGAAGCAGAACTATGCACTGATAAGCATGGTCATTATCCATCAATAACATAAAACAAAGAAGTAAGTAAAATGGAACTAAATTAATTAAGTCAAGCGAAAATTAAAATCAAGAAAGCAACTGAAATCTAAGACATACATCTTAAGCCATCAGCATCAGACGAAAGAAGCTTTGCAGTCATAATCTCCCCAACAAATGGACGAAACATAATCAAATTGAACACTACCTGCCAGGAATATCAGAAGTCAGAACAAAGTTATTGCATTTACAGCAACAATCACACACAGAATCCCTACTTCTGACGTCGAAAAATTTCAGTTTATAATACAAGAAATACGGAAATTGGAAACACAATAGCTAAAAATACACACAACCTTTTAAGTCCTCAAATATTCTCAAAGGAACATAGTGTAAAAAAATGGCATATTCACATTATTGTGCCTGGATATCATAATCTAAGCCTCAAAACTTGAACAAACAAAGTTAAAAACCATTCAGGGAAAAAAAATATTAAACATAAAATCCTGCATTCAACTTCACACTGTGATCATGTTGAACTTCAAATCTCAGGACAAAGAGTCAAAAAACAGAAAAGCAAGCCGTGAGAACTTGTACCGTATAAGTTGGAGCACCATCTCCGGGGTAAATAAATCCACCCTCAATGGATTTTATATCATAGACAGATACGCAGAGGCCCAAGTTTGCAATAACCTGAAATGATTGCAGAAAACCAAAACCAATCATGGTGAAATATTATCAAATGAAGAGCACATGAGTAAAAGGGGAATGGAAAACATTAGAAGCAGAAAAACCTTATCCAAGAAAAGCTTCTCAAGTTCAGTGTGTATAGCTTCTCGAATTGGACGACTTAGCTGAGGAGCAGGCAATGGCAATGTGTGTTCAATCTTGCTAAGATAGAACATTGAGACTGAACAAATAGAAGAAAATACAAAAATTCATATGGATGAAAAAAAAGGGTGAGACTCTAGGGGAAAAAAACGTATGAAAATGAGAATTTTTCCAATGTATCATCACGGTATTAAATAAAAGTGAAAAAACAAAATTCAAAAATTACAATTCGAACAGTGAATTCACGAAACACTTGAACCATGTTAGTTGTTAAGTAAACTAACCATGTTACTTGTCAAGTAAACTAAGTTACATTTTTTAACTGATTATAGAAATTTATAAATGATGGAGGTTTCAGCAGCAGAAGAATGATTTCAGGTAAAAAACCTGAAGTGGTGACTTGGACGCTTTGATATCTTGCGGCGGAGCAGACGGTGGCAACGAAGAACTCCTACTGAAGCCAGCTGTAACGAAACCCAATTCAGCAGCGACAAAGGTTTCAGTGAAGTTTTTTTCAGATTGTGGGTTATTGGGCTTGTCTGATGGGCAAGTATTGGGTCATTATGGCCCATTAAAGCACTTGTTGTATAATAATGCATGGCCCAAGACCAAACGAAACACAAATTCATTGCATGAACATAGAATTTGGAATATACAGAAGCATGTTTCCTCCAGAGATTTGCAAGGCTACTTAAGGTTCTGAAAACTGGACTGGTCATCAAACCGCTTTAATTACTGGTTCATTAGTTCAACCGGTCCAACCAAAAAAATCGTTTTAAAATAAAATAATAAATTATAAAGGACCAAAGATAAGGGTACTCCAAGAACTCCTACTAGATGCAACATCATTCAACATTATCACACATTCTCACACACACAAATACAAAGTCTTAACTCAAAGAACAACCACAGCAAGTGACTTGGAAAGAAAATGTAAACACAGAACAATCACAAGCATACACAACATGTGAATATTATTATAGCAAACATAATAACAAAATAGCTCTTCTAATGCGTCTCCAAAAATATCCCAAATAAAAAAAAAACTACATAATCTGATCCACTTGATTCAGAAAGTTACATATATTAGAAAAATTAAGAATCAACTAAAAGAAAAAGAAGAAGGCCTGGTTGATTCGATTCAATTGCCTGATATGAAGAATCAAACAGGGTTGAGAAGCTGAGAGTTTAAATGTTAAACCTCAATATTCAAATAACATGACTCCATTATTGTTATTATTACACCCTTCTAATGTCACAAACTCAATATATATTATAGTCCGTTGACACTTGTGTATTCACAACTTGGCCTCATCATTCTGATTCATTCCTTAAGTAGAAGAAAAGTCCCAATCAGCTTTCGTTGAAATTTTATCCAGAGAGTTGGGGTTTTGGTTCGGAGTTCATGCCGATGATGACGACGAGAGGGATGAATCCGTGAATCAGTAACATAGGCAGTGCAAATTTTAACAAAGCTCATCACAATGATTAACAACAACAAAAAGCACTGAAGGAACAGTGAATCAGTAATATAGGCAGTGCAAATTTTAACAAAGCTCGTCACAATGATTAACAACAACAAAAAGCACTGAAGGAACAGTGAATCAGTAATATAGGCAGTGCAAATTTAAAATTTAAAAGTTATCAATTTAAAATTTATCATCAAATACAATCAGTGAGCAAAGGCAATCAATCAAGCTCTGACTGAGCATTCTGTTCTGATTCTGTGACTGGGAAGCAACAAATTCAGCAACAAATTCAAGTTACAGCAACGAATTTAACAAATTAAATCGCAGCAACCTAGCAATTTAGCAAATTAAAACAACGGCAGCCCAAGAATTTAGCAAATGATCAACTTAACAAGTTCAAGAACAGAAAATCACAGCAAAAACAAAAATAAATTAGAAGTAATAGAAGAACAACAAACAACAACACAAGAACAATTAGCAAATTAACAAGTTCACAATTACAGTTAAAATTTACCAGAAGAACACTAATGCAAGTGGAATCATCATGCTAATATGTTTTCTGCAAAGATGCTATTTGTGCAGCTAAAATTTCCTAATTACTAAGATCCAATTATTCTAATTTCACATGCAATCAACTTACTAAGTTTCTAAAAGCTAGAAATTATAAAACCAACCAGAAATATGGTTAAAGCATTTCATCAAACATGTTGAGTGCCGTAAAATTAAAACGAAATAAGAGAATTCAAAGCTTAATATCAATGTGATAGAGAAGAGAACATAGCCATTGTAACTTCAATTCAGAAAAAAAATCCATATCACTACCAAATCAAATAGTTACTTATTGTAATAGAAATCAGAAGTTGCAGAGTTTGAAGCAGAGTATTGGTGTTGTGTGAGTGTATTGTCTGGTGGCAGGTTTAGGGAACTTACGGCAGCGACAAAAGAGAGCAGTTCGACGGCTAGGTGGAGCCCGCGGGTTGGTCGCAGAGTTTGAAGCAGAGCAACGTGGCTTCCAGACGAACACGAATGCGAACTCGAATGGTGAACGGCGAGTGAACGCGAACGATGAACGCCGAGCGAACGTGAACGGCAAAGAACGCGAACGAAGACGACAGCTGAACGAAGATGCGAACGTGAACGGCAAATAAACGGCGACGGAAGCGCGGGTGAGCAGACAAAGACGACGGACGCCGAGCTCGAGGAAGTAGCCGCGATCGGTGACAGCGAACAGGGGTTGAAGACTTGGAGCAAGAGGACAGTTAGATAGACGGACGGATGGCGAACTTTGAGTGCGACGGACGGCGGCAGTATGCTACTCCTTGCGGCGGAAACGGCGACGGAAGCGCGGGGTGAGCAGACAAAGACGACGGACGCCGAGCTCGAGGAGTAGCCGCGATCGGTGACAGCGAACAGGGGTTGAAGACTTGGAGCAAGAGGACAGTTAGATAGACGGACGGATGGCGAACTTTGAGTGCGACGGACGGCGGCAGTATGCTACTCCTTGCGGCGGTGGTGTAGGCTTACAGTGCTAGGGTTTTTTGTCTGGGTTTGTGTGATTTCTTTCTGAATGAAAGAAAGAGAGGGAGGATGGGAGAAAGAAACGAAGGAGCTTCCGTTTTGTGTAAACCGGCCAGGATCCGATTCGGTCTGACCGTCCGGTTCTTGGCCGGTTCAACGGTTTTTTACTGATTTTTTTATCTGCGTTTTACATGCTTGACCGGATTATTATTATTGTCGGTTTGCGGTTGAATCGGTCCGACCGACCGGTCCGATCCGATTTTTAGAATCAGAACCCCAATCAGTGTTGTGAACAAAGAGGATAACTTATACTGGCCTGGAAGACAAGACGGTATATATAACATAAAGCGCAGCAGAAGTAGGGAACCTACAATTAAATTGGAGCATTCAACCACCATTAGAAATTCTGCATATTATTCAAAATGAAAGCAATAATTAATAAGATCGGCAAGATAAGTGAATTGATGAGATACTGGGAGCATACGTTGAGTTCAAAAAAAATTTGTGTGATGCCTCGTCGATTATATGCAGTAAATACAGAGTTTGATATGAGCAGCTGCAAGAGGGAGGGATACGCAAGTTTGAATGCCGGGTCGGGTTCGGTCATGGGTTTCTGTTTTCGGTCTGGGCCACGTTAGTAGCCCAGGTCCCTGACCAGAAAACAAAAAAAGATATACAATTTTTAAATTTTTGTTAAGAATAGAGATATAATATACAGACTTGTCAAAAAAAATCTAAAACTAACAAAAAGAATCAAATGGTTAGATTGCTTTCTTTATAGACAGAAAAGCCTGTAGGAAATAAAAATACTTACATAACAAATTTATGTGGTATCATATCAACCCTGAATCAACAAAAAAATTATTTAAGGATAAGTTATTTTTATCAAATGTTCTAGATTTTGCGATAATTATTTTTCTTTTTTTGACATTTTTCTTATTTTTGTCGACGCCATTTTGGTGTTTACCAAATACTAAATATTTTCCTTACAAAGCCAAAAAATATCTAATAAAAAATTAATAAAGATATTGTAAAAAGAGTGGGAGAAAAATAGTAAGAATAATCGATATTCAATAGCACGTTGGACGCGTGGGCACCGTGAAGAACAGGCAGCGCGCCAAACCAATGAAACCATTCCCATGCACCAAAATCTCTCTCTATAAATCACTCTCTGAACTCTCGGAATTTCTTTCATTTTCAACCGTTAGCTCCAAACTTTTCCTTCCCTTCTTTTCTCTGCTTCTGGGTTTCTGTTTTCCTTCGGTTCCTTGATCTACATTTTTCCCAAACGTAGATCAGTTTCCGAAAGGAAAATGGAGCTTCGCCGGAGACACGTCGCTGCAGCTGCCGTTGCCGCCGGCGAATCACTCAAAATCCAGAAGCACGCTGGAGACTCGTCAATCTTCCCTCTTTACCTAACCAACGCGGTTTTCTTCGGAGCCTTCTTCTCCGTCGCGTACTTTCTCCTCCACCGCTGGCGCGAGAAGATCCGTACATCGACCCCGCTTCATGTCATAACCGCTGATGAATCCGCTGCAATCGCTTTACTCGTTGCGTCTGCCGTGTATCTCTTCAGGTTCTTCGGCATCGGCCTCTCGCGCGCTTCCGTTGACGATGATCTCTCTGACGAAGAGATAATCGCCAAGGAGGACGGCCGGACGCCGGGGCCGTGTCCTGCTGCCCTCTCAGAAGAGACGGCTGTAATTCCCTCACCAATTCCGGCTAAAGTCTTGTTTATGACTGATTCGGATTCATGTAAGTTGTCCTTTTTTTCCTTTACTTCTTAATTTTATAAAACTAGGGAGGAAAAATCAAAAAACCATTTCAACGCTGAAATAAGATTTGTTTCAATGAGAAATTTTGTCGTGGTATTACTTTTACTTATGGATGTATAAATGAATTTTACTCGTTTTGTGCGTACAATTCTCCTTTTATGTTGACAAATTCTGGACTTCTGGTAATTAAAGAATGGTATATAATTTTGATTATGTAGCATTGCTCTAATTTAATATTTGATTTTATGTTGCAGTGTCAACGGAAGACGAGGAGGTCATCCAGGCTGTGGTTTCAGGCTCTGTGCCATCATATTCCCTGGAATCAAAGCTTGGAGACTGTCGCCGGGCGGCGGCTGTTCGGCGCGAGGCTGTTCAAAGGTTGACAGGGAGGTCATTGGAGGGTTTGCCAGTGGGAGGATTTGATTATGAGTCAATATTGGGGCAGTGCTGTGAGATGCCAATAGGGTTTGTGCAGATTCCAGTAGGTGTGGCAGGTCCATTGTTGCTTGATGGGAGAGAGTACACTGTGCCAATGGCAACCACAGAAGGGTGCCTTGTTGCCAGTACCAACAGAGGCTGCAAGGCCATCTATGCCTCCGGCGGGGCTACCTCCGTGCTCATGAGGGATGGTATGACAAGAGCACCGGTGGTTCGGTTTGCCACCGCCAAGAGGGCTGCACAGCTCAAGTTCTACTTGGAGGATCCTCTCAACTTTGAGTCTATAGCTGTAGTTTTCAACAAGTAATTTTTCTTATCTCATCCTCTTATTGTTCTTAGCAATCCATTTTCAAGTAATTGTTCTTATCTCAGTCTCTTATTGTTCTGCATAGTCCAATTTTTTGTTTCATTGTTAATTATGGCAAATATTTGATGCTTTCCTTCTTTAGTAATAATTGAACCGGAGATTGAATCGGTATGTTAGCAATGTTTTTGGCTTGTTGTTAATGTTAAGCTGATGTTGAATTTGAAAGCGTCTAAATATAATATATGGCTATTATACGATTCAATCGGTTCAGAAGATGCTTTCTGTCGGGTTTCTAAGAGTTGAGTATTTCATATTTGTTATGTGAAGATTAGGGAAATGGTGTAAAGAACTTAATATTTTGTTTTGAAATTTGAGAACTGACAAAAAATATTAGTTGCAGGTCAAGTTGGTGTAAAATTTAGATATTGATAAATGCTTTTGCTTAAATCTAATCTTTGTGTTCACATTTTTTAATGTAAGTTTGTATCTAAGATGATCATGGAATTACCTATGTGGAGCTTTTACCAGTTGTTATAAAGGATGGCAAGCTGAAAGTAACAATGAAACTGTTCTTGGTTTATTAATGCTTAATGGGTATGTGCAGGTCAAGCAGGTTTGCTAGGTTACAGAATATTCAGCCTAATATTGCTGGCAAGAATTTGTACATTAGATTTCGTTGCAGCACTGGAGACGCCATGGGGATGAACATGGTTTCCAAAGGTGTCCAAAACGTCCTTGATTTCCTTCAAAGTGACTTCCCGGACATGGAAGTTATTGGAATCTCTGGTAAACATGACCTTTATGTGTTTTTCACCCCTCACTTGCAAACCTACACCGTACTATGTCACAGTTAAACTAGTTGCTAACTTGCCGTGTACCCTGATGCTTGCACCAGGAAATTTCTGCTCGGACAAGAAGGCTGCTGCTGTCAACTGGATTGAAGGTCGCGGTAAGTCTGTGGTCTGTGAGGCTATCATTAAGGAAGAGGTGATTAAGAAGGTGTTGAAAACTAGTGTGGAGTCCCTAGTAGAGCTTAACGTGCTTAAAAACCTTACCGGATCAGCAATAGCTGGTGCTCTTGGCGGGTTCAATGCCCATGCTAGCAACATTGTCTCTGCTATCTACCTAGCCACTGGTCAGGATCCTGCTCAGAATGTGGAGAGTTCCCACTGCATCACCATGATGGAACCAGTGAACAATGGCAAGGACCTTCACATATCTGTCACCATGCCTTCCATTGAGGTACAATCAATTCTAAGGTCTTAAATCAGGGTCTCTTAGAATATTTTTTTTCTAATATTCTTCAATGGAAAAATCCATCATTTTTTATAATTCTATTGAATACAAGTTATAGTACCATTTGGCACATTTGATCTTTTCCTTGCATATATCAGTTATATAATTTTTCTTAAGGTACGAGAAGATCAGACTTCCTTTGTGTCTGATCTATATTTTGTCTCATGATTCAGGTGGGTACTGTTGGAGGGGGCACACAACTTGCTTCTCAGTCAGCTTGCCTCAATTTACTTGGAGTCAAGGGCGCCAGTAAAGAAACCCCCGGTGCAAATGCTAGGCTACTGGCCGCCATAGTAGCTGGTTCAGTCCTCGCCGGAGAGCTTTCACTCATGTCTGCAATCGCAGCTGGGCAGCTTGTTAAGAGCCACATGAAATACAACAGATCAAGCAGAAATATCACAAATGTTGTATCATGACATGACACCAATGACAGCAGATTAGTTTTGAAAAATAATAACCGCCCAAGCATCTAATATTGGCCTAAAAAAAGTAGCTAGGTAAGATTCAAAGGGCTACTTTCTGTTGATAAATAAAAAGTCATGGTCAACTAGTCTCCAAGATAATGTGGTAAGACACAAATAGAGAAAAAGAACACAGGCTGCATTAGATTCAAATGAGTGTGTGCTCCATGTGATGTCTTGTCTCATTTTTTTGAGGCTGTACGGAGAAAGGAGACTTCAATCAATGGGTGGAGGATAAAACAAAGAAGCAGCTACACCTTTGGCATTAGTTTTAATTCTTTTTTTCTTCAAGTAATTTATTTCTGTATTGGGTGCTGTTCTCTAGTTTTAAGCTACTGCCTTAAAGTTGTGATAATTTAGTCTTCAGTATGTTGTAATCTCATCTTTTTATTTGTAAACTTAGCAAGAACTGCCGCAGAATACAGAATATTATTAGCCTGATAGAGATTGGTCTAACTGTGATTGCTGGTGAAATTTATTTTCTATCGGATAGTGTTTGCATCGAGAAATTCAAATTATGTTTAAGGTCATGTTTTCACATCAATATAGTGGAAGACTTACATGAAGATAAAAACAACTAAGAAACGCCGTCTGTGGGAATCGAACCCACGACCACGTGGTTAAAAGCCACGCGCTCTACCAGCTGAGCTAAGACGGCAATTGATATAAGATAAGGTTCAAATATTAATTACCATGTAAGATTAAATTTTTTTTTTTCACCCGCTCCAATTTGAAAAGCTCTATCAAACTAAACCAAAATATTTTTGGATCTGTAGTGATTAGCAACGGAAACCAACCCCCGATCTCCAGAAGTAATTAATTTTCATTTACTATTATATAATTATTTTATTTATATCATTATACGTCAACACTTATTCGGATGTAAAGATAATTATAAGGCGAGTTCTGTGGTGGCATAAGAAATGATGTCTAGTGGTGGCCAACTGTTGACTCACCAATAGATGTATAACACCTGGTAAAAAAAAGTTATGAAAGAAAACTTGTTTAGTTAATGCTGAAAATGATAAAATTTGTTTAATCGGGTTCTCTGATTCTTTTTTCTTTTTTGTTTCTTTAGTCGTGGATAGTACATAACCAAATACATAACCAAATTTACATTTTACCAGGCACAGGATTCGATGGTCCAGGAACCTTTGGACTACTTAGTGGTCCAAATAAAAAATATATTTTTAGAGTTTTTTTATCAATTGCTACGTAGTTCTTGAACTAATTTTAATTACAAATCAACCCCATATATTTTATTTAATTATAAAAATAGTTTTTTATTTTATAAATTATTATTTTATCAATTATCAATTATATTTATTAACAATCAAATACAAAAATAACAACCAATTATATCTTCCATTCATCCTAATAATTCTAATTGATTAAAAAATTAACTTTGATCTCGTTACGTCGTCCATGGCTTTCAAATCGTGTTTCCTTGAAATTCAATCGATTGGTTTTTCAAAACAATCGATTGAATGATAACTCAATCGATTGGTTTACACTATATCACAAAACAATCGATTGAAAGTTGTAAGGTAGAGTGGTAAAAA
The DNA here is from genome assembly GCF_014773155.1 of Arachis stenosperma. Taxonomy (NCBI): domain Eukaryota; kingdom Viridiplantae; phylum Streptophyta; class Magnoliopsida; order Fabales; family Fabaceae; genus Arachis; species Arachis stenosperma. The sequence continues at coordinate 13,367,302 of NC_080377.1, forward strand.
GCTTATACCAATGGATTGTTTATACTTTCCAATAGAATGAATGCCTCAAAACAATCGATTGTTGTTGTTACTCAATCGATTGAATTCACGAAAACAACATGGATTTGCCAAATACAATCGATTGGAAAGTAATGACATTGAAGTTTTAGCTAAATTCAATCGATTGGTAATGTAATCCAATCGATTGGAAGGTGATGAAGTTGAATGTTTTGCCAATTTCAATCGATTGGTAATGGTACATAAAATTTATAAAACGTCAATGATACTTTCTTTTAAATTAATTTATAAAATTTTTTAGATTTGTGTCTTATGAAAAGTAAAAAAAAAAAATTATAGTAGAGTAAAACTTAGCTGAAATCAAATAACATAGTGTACACACATCTTTGATCAATATTAAAAAAAATTAGCCTAATTATGTACATAAAATCCTAAAAAATACAGTTCTATCTTTTTTAATTAAGTTAACTTTAAAATACCAATAATGCTTTTTCATGTGTTGCTTTTAATCTAAAATTCTAGAAAAAAATTGATTTAAAATATTATAATGTTATTATATTGGCACAACACTTTATTTTTGTATGATAAATATAAGTACATTTTTATATAAAGTATTTAAAGTATATAAAAATGTACTCCTATTATAAAAAAGTTATTTAAAAAGTCATTAAATTTTTATATGTTATTAAAATTTAATAAATACAAGTACATTTTTATATGTTACTTTTAATTTAATGTACTAATAGGAGTTAAAATTAATTTATATTTAATAATTTTATACTAAAATTAATTTACTATAATTTTGTTTTATACTTCTTTTAGTATATTTTTTTATATTATATAGTATTTTTTCTAGTATCTTATTGTACAATGTGTAATTCGAATTACCATTTGATTCGAAATGTGAGTAATTCGAATCAATTTGATTCGAACTTCCTCCTACTCACGTGTTCCTACTAATTCAAATTGATACAATTCGAATTATGCTTTTATAATTCGTTCTAAGTTGATTCGAATTACTTGTATGCAATGGTTGGGAAAAATTGGAGCTGTATTGATTCGAATTATTAAGGAATGTAATTCGAATAAAGTTGTTTCGAATGAATTCTTGTATCAGATTCTTGTTTGGCTTATATGCGTAATAAACTTCTCTCTTTGGCTTAAATATGTTTTTTACCCTCAGTTTTATATTAACTCTAAATATATTAAAAGAATTTACTCAATATATTCTAACATTTAACTAATTGCAAACACTTATCCCAAAACATATTCACAAAAAATTAGAGCACTGGTTACTAATATTTTAACGAAACTAAATTTGTGCATAACACAAATAAATAAATTAAGCATACTTACTACTTGATACGCTGCTACCTTATCAATATCATATACTTTTTGTATTTTTTACTCTGCCTTACTTGAATAAAAGCAAAAGGTACTATTGATCGGCAAAATTAATTTTATAAATTACCAATCTATAAATTAATTTTATGTACCATTACCAATCGATTGAAATTGGCAAAACATTCAACTTCATCACCTTCCAATCGATTGGATTACATTACCAATCGATTGAATTTGGCTAAAACTTCAATGTCATTACTTTTCAATTGATTGTATTTGGCAAATCCATGTTGTTTTCGTGAATTCAATCGATTGTTTTGAGGCATTCATTCGATTGGAAAGTATAAACAATCGATTGGTATAAGCTTTTTACCATTCTACCTTACAACTTTCAATCGATTGTTTTGTGATATAGTGTAAACCAATCGATTGAGTTATCATTCAATCGATTGTTTTGAAAACCAATCGATTGAATTTCAAGGAAACACGATTTGGAAGCCATGGACGAACGTAACGAGATCAAAGTTAATTTTTTAATCAATTGGAATTATTAGGATGAATGGAGGATATAATTGGTTGTTATTTTTGTATTTGATTGTTAATAAATATAATAGATAATTGATAAATAATAATTTATAAAATAAAAACTATTTTTAATTAAATAAATATATGAGTTGATTTGTAATTAAAATTAGTTCAAGAACTACGTAACAATTGATAAAAAACTCTAAAAACATTTTTACCATATATGACCTGAAAAAAAAAAGAAAAAGAAAACCCAATTTACAAAAAAAAAGGGAAAAAATAAAAAAGAAAACGAAGAGAAAAACATGCACCTCTCATGATGTCTCTTTTTGTTTGGAACTCTTTTCTCTCTTTAATGGTTCTTTTTTTTTTTAATAAAATTTTATTATTTCTATTAATATTTATAAACACTAACATATCTTATAAATTATAGATGTTTAATTTAAATATGACAACATTAATTTAAAATTATATGAAAATTTTAGATTTTAAAATTGTAAATTTTAATTATGTAATATATTTTTGAATAATTATCCAAAAGCGTCTTCAAAATTTTTAATATTAAAAATTTGAGTCTTCTAAATTTCAAAATACACAAAACTCTATAATATTTATTTTTTTGTTAGATAATATAGTCTCCTTTTAATTTGATTCTTTTAATCAAAAGAGACAGTTTTATACTTTACTCTTCGAATTAAATTAGAGATAGATTGGATCGTTTAACGAAAATAAATGTTAGAACTGTTTTATTTATTTTAAAATCTAAGAAACTAAAGTCTCTCATTTTAAAATGTCCAATGATTGACTTTGGTAATTATTCTACATTTTTATTTATATAAAAAGATTTTTTTTTCAAATTATTCATGTTAATTATGTTGGAATAATTAATTTTCAATAACCCAGATCATCCATATTGAATTACCAAAAATATAACATAATGCGGAAGCGTACCTGAATTCATAAACATGAATCATACGATCGGAAGAATTTGGATCTTGTGGTTCTTTCGATCTTCCTCAACCAAAAACTTCTGTATTCCTAGGCGGCTGAACTGTAACTCTTTTGATGGGAAAAGAGCAACAAAGGCGGCTTTGGTATATTGGGGACCGAAACCCTGAATGTCTATTTATATTTGAGCATGGCACCCATTAAACCCTTAAGCCCAAATAAAATAGTATCTAAAGCCCAAAAGATAATATATCTAAAATCCAAAAAGATAATTATCTAAGGAACAAAGATATATCCGGTTTTTTCTCTCATTTAATTCCAATCAAAAGTAATATGACTTATTCAATTAGCATTTAACAAAATGAGATCATCATTATATAAGTCATTTAATTTGAAATAGCATTTGTGATTATATTGATATATGTATTGCCCACAATAAGTCAGGAAATTAAATAATTTCCTAACATCTCCCACTGGGCTATACATATTCTTTCTTGACATAATCACATTTTATAAACTTTATGCACGCATTTGAATGCTATTTCTTTCATTACTTTAACAATCTGGTCCGTCTCATACATTAGATATGGAACTACCGCAGCTTTTATCACATTAAATGCCGTGACTAAACCACGCCAATCACCATCCTAATATACTTAACGACATAGATCAAATTTGGATGAGTAATATGGAAATTACATGCCAAGTGATCTCATGCATGTCTATTTCTAGCTGGTCCAACTTTATTGAGATCAAACACAATACAAATATTGCAAAATGAACATTTCATATAACATGAAATAAACCATCAACTTAATTCTGCAGAAAATAACTCAATATCTGTCATAGGACATATAGCATAAAATAAACTCCCACTAAACCAAGGCATCACTAATATTGACACCCATTCGAGTAGTGTGCTCATGAAAAACTTTAGGGTTCAATCCCTTGGTAATGGGTCTGCTAGCATATACTCTATTTCCATATGTCCTATGAAAATCTGTTTTTCTTAAACTTTCTCCTTGACAACTAAGAACTTGATGTCTATATGCTTCGATTTGTCACTCTTATTGTTATTGGAGTATAGTACTTACTGACTTATTGTCACAAAATATCTTTAATGGCCCCTTCAATGTCATCTACTATATGAAGCTTAGTGACAAAGTTTCGCAACCATATGCCATGAAATCGGAATCAAAGTACCTAATGATCTCCAAATTTTCTGATCTCCGATAAATAAGCATGTAATCCTTTGTTCTCTTTAGATAAAGCATTATGCGTTTAACAGCTATCCAATGATCCATATCCGGATTGCTCAAGTATCTACCTAACACTCCCACTATAATGATATATCAGGATGTATGTAGACTTGAGCATACATTAAATTCCCTAGTGCTAATGCATAAGGTTTATCATGCATGCTGTCCTCTCAAGATCATTTTTAGGGCATTGTTTGAGACTGAACTTGTCTCCTTTAGTTACGGGTGTGTCCATTGGTCTACAACTTTCCATGCCATATCTACTTAAATCTTTTTCGATATAGTTCTTTTGTGATAATCCAAGAATACCTTGAGAGCAATCTCTTAGTATCTCGATTCTTAATACAAAAGAGGCATCACCAAAATCTTTCATTTCGAATTTGTCCGATAGAAATTTCTTAGTTTCATGCAACAAGCCTATATCGTTACTAGCAAGTAGAATGTCATCAACATATAAACCAAAATGATATATTTACTCCCACTGAACTTGCGGTATACACATTCATCTATATATTTACCTCAAAATCTTATGAGGTAATGACTTGATTAACTTGTGATACCATTTAACAGGAAGCTTGTTTGAGATCATAGATGGATTTTCTCTTTTCTCTATTGGATCTCCTTAATGACACTTCTTGAGGTTGTTGAGCTTGTTGTATGGATTGGGATTGAGGAGGATTCTCATTATTTTTCTGTGCTGTAGCAGTATCTTGAGCAACAACAATATTCTCATTGTTCTCATGTACTGTAACTGGATCTACAGTAGGATTCTCATTATGCTTTTGTACTATAACTGTGTCTTGAACAATAGTAGGTACAAAGATCTAATCATTGTCAGTTATAGAATCCTCGTCAAAAGCAACATTTCTAATATTCCCTTCCCCCCAAACTCAACATCCTCAAGAAATCTCGTATTTCCCGTTTCAAAAATAGACCTTAATGCAGGATTGTAAAACTTGTACCCCCGTGAGCGCTCAGCGTAACCAACAAAGTAGCAACTAATTGTTCTTGAGTCCATTTCCAGTCCAAATTTCATATGGGGTTTTGTTACTGCTTTGCTTGGCACCCTATTAAGGATGTACACTGCGGTCTTTAATGCTTCTCCTAGAGTGATTCAGGCAAGGAAGAATGACTAATCATACTTCTCACCATGTCCTTAAGAGTTCGGTTCCTTCGCTCTGCAACACCATTCATGCTAGGTTTGCCTGGCATGGTGTATTGCGGAACAATACCACACTCCTCTAGGAAAAGAGCAAAAGGCCCGGACGTTGCTCACCTGAACCGTCATATCTTCCGTAGTATTCACCACCACGATCAGATTTGACAGCTTTAATTTTCTTTCCAAGTTGAAGTTCAACTTCAGCTTTGAAAGACTTGAAAACATCCAAGGCTTGGGACTTTTCATGAATTAAATATAGATACCCATAACGAGAGTAATCATCTATGAACGTAATAAAGTACCGTTCCATTCCAATACAGTAGGGAATGGCCACATATATCGGTGTGTATCAGTTCTGAGACATCTTTAGCTCTCTCGGCACCTAATTTCCTTTCGTTTGTCCTTTTCCCCTTTATGCACTCAATGCAGACTTCAAAGTCTGCCAAATTTAGGGTCCAAGAATTCCATCCGACACCCCCCTGAATTCTCTGTTTAGAGATGTGGCCTAAAGCGTTTGTGCCATAACGATGCCGAATTCTCATTTAGTTTTGTTTGTACCCGTTTACAGTATTTCATGATTATTGAAATTTAGGTCAAGCCTACATATAGATTATCCACCAAATGACCAGAGCAAATATTATTCGAATTATAAAAGAGATGACTTTATTGTCTCCGAATGAACAAAAAATAACCTGATTTGTCCAAACGAGAAACAGAAACCAAATTTCGTCTAAATGACGGTACCTAAAATGTCTCTAATAAATCCAAATAAAATCCACTCGTGGAACATAATCTAAAGGTTCCTATAGCTTTGACTGCAACTATATTGCCGTCTGCCACGTAGATGTATCTTTCAGCATCACTTGGCGGTCGGCTCCACAGGCAACCCTGCATAGTGACACTTACATGAGTAGTAGCAGCAGAATCTACCCACCAAGTATCAACAGGTGCATAACTTAAACTAGCCTCAGAACAAACGAAAGTGAGAATTATACCCTTCTTCACACGCCAAGTGGCATATTTGGTACAATCCTTCTTCATATGTCCCACCTTCTTACAGAAGAAACAGGTTGAAACTTGATCCTATTTCTTAGCCTTTTTCTGCTGAGAAGGCACATCCGCAGTAGTATCACGCTTTCTTTTATACTGAGAAGATGAAGCCATGTGAGCACTTTCAGTCTTATCTTGCTGTAGCCTCTCTTCTTCTTGCACACAGTGAGATATAAGCTCATTTAAGGACCAAGTGTCCTTCAAAGTGTTATAACTCACTTTGAATTGCCCAAAGTGTGCAGGAAGGGAAATCAAAATGAAATGCACGAGTAAATCTTCAAACAACTCTAACTTTAGTGCTTTCAATTTTGAAGCAAGATGAGACATTTCTATAATGTACTCCCTTATGTTCCCGTTACCTTTATACCTCATGGAGACAAGTTTGCTCAAAAAGACTACTTGCCTCCGCCTTTTCATTCTTAGTAAAGAATTTTTCTACATCCTTTAGGTAGCGTTTGGTGGAGAGACAGAGACAGAAAGACTGAGACTGAGAGACAGAGACTAAGAGACAGGGATTGAAATAAATCTCAGTATTCTGTTTGGTGCAAAATGGGAGACAGGAATTGAAACAAGAATGAAACTCTAATTTAATTTGCACAAAGGGTAAAATTGGAATTAATTAATTGAAATGAAAGTATTTTAGGTATAAAATGTTATTAAAGTTTCAGTTTTCATCTCTAAAAATTTCAGTCCCCTGTGTTCCTACTTTTTGGAGGTACTGAAATACTGAAATTTTGGAGACAGAGACAGAAATTTTAGTACCAGTCTCTGAACTAACAAACACGATACTGAGTCTCAGTCTCTCAGTCTCTGTCTCAGTACTTAAAAACAAACACTACCTTAGGAACTGTTTGGCATCTTTATCCTCAGTAATTGAGCCCTGAAACGCCTCAGGAATTGAGCGTTTCATGATCATAATGCTCATTCGATTGGATCTCTCCCACTTCTCTATTTTAACCTCATTGAGATTTTCTGGAGTGGAAGTGGGTTTCTCTTTTCGAAGAGCTATATCTAGATCCATACAACCGAGGACAATCTCCAAGGTATCCTTCCAAACTTTAAAGTTTGAACCATTCAGCATAGGAATACTGCTAATTTGCGCAGAAATATTGGTAGCTAAAGCCATAGTTTCTGGATTAGAACAAAAAGAACATGCAGTAAATATTATATATTAATGGGTAAAAATCCATATTGAGATATCTAGCACAACATTAATTTCCAATCTTTGGATAGAAAAATTAACTGTAAGTGATATTCTCATTGCAGTAATCAAATATTGTCAAAATTTCTATGCGCACATGGAAACTTAAACTTCGCAACCTATTTATTACCGCATATATTTTCTATTAATGGGCCAAACAATAACCTTCCTTTGGGCCGATTACTGACCGCATAATTAATAAAATAAACAGAAGTATGCAATGCTTATTATTTGGCCAAAAATAAACTTCCTTTGGGCCGATTATTGTTTGCATAAATAATAACATTACTTTATTCTTAATTAGTTACCCAAACATGTATTTACTATCAATATGTGTATGTAATTCGGCCAAATATAGACCTTCCTTTGGGCCGACCAATATTTGCATGAATTACATAACATCATATTCCTTATGTTTTGAATAAATCAATTTTCACAAAAGAGGCTACTTTGGCACCATAATGTTCAATCAATTTATTCTAAAACCAAATCTTTATAAAAAATAGGTATAATAATTCAAATTGTTACTAGTTTCCTCATGTAACAATTAAAAAAATTAAAATTCCAAAAGGAATTAAATCTCAATGATGTCCTTTTCCAATCTTAAGAAAAACCATATTTAAATGACATTGAAACAAATTTATGTGCCAAAAAAAAATTTTTTTTTTGATCTGTTAAGATTAAAATCAAACATTATAATTCAATAATACTTTATTAATGTTTTAAAAAAAAAATCATTAATTTTATGAGTATCAATTTATATATATATACAAATAAAGCAACCAAAGCATGCTTATATTTCACCGTAACAAGCACACATATGTAATCGAACAAATTAATAATGCATATATATATATATGTATAAAGTTATAAACGGCCGAAACTCTAAAAGCAATCTAAATGGCCACAATGATATGCCTTGTGGATCGGAACAATACTAAATTCGTATATATACGTGACGCACGACGCTGGAAACAATTTTACGAAGCGCGCAGCGATTTTGTATGTGATGTAAACTGTGCGTATATATATATATATATATATATATATATATATATATATATTGACCGAATGAAATAAAATTAAATATTTTTGATGACTAAATTATGGATGGCTCTGATACCACTTGTTGGAATAATTAATTTTCAATAACCCAGATCATCCATATTGAATTACCAAAAATATAACATAATGCGGAAGCGTACCTGAATTCATAAACATGAATCATACAATCGGAAGAATTTGGATCTTGTGGTTCTTTCGATCTTCCTCAACCAAAGCCTTCTGTATTCCTAGGCGGCTGAACTGTAACTCTTTTGATGGGAAAAGAGCAACAAAGGCGGCTTTGGTATATTGGGAACCGAAACCCTGAAGGTCTATTTATATTTGAGCATGGCACCCATTAAACCCTTAAGCCCAAATAAAATAGTATCTAAAGCCCAAAAATAATCTATCTAAAATCCAAAAGATAATTATCTAAGGAACAAAAGATAATATCCGGTTTTATTCTCATTTAATTCCAAATCAAAAGTAATAATGACTTATTCAATTAGCATTTATAACAATAAATGAGATCATCATTATATAAGTCATTTAATTTGAAATAGCATCATTTGTGATTATAATTGATATATGTATTGCCCACAAATAAGTCAGGAAATTAAATAATTTCCTAACAAATTAAATTTAATTATTTTTATTTTTTAAAACCAAATTAATTTTATAAAAGGATTTTTTTTATGTATTTCTTATATGGGTTTAAAATTCTAGTGTTTGTGGATATTTAGAGTTTATAAATATAAACAAAAATTTATTTTAATTTTAAATATAATTTAATTTTTATTTGCTATGATAATCGGTTTTTTCAAACCCAGAAAACCTAACTCACGTATATTTCATCATTTATAGATGATGTGCTAATATCTATCTTTTCTTTATTTTTCTAGCATAAAAAATTTATTTTCTCTAAATTTCCATTTAAAATGTTTACCTTGACCATTAGTTCAAAGTTTCTTTGTAAAAATCAGGTTTGGCACCTCTTTGTAGTCATCATAGGCATAGTAAAATAATAGGTACCACAGAATGCACCTAATTATAATGTGGAGACTTTAGCTGAATTTGTCACTTCTTTTATCTTTTCTGGGTTTTTTAGTTCTTCCCTGTACCCAAAAAGAAAATCACGACTGAACTCAAGTGACGAGTCCTCTACCAGTCTGGATGCACATCCTTAAATAAAGACACCTAACACTATCATTAAGTAGTTCGATAATCCAACTACACAGTAAGAGGATGCTTCTTACACGTCTTATATGATATATGAGTAAAAATATAATATACACAAGAGATTATATAACAAGAAATTATAATGTGATGAATGTATAAATTATACTATCTTCTTAGCATAACCAGTCAAAGTATTAATGTGATGAGTACAATCGTCTAATCTAGAAAAGTGATAGGCATAAAGTCTTGTATGTGTTAGTTTGACACATCTAATAACAATTTGGAAAGCAATGCCTAATTTTTTTTTTTTTTTGGTGACTAAGCAATGCCTAAAATATTGATGAGCTAATCTGATCTCTAATTTTGAAAAGTGATGGGTAAAAACTTAGGCTAGTTTATTTAATATAAGAGGCTCTATCTCTGTAATAATAAACGTGAATAAACAGGTCAATTTCGTAGGCACGATACAGTAATGCTTACATTCTTCATGTATTATCAGAAGTCTCTGTTTCTAATTCTATGATAGAAAATAATTAAAAATATATATTCGTAAAAATAATAAATGAAAATTGTATAACTGTAATCTTGGAACCTACCTTTATTTAGATTATTAATTAATGAATCCAATCTATTTAAATAAATAGATGACGAAACGGACTGATAACTATATAATATATATAGTCTGGTGCAAATGAAAGTCGTGGTACTAATAAATATACATGGCTCTGCTAATAAAGAGAGCACGTGTTTGATGTTTATTTGGTTTGGAAGAAATTAAACTACCAATATTATTATTTGATCATAAAGGACAATTAATATATTACCAATCTATGACTCACCACCTTCAATATCGAAGCTAGGTTTCTTGCATCAAGATGGGGTCGCCTGTTATGTCAATTCTCATTATACATGAACACGCACTTATTACTGTATGAATTTTAAATATGGATAAATTCTTATTGAATGTTCTGAACTAAAAAGGGTTCGATCTTGTTATGTTTCAATATCAAGAAGAAGATAATGATGAATAATGTGCTGTCACAATGGCAGCTACATAATTATCACTGTTTTATTAATTAGAAACGGATCTTGGAGTAGGAATATTATTATGGAATGCTGAAATTGTATGTTTGTAGTCTTTTACTCTTTTACCCTGAAAAACCAAACCGATAAAACCATGCAAGCAAGTCACCTCAACTGATAGTAGAATTACTGAATTAGTGATTTACTCTGTCTCATTCAGTTATATTAGCATAATGACTTTTATATTATATATCATAGCTAGTTATGTTTTAATTTTTTATACTTTTTATTTATTTAAAATATTATAAAGGTCTGCTATGCTGATATGATTGACTAATATATTTTTCTAAATATTTATTTCAATGCTAGTGTAATAATTCTTTATACTTTATCCTTTTTATTTATGAGATATCAAATATGCATTTTCGTCTCTTATAACACTTAAATAATCGTTGATTTAATCCATTTTAAAATATTGTTATTAATTTTAACTAGATCAATGTTAATTTCAATGATTTATTAATGAAATTTTGTTTTGGAAAAAAGCTCTTTAGTAAAATTTTTCTTTTTTCCTTTATTATGCAGTTTACCAAAATTTTATGAGTTTTGTATTAAAAGATATTTTCATAGAACACAAATTTACTAATGAATTATACATTAATAAAATATATTTTTTATTATTATTGAAAATTTTTAGTAAACATAATAAACAAATTATTTATTGAAAGATATTTTTTGTAAAATAAAATTTAATTAATAAAAAATTAAAAATAACATTATCCTAGTTAGAATTAATCAATTAACAATATAGACAAGTTAAGAGATTGATTAAGTGTTATATAAATGAAGAGTATTACTCTGGAAGAAGTTAAGTCGGTTGTTTTCAGTATGCATTCTTTTAAGGCGCCGAGTCCTGATGGTTTTAGACTTTCTTCTTTAAAAAATATTGGGAGATTGTTGGTTTTGATGTTTGGACTTTGGTTCGTCATGCGTTCTCTGGTTTGGATATGGATCCAAGGATGATGGAAACTCTTGTGGTTCTTATTTTGAAGGTAGAAAACCCAATTTTCATGAAAGATTTTCGACCTATTAGTTTCTGTAATGTGGTTTACAAAGTTATAACAAAGGTCCTGGTCAATAGACTTCGTCCCCATCTCAAAGAGATTGTTGAGCCCCTTCAAGGAGGGTTTATCCCGGGAAGAGAAACTCCAGACAACATCATTGTAGCACAAGAGGTTCTCCATTTCATGAAGAAGACAAAGTCAAAGAAAGGCACCATGGCCTTTAAGATTGATCTGGAGAAAGCGTACGATAGAGTGGATTGGAGATTTCTGAAACAAACCCTTGTGAGTTTTGGCTTTCTTCCTCCGACAGTCAATCTGATTATGCGTTGTGTTACTGCTACCTCCCTGTCTATCCTCTGAAATGGGGATAGATTAAATAGCTTCACTCCGAGCAGGGGTCTTAGACAAGGAGATCCTATATCACCGTATCTGTTTGTGTTGTGTGTGGAGAGATTGTCCTGTTCTATTAATCAGCAAGTTGATAGGGGCTTGTGAAAGCTAGTTGCGCTTTCTAGAGAGGGTCCAAGAATTTATCATTTGATGTTTGCCGATGATTTGCTTCTTTTCTATAAAGCCGAAAAACAACAAGTTCAAACTGTAATGGTAGCTTTGGAAAATTTCTGCAGAGCCTTTGGAATGAAGGTTAATGTGCAGAAATCTAAAGCGCTATGCTCTAGGAATATTTCAGCGACAAGAAAAGAGATTTTCACTGGAGTGTCCTCTATCAGATTCGTCCAGAACTTGGGCAAGTATTTAGGGGTGAACCTTAATCACTCTCGGGTGACACGCGCAACTTTTAACGATGTTCTGGACAAGATTCGAGAAAGGTTAGCCAGCTGGAAAGGGAGATTGCTTAATAAGGCGGGCAGACTCTATTTGCTCAACTCGGTAGTGACTGCGATTCCTACTTACCTCATGCAGGTATCTCTCTTCCCTAAAGGGATAACTAATAAGATAGAATCCATGATGCGAAACTTTCTATGGAAGGGTCAAGCTGATGGCAGAGGCCTGAATCTAGTTAACTGAAAAGTGTTGGTCACCCCTAAGAAGTTTGGAAGTCTGAAAATTAGAGATCCATTTTGTGCTAATATTGCTCTTCTTGAAAAGCTAGTTTGGCAACTTTTTCACCATCCTGACAAGCTATGGGTTCAACTGTTGACGGAGAAATACCATTCTCCTAAGGATGATTGTTTCAGTCGGTCTCGAGGAAGGGGATCTTATGTTTGGAAGAGTATATGTCGAGCTTGGGATATCCTGAAGGAAGATCTTATTTGGTGCATTGAGGATTTGGAACAGAACTTTTGGTTTTCTAAATGGAGAAGAGAGGGGCGATTGTGTCAGGAGATGGATTATGTTCACATTTCTGATTCAGATCTCAGGATCTTGGATCTTTGGTCATCTGGACAGTGGAACCTTGAGAATATATATTCTCCTTTGCATCAGTTTTTGCAGAGCAATATTAACTCTTACAACCCGGATGTTCAAGCTGGTTCAGAAGTCGGTTGGTGTTGAACTAGTGTGAAGGTTGTGGTAGGCTTAGAGAAGGGGGGTTGAATCTATGCCTTCCTTTTAAGTTTCTGTTTTGACCCCTTTTAAGCAAAGTTATAAATCTGATTCTGTTTGAACTCAGCAGCGGAAATTTATGAGACAATTTATTTTTGTCTCATGAATATCAGAAAACAGAACATGATAGAGAAGAAAAAGCTAACACCAGCATATATCCTGGTTCGGTTGCTTTGTGCTATGCAACCTACATCCAGTCTCCTCCACAAATATGGAAGAATTTCACTATAGTTAACAGTATTACATACACCAATTTCACACTCAAGTTCTAACCTAACTTGACATTGGCTATGCTAACACCTAACTATTTACTCTTAGTGCTAACCCAACTAAGAAAGGGATACCAAACAGGTTCAAGATACAAGACACTTAACCAACCTAAAGAAATCTGAAAGTAACTCTAGACTTTTCTCTCAAGTGTATCTCTCAGCCTTTTTCCACTCATGGCTTTTTCTTAAGCTTTCTCACTATGCCTTTTCTCTCAAGAAATTACAGAAAGATAAGCTTAGAAAAGTACATTACAATCAGAAAACATGAAGGAGATTGACTTCATCAACAGCCTCTGTGCTATGCGAAAAACCAGATTAACAAGCCTCTGATTTAGTTCTTCATACTGGCGGAATGCACCTTTTAATGGGTTACACTGTCCAGTTAGTTGAACTTCTTCAAAGAGATCTCTCAGAACAAAACTTTCAAACTCTGGTTTTCTCTCCTTACTTCTGAATGAACAGAAAAACTTCTTTTAACTCCTTGCATGTTGCTGGGTCCTTCTTCCAAGGTCAACATCTTGAGCCTTGAGTTTCACCAACCACAGATCCACTTTTTCTTCTTAATCCTCAGAGTAGAAACTTTCCCTCTGATTTCCTCATCTTGACCGAAAGCCACAAAGGAGTAACCGAAATTGTTTTTCAATGGTCAACCAAAATCTGAGCCGTAGAGATGCAACTTGGTCCCCAAGATTCTCTTGTGACCGTGTATTTGTAGCAGTGAGGAACAGAGATCAACTTTTTCTTTGAATGCCATTTTCGGATAGAATAGAGAGTAGGGAAGAAAGGATGAAGATCTGATGCATGCAAGATGAGATGGATTACCTTTCTTAAGCTTGATTTGTATTAGTTTTTCTGCTTTAGCTTCTGTGCTTCAAGCTTTAGATTTTCTCTTTCTTGCTTCTTCGGTTACTGACTTATGGAGGAAGCTTTTCTTCTCTTTCTCTTTCTTACTTTACTGAAGTCTTGATGTGATTTGATAAGAGAGGAGAGGAACGTTGCTTTGGTTGGAGCAAAATGGTGGGAAATTGAAAACAATTTTAAGCTTGGATCGGGTTCTTCCCTTTTTTTGGCCCGTGGTGCCTTGCTATGCTTCTTTGTTTGATATGAGTGACTTGGGCTTTGTCTTTATTCATACTTTTCATTCAGCCCATTTGTTTTGTTTTGTAAATCATTCAACTTGGGCTGCCAAAATTGAATTATGGTCTGCAACATGAAATAAATAATTAGTAATATGCCATTAAATTTGATCAAAACTAATTATTTATTTTTACCCAAAAATAATGTTTGTCATCACAAATTAATTTAGTTAATTTCTTAACTCAACAATCTCCCCCTTGATGACTGATGAGCGGATAATTTATACACTTTTTGGCATTGTTTTTAGTATGTTTTTAGTAGTTTGAGTTGAGTTTTTAGTATATTTTTATTAGTTTTTAGTTAAAAATCACTTTTCTGGACTTTACTATGAGTTTGTGTGTTTTTCTGTGATTTCAGGTATTTTCTGGCTGAAATTGAGGGACCTGAGCAAAAATCTGATTCAGAGACTGAAAAGGACTGCAGATGCTGTTGGATTCTGACCTCCCTGCACTCGAAGTGGATTTTCTGGAGCTACATAAGCCCAATTGGCGCGCTCTCAACGGCGTTGGAAAGTAGACATCCTGGGCTTTCCAGCAATATATAATAGTCCATACTTTGCCCAAGATTTGATGGCCCAAACCAGCGTTCAAAGTCACCCTCAGAAATTCCAGCGTTAAACGCCGGAACTGGCACCTAAATGGGAGTTAAACGCCCAAACTGGCATAAAAGCTGGCGTTTAACTCCAAGAAAAGTCTCTACACGAAATTACTTCATTGCTCAGCCCAAGCACACACCAAGTGGGCCCGGAAGTGGATTTTTATGTCATTTACTCATCTTTGTACACCTTAGGCTACTAGTTTTCTATATATAGGACCTTTTACTATTGTATTTTCATCTTGGTTCTTCTGGTTCCCTCTCTGGGGCCGAAACCAATGATCACACTATCACTTATGTATTTTCAACGGTGGAGTTTCTACACACCATAGATTAAGGTGTGGAGCTCTGCTGTACCTCGAGTATTAATGCAATTACTATTGTTCTTCCATTCAATTCCGCTTGTTCTTGTTCTAAGATATCACTTGTTCTTCAACTTGATGAATGTGATGATCCGTGACACTCATCATCATTCTCACTTATGAACAAGGTGACTGACAACCACTTTTGTTCTACAAGCAACCAAGGCTCTAGTGAATATCTCTTGGATTCCTGATACACGATGCATGGTTGATCGCCTGACAACCGAGTGCTCGCCTGACAAACGAGCCAGCCATTCCGTGAGATCAGAGTCTTCGTGGTATAGGCGAGAACTGATGGTGGCATTCAAGAGAATCCGGAAGGTCTAAACCTTGTCTGTGGTATTCTGAGTAGGATTCAATGATTGAATGACTGTGACGTGCTTCAAACTCCTAGCAGGCGGGGCGTTAGTGACAGACGCAAAAGTATCAATGGATATTATTCCGGCCTGACCGAGAACCGACAGCTGAATTCCGTGTGCCGTGACAGGGCATATGCAATCGTTTTCACTGAGAGGATGGGAGGTAGCCATTGACAACGGTGAAACCCTACACAAGCTTACCATGGAAAGGAGTAGGAAGGATTGGATGAAGACAGTAGGAAAGCAGAGAGACGGAAGGGAAGGCATCTTCATACGCTTATCTGAAGCTCTCACCAATGATATACATAAGTATCTCTATCTTTATCTTTATGTTTCATTCATCATCTATACCCATATGAGTCTGCCTGACTAAGATTTATAAGGTGACCATAGCTTGCTTCATACCAACAATCTCCGTGGGATCGACCCTTACTCACGTAAGGTATTACTTGGACGACCCAGTGCACTTGCTGGTTAGTTGTGCGAAGTTGTAGTGATCACAATTTCGCGCACCAAGTTTTTGGCGCCGTTGCCGGGGATTGTTCGAGTATGGACAACTGACGGTTCATCTTGTTGCTTAGATTAGGTATTTTTCTTCAGAGTTCTTAAGAATGAATTCTAGTGTTTCAAGGTGATGTTCTTATCATCACCAAAGCTGATTGATTCTCATCAATTTAGCTCTTGAATGCAATGTCCTGCTGAAGCTTGGCTAGCCATGTCTAATTCCTTTAGACTAAAGCTTTAGACTAACATTGCATGATTCCTGGAATTCTCATTAAGAATTTTGATACCTTTATTTTCTTTTCCATATAATTTTCGAAAAAGCACAAAAAAAAATTACAAAATCATAAAATCCAAAAAATTTCTTGTTTGAGTCTAGAGTTTCATTTTAAGTTTGGTGTCAATTGCATGCATTCATTCATGTGTCTTAAGGATCTTCAAGATGTTATTGATGATTTCTTACTCTAATCTTTAATTTCTCTTGACTTGAGTGTTTTGTGTGTCTCATATGCATTCTCATTAGTGTCAGTAGTATACAAACTACTAAGTTTGGTGTCTTGCATGCATTGTTATTTGATTTTAGTTGCATTTTGATTATTAAAAATCCAAAAATATTTTTAATTTGTGTCTTCTCAAGTCAATAATACAGAGAATTGAAGATTCAGAACATACTGCAGAGGAATCACACAGAAAAAGCTGGGCATTCAAAAATACCCAGTGAAGAAGACAGACTGGCGTTTAAACGCCAGCCAGGGTGCCTGGCTGGGCGTTTAACGCCCAAAAGGGTAGTAGTTTGGGCGTTAAACGCCAGAATGTGCACCATTCTGGGCGTTTAACGCCAGGATGGCACAAGGGGGAGGATTTTGTTTTCAAAATCAATTTTTTTCAAGCTTTCAAAGTTTTTCAAACTCAAATCTTTTTCAAATCATATCTTTTCAATCAAATGTTTTCAAAATCAATTTCTTTCCTTTTTCAAAGATACTTACTAACAATTAATGATTTGATTGAACATTTTAAGTATGTTGCATTTTCTGTTGAGAAAGGTTTAATGTTTGAATCATATCTTTTCTTGTTAGGCAAGTCATTAATTTTTAAAAATCAAATCTTTTTAAAATTGTTTTCAAATCATATCTTCTCAATCACATTTTTTTTAAAACCAATCATATCTTCTTAACCTCTTCTTTTTCAAAATAACTTTCAATCAAATCTTTTTGATTTCTAATTTCAAAATCTTTTTCAAAAATCACTTGATTTCTTTTCCACTCTTATTTTCGAAAATCAATTAGTGTTTTTCAAAATGTTTTTAAAATCTTTTACTTAATTTTCGAAAATTACTTCCCTTCTTCTCACATCCTTCTATTTATGGACTAACACTATCCCTTAATGCAAAATTCGAACTCCATCTTCTTTGATAAGTTCGAATTTTCTACCTCTGTCTTCCATTTTTCTTTTCCTCTGACACCTCAAGGAATCTCTATACTGTGACATAGAGGATTCCATATTTTCTTGTTCTCTTCTCCTTCATATGAGCAGGAACAAAGACAAAGGCATTCTTGTTGAAGCTGACCCCGAACCTGAAAGGACCTTGAAGCGAAAGCTAAGAGAAGCTAAGGCACAACTCTCTGTTGAGGACCTGACCGAATTCTTCAAAGAAGAAGAACCCATGGCAGCCGAAAATAACAACAATGCCAACAATGCAAGGAAGGTGCTGGGTGACTTTACTGCACCTACTCCCGACTTCTATGGGAGAAGCATCTCTATCCCTGCCATTGGAGCAAACAACTTTGAGCTTAAGCCTCAATTAGTTTCTCTAATGCAACAGAATTGCAAGTTCCATGGACTTCCATTGGAAGATCCTCATCAGTTCTTAGCTGAATTCTTGCAAATCTGTGACACAGTCAAGACTAATGGGGTTGACCCTGAGGTCTACAGACTGATACTATTCCCTTTTGCTGTAAGAGACAGAGCCAGAATATGGTTGGACTCTCAACCTAAAGAAAGCCTGGACTCTTGGGAAAAGCTAGTCAATGCCTTCTTGGCAAAGTTCTTTCCACCTCAAAAATTGAGCAAGCTTAGAGTGGAAGTCCAAACCTTTAGACAGAAGGATGGTGAATCCCTCTATGAAGCTTGGGAAAGATACAAACAATTAATCAGAAAGTGTCCCTCAGACATGCTTTCTGAATGGAGCATCATAGGTATTTTCTATGATGGTCTCTCTGAACTATCCAAGATGTCCTTGGATAGCTCTGCTGGAGGATCTCTTCATCTGAAGAAGACGCCTACAGAAGCTCAAGAGCTCATTGAAATGGTTGCAAATAACCAATTCATGTACACTTCTGAAAGGAATCCTGTGAACAATGGGACTAGTCAGAAGAAAGGAGTTCTTGAGATTGACACTCTGAATGCCATATTGGCTCAGAATAAAATATTGACTCAACAAGTCAATTTGATTTCTCAAAGTCTGTCTGGAATGCAAAATGTACCAAGCAGTACTAAGGATGCTTCATCTGAAGAAGAAGCTTATGATCCTGAGAACCCTTCAATGGAAGAGGTGAATTACCTAGGAGAACCCTATGGAAACACCTATAATTCTTTATGGAGAAATTACCCAAATTTCTCATGGAAGAATCAAGAGAGACCTCAACAAGGTTTCAACAATAATGGTGGAAGAAACAGGTTTAGCAATGGCAAGCCTTTTCCATCATCTTCTCAGCAACAGACAGAGAATTCTAAGCAGAACCCCTCTGACTTAGCAACCATGGTCTCTGATCTAATCAAAACCACTCAAAGTTTCATGACTGAAACAAGGTCTTCCATTAGGAATTTGGAAGCACAAGTGGGACAGCTGAGCAAGAAAATTACTGAACTCCCTCCAAGTACTCTTCCAAGCAACACAGAAGAAAATCCAAAAGGAGAGTGCAAGGCCATCAACATGGCCGAATTTGGAGAGGAAGGAGAGGAAGTGAACGCCACTGAGGAAGACCTCAATGGGCGTGCACTAGCCTCCAATGAGTTCCCCAATGAGGAACCATGGGAATCTGAGGCTCAAAATGAGACCATAGAGATTCCACTGGACTTACTTCTGCCTTTCATGAGCTCTGATGAGTATTCTTCCTCTGAAGAGGATGAGTATGTCACTGAAGAGCAAGTTGCTAAATACCTTGGAGCAATCATGAAGCTAAATGACAAGTTATTTGGAAATGAGACTTGGGAGGATGAACCCCCTTTGCTCACCAAAGAACTGGATGACTTGTCTAGGCAGAAACTGCCTCAAAAGAGGCAGGATCCTGGGAAGTTTTCAATACCTTGTACCATAGGCACCATGACCTTCAAGAAGGCCTTGTGTGACTTAGGGTCAAGTGTAAACCTCATGCCCCTCTCTGTAATGGAGAAGCTAGGGATCTTTGAGGTGCAAGCTGCAAAAATCTCACTAGAGATGGCAGACAACTCAAGAAAACAAGCCTATGGACTTGTAGAGAATGTTCTGGTCAAAATTGAAAACCATTACATCCCTACTGATTTCATAGTCCTAGAGACTGGGAAGTGCATGGATGAAACCATCATCCTTGGCAGACCCTTCCTAGCCACAGCAAAGGCTGTGATTGATGTTGATAGAGGAGAGTTAATCATTCAAGTGAATGAAGAATCCTTTGTGTTTAAGGCTCAAGGATATCCCTCTATCACCATGGAGAAGAAGCATGAAGAGCTTCTCTCAAAACAGAGCCAAACAGAGCCCCCACAGTCAAACTCTAAGTTTGGTGTTGGGAGGCCACAACCAAACTCTAAGTTTGGTGTTGAACCCCCACATTCAAACTCTAAGTTTGGTGTTGGGAGGTTCCAACATTGCTCTGAGCATTTGTGAGGCTCCATGAGAGCCCTCTGTCAAGCTACTGACATTAAAGAAGCGCTTGTTGGGAGGCAACCCAATGATTATATTTTATCCATTTCCCTTGTTATTATGTTTTTTTTGTAGGTTGATGATCATGAGAAGCCACAAGATCAATTGAAAAAGCAAAAATAGAATGAAAAACAGGAAGAAAAACAGCACACCCTGGAGGAAGAACTCACTGGCGTTTAAACGCCAGTGAGGCTAGCAGTTGGGCGTTTAACGCCCAGTCTGGCACCATTCTGGGCGTTTAACGCCAGAAAGGGGCACCAGACTGGCGTTAAACGCCAGGAAAGGGCAAGAACCTGGCGTTAAACGCCAGAAAGGGGCACCAGCCCGGCGTTTAACGCCAGATTTGGCACAAAACGTGATTTTGATTGCCATTTGGTGCAGGGATGACTTTTCCTTGACACCACAGGATCTGTGGACCCCACAGGATCCCCGCCAACCCCACCACTCTCTCTCTTCTTCACCCATTCACCAATCACCTCAATACCTTTTCACCACTCACATCCATTTTTCATAAAACCCGCCCATACATGGCCGAAAACAAAGCCAATCCCTTCTTCCTCATTTCTTCTTCTTCTACTCTCTTCTTTCTTCTTTTGCTCGAGGACGAGCAAACCTTTTAAGTTTGGTATGGTAAAAGCATTGCTTTTTGTTTTTCCATAACCATTTATGGCATCCAAGGCCGGAGAAACCTCTAGAAAGAGGAAAGGGAAGGCAAAAGCTTTCACCTCCGAGTCATGGGAGATGGAGAGATTCATCTCAAGGGTGCATCAAGACCACTTCTATGAAGTTGTGGCCATGAAGAAGGGTCAACTTTGATCAAAGGTTGGACCAAGTCCTCATAGACATTTGTGAAGAGGGCGTTCAATGAAAGAGAGATTCAAGAGGGAAGCCGGTTCAACTGAGAAGGCATGACCTCAAGCCCATTACTAAGAAAAGGATGGAGCAAACAAGAGACCCCTCTCATCAAAAGATCCCTGAGATGCCTCAAGGGATGCACCTTCCTCCACAAAACTACTGGGAACAAATCAACACCTCCCTAGGAGAATTGAGTTCCAACATGGGACAACTAAGGATGGAGCACCAAGAACATTCCATCCTCCTCCATGAAATTAGAGAAGATCAAAGAATCATGAGAGAGGAGCAACAAAGGCAAGGAAGAGACATTGAG
Organism: Arachis stenosperma; assembly: GCF_014773155.1. Lineage (NCBI taxonomy): Eukaryota > Viridiplantae > Streptophyta > Magnoliopsida > Fabales > Fabaceae > Arachis > Arachis stenosperma. The sequence continues at coordinate 13,388,946 of NC_080377.1, forward strand.
GAGCTCAAGCACTCCATAAGACCTTCAAGAGGAAGAACAAGCCGCCATCACTAAGGTGGACCCGTTCTTTAATCTCCTTGTTCTTTATTTTCTGTTTTTCAAAAATTTATGCTTATGTTTATCCATGTTTGTGTCTTATGATCATTAGTGTCTTAGTGTCTATGCCTTAAAGTTATGAATGTCCTATGAATCCATCACCTTTCTTAAATGAAAACTGTTTTTATCACAAAAGAACAAGAAGTACAGGATTTCGAATTCATCTTTAAAACTAGCTTAATTAGTTTGATGTGGTGGCAATGCTTTTGTTCTCTGAATGTATGCTTGAACAGTGCATATGTCTTTTGAATTTGTTGTTCATGAATGTTAAAATTGTTGGCTCTTGAAAGAATGATGAAAAAGGAGACATGTTACTGAGGATCTGAAAAAACATAAAAATGATTCTTGAAGCAAGAAAAAGCAGTGAATACAAAAAAAAAAAAGAAGAAGGAGAAAAACGAAAAAGAAAAAAAGGGGAGAAAGAAAAAGAAAAGAAAAAGAAAGAAATAAAGTTGTGATCCAAGGCAAAAAGAGTGTGCTTAAGAACCCTGGACACCTCTAATTGGGGACTCTAGCAAAGCTGAGTCACAATCTGAAAAGGTTCACCCAATTATGTGTCTGTGGCATGTATGTATCCGGTGGTAATACTGGAAGACAGAGTGCTTTGGGCCACGGCCAAGACTCATAAAGTAGCTGTGTTCAAGAATCATCATACTTAACTAGGAGAATCAATAACACTATCTGGATTCTGAGTTCCTAAAGAAGCCAATCATTCTGAACCTCAGAGGATAAAGTGAGATGCCAAAACTGTTTGGAGGCAAAAAGCTACTAGTCCCACTCATCTAATTTGGAGCTAAGTTTCATTGATAATTTGGAGTCTATAGTATATTCTCTTCTTTTTATCTTATTTGATTTTCAGTTGCTTGGGGACAAGCAACAATTTAAGTTTGGTGTTGTGATGAGCGGATAATTTATACACTTTTTGGCATTGTTTTTAGTATGTTTTTAGTAGTTTGAGTTGAGTTTTTAGTATATTTTTATTAGTTTTTAGTTAAAAATCACTTTTCTGGACTTTACTATGAGTTTGTGTGTTTTTCTGTGATTTCAGGTATTTTCTGGCTGAAATTGAGGGACCTGAGCAAAAATCTGATTCAGAGACTGAAAAGGACTGCAGATGCTGTTGGATTCTGACCTCCCTGCACTCGAAGTGGATTTTCTGGAGCTACAGAAGTCCAATTGGCGCGCTCTCAACGGCGTTGGAAAGTAGACATCCTGGGCTTTCCAGCAATATATAATAGTCCATACTTTGTCCAAGATTTGATGGCCCAAACTAGCGTTCAAAGTCACCCTCAGAAATTCCAGCGTTAAACGCCGGAACTGGCACCTAAATGGGAGTTAAACGCCCAAACTGGCATAAAAGCTGGCGTTTAACTCCAAGAAAAGTCTCTACACGAAATTACTTCATTGCTCAGCCCAAGCACACACCAAGTGGGCCCGGAAGTGGATTTTTATGTCATTTACTCATCTTTGTACACCTTAGGCTACTAGTTTTCTATATATAGGACCTTTTACTATTGTATTTTCATCTTGGTTCTTCTGGTTCCCTCTCTGGGGCCGAAACCAATGATCACACTATCACTTATGTATTTTCAACGGTGGAGTTTCTACACACCATAGATTAAGGTGTGGAGCTCTGCTGTACCTCGAGTATTAATGCAATTACTATTGTTCTTCCATTCAATTCCGCTTGTTCTTGTTCTAAGATATCACTTGTTCTTCAACTTGATGAATGTGATGATCCGTGACACTCATCATCATTCTCACTTATGAACAAGGTGACTGACAACCACTTTTGTTCTACAAGCAACCAAGGCTCTAGTGAATATCTCTTGGATTCCTGATACACGATGCATGGTTGATCGCCTGACAACCGAGTGCTCGCCTGACAAACGAGCCAGCCATTCCGTGAGATCAGAGTCTTCGTGGTATAGGCGAGAACTGATGGCGGCATTCAAGAGAATCCGGAAGGTCTAAACCTTGTCTGTGGTATTCTGAGTAGGATTCAATGATTGAATGACTGTGACGTGCTTCAAACTCCTAGCAGGCGGGGCGTTAGTGACAGACGCAAAAGTATCAATGGATATTATTCCGGCCTGACCGAGAACCGACAGCTGAATTCCGCGTGCCGTGACAGGGCATATGCAATCGTTTTCACTGAGAGGATGGGAGGTAGCCATTGACAACGGTGAAACCCTACACAAGCTTACCATGGAAAGGAGTAGGAAGGATTGGATGAAGATAGTAGGAAAGCAGAGAGACGGAAGGGAAGGCATCTTCATACGCTTATCTGAAGCTCTCACCAATGATATACATAAGTATCTCTATCTTTATCTTTATGTTTCATTCATCATCTATACCCATTTGAGTCTGCCTGACTAAGATTTACAAGGTGACCATAGCTTGCTTCATACCAACAATCTCCGTGGGATCGACCCTTACTCACGTAAGGTATTACTTGGACGACCCAGTGCACTTGCTGGTTAGTTGTGCGAAGTTGTAGTGATCACAATTTCGCGCACCAATGACAAACATGATTTAAGCAATAATCAGAATAAAGTGAAGTAAGGTTTAGAAACTCTCTTTGATTTTTGTCATGTGCTTTTATGTTGCTCCCCCTTTCCTTTTCAAGATTAGCTCCCCCTGGATTTATGCTCTTCTCTTCTTTCCTGTTTACATATGCTTCTATGGAACTAAACAGATGCTATGTACTAACCAAAAGTATAGCAAACAGTGACAGTTTAAGTTTCAAACAATTTTAATACATCAGGGTCAGAGTCAGATAGCAACATGTCATAAAGTAAGTTTCCAGCCTCATTCACAACAGTTCACAATATCAGACAAAGTTCACAAAAAAATAATCAAATGCAAATTTAGTCAGAATGGCATATATCAACTATTTGCTATTGCTCCTATTACTCCCCCTTTTGTCATCAAGGGCGGATGAGAAAAAAAAAGACCAACCAAAAAAATTCTTGTACCCTGCAGAAAAGAGTTAGAGCACATAATAAAGCACTAAAGAGACTGTCAAGAGTGCAGCATAATAAAAAGTTATTACAGTCATCCAGAATGAAACAGTGCAAAAGTAACGAAGGAAACAGAAATCATGAGACAAAAAGAGAGTAGCAGCAGCAGTTTTCATGAGACAAATCTTAGGCATCAGAACCATCCCCCTCCGAAGCAGCTTCCTCTTCACCATCGGTGGCAATGTCTTCATCATTTTGAAGGTTATCAATGAAGGTCATGAGCACAGCCACCCTATCCCTTGATTTCTTCAGAAAGTTCTCATGCTTGCTAGCTAATTTCCTTTGCTCCTTGCTCATGGCAATAAGGTGATTTGATTGGGAGACAAATTCTTGAGCAACATCCTTAACCACATTTAGCAGAGTTGATTTCTTTCCAGTGGAGATGGATGTTCCTTCTGTGGAAGGAGCAGGAGAATCCTCAGGGACAAAATCATCATCTTCATCATCTAGGACAACTCTTTCAGATCTAGTGGGTCCTTTGTTCTGTTTCACTGAACCACCTCCCTTTAGATATGAATGTCTATTTTCATATTTCTCATTGGTCAAGTCAACACCAAAATACTCAAAAATACAAGTTAGAAACATGCCATAAGGAAGAGCTTTGTCCTTTTCACTTCTAACAGAATCAAACATGTATCTAACCATCAAATATGCAAATGAAATTTCAGTTTTGGTGAGAATGGCATATAAAACAAGAGTGTCAGTGTATGAAACCCTTTGATATGAACCACTTTGAGGAAGTATAATGTGGTTGACCATTCGGTGCAACTGTGCACGTTCATATCCTAGGGCTTTGTGTGTGGGTGTAATGCCATCTATTAAGGAGACATATTCACAAATACTAGCCAGGGCATCATTGTATGAAACACCAACTCCTTCATCCCATTTAACTGACGTGTATGCACAAGGTCCAACATCAGTATACTTCAAAGCTTCACTGATGGTCTCATTGTTTAAAATGATATCTCAGCCCTTGACATACGAATGAGCAGTGCCTTCATGATAAGTCATGTTTGCATAAAACTCTTTGACCAACAATGGATAAACAGGTTTTTTTTATGTCAAAAAGGTGATTCCAGTCCAGAAAAATTAAGTTGTCAACAAAAGGAAAACTTTTTCTTTTCAAAGATGGCAGATCAGCGAGAAATGAAGAGCATAGGGTACGATACTGGATGACTCCCTCATAAAAATCATTATTCATGGCAGATTTGAATCTATGGGGGTTATAGTTTGAATGAGAGGTCATAAAATGGGCTTTGTGATCAAATGGTCCAATTTCTGGTTCTTTAACATTTTTTAGAGAGACTCGAGTGTTACCTCTCTGTGAACGCACAGGAACTGACCTTGCCCTGGGTTGTTGTGGCTCAGGAACAGGTTCCTCCGTCGCCGGACGCTTCCCTTTGGATGAGGGTGGCTTTGAAGAGCCAGGTTTTGAAGAGGCAGGTTTGGAAGGCGTCGCCTTTGGTGGTGGAGATGGTTTGGCAGAGGCAGGGAACCTTGGAGTGTTCTTGGTTCGAGTCATGGGGTCACAGCGAGGAGGAGAGGTAGGAGGAGAAGGAGAAGGGGTAAAGGTTCGGTCTTGAGAGCGAGTGGAAGGCTTTGTGGGTGGTTTGTAAATCTTCTCACGAGGAGTCCTTTTTGCAATGACTTTCTTCCTCATTTTGGTTAAAATGATGCCTTTGATGAAAGAGAGATAGTGGTGTGAGAGGGAAGAAACCGAGGGGTTGAGGAGAAGTTATGGAGGGAAGAGAGGGAGTGTTGGTAACCGTACCCAAAAGCAAATTTCCAAAACCATGCAACTGCATCACCATTTGAAAAGACTTGACAAGACATGACATCATAAAGGAAAGGAATTTATTTGATTTTCAAAAATTAATTTTTAAAATTTGAAAGGCAATCAGCATTAAATTGAAACTCCTTTTGGACCAAAGTCAAAAATTAAGGTTGCCAAAAAAAACTTTCCGGCCAAAAAAAATTTTAATGAAAACTTAAACACACAAGTAAGAATGTAACATTCACATTGGGCCCAGATGTGGTTTGAATTAATGAATCATATAGGACTACCCAGATCTGAATTGATGTTGGCCCAGATTGATTTTTCACTTGCAATAAGCCCAGAACACGCTGTTTTGAAGGAAACATTCATCATCTGCCCAGAATTGTCTCATACCTGTTTATGAGACAAAATTCTCTAGCAAACACATCAACACTTTTCAAATAAAGAATTATAACTCAAAATTCCTAGACAAGTCCTAAGCATGCAGAATCTATCCTCAGCTAATGGTTTAGTAAAAATATCTGCTAATTGCTCTTCTGATTTAACAAATTGAATGCAAATATCCCCCTTTTGGACATGTTCTCCTATTGAGTGAAATTTCACTTCAATATGCTTAGTCCTAGAGTGCAAAACTGGATTTTTAGAAATATTGATGGCACTCATATTATCACACATTAAGGGAATATTTTCAGCATTTAATTTGTAATCAGCAAGCTGTGTTTTTAACCATAAAAGCTGAGAACAACAAGAAGAAGCAGTTATATACTCAGCCTCTGCAGTGGATAAGGCCACTGTTGGTTGCTTCTTACTTGACCAAACATTTAAGGACTTTCCAAGGAAGCAACATAAACCAGAAGTGCTCCTTCTATCAACTCTGTCACCAGCAAAGTCTGCATCACAATAACCAACTGCAGAAAAATCATCAGTCTTAGGATACCAAAGACCAAAGTTGGATGTGCCATGAACATATCTAATGATCCTTTTAACCGCAGAAAGATGTGACTCCTTAGGTTTGGATTGGAACCTAGAACACAATCCAACACTTTGCACAATATCGGGTCTAGAGGAGGTTAAGTACATAAGAGAACCAATCATCCCTCTATACCTAGTCTCATCAACATCTTTCTCATTTTCTCCCTTATCCAATTTAGAATTCGGGTGCATGGGAGTTCCCATGGTTTTGGCATTTTCAAGACCAAATTTCTTAACTAATTCCTTGGCATACTTTTCTTGATGAATGAAAATACCATTTTTAGTTTGTTTAATCTGTAGCCCAAGGAAAAAATTAAGTTCACCCATCATACTCATGTCAAATTCACTTGTCATGAGCTTTCCAAATTCAGTACAAAGGGATTCATTTGCTGATCCAAAAATAATGTCATCAACATATATTTAGACTAAAATAAAAGAATCATTAGAATTCTTGATAAATAGAGTTGTATCAGTGGTGCCTCTTTGAAAATCATTTTTCAAAAGAAAAGAGCTAAGTCTCTCATATCAAGCTCTAGGAGCTTGTCTTAAACCATAGAGAGCTTTAGACAATTTAAAAACATGATCAGAATGCTCTTTATTTTCAAAACCAGGAGGCTGCTCCACATATACTTCTCTATCTATCACACCATTTAAAAATGCACATTTCACATCCATTTGATATAATTTAAAACCACAAAATGCAGCATAGGCTAGGAGAAGTCTAATGGCTTCCATTCGTGCAACAGGGGCAAAGGATTCATCAAAGTCTATTCCTTCTTCTTGGTCATATCCTTGTGCCACTAGCCTTGCCTTGTTTCTTGCAATGCTACCATCTTCTCCCAACTTGTTCCGGAATATCCACTTGGTGCCGGTCACTTTCTTTCCACTTGGCCTTGGAACCAACGTCCACACTTGGTTCTTTTCAAACTCAAGAAGCTCATCCTCCATAGCCTTGATCCAAGAGGGGTCACTAAGGGCTTCCTTGACGTTTTGAGGCTCCATTTGTGAGAGGAGGGCAATGTTTGAACCTTCATTTGCCTTTCTAGTGGAAGACCTAGTTTGCACTCCATGAGAGACGTCCCCAATTACAAATTCTTCAGGATAATTCTTCAAGAATCTCCATTCACGAGGTTTGGTGGACTTGGAGGTAGATTCGGTCACCAATGGATTCTGTATGATGCTGTCTGCAGAATTTCCTTCAGATTCATGAGACAAAATGGAATTGTCTCTTGAATTTTCAGCATTTGCTGTTTCTGGTTCAGCTTGTCCAGAATTTTCTTTTCCATGATTCTGAGCAGCTTCATCATCCTTTTGAGCTTGATTTCCTGCATCACCATCTTCCAAAATGCTTTGCACCAAGTTAGTATCACAAAATGTAACATGTATGGATTCTTCAATAATTCTAGCATCTTGATGATAAACTCTATATGCTTTACTAGTTGTGGAATATCCTACAAACAAGCACTCATAAGCCTTTGGATCAAATTTTCCCAAATTTTCTTTGTTATTCAAAACAAAACATTTGCATCCAAAGATGTGCAAGTAATCTAAGTTTGGTGGGTAGCCTTTCCAAAGTTCATAAGGGGTTTTCTTCAAAAATTTTCTTATGATTGTTCTATTCAAAATGTGGCAAGCCGTGTTAACCGCTTCAGCCCAAAGGAATTTTGGAACATTACTCTCACAAAGCATAGCTCTTGTCATCTCTTGTAAGCTTCTATTTCTTCTTTCCACAACACCATTTTGTTGTGGTGTTCTTGGACAAGAGAAGTTGTGAGATATTCCAAATTTCTCACAAAAGGATTCAAACAAATTATTTTCAAATTCAGTTCCATGATCACTTCTTATAGAAGAGATTTTCAAATCCTTTTCATTTTGAATTTTCTTGCAAAAAGGTTCAAAGGCCGAAAACGCTTCATTTTTGTGTGCAAGAAATAAAACCCAACCAAACCTAGTATAGTCATCCACAATTACTAAACCATAATGTTTACCACCTAGGCTTTGAGTTCTTGTTGGACCAAATAAATCAATGTGTAGCAACTCAAGTGGTCTCTTAGTAGAGATGTCTTCCTTAGGTTTAAAAGAACTTTTTGTTTGTTTTCCCATTTGGCAAGCATCACAAGTGATGTCTTTGTCAAATTTTATCAAAGGAAGACCTCTCACTAATTCTTTCTTTACAAGTTTGTTTATTTGAAACATACTTGCATGGCCCAATCTCTTGTGCCATAACCACTTTTCAGAATCTTTAGAGTGGAGACAAGCTACATTTTGATCTTTTAGTTCATCAAGAGTAAGTCCATACATGTTATTGAAACGCTTGGCAACAAACATCACTTCATTTGTCTTTTCATTTACAACACAGCATTCAAGCTTTTTGAAAACAACTAAATATCCTAAATCACACAACTGACTTATGCTCAAAAGATTGTGCTTTAAACCACATACCAAAAGCACATCATCAATGAAAGTAGATTGCTCATTACCTACTTTTCCAACAGCAATGATTTTACCTTTACCATCATCTCCAAAGGTCACAAAACCTCCATCATACTTATTTAGTTTGATAAAGTAAGTTGACCTTCCAGTCATGTGCCTTGAACATCCACTATCCATGTACCACATGTCCTTTTTGTTCTTGGATGCTAGGCAAATCTGCATGAAGAGTTTCAAGTAGCTTTAGGTATCCAAACTAATTTGGATCCTTTGAAGTTAATCCATCTTGGTTGCCCAAGAGCATTGAAATCACAAACAACATTGTAAACTTTGTTTCCTATAACTCTCTTTTCAATGAAGCATTGTGCATATGAGTGACCAAATTTCTTGCAATTAACACAATGATTTTCTGATGTGTGCCGCTGAAATTGAGGTGAGTTATATTGCTTGAAATGATTAAATGATTGGAATTTTCTGGTTTTTGGAGGAGATGCATTTCTTTTGACAAACTGATTTTTGTTATAATTATTCTTCTTTGCAAAAATGTCTTCACCAGAATTTTTTTGAATATTTTTACCTTTCGAAAATGAGGTTTTGTTGTAAAATGGTGGTTTCTTGAAAGCATCCTCATTTTTCGAAATGTAACCCAAACCTGGCCGGTTTGAACTCGGTTCAGTTTTTGGTGAATGCTCAGTTTCACTTGTGTATACTTCATCAAATTTTTCTTCAAATGTTGGAGCATTTTCAACACCAACTTTGTTTGGTATAGTTTTGGTATTTGATGAAGAAGCCACAAACTTTATAGTGGAAATATTCGAAACTGCATCTTCCTTGGCTATGTAGCCTAAACCAGATTTTTCAAACAATGGTCTTTGATTTGCAAGTAATTTGTCCAAGTTACTTGAACCTTGAGCAAATTTTCCTAAGTCACCATTCAACCTTTTAATTTTATCATTTAATCTTTCATTTTCAGCAATCAACTCATGAGAAGGATCCACAATGTGCTTTCCTTTTAATTTTTCAAGTTCAGATTTTAGAAATCTGTTTTCTTCAATGATGTCCAAAGCACATTCAGTTTCCTTCACCTTTTCTTTTAAAAAATTATTTTCAGCCCTTAGCACATCTCTTTCAGATCTGCATTCATTGTATTTGTCAAGCAGTTTTGAGGTGTTTAAGGTAAGATCATCAATAATAGCATGCAAGTCCTCAATGGTCAAATCATAATAATTTACCTCATCCAGATTGTTGTTTCCAGCCATGAAGCAGTCTTTGTTATCTCCTTCTGATTCTTCTTCTTCATTTGAGTCATTCTCAAGATCCTCCCAAGCTGCCATGAGTACTCTCTTTCTTTCCTTCTTTCCTTTGTCCTCCTTTTTGAGCTTTGGACAGTTTGACTTGAAGTGTCCAGCCTCCTTGCAATGATGACACATCACCTTGCTCAAGTCTATCTTGTGCTCCTTTGAACTTGAGCCCTTGTATTTGCCTTTGCTCTTCAACATCCTTCTAAATCTCCTAGCAAAAAACAAAAGCTCGTCATCTGAAATACCATCACTTGACTCACTCTCTTTCGGTTCTATTTGTGACTTAAGGGCTATTCCCTTTTTCTTTGAGTCTGTGTTTGTGTGTGTGGCTTCATAGGCAAGGAGTTTTCCTCTCAGCTCATCATAGGTTATGGGACTTATGTTGTTACTCTCGGTTAGGACAGTGGCAGTGTTTTCCCACTCTTTTGTGAGGCTTCTAAGGAGTTTTCTCACCAATGTTTGTTCTGCATAGTTTGTACCCATAGCATCAAGGTTGTTGATTATGATTGAGAATCTCTCAAACGCTTCATCAATGCTTTCTCCATCCTTCATGCTAAACATCTCGTACTCTTTTCGCAGCATATCAATCCTCGTTTCTTTTACTTGTTTAGTGCCTTCGTGTGTAACCTGGAGTTTTTCCCAGATTTCTTTGGCTGTCTTGCATCTAGACACCTTCCGGTATTCTTCAAAGCTGATAGCACAGTGAAAAAGGTTGATTGCTTTAGCATTCAGCTCTATCTTCTTCTTATCATCTTCATTCCATTCAGCTTCTTCTTTTGGAGTCACCACTCCATCAGCACTTGTTTTTGTTGGGATCTTTGGGCCGCTCACAACGATCTTCCATAGGTTGTAGTCAATGGATTGGATGAAGATCCTTATCCTTTCTTTCCAGTAGGAATAGTTCTTCCCGTTGAAGAAAGGTGGTCGGTTGTTTGACTGACCTTCAGTGAGGGTGTAGGCAAATGTGGTTGTGCCCAAATTGTTCGCCATTGGATCTTTGCTCCAAGCGGTTAAGCTTGATTCTTGAGACCTTAGCTCCTGATACCAATTGAAGGTTGTGGTAGGCTTAGAGAAGGGGGGTTGAATCTATGCCTTCCTTTTAAGTTTCTGTTTTGACCCCTTTTAAGCAAAGTTACAAATCTGATTCTGTTTGAACTCAGCAGCGGAAATTTATGAGACAATTTATTTTTGTCTCATGAATATCAAAAAACAGAACATGACAGAGAAGAAAAAGCTAACACCAGCATATATCCTGGTTCGGTTGCTTTGTGCTATGCAACCTACATCCAGTCTCCTCCACAAATATGGAGGAATTTCACTATAGTTAACAGTATTACATACACCAATTTCACACTCAAGTTCTAACCTAACTTGACATTGGCTATGCTAACACCTAACTATTTACTCTTAGTGCTAACCCAACTAAGAAAGGGATACCAAACAGGTTCAAGATACAAGACACTTAACCAACCTAAAGAAATCTGAAAGTAACTCTAGACTTTTCTCTCAAGTGTATCTCTCAGCCTTTTTTCACTCATGGCTTTTTCTTAAGCTTTCTCACTATGCCTTTTCTCTCAAGAAATTACAGAAAGATAAGCTTAGAAAAGTACATTACAATCAGAAAACATGAAGGAGATTGACTTCATCAATAGCCTCTGTGCTATGCGAAAAACCAGATTAGCAAGCCTCTGATTTAGTTCTTCATACTGGCGGAATGCACCTTTTAATGGGTTACACTATCCAGTTAGTTGAACTTCTTCAAAGAGCTCTCTCAGAACAAAACTTTCAAACTCTGGTTTTCTCTCCTTACTTCTGAATGAACAGAAAAACTTCTTTTAACTCCTTGCATGTTGCTGGGTCCTTCTTCCAAGGTCAACATCTTGAGCCTTGAGCTTCACCAACCACAGATCCACTTTTTCTTCTTAATCCTTAGAGTAGAAACTTTCCCTCTGATTTCCTCATCTTGACCGAAAGCCACAAAGGAGTAACCGAAATTGTTTTCCAATAGTCAACCAAAATCTGAGCCGTAGAGATGCAACTTGGTCTCCAAGATTCTCTTGTGACCGTGTATTTGTAGCAGTGAGGAACAGAGATCAACTTTTTCTTTGAATGCCATTTTCGGGTAGAACAGAGAGTAGGGAAGAAAGGATGAAGATCTGATGCATGCAAGATGAGATGGATTACCTTTCTTAAGCTTGATTTGTATTAGTTTTTCTGCTTTAGCTTCTGTGCTTCAAGCTTTAGATTTTCTCTTTCTTGCTTCTTTGGTTACTGACTTATGGAGGAAGCTTTTCTTCTCTTTCTCTTTCTTACTTTACTGAAGTCTTGATGTGATTTGATAAGAGAGGAGAGGAACGTTGCTTTGGTTGGAGCAAAATGGTGGGAAATTGAAAACAATTTTAAGCTTGGATCGGGTTCTTCCCTTTTTTTGGCCCGTGGTGCCTTGCTATGCTTCTTTGTTTGATATGAGTGACTTGGGCTTTGTCTTTATTCATACTTTCCATTCAGCCCATTTGTTTTGTTTTGTAAATCATTCAACTTGGGCTGCCAAAATTGAATTATGGTCTGCAACATGAAATAAATAATTAGTAATATGCCATTAAATTTGATCAACACTAATTATTTATTTTTACCCAAAAATAATGTTTGTCATCACAAATTAATTTAGTTAATTTCTTAACTCAACATGGTGCGTCTTCAAAGGTTTATGATGCTCGTAGCGGTTATTTGTGACTCAATAAGAAGATGTTTAGTTGGGAGGATAGGGGTAATTGGCTTCGGCTTTGGCGTCAACATGTTCCGGAAAAGTACAAATTTTTGGCCTGGCTACATCTTCGAGAGGCTCTTTCTACTACTGCATTTCGTTTTAGAAGGGGCATTTCGCACACGGATAGCTGTCCACGATGTTTCTCAAGTCAGGAATCGGTTTACATTGTATTCGGGATTGTCCAAAAATCCAAGTAGTTTGGCAAGCTTAAGGGATCTCCAATTAACCAGTGGATTTGATGAGTTGGTTCTTACATAATAGCAAACAGCGTCCCTTTAGATTCTTTTCTGGTATCTGGTGGATTTGGCGTTCGAGGAATAACGAGATCTTTCATCCTCGGACCACAGACAAGGTGATTGGTATGACTTTGTCCTTGAAAAAAGAGCTCCGAAATATTTTTGAGTTGTAACGACTGTCTATCTCCTCCACCATTAGTGGTTCTTGGATTCCCCCTCAGTGGGTACCTTTAAGATTAATTGTGATGCTAGCTATCCTGGCAATGGTGCTCGAGTTAGTTTTGCTTGTGTTAGCAGAGATTGGAAGGGAAGGTGGCAACGATGCTATTTGGGAATAATTGAGAGTTGTAGCATTTTGCAAGTAGAGTTGTTTGCTATTTGGAGATGCTTTCTTTTAGCATGGGACTCGAGACAAAGAGACATTATATGTAAGACAGATTGTGTGGAGACTTTTATTATTGTCAATAATTTACATGATTGCTCTGGGTTTATTGATCCTTTGGTATTCAAAATTGAGATATTATGTCCTGGAAATGACGTGCTGATCTCCGGTTGATCTTGAGAGATGCAAATACAGTAACAGACATCATGGCAAAGACTGCAATGAGGACCCTTTCTCCCCAAGTAGAACTTCTATTACTTTGGAAGGAGTTTGAGAATAGTATTCAGTGGAACTGCCTTTCTTAAGCAGTTTCTTGTTTATTTTTCTTTCTTAATTGTTTTTTTTTTTTGCCTTTTAATCACCAAAAAATGAAGAGTGTACATTGAAAAAGAAATAGTATTTTAACATCTCACATAGAAAAGTGACATTTTCTCTTGAAATAAAATAGACCGGTCAATAATAACCAACATAAATATTTTTGCCATCATAGTTAGGGAGTCTAGAAGAGATGCATCCATAAACGTGAATATGTGTATGCTGTTGTGCTTCAATTCTGCAAATCAAATGCTGAATAGTGTAATTTACATATAAAGTAAACATTCTTTTTTTCTCTTTCTTAGGTGAAAGTAAACATTTATTATCATGAATCATCCCCACTTCATAGTCAATTACTCGTATCTTCATGTGTACCAATCTCTTGCAAGTAATGCTCTGCATCCAGTGCTGCCATACACCCTGCACCAACAATATTTCCATTAGCATCTGGGAAAAAAAGCTTTGCATATAGATCTGATTCTAATTGATTATGATTTATTGTTGATACATCTGATAATGATAGACAATAAAGATCACATTGGGTTTGGCAAGATTTCTAACATAGAAAGTTAATTGCAAAACAGAACAGTTTTAAGTTTTCAATTTATTTATTTCTTAAAAACTTCTATCATGAGTGACCCTAACAAGTTTCCAGGTACTTGTTAGCGAAACACATTCATTTTGAATTACTTTAAGCTCCTAAAATTTGAACGCAAATATAAAAACAATGGTGATTCCAAAATCTTATAGTGCATCCCCTGCAAATGTGTGTATATATGCACATCAATATGCACTCAAGGGTTTACTAGTTTTATCATAACCAAAGACCATTGGCAGGTCATCATTGACAATTTTGTTTTGGTACAAAAAGGTTAGATCAAAAGTCAAAACTCCCATAACCTAAAATGGTACGGAGTAATATGGTCCATTCTTAAGAGAGCTTCTTAGATTTCAACTTTCAGACCCAAAATCTGGGGTGGTAAAATTGAGTATCATTGATGAATTTTAACGGGTCATAATACTACAGCCAAACCAACTCTAATTAAATTCATTCTATACCAAATCATAACAGCAACAGAATAAATCAGAGTAATATAAGCAAAGACAGCCAACATTAAAATAAATTAAAAAAAAATAAACATATGAACAGACATACATGAATGATCGAAAAAGGGCAGCCCAATGCACAGGCATCTCGCATTAACGCAGGGTCTGGGGAAGGGCTGCACCCAAAGGGTATAATATCCGCAGCCTAATCTGATGAGCATTAAATCTACATACCAGCATATGGGCTTGGAGAAATTGAAAAGTAACCTATATCTACTAGTAAATGGTATAAGAGTAAGAATGAAGGAAGAAGAAAATGCAGGCATACAGCCCTAGTCAGAGATTTATGGTATTATAATTGTCTAACATGTCAGAACGGGGAACAAACATGTACTAGTAAATAGGAAACTGCCTGCCCCAAGAGCAGTCCTTGAAGGACAGAAGACAGATACCAAAACATCCAGGGCAGCACAGGTTCATGGATCATTTCCTTGTATTTTCATCTCTTGTATGAACATCTATTATTAAAAAAAGAGGTCAGAGCCAAGCATCCGAATCATTATCCATTTTGAGCTTCAATTGTTAGAAACATTTTCCTTTATATGGATAGGAATCGGATTCAGCCTCTAAATCAAGGTATGACTTGCAAATAGACATAACTTTGAAAACACTAGAACTTCCTTTTCCATGATTTTTAAGTTCTGAGAGAACTCTATTTTATCTTAAGAAAGTTGATGACTCTATCTCTTACAATTACAGCTAAAATGGCAGCAGTAAAGGATGATCAAAATTGTTCAAAACAAAGTATATGAATGGATACCCTAAAAAAATGAGGAAACTTCGCTTCAAAACCTTACCTATTAAATCAATTTATCACATGAATTTATAATGATCATAAAACACCTTGCATAGCTCAGAATCTAAAATCACTGTGAAACCTGTTTAGTAAAATCCAATCCATTTCAACATGGCTTTCAAAACACTAAATTTCAAAACCAGGGCATTATTCACGTGAAGCTACAATAATCACAAAACCTGGTCAAAACAATCAAATCCAGTTAGTTCCATTTCAAAGAACATAACCAGAAAAACAAGGAATTACCGGTTCCAGCGGCTGTAACGGCTTGCCTATACTTCTTGTCCTGGACATCGCCGGCCGCAAACACACCCTTAACACTGGTCATTGTAGTCCCTGGCTTGGTCACAATGTAACCATCAGGATCCAGCTCAAGCTGGCCATTCAAGAACTTTGTTGCAGGCTCATGCCCAATTGCAAAGAACAACCCATTCACCTTCAAATCAAACACATCATCGTTCACTACATTCTTCACCTTGATTCCGCCAAGAACCCTGCCACCACTTTTTTCATCACCATAGGCACCAACCACCTCTGAATTCCACAAAACCTCAATTTTAGGGTTTTTCAAAACCCTACCCTGCATGATCTTAGAAGCTCTAAAATTGTCCCTTCTATGGATTATATACACTTTGGAACCAAATTTGGTGAGGGAATTAGCTTCCTCCATGGCTGAATCGCCGCCGCCAATAACCGCCAGCGGCCGGTTCCGGAATATTGGCGCCGCTCCATCGCAGACCGCGCACGCTGATATCCCGCGGTTCCAGAATCCGCCAGGACCATCGCCAGCGCCGTCGAAGGACAGCCGCCTCGCAACGGCGCCGGTGGCGACAATGACGGCGTCAGCTAGAACGGTTCTGGAATCGGTGAAAATCCTAAACGGACGCTTTGAGAAATCAACCTTGGAAACCGTCTCAGTGATGATCTCAGCGCCGAATCGGAGAGACTGCCGGCGGCAGCGGTCCATGAGGTCAGAGCCGGAGACACCATCCGGAAATCCGGGAAAGTTCTCGACGTCGGTAGTTGTTGTGAGCTGGCCGCCGGGAGCGACGCCATTGGCCATCCATCCTTCGAAGAGAACAGGCCGGAGCTCAGCTCGCGCGGCGTAGATTGCGGCGGTGTGCGCCGCCGGGCCACTTCCGATGATGCAGAGCTTCCTTCTCTGGTCGTCGTCGGTTGAAGAGTCGACGGGGAAGGAAGAAGTGGAGGAAGGAGAATCGGAGGTGGTGGTGGTAGTGTAAGTGGAGGAAGTGTTGGCGGAGGAGGAGGCTCCGGCGGCGGAAACAGCGGCGGACGAGGCGAGCCCGATACCGATGAGGTTGCGGGCTTTAGTAAAGAGCTTGTTTGGGCAGAACCTCATTTTTTGGCCCTGTTAGATTGCGGCCGTTTCTTTTTGGCGAATCGCGTTTCGTTTTGAGGTTTCTTTTCCTTTCCTTTTTTTTAGGTATTATTCTCTTATTAGTTATTAGTATTGATTTTAGGTGCTGCTTCTTCTTCAATGAAGGTTTTGAGAAGATGAAGCAGCAAAACAAGAATACGCATTGTGAAGGGAAGGAATGTGCTTAGCTTGTTCGTTCTAGTTCAGCATCATCTCATGCTTAGGGAAACAATACAAGCATCACTCGTGTTAACACACAATTCAATCTAGATGCTAATTCAAAACTTTATGCATGCATGCATGGTTGTTACTTAGAATATGGAAGAACGAAGAACATTACTTCTCTAATTTACAGTGGTTTTTTAAGAGAATAACAAGTACAATAGCAATTCAAGAATTCGCCAGAGAATTCAAAGCTCGCCACCAAAAAATATAACAAAATAAAACAAAGACACCAAGAGATTGATTATTTTTTAAGTTTAATTATTCTATTAATTTTTATAATTTCATGAAATTTTTAATTAGATCTTTATGTTTTTTTTAATTGAGTTTTTGTACTAAATTTTTTTTAATTAAATTCTTTTTAATAGTAATTGACTTAATTTTATAGGGGAATCCCTATAAAAAAAATTAGCATAAAAATCTAAATAAAAGGAAAAAAAGTATAAGAACCCAATTAAAACAAAATTTTGATGCAAAGATTCAATTAAAAAGAAAAAAATATAGAGATCTAATTAAAAATTTTGCGAAACTATAAGATCAATAGAGTAATTAAACTTATTTTTTATTTTTGCTTTGTCACAGCAGCCATGGTTGTGGCGCTACCCAATATTTATTTTATTTATTAGCTGAAGATTACAGCTAAGCATTATTAGCAGATGACTAATCAACATCAAGGGTGAATTTAATAGGGTTAATAGCTACTAGATAGGCTTCTATCATATAGTAATGATTCACTTTCATAATTATTTAATCAAATTATTATTAGGAAAATTGTCAATGTCCTTAAGAAATAAGATAGGTTAAAACATGAATACTGCACATATACATTTATATACAAATTAAAGTACTTCTACATTATCCTTGTTTATATATCAATAAAAATGAGTTGCATTATATTTCTTATGTACTAAATAAAGGTGAGATAGACAAGGATTAAAATGTTTTAAAATAAAAAATTTAATAAAATAATAAAATAAGAATGTAATCGTCCTTAAATTATAAAGGCCTGCTACACATACAAGTCTTTTTGGCTTACAAATCTTACAAGTTTAATAAAACACACGCATTACAATTAATTAACGCATTACACACTTCCACATTCAAGAGTAAATAAAACGCACGTTATTCAACAACTTCCTGTTTCCAAAGCGCGCTACTCACCATGCATTATGAACGACTCTTCTTCTTCTTCCTCCATAAAAACAATTTTCTTGCCAAATTTAAAGATAATGGAACTACAGAAATATACCCCAACGATTATAGAAATACACCCAAAGAATTACAGAAATACACTCAAACGGTTACAGGAATTCACCCAAATGATTATAGAAATACACCCAAAAAATTACAGAATACACCCAAAGAATTACAAAAATACGCCCAAAAGATTTAAGAAATACACCCAAAATTCGTTGAAGTACACCTTATGCATATTTCAGAACTCTTTCTCTTTCTCCTCCTCATCTTCTGCTGCTTCTTATTCTTCAAAAACGATTTCAGAGCTTGATGTCAAAAAAAATGGAAATCGAGAATAACAAAGAAAGAAAACAGAGAGAAAAGCACGTAAATGAAGAAGAAGAACAGAAAGAGAAAGAAGAACGTGCAGCAAAAAGAAGAAGAAGGAAAAAGAGAAGGTAAGAAACAAAAGAAAAGAAGAAAAAGAGGAAGAGGAAGAAGAACGAGAAAGAGAAAACAAGAAACGAAAGAAAAGAGAAGAAGAATATGAAGAGGAAGAAGAACGTGCAGCAAGAAGAAAAAGAAGGAGAAAGAGAAGGTAAGAAATGAAAGAAAAGAAGAAAAAGAAGAAGAAGAGGAAGAGAAAGAAGAACGTAGACCTTGTATCACGTTTTTGGGATTTATTCGTTAATTAACTTGTAAAGCATACAAGCCCTAATAACTTGTATGCAGAGCTTTTCTCTAAATTATAATATTAAAGCTTACATGTAATAAAAATTATTAACTCAGCTGTGATTAACTTCTTATTTTATTATTTTATGATTATTATCTTTACTTTAAAAGTTTTTTTTATATGTAAAAAATATTTTGACAATCAGATTAGAGACTATACGTATATAAGCTTTATATTTCGGGAGATAAAACATAAAAGTTCATATAGTAATTTTAGAGAATAAAAACTTAATCTTAGAATAAATTATTGTATTAAACTAAATTAATTCGAATTATACCCTATACAATATATAACACATCAATCCGAATAGTAAAACTTTAATTGTTTTAAAAAAATGATAGGAAGCAAACAAAACATAAATAATAAACTGAAGGATGTATACCGACCTGGATCTTTGTTCTTGTTTATCATCAATACTATGTAGATTGTGACCCCTTTAATTTCCAATAATGTCAACAATAAATCAATAATATTTTCCTTTAGGCGGCTTAATCTAGGTAATATTATAAGATGAAATAAATAAAATCAAGTAATTTTTAAAATATAGTTGTAGATTAAGTGTCCAAAATTGACATCCTTTCTACTTAATTAGTTTAGACAAATTCAAAACTAAAAGAAAAAAAAAAAGAAAAACTAATAGTGTTGTGTTAGGTGGAAATCCAAACTCAGAAATCTTCATGACATTAATACTAAAAATCAACATGGTTTAATTTGAATAATGAATTGAAAATTTCAAAGTAGAACATAGTAATATAGTATTACAAGTTAAACCTCTTGACATTTCACATACACATGCATGTTTACACAGGATATCACTTCTAATTATGTACACAGGAACAAAATTTTCCTAAGCAAACCTAGGGGTCAAAAGATAAAAAATAATAGGACAAATCAACATATATAAATTGGCAAAAAAAAAAAAAAAAAACTAATACCTTAATGCATGTATATATATAAAATTAATTATATAATTATATCTACCAAAAATAATGAGGAATTTCATGTGTTTCTTCTATCTTGAATATGGCTAATATGACTTTGGTCCATAGATGAAGATATTGATGTTCTTTTGATGAACTCCAAGCAATCTGCAATGGCTTCTTCTACATAGATAGAATTATTGGACCTAACATAATAACATTGGAAATTGACTTGTTCCTCTCTCTTCACCAAATTGATTCTTTTGAAGCCACCATCTTGAATGCAAAACACTCTCTTCAGCAAATGAAGTGCTTCACCATAAGACAATTTCAACCTATGGAAGAGCCTAAGAATGAAGGTGAACCTCTTTCTTAGCCTTATTAGGACCAAAACCCTTCTAGGGTTTAGTAATCTAAATCCTCTACTATACCTTCTAGGGCTTATTACCCTACCACTACCAACTCTTTGGTACTTCATGTAACTCATTTGTTGGTTCTTTGTGAGATGGTGCTAATAAATTTTGTTCTTGGAAAGAACCTTATGACTTTATATATAAAGAGAAATTAAATTAGAACCAAGTGTGTGTAAACTATAAAGTTGAAGGGTGACTTTTTGGGAGGTAAGGGTAATGATGATTATGGTGTGAATTGAATAGAAGAATCAAAGGAAGGTGCATAGGAATTTGAAGTTTGGACAATTTTGGAGCTTTAAAGAGAGAGGCAATTTAGGGTGTGAATAATGGATAAACCTATATATATATATGACCCGGATTAATTAGTTAAGCTAACGAAAAATTATTATTATTTAAGTTTTTAATTAGATTTTTTCATCCGATAAATTAAATATTAATTCGTGACAGATTTGAGTTTTATTTAAAGATTAAATTAAAAAATTAAATTTAAACTCTCGAAATATTTGATTAAATATATATAAATAAATTGATTATTTAACTAACTAATTATATTAGTTATATATTAAAATTAATTATTAATATAAAATATACATTAAAATATAAATATATATTAAAAATAAATTTAACTGCATATATTTATAAATAAATAAATAATAATAAATTTAATAATTGATTTTTAGTATACCGTTTAACATTTTTTTAATCCGACCAAGTTGATTAAAAATTAGCCAATTAGATATGTTGAATCACATGAGAGGGACTTAATTAATTGAAAACATTATTAATTGCTTGGTATGGTGGTGGGGCCATATTAGGGAACAAGCAGGAAACAAAAAGGTAAAAAATGACACCAATTTCGTTTTCAAAGTAGGCGACTAAAGCGGCATAAGAATGTGATAATGGGTATCAAATTAGTGAAATTCCAAAATTTGTGCTAACTAAACCTATATTATAATGTGGTTTAATCTAATCCTTTGTTAATGCATGTAGCAAACTTTGACTTCTGAATTGGCTTTTTATGGTAGAGTAGGGATAGCTTTCTCCACTAGGGATTAGGCATTTGTTGGTTTCATATATGCTTTTCTGTGTAGCTCACGAAAATTTTAACTTGGTTATGAAAATAATGGATTGAGATTTGAGAAAGGACACACAATTGATATTAACAATATTTTTGTTATTTTATAGAGAAAAATTAATTCTACTAATTTAATATGACTATTTTTAGTACTTAGATACTATGGTTGAACTTATATAAAACAAAATCCGAAAGGATGAATATAATTAATTAATTACCCCCTAATTATTGCAGTTTTGTGACAAAATATCCGCTAATCATTCTATGGAGTAGCTGTCCCACATTCTTCATAGAAAATTGGGCACATACTTCCATACCATTACCACCTAAGCTGCAGCATTTTAAAAATAATTTATCAATTTATTGTTCTTAGTTAATATCAACTAATTTTTTAAAATAATTTTTTATTTTAAATTCTAAAATGTAAATTCTAACCTTAATTTTTAAATTCTTTAAAAATTGAGAGTTGAAATAAAAACAATTTAAAAAAATTAATTAATGTTAACTAATTAATATTTAATTTCATATACTTATTTTTTAAAGGGATGCTTATATGATTACATGCTTATGATAAAAAATAATTTTAAGGTTTTTTATGTGCGGTTGTCTTTTTTTCTGTTTCAGCCAGGGGTTAGTGAGTTATTGGTGGGTTATTCTCTTTTTGTAGCTATTAAGTCTGCATTTTCTGATCCACCAAAAAGCCTTTCATTTTTTTTGTTATGTTATGGGCCTGGATAATCCTGGGAGGTGGATTTAATCATGTGGTAATTCTATATCAAAACAAAAATTCAACATCAAAACAAAAACCCTATACCAAAATAAATTATGTGGTAATTGACCAAACAACAACAACAATAATAATAATGCGTAAACCAAGTTGGGTTGGTCTAGTGGTTAGCTCACTAGTCCGCTTAAGCAAGTGTCGGGGGTTCGAATCCCGCCTTGTGCATGCAGTAACCCATTGGCCAGCGGCAAACCCTTAAATGGAGCTCAGTACCGCGGCGGATTAGTCCTTGGCCTGCCGGGTTGGGGGATACCGTGGAAAACCAAAAAAAAAAAAATAATAATAATGCGTAAACCAATAATAATATAATAATAATAATAATAATAATAATGCGGTAGACTGTTGTAACTTGTAACATTCATGGTAGTTTTTAACTTTTTATGGGTTAATGGTAAAATTAATTCATAAAAGATAATTTATTTTTAAATTTATTCTTAAAAATATTATTATATAAAATATTTAAATATTAAATTATTTTTTATATTTTAAAAAATATTTAAAAGGATATTTTTTTTAAAAATTCACTAAAATAAATCCTGAATTTGCTCATAAATAAAGGTTGTTGTTTTGACAAGCTTCTTATTCAATCGTAACAAATTTAACTTTATAACAAAATTCAATTCAATTATATATTCTCATGTTGTTAAAATAGTAAAATCTTTTTGATAAAACACCTCAAAAATTGCAATTTTTTGGTAGTAAATTTACACTTATAGAAAATAATCAAAATATAATAAAATACTTTGTAATAATAGATTACAAATTAATTAGTTCCTATTTATTTATTTTTTCTACAATAATAGCACTATATCATCACTAGCCATTATTGACCATCTAACAAATAAATGAAATAATAGAGTATTATATTATAATTATCATAAAAACCAATTTGTCTATATTAAAAAATCAAAATAAAAAATCATTAAGAACTTAACGATAATAATGATTTTTTTTAAGAAAAGAAAAAATTAAGAAAATGTAAGAAGGAGAGAGATACATATATGTGAGAAATTATTTATTTATTTTTCCACATAATAATACTACTTCTTATGCACTTGGTGTTGCGCCACACCATGACGCTTCCTACTGATTCGGAACCACCACCACCTTCTCCTCCTCCACCGGATTCCGCCACCGACACCGCCACCGCCACAGCAAACGGAGCAACCACCACCACCACCACCACGACCTCCTCCTCATCTTCCGAAAATCCACCGGATTCCCTGCCTACACCGCCGCAAGAGCTCCAATTCCCAATTTCATGGCCGCAAGACGGAACCTTGAGCCTCGAATGGATCCACAATCTGATGCAGTGCTTCGATTGGTCTTCGAGGAACTTTCCTCCTTCCGAGTTCCCTTCCGTTCTTCCCGTTCAGGTATTCGACTCTCTCATCCTCGTTGCTTCCAAGATGCTCCATAAGGAACCCAATTGCGTCACCGTTGATCCGTTTCGCCCTAATTCCGGCACGACGGCGTCGGTGGTGGTCGTTGGTGACGTTCACGGGCAGCTGCATGATCTGCTTTTTCTCCTCAAAGACGCAGGTTACCCTTCCGATGATAGAATCTTCGTCTTCAATGGTGATTACGTTGATCGTGGAGCTTGGGGGCTCGAAACTTTCGTGCTCTTGTTAGCTTGGAAGGTGAAAATTTTTAGACTTTATGGTCATTTCATAGTTTTTAGGTGTCTTTGGCAAAATTGAGTTCTCCA
Organism: Arachis stenosperma; assembly: GCF_014773155.1. Lineage (NCBI taxonomy): Eukaryota > Viridiplantae > Streptophyta > Magnoliopsida > Fabales > Fabaceae > Arachis > Arachis stenosperma. The sequence continues at coordinate 13,412,557 of NC_080377.1, forward strand.
GTTGGGATAGATTACTTGGTGTTATTTGAACTCTGTATTGCGAAAAAAAAAAATCAAGTTTTGTTTGAAATTTTCGCAGCTAGATTTTGTGGTTTTTTGATCTGTTGCTTTTGTTTAACTGTTATTCTTGCGTCACTTGTGATGAGAGCTTTTCTATTTATGTTGTGGTATATGGTATTAATGAATCGACCATGCACAGAGTTTTATTGTTTGTTTTAGACGCTGGTGTGATACTTTTGAGCTGAGATAGTTGTAATCATCTAGGCTAATTTGTCTAAATGTTATATGTAAGCTAGGGTTTTATATCCGAACAGGGTATACTCTGAGAGTCAATGAAGGAGGAGATGATTTTGGTTGTTCACTTTTTATGTTACTTATGGAAATGTGATTATTTTTGGATCAGGTGTTTATGCCTCATAATGTATATCTGCTACGTGGGAATCACGAATCAAAATACTGCACATCGGTCTATGGTTATGAGAAGGAAGTGATGGCAAAGTATGGTGATAAAGGTAAGCATGTGTATCGCAAATGCTTGGGATGCTTTGAGGGTCTTCCTTTGGCTTCCATTGTAGCAGGGTGTGTATTCACAGCTCATGGAGGACTCTTCCGCAGTGTAACAGTGACGCCATCAAAGAGATTAAAAGGGAAGAAGAACAGAAAGATTCTTCTTAATCATGATAACAAAACTCTAACTCTTGGTTCCTTGGAAGAATTGTCTAAGGCCCGACGGTCAGTTCTTGATCCTCCTTGGGAAGGCCCAAACTTGATTCCTGGTGATGTTTTGTGGTCTGATCCATCGAAAAATCCTGGTCTTGCCCCGAACAAAGAAAGAGGCATTGGCTTGTTGTGGGGTCCCGATTGTACTGAAGAATTTTTGAAGAAGTATCAATTAAAGGTGATAAGTTAGTTTCATATGTTCATGGTGATCTGTTTAATTGTCTTGGTGAAATTATGTCATTTTATTAATTGTCTAGAATGATATCGCAATGTATTTTGAGAGAAAGATTACTTTGACATATGATGATGATATGAGAGTATTGTTATTTTCAACACTTTCAGATACTTTCTTGATTAAAACATGACTTTTCTAAGCATAGATTTATCATGATTTTAATGTATTGTCTGAATAATATCTTTGTATGGGGAGGACATAATGAAGTTATTGATTGTGCTGTTTGAAACTAGTGAAAGAGGGATAAAACCAGAATAAGTATATCATAACTTTGTTGTTAAGCAAGGAGCTGGGAAACTTGGTTTGTCCAACACCTACTTCTTTTCAGTAAGCTAGCCAAGTTCAATAGTAATTGAAACCTACTATATTGAATGTAGTTTATTTGACACTGCCCAAGAGTTTGGAAGGAAAATTTATCGATGAACAAATACCAAATGATAGCATTTATGTTAAAATATTTACTCACATACAATTATGTTTGGTATCTAGTGATTAGATAGCTACTGCTAATTAGGAAATCAGTTAGCTTGTAGTTAAGTCCAAGTATTACATTAAGATCGAGTATGCAGCCCCCAATGCGTACCTAATATTTGCGTTCTGCATTAAGTTCTATGTTTTATTGTTGCTCCCTTGTTTTTGTATGATTGTTTCTTGTTTATTATGGTTTTTATGCTTATGTTTATCTACCCTAACTTCTATGCATGAATTATTATCTTTATTTCCCCCCTCTCAGCTGGTCATCAGGTCTCATGAAGGTCCTGATGCTAGGGAAAAGAGGGATGGTTTAGATAGAATGTCTGAAGGTTACACCATTGATCATGTTGTGGATTCTGGAAAACTGATCACCCTCTTTAGTGCTCCAGATTACCCGCAATTTCAGGTTTGTTAATGTTATTCTTGGCTATGCTTTTTATACAAATAAGATTCTTGCCTTTACATTTGTCATCAACTTCTTACTACTTATGGGAAAGATTAAACTAATTCAAACTCGCACGCAATCACTTTAACATGAGCCGTGTTTGGTTCTGATGATTGGTTGAAGATGTTCAGTAGCTTACAGTGAATTCTATTTGATCTTTCTGATCATCAAGAATAACTATTACTTTGTCACGGTAACTTTATAATAAGACCCTTTTTTTTTTTCAGGCAACAGAGGAGAGGTATAACAACAAAGGAGCCTATGTTGTTCTTGAACCCCCAAATTTTGACAATGCCATATTTCATGGATTTACAGCAGTTACTCCAAGGCCAAAGGTAAAGGCATCTTACTCATCTGACCATTAGGGAAACATATAATTAGCTCTTTAGTTAGGCATCTAAGTTGCATATGTTCAACAGTTTCTAACAATAAACTTATTTGTATAGTGGTTAGTTATATCTATGTTCCGTTGTGCAGGTGAATGCCTATTATAATTTTGAAGAGGTGATAGATTCTGACGAAGAATTGGACTTGGAGTCCATGGTGACTTCTTGAGTTAAGGCATTTTTTTGAGGAAGAAAGAGTGGATTTGTAAAATTGTATCAAAGCTTTTTGTTGTTGTTATTGTTTTTGAAACTCTTTTTATCGTTAAACTATAGTTATTTATAGTGTTTCCCGTTAGATATTTTGTCACTCCATCCCTCCAAAAAAAAAAAAAAAATTGCCAGATTGATTTGAAACAATTGTACAGTTTTGCCATGCGTATTAAGCTAAGTTACACCATTTTATACCATTCACGTGCTTCAACTCAAGAAAATTATAATAAGAAAAAATGTGTGGGTTTTAGGTCATAAATGTGTGGCCTATTTCTATAGTCTTCATGCCAATTGTAACTAGTTCACCTTAAATAGACTTGTTTGCACCCATTATATATAGTACAGGAAACTTTGAATATTTCAATTTTTTAGATAAAATTTTAATATTTATAGATCACTTTTTATTTTCATTACTCCAATGAGTAGGAACTGCTGAAGAACTTGATCTCTACATTGATAAGATCCAACATTAGTATATTTTTACCTTAAAGTACTACGATAAATAAGATTATAACGTGAGATTGATTAAGTTGGCAAAATATATTGATCAATTAACTAGAGATATTGAGTTCGGATTTTAATTCGAGAATAATAAAAAACATATATATTTTTTAATAAGAAAATCAATATAGATATTTTCATGCTCCCTGCTGAATGCTGATAGTTGGATATGAAGACTAGTAGTTAGTTCACGGACAGACACAGCTTCAGTTTTACACATCATTTGTCCATCCAATAATCCAAAGGGACCCAAACATTTATGGTAATAATTCGACTAATCCTTATGGCCATGATTGAAACACTATACTATATATATAAACAGAATATATACGGAGCTTATATGAAATATATTAACGGGTTCTCTAGCTCTATACATAAATAATCAATACCTATCTATCTATCTTGTGCTTAGGTTCTTATATTATATGATCACATTAGTGATCATCAATGGCATTTTGGGACCTGTTTTTGGTGGCATTAGTGCCTGTTCTGGAGACACTATTGATCACTCTTCTTGGTTTGTTCATTGCTACCGAACGTTTTAATCTCTTGAGAGACATTGATGCAAGAAACTATCTCAACAACGTGAGTTACTTCATCACTTCTTTATTAATTAGCTTCTTTAATTTTGGTTTCTTATTTAATTAGTTAAGTACTGCTTTGAAGGTATACTTAAACTTACATTTTAAACGAGGGTAACAATAATCAAATTTTAGTTTTTTTTTTCTTTTTTGTTAATTTGTGGTTGATTTATTATATTAGTAATATTATTATATTATTGCAGATAGTTTATTACATTTTCACTCCGGCACTTATCGCTGCCCAATTGGCCGAAACAATAACGTATGATCGATTGGTTGAAATGTAAGTATCTCAATCATATATAATCATAGATAGTGACTATACACATGCATTTTATTTTTTATGTTAATGTAGAAGTGTTTTTAATTTCTTTGTGTTTGTGGGATGTGTAAAAACAAAAAAATAAATAGGTGGTTTATGTTTGTGAATATCTTCTTAACGTTCGTGGTTGGATCCGTGTTGGGTTGGATGCTTAACAAAATTGCAAGAACTCCTCAACATCTTCGTGGCCTCGTCAATGGTTGTTGCACTGCTGGTAACTGTAATTAATTATTTAATTAATTAGCTTTCATATATTATCTTATGTATTAAATAATTAATAGTTGGATAAAGTATATTTTTTATTCTTAAAATTTGTTAAAAATTTTAAAAATATTTTTAAGTATTATTTTGTTTTAATTTTATTTTGTAAATTTTCGAATTGTATCAAATATAATTCAGACGGCTAATTTTTTTAAAAAAAATAGGACTAGTTCAGCAACAATTCTACAAGAATAATCTTTAACACAAGCAAATCAGATATAATTGTCATGCATTATTATTAGATTGATTTTAAACTTTCTAAAAATTTAGCTATTAGGAATATATTTGATACAAACCGGAAACTTCAGGAACAAATAAAATTAAAACAAAATAAAAATTAGAGATATTTTTAAAAATTTTTGAGAAACTTCAAGAACAAAAATTATACTTTATTCTTAATAATTTCATAATCTAATTTTATGCACCTATAAAAAAATTTACACCGACAATCAATGAAATATTGTTATATGACTAAAAATAATTAATTTTTATATTTACTATTAAAAAAGTATTTATCTGAACGTATCAATATTTTATACCACAGTATATTAAAATTAAACTCATGGTTTCATAAAAAAATTATTAAAATGATTGAATTAATTTCAGGAAATTTGGGAAATTTGGTTCTTATAATTGTGCCGGCGGTTTGTGATGAGAGTGATAGCCCATTTGGTGATTCATCCACTTGTGAAACATATGGTGACGCTTATGCATCTGTCTCTGCTGGAGTATGTTTTTTTTTTTTATAAAAATTAATTATATATATTATGCTATTTCATGAGGAATGAGATCTATTTCTTATACCAAATAAATAATTGATCAGTTTTTGATATATCTCAGGTGTCTTCACTTTTTGTTTGGACATATTTGTATATCATCATGGGGGCAAATATGGAAAGGAACACTGAAATTATGAACACTTGTAGTGATTACTCAACCATCACTGAATCATTGATTATTCCTTCAACAAACATAGTCAGCTCTGATAACATTTCTATTCAATATGATGAGTCAATATCTAATAACAGAATTGGGAACAAGGTAATACCATATATAACATCTTCTTAATAATTATTTATTACAATTAATTATGAATGCCACCACTTTACAATAATTTTCTATTAAATGTATTGCAGATGTCATTCTTGGATTATATTACATGGCCAATTACAAAATGTAATAAATATATCAAGCTGGAGATGGTGTTTACGCCATCAACAATTGCAGTGGTATTGTTATAATGTTATATTTTATAATTATTTCATATTTATATATGTATATGCTTCCTTTAGTATATAATATATATATATATATATATATATATATATATGGTTATTAATTATTAATGCCACCTATATCATTATTATTTGATATTTTCTGGTTTTCTTTGGTCAGATTCTAGGATTTATCATTGGAGCAGTCTCTCCAATTCAAAAGCTGATGGTTGGTGATGATGCTCCTCTTCGTGCTATTATCAAATCTATAGCTTTGGTAGGGTATGTGATCTTAATTTAATTAATTTGCTTGTCTCATGTTTTTTTTTTACTATATATAGTATGAAAAAGCTTCAAACTATATATTATATAATCCTATCAATTTAAAAAAAAAAACCCTAGCTATTACACATCATTCTTATTTAAAAGATATTCTATATACACTCAAATCAATTGCTATATATTTACATATATTTATATAAATTATTTCATACATTTTTTAATAAAAATAAACTATTACAAGAATCAAACCTTTAATAGAATTAGACGGATAATCAAATAAATTTATTTATAGTAATATAATATTTTTAATTTTATGAGGTTTCAAATAATATTTAGGATTAAGTATGATTTTGATTTCTAAGATAGAGGCTGAAAATTTTTTTCGTCTCCAACTTTTTTTTGCTTATAAAATCGTTTCCAAAGTTTAACTTAGTTTTAAAATTGTTCTTCAAACCAAAATACATTTTTCCTTTATCTCCAAAATTATCATTTTCTATTCTTATTTTTCTTCTTCTCCATCACAGCATCATCTCTTCTTCTTTTTTCTTCTTCTTCATCAAAGCATCAGCAATAACAACAATAAAAAATGTAATAAACATAAAAAAAGACAACCAGAACCAGAAGCAGAAGAAACCAGAAGCATCAATAAATCTGTATAATCTCCATCACTATCTCTCTCAAGTCTCAACTCCAAAGAACAACAACAACAACAAAAGAAACAAAACAGAAACAACCAGAAGCATCAACAATAATAATGGATAATGGAATTAGAATCAGAAGCAGAACCATGAAAACAGAATGGAATTAAAATCCACAACAATAATAGAATCATAATCAGAAATAATGTAATTAACAAAATCAACAAATCCACAAATAAAAAAATTCAACAATATAATTAACAGAAGAAAACAATGTAATGAACAAAATTAATAAATCAGAAATAGAATTGGAACCCTAGGAAGCACAGTGGCGAGGACGCAAACACAGCGACGAGTGACGAAGAGCAGTGGCGACCGGCGAGAAGCAGCAATGATCGGTGACCGAGCGAGAAGGAGGAGCAAAAACGGCAAGTGGCGCGTGACATCCACCCTTGCGGATTTGTTGGCGTCAACGTTGAGCGAAGAAGAAGAGCAGTGGCGAGATTCAGTGGCAAGGATGCGAATGACGAGGAGCAACGACAAACAGTGAGAAACAGCAGCGGCAAATTCCCTTCCCCTTCCCTTTTCCACCTTCCCTTCCCCCTCTTCTTCCCTGAATCCCCCTCCCAAAGCGTGACTCCCTTTCCCCTTTAACCCGTTTTCTTTTTTTTTTTTCTTTTTTTTAGTTAGGAGTAATTTAGTGATAAAAATTAAAATTTTGGTAAAAAGGACGATTTTAAAATTAAGTTAAATTTTAGGAACGATTTTGTAAGCAAAAAAAGGTTAGAGACAAAAAAATTTTAACCCCTACTTTAGGACAAAAATCGTACTTAACCCTAATATTTATATATACGATAGTTGATTATTTATAGCTAATTTTTTATATACATGTAATATAACGTGTTCTTATTATTATATTGTCCCATTGAATAATAAAAAAAAAAAACTTATTATATACCTAATCGCAGGGAGGGAACAATTGTGTCCATGACTTTGATAGTAGGAGCAAATCTTCTTGATGGTATATTTAATTTTATCAATTGTTATTATACTTTTTTTTTTACATATCAAACTTGATCATTTTTCTTACTTATATTTAAATGTTATTCCAAATTAATTTGACAGGTTTAAAGCAATCAGGAATAAGCTGGTATCTAATAATAGGGATTATGGTAGTGCGGTTCATATTATCACCATTATTGGGTGTTTTGATTGTTAAGGCTGCATATTATTGGGGATTGGTTGGATCATACAATTTATATCAGTTTGTTCTTATGCTTCAATATGCACTTCCTCCTGCAACTTCTGTAGGTATGATCAATTCAATCCACATATTTATTTCTAATAATTAGGGGTTTTTGAGTTATTAATATCTAAATTTGTATGTGATAATCATAGTTTAAATATATAAGCCTAAGTTTTAATTAAGAGAATAGATTTATACATTGTTAGTGAAGGCAATATATACTAATTTTTTTTATATAACACTAAAATTTAGATTATTATCATCACATGTTTGTTTAAGTAGTGTCTAAATAATGAGACTTGTTTTTTTTTAAGGTTTAATTATTTTGTAAGTCTCTATAATTTTACTGAATTTTTAATTAGGTATTTATATATATTTTTTTAATTGAATTCTTATACCATGTCAGATTTTATAACTAGATTCCTATTGTAACAAAAGTGTTGGAATTAACGAAATATTTTATTAAACAAAACGAAATATTTAGTCAAGTGTTAGGCATATTTATTTTGTTTAACGAAATATTAAGTTAATTCTAATATTTTTGTCAATTACAAAATCTAATATGGTATATATAGAGATCCAATTGAGAAAAAAAAATATAAGGATCTAATCCAAAATTCAGTAAAATTATAGAGATCGATAAATTAAAGTAATTAAATTTTTTTAATATTTTATTATTATTTTTTATCTATGTACTTTTCAAAAAATGAAAATTTTTGACCTACGATCCTTAATCACTAGATTATAATTGATTTTGTATATGCATGTAAAATATATACATCTATATCTAAAAATACGACTTGATCGACAAGAAGCTAATAAACAATAATAAGACTGTGTAATTATAATTTGTCAACGCTAATTAATTAATGTTGAATAATGCATGCATGCAGGAACAATTGCTCAGTTGCTTGGGGTTGCTGAAAGTGAATGTTCCTTAATAATGCTATGGACCTATGCAGTTTCTACATTTACTCTCACTCTTTGGTGCACTTTCTTCATGTGGATGCTTGACTGACTCATTTTCAAGCATTATTCAAATAATATATATTTTAATTGTTTCAAGATAGAAAACAAAAAGAAGGGAACAAATTCACCCTTTAATTATTAACTATTTCATTCTCATTTGGTTCTCTTCTTTGAAATTTTCTTTTCTTTTTCCGAATATATAGGAGGTATCCATATGATAATAATAATTATATCTATTACATATAATCAAATTAAAGGAGTTTCGTCATACACAATATTATTTTTTCCCTAACTACCATTTTCATATATATATATATATATATACATAAAATATTTTTTTTGTCCCTAAAATTTAATTTGTCAAAAATTTTAAAAATATTTTTGAGTTTTATTTTGTTTCACTTTTGTCTCTAAAATTTTCGATTCACATCAAATATATCGTTGACAGCTAAATTTTTAAAAAGCTTAGGACTAATATATAATTCAATAATAATGTATGACAACTATGTCTGATTTGCTTATGTTAAAAATTATTATTATAAAATTATTGCTGATTGCTCTTAATTTTTTTTTTAAAATTAGCCATCAAAAACATATTTGATGCAATTTAAAAATTTATGGGATAAAATTAAAATAAAATAATATTTAGAGATATTTTTAAAATTTTTAACAAAATTCAAGAATAAAAAATATAGTTTACCATATATATATATATTAATATATATATATTATGTTATTTAATTTCTAAAATTTAAGCTTATTAAAATCTCTTATTAAAAGAATAAAGTATTTATCATTTTAAATAATTATAATCTCACATTTGTCATTATTGCACATTTTTAATAGTAAAAAACTTTTATATAATTATCATTTTTTTTAAAAGTAAATACTCACGTTTAATTTGTCCCTAAAATATAAAATGATAAATCAATCTAATAATTGAAAATTTAAAACGTAATTCACGTTAATAAACTATTTGGCGCCACATATTGAATACGAAATCTGTACATAAAAGTCCAATAGAATCTAATACTACCCAATCCAAATTAACATGATAAATATGGGAAGACAATGAATTTAGTACAATAAGAATAAAATTAAAATTAATATTAAATGATAATTAAATTAATTGATTTTTAATAATTTTTTATTTAAAATTTAAAGTAAATAAGGATTTGCAACAATTATGTATGCAGTAAAAATGGTTTTCCTCTCTTGATATGACTTCTTTTTCGTCCAGTCTCTTCCTGTCTTATTAGTGCTGCGTCGCTACCAACAGCAGTCGTTGTCGCTCATAGCTCTAGCTGACGCCGCCGTGCACACCATGAATGCTCGAGCAGTACCATCATGCAGTTTGCGTCATGCCTGAGCAGCTTCGGCAGTCTCTTCTATTTTCTCCGCACTGACGCCGCGAAGATCACCATCGTCTGCCACCCAGAACACAATCCGACGCCGCCCAGCTGTTTGAGAACGTCCGACGAAGGCAACTCCTTCGCATACGTTGCGTTCGTCGCACAGCCCACTAATGCGGCGGTCGTACAGCCCCCGGCAGTCGGCAGGTTTCACCGTCCTAGCGTCTTCATCCGCGACATATAGTGGGTGGGGATGGTGCCATGTGTACGATGATTTGGGGTTCAGTGGGTTGCCTCCAGTGGATGTGATGCATCGAATTGAAGATATCAAAAAGGCGAGTATTTTGTTTCATAGTGTTGCGGAGGTTTTCGACTAAGGTATCACGTGACTATCATGCCTATTGCCTAATTTGAATAGTTGCTAAATTAAAGAAAGAGGGTTCCGCCATTCAACATTTGTATGCCCTTGTTTCTTTTTTCTTGGTAACCTTTCATTCTATTTCATTCATTGTTGGTGTGCTCTCAAAGCTTCAGTGCTTTATCATGGTGCGGTGAGCCTTTCTCCCCTTCTCTTTTCCTTCCTTCACACAACTCCCCAACAGAAATTGCTGGAAGTGCATCGCCTCCCTTTTCTGCAATTGTGTGCAAGACGGTGACGCCGATCAACGAATAAGCGAAGGAAAGATTTCGATTTGTTCAATTTCGTGGTAACTCCATGGCAGACTCTGTTCCCAGCGATGATGCTTCTCCAGGGTTTGATGTTCACACTCTATCTCATCTCCTCAATCAACTCACGCACTTGCAGTCGTAATTGAATCGTAAAAGTGTGAGTCCTCTTTTTGATCTCTCTAGTGTATTCTTTCTTCATCCAAGCGAAAATCCTGGGGGGTTTCAATTATTTCTGTGAAACTAGATACCAAGAACTATAATGAATGGTCCAGAGCAATGTTAATTGCGCTAAAATCTAAGAATAAGCTTGGCTTTGTGGATGGCACATTACCGAAATCTAGTGTAGATGATCCCAATTTTTCAGTTTGGGACAAGTGTAATACCTTTGTTGGGGCATGGATTCTTCAATCTCTGAGTAATGGAATTTCAAGAAGTGTCATTTGGAATGATATAGCTGTGGACATCTGGAATGATTTGAGGCATCGTTACTATCAAGGTGATATCTTTAAGATTGCAGAATTAGAAAAAAGATTGTTCTCTTTGAAGCAGGGGGATTCAAGCATCATTGCTTACTTTACAAAATTGAAAGCTATTTGGGAAGAAATTGAAAATTTTAAGTCTATTCCTCTTTGTGTAGCAGGTGAATCCATGTGTGTTTGTGGGTTGGAAAAGCTTCGAATTCAGAAAAAGGAGACTTATACTGTTCGATTCCTTAGGGGACTAAATGAGCAATACCACAATGTTCGTTTTTCAAGTCATGCTTGTTGAACCTCTTCCAGATGTTAATAAAGTCTTTTTTTTGCTCACACAACAAGAGAGACATTTGAATTTGACTAACGAAAATGTACATGATCCACAAATTGTGCTCGCTGCTGCAAATTCTGATAGCTTCGTTAATCGTGACGGTAATTCAATATTCAATTCTCGTGGTAGGGGTGGATCTGGAAGAAGCAATAGAGGGAGGGGTCGAGGTAATTTTGGTAGAGGCTACTCTAAAATCTGCTCATTTTGCAATAAGGCTGGGCACTTGGTAGATGTTTGCTACCAAAAACACGGATTTCCTCCCCATATGAGGCAGCAGCCTAGAAGCACTAGTATCAACATGGCCGCAGAAAAGAAATGTGATTATAAAAGCAATCCAAACTCAACTCAACTGGCAGATCCAACTAGCTCTACAGTGACATTGTCTCTTGAACAAAGGCAACTCCTTATGTTTATCCTCCAACAAGAAGACACTCAGCCTCAAGGCGCCAACCCAGCTCCTTACTCCATCAACCCTTCCAATGTTTCAGGTAACTTTTATGCTTTGTCAATGAGCACACATATTTCTTACTTGCTTACAATAAATATTTTTTTTTTCAAAATCTTGGATTGTGGACACAAGAGCCACTGACCATGTTACTCACATCATATCAAATTTTGTAAGTTATAGACATATCAATCTAGTTTTAGTTAAACTTTCCAATGGCTCGCAAATTACAACACAAATAATTGGCATCATTTTTTTCATCAAAGACCTATTTCTCACCATAATGTATTGTATATTCCATCATTCAATTTTAATCTCATTTTAGTTTTAAAATTAACTAAAAATTTGCATTGTAAGTATTCTATAACTGACTCTAGGTGTGAGATTTAGAAATTGAATACCTGAAAGATGATTGGCACAGCTGAGGTGGATCAAGGACTTTACATGCTCAAATTGCTTGTAAATCAGAAATTGTTTTCTCCTCCAACTCAAGTCATATCACACATAGCACAAATAGACATAGCACATGTATTAGATAATAAAGAAGTTTTGTGACATTTTAGACTAGGACACATGCCACAAGATAAGATGCATAGCATTGAGAAACTGCACCCATTCATTCATTGTAAAAACAACATCATACCATGTGATTTTTGTCATTTTTCAAGACAAAGAAAATTGCCTTTTATTGACAGTGTTAGAAATAAATGTTACTTTGATCTTATTCATGTGGATATATGGGGACTCATTCCTACTTCTTCTATTAATGGTTACAAGTATTTTTTTTACTATTGTAGATGAAAAAAGTAAATTTACATGGATATTTTTTTTTGAAACTCAAATTAGAGGCAGGTTCCCTTTTACAAGCTTTTGTTAATTTGATTCTAACTCAATTCGAAAAAACTATAAAATATATAAGAAGTGATAATGAACCTGAATTTCGTCTTAAAACCTTTTTTGATTCCAAAGGCATACAACATCAAACTAGTTGTGTTGAGACTCCACAATAAAATAGTGTTGTGGAAAGGAAACATCAAACCATTCTCAACACAGCTAGAGCCCTCATATTTCAATCCAATGTTCCTAAAATTTTTTGCCATTTTGCTGTTAGCCATGCTGTCCATCTTATTAATCGAATGCCTAGTAAAAATTACATGAAAAATCTTCATTTCAAATTTTGTTTCATGAATTACTTGATCTAAAAAATTTGAAAGTGTTTGGGTGTTTAGCTTATGCTTCCACTTTAACTGTTAATCGAAGAAAATTAGATAGCAGAGCTAGAAAATGTATATTTTTGGGATTTAAACAAGGAACCAAAGGATACATTCTGTTTGACCTGAATTCTAGAGAACTTTTTATTTCAAGATATGTATAATTTTATGAGCTTCATTTTTCATACAAGTTCAAAGACAATAACTCAAGCTCCCAACATGCATCACATACATGCATACCATCTCACAACATTACTAACCTTGATTTATTCGCAATAGATCTTGAACGACCACATATTACACACATTTCCACACATACTCCACACATTATCATGGAACATCCCATGCCTTCCCCTACACAAGCACCAAGCACTGCCTCACACACTTCAAGCACAACACTGCATGATACACAAGATTCACAAACATCTTTAGCACATTCAAAAAATGTACAACTGACTGAAATTACACCACACACACATATGGCACCGAGAAGGACCACTAGAGAAAGAAGACCCCTTCTTATTTGCAGGATTATCATTGCATGCTCCTGTCCACATCCACCAAAGCTCAAGTGCCAACCACACACAGGTATCCACTCTCTGAGGCAGTATATTACGATGTTCTTTCGCAAAATCATAAATGTTTTGCACTATATCTCTCATCCGACCCCGAACCAAAATCCTATCAAGAGGCTGTGGTGTACGAATGTTGGAGAATAGCTATTCAAGATGAACTTTTGGCTCTTGAGAACAATAGAACTTGGCGTCTAGTTGATTTACCAATTGGGAAGAGACCCATTGGCTGTAAGTGGGTATTCAAGACAAAATACAATCCTGATGGTACAGTAGAGCGCTATAAAGAGCGATTGGTTGTACAGGGATTCACTCAGAGGCTTCGATTTTCTTGACACGTTCAGTCTCGTAGTAAGGATGACCACTCTACGAATATTACTTGCTATTGCCACGAGCAGAAACTGGTTCCTTCATCAGCTGGATGTCAACACAACATTCTTACATGGAGACTTATCCGAAGAAGTTTACATGCGAGCACTACTAGGTCTTGATGCTCCAAAAGGAAAAGTCTGCAAGTTGGAACGATTCTTATATGGACTAAAACAAGCAAGTAGAATGTGGAATTTGAAGTTAAGTGGAGTGCTACAAAGAGAAGGTTTTGTTCAGTCAAATCATGATTACTCTCTATTTACTAAAGCCACCGAAAATGGATTTACAGCAATTCTAGTTTATGTAGACGACCTCATTCTCTCTGGAAATGACATGGAAGAAATCAGCACTGTGAAAAAGGTGTTGGATGAGAAGTTTAAAATTAAGGATATCGACAGATTAAAGTACTTTCTAGGACTGGAATTTGCTCACAGTTCAAAAGGATTGGCAATTTGCCAACGCAAGTACACATTAGACCTCTTAGAAGAATTTGGTATGTTGGGTGCCAAGCTAGCAAGCACTCCTATGTAATATTCAGCTGCCCTCTCCAAGAATTCAGGGACGAAGTTGAGTGATTCACTACGGTACAGGAAACTAGTTGGCAGGTTGCTATATCTCACCAATACTCGACCAGATATTTCATATGCTGTAGGATGTTTGAGCCAATTTCTCGATTGTCCCACTGATCAACATTTTCAAGCAGGTCTCCATGTGCTTCGGTATCTCAAGAGTGATCCGAGTTCGGGTTTGTTTTTCTCCAAAGACAATAACTTTAAACTCACAGGGTTTGTTGATTCAGACTAGGCAACTTGCCCAGATACTAGAAGATCTGTAACTGGTTATTGTTTTTTCTTGGGTGGAACTCTTGTATGTTGGCGTAGCAGGAAGCAAACTACTGTCTTCTGTTTTTCATCAGAGGCAGAATACAGGGCAATGAGCCAGGCAACTAAAAAAAGACAATGGCTAGTGTATCTTTTGAAAGAACTCCAGGTTGAGCATAAGACACCTTTTAGTCTCTTTTGCTACAATCAATCCGCTCTTCACATAGCTGCGAACCCTGTCTTCCATGAAAGAACAAAGTATTTGGAAGTGGACTGCATTTGGTCAGGGACAAGGCTCAAGAAGGAGTGGTAAAGTTGCTGCCCGTCAAGACAACTGAACAAACAGCAGACATTCTTACTAAAGCTTTATCTCCAGCTCCCTTCAACATGTGTCGTATCAAGCTAGGATTATTGAATCTCTATACTCCTAGCTTGAGGACGGGTATCACATGACTATCATGCCTATTGCCTAATTAGAATAGTTGCTAAATTAAAGGTGATTAGTAACCATGTAACCTAATTAGTTATATATATATATATATATATATATATATATTGTTTGTTTGTTTTCCAATAAGAAAAAAAAAACAAGAGGGTTCCGCCGTTCAACCCTTATATGCTCTTGTTTCTTTCTTCTTGGTAACCTTTCATTCGATTTTATTTATTGTTGGTGTGCTCTCAAAACTTCAGTGCTTTATTATAAGGTATATATATTAACGACGAATTTAGATGTTGGATGTTAAATTCACTAGATATGTAGATAGTTATTTTAATTCTTAATTGGATGGTTATTTTGTTTGATCAGTTTAAGTATATACAATTAACAAATACTGGATAGTCATTTCACTAAATAGTCGAATGATTATTTTAATAACTGCATGGATGGTTGTTTGATAGCCAGTGAGAAAGCTTCTAACACCGAAAATGTGGAATGATTGATGAGGGTGGGATAACAGATGGTTTAATTTTGGGGGGAGAAGAGAAGAGGGTGTTTAAATAAATTCTTCTGATGGTAAATTAGGGTTGAGATGGTTAATTTTTTAAAATAATTGATTGGGTTTCTTTCTTTTTTGTATTCGACCAAATTTAAAACCTATTATACATATTGTCAAAATTTTTCATTGTCTATCTAGTCGTGTGTAAATAAAAGTCCAATAGAATTTAATACTACTCAATCCAAATTAAATATGCCCCATGTTTTTCATGCGAGTCAACATATGCAACCAACATCATACATTAAATTAAATTACCAATATATAAAAATGCTATTTTCACTTTCAACTATGCATTACAAAATAAAGGGGTTGTTTTCATATTATTTGTCTTCTTATAATTTTCAATCAGCAGATGACGATGAAAGAAGGGAATAAGGTTGAATGGTAGATATGCTTTTTTTAGAAGACAAGTTGGTCACTCTAATTATCATTCATTTTAAAATGTGTCAATTTGATGCATAAGTGCATGAACCGCCAACTATCAATTTTGTCTTCTCCACCATTCAATTCTTGAAACGGAAACAAGAAAAAACTTTAATATTTTTTATTCATTTTGAAGTCTGCTTTAACATGATGATAATACAATTAGTTATTAGTAATTTTTTAGGAAATAATAGTGTGTATTCAATTAATTTTTTTGTTTACTTTATTGCATTAAAATTGACTAATAAGTGAGTATTTTCTTAGAAGATACATATTTTATTTTGCATAACTATACATATATCTTGATTTAAGAATTGATTGAAATTGATGTTATTGTAGCAAATTATCATAACAAAAGTTAACTTCCACATGATGAGAGACTCGAATGTCTTATAAAATTCTTTTTCATATGTTAACCCTTCGATGTGGGACTCTTTTTAAAAATTCATAACACAAGTACATAACATGTCATGCACTAATGTTTTATAATTATTTTGAGTTTTGACTTTTAATTTAAATGACTTAAAATAAATAGATAAAAAGAAATGTTGAAACACATTTGGATCCCTTTAAAATATTCTAAAAAGGTAATATAAAAAGTATCTCTTATATATATATATAACTTAATAAGTACTACTAGCTAGAAATAACAAATTAAATCAACAAGGCTGGTTAGGTTATTAATAATAATTCTAAATTAAATCAGATAATGACATTAAACAATTGATCAGAGAAGGGTTTAATTTGATTATGGTTGATGATCAATGAACTTGTACATTATTAGTAGGACGATATCGTAATATTAAAAAAAGTAGGACGAACTAATATTATTGCACACTTATAAAGTTCCTTTACAGTATTTCGAAAAATGAGCGGTAATAATATAACTTTAGTAAAGTCACTTTATTTTTTCTCTTAATTACCGGGACAATGATTATGAATTTATGATAGTAAACCATATGTGTCACGTTATATAATTTATTTATTTTTATTTTTATCTATCTCCAAATAAACTTTCAAATCTCAGTTATTAACATACACAATCTTAAAGACCATTACATACGAAAAAGAAAATGAATTAATACTTGAAGACCAACGTGTTGAACAATTTTATTTAATAATTCTACTACTTTTGCTTACAATTTTCCAAATTCTTAGTCAAGAAGATTATTCTTTAATTGATTTGGCTATAAATTAAATAACCTCAACTAACCATGTATAAGATTGATGGGCAAAATTTAGTGAATTTACAATCTTAATAAAAACAACAATTAATTTACGGCCAATTTAAAACCACAAAAGAAAACCAATTTATAGTTTTTAAGTAATAATTATTTGAGATATTCATTTTATTTTATTTTTAATTACATACATAGAAGTAGAACTAACTGTTTTCATCACAAAATGATTGAAAAAATCTTAATTTCAAATAAACTAAATTAATTGTGAAAGTTATCTTTATAATTTCAACACATTTATTTTTACAAAAATAATATATGCATGTCGAAACTCATCTACTAAATTAGTCACTATATATTTATGTATAAGTATATATATAATTTAATTTATTTTAAATATGTATTATATATTGGTGACCAATTTTAATGTAAACCTAGTATGGTTGTAATTTTTCTTTATTTGATAAAATTACTAATAAAATTTAAATTAATTGATATTATATTATTATCCAATTTCTAAATAAAAATTTAAAAATAGATATTTGTTTGAACCAGGAGATAGTGCATATAGCATAGCATTTTTAATATATAGAATAATAATATTTCTTTTTAATGGTTTCCAAAATAATATTTCTATACCTATATTGTTCCTTTTTTTATTTTTTTTCTTTGTGATTGAATTTTTATATTAAAATTAAATATATCTTTTTATTCCCCGTTCTTATCATTATCATATGGCTCACTTTTTGTTTCAAAATTAAATATATCTCTTTATAAATTCCTTTGTTTTTTATTCTCTCTATAAACCTTATATATAGTTTTTATTCTCCTTAGCGTTTTGTTGCAACACGTAAATGTTCCTCTCATGACACCATTTTCTTCTTCCTTATCATCTCAGCCATCACTATGACACCATCAAGCTAAGGCAAAAACCATTTTTCTCTCTCTCTCTCTCTCTCTCTCTCTCTCTCTAAAGAAGTAAAGATAGAAGCCCCTATTCAGGTGATGAGGAATCTAAAATTTACAGTCACCATATTATAGCACGTATTCATTCTTATTTTCATTGCATGTGTTATATAATAATCAATCACATGCTACCCATATTTTTGTTTCTTTTGTATTGATATTTTAATTAATAATTAAAAATATATATATATATATATATATCACGGTATCATTGTCAGTTAATCTTCTGCATATCAATGTCAGTTGGTCACATTGTGTTCAGTGTTTGTGTCAGTTCATTGGAAGATGCATTTGTTGGTAATTTACTGTGTACGAATTTATTATTTAAAAAAAAAAGATTTTTTATGCACCCCATTAATTAATATGTTTTGAATGGTTGCTAGCTGCAACATATAATAAGACATTGAAGTTCCTCTTATGTTCATATGATTTGGAATAAAAAGGTTGCTTGGTCTTATGTGAATGCTTGTCGGTTTCTTCTTTTTTGTTGGGGTTATGTTTTGTTATTTTCAATGTGAACAATGTAATTCAGAATCTATTTTCACATGAATTATTGTGTGTAGGATTATATTGCACCTTGTGGAAAGTGCAAGAACTTGTGACAATAATAGATGGGGTTTCTGGAGCTCTTTAGTGTTGCTTCCTTTCCAGTGATCAAAGTCTTGCTTGTTACTGCAATTGGTTTGTTTCTTGCAGTGGATCAGATTAGTATTCTTGGAGAAGATTCAAGGAAGAAAGTCAATCATGTAAGCTTTATTAATTTGTTTCTGTGTAACTTGCTAATCCTAAAAGAAATTATTAAAAAGTATTTAAATAATATAATCCAACAAAACACAAATATGATTTATGATAGCCAACTTTAATTACTTGTAGCATTGATCTTATTTTCTGTGACAGCTTGTATTTTATGTGTTCAATCCTTCATTGGTTGGTAGCAGTTTGGCCAAAACAATTACTTTGGAGAGTTTTCTGTTAGTGTGAGTATTGTTTTGTGATCATAACTAATTTGAGGATTATTATTATTGGTTTGTTGAATTGAATTGACATATTGGGTTGTGTGAATTAGGTGGTTCATGCCAATCAACATTCTTGCTACATTCATATTAGGATCAGGATTAGGATGGATTGTGATTAAGATCACAAGGCCTCCAAAACACATTGAAGGTCTAATAGTAGGTTGCTGTTCTGCAGGTACATACCTACATACATACATAAATACATACCTACATACATACATACATACATACATGTATCTCTATGATGCTTTCACTATAACATTAATGTGTTTGCACTATACATACTTAAGGCACCCTTTTTGGCTAGTAAGTCTTTTAGTTCAAAAATTAAGTAAATTGGGAAAATTTCATTGCAAGACAGAGAAATTATGCATGTTTTTGTATCTATCTCCTCCTTTAAACAAATTTCTGTGTCACAATATCTTTGTATTTCTATTCTGAGATAGTTATCAAATGCAACCTTTTGCAACCATAGAAAATGAACTCCTGCTATCATGGCATATTTGAGAAATCTTAGATAACCAAAATGGAAATATTGTTAGATAATGTCTATAATCATATTAGAGCTCATATGTTTCTGTTAATTTGTACAAAGTTGTTCAGATTCTTCAACAGAATATGTAATCCTAGGAAACAATGTTACTTCAATGTAATATGAGACTGGTGTCAAAGATTTCTGGTTCATAAGGGACATCCAAATAATGCTTATTGTTACCCATGAAAACTTTGGAATGTGTCATTTCTGTTATTTTGTTTTATCTTACTTAAGCTTCAAACTTCATGTATTCATTGATCATCATGTGAAACAGGAAACTTGGGAAACTTGCTGGTAATTATTATTCCAGCCACATGTAAAGAAAAAGGAAGTCCTTTTGGAGATCCTGATCTCTGCTATCAATATGGAATGGCTTATGCTACACTTTCCATGGCGGTATGTAACTGTCATTTTATCTGTATAATTCTCGAAATAAACATTGTGTTCTGTCTTGAAATAGTTACCAAACGCGCCTTTGATGTCAATGTTGAATTTGCTATTGTCAATACTTATTGGTGAATCTATTCTAGAATGAAAGAAAGAAAGAATGAAGAAAACAAAGGGGTTAATTTGTTCTAATTTTGATTACTACTCATTGGGGAACCTTAGATTGGAGCAGTTTTCTTATGGTCTTATGTTTACAACATAATAAGAATTTCATCAAGTAGACTCCAAAAAGAAGGCACCAACAAAGTGAAGGCTTCAGGGGAGATATCTCACTCAGAAACTCTTAATCCTGCAAAAGACACATTGAATGATGCATACACCATTCTGCTTCCAACCCCAGAATCTCAGGAAAAACTCAAGGTTGCCACAAAAACATTGTATATATTCATGAGTTTAATTTAGATAAGCAAATTTTGTTAATTTTCACACACAATAATATTTTGGTGTCATTTCTCCAGATTTCAATGTCAAAAAGAATTAAGAACCAAGTGGAGAAGATTGTAAGCAATGTCAATTGGAAATCCATGTTTGCACCATCAACCATTGGAGCAGTATGACACTTTATTCTCTCTTAAAATTCATATTTTGTATGCATTTTTGTAATATAGGCTGCACTAGTACCTTGGTTTTGTTTGCAAGCGTGAGGAGTGCATGAAGTTAGTCTCACATCGAAGAAAACAAGAAAGAATAAAGAGTTTATAAGATGAGAAACCATTAAATTAAATGTAGTATTTTTTTTATCATAAGTTATATGATATGTATTTTTTTTTTCTCTTTTTCCTTCTTAGATTTGTGGCTTTATGATTGGTGTAATTCCCCAATTAAGAAATGTATTGATTGGAAGTGATGCTCCACTTCGTGTGGTTGAAGACTCTGTATCCATGTTGGGGTATGCCTCTCAAAACTTGCTCATCACGATCTTAAATTATAAGTCTATGTTTAAAATAATATACATACCATTTTTTTTAAACCACTTTAATATTGTTTGATCCATGCACTCACTTCTTTTTTTTAAAAAAAAATTGCTTCTCTATATATGCAAGTTGTGATCCTTACATAACTAAAAGGAAAAAAGTAACTTTCTTACATGTTTTTGCATGTTCCAAAAGTTCAAAGAATAACTAAACAGCTACTTTAGTTTTTATATAAATGTATTATGTATGCAACCCTTAAATAGAGGTGAACTTTAACTAATGTATGCACTTTCTATTTTCTTAATTATATGTTGTCTAAGTAATTTTGTTCCATTATTTTGTCTCTGGGATTCTAAAGAATACATCTCATTTTCAATTTTCAGTGACGCAGCCATTCCAACCGTCACACTTATAATGGGTGCAAACTTACTCAGAGGTACACTATTAATTGCAGCGGTTGTTTTTTTTTCTTTTTTTGTAAATTGCAATGGTAGTTTAGTTTCTTATATACATAGCTTATTTTATTGGGTTAAATAATTTTCCATATTAAATATAACTTGTACTTTTTTTTTCCTAGAAGCTTTTGTACAGCATAAAATTAAATTTCCCAAGAAGCGAGAGACTTAATTGAAAAATATTTATGTAATATAGGAATTTAATTAAAAGTATTATTAGTTATAGGAAATTGATTGAAAATTGTCGTGAAATTATAAAAATCTCTCTAAGGAACTAAATCTTTATTTATTGTTATTTTTTACACTATACCAATTTTTCAAACAAAAATTGTTCTATACAATTGACTTTTTTTTTTTCAAAGTTAAGAGTGAAACTCGAATTCGAAACTTTTGGGTGAGGAGGGGGACTATGTCATTTGAGTTATAACTCGTTGGCTTCTAGACACAGTGACTTATTCATAAGTGATGTATACTACATGATTATTTTTTTTAAAATTAATGTTATGAATGCATTGTCCAGGCTTAAGGGGAGCAAGTACTCCATTATGGACCATTGTGGGAATTATTGTAGTTCGGTACATTTTTCTGCCACTTTTGGGTGTTGTGGTTGTTAAAGGAGCAATACACTTGGGTTTGGTTCAGTCTGATCCCTTATTTCAATTTGTTCTCCTTCTTCAATATTCACTTCCACCAGCTATGAATATAGGTACACACACATTTATTCCTACTTTTTAATTACCAATTTTATTTATTATCATACTAATAATATTCTCCAAAATTAGATTATGAAAATATACATTAACTTTTTTTTTCCTTCTAAAATTGAGATAATGTTATATTTGACTGATATTCATGTATTTTTTGAAATGTAACACTAATTCTATTTTATACAAAGAATCAACCGCGTGTGAAACTTTTAGACATAACTAACCATGAGTCCACATTGTTAGGAACTATGGCTCAATTGTTTGGATCAGGTGAAAGTGAATGCTCTGTAATCATGCTATGGACTTATGCTTTGGCTTCAATAGCTGTTACTCTTTGGTCAACCTTCTTCATGTGGCTAGTTGCCTGATTTTGTATTCATATAATAATTATTTCATTTTTATTAATTATTTCATTTTTATAGTTTTTTCCACCTCAAGTTTTCACTATCTCTGCTTAAAGAAATTTTGTTCTATTGTAAAACTTTATTTCAGCAATTGGTCATATTGGACAGAATGTTAGGGGAAAGAAGAGTAGGGAAAGAAATTGTTGCATGTATAGGTACATTCTGAAGTGTTATAATATTTGTTGATGAAGTGTTTGTTTAGGTATCATTAAATTATTAGAAAAAGATAAATTTTTTAATAATTTTTTTATTTTTTAACGTGTTTAGTAAAATTTTAGTAGTAAAAATAAAAATATTAGAATAATAATAATAATAAATATTTTTTTTAGAAATTACAATTTATATTTTTTTAAAAAAATTTTTATTTAAAAAAAGATATTTTTAGCATAATAAATAAATAAAAAATATGTTTATATTATTGTATTTAAACATTATTATTAAATAAAAAAATATTTTTATATAAAATATCTAAACATAAAATTATTTTTATTTTTTTAAAAGATATTTACAAAAAAATCACTTGAAAAAAGGATCTTTTCGTAAAAATCACCTGAACAAATTTGAAGTCTTACCTACACAATAGTATGAATGGATGTATGTCCATTTAATATATTGTGACTTTCTTCATAATATTGGGCGGCCAACTTTCTCAAGATTGAAGAAATCAATCTTCAAGACAGATGCAAATAAATGTACTTTGAAAAGCAAGGCTTAATATGTGTATAAATAGAGGTTAAATCTCACTGCGTAACACACAGTTACACAACAATAAGAATATTAAATATTTTTTACTCTCTCTCTTATACTATTCTCTCTCTTATATTCTTTATTACAATATTATTAAATATATCTATTAATATAGTAATTCTAGTGAACATTACTATTAGAACTATCTAATTATATTTTCATACATTATATTTGTTACCTCTTATTTATTTATTTATTTAGTTATTTTACAACACGTTATTAGTACGAACCTCTAATGAAATTTAGAAAGACTCCAGGTAACAAATTTTTTTTATGTCGAATCTCTTTCATCTTGAATATAATGCTTTTGATATATTTGGAAATAATTATTTATCATGGATACTAGATGCTAAAATCCATCTTGATTCAATGGATCTTGGAGATATCATTAAGGTTGAAAATAATACATCCCAAAAGGATAAAGCCAAATCCATGTTTTTCCTTCGTCGTCATCTTGAAGTATGATTGAAAAATGAATATCCCACATTAAAAGATCTTGCAGATCTGTGGAAAGACCTTGAAGAAAGGTACAATCATCAAAAGACGGTGATACCTCTTCGAGCCCGATATGTTAGAGAAAACTTTCTCGACCTTCCATGTCTCGAATGTGCTCCTGCAATAGCAATCGAGAAAAAGAATTTAAAAATATTATGAGTTAATTTCTTGCCTTTTTGTTGCTGAACGCAACAATGAATTACTTTTGAGAAATCATGATGCGCGCCCAACTGGTGCCGTCCCATCTCCTGAAGTAAATGTGGCAAATCATTACCCCAGAAGAGGTAAATGGCAAAGTTTTAGTAACGAAAAAATTATGGAAGGAAAAGGAATTATGTTCACAAAGGATCTCACCAGAAGTGGGATAAAGAAAGAAATATTGGACAAAATAAATCAAAAGAGGATAAGTGTTTTCGTTGTGGTGGAAATGGCCATTGGTCACGTACCTGTCGTACCCTAAGGCACCTTGTTGATCTTTATTAAGCATCCTTGAAAAGAGACGACAAAGGAAAGGAAACAAATTTTGTTTCAAATGATGAAAATTCCACCACTCATTATGATGTATCTAATTTCTTTTTAAGGATTCTGAAGAAAATATTGGCTATTTGATCAATGTGAAATAGTTTGATATGTGTATATGTTTGTTAAGTATTCATGTGAATAATTTTACTGTGTATGTTCTTCTACTCATTTCATTATTATTATCATTTGTCTTTGAAGAAAAATGGCAAGGACATATTTTGAAAATATTTGCCTTGCGGATAGTGCAAGTTTGCACACTATTCTTGAAAGTGATATATATTTTACCCATCTTGTGCCAAAAGAAGAGTATGTTAATACTATTATTGCCTCGGACAATGTGATAGAAGGCTTTGGAAGAGCTATAATTTTGTTTCCTGGAGGAACAAAATTTGTAATAAATAATGCACTATTATCTACCAAGTCTTTGAGGAACTTGTTGAGTTTCAAAGATATTCGCCGAAATGGATATCATATTGAAACAATGAACGAGAAAAATCATGAGTATTTATGTATCACAACTCTTGATTTAAATAAAAAGGTTATATTAGAAAAGTTACTCTCACTTTCATCTGGGTTGTATTATACCAAGATTAGTGCAATTGAATCACATGCCATTGTAAACCAGAAGTTTACTAGTCCAAATGAATTCATAACTTGGCACGACCGATTGGGTCATCCGGGAGCAACCATGATGAAAAGAATTATTGAAAACTCCCATAGACATTCTCTAAAGAACCAGAAGATTCTTAAAACTAGTGAATTTTGTTGTGCTACATGTTCTCAAGGGAGGTTAATTTTAAGGCCATCACCAGTAAAGATTAGATTTGAGTCCCCTAAATTCCTAGAAAGGATTCAAGGTGATATATGTGGACCTATTCATCCACCATGTGGATCTTTTAAATATTTTATGGTCCTAATAGATGCATCTTCCATATGGTCACATGTGTGCTTATTATCTTCTCACAACATGGCATTTGCGAGATTATTGGGTCAAATTATTTGATTAAAAGCACAATTTCCAGAAAATCCAATCAAAGCAATTCGTCTTGATAATGCTGGTGAATTTACTTCCCAAGCTTTTGATGCTTATTGTATGGCTAATGAAATAAGTGTTGAACATCTAGTAGCTTATGTTCACACACAAAATGGGTTAGTAGAATCACTTCTTAAACGCCTCCAATTGATTGCTAGACCTTTACTTATGAGAACAAATCTCCCAACTTTGGTTTTGGGGCATGCTATTTTACATGCTGCAGCACTTATTCGTTTGAGGCCAACGAGTTACCATCAGTTCTCTCCTATGCAATTAGCTTTTGGCCAGCAGCCAAATATTTCCCATTTAAGAATATTTAGATGTGTGATATATATTTCCATTGCACCACCTAATCACACCAAAATAGAACCCCAAAGAAAATTGGAGATATATGTTGGATATGATTCTCCCTCTATAGTGAGGTATCTTGAGATACAAACGGGAGATGTATTTAAAGCCCGATTTGTGGATTGTCATTTTGATGAATCAAAATATCCAATATTAGGGGGAGAGAATAAGCTTCCTGAAAAGGAACTTAATTGGAATACATCATCATTGATGTATTTAGATCCTTGATCAGGGCAATGTAAATTAGAAGTTCAAAAGATTATACATTTGCAAAGAATAGCAAATGAATTGCCTGATGCATTTTCCGATACAAAGAGGATAACCAAGTCTTATATACCAGCGAAAAATGCCCCAATTCAAATTGATGTCCCAGTTGGACAAATTGCCATAGAAGCAAATACACGCCAGAAGCGTGGCAGGCCTGTCAGTTCCAAAGATAAAAATCTTCGAAAGAGAAAAGAGGTAAATACGATTTCTATTGAAAAAGACATAGTAAAGACACCTGCAGTTGTCCAAAATTCTAATATAGAGTTAATGCCAGAAGACGTTTAGGTACCTGAAAATTGTGAAAATGACGAGATCTCGATAAATTATGTCTTTATAGGAAAAAAATGGAACCGAAATAAGACAATTGTCAATGAAATATTTGCATATAATGTGGCATTGGATATTATGCATGAAAGTAAGGATTTTGAGCCAAGATCAATCGAAGAATATTGACAAAGGAATGATTGGCCAAAATGGAAAGAAGCCATGAAGGCTGAATTATACTCACTTGCAAAACGTGAAGTCTTTGGACCTGTAGTCCGTACACCTGAAGATGTAAAACCTGTTGGATACCGATGGGTATACGTGAAGTCTTTGGACCTGTAGTCCGTACACCTGAAGATGTAAAACCTGTTGGATACCGATGGGTATTTGTGAGAAAAACGAAATGAGAAAAATGAAGTTGTGCGCTACAAAGCCCGACTTGTGGCACAAGATTTTTCACAAAGGTCCGATATAGATTATGAAGAAACGTATTCCCTTATAGTGGATACGATAACATTGTATTATTTGTTCAGTTTATCTGCATATCATAAACTGCATATGCATTTAATGGATGTGGTAACAGCCTATTTATACGGCTCATTAGATTGGGATATCTATATGAAAGTTTCTGAAGGACTAAAGATATCTAAATCATCCAATGAATATTCACAAGGGTTATACTCAGTCAAATTGCAAAGATCTTTATACGGTTTAAAGCAATCTGGGCGAATGTGATATAATCGTCTTATTGAGTATCTGGCAAAAAACGGATTCAAGAATGATGATATCTACCCGTGTGTTTTCATAAAGAAAACTGCATCTGGATTCATTATAATTGCTGTGTACGTTGATGATTTAAATATCATTGGAACTCCTGAAGAGATTCCAACAATTATAAAAAACTCTAAAAGAAGAGTTTGAGATGAAAGATCTTGGAAGAACTAAATTTTGTCTCGACCTGCAGATCAAGCATATAAAAAATGGGATCTTTATTCATCAAACAACATACACAGAGAAGATCTTGAAAAGATTTTATATGGATAAGTCACATCTCTTGAGTACCCCAATAATTGTAAGATCTTTAGATGTGGAAAAGGGTCAATTCCTTCCTAAGGAAGAAAATGAAGATATCCTTGGTCCTGAAGTACCATATCTTAGTGCCATTGGAGCGCTAATGTATCTTGCTAATAATACACGACCTGATATATCATTTGCTGTTAACTTACTGGTAAGATATAGTTCCTCTCCAACCAGAAGACATTGGAGTGGAATCAAACAAATATTTCGATATCTTTATTTAACGGTTGATATGGGATTGTTCTATCCTTATGGATCCAAGTCACAACTAGTTGGCTATGCAGATGCTGGATACTTGTCTGATCCACACAAAGGAAGATCTCAAATAGGATACCTGTTCACATATGGTGGTACAACTATATCACGGAGGTCCACGAAATAGACGATTATTGCAACATCCTCTAATCATGCCGAAATACTAGCGATACATGAAGCTAGTCGCGAGTATTTTTAGTTCAGGAGTTTGATCCAATATATCCTGTCATCATGTGGGCTGATTGATCATAAGATAGCTCCAACTGTCCTGTTTGAAGATAATACAGCATGCATTGCTCAACTTAAGGGTGGATACATCAAAGGTGATAGAACAAAGCATATTTCTTCTAAATTCTTTTTCACTTATGATCTTCAAAATCAAGGGACAATTGATGTCCAACAGATCCGCTCAAGTGAAAATTTGGCAGATTTATTTACAAAGTCACTCCCCAAATCCTCCTTTGAAAGATTAGTACATGAGATTGGGATGCGCCGATTTCGAGACATCAACTGATGTCAATAAGAGGGGGAGACTGTACTCTTTTTTCATTGGTCAGATTTTTTTCCATTGGGTTTTTCTTGACAAAGTTTTTAATGAGGCAGTCCCCATCACAAAGGATATTGTACTCTTTTTTCTTCACTAAAATTTTTTTCCCACTGGGTTTTTCTTTAGTAAGGTTTTAATGAGGCATATTCCTAAATAGCCATCCAAAGAGGAGTATTGTGATAAGTATGAATGGATGGATGTCCATTTAATATATTGTGACTTTCTTCATAATATTGGGTGACCAACTTTCTCAAGATTGAAGGAATCAATCTTCAAGACAGATGCAAATAAATGCACTTTTCAAGGCTTAGTGTGTGTATAAATAGAGGTTAAATATTATTTACTCTCTCTCTCTTATACTATTATCTCTTTTATATTCTTTACTACAATATTATTAAATATATCTATTAATATAATAATTCTAATGAACATTACTAATAAAACTATCTAATTATATTTTCATACATTATATTTATTACCTCTTCTTTATTTCTTTATTTAGTTATTTTACAACATTACCTATAATACTTTAGAATATTCAACTTTTATCCATAACAATAGAGTCTTATTTAAGAATAAAGTAAATAATGAGGATTCAAAGTATAAAACTGAATGTGAATGATATTATTGAATGAAATAATATGAGTTACTATATGGGGTAAGTATTATTTTGGTCCTTAATATTTAGGGTTAGAATTGAAATTATTTTCAACGTAATTTTTTATTTAGAATCATTCTTAACATTTTGTTTCGTATTAAAATCGTTATTTTTAATGAAATTTTTAATTTTATTACTAAATTATCCCTATCCTAATAAAAAATTATAAAATAAAAAAAAAGACGCGAGGGGAGGGGAGAAAGGGAAAGGGGAAAGGACACGAGGGAGAGGAAGAGGGAGGGGGGAGGAAGGAAAAGGGAGAGGGGAAGGGAAAGGGGAAAGGGGGCTGGCGAAACTTGCGGCCGCCGTCGCCATCGCGAGCCAGGGAGAGAGCTTCTGCTTCTATACCGTTGCTCCTCAATGCCGTGTTCTCGCCGCTACTCTTCGCAGCTGCACTTCCCTGCTTTTGCTTCTTGCTTCAACCTCTATTTCTGCTTTGGCTTCTGCTTCTTGCTTCGACTTCTGCTTTTTGCTTCGACATCTGCTTTTTGTTTCTACTTGAGCTTTTGCTTCTGCTTCTTCTGCTTTCGGGTCTACTTCTGCTTCTACTTCTAATCTGATTTTGATTTGTTATTTTCTGATTTCATTGTTGTTGTGTGTTGATTTGGTTGTTGAGTTTGATGTTATTATTTCTGGATTTGAATAATGTGTTATTATTGCTGTTCTTGAATTTGATTATTAGTATTTGATGGGAGTAAGGGAGGTGGTGGTGGTAAAGGTGCTAGTGGTGGTGGAGAGTATTTTTGTCCGTAAAAAGTTAAAAAGACGATTTTAATACAAAATAAAACGTTAAGGACGATTCAAAATAAAAAATTACATTGGAGTGTTCCTTAATTATAAAGACTAAAAAGGAACACTTTACACTAATAGAGAATGACATAATTATTAAGGTGAATTCCCAAAAAGGAAAACACAAGATAACTACTTAACTGATGAATTTATTACATTAAGAAAAACATGAAATAAGGAATAATACACACGATCATATTCATGGCCTTGATTGATTGTAATCAAACAATTTTCAACGAAAGATTTGGATACCCAGCTTGAGTTTTGTACCGTTCAAAAAGATCTTCAAGTGCTTCAATAAACTGACTATGTACTTTGCCAACCTAAAATTTATTTTCCATCTAGTGTTAGTATTAAAGTCTTTTAAATAAATGTTCAATTATGGTTCGAAAACATCTATTATATATAAAAAAAAAATGTATGAAAACCTTTTTCTCTTTTCTTTCTAAAACTAACATAAAATTTAAAATTAGAAGTATATATATAGTACATACCTCCTCCATGGTTGGTTCTGGATTTTTGTTGACCTCAATAGGTTTACCCACCACAACATACATTGGACGTTTGAATGTATTGGAGACCTGAATAGAAAAAGAGGACTTGTGCTTAAATTATATTTTATCAGCCTCAAAAATGAAAAATTACTTGGGTTAATTATATTATATAAAAAAAATATTTCTCAAATGATGTAATATAATATTAACTTGGTGAAAATTCAGGTGCAGTTAACTTTATGTGAAGTTGATAGTTAGTAGCTGTTAGATGACAATTTAGTCAAATTTATCATTTAACAACTCTCAACTATCAATTTCATATAAAGTTAACTGTACTTGAATTTTTACCTCACTAAACCATTTAGCGACAGTTATTCAAGTGTCATTAAACTGTTTAGCAATGGTTGAAAACCGCCACAATCTACCATTAATATTGTAATAATTCTTTAGATAAATCATGAATTCTAACCATTTTTTATTTATACACCACCTTCAATAATTTCCATCCAAGATTCTAATTAGCCAAAAGGTATACATTGACAAAAAATAAACACAAACCCGAAAATTCCCCAAAAATATATTGGGGGGAATTTGATGACCCCTGCTAAATTGAGAATCAACTTTCAATTTGGTTTCCACCAATTATAGATATCTGACTTTATATAGCACCGTTGCATCAAAGGAGAAATTGTAGTTAGTTCAAATGAAAAGCATGAAGTATTAAAAGGAATAATATAGATCCATGAATTTACCTGCCCAAAGCAGAAAACTGGAACAAGAGGTTTGCCCTTCTCCATTGCTACGCGGACAAATCCTCTTCTTTCCTTAAGAAATATAATCTATAAAATATAAAATAATTATCTTAAATAAAATCATAAATGCATAGAAATAAATCTATGAAATATATTTTTAATAAAAAATTTTTATTTTATAATCTTAATATATATTCTTAGAACACAAGATAGATAAACTACTCTAATATAAATAAGAATATAAGATAATATAATACATAGAAATAAAACTTAACTGTCAAAATCGATATCTATAACAATATATAATAAAAAAATTCATTTTGGTGTTCAAAATTTTTTTCTATTTTTATCTTTCCTAATAACTTACTCACAGTTACAGAATTCTCACTACTTTATTTTTGTTCACGTTCACGTCAATATAACTTCTATAATTATTTCACTAATAAGATACCAGTTTCTCCCGTTAATTTCTCTCACATCACGTTACTGCATAATACTCCTGTATAGGTCAGTTATAAAATTTTCACTACTTCATCTTTATCTATAATAATTAATAAGATACCAGTTTTTCCTCTTAATCTCTCTCACTTTACATTACCGGTACTCCATAATAGAAAAAATTTCCTTCATTTCTCATCCATCTTCTCCGGCATCCTTCTCACTTTACCTAACGTAAAATCTACTGTAATTTGTTTTTCCTCGTTAAATAAAAGTGTAAAACTATGTTTATATGTTTCTTTGATTAGTTACCATTAACAACATACCAATGGAAGATTCATGTGGAAGTGGTCGACGAACTTGGCAAGACTATGCCAGGCAACGAAGATAAAATATGAGCGAAGAACAGAGTCAGCAATACCTTGTCAGATGGCGTGCCAGTTACCGAGAAAGTATTAGACGAGAAAAATAAATCGATACATCAAGTGGACCAACTAACATGACAACACTGGTACAAGATATCACAAATATATCTGCTCAATAATACTCTGTATCAGTTCCTCTATGTTATACTTCCATTAATAAATTTATATTGTTAGTTTATCATTTAATATGAATTATTTTTTATGATATATCTATGTTACTGGACTCTTAGTACGAAATATGTATAATTTATTTCTTGAGTGTACCCTTAAATTATCAAATTACATTATTTTCATCTTAATAATAAATTTTCTACGTATACAGATACTCACAATAACAACGGAATTGATTCAAGTAATATACCAAACGATCCAAATATAAGTAAAAATTCTATATATTTATATTTATTTAATTAATAATAATTTATTTTTCTTAAATTTTGATTCAATAAATCTTTTATTATTGGCCTAAATAATATTATTATAGATATTATTATATCGTCTTAATGTACTTTATATAATTATAATCTCAATTATTAAATAATTTAATAATTTTTTAATATAATATTATACAGATATAAAATTTTTATAACTGTATTATTATAAAAAAAATATATATGTTCAATGTTTAATAATATATTTATTAAAATTTTTGCTTTTGTAACAAAAAAATTTAGTAGATAATTCTAGTATATTTTTTTAACCTTTTTTTCTATAATTTAGTTTGCCATTTAATTTGAATTATTTCTACAATATCTTTATGTTAATATACTCTTAGTACTATTTATCTGTAATTTATCTACCGAATATACTCTTAAATTCTCAGCATACATTATTTTTATGTTAATAATAATTTTTTTAAATATTTAGATACTCATAATAAAAATAAAATTGATTCAAATAATAGACCAAATGATAATAAATATGGGTAGGACTACTATATATTTATTTAATTAATAGTAATTTATTTTTTCATAAATTTTGATTCAATAAATTTTTTATTATTGTCCTAAATAATATTATTATAAAAATAAATAAAATGTTCTCGCCGTATCATTATAAAAAAAAATATATTTGCTATATGTTTAATAATATAATTGTAATTTAAATTTTTTCACTGTATAACAAAAAAATTTAGTTGGTAATTTCAATATTTTTTTATACTTTTCCTTCTAAAAAATAGATATATCAGAAGTGGCAATTTTTTCACTATATAAATTTAAATTGATAAATTTACTATTTTTAATATAAAATGCTAGCAATTTAATATAATTTTTATATTCACGAATTACTTATTTCTAAAAAAAAAATTATACACTGTAAAATATAATCATTTAAAATACATTATTATCGTTTCAATAATATAATTGCTATTATTCAGATGCTCATAATAATAGTGGTCCGATTAATATCTAATAGAATTTTACATTTCATATTTTTTTAATATTTTACACTTCTTTTAAACATTTTATTTAATACACAAAAAAGGTTCAAATATTTTTAATAAATATAACATTGTAAAAAATAAATGATAATTTCTTCACTTAATAAATCTATTATACGGTTACACTTGAATTATTTTTCAAATGATAACTTTTTACAGGAGCTCAAATTGCCTATCATATATTTGTATTTTAGGGTCACTATCTATTTTTTTAGTTATTAAGAGTTTGGATAATTATGATATTAATGGGTATTTTACGTATTTTATTACTTCCAATCAATTTAATTTTGTATGATTTGTTTCTTATAAAGTAACCTCTCAATTACCACTGATACTGTACAAATTTAATTCAATGAACAATTTTATAATTTTGTTAATGTGTTCTTTTTACATACTATCAGAAATTCATGAAAATAGGTTTGATCAAAACAATAGACGTAAAAAAAATATAATTGGTTAGTATTCTACTTTATATATATATATATATATATATATATTTAGTATTGTGACATAATTTTAATAGGTAAATAAATTTATAAAAAAATTATTATTTTATTCTTATATGTTAACATATTAATGTATTCATAGTAAACATTAATTATGAGCATAATTGATGTTAAAAAATGTATTTATTTAAGATCACCATTTCAAGAAAAAATTATAATAAAAGAGTGCCAGTGCCTAACAAAAAAAATTAAAATCTATACACAAAATTTTTTATAAAAACCAATATAATACTTAAAATATTTATTTACCAATTAAAATAAAAAATATGTAAATTTTAGCGAAAACAAAAAAATAATTAATTTAAAAAATTTTATATTTTCTTGAATCATTTTGTTATAATTCACATAAATATGAAAAAATAAAATAATTAAATAAAATGTTACAATAAACAAAAGAATATATAAATGCATAAAAATTATAAAAAAAGTTTTCAAAGAATATTAAAAAAATATAAATACTTGGTGATAGTTATCATATTAATTAATTAATTTATATTTTTATATTAATTATCATATTAATTTTTATATTAATTATTTATAAAATATTAATTTTTTTATTATAATCTTTATAAAAATCTTTATGGTGTATTACCAGAAATATAGTTTTCAAAAAAATATTGTTACCTTCATCACAGATAATTTATGTTCTTAGTAAATCTATGTATAGTTACTTCTTGATACAATTCACTCTTCATATAACTTTAATCTTTAAATTTTTATCACTGATATAGATATTTTTGTTTACAAACTTCAATTTATTGACGACTAACGACTTATATTTTTTTAATAGACTATTTAATTTCAAAGGAGCTCATCAATATATGTCAGAAGATAAAGACAACGAACTTGAACATCTATTTTATGCAACAAGTACGTACTAATTATCATTAACTGAGACCTACTAGATATACTAAAAATATATTAACAAATATCAATTACACGAAGAAGGATTCCAAAGTTTCTGGAGTGCATGAAAAGATAAGCAAGCAATTGCATCAATCGAACCAATAGACAATAAAGTAATTTTTTAAATTAATTACTGTAAAAATTGCATTAAATATACATACTTCTATTTTTATGTTAATAATCATAATCATATGTTATCTAATAGGTTCATTCCCTTCAAATTTATTCTATTGGCTGGTTGGGGAGGAATGGTTAAAACAGACAAGACCCAATTCTAAAAGATGATAAAAAAAAAATATTGTTCCAACAACATATAAAGTAATGCAATCATCGTAATCAGAATGTTATTGATATGCCTATTATCTATCTCCCTTCTATATTCTTCATTTTTCATTAAATAAAGAGAAAGAATTTATGCCTAAAATATTAAAAAGTTACTCTGAAATTACAATGGAGATTATATTTTTCATGTTGAATAAAGTTGCAAAAAATAATTTTAAATCGGTGATAATAAATTAAACATTTTTTTTCTAGCAACAAACTCACAGAAGCAGAATCAACTCATGTTAGTAAAGAAGAACATTGCAAGTACTTTTCATTAGATTAAGAAACCGCACAAAATAGAGGTAATATCGGATAATTATATATTTGAATGCTCTATAGAGAATTTAATGGCTTCTTTTGTTGTGCATGTGTAAGAAATTTCAATTTTACAGGCTTTATTTTTTTTATTGTTAAATTGTCGTTCAAATACAATGAAATTTGTATTGACATATGATATATTTTATTGATTTCTAAATTTTTTAGTTCTTCAAGACTCAAGAATTTATTGATAAGGAGATTTATAAGGAATTGCTAAAAATTTTTACTCGGTACAAATTCAGAAATTACTTTAGGTTTATCTTAACGTTTTTACTTATAATTTGATCTATAATCACAGAAAAGACATAATTATTTTTCTTCTTTACACTTTTTGTAGGCACAAGAAAGATTCTTCAAATACAGATCCGTACTTTAGCTTACCACTTAAAAAAAAAAGTCTCTAAACAAAAAAAATGACTTTTAAATATCGCTTATTTATTGTAATAACTATTTTATGAATTATGTTATTTGTAGATAGATAATATATGTGTTCATTATAATTCAATCATTTTCATATTGTTATTGTTTATAGATAGGTAACATATGATTATTTTAATTTGAACATTTTTATATTATCATTGACTATTCTATATTATTATTTTTATGTTATTCGAATTTAAAATTTTAAAATTCATTAAAATAATTAACTTTAAATCCCATTTAAAAAGGACTGAAACGTGCTTGTTAAACCGCTAGCATATGTAACGAGAATAAATTCTCTCCATTTTTTTCATGTAACTTGCCTTTTAATTTTTAAGACTTTTTTTTGACTACATTAATACTTTTTGTTATATAATATTTATTCCATTTGCATTATTTTTAAAGGTTTTAAAATATTTATCATATCTATATATAAAATTTATCTTATTTATTCTCTAAAAATACATGTTAAAATTATAAATTGAATTTTTTTATTAAAAATACAAAAAAATTTCAATTTTTAATGTATTTATTTTATATTATTAAATAAAAATTAAAAAATTTTCATTAATAATAAATTTTTCATGTGTCATTAGAATACATATTAGCTAAATCTTTATAAGTATTTAGGTGACTTTTTTTCCTCTAATTAATTTATTCGTAATAATAATAATAATAATATAATTATATAAAAATGCACCTCAGAACTATACTCCATGAGAGATATTTCTCGCAATCCACCAGGCACAAGAATGCAACTATAGCCAGAATCCAATAGCGACACAAAATTTTTCTTCGACACTGATGTAAAACCCAACCAAGTCCATATGTGTCTCAAAAATGGTATATAAAATACCTATAGAAAATTTTAAAATTATAAACTTATTAATGATAATCATTACAAAAAAATAATTAATTAAATTCTCAAGTAGAAAAAAAGCTTACCACACTGCTTGCAAGAACTTTTATCTTAGGAAGAGGTATGAGATCTGTGCTACTTGTTAGTGCAATCATGCCATTCGACAAAATTGAATGTGGTTCATAGCCAAAAACTGCACATTAACAGGGCCATAAAATAACAAAATGATTTCATTCACAAAAATAATAATTTATTTTAATAATATAGAATAACAAAATTTTAATCATAATTAAAATTCAATCTAGTCTAAAACTAGTCAGCGTGAGCTCATATATTATAAGTTTAATGTGACTAAATATTTTTTGATGGCTTTATCGTCATAAAAATATTTTAAAAATAGAAATTTAATTTTGAATGTAAATAAAATCTTATGTTATCACACTGACACACTCCATGCATTCCACTATATTTTGTATAAACCTCAGCTTTTTCTTCCAGAAACACCCCACAATTTAATTTCAAATGAAAAGAAGAACAAACAAAATAAGGTAAAAATTCGCATACAAATTGTCTTTATGTGAAGTTGCTAATTAAAGACTGTTAGATGATTTAACCTGTTTCGCTAAATTATTATATAACAACTTTTAACTA
Source organism: Arachis stenosperma (assembly GCF_014773155.1). NCBI lineage: Eukaryota > Viridiplantae > Streptophyta > Magnoliopsida > Fabales > Fabaceae > Arachis > Arachis stenosperma. The sequence goes on from NC_080377.1 coordinate 13,449,860, forward strand.
TCAACTTCACATGAAAATGACTGTATGTGAGTCTTTCCCTTAAAATATATACGTTGTAAGTATATAAAAACTTTATACTATCAGGTAAGCATAGTAATTATTCTCTAAAATTTAATCAAGAATAGTTTGGTTCAAACCATAAGCACGATTAGGATTGAAGGTCTTTATATCCTCTACATGAAGTGTCACGGGAAAATAACTGCAAGCATGTTTGCATATAAACCTGATGAAAAATAGAAGCAGAAAACAAGGTCTATATTTGCTTAGTTAATAACTGATCTATATTTTATTTTTCTTTTATAACTGAGAAATAAAAATGTTCCATAAACAAAAATAGAAATCCCAACAAGGTAACCACTAACCTGGACAATTTTTGACCAAATTTACTCTTTTCATCGATAGGAATGGCCACAAACACAAGCAAAGCAAATGTCCTATCATACAATGCCAGAAACTGGTTTTTATTTTGTGAAAAATCTTATTTGAAAAGATCAAAGGAGAATTAAGCTTTTATTTTTATATTTTATTATTTGTACACATACAAAACCTAAAGCCATATTTGCATTTCCATATAACATTTTCTTTTAGACGAGAGATGGAGACTCACAAGAGTGCCTTGGAGAGAGGGAGGAAAAGGAGTGAGAAGAGGGAGAAGGCACCATTGAAGTGAATACGTCCCAACCACAATGCCAATGCCACAATTGTTTTTAGGCCTTTCAACAACTTATTGCACCAAGACACATCGCCGGCGATAACCTCATTGCACCTGAATACCTTCTCTTCCGCCAAATATATTAATATGTGTTGTGTTTAATTTTTAATGTTTGAGTACGGTATCAAGTATCAACTACCATTACTATTTTATATGATTATATATTCGGATTTGGGCATACGTGTATATTAACATATATAAGAACATGATAGAGGTGCACCAGTTGAAAATAAGCTAGCTTTAAAGACTCATGTTGCCTCTCCTACCCTACATCAATTCAAGACTCAAATTCTAGAAATAGTATGGAGAAAATTAAATGCTACTTAATTTGGAATGAAATAAGCGACATTCATTTATTTATTTCTTTATTATTGCAATTTTATTTGAAGACATATAGCTTTCAGTAATAAATTTGGTTGATAGAGATAGTGTGATGAAACAAATACCGGATTCACGCGTCACATTTTTTCTCTTAATTTAAACCCACCCCCTTTCTTTTTTAGCATTGTTATTGAAAAGTCGCTTTCTAGTAATAAATTTGGTTGAAATGAATTAACAATGTTCTAAGAACCAAACCGAAAATGTTTTGACCCAGGCTTAAGTGATGTATACTACATGATTTTTTTAGGAACAATGCTAGGGGCAGCAACTTTTGTGATTGGTAGCCAGCAAATAGCCATCAATGATAATTTAATGGTGTGAGATTGATGTGAGATTTCATCCAATGACTCACATTTCTCTGCTGGTTACATGCTGGCCAAAATTCAACAAAACTGCTGGCTCCTAGACTTTTCCTTTTTTTTTTAAAATTAATGTTATGAATGCATTGGCCAGGCTTAAGGGGAGCAAGTACTCCACTATGGACCATTGTGGGAATTATTGTAGTTCGGTACATTTTTTTGCCACTTTTGGGTGTTGTGGTTGTTAAAGGAGCAATACACTTGGGTTTGGTTCACTCAGATCCCTTATTTCAATTTGTGCTACTTCTTCAATATTCACTTCCACCAGCTATGAATACAGGTACACACACATTTATTCCTACTTTTTAATTACCAATTTTATTCATGATCATACTAATAATATTCTCCAAAATTAGATTATGAAAATACACATTAACTTTTTTTCTTCTAAAATTGAGATAATGTTATATTTGATTGATATTCATGTATTTTTTGAAATGTAACACTAATTCTATTTTATACAAAGAATCAACTGCGTGTGAAACTTTTAGAGATAACTAACCATGAGTCCACACTCTTAGAAACTATGGCTCAATTGTTTGGATCAGGTGAACGTGAATGCTCTGTAATCATGCTATGGACATATGCTTCGGCTTCAATTGCTGTTACTCTTTGGTCAACCTTCTTCATGTGGCTAGTTGCCTGATTTTGTAATCCATAAAATAATTATGTTAAGTTTGAAAAATTTATATTAAATTAATACGATGAACAACATTTTTAGAAAGTGTTTAATAAATTATTTTTAATTATTTGTTTGATGAATTTAGTGAGTATGCAGGAAAACGATTTAATTTTCATAGTGGCCCAAGTTAAACAAGTCCAACTTGATCTTTAAATGAATTCAGCCCTGTGTAAAAATTATTTCACAACAAGTGGCTGAACTTTGAACCTAAAAAAGAATAGACAAGTCCAAATCACAAGTCCATGAACCAAAATGAATGAATCAAAGAAAGGAGCCCAAGATTCTCAACTCCATCCCTTGGTAATTGGAACTTGGAATTCAATTTGATTTAACTAATAGAAGACCCGTGCGTGCACAGGTTAAAAATTTCTATTCTTTTTTGGATTTATTTTTTCGGTGTTCTTGGATTGTCACTTTTTACATTAATAAAAAATATTTATTTATTTATTCTATCACTAACATAGTTTGCATAAGTATCGTTGCTTTTCAAAATATTAATTTTGATGAGCACATCTTAGAATTGGCTATAAAAATTCTATCTCACAAAACATTGTATCTTGTTCAACTGTATAAATTATGTAACAACAAATACAACTTAAAAATATAAACAACACAATTAAGAAGATAAACATAAATAAGAACAAAAACCAATATAATTTATGTATATAAAAAAATTCTTTTCTCGCATTAAAATTTAAGAAAAGGAGCAATTGAAATTGAACCGTATAGAATTTTATAAGTTTTTTTACGTATTACAATAAAAGTATATTATTATTCAAATGCATAAAATTAAATCTTTTAACATTGAGATAAATAAGAGTCAAAATTGAGAAAAATCATCAGTAATCGAAAGAGTAAAAATTGCTTTAGTTTCGTACTTGAACCTAAAAGAAATATCTAGTTTCCTAATAAATTAAAAATGTTATCAGTAAGACATAATAATAACACGAAAAATTCATATTAGTTATTAGTTATAAAATAAAAAAATAATATAAAGTTTAAAAAAATTTCATACACATACGCAAGTCACAAATTTATTAACCTAAGATCTCAAATGCAAGTAATTTTTCTAACACAACCAACTCCATCAATTCCAGTAACTCCACCCAAACAGCACTTTAAAATCAGTGTACTCGAATACCGATATAAAAAGGAAAAAAGAATAGTTAATCCTCTTTGTTTTCCAAAAGTTCAGTGAATGGAGAGATTATAAGAACAGATTTTGGAATAAAATCGCAGTGGTCCTAAATTGGAAAATTAACTTAAACTGATGCTTAGTGGCCCTATAAGATCCTTGGTTGGCACAACAGAAAAGAGCTTCATGACATATACTCGACCCTCAGAGAGAAGTTGTTTAAACCTGTAAATCATAGTCTTTCGAACAGTAGCTTGTATCTTGCACCCCTACCAATCAACATAAATTATACTAAAAATATGATAAATGATAAATCGAATAAAGAGAAAAACAAATTTAAATGAAACAAAATTTCAAACTTTGATATAAAAAAGGTGAGGAGAAACACATCTAAATACAAAAAATAAACAGCCAAAAAATTTTAATAGATTTAGACCACTATAACTCACAAATTCATCAACCAAAATCATCTCCATGAAATTTGGGAGAAGCTGACCAGTGAAAGTAGGAACAGTCTAAAGCCTAATCACCCTAACTTTGAGGTTCTATGCTTTCTTCTCAAGATTAATCTTATTAACCATATCCATGACAGTTGTCATATTGAAATACAATTAAAGGAATGAAAGAAAATATATTTCAGTCAATAAAACAGTAATTAAGAAACATATACAACAGCAACATGAATGTCAAAAAAATCTGCCATGATAAATGGGTTCTGCCTTTATTTATAAACACAAATCAATTGAGTAATTTGAATTTCGAAATCTATTGAACCCTTATTTTGGGAGAAAAAAAAAGAAGCAAGATAGAGATTTGAAAGATATTGATGTTGATTGACCTTAGATATCAATCGAAAGATATTTGCGGACCCCACTAAATAATCCTATATATAGGCCTTAAGCTAACAACAATTGATACACAAATAAGGTATATAAATGATAAGATACATTAACCCTAAGTTATTTTCTATATAAATTGTAAGTTAATAGGAGAAGAGAGGATGAGATGAGAAGAGGATGAGAGAGAAGAGACAGATAACAAAGACAACATGAGGTAACACCTAAAGAAAAGCGAAATCTAAGACCATCTCTAGTAGGGAACTCATCCACATTTCTATTTATGGCTCACCTGTCATAAAAAGTAATTTCACATCAGTTTTTGCGTCATAAACAGTAAATATGAACTCAAAACATCTCTCTCTTCTCCATTAGGAGGAACTAACTTTAGTCCCTATTATAGTCCCACTTAATTAATTAATTAAAATAATTAAAATTAATGTAGCTATTATATTTTTTGACAATTTTATTTAAATTTATAAATTCAAAAATAATTCACTATTAAAAGAAAGACATAGTTAAATTTTATAGTTGACAACAAACATTGTGAAATTGTCATATGCGTTCAATCAAATTTTTTTTAACTGTCTATACTGCTATCTATTTAATTATTATAATTATTAATTAATTTAAATTAATTTATAAAATTACTTAATATAAAAAATATAATTAAACTAATTTACAAAATTAATTAACATACATATAATATGTATGTAATATATATTTTAATTTATTTATATGTAACATATTTTTTAATTCATTTATATGGAATAGCAACACTTATAATATATATGTATACAATACAATTATCATTTTATAATATATATGTATATAATACAATTATCATTATATATATATTTAATTTTTTTATTGACATTCCACATGTCAAATTTTTGTTGGAGGCTGAGAGTTCTTCTGAGTAGAAACTCTCCTCATCGATCCATGTGAAGGAACTCATTCTCACACTCCAATAGACAAAAGTACCCTTAGACCATCTCTAGTAGGGAACTCATCCCAATTCCTATTTATGGCCCACCTGTCATAAAAAGTAAATCCACATCAGCTTTTGCATCATAAACAGTAAATAGGAACTCAAAGCATCTCTCTCTTTTCCATTAGGAGGAACTAACTTTAGTCCCTATTGTGGTTCCACTTAATTAATTAATTAAAATACTTGTAATTAATGTAACTAATTTTTTTAATAATGTAATTTAAATATTTAAATTTAAAAATAATTCACTATTAAAAGATATTAATATTAAATAAATTCATATATAACAATAATACACAATAGATAATTCGGTGTTACACTAATTTGTAAAATTACTTAATACAAAGAAAAACATAATTAAACTCTATAGTTGACGACAAGCATTATGAAATTGCCATATGTGTTCAATCAAGTCCTCCTTCAATTGTCTATGTTGCTGCCTATTTCGAAGTTGGGCATTTCTTTGGAGAAATTGATGGTATGGTGCAAAATCTTCCTCTCCCAGCTGAGGTTGTGATAAGCCATTTTCAACATCATCATACTCTAAGCGTTGAGCAAAATTTTCTGCATAGTTGTCTCTTTCATCCTCAACAATCATATTATGCAATATAATACAAGCTCTCATTATGTTGGCAAACTTTTTCTTTTCCCAAAAACGAGCTGGACCACGTATAATTACAAAGCGTGCTTGCAACACTCCAAATGTTCGTTCCACATCTTTTCTTTGCCCTTCTTGGTATTGTGCAAATAACTTGCGTTTCTCACCTTGTGGCTTTGAGATTGATTTGACAAATGTGGCCCATTCAGGATAAATACCATCTGCTAAATAGTATCCCATTGTATAATTATTACCATTAATAGTATAATTTACTTCCGGAGCACGGTCATTTAGAATATCATCAAACACTAGAGAACGATCTAACACGTTGATATCATTATTTGAACCAGAAACTCCAAAGAACGCATGCCATATCCAAAGGTCTGAAGATGCTACAACCTCAAGTACTATGGTTGCAACCCCATGATAACCACTCATGTACATACCTTTCCACGCCTTTGGACAATTTTTCCATTGCCAATGCATGCAGTCAATGCTACCCCACATGCCAGGGAAGCCACGACCCTCCGCTATTTGTAGCAGGCATTGTACGTCATTTGGATTGGGTTTTCGCAAGTATTCATCCTGTAACACGGAAATGACACCTTCAACAATTTTTTTCAAACATTCAATTGTAGTGCTCTCGCCTATGCGCACATAATCATCAACATCATCAGTTGCTACGCCATATGCTAACATCCGTATCGCAGTGGTACATTTTTGAAGTGGCGACAAGCCTCTTCTTCCAGTTGCATCAACCTTCTATTGGAAATACGGATAGACGTTTGAGAGAGCGTCTACTATCCGAAGGAACACATCTCTTCTCATTCGAAATCTCCGTCAGAAAATGTCAGCATTATACACCGGTTCATCTGCAAAGTAATCTTGGAAAAGGCGATCATGTCCTGCTTCTCGATCTCTGTTGATCCATCTACGAGTAATTGGGATATGGCTTCTATCGATATCTTCTTCTTCTGAATCTTTGAATAAATACTCATCGATCCAATTATCTATGAGTGTGTTATCTTGCCGTCTTCTTTTGCAATACAAAGCCTCATTGAACATATCATCAAAATTTCTAGCCATATGGAGAAATGTAATTTTTAGTTCTCTGTCGAGGTGAGAAACAAGAGTTGAAGTGGAGTTGTGGAGTCATTGATAGTTGATATTTATAAGTGTGTCTGCAATAAGTACCTTAACGGCTAGTTTTGCAACGGCTAGTTTTGCAACGGCTAGTTTTCCTTAACGGCTACTTAACGGCTAGTTTTGCAACGGCTACTTAACGGCTAGTTTTGCAACGGTCACTTTCATGAACAATAACGACACAATAATATTGACTAATTTAAAAACTTACATCAGAAATAAATAAAACAAACTACATCACATACCAGTAATACGCAATAAATAAATAAGAACATACTACATAACTCTACGAATACAAGGAACCATTAAGTAAACCACTTGGCCATTATTTTCTCACATGCAATCTCATGAAGAGCTCGTCGTTTCTCACTCATTGTAGATGTGTCAGCATTAAGTATTTGCATATCCATTTCCCTTTCTTTTGCTTTTATCTCCATTTCTTTAATATACCTCTGAGTTTGTAATTCTTGTTCTTTCATTGCCGCTTGAATTTGTAACTCCTTCTCTTTGATTGCCATCATCTTTGCTCTATGTTCCTTCTCCTCTTCTCTTTCTTTTTCCCTTTTCATTAGTTCCTTTTCTCTAACATTCTTAATATCTTCCATGAGAGATAATTTTTTGACAACCGATAATTTTCTTTCGCTAAAATCTTCAGACATCTGTGCTTTTCCCTTACCTATTCGCTTGCTCTTCTTTGATCCTTGTGGGCGAATGGGAGAGTCCACACCGAGTTCGTCAGCCAACGGTGTTTCTGGGTTTGATGAGGATGAGTATACTCCAGTTGCACTAACCTTGGTTCCCTTTGAGTCGCCACTCTGTGTAGGTAGTTGGCTTCTCCATTTTTGCTCCAACCGAAGCATGTTCCAATGCATCTCAAAAGTAAACTTTTGACCATAATTTGTAGAATAAAATTTATAAGCTAACTCCTTTATATCATCAGCGTTCGAACCACTCCTTATGTTTCGACTAGCTTGATCGTAGCAACCAGCAAATTGTGCAACAGCCTTGTTGATCTTATACCATTGTTTCTTACATGCAACTACCTCCCTTGCAGGGATGGACCTAGGCACAATAATGAGGTGCCCCCATGGTGTTTTTAATTTTTGTTTTAAAAAATATAGTTATATATAATATGCCCCCACTTTAAATTTTAAATGACCCCACTACAAATAAAATAAATTCAATTAGCTAAAGTTTTAAGTTTACTTTTTTATTTTTCTATCATTTTGACTATTATTTAACCTAATCAAATTTAATTATGGTACCGCCACTCTTTTATTCTCTTAAACCCTCTTCTTATTTTTATATTTTTAACATTCTTTTTCTATTCATTATCTAGTGGTTATCTTCTCTTCATCAAAAAGTAAATTTTAAATTCTCCAATTTTTTTATATAACTCTTCATGACTATATGTATCTTTTAATTTCATTATTTTTCTTTTTGATATTTTCAATTGCAATTTTTAATTCAAACAATTATAGTTTAGTTATTAATCTAATATTTTATTTTTTTGTGACTTTATATATTTTATTTTATTCTCAATTTATTCATCTTTATTATTTATTTTTTATCTTTTATTCTATTATATGTACCTATATTGCATATAAAATTTTAAAATGAACTGATTAATTTACTAATTTAGAATATATTTTTTATTTTTAAAAATAATAATAAAAAATATTTTAATTACAATATATAATTAAACAGATGCATAAAATCTTTTATCTAACATTATATTAAAATTAAATTAAAAAAATATATAACAAATTTAATTATTTAAAAAAAAGAAAGAAAAAAATTGTAAATTATGTTTCTATTATTTTATATAAACATATTTTTCATATAAAGATTTAATTTTTCTAGTATTTATATATAATTCTAATTTTAAATTATAAATACTAATGTATTATTAGGCGTTAATGTGCCAGTTAATTCAGTCTTTTATTATTAAATGTCTATAAAAGATTAGTTATGATAATAAGTTATCTATAATTTAATTAAAATATTTTAATTTCAAGTTTTAAAAATAAAAAATATTTTGTTATAAATTATATATAATGAATAGTATTTTAAGAATAAAAGTGTTCACTAACTCTTTAATTTTTATATCTCCATATAATTAATAATATTTAACAAAATTTATTTAATATATATATTTTTGCCCCCACTCCTAAAATTTTCTGGGTCCGTCATTGCTCCATTGTCATGTCGGTGCAAAATTCTACACAGTAGCTATGAATTCGACTCCAAAATGTTTCCCCCTTTTGATCGGTACCAACTACAGGGTCAGTTGAAACATTTAACCATTCACTGATCAGCATCTCATCCTCTTTCCAATGCCAGTGTTGAATACTATCTTGCCTCCGATCTTCAATATCATCATCATTAATGTCGCTAGCATCTAATCCACAAGGGTTGGCAAAATCTGAATATTGCGAATTTGGACTAGATTGTATAGGAGTCTGAGAGGATGGGTTAGAAGAGCCACCAACACCAGATGAGTTATGTCTTGATGCATTGAATTGAGTTGGAAACGGCAAAGAAGTTGGAGTAACATTTCCGATAGAGGGGTTAAATATGGATGAAAATGGAAAATGGGGTGTTTTGAATTTTGATTTTGCGGTTGGAATATAGGAAATTGATTATTATAAGGAGTTTGAAAATTGAAATTAGAGAGATTTTGTGGATTTGGATTTTGAAATGTATTTGGTAGTATGAAGTTTTGATTTGAAACTTAAGAGTTTGAGGTTTGAGATTGTTGGGTATTTGGAATTTGAGGAAAGTTTTGTAAGTAATTGAAGAAAGAGTTGAGTTGGTTTGGATCCATTTTTTCGAACAAAAAATAATAGTAGCAGAATTTTGATTTTGTAAACTTGGAAGAAGATGAAGAAGAGTAGTAGAGAATGTGAGAATACAAGTGTATCTAAGTGGTATATATAGAGTAAAAAAATATTAATTTATTAATAATAACGGTAACATAGTAACGGCTAGTTTCTAACGGCTAGTTTCTAACGGCTATTTTTGCAACGGTTAGTTTTACAACGGCTAATTTAATATAATAATATAAATATAAATAATATTTAATATTATTTTTGATATAAATAATTAATATAAATTATTAATTAAATAAAAATTAATCATTTAATCTAATTAATTATTATAATTATTAATAAATTAATTATAATTTAATTATTATTTAAATAATTAATATAAATCATTAATTAAATAAAAATATAATTATTTAATATAATTAATTATTATAATTATTACTAAATTAATTATTATTTAATTATTTAACATAATTAATTAAAATTTTATATAATTATTTATTTAAATAATAACTTGCCAAATGGCAAGTTATTATTCGTTGCTCTCAGTCCCCGTTCAGAAGGACTTTGTCCCATCGGTCCTTGTACAAGGACCCCATTCCATTTTACTCCAACGGTCCCAGTTCCCCTTTTGTCAGAAACAGGGCCTCAACATATGCTCATTGGAGTTGCTCTTATATCACAGGAGGAACTTAGGATAATTACCATTGAAATTGTTCTAAAAATAAAAAAAAAATCTATGTATAGATTTAGGAGTGGTAGACTTAAATGAGGATACACATAAGATAATTATCTATTTATGTAAAAAATAAAGTGGCCATCAATAAAATTTAAAAATTGTACTCAAAAGAAAAAAAAGATATACAATCAAGGAATGAATATATAAACAAAAGAGAGTAATAAATAAGAATACATTTTTTACTAATTTTATTTAAAAAAATAAGAGAACAGAATCAAACACTCAAACTTCTCAGAAAAAGTATCAAGATAAGCTTGATAGCTAAATAGAAAAAAAAACCTAATTTAAGTAAACATATGCAAAGAGAAATATCTATTAACTTCATCAAGTAGCTCGTTTTTCCTAGCAAACAGACCCTTGATAATTCAAGACGAAGGGATACAAAATAAAAAAAGTATTTTAAATAGCTTACCAATAAAAATCAATTGGTGTACACTTGTACATAAATAATGCCCAGGTAATTCTGACTTTCAACAAAGAAAAAAAAAGGCGCAAATGTGAATTTGACACTCAATTTAGTTGTGAAACTAACATAAATTTCTAGTTTTCTACTAAAATAAAACTAAAATAAATACCACAAGTGATTTAATATCACAAATGAAACTAAAATAAAATTTGATGAGTATCTCCAAAATAAAAACAAAGCAAATAAAAAACAAAAAAAGAGAGAAAAAGTCAAAGAACAAAATAAAGAATAGTAACAAAACTTCTAAATAACTTTTAAAAATACAACTCAACAAATCTAAAACTTGAGATTCGTCTCTATAAAATGGGATAAAATATTTCTCACAGAAATTAGAAAAACTTAAGGAGATAATATGAACCGGCTCAATTTACATAGCATTTTCAACTATTGAATTGTAAATAGTTGAAAAACTATTAGGAAAATAATGACAACAAAGCAACATTCAATAATTCAATATTTGTCAGATAGTATAATACCAGAAATTTCAGATTGAAACAACTAAAGTAAAATATAGCCTCTGTTAATTCAAAATTAAAATTCACTGCAAAGTTATTTTCAATTTCTTTACAGAAAATGCTATTATTATAAAGAAAGTAACTAAATTTTCTTTTAAAAAAAAAACATCACCTTCATGGACTAAGTTTTAAATTCTAAAATATTCTTCATCTTCTTGTCTAGTGACTAAGGCAAACCAAAGATAAGAAAGAAAGGAGTTTCAGAAGACATACAAAAGAAGAATTTACACCAGCAACATCTATCCTAAGGAATTGGTGATTTCGGAAGAATGAAGAAAGAAATTGAAAATAAATTCCTTTGATAAAATAATAGTATATCTTTTTATCACCTAAGTATCCCATGCTTAGAAATATCATAATAAGGCATCCATAAATTCCTTTGATAAAATAATTTCTTTCTAAAAAGGTTTCATCTGACTAAACAAACATATGGACTTAGCCAATTTCACCTACAAGATTGCAAATAAATCTTATGGATGGACGAAAAAGTTAGATGAATGTGCCAATATATACACAGAAACCAAGACAAAATATTTTTCCGTAATTGATGGTAATTTTACAGCAGCGAGAAGAAATAAAGAAAAGAGCATCATATTTGGGTAACAAATTATAAATGTATACATGAAGGATCAAGGTCATGTAAGGAAATAATGCCCATGCACTATTCTACGCAAAGTACATAATAGAATAGCAACTATAATTAAAATTCAAGATAAACATGATAACAGAAACTTGCCAATCACCTCTTCATTATTTCCCGTTTTTCTGCAGCAAGCGGCTCAACTCGTCTGATTGCCTTCCTAGCTTGATTTGAAGGATCAATTTCTAAGATCTTTTTCATATCTGTCAATTGATATTTAAAAAAATAACTAAAATTAGTAAAGTGAAAAAATTATGGTATGAATGAACTCAATGATGAGAAAAGAAAAAAAATAACCTGAATGGCATCAGTATGCAAAATACGTACTTCTTCATTAAGATCCAACAATAAGTAATGCATAATGATATTCATACTGGCTTTTTCTAGGTTGGCAAATACCACATAACAGTGGCACCTTTTCAGTTTGAGAAACTACACTTACCCCCTTAATGTGCAAAAGAGAATAAAGTTCAAGTCATGCTTAAAGTATTATAACCCCTAATATAAGATCTGAACTTACCAACAATGGTTTTTTCAAAATGTTCAAGTTTTTCATGAGCTTCTCCTCTTTTTACTAAAGCTTTAATGTACACTGGATTCAGATCTAATGCTTTTGTGCATTTTTCAACTGTGTTGTCATATTTTTTCTGGGATATGTTTAGCATAAGTTAAAGGAAATTAGATTCTTGACTTAATTAAATATCAAATATAAAAGAGCAAATATGATGCAAGATTCCATACCAGCTTTATCTATGATTAAAATGACTTCAAAAGATATGATTGAAAAATAAAAAAAGAGATACGAAAGAGTTAAACCACACTTAAAAGGGTCTAGTTGGGCAAAAACGGTCCCTCGGATAGATGCACGAGGTATCTAGTTTGTGAGCTCCCATATTATATTTTTACTTTAAGCAGGCCTTTTAATTAAGTAAGTTGGGTTCATGTTTTGTTCAGACTAATTACATTTTGGAAATAATAAATATGTATATTAATACATGCTTATCTCAAATAAAAAATTAAAACCACAAAAAAGGAACAAAATAAACATAATTTCTATATAAAAAAAGGTAGAAAGAGAAATTATTTAACATAAGTTGCAAACTTTCTGAGTCCATTTCCTTGCCCAGAAGAACTGTGCTGCAATCTCATATCATAATCTAGTAAGGATCCTTAATTGATCTTTTAAACACCTTTATATACCAATAGATCACAATAAAAAATAATACTAAATTAACATTTATTTGAAAGACAATCAAATAAATCCTAGAAAATACGATGATAACCTTCAGCTTTAGGATAAAGAATTATAGTCCATCTCGCTTGTTATAGTCTTTGTGGGTTGAGAATTTTGGAGAGGTCTCCTACCTCCACCACGTCCTCTTCCTCTTTGCTTTCAGCCAACAAATTCCAGCTGCTGGGGTTAGTGTTTTAGGTGGGAGTCGTAGGGATTGGTGATTTTGGAACAATGAAAGAAGAAATTGGTGAAGATTGAAGAGAGTGGGACACTGACACGATGAAGGAAGGAGGACAAAGAGAGGGAGAGAGAGTGTGTGTGTGTGTGAGAAATTGATTGTGTAAGAGAAGGAGCAGCGCAGAGACAGAAATAACTTTACCTTTAGGTTACTCCTTTTCATTTTTTTATTCCAAAATAACGTGAGAGCAACACGTGACTTAATGAGCCACGGCTATTATACAAGTAATAGATTTCATTAAAAGCTTTCACCGAAAGTTTCTCTCTTCTCTCTCCTCTCTCTTGCTTCGGTCACATCATGTGTTCATCCAGGAAAAAGAAAGAAGAAAATAGAAGGTTCAGAGATTAGATTTTGAAGAAAGGCAAAAAGGTTTTTGCCAAATCAAAGTAAAGAAAAGAAGGCTACAAACTGTAGCTACTCTCTCAGTCAAAGCACACAAAAAGTTTATTTCTTCATTTGTGCTTTACCGAGGATCAAAGAAGAAAGTTTCAAGGTCTCATACATGGAAGAGGTAACCATGGAGAACATAAAGCCTACATGGGTCAGAACCACATCAACAATCAGAATCAAAATTTGGGGCCAAAGTCAAGCTCAATGGCCTAGATTAAAGAAGTTGGAAGAAAAAAGATGAGAGAGATCTGGTGACATGCATGCAACAGATTCGACACTCTCTCTCCTCTCTGTTGAAGTCACTGGTACTCTGATGTTGGAGAAGAAGATGTTGTGAAGGCTGAACCGGTTTCCACCTTGGAAGCTTCACCCCTCTATATTAAGGGTGAACGGCCAAGGGTTGTGACAAGGAGAGTAAGTGAAAAGTACAGATTTTACTCTCATAGCTACCCAAGCTATTAGAGTTCTTCTCCTTCATGTTGTTCATATTTCTTTTTTTTTAGTTTTGTCTGTCTGAGTCTCATGGTAAAAAAGGTAAATATGGTGAGGTTTGTAAGAAAAAGCCAATGAGAGAAAAAAAGCAGTGAGCAAAATTAGAGAAAAAGTCATAAGATGTCTTAGGTTTGCTTTGTACATCTTTTTGTTTTTTGTCATGATCCTGTGGGAATTTTCTTACAAGTTGGGTTAGCACTTTGCAGTTGAAAGTTAGGTTTTGAGTCCTAGTCAAATTTGGATTGGGCTAGAATCTGAATTTGTCCTTGATAGGATTGGGTAGATCCTAGGAAAGAGTTTGTGTTTGTAATCTTGAGAACGATAGTAAAATTCCATCATTGTTGTGATGGAGACTGGATGCAGGCTACATTACAGCTAGTAGCTAAACCAGGATATATTTGGTGTCATTTCTTCTTCTCTTGTTCTTTTCTGTTTCTGGTACTCAGAAGACAAAATGAAAAAATATCTCTCAACTCGTCACAAGACAAAAGTGAAAATATCTCCTGAAGTCTTATTGAAAAAGTAAAAGTAATATTCTGCATAAAGGGAAGCTAAGATTCAACCCCCCTTCTCTTAGCCACTAATTACCATCAATTGGTATCAGAGCTTGATCTCAAAGAAATCAAACTTTGTAACTTGGAGAAAAGATCCTGATGGAAAACAACAGTGGTTCTAATGTGGTGGCCTATACTCTGATAGAAGGGAAATCAAGCAACAGACCTCCGTTTTTCAATGGAAAGAACTACAGCTACTGGAAGGAGAGAATAAAGATTTTTGTTCAGTAGGTAGATTACAGACTCTGGAAGATAATTCTAGAGGGCCCACAAGTCCCAACCACAACAAAAGCTGATGGTGTGGTTATTCGAAAGGCTGAGTCTGATTGAAATGATGATGACCAAAAGAAAATAGAGCTCAATGCTAAAGCTGTCAACCTTCTTAATTGTGTTGTCAGCTTCAAGGAATATCGACGGGTATCAAGATGCACAACAGCAAAAAAAATATGGGACAAGCTCCAAGTTACCCATGAAGGCACAACCCAAGTCAAAAGAACTAGAATAGACATGCTAAACAAAGAATACGAAATGTTCTCAATGAAAGAAGGAGAAACAATTGATGAACTGTTGGAAAGATTCAACGTTATCATCACTGGCTTGGATGCTATGGGAACCAAACACTCAGAATCTTTGCTTGTGAGGAAAATATTGAGATGTCTCACTAAAGAGTGGAAAACCAAGGCTATAGTAATAGCTGAGAGTAGTGGCATTGATGAAATGACCTATGATGATCTGAGAGGAAACTTACTTGTCTTTGAAAATATTTATTTGAAAAAGGATATAAAAAAGAAAGGAATTGCTCTCAAATCAGTCACTGAATCTCTGGATGATGAATCCAGTGATAATTTATCTGACGATGAGTTTATTTTGTTTGCTAAGAAATTTAGAAAAATGATGAAGATGAAGGAACAAAACAAAGGAGGTGGTTCAAGGAAACCAAAGAGGAATTTAAGCAAGGTCATTTGTCACAACTGCAGAGAAGCTGGACATTACAAGTTTGATTGTCCAAAACTGAAGAAAGAAGACAAGTCAAAAATGAAAAAGAAGAAGGGACTCATGACATCTTGGGAAGACTTAGAGAATGACTCTGAGGATGAGGAAGAATCAGATAGCAAATCTCAAACTTGTCTCATGGTTGATCAAACAGATGAGGTATGTTTTATTGAACCTACCACTGAAAATCTTCATCTTATGATTGATCATCTCACTGAAAAACTTAGATGCTTCTTGAATGAAAATTATGAAGTTGAGTATCAAAATACCATTCTAAAGGTAGAAAATGATTTTCTCAAAGATAAATTAAGGGAAGCCAAAACCCCTATTGATCTTGTTGAAGAATATAAGCGGTTAAAGGCTGAAATTAAGGGCTGTGAGAAACAACACTCTCTGATTGCATACTTAAATTGCTTTGAAGAAAATGAAAGGTTACACAAAGAAGTAAAAAGCCAAAAAGAGTAGCTAGCCAACTTTGCTCAAAGTTCTGAAAATCTGAATCAACTCTTGGTTAGTCAAAAACCTCTTTATGATAAAGCTGGGTTGGGTTTTCACAAAAAATCTGAAATATTTATTGAAAAATCTCCTTTTTCTAATATGGCTTCCACTTCGAATGACATAAGATTTCAAAACCGAACAAATTTGAAAAAACATCAACCTAAAAGATTTTGTAGATTATGCAATCGGAATGGTCATTTTCCTATTCAATGTTTCATAAGTGAGAAAATGATTGGAGACAAAGTGTACAAGATAGTAGGCAACTACAATGGTCTTGGCCAAAGAAGATGGTTTAACATTAAAGGATCCAAAAAGATTTGGATACCTAAGGTCACTTGAGTATCTTTTGTAGGTTTGCCTAGCATCCAAGAGAAAAGAATACATATGGTACATGGATAGTGGATACTCTATGTATATGACCGGTAAGTCTACATTCTTCATCAAGCTTGACGAGTATGATGGAGGCTTTGTAACTTTCGGTGATAATGGTAAAAGGAAAGATATTGGCCCTAGGTAAAGTTGGTAAGAACTTTTCTTCTTTCATAAATGATGTTTTACTCGTTGATGGATTAAAACATAACATACTAAGCATTAGCCAATTGTGTGATCTTGAATATTTGGTTATATTTAGAAAATGGATTGCTTAGTTGTTTGTGAGAAATCTGGTGATATTTTGTTTGAGGTAAAAGATGTAACAATGTGTATGGACTTACTCTAGAGAACTTAAAAGATAAAAAAGTAACATGTTTTACATCCATAGAATCCAAAAAATGACTTTGGCATAAGAAATTTGGGTATGCTAGCATGTACCAAATTTCCAAGCTTGTTAAGAAAATTTTAGTTAGAGGAATTTCAAACATTAAATTTGTCAAAGATATTACTTGTGAATCTTGTCAATTATACAAACAAATAAAATCTTCTTTTAAGTCCAAAGATGGAATTTCTACTAAAAGGCCATTAGAAATGTTACATATTGATCTTTTTGGTCCCACTAGAACTCAAAATTTGGGAGGAAGACATTATGGTTTGGTGGTGGTTGATGATTATTCAAGATATGGATGGTTCTTTTCTTGGCTCATAAAAATGATGCTTTCTGTGCCTTTTCTTCTATTTGTAAAAAGATTCAAAATGAAAAGGATTTAAAAATTGCTCACATAAGAAGTGATCATGGAAAAGAATTTGAAAATCAAGATTTTGAAAACTTTTGTGATGAATTTGAAATTGCACATAATTTTTCATGCCCTAGAATACCTCAATAAAATGGGGTTGTTGAAAGAAGAAATAAAAGTCTTCAAGAAATGACTAGGGCAATGCTTTATGAAAATGATGTTCTAAAATTTTTGTGGGTCGAAGTTGTAAACACAGCTTGCTACATCCTAAATAAAACCATCATTAGAAAAGGTTTGAAGAGAACTCCCTATGAGCTATGGAAAGGAACTCCTCCTAATCTCAAATACTTTCATGTTTTTGGATGCAAATGTTTTGTACTTAACAACAAAAAAAATCTTGGAAAATTTGATCCAAAGTCTTATGAAAGTATGTTTGTTGGGTATTCAACTACTAGCAAAGCCTATAGAGTTTATCTTAAAGAACATAGAACTATTGAAGAGTCCATACATGTATCTTTTTGTGATGCTAACTCTATACCCAATGCTATTTTAGATGATGATGTAGGAAGTAATGCAGAAGCAAGTCCTCAAGTAAATCAAGCAAATTCCAAATTTGTTCCAGCTGTGAAAAATGTCAGTCCAGAAACTGCTCCTCAGAATGAAGGAGACATTTCTATTTTGTCTCCTGACCAGGCCAGAGAATCCAGAATGGTGAACTCACTAGAACCTTACCAAAGTCATAACCTGAAGCCTCTTCTCAAAAGCCACATGAATGAAAGTTTTTGAGGAATTATTCTCATGAATTCATCGTTGGAGATCCTTCATAAGGCATAACCACTAGGTCCTCAAGAAAGAAGCAAGTGGAATCTAACAACGTTGCTTTCTTGTCCCAATTAGAATCTCTCAATGTGAAACAAGCTCTTGAAGATCTCTCTTAGGTAAAAGCAATGAAAGAAGAGCTAAACCAATTTGAGAAAAATGAGGTTTGGACACTTGTACCGTACATGAATAGTAAAATAGTAACCGGTACTAAGTGAATTTTCAAAAATAAATTGGGTGAATATGGTAGTGTTGTTCGTAACAAGGATAGATTGGTGGTCCACGGTTACGATCAAGAGGAAGGCATTGACTTTGATGAGTCATTTGCCCTGGTAGTAAGAATGGAAGCAATTCGGTTGCTACTTGCCTATGCTGCCCACAAGGGTTTCAAAATGTTCTAAATTGATGTTAAATGTGCCTTTTTAAATGGATATTTTGATAGAGAAGTATTTGTAACTCAACCCCCCAGTTTTGAAAATAAAGATTTTTCTAATAATGTTTTTAAACTTTCAAAGGCCCTTTATGGCCTTAGGCAAGCTCCAAGAGCTTGGTATGAAAGACTTAGTGCATTCTTATTGAAAAATAAATTTTAAAGGGGTATTACCGATACTACTTTATTTATAAAAGCATCTAATGATGATATTTTACTTGTTCAAGTTTATGTGGATGATATTGTGTTTGGATCGGCAAATAAATTCTTGTGTGAAGAGTTTAGAAAACTAATGACTAGTGAGTTTGAAATGAGTTTGATGGGAGAATTAACTTTCTTTCTTGGACTTCAAATCAAACAAACTCCTAGTGGCATCTTTATTCACCAAGAAAAATATGCCAAAGAATTAATAAAGAAATTTGGTTTAGAAAACTCCAAACCAATGGGTACTCCCATGCATCCAAATACTAAACTTGACAAGGATGAAAATGGCAAAGATGTTGATGAAACAAGGTATAGAGGAATGATAGGATCTCTTATATATCTTATATCCTCTAGGCCGGACATTGTTCAAAGTGTGGGTGTTTGCTCTAGATTTCAATCTCACGTAAAAGAGTTGCATATTTCAGCCGTTAAGAGAATCATTAGATATATAAAAGGCAGATGTGATCTCGGCTTGTGGTATCCTAAATCTAATGAGTTTGATGTAGCAGGGTATTGTGATGCAGATTATGCGGGAGATCGTGTGGATAGGAGAAGCACTTTGGGGATGTGTTGTTTTCTTGGGAACTCCCTAAATATGTGGTCAAGTAAAAAGCAAACCACTATTGCTTTATCCACGGCTAAAGCTGAATATATATCAACATTTGCTTGTTGCTCACAATTAATTTGGCTTAAAACTCACTTGAAGATTACAAACTGAAATTAATAGTATTCCTTTATTTTGTGATAATATGAGTGCTATAAATATTTCAAAAAATCCTGTGTTGCACTCTAGAACTAAGCACATTGAAGTGAGATATTATTTCATTAGAGAACATGTGCAAAAGAAAACTATTGATATTCAATTTGTAAAATCTGAAGAGCAATTGGCTGATATTTTCACTAAACCTCTGTATGAAGATAGATTTTGCAAGCTAAGAATAGAACTGGAAATGATTGATTTTAGTTC
Organism: Arachis stenosperma; assembly: GCF_014773155.1. NCBI lineage: Eukaryota > Viridiplantae > Streptophyta > Magnoliopsida > Fabales > Fabaceae > Arachis > Arachis stenosperma. The sequence goes on from NC_080377.1 coordinate 13,469,813, forward strand.
TATTGATTAAATGATGATTTTGTGCTCTCTGTGTTATTTTATCTTATAGGTAGCAGGGAGACAAAACTGGACAAGTGATGAAATCTTCAAAGGAAGGCTTGTACAAAGCCTAGAAAATTCTAGATTGTAAAATGGAGAAATGGGTTGAAGCTTGCACTAACCACCTTTTGGGCCTATGTAAGACAAATTTTGTTCATATGATATGGGCTCATTATTATAAATCATAAATTTTTTTATTGTTTAAATTTCTTTTGATTTTAAAATCTCCATGAGCAGTCTCTTCATTCCATTCTTAGTCATGTCAGTTATATCCTTTCACCATTCCTCATAACTAGTCTTTTCGGTTACCATGTTTTTAAAATTTAAATAAATTTGTTTTGAAAACCGTTTCATTAATTGCGTTTGTTTTTAAAAGAGAAAGTTTCTACTATGCATTAATGGTGGTTATTCACTCCTAATTTCTCTCCACCACTTCTCCTCTTCGTCACTCTCTATCTTTCCTTCTTCCATTTTTCCTTCAAATGAGAAAGAAGATAACCACTAGAAGAAGCACCGGAGCATATTTTTCTTCCAAAAAACCCGTCTCTCCCCAAGCAACCACAGTCACACACTCACATACATATACATTTCCATTCTTCTTTTTCTTGTTCATCCCATTCATCAGAATCCATGGTAAAGAAGGTCATTCATCAAAAGAGTTCTTCGGCTCGTAAGAAGACTACCTCTTCCCATAATAAAAGAGCAAAAGGTAAGAAACCCATGCATGATGGGGAAGCCCCTCCTCTTGCTCTTTTATTCCTCCTCGCCGGTCCACTCCTCATCCCACTGGCCATTCGGCTCTTTCTCAACATCCTTCTCGAGGACCAAAATGCTCTGATTTTCATGACACAAGGGTGTCCCCTAACCTTGATTCTCTGGACTTCAAACAGAAATATGATAAATCTCATTCTCATTTTGATCCCTATCATTTTATATCTTGTGCGGCTTATGAGTTTCACACTCAAGTTCTCGCAAATCGCAATTTCTGTGCATCTTTTGTTGTTGATCTTGAAGCCTTATCTGAGAAAGGAATTGACTTTAAATCAAACTTTCATGATTTGAAATGGTCTCTTATTTTCAAAATCTGAAAACCAGTTTACCCAAACTTGGTGCGCAAATTTTATGCAAATATGATTCTTCATAAAGGTAAGATCCATTCTTTTGTCAAAAACACACATTTTACCTTGAGTACTGAAACCCTAAGTGTTGTCCTGGGGTATGAGGATACAAGGGTCAAGGCATATATGTCTGGAAAGTGGGATAATCATGTTGGAATTTCCCATTAAGATGCTCTAGCTTGTATATGTGAAAACTTCTCTTCTATGGATGGTACTACTCCTGCACACAAACCCCTAGGACCTGTTAGGGCTCTTCTGCACCGTATCATCACTCACATTATCACACCACAGAGCGGGTCATACAAGAGAGTAACTGTCTGTAATACTCTCATACTCTATGCTATCTTAAATTCAAATCCAATCTCCTTTGCTTATCTTATGATTCATCACATGTGGAATTATGTAAGAAGTGATAAAAAGAGTACCTTGTCCTATGGTATGTTTTTTACTTGCTTGTTTGAGTATTTTAATATTGATTTAAGTAATGAGCATGTGGAGAACAAAGTATCCACAACCAAATGTGGTGGTATACCGGACCATGCTAAAGGTAAAAAGGCAAAAGACACTAAGGCTTCGGTGGTGTCTGAAAGTGAGGATGAAAGTCTTCCATCTCCCTTTGTTGCTGGAATATCTGATTCCTATAAATATCTCTTCTCTAGAATGGTTAAAGATGTTCTCTTGGAGTTTGCTACCATGTCCAAGCAAATGGTGAAATTCAGCAAAAAAGCTAGAAAGCTTGCATTGCAAAATGAAAAGGCTTGGCTAAAATCTCATGAACGAGTAAACTTGCTCTTAAAGTATTTAGATTCAGTTGATGAGGACATGGCTTCTTCTGAAAAAGAAGATGATGTTCTGGAATCTGATGAAGAGACCTCTGATGCCTAGTTTACTCCCTGCTGCTGATACTGACTGCTCCTTATTTTGCTCTTTCTGAATTTGAAACTATTTTCATTTATATATTGCACTTTAGTTTATGTTGGAAGACTGTAACTACCTTAACTTTGGCACTACTTCCCTGTTAAGCATGACTTATCATTTTGGACTACATTGTTTAATCTATTTTACTTGCAGGTGTCCCTCCTTGATGACAAAAGGGGGAGAAAAGGGACTGAATTGAAACAGTTTTCTATTTCACTATTGATGCTCTATTTTTATTATTGATACTCTATTTTTTACTGCCCTGTTATTGGCTCTTATTAATGCTCTGATTTTGCTCTGTTTTGAGCACTCTATTTTAATGGATTGATTTCAGTTTTGAGCTTTGATTGTTTTGACAAAAATATTTTTTGCTCAAATGTATACGGACTGTCTGGCTTATGGAGCGTCATTAACCCTTGTTCTTAAATAGTTCTGTGTGCTTTGACTTGTGGAAAAATGGCTCTCTATTAAAAAGCTCCAATTTTTGAAATTTTAATCATCCTTTAAGAACTTTTTGGAGTATGTATATAGGCAATGCTTCTATGAATGTTTGGTTAATCAGGCACACATTAAGGGGGAGTTTATTGAACATAAGAAAGGGGGAGAAATCTACGAATCTTCAAAGGGAAAGTACTCTATCTTAATATTTTCAATTCAGTTTTAATAATGTTTGTCATCAAGGGAGAGATTGTTGAGTTTGAAAAACTTATATTAAATTAATATGATGAACAAATATTATTAAAAAATGTTTAATAAATTATTTCCAATTATTTGTTTGATGAATTTAGTGAGTGTGCAGGAAAGCAACTTAATTTTCATAGTGGCCCAAGTTAAACAAGCCCAACTTAATCATTAAATAAATTCAGCCCTGTGCAAAAATTATTTCACAAAGTGGCTGAACCTTGAGACTAAAGAAGAATAGACAAGCCCAAATCACAAGCCCATGAACTAAAATTGATGAATCAAAGAGGAACCCAAAGTTCTCAAAACATATTTCGGTTACTCCATCCCTTGGTAATTGGAACTTAGAATTCAATTTGATTTAATTTCATTAAAAGCTTCCATCGAAAGTTTCTCTCTTTTCTCTCCTCTCTCTTTCTTCGGTCACATCTTGTGTTCATCCAAGAAAAAGAAAGAAGAAATGGAAGGTTTAGAGATAAGATTTTGAAGAAAGGAAAAAAATTTTGCCAAATCAAAGTGAAGAAAAGAAGGCTACAAACCGTAGCTACTCTCTCGATCAAAGCACACAAAAAAGTTTATTTCTTCATTTGTGCTTCACCAAAGATCAAATAAGAAAGCTTCAAGGTCTCATGCATGAAAGAGGTAACCATGGAGAACGTGAAGCTTACATGGGTCAGAACCACATCAACGATCAGAATAAAAACTTGGGGTCAAAGTCAAGTTCAATGGCCTAGATTGAAGAAGTTAGAAGAAAAAGGATGAGAAGGATCTGGTGACATGCATGCAACAGATTCGGCGCTCTCTCTCTCCTCTCTGTTGAAGCCGCTGGTACTCTGATGTTGGAGAAGAAGATGCTGTGAAGGCTGAACCGGTTTCAACCTTGGAAGCTTCACTCCTCTATATTAAGGGTGAATAGCCAAAGGTTGAGACAATGAGAGTAAGTGAAAAGCACAGAGTTCACTCTCATAACTACCCAAGCTATTAGAGTTCTTCTCCTTCATGTTGTTCATATAGTATTTCTTTTTCTTAATTTTGTCTGTCTGAGTCTCGTGGTAAAAAAGACAAACATGGTGAGGTTTGTAAGAAAAAGCTAATGAGAGAAAAATAGCAATGAGAAAAATTAGAGAAAAAGCCATAAGATGTCTCAGGTTTGCTTTGTACATCTTTCTGTTTTGTGTTATGATCTTGTGGGAATTCTTTTGGATTGGGTTAGAATTTGAATTTGTCCTTGATAGGATTGGATAGATCTTAGGGAAGAATTGGTGTTTGTAATCTTGAAAAAGATAGTAAAATTTTATCATTATTGTGATGGAGACTGGATGTAGGCTACATCGCACCTAATAGCTGAATCAAGATATATCTGGTGTCATTTTTTCTTCTCTGCTTTTTTCTGTTTCTGGTACTCAGGAGACAAAGTTAAAAAATATGTCTCTCAACTCGTCACGAGACAAAAGTGAAAATATCTCCTGAAGTCTTATTGAAAAAGTAAAAGTAATATTCTACACAAAAAAAAAACTAAGATTCAACCTCTTTTTTTAGCCACTGATTACCATTAAATTATTTTATTTTTATTAATTATTTCATTTTTATATTATTATTTTCCCTCAAGTTTTCACTGTATAGGTGTCATAATATTGTTGATGAAGTGCTTGTTTGAGTGTCAAATATTAAATTGTTAAAAAAATTTTTTTTAATAAATTTTTTTAGTGTGTTTTGGTAAAATTTTAATAATAAAAATAAAAGTATTATAATTTTTTTAAAAAATTATAATTTACATATTTTTTAAAATATTTTTTTTACTTAAAAAAATGTTCTAAGATAATATAAATAAATAAAAAAATATATTTTTATATTGTTCTACCTAAACATAATTACTAAACAAAAAAAAATATATTTATATAAAATATCTAAAAATAAAATTATTTTTATTTTTTTATAAGATCTTTTAAAAAAAATTACTTAAAAATAATTTTTTGTGAAGGTTCACCAAATAAATCCAAAGTCTTAACTATAATACTTTAGATATATTCAACTTTTATCCGTAACAAAAGGGTCTTACTTAATTAAGAACGAAACCAAAGTACATAACGAAGATTCAAAGAATGAACAAAGTACAAAACTGAATGTGAATGATATTATTGGATGACACAATATGAGTTACTATATCTGGTAATTGTAGTGTTCCTTAATTATAAAGAGCGAGGAACACTTCCCATCAGAAAAAAAAAAAGAGCGAGGAACACTTTACAATAATAGAGAATGACATAATTATTGAGGTGAATTCCCAAAAAGGAAAACACTAGATAACTACTTAACTGATAAATTTATTACATTAAGAAAACATGAAATAAGGAATAATACACACGATCATATTCATGGCCTTGATTGATTGTAATCAAACAATTTTCAACGAAAGGTTTGGATACCCAGCTTGAGTTTTGTACCGTTCAAAAAGATCTTCAAGTGCTTCAATAAACTGACTATGTACTTTGCCAACCTAAAATTTATTTTCCATCTAGTGTTAGTGTTCAAGTAGAATAAAATATTGTTGGAAGACTAAAAGTTTTAATTTCTCAAAATATCTATTATATAGAAAAAAAATGTATGAAAAAGAAGATATATACAGTTCTTTGAGTAACGCATTACCTTTTTCTTTTCTTTCTAAAACTAACATAAAATTTAAAATTAAGAGTATATATATAGTACATACCTCCTCCATGGTTGGTTCTGGATTTTTGTTGACCTCAATAGGTTTACCTACCACAACATACATTGGACGTTTGAATGGTATTGGAGACCTGAATAGAAAAGAGGACTTGTGCTAAAATTATATTTTCTCAGCCTCAAAAATGAAAAATTACTTGGGTTAATTATATTCTATAAAAAAATATTTTCTCAAAAGATGCAATATAATATTAACTAAACCGTTTAGCAGCAATTTAAGTCCAAGCGTCACTAAACCGTTTAGCAATGGTTGAAAACCGTCATAATCTATAAGGTAGTGTTTATTTTCGAAGTCGGAATACAGAGACATAGACAGTACATGTTTAAAATGTGTTTGGAAGCAGAGATATAGACACGGAACACATTGTCTTCGAGACAGTTTTTTATATTTTTGTGTCCACTCTTTTATAAATGACAATGATGGACACGAGATTTAGAAGAGTGAACACGGACTTTTTTATAAATTTTATTTTCTTTTTTGTCTATAGATATTTTTTGTTATTCCACTATTATCCCTTCTTGTTTTTCCTATAATTAGTTTTGAAACTTTTGAAAGATAAATATTATTAAAGATAAAATTGATCTTTTAAAATGCTAAAAAATAATTTATAAGTTGTAATTTATTTTATATAATTTAAAGAAAAATCAGTTTTTAGATAAAAAATTAGTTTTCTAAATAAAAATAGATTTTTATGTGCAAAAATTAAATTTTTTTTATGTAAAAACGGATTCTTTTTTAAAAGTGATTTTTTATTTAAAATTAATTTGACTTATTAACCTAAACAAAATTTTTTATTAATCAAACTCAGATGTATTTTTTTGTTAATCTTAACCATATGTATTCCTACATATTAATAATAAATTTAAAAATAAAATAAATATATTTATAATTTTTATTTAATATAAATACTATTATATTTTTTTTATTAAAATTTTTTGTCTCTTCAAATAATTTTTCAAGTTTCATCTGCTTACGTACTCTCATTCTCTATTAAATTAGTTTGTACTTAACGTAGAAAATTTGGAATCATATGATTATTTTAGTCATTTCATATAATATTTTAGTATTGTCTATGTGTATCTAAACATAATACTGGACATTACATTAGTGTTGTACATCGTATCCAAACACAATACACAAACAATCATTTTTAGTGTTTCCGTCCTATTGTCTCTATTTCAATATCATGTTCTGTCCTGTCTCTGGCCTAATTACTGTTGTAATAATTCTTTAGATAAATTCATGGATTCTAACCATATTTGGTAGAAACTCACATACACGGTCTCTATTTAAAGTGGTAATTAAGAATCATTAGATCATAATTTAATTAAATTTATCAAATCATCTAACCGTTCTTAATTATTAACTTTACGTAAAGATAACTGCACGTGAGTTTTCGCCTTTTAATTTATACACCACCTTCAATCATTTCTATCCAAAATTCTAATTATCCAAGAGGTACATTGACATAAAAAATAAACACAAACCCGAAAATTCCCCAAAAAAATATTGCGGGGAATTTGATGGCCCTTGCAAAATTGAGAATCAACTTCCAATTTGGTTTCCACCAATTATAGATATCTGACTATATATAGCACCATTGCATCAAAAGAGAAATTGTGGTTAGTTAAAATGAAAAGCATGAAGTATTAAAAGGAATAATATAGACCCATGAAATTACCTGCCCAAAGCAGAAAACTGGAACAAGAGGTTTGCCCTTCTCCATTGCTACGCGGACAAATCCTCTTCTTTCCTTAAGAAAGATAACCTATAAAATACAAAATAAATTTTTTAATATGAACCAAAAATTTCTTTTTATAATTAAATCATAAATGAAAATAGTAATTAAATCTTCTTCAATGATTCCGTCAGTCCATCTTATCCAATACTAGAAATAGGATAATGCAACACAATAAATTTAAATAAAAACACATACATAGAAAACATTAATACTTCATTTGTTTTATAATATTTATTCCATTTGCATTTTTAAAGGTTTTAAAATATTTGTCATATTTACAAATATTTAGGGGGTATTAATTTTTTCTCTAAGTAATTTATTCATAATAATAATAAAATAATTTGATTAAAAAATAATGATAACTTTTGATATATGAATAATTATATAGAAATGAAGGAAGAAATTAAATGGACCTCAGAACTATACTCCATGAGAGAGATTTCTCGCCATCCACCAGGCACAAGAATGCAACTATAGCCAGAATCCAATAGCCACAGAAAATTTTTCTTCGACACTGATGTAAAACCCAACCAAGTCCATATGTGTCTCAAAAATGGTATATAAAATATCTACATAAAATTTTAAAATTATATACTTATTAATGATAATCATTACAAAAAAATAATTAAATTCTCAAGTAGAAAAAAAGCTTACCACATTGCTTGCAAGAACTTTTATCTTAGGAAGAGGTATGAGACCTGTGCTGCTTGTTAGTGCAATAATGCCATTCGACAAAATTGAATGTGGTTCATAACCAAAAACTGCACATTAATATATAGGGCCATAAAATGACAAAATGATTTCATTCACAAAAATAATAATGTATTTTAATAATATAGAATAACAAAATCTTAATCATAATTAAAATTCAATCTAGTCTACAATTAATTAGCATGAGCTCATATATTATAAGTTTAATGTGATTAAGTATTTTTTGATAAATTTATCGTCATGAACATATTTTAAAAATAGAAATTTATTTTTGAATGTAAATAAAATGTAATGTTATTCCTCACTCTATGCATCCGCCCACTATTTTGAATGAACCTTAGCTTTTTCTCCCGGAAACACCTCACAATTTAATTTTAAATGAAACGAAGAACAAAAGAAATATATACTTTGTAGGTATATAAAAATGTTATACTATCAAGTAATTAAGCGTAGTATTTATAATCTAAAATTTAATCAAGAGTAGTTTGGTTCAAACCATAAACACGATTAGGATTGAAGGCCTTTATATCCTCTACATGAAGTGTCACGGGAAAATAACTGCAAGCATGTTTGCATATAAACCTGAAAAATAGAAAATAAAAATAGAAACAAAAAACAAGGTTTATATTTGGTTAGTTAATAACTGGTTTGTGTTTTATTTTTCTTTTATAATTGTTACTTAATTTATTATTTTTTATCAATAATAGATGTAAATTTATTTGTTATAATTTTTTTAGTGGGAGTACAGTATATATTAAGAGTACATAGTATATAACGTACAATAAAAAAATATTTTTAAAAATTTTTTTTCATTCTTTTCAAAATGAGAAGAACTTATTTTCCTCTCTTAATCTCTTTTGGTTTATCAAATTATCATCACAACTTGAACAATTTAGGCCATGAGATTTTCTTTATAGTGTGGTGAATGCGGAGAGCAACCAGACTTTGAATAAAATTAAAAAAGTTGTGAATTGAGATCCAATCGTCGCCAATTTTGCCATTTTCTTTATTTTCCTAATTTTTCTTTCTACATTTCCTTTTCTCTCTCCTTATCTCTTCCTTCAAACTCTTCCAATAGAGTTTGATGAGAGGCTATTTCGCAAGATTCTTTCTTGATCTGAATTTTTATTACTTTGTGTTTCATTGATTTTTCAAAATGGCGCACATGTAAACAAATCCTCGAGGAGTGATTTTGACAACTAGAGCAATGGCAATCTCCTCCATTAACTCACGAATCTTCAATCTTAAATTTCGAAGAACACCACAAATCTGATCAATATCAATCAAAATCTTATTTTCTTCCCCCTAGAAAAAATCTAGGCTTATTTTTTCGACATTAACAAATTCAAAAATAAAATTAGACTCAAGAGACGGGAAAACAACTTTTTTTCAGTTTTAAATTAGGAACAAAAGGTTTTCAACTTATTAATTTAAAATCAAAAGAAATTTTTATATTTAGCCATGTAACTTTCTATGAAACTCATTTTCCATTTTCATATTTCACTACACTGACATTCCTGCGCTACCCACTCGTACTCCACAATGCATTGATCTTTTTCAACATGATACACCATCCACACATCATTTTCCACCACTCACATATACCACACTCACATATTCAAATCAATATTTCTCAAGCTCAATTCACTCACCAATTTTCTCACACATCATTGCACTCATTACCACACCACACACTATAACAATGCACCTGCATCACAAAACTACAACATCACACATGATTGCATCACTAGAAAATATGAAAGAGTAAAAAAATCATTTGCTTATTTAAAGGACTACCATTGTATGATAACCCACGCAGCTCACTCTAGCAACTTTATCAACTCTAACTCTTTATATCTTATCTCACAATACTTATCATATGATAAACTAACCCCAAAATATAAGTCCCTTTCTCTAGCCATCACCTCAAATCCAGAACCTAGTACTTATGAGGAAGCAGCTACACATGAATGTTGGAGAAAGGCAATACAAGCTGAATTGACAGTTCTAGATTAGAGCATAACTTGATGTCTCACTCAACTCCCAAAAGGCAAGAAGGCTTGGGTTGCAAATGAATTTTTTGGGTAAAATTCAATCCCGATGGCAGCATAGAAAGGCACAAAATGAGGCTAGTTGCAAAAGGATTCACTCAAGTACAAGGAGTGAATTATGGTGACACTTTTAGTCCAGTTGTCAAAATGATTACCCTATGAGTAATGTTAGCATTGGCAACTGGCAAAGAAACAGTTGGAGGTCAATACTGCTTTTCTTCATGGAGATTTGGACAAGAAAATTTATATGAAGATACCACCCGATTTGGCTGTATCACAACCAGGTTTGGTTTGTAAATTACAAAAGTCTCTATATGGTTATAAGCAATTTTTTTATGATTCCCTATTCATCAAGAAACAATCTGAAAAGTTCACTGCCATTTTAGTATACGTTGATGACTTGGTTTTAACTGGGAATGACATTCGTGAAATCAATTTCATCAAGTAAATTTTGGATGACAAATTCAAAATAAAAGATATTGGTGATCTCAAGTACTTTTTGGGAATGGAAGTAGCACGCTCTAACTCTAGAATTCACATTTATCAGCCTAGAGTACGTCATAGACCTTCTCAAAGATTTTGGTTATCTAGATTGGAAATCTCTCTCCACCCCATTTGATTATAGTTAAAAACACTCGAAGGAATCATGTACCATTTTAACGGACAACATTACTTACAGACAACTCATCGACCGACTCCTTTACCTCACAAATACTAGACCTGATATCTCTTATGCTGTGGGACGTTTGAGCCAGTTTTTGGACTGTGCAACCACTTCTCACCTACAGGCTAATTTTTGCGTACTCCAATATTTAAAAAGCAGACCTGCAATTGGTCTATTCTTCTCAATCTGCATCTCATCGGATTTGCTGATGTTGACTGGGCTACTCGTGGTTCCGTTTTCGATTATTGCTTCATGCTTAGAAACTCTCTCGTTAGCCGAAAGAGTAAGAATCTCACCACCATTGCCAAGTCCTCTGTATAAACTGAATATAGGTCTCTTGTTGTTGCCACTTGTGAAGCTAGTTGGTTATCTTTCTTAATGGATTTTATTGGTTTATCGCTTCAAAAGTCTATCACTCTATTCTAGACAACCAGTCAGCCATTCAGATCGCTAGTAATTCCATCTTTCATAAAAGAACCAAATATATTGAAGTAGATTGTAACATTATTCGTGAAAAATATTTGTCTAGTCTCATTCATCTTATGCTAGTTTGTTCCAAAGATCAACTTGCTGATTTTCTTACTAAAGTTCTCCCACTGGGTCCTTTTCTTACTGATGTTTCTAAGTTAGAATGGTTAGATTTATACGATTCTAACTTGCGGAAGGGTGTTACTAGTGTATTTTTTACCAATAGTAGATGTAAGTTTATTTGTTGTAATTTTTTAGTGGGAGTACAGTACATAAGGAGTATATAGTATATAAGGTGTAATAATTCAACAAATATTTGTTGAAGGGATTTTTTATTCTTTTCAAAATGAAAAGAACTTATTTTTCTCTTTTAATCCCTTCTAGTTCATCAAATCATCAAACAACTTAGAGCATGAAATTTTCTTTAATAACGGGATAAAAAATATTCCATAAACAAAAATAGAAATCCAACAAGGTAACCACTAACCTGGACAATGTTCGACCAAATTTACTCTTTTCATTGGTAGGAATCACCACAAACACAAACAGCAAAGCAAATGTCCTGTTATACAATGTAAAAGATTTTTTTTTCTTAATGTTATTTTTTTAGAAAAAATATTAATAGTTAGTAACAAAAGTAAAGAAAAAAAGAATTAAATCACTCTTTGAAAATATAGCCACATGAAAATAACCTTCTAAAATATTTGGAAATTAATTTGTTTGCCTCTTTCTTTGAAACTCTCTTGTTGCATTTGTTTATAAAAACGAGACTGTGACAAAGAATTAAATTGAATGAATAGAAATATTATATTTAGAGACACTAAATTAATGTATTTTATATCTATTCTAATAAGAAAAACACATAAATACTAATAAGAAATACAACTTATTTTTTATTTTTTTCTTTCATTATTATTGTTAATTTTTATAATTATATTTTTTATTATTAATTTTTTCATCTTAAATTTTTTGAATAGAAAATTAAAAATAAATTAAATTTTTACAATTTGATTTACTTTATCATCAAATAGAATATAAATGTCTTTGTCATTTATATCTTATTTTCAGTATATTATCTTATTCTCAGAAACAAACACAGCCTTATTATATTCATACAAATTGAAGAATAAAATAGCCCTTAATTTAAAAATAATAAATTTATCTATCAAAATTTGACAAATTAATTTCTTACTATTGAAAGGGGGTGAACATACTAATAATAGTCCTCTCTAAGATGCCTAAGTTGAAAAGATCAAAGGATAATTAAGCTTTTATTTTTATATTTTATTATTTGTACACATTAAAAAACCCAAAACCATATTCGTATTTCCATGTAAGATTTTGTTTTAAGACAATGTATATGTGAGAGTGAGAGGAAGACGAGAGAGATGGAAACTCACAAGAGTGCCTTTGAGAGAGGGAGGAAAAAAAGTGAGAAGAGGGAGAAGGCACCGTTGAAGTGAATAGGTCCCAACCACAATGCCAATGCCACAGTTGTTTTTAGGCCTTTCAATAACTTATTACAGGAAGACACATCGCCGGCGAACACTTCATTGGACCTAAACACCTTCTCCTCTGCCATGTTTCTCGCTCTATCTATACTATGTGTTTTGTTTAATTTATAATGTTTTAATACAATATCAACTATCATTTCTACCCTACATCAATTAATTAGATTTAAAGATTGATGTTGCCTCTCTTACCCTACTAATTTTGTGTGTACAGTATTTTTTGTATTTTTTATTTAATAATAAAAACGATACTTGTGAGGTAAATTAAATGTTATGAAATATGGATGGGAAGCAACAATGTCACGCACGTGTGATATAATAAGAACGTGGCAGAAAGGAAAGTTAGGGAGTAGTTGAGACTGAAAGGAAAAATAAATTAGTTACTGTCTTGATCTTCTTTGGCTATAGTCGTGTGTGTCTATATATAGCATATGCAGCAAGCTAAGAGAACTTGGCGTATTATTCAGTAACTAAAAATAAAAGAACTTCAATTCAGTGACTCTGCTCTCGTTCTATTCCAAATGTGAAGGCAATTTTGTCCTTCTCTCTATTAGTAGAGTTTGTCCTTGCCATGCAATAGCAACAAATTACATATAAAATTTAGAAAATTTGAACTATAAGACTTATTTTTTTTTAAAAAAATTGAATTAACTAATTCACCGACTTTAAGTTAGTTGGCCAATAGCATCCTTATTCATTATAGTATTGGCGGCAATAAATTGAAAATGAATGAGATAATCTGACGTGGAATGTAGCAATTTATTTAAAGATAGCTTTCAGTAATAAATTTGGTTACATCTAACAAAATATGTAATTTAAAATCTCAAATTTGGTTACATCTAAAAAAATATGTAATTTAAAATCTCCATAAGAGTACATCGAGAGTACATATAGGTAGCGTTTGATAAAGAGACAGAGACGGAAAGACTGAGACTGAGAGACAGAGATTAAGAGACAGAGATTGAAATAAATTTCAGTATTCTGTTTGGTGCAAAGTGGGAGACAGAAAATAAAATTCTAATTTAATTTGTACAAAGGGTAAAATTGAAATTAATTAATTGAAATGAAGGTATTTTAGGTGTAAAATGTTATTTAAGTTTCAGTCTCTATCTCTAAAAATTTTAGTCCCCTGTGTCCTCACTTTTTGGAGGTACTGAAATACTGAAATTTTGAGGACAGAGACAGAAATTTTAGTACCAGTCTCTGATCCAACAAATATGATACTGAGTCTCAGTCTCCCAATTTCTGTCTCAATACCTCAAAACAAATGTTACCATAGAGAAAAGAGAGAATGTTTGATAAAAAAATATCATTACTCTAACACAACTACTTATTATTGTTCTAATACATCTCCACAAGTTGGAGGATGAAAAAATTCAAAGAGCTCTAAAATTTGAGAGATTAAGATGAAAGAGATGAAGGAGATAATGACTTAGTAAAGATGCCAGTCAATTGTCCTGAAAAAGAGAAGGAAGAAGTTTCATCGTTCCAACTTGAGTCTTTTGAGGACCACATGACAATCAGCTTCCAAGTGTTTAGTTAGCTCATGAAAAATAGGATTTGCTTGCTGCCATGTGTAGAGCGCTCTGATTATCACAGAAAAGAATAGGAGTGCGATAAGTTGGAATTTGAAGAAAAAACAGCATATTGATCAACCATTGGAGCTCACAGGTGGTGTTTGCAAGAGCGCTATATTCTGTTTTTGTTGAAGACTTGGCAATAGTGGATTGCTTCTTTGTTTTCCAAGAGATCAAAGACTTTCCCAAAAAGAAGCAGTAACCAGTTAAAGAACGACAAGTATCTGGACAACTTGCGCCAATCAGAATCATTGAATCCACATATATGAACAGAAGAGTCACAAAAAAAAGATGCCTCTGCCTGAATTAGACATCAAGTATCTCAAAACCCAATTTGCTGCAACAAAATGAGATTCAGTAGGAGAAGCCATGAATTGGCTAACCTACTGCATAGCAAATGTAATGTCAGGCCGAGTAGTAGTAAGATAGAGGAGGCTGCCAACAAGACGACGATAAATTAAGGGATCAGGAAGCAAAGGGCTACTGTCTTGATGCAACTTTGTAGAACTATCTATGGAAATAGATGCTGGTTTAGCACCCAACAAACCAGAGTCTTTCAATAAATCAACATAGTACTTTCTTTGAGATAAAGAAATTTCTTGAGCAAAATGAGCAACTTCAATACACAAAAAATATTTAAGAATACCCAAATCTTTGATTTTAAAATACTAATTTAACATAGATTTAATGACAGTCATCTCAAAAATAGAATTGCTAGTGAGAATAATATCATTAACATACACCAACGAGACAGAAACTTTAGCACCAATAAATTTGACAAAAAGATGGTAATTAGAGAGAGTCTGTTGGTACCCACAAGAAATTAAAAGTTTAGAAAATTTTTCATACCACATACGACTTGATTGTTGTAAACCATACAGTGATTTCAGCCGTTTATAACATTGATTTGAATGACTAGAGCCAGGAGGCAAGGTTATGTATACATCTTCAGATAAATCTTCGTGTAAAGGCATTGTTAACATTTAATTAATAGATAAGCCACCTCTTCTTGAAAGCCAGAGGTAATACAAGTCAGATGGTAGCTGATTTGACTACAGAAGAAAAAGTCTCCAAGAAATTCACCCTTCTGTTTGAGTGTATTCTTTTGCTACGAGACTGAGTCTTATAGCGTTCCACAGAACTCTCAGGGCGACGCTTGGTCTGATACATCCATTTACAGCCAATGGATTTTACACTAGGAGGACAATCCACAACATACCAAGTTTGGTTCAAATCCAGAGCAACAAGTTTAGCTTTTATAGTACTACGCCAATGAGAATATTTATTGGCGTACTGATAAGACTTTGGCTCAATTTTAGAATGCAAGAATAAAATGAATTTCTGATGAAAAAGGGAGAGAGAGGTCAAAGAAAGAACAGAGAAAATAGGATAACTATAAGTTGAAGATGGTAGAGTTGGAGTAGAGAGAAGAGCCACAAATGTAGTCAGCGAGACGGTTAGGGGATGTCTTTGACAGAGGTAGGAGGCTGTGACGGATGGTAGAAGGAATGGTTGAGGACTGTGTAATAGAGATTATGTCTGATTGGGAAGCATTAGACGTGGTTAAGAATTGTGAAGGAGGAGAAGAGATGAACTGAGGTGTATTAGGTTGATGATGAAGTATGAGTGGGTCAATGAGTAATGGTTCAGGCCCAATGAGAAGGAAAATGGGTTGTTTGATTGGTGTTTCATGGAATTGTTTTGTTTTGGACATGTTTGGACTTGATATGTTTAAAAGTAATTTAGTACCAGTGGCAAAACCATTTTATAGAAAACAATATTTCTGAAAAATTCAAATTTTTTATTTTCCAAAGTGTAAACAATGTGACCTTTTATTCAATTTTTAAAACCAAGAAAAACAGCTTTCTTTGACTTTGGATCAAATTTAGAATGATTAGCCATAAGAGTTGATATATAGCATAAGCAACCAAAAATCTTTGTCTCATTGTAGTTAGGAGATTTATTAAATAAAATTTCAAAAGGAGTTTTAAAATTATTTATAGAAGAAAGGACTCAGTTAATTAGATAAACTGCATGATTGATAACGTAGGACCAAAATGAGAGAGGTAAGTTAGATTGGAACATGAGAGCATGAGCCACATTTAAAATATGTTGGTGCTTACATTCCACTCTGGGTGTTTCAACACAACTATGTTGATAAATTATACCTTTTAAAGAAAAGAAATCATGTAAAATAAATTCCGATCCATTGTCAGAACGTATATACATAACTTTGGAGTTAAATTACGTTTCGACCAACGCAATAAAATTCTTGACATGATTTTGTACTTCGCTTTTTTATTGCAATAAAACTACCTAAGTGAAATGGCTAAAATCATCAACAATAGTTAAAAAATATTTATGATTATAAATTGAATTTTGTCAAAACGCCCCCATATATCAAAATGCAATAATTAAAAAATTACATTAGCTTTATTAAAACTTGGAGAGAATGAAAGTTTCTTTTACTTGAAAAAATGACAAACATCACAAGGCTCATTATGAAGCATAGAAATAAAGAGAAATTGTCTATATAAAAATTTTAATCTTTGTCTAGAAAGATGTCCTAAACAAAAATGTCATAAATTGAAAGGTGTAATGGGTGTTGAATGAGTGGTGTTTATTGTATGACTAGAAAATGGATATTAATGAAGTTAAAAATTTAACAACACCTTTACAAAAGGAAGTAACTTTAGAGCCATTAAGCATATGAATAAAATTGAGGTAATATGATCTGTGACACCAGAATTAATGATCCAAGTGCCTGTAAATTTATGTTGTTCAGTAAAATTATTTAAAATAGAATAAGTGTGGAATGAGTATAATAATGGGTACCCAAAGTTGGGTTAGGAAGAAGCCCAATTTGGTTAGAGGGTGAGAGGCTTTTATCCTTTCTATCTGAAGATTGAGATTCAACCTTTTTTAGAAATGCTAGAAGGATGTTGTGTTAGGTTGGAGTGAGGCCCAAAGCCTACTCTGTGTGTGTTCTTTGATGAGGAGCCCTTTCTTCATGAACTAGGACACGAGAGGGAACTGGCGACGTGAGAGAGCCAGGAGGCGGTGTCAGCACAACAACGGCATTAATAGAGGCAGAGACACAGTTAAGGAATTGTGGTCTTCTTAGGTGATGCGGGTGGCCGGGAGGGTAGCCATGCTTATTGTAACAAACATCTACGGTGTTCCCTCCTCGACCACAATAAGAGCAAACCTTCGAGGAACCACTACTGCAGTGTCCTGGGTTTGAAGAGGCATACCCATGACCACGACTAGTAGGAGTACGACGAGCTTCTACCGCAGCAGCAATGGTTCGTTGATCGTCTGAAATTCCAGATGCATTTTGAAGTTGTAACCGGACTATAGAAAAACACTCATCCAGACCTTTAAGAAATCGAATGATGAAATCTTGTGAGTAATGTATTTTGGCTGGGCAATTATATACGGGAAGAAGACGTGAGTTATCAAGCTCTTTCCACAATGTCTTAAAAGAGGTATAAAATTCTGTTACTGACCAATTTTGTTGTCTAAGAGCATAAATTTCTCCTTGTAATTCTGCAATACAAAGAAGATCACTTTGGAAAACACACTCTTAAAGGTCAGTCCATACAGAAGAGGCAATAGGAAAATAAACAACGCTTTGGGTAATAGAGGGAGAGAGGGAATGAAATGGTCAAGACAACACCAGGTTACTACAACGTTCCCATATTGAAAACAGAGGATCATCAGTAAAAGGAGAAGGAATGGAGCCAGTGAGAAAGCTATATTTATTTTTGGAGATGATGACCATAGAAAAGGATCAACACCAAGAGTGATAGTTACTACCAATAAGGACAGGAGTAACAAGGACAGAGGTTAGATTCATTAGGATGAATATAAAAAAGGGCTAGTGGGATCTTGTGCTACGTTAGAAGATGATTCTGCCATTAGAAAGGAAGAAGACAATGGGGACTGATTATTTAGGTTTAAAGTTTTCACCATGGGTACCAATAGAGCTCTTTTAGAGCTCTGAAACCATAACAAGAAAACAGAGATAAGAGAATGAAAAATATGTATTGAAGTTGTTGTTTACATGATAAAGAGTCATGTTATTTATAAGAATATTTCAAACTAACCTCATAAATATTTATCTACTCACTACTAACTCTCACCTACTTATCATTACTCTAACACAACTACTTATTATTGCTCTAATAGCTTTCAGATATACTACGAAATGAGGTGCATGGAAAGCAATAAATGAAATGAACCGAATGTAGTTGCGGACTAAAGAGATTTATGTGAGAGAGGCTAAGTATAGGAGGAATGATGTCGATGTTAAGGCGAAGCAGGATAAGAAGGATGTAGATAACAATAGTTCTTTTGCATAAGGGCTCTTTGATCATGGGAAAAATCATGTACCCAGGAAAGATTGATTGAAAAGTATGCAGAAAATAGGACCAGTAATAAAATGGATCTTTATTGTTGAACACGACTACACTAAGGATGTTGAAGCATGTAATGAACCGATGAAGATGCATTGGGACATGGCGGCAGAGATGATGACACAGGATTCACAGCAGGAGGATAACATGAGGGCAGAATAGTCATTACCATTGCGGATTTGGATGAATGGCAGCACGGGTTTTCGAAACAAAAAATGGACAATCTTATAATGCAAATGGCAATTATGGTTTGTGCAGATTCTATGGGATCTCATTAGGTAGTGATGAAGGAGTAAGTTTACTTAAACGCTACCAAGAAGAACTTGACACGGGAAGGGAAGGATCGCCGTTTTTTGTGGGGGGGGGGGTATTAAACCAATCTCCATCAGCCCAACATATTAACAACACAAAAAATATTTAATAAGTAGTTGAGAGTTAGTAGTTAGTAGATGAATATTTATGAAGTTAGTTGGTAATATCCCTATAAATAGCATGACTTTTGTATCATGTAAAACATAACTTCAATACATATTTATGATTTTCTTTAATGCTATTCTCTGCCTTTTTCTTGTTTTTGTTATGGTATCAGAGCCATTACGGCTCTGTTGATACCCAAAATATGGTTAAAACTTCTAATCCTAATAATCAGTCAACTCCTCCCTTTTTTCCTTCTTTTTCATCACACAATGGATATTTCTCAAGATCAATTCAGTCCCTATTATATACATCCTAGTGAAAATCCTACGTTTGTGCTTGTTACTCCTGTTTTAACAGGAAATAACTACCATTCTTGGAGCAGATCCTTCACCATGGCAGTTATTTCAAAAAATAAACATGATTTTCTTACTGGTACAATACCTTCTCCCATTTCTAAAGATCCTCTCTTCCCAGCCTGGGAATGTTGTAACAACCTCATTCTTTCCTGGCTTTTTCATTCGTTTTCATCGTCCATCACTCAGAGTGTGATATATCTCAATACTGCTGACTGTTTGGGTTGATCTTAAAGAACGATTTTCACAATCAGATCTCTTACGCATAGTAGAATTACAAGAAGAAGTTTACAGCCTAAAACAAGGTACACTTACGATCACTGACTTCTATACTTATCTGAAAACTCTCTCGGAAGAACTTGAAAACTCCAGACCTCTTCCTATCTGCACTTGTTCAGCTAAAATTCATCGAAACCAGGACTTCATCATTAGATTTTTGAAGGACCTGGATGAACAGTATGCAGTCGTTCGTTCACAGTTACTTCTCATGGACCCTCTGCCTCCTATGACAAGAGTTTTTGCTATGGTAATTCAACAAGAGCGGCAGATCCAAATCGAATCTAGTATCCTGGATGAGTAGCGGATTATCACCGCTACATTGGACACCTGACGCGCCTCCTATGGCCGCGGGTGAGGCTCTGGTTCCGCCAGCATCGGACATAGTGCTCCTTCTTCCAAGCTTTGCATGTTATGTGGAAAAGGAGGTCACACCGTGGATATTTGTTATGGAAAGAACTGTCATCCCCAGGTCATCCGTGATTCCTAGGACGGCCGTGCATCTCCAGAGAAAGGGCTCCCTCTTCTGTGCATAGCACCGTTGCCTCCTTCCAGCCCTGTCTGTCCTAGCCACCGAATGCCCTAATTCAGAGAAACGGGCTTGACTCCCTCCCAATACAATACTCTCTTGGCTTTCTTGAAATGGGCTGAGGCTAATGCTTCATAAAACAAGGATGAGAAGGGCTTCACTTCCTCTCAAACTAGGTTGCTTCCTAGCCCATGTTTGGGTATTCATTTACTTTGTTCTTCCTATCCCTTTTTTTATTTTAAATAATATTACATCATTGATGAGCGGATATTTTATACGCTTTTGGGGGGGTAATTTCATGTAGTTTTTAGTATGTTTTAGTTAATTTTTAGTATATTTTTATTAGTTTTTAGGCAAAATTCATATTTCTGGACTTTACTATGAGTTTGTGTGTTTTTCTGTGATTTCAAGTATTTTCTGGCTGAAATTGAGGGAGTTGAGCAAAAATCTGATTCAGGCTGAAAAAGGACTGCTGATGTTGTTGGATTTTGACCTCCCTGCACTCAGAATGGATTTTTTAGAGATACAGAAGTCCAATTGGCACGCTCTCAATTAGGTTGGAAAGTAGACATTTAGGACTTTCCAGTAATATATAATAGTCCATACTTTGCTCAAAGATAAACGACGTCAACTGGCGCTTAACGCCAGTTCCATGTTACATTCTGGCATTGAACGCCAGAAACAGGTTGCAAGTTGGAGTTAAACGCCAGAAACAGGTTACAACCTGACGTTCAACTCCAGAAACAACCCAGGCACGTGAGAAGCTCAAGTCTCAGCCCCAGCACACACTAAGTAGGCCCCAGAAGTAGATTTTTGCACTATCTATCTTAGTTTACTCATTTTCTGTAAACCTAGGTTACTAGTTTAGTATTTAAACAACTTTTAGAGACTTATTTTGTACCTTATGACATTTTAGATCTGAACTTTGTACTTTTTAACGGCATGAGTCTCTAAACTCCATTATTGGGGGTGAGGAGCTCTGCAGCGTCTCGATGAATTAATGCAATTATTTCTGTTTTCTATTCAAACACGCTTGTTTCTCTCTAAGAGGTTCATTCGCACTTCAATATGATGAATGTGATGATCCGTGACACTCATCACTATTCTCAATCTATGAACGTGTGTCTGACAACCACCTCCGTTCTACCTTCGATTGAATGAGTATCTCTTGGACTCCTTAATCAGAATCTTCGTGGTATAAGCTAGAATCCATTGGCAGCATTCTTGATAATCCAGAAAGTCTAAACCTTGTCTGTGGTATTCTGAGTAGGATTCAGAGATTGAATGACTGTGACGAACTTCAAACTCACAAGGGTTGGGCGTAGTGACAGACGCAAAAGGAACAATGGATCCTATTCCAGCATGAGTGAGAACTGACAGATGATTAGCCGTGCGGTGACAGCGCACCTGGACCATTTTCACTGAGAGGACGAATGGTAGCCATTGACAATGGTGATCCACCAACACACAGCTTGCCATAGAAGGAACCTTGCGTGCGTGAAAAAGAAGACATGGAGAAAGCAGAGATTTAGAAGACAAAACATCTCCAAAACTCCAATATATTCTCCATTACTGCATAATAAGTATTATTTAATCCATGCTCTCTTGTTCATTTGCAAGTCAACTGATAATTATAATTGATATCCTGACTAAGAGTTACAAGATAACCATAGCTTGCTTCAAGCCAACCATCTCTCTGGGATCGACCCTTACTCACATAAGGTATTACTTGGACGACCCAATGCACTTGCTGGTTAGTGGTACGAATTGTGAAAAGTGTGATTTACAATTTCGTGCACCAAGTTTTTGGTGCTATTGCCGGGGATTGTTTGAGTTTGAACAACTGACGGTGAATCTTGTTGCTTAGATTAGAAAATTTTGTCTTTTGGGTCAGAGTCTTTTATTTTCTTTTCAAAAATTTTTCAAAAATATTATTTTTCTTTATTGATTTTTAGTTTTTTTTTTATGTGAGTTTAGTGTCATATTTTAAGTTTGGTGTCAATTGCATGCTTTTCTTTGTCTTTCAATTTTCGAATTGCATGTTCTTTGTTCATCTTTGACCTTCAAGTTGTTCTTGTCTATTTTCCTTATTTGATCTTTAGTTTGTCTTGTTTAGTGTATTTTCTTGTTTTTCTTATGCTTTTTCAAACTATCAGTTTTCAAAAAAAAAATATTTATTAAAAATACCTCTTTAAAACACGTTACATTTATAGCTCAATTGGCTAGAGCGTGGGCTTGTGTTCTTAGCAATTGGGTATCTTCCTTTTAAAACTTTTTCAAAAATAATTTTTCTTTGATTAAATCTTATGCCAAACTTTAAGTTTGGTGTTCTCTTATTAATTGTTCTTTAATTATCGAAAATTTTATTGTGGTTTTCTAAAAATTTTAAGTTTGGTGTTCTATCTTTTGTTCTTGTTGTTCTTGTGAGTCTTCAAGGTGTTCTTGAGTCTTCTTTATGCTTTGATCTTAAAATTTTTAAGTTTGGTGTGCCTTGGTGTTTTTTCTCCAAAATTTTCGAAAACAAGGAGCATTGGATTTAAAAATTTTAAGTCTTGCGTCTTTTGTGTGTTTTTCTCTTTCATAATAAAATTCAAAAATAAAAAAAAACTATTTTTTCTAACTATTTTTAAACATTTTTTTCGAAACTCTTCATAAAAATTCAGATTTTAATTTCAAAATTTTTCAAATCTTATCCTTTTAAAATTTTTAAAAATCATATCTTTTTCAAAAATATCCTAACCACTTTCTCTTTTCTCACTTTTTCGAAAATTTTTAAAATATTTTTTAAATTTTATTTTTATTTTTTATTTTATTTTATTTTATTTTATTATTTCGAAAATTATTTTTTTATATAATAAAATAAATAAAATAAATCCACATCATCTTCCTTTCTCCATTATGTACCTAAGTGGAAATGAACAGTCCAGAAGGAATCTCTTTATACAAGGAGATAATGAATCTCTTTATGAACACAGCTAAGGCTGAACATCCAAGACTTTAAACAAGGAGATAATGAATCTCTTTATGATGCCTGGGAGAGATACAAAAAGATGTTAAGAAAATGCCCCTTTGAAATATTTTCAGAGTGGGTGCAGTTAAACATCTTCTATTATGGGCTTACAGAGAAAGCTCAGATGTCTTTGGACCACTCAGCTGGTGGATCTATACACATGAGAAAGACAATTGAAGAAGCTCAAGAGCTCATTAATACAGTTGCCAGAAATCAGCATCTGTACCTAAGTAGTGAACCTTCCATGAAAGAAGAGGCTAAAACAGTAACTGCTAAACTAAGTCCTGCAGAACAAGTTACTGAATTCAATCAGCAATTAGATTTTCTAACAAAACAGCTAGCCAAATTCAAGGAGATACTACAAGAGACAAGAATGGCTAATATGAATATGGAAGTGCAGCTGAAGCAAACAAAACAACAGTTATCAAAACAAATAATAGAAGAGTGCCAAGCAGTTTAATTAAGAAGTGGGAAAACATTAAATACCTCACTTCAAGGCAGCAGAAAGCCAAGAAATGAACAAACTGCTACCCAAAATCCCTCTGAGGACAGTAAGAGCCCAGAGAGGAACAACTATGGCGTTCAAACGCCAGAAAAGGGTGAAAGGCTGGCGTTAAACGCCCAACCCATGCTCAGTTCTGGCGTTCAAACGCCACAAACAGGCAAGGAAGTGGCATTAAACGCCCAAAGGAAGCTCAGTTCTAGCGTTCAAACGCCAAAAACAGGTAAGGAATTGGCATGCAACGCCAATCCAGCTTCCAACCCTGGCATTCAAACGCCAGTGAGGGATCAGACACATACAAGTGCTGATAGCAACCCCTCTAAGAAGGCTTTCCCAACCACCTCTGTAGGAAATAAACCTATAGCAACTAAGGTTGAGGAATACAAAGCCAAGATGCCTTATCCTCAGAAGCTCCGCCAAGCGGAACAGGATAAGCAATTTGCCCGCTTTGCAGACTATCTTAGGACTCTTGAAATAAAGATTCCGTTTGCAGAGGCACTTGAGCAAATACCCTCTTATGCTAAGTTCATGAAAGAGATCTTAAGTCATAAGAAGGATTGGAGAGAAACTGAAAAAGTTTACCTCACAGTAGAATGCAGTGCAGTCATTCTGAAAAGCTTACCAGAGAAGCTTAAAGATCCCGGAAGCTTTATGATACCATGCACATTAGAGGGTACTTGTACCAAGCAAGCTCTATGTGATTTTGGGGCAAGTATCAACCTAATACCTGCATCTACTATCAGAAAGCTTGGTTTGACTGAAGAAGTCAAACCAACCCAAATATGTCTCCAACTTGATGATGGCTCTATTAAATACCCATCAGGCGTGATTGAAGACATGATTGTCATGGTTGGGCCATTTGCCTTTCCCACTGACTTTGTGGTGCTGGAAATGGAGGAGCACAAGAGTGCAACTCTCATTCTAGGAAGACCTTTCCTAGCAACTAGACGAACCCTCATTGACGTCCAAAAAGGGGAATTAACCCTGAGAGTCAATGAGGACGAGTTTAAGTTGAATGTTGTCAAAGCTATGCAGCATCCAGACACACCCCAAACGACTGCATAAGCATTGATATTATTGACTCTCTGGTGAAAGAGGTCAATATGATTGAGAGTCTCGAATCAGAGCTAGAGGATATTTTTAAAGATGCTCAGCCTGATCTGGAGGAACCAGAGAGAATAATAGAACCTCTGAAAATCCCTCAGGAAGAGGAGAAACCTCCTAAACCCGAGCTCAAACCATTACCACCATCCCTGAGATATGCATTTCTGGGAGAAGGTGACACTTTTCCTATAATCATAAGCTCTACCTTAGAGCCACAGGAAGAGGAAGCATTGATTCAAGTGCTAAGGACACACAAGACAGCTCTTGGATGGTCCATCAGTGATCTTAAGGGCATTAGCCCAGTCAGATGCATGCACAAGATCCTATTGGAGGATGACGCTAAGCCAGTGGTTTAACCACAGAGGCGACTAAATCCAGCCATGAAGGATGTGGTGCAGAAGGAGGTCACTAAATTACTAGAGGCTGGGATTATTTATCCTATTTCTGATAGCCCCTGGGTAAGCCCTGTCCAAGTCGTCCCTAAGAAGGGTGGCATGACAGTGGTTCATAATGAAAAAAATGAACTGGTTCCTACAAGAATAGTTACATGGTGGCGTATGTGTATTGATTACAGAAGGCTGAATACAACTACCAGAAAGGATCATTTTCCTTTACCATTCATAGACCATATGCTAGAAAGACTAGCAGGTCATGAATACTACTGCTTCCTAGATGGATATTCAGGTTATAATCAAATTGCAGTAGATCTCCAGGATCAAGAGAAAACAGCATTCACATGTCCATCCGGAGTATTTGCATACAGAAGGATGCCATTCGGTCTATGCAATGCACTTGCAACCATTCAAAGGTGCATGCTCTCTATTTTCTTTGATATGGTGGAAAATTTTCTGGAAGTCTTCATGGATGACTTTTCAGTATTTGGAGACTCATTCAACTCCTGTCTTGACCATCTAGCACTTGTTCTAAAGAGGTGCCAAGAGACTAACCTGGTTTTAAACTGGGAGAAATGTCACTTTATGGTGACTGAAGGAATTGTCCTTGGGCACAAAATTTTAAACAAGGGAATAGAGGTGGATTAAGCTAAGATAGAGGTAATTGAAAAATTACCACCACCTACCAATGTTGAGGTAATCAGAAGCTTTCTGGGACATGCAGGATTCTATAGGAGGTTTATAAAAGATTTTTCAAAAATTGCAAAACCTCTGAGTAATCTGCTAGCTGCTGACACGCCATTTATCTTTGATAAGGAGTGTCTGCAGGCATTTGAGACTCTGAAAGCTAAGCTGCTCACAACACTAGTCATCTCTGCACCAAACTGGACATTACCATTTGAACTAATGTGTGATTCCAGTGACCATGCCATTGGTGCAGTGTTGGGACAAAGGCATGACAAGCTTCTGCACATCATTTATTATGCCAGTCGTGTTTTAAATAACGCACAGAAGAACTACACAACCACAGAAAAAGAGTTACTTGCAGTGGTTTACGCCATTGACAAGTTCAAATCTTATTTAGTAGGATCAAAAGTGATTGTGTACACTGACCATGCTGCTCTTAAATATCTACTCACAAAGCAGGATTCAAAACCCAGACTCATAAGATGGGTGTTGCTTCTACAAGAGTTTGATATAGAAATAAGAGACAGAAAAGGGACAGAGAACCATGTAGCAGATCACCTGTCCCGAATAGAACCAGTAGAAGGGGCGTCCTTCCCTCTTACTGAGATCTCTGAAAACTTTTCGAATGAGCAACTCTTTGCCATCCAGGAAGTACCATGGTTTGCAGACATTGCAAACTACAAGGCTGTGAGATTCATACCCAAAGAGTATAGTAGACAGCAATCAAAGAAATTGATCACAGATGCAAAGTACTATCTTTGGGATGAACCATATCTCTTCAAGAGATGTGCGGACGGAGTAATCCGTAGATGTGTGCCTAAAGAAGAAGCACAGAAGATCCTATGGCATTACCATGGATCACAATATGGAGGACATTTTGGAAGTGAGCGAGCAGCCACAAGAGTCCTCCAATGTGGCTTCTATTGGCCTACTCTCCATAAAGACTCCTGAGAGTTTGTACTTAATTGTGACAGTTGTCAAAGATCTGGCAATCTGCCTCACAGTTATGCCATGCCTCAACAAGGGATCTTGGAGATTGAGTTATTTGATGTATGGGGTATTGACTTCATGGGGCCTTTCCCACCATCATACTCAAACACTTATATTCTGGTGGCAGTGGATTATGTATCCAAATGGGTGGAAGCTATTGCAACACCCACTAATGATACTAAGATAGTGCTGAAATTCCTCCAAAAACATATCTTCAGCAGATTTGGTGTCCCTAGAGTACTAATCAGTGATGGGGGCGCTCATTTCTGCAATAAACAGCTTTACTCTGCTATGGTTCGATATGGAGTTAGCCACAGGGTGGCAATTCCATATTATCCACAGACAAATGGGCAAGCTGAAGTCTCTAATAGAGAACTTAAAAGAATCCTGGAACGGACTGTGATTAACCGTAGAAGGGATTGGGCAAGAAGCTTGGATGACGCTCTGTGGGCATACAAAACAGCATTCAAGACTCCTATATGGACCTTTCCATACCAGCTTGTGTATAGAAAAGCCTGTCACTTGCCAGTGGAACTGGAACATAAGGCCTACTGGGCAACTAGATTCCTAAACCTTGATGCCAAGTTAGCTAGAGAAAAACGATTGCTCCAGTTAAATGAGTTAGAGGAATTCAGACTCAATGCTTTCGAAAATACAAAAATTTACAAAGAGAAAGCAAAAAGATGGCATGATAAGAAGCTATCATCCAGAGTCTTTTGAGCCAGGACAGAAAGTTCTGCTGTTTAATTCTAGGCTCAGATTATTCCCCTGGAAATTAAAATCCCAGTAGAGAGGACCATATGTGATTACAGGTGTGTCACCATATGGATACGTAGAGTTTCAGGATAATGATTCTAACAAAAAGTTCATTGTTAATGGACAGAGAGTCAAACATTATCTTGAAAGCAATTTTGAGCAAGAATGCTCAAAACTGAGACTTGATTAAAGCTCAGTAATAGTCCAGCTAAAGACAATAAAGAAGCGGTTGCTGGGAGGTAACCTAGCCATTTTGTTAATTAATTGAATTTTACAGGTTCATACTAATTATTTTCAAGGTAAAATAGCAATTGCATGACTTCACAGAGTTACAGAAAGATTCAGAGGATAAAATAGCAAAAAGAAGCTCACTGGTGCGAAAAAGACAATAAGAGCTATTTTAGGCATTAAACGCCCAAAAGGAGCATCTACTGGGCGTTTAACGCCAGTAGAGATAGCCATCTGGGCGCTAAACGCCAGAAAGAAGCAACTTCTGGGCGTTTAACACCAGATTTGCAGCATCATGGGCGTTCAGAAAAATGCCCAGTGATAAAGGATTTTCTGGCGTTTAACGCCAGCCAGATGCTACAGCTGGGCGTTAAACTCCCAGGAGAAGCTACAAATGGGCGTTAAACGCCCAAAATATGCAGCGTTTGGGCGTTTAACGCCAGGATTGTGGGGAGGATGTAAATTCGTTTTCACTTCAAATTTTTTCCATTTTTCATGTTTCAATTCAAGATTTCTTGCATAAACATGTTACAAACTCTCATCTTTCAACTTCAATTCCAAAAATTTTTAATCCTAAACATGTTTCTTAATTTTTCTTCAAAATCTTTTCAAACCATTTTCAAAACTCAATTATCTTTTTGAATTCCTTTCAAATCTTTTTAAATCTTCTCAAAGCTTTTTTAAACTCATCATATCTTCTATCTTATCTTTTTCAAAATTTTCAAAAACCCACCCCCTTTAAATCCACGTTCGGCCTCCCTCCTCTCCTCCACAATTCAAAATTGGCTGTCCTTCTATCCCTCTCCTTTCCTCTCTTTTGCTTGAGGACAAGCAAACCTCTAAGTTTGGTGTGTTTATCCATGATCACTAAACCAATACCCACTAAGATCATGGCTCCTAAGGAAAAACAAACCACTCCAAGAGGCAAGAAAGAGAATATTCCAAAATCACTTTGGAATCAAGGGAAGTTCTTAACCAAAGAACATTCAGACCATTACTACAAAATAATGGGTCTAAGGTCAGTGATCCCGAAAGTTAAATTTGATCTAAAAGAAGACGAATATCCGGAGATCCAAGAGCAAATTCAAAACAGGAGCTGGGAAATCCTAGCTAATCCTGAAACAAAGGTGGGAAGACACATGGTTCAGGAATTCTACTCTAATCTGTGGTAAACAGACAGGCAGAGAATAGCTGGAACCGCCTTCTATGACTATCAAACTTTGGTCAGAGGGAAGATTGTTCACCTCCACCCTGACAAAATCAGGGAGATCTTTAAGCTACCTCAGCTGAAAGATGACCCAGACTCCTTTAATAGGAGAATAATGAGAACAAATAAGGGCTTGGATGAAATTCTAGAGGACATATGCCTCCCTGGAACAAAGTGGACAACCAGCACAAAGGGTGTCCCAAATCAACTCGAGAGAGAAGATCTCAAACCAGTCGTCAGAGGCTGGCTAGACTTCATTGGGCATTCTATACTGCCCACTAGCAACTGCTTTGAAGTCACCATTAAAAGCGCAGTAATGATCCATTGCATTATATTGGGAAAAGAAGTGGAAGTTCATCAGCTGATTTCTTGTGAACTTTACACAATTGCAAATAAGAACTCCAAAGATGCCAAATAGGCTTATCCAAGCTTAATCTCTATGCTATGTAAAGATGCTGGGGTAAAGATGGGAGTAACTGAGTATATCTCAGTTGAGTGACCAATCACCAAAAAGTCAATGGAAGGACAACAAGTGCAGGACAACCCCATCAAGAGGAAAGCACAGGAGTTCTTCCTGGAAATCCCTCAAATTGAATACTGGGAGCGTCTTGAACCATCTGTCACCAAGTTGCAAGAAGCTATGGAGCAACTAAAGGAAGAACAGAAAAATCAAAATAGCATGCTTTACAAACTGCTTAGGGAACAAGAAGAGCAAGGGCGTGAACTGAAGCAACTGAAGCGTCAGAAGCTATCTCTTGAAGGGCCAAGCACCCCACAGATTAAAGGAGCATCCACCTCCCAAAATAAAGGTTGTTGAGTCCTAATCTTAGCCTTAACTCTGTGATAGTTGTTCTTCTTAGGAATTTACCTTAGAAGTTATATATGAGTAGTAGTAATTAGTATATCTATTTTGATTTTATCTCCAATTAAGCTATAATTTATTTTTCTCATCATCATCAAACATAAATAAAATAGCAGATTTTTAGAATAAGGAGGCAATATTTTTTCGAGTTTTTAATAAGGGAAATTCTAATTATTTATATGTGGTGGCAATACTATTTGTCTTCTGAATGAATGTCTGAACAGTGCATATTTTTTATATTGAATTTTATGAATGTTAAAATTGTTGGCTCTTGAAAGAATGATGAACAAGAGAAATGTTATTGATGATCTGAAAAATCATGAAATTGATTCTTGAAGCAAGAAAAAGCAGTGAAAAAAAGAGAAGGAGCAGTAGAAAAAGCCAATAGCCCTTTAAACCAAAAGGCAAGGGTAAAAAGGATCCAAGGCTTTGAGCATCAATGGATAGGAGGGTCCAAGGAAATAAATCCAGGCTTAAGCGGCTAAATCAAGCTGTCCCTAACCATGTGCTTGTGGCATGCAAGTCCAAGTGAAAAGCTTGAGACTGAGTGGTTAAAGTCGTGATCCAAAGCAAAAGAGTGTGCTTAAGAACTCTGGACACCTCTAATTGGGAACTTTAGCAAAGCTAAGTCACAATCTAAAAAGGTTCACCCAGTTATGTGTCTGTGGCATTTATGTATCCGGTGGTAATACTGGAAAACAAAGTGCTTAGGGCCACGGCCAAGACTCATAAAGTAGTTGTGTTCAAGAATCAACATACTAAACTAGGAGAATCAATAATACTATCTGAATTCTGAGTTCCTATGGATGCCAATCATTCTAAATTCCAAAGGATAAAGTGAGATGCCAAAACTGTTCGAAAGCAAAAAGCTACTAGCCCCGCTCATCTAATTAGAATCTGAGCTTCACTTGAAACTCTGAGATATTATCGCTTCTTGATTTCTTTTTATCCTATTTTATTTATCTAGTTGCTTGGGGACAAGTAATAGTTTAAGTTTGGTGTTGTGATGAGCAGATATTTTATACGCTTTTTGAGGGTAATTTCATGTAGTTTTTAGTATGTTTTAGTTAGTTTTTAGTATATTTTTATTAGTTTTTAGGCAAAATTCATATTTCTGGACTTTACTATGAGTTTTTGTGTTTTTCTGTGATTTTAGATATTTTCTGGCTGAAATTGAGGGAGCTGAGCAAAAATCTGATTCAGGCTGAAAAAGGACTGCTGATGTTGTTGGATTCTGACCTCCCTGCACTCAGAATGGATTTCTTGGAGCTACAGGAGTTCAATTGGCACGATCTCAATTGGGTTGAAAAGTAGACATCTAGGGCTTTCCAGAAATATATAATAATTTATACTTTGCTCGAAGATAAACGATGTAAACTGGCGTGTAACGCCAGTTTCATGTTGCATTCTGGCGTTGAACGCCAGAAACAGGTTGCAAGTTGGAGTTAAACGCCAGAAACAGGTTACAACCTGACGTTCAACTCCAGAAACAACCCAGGCACATGAGAAGCTCAAGTCTCAGCCCCAGCACACACCAAGTGGGCCCCAGAAGTGGATTTCTGCACTATCTATCTTAGTTTACTCATTTTCTGTAAACCTAGGTTACTAGTTTAGTATTTAAACAACTTTTAGAGACTTATTTTGTACCTCATGACATTTTAGATCTGAACTTTGTACTTTTTGATGGCATGAGTCTCTAAACTCCATTGTTGGGGGTGAGGAGCTCTGCAGCGTTGATGAGCGGATAATTTATACGCTTTTTGGCATTGTTTTTAGGTAGTTTTTAGTAAGTTCAAGCTACTTTTAGGGATGTTTTCATTTGTTTTTATGTTAAATTCACATTTCTGGACTTTACTATGAGTTTGTGTATTTTTCTGTGATTTCAGGTAATTTCTGGCTGAAATTGAGGGATTTGAGCAAAACTCTGAAAAAGGCTGACAAAAGGACTGCTGATGCTGTTGGAATCTGACCTCCCTGCACTCAAAATGGATTTTCTGGAGCTACAGAACTCCAAATGGTGCGCTCTCAACGGCGTTGGAAAGTAGACATCTAGAGCTTTCCAGCAATATATAATAGTCCATACTTTATTCGGAAATTGACGACGTAACTTGGCGTTGAACGCCAAGTACATGCTGCTGTCTGGAGTTAAACGCCAGAAAAACGTCATGATCCGGAGTTGAACGCCCAAAACACGTCATAACTCAGAGTTCAACTCCAAGAGAAGCCTCAGCTCGTGGATAGATCAAGCTCAGCCCAAACATACACCAAGTGGGCCCCGAAAGTGGATTTATGCATCAATTACTTACTCATGTAAACCCTAGGAGCTAGTTTATTATAAATAGAACATTTAACTAATGTATTTGACATCTCTTGACCATTCGGCCTTTTGATCACTTTAGGGGCTGGCCATTCGGCCATGCCTGAACCTTTTACTTATGTATTTTCAACGGTGGAGTTTCTGCACACCATAGATTAAGGGTGTGGAGCTCTGCTGTACCTCAAGTATTAATGCAATTCTATTTTCTTCCATTCAATTCAACTTGTTCTTATTCCAAGATATACGTTGCACTTAACTTTGATGAATGTGATGATCCGTGACACTCATCATCATTCTCACTTATGAACGCGTGTGATTGACAACCACTTCCGTTCTACCTTAGGCCGGGCGCATATCTCTTAGATTCCCCAACAGAATCTTCGTGGTATAAGCTAGATAGATGGCGGCATTCATGAGGATCCGAAAAGTCTAACCTTGTCTGTGGTATTCCGAGTAGGATTCCGGTAATGAGTGACTGTGACGTGCTTCAGACTCGCAAGTGCTGGGCGTTAGTGACAGACGCAAAAGAATCAAGGGATTCTATTCCAGCAGGAGCGGGAACCAACCAGTGATTAGCCGTGCTGTGACAGAGCGCGTGAGCGTAGTTTTCACTGCGAGGATGGGATGTAGCCTTCGGCCAGTGTGATGCCTCCAGACGATTAGCCATGCGAGTGACAGCGCAGAGGACCATTTTCCAGAGAGGATACAAAGTAGCCATCGTCGAACGGTGAACCCCTATACACAGCTTGCCATGGAAAGGAGTAAGAAGGATTGAGTTGAAGCAGTAGGAAAGTAGGCGTTCTCGAGCCATACAGTATCTCCATTCGCCTATCTGAAATTTCCACTATTGATTTACATAAGTATTCTATCCCTTTTATTATTTCTTTTTATTATTAATTTTTGAAACCCAAAACTGTTTAATCTGCCTAACTGAGATTTACAAGGTGACCATAGCTTGCTTCATACCAACAATCTCTGTGGGATCGACCCTTACTCGCGTAAGGTTTATTACTTGGACGACCCAGTACACTTGCTGGTTAGTTGAACGGAGTTGTGAATTCAACTGGTGCCACAATAATGATTTCATACAAGTACAAAAGAATATGGATCACAATTTCGTCCACCAAGTTTTTGGCGCCGTTGCCGGGGATTGTTCGAGTATGGACAACTGACGGTTCATCTTGTTGATCAGATTAGGTAATTTTCTTTTCAAAAAGTTTTCTAAAATCTTTCAAAAATATTTTTTTTATTATTTTCGTTTTTTTTAATATAATTTTTGAAAAATTTTTTTTTTAATAAAAATCCAAAAAAATCAGAAAATCATAAAAACCAAAAATATTTTGTGTTTCTTGTTTGAGTCTTGAGTCAATTTTTGAAGTTTGGTGTCAATTGCATGCTTTAAAGATTTTTCTTGCATTTTTCAAAAATTTCATGCATTCATAGTGTTCTTCATGATCTTCAAGTTGTTCTTGGTAAGTCTTCTTGTTTGATCTTGATGATTTCTTGTTTTTTGTCTTTTCTTGTTTTTCATGTGCATCTTTGCATTCATATTTTTCATGCATTAAAGATTTCTAAGTTTGGTGTCTTGCATGTTTTCTTTCATTAAAAATTTTTCAAAAATATGTTCTTGATGTTCATCATGATCTTCAAAGTGTTCTTGGTGTTCATCTTGACATTCATAGCATTCTTGCATGCATTCATTGTTTTGATCTAAAAACTTCATGCATTGGGTATTTTTGTTGTTTTTCTCTCTCATAATTAAAAATTCAAAAATCAAAAAAATATCTTTTCCTTATTTCCCTCCAAATTTTCGAAATTTTGGGTTGACTTGGTCAAAAATTTTCAAAATTAGTTGTTTCTTACAAGTCAAGTCAAAATTTCAATTTTAAAAATCTTATCTTTTCAAAATCTTTTTCAAAATCATATTTTTTTTTTCAATTTTTTTTTATTTTAAAAAATTTCAAAAATATTTTTCAAAATTATTTTCAAAATCTTTTTCTTATCTTTATATAAAATTTTCGAAAATTAGCTAACAATTAATGTGATTGGTTCAAAAATTTGAAGTTTGTTACTTTCTTGTTAAGAAAAGGTTCAATCTTTAAGTTCTAGAATCTTATCTTGTAGTTTCTTGTTAGTGAAGTAAACAATTTCAAAATTTTTGAATTAAATCTTTTTATCTCTTATTTGATCTTTTTTAAAAATTTTATCTTTTTCAAAATTTGATTTCAAAATATCTTATCTAACTTCTTATCTTCTTATCTTTTTAAAATTTGATTTCAAATCTTTTTCAATCAACTAACTAACTTTTTGTTTGTTTCTTATCTTTTTCTAAACCACCTAACTACTTTTTCCTCTCTAATTTTCGAAAATATCTCACCCCTTTTTCAAAAATTCTTTTTAATTAACTAATTGTTTCATGTTTTAATTTTAATCTTATTTTATATTTAATTTTCGAAAATTACTAACCCATTTTTCAAAATTATTTTCGAAATTCCCTTCTCTTTTCTTATTCTATTTAATTATTTAATTACTAACACTTCTCTTCACCTCTCTTCATCCAAAAATCCGAATCTCCTTCTTCATTCTTCTACCCCTTTCTTCTTCTACTAACATAAAGGAATCTCTATACTGTGACATAGAGGATTCCTCTTTTTTTTCTTGTTTTCTTCTCTTTCATATGAGCAGGAACAAGGATAAAGGCACTCTTGTTGAAATTGATCCAAAACCTGAAAGGACTCTGAAGAGAAAATTAAGAGAAGCTAAATTACAACAATCCAGAAACAACCTTTCAGAAATTTTTGAACAAGAGAAGGAGATGGTAGCCAAAAATAATAATAATGCAAGGAGAATGCTTGGTGACTTCACAAAGCCAACGTCCAAGTTTGATGGAAGAAGCATCTCCATTCCTGCCATTGGAGCCAATAACTTTGAGCTGAAACCCCAGCTAGTTGCTTTAATGCAACAAAACTGCAAGTTTTATGGACTTCCATCTGAAGATCCCTATCAGTTCTTAACTGAGTTCTTGCAGATCTGTGAGACTGTAAAGACGAATGGAGTTGATCCTGAAGTCTACAGACTCATGCTTTTCCCTTTTGCTGTAAGAGACAGAGCTAGAATATGGTTGGATTCACAACCTAAGGATAGCCTGGACTCCTGGGATAAGCTGGTCACAGCTTTCTTGGATAAATTCTTTCCTCCTCAAAAGTTGAGCAAGCTGAGAGTGGATGTTCAAACCTTCAAACAAAAAGATGGTGAATCCCTCTATGAAGCTTGGGAAAGATACAAGCAGCTGACCAAAAGATGTCCATCTGACATGTTTTCAGAATGGACCATATTAGATATATTCTATTATGGCCTCTCTGAATTTTCGAAAATGTCATTGGACCATTCTGCAGGTGGATCTATTCACCTAAAGAAAACACCTGAAGAGGCTCAAGAACTCATTGACATGGTTGCAAACAACCAGTTTATGTACACCTCTGAGAGGAATTCCGTGAATAATGGGATACCTCAGAAGAAAGGAGTTCTTGAAATTGATGCTCTGAATGCCATATTGGCTCAGAACAAAGTGTTGACTCAACTGGTCAACATGATCTCTCAAAATCTGAATGGATGGCAACATGCATCCAACAGTACTAGAGAGGCAGCTTCTGAAGAAGCTTATGATCCTGAGAACCCTGCCATGGCAGAGGTTAATTACATGGGTGAACCTTATGGAAACACCTATAACTCATCATGGAGAAATCATCCAAATTTCTCATGGAAGGATCAACAAAAACCTCAACAAGGTTTTAATAATGGTGGACGCAATAGGCTGAGCAATAGTAAGCCATATCCATCATCTTCTTAGCAACAGACAGAGAATTCTGAACAAAACACTTCTAATTTAGCTAATATAGTCTCTGATCTGTCAAAGGCCACTTTCAGTTTCATGAATGAAACAAGATCCTCCATTAGAAATTTGGAGGCACAAGTGGGCCAGCTGAGTAAGAAAGTCATTGAAACTCCTCCCAGTATTCTCCCAAGTAATACAGAAGAGAATCCAAAAGGAGAGTGCAAGGCCATTGAGATACTCAACATGGCCGAATGCACAAGGGAGGAGGAGGACGAAAATCCTAGTAAGGAAGACCTCCTGGGATGTCCCTCAAGCAAGAAGGAGTTTCCTATTAAGGATCCAAAGGAATCTGAGGCTCATATAGAGACCATAGAGATTCCATTAAATCTCCTTCTGCCATTCATGAGCTCTGAAGACTATTCTTCCTCTGAAGAGGATGAAGATGTGACTGGAGAGCAAGTTGCTCAATACTTAGGAGCTATCACGAAGCTGAATGCCAAGTTGTTTGGTAATGAAACTTGGGAAAGTGAACCTCCCTTGCTCATTAGTGAACTGGATTCTTGGATTCAGAAAACTCTACCTCAAAAGAAACAAGATCCTGGCAAGTTCTTAATACCTTGCACCATAGGCACCATGAACTTTGCAAAAGCTCTGTGTGATCTGGGGTCAGGGATAAATCTTATGCCACTCTCTGTAATGGAGAAGCTGGGGATCATTGAGGTACAGCCTGCCTTGTTCTCATTACAATTGGCAGACAAGTCATTGAGACAAGCTTATGGAATAGTAGAGGACGTGTTAGTAAAGGTTGAAGGCCTTTACATCCCTGCTGATTTCATAATCTTAGATACTAGGAAGGAAGAGGATGAATGCATCATCCTTGGAAGACCTTTCCTAGCCACAACAGAAGCTGTGATAGATGTCAACAGAGGTGAATTAGTCTTTCAATTGAATGGGGACTACCTTGTGTTTAAGGCACATGGCCATCCCTCTGTGACAAAAGAGAGTAAGCATGAAGAGCTTCTCTCAGTTCAGAGTCAAGAAGAGCCCACACAGTCAAACTCTAAGTTTGGTGTTGTGAGGCCACAACCAAACTCTAAGTTTGGTGTTAAGATCCCATATCCAAACTCTAAGTTGGTGTTGGGACTATACAACATTGACTTGATCACCTTGTGGCTCCATGAGAGCCACTGTCAAGCTATTGACATTAAAGAAGCGCTTGTTGGGAGGCAACCCAATTTTATTTATCTAATTTCTATTTTATACTATGTTATTGTTATTTTGTGTTTTATTAGGTACATGATCATGAGGAGTCACGAAAAAATCATAAAAATTAAAAACAGAATCAAAAATAGCAGAAGAAAAAATTTTCACCCTGGAGGACGCACAGGCTGGCGTTCAACGCCAGTAAGGTGCATCTGGCTGGCGTTCAACGCCAGAACAAAGCACCATTCTGGCGCTGAACGCCAGAAACAAGCAACATCCTGGCGTTGAACGCCAGGAATGTGCCCAGAGAGGAAAAACTGGCGTTGAACGCCAGTAACAAGCATGAAACTGGCGTTCAACGCCAGAAACATGCTTTACATGGGCGTTGAACGCCCAGAACGTGCACCAATGGGCGTTTAAATGCCAGAATGGTGCGCCAAGGCATTTTACATGCCTATTTGGTGCAAGGATGGAATTCCTTGACACCTCAGGACCTGTGGACCCCACAGGATCACCTCAGGATCTGTGGACCCCACAGGATCCCCACCTACCATATTCCCACCTTACCTTTTAATCCTAATCACACTCTCCTATTCCCCATGTCACACTTCCCAACAACTTTCACCAATCACCTCAATTCCTCTTCCCAATTACCCCCTTCACCACTCACATCCTTTCACTCTTCCCCACACACCCCACCTACCTTCAAAAATTCAAAAACAATTTTCCCACCCATTCCCACCCAAAATGGCCGAACATGACCTCCCCCCTCTCCCTATAAATACCCTTCCATTCCACTTCATTTTCACACAACACAAACCCCTCTTCTCCCACTTAGCCGAACCTACTCCTCTCCCTCTCCTCCATATTTTCTTCTTCTTCTTCTTCTCTTCTTTCTTTTTTGCTCGAGGGCGAGCAATATTTTAAGTTTGGTGTGGTAAAAGCATAAGCTTTTTTTTGTTTTTCCATTACCAATGGCACCTAAGGCCGGAGTATCCTCTAGAAAAGGAAAAGGGAAGACAAAAGCTTCCACCTCCGAGTCATGGGAGATGGAAATATTCATCTCCAAGAGCCATCAAGACCACTTCTATGATGTTATGGCAAAGAAGAAGGTGATCCCTGAGGTCCCTTTCAAGCTCAAAAAGAATGAGTATCCGGAGATCCGACATGAAATCCAAAGAAGAGGTTGGGAAGTCCTAGCCAACCCCATGCAACAAGTCGGAATCTTAATGGTTCAAGAGTTCTATGCCAATGCATGGATCACTAGGAACCATGATCAAAGTATGAACCCGAATCCAAAGAATTATCTCACAATGGTTCGGGGGAAATACTTAGATTTTAGCCCGGAAAATGTGAGGTTGGCGTTTCACTTGCCCATGATGCAAGGAGATGAACGCCCCTACACTAGAAGGGTCAACTTTAATCAAAGGTTGGACCAAGTCCTTATGGACATATGTGTGGAAGGAGCTCAGTGGAAGAGAGACTCCAAAGGCAAGCCAGTCCAACTAAGAAGACTGGACCTCAAGCCTGTGGCTAGAGGATGGTTGGAGTTCATTCAACGCTCCATCATTCCCACAAGCAACCGATCTAAAGTTACTGTGGATCGGGCCATCATGATTCATGGCATCATGATTGGAGAGGAAGTAGAAGTTCATGAGGTCATCTCCAATGAAATCTACAAAATAGCCGACAAGCCCTCACCTATGGCACGGCTAGCTTTTCCTCACCTTATTTGCCATCTATGTTACTCAGCTGGAGTTATCATAGAAGGAGACATCCTCATTGAAGAGGATAAGCCCATCACCAAGAAGAGGATAGAGCAAGCAAGAGAAGCCCTTCACGGTTCTCAAGAGATGCATGAGGAAGCTCATCATCAAGAAATCCCTGAGATGCCTCAAGGGATGCACTTTCCTCCCAACAACTATTGGGAGC
This sequence comes from Arachis stenosperma, assembly GCF_014773155.1. Classification (NCBI taxonomy): domain Eukaryota; kingdom Viridiplantae; phylum Streptophyta; class Magnoliopsida; order Fabales; family Fabaceae; genus Arachis; species Arachis stenosperma. Next base: position 13,509,035 of record NC_080377.1, read on the forward strand.
AACTCAACACCTCCTTAGAAGATTTAAGCCACAATGTGGAACAATTAAGGGTGGAACATCATGAGCACTCCATCATTCTCCAAGAAATAAGGGAAGATCAAAGAGCAATGAGGGAGGAGCAACAAAGGCAAGGAAGGGACATAGAAGAGCTTAAGAACATCATTGGTCCCTCAAGAAGAAGACGCCACTAAGGTGGACTCATTCCTTGTTCTTATTTCTTTCTGCTTTTCGGTTTTTAATATTGTGTTTATCTATGTTTTGTGTCTTTATTTCATGATCATTAGTATGTAACCATGCCTTAAAGCTATGAATAAAATCCATTAATCCTTCACCTCTCTTAAATGAAAAATGTTTTAATTCAAAAGAACAAGAAGTACATGAATTTCAAATTTATCCTTGAATTTAATTTAATTATATTGATATGGTGACAACACTTTTTGTTTTCTGAATGAATGCTTGAACAGTGCATATATCTTTTGATCTTGTTGTTTATGAATGTTAAAATTGTTGGCTCTTGAAAGAATGATGAACAAAGAGAAATGTTATTGATGATCTGAAAAATCATGAAATTGATTCTTGAAGCAAGAAAAAGCAGTGAAAAAGAAAGCTTGCGAAAAAAAAAAGAAGGAGCAGTAGAAAAAGCCAATAGCCCTTAAAACCAAAAGGCAAGGGTAAAAAAGGATCCAAGGCTTTGAGCATCAATGGATAGGAGGGCCCAAGGAAATAAAATCCAGGCCTAAGCGGCTAAACCAAGCTGTCCCTAACCATGTGCTTGTGTCATGAAGGTCCAAGTGAAAAGCTTGAGACTGAGTGGTTAAAGTCGTGATCCAAAGCAAAAGAGTGTGCTTAAGAGCTCTGGACACCACTAACTGGGGACTCTAGCAAAGCTGAGTCACAATCTGAAAAGGTTCACCCAGTTATGTGTCTGTGGCATTTATGTATCCGGTGGTAATACTGGAAAACAAAGTGCTTAGGGCCACGGCCAAGACTCATAAGTAGCTGTGTTCAAGAATCAACATACTTAACTAGGAAAGTCAATAACACTATCCAAAATTCTAAGTTCCTAAAGAAGCCAATCATTCAGAACTTCAAAGGAAAAAGTGAGATGCCAAAACTGTTCAGAAGCAAAAAGCTACAAGTCTCGCTCATCTAATTATAATTAATATTCATTGATATTCTGAATTTATAGTATATTCTCTTCTTTTTATCCTATTTAATTTTCAGTTGCTTGGGGACAAGCAACAATTTAAGTTTGGTGTTGTGATGAGCGGATAATTTATACACTTTTTGGCATTGTTTTTAGGTAGTTTTTAGTAAGTTCAAGCTACTTTTAGGGATGTTTTCATTTGTTTTTATGTTAAATTCACATTTCTGGACTTTACTATGAGTTTGTTTTTTTTTCTGTGATTTCAGGTAATTTCTGGCTGAAATTGAGGGATTTGAGCAAAACTCTGAAAAAGGCTGACAAAAGGACTGCTGATGCTGTTGGAATCTGACCTCCCTGCACTCAAAATGGATTTTCTGGAGCTACAGAACTCCAAATGGCGCACTCTCAACGGCGTTGGAAAGTAGACATCCAGAGCTTTCCAGCAATATATAATAGTCCATACTTTATTCGGAAATTGACGACGTAACTTGGCGTTGAACGCCAAGTACATGCTGCTGTCTGGAGTTAAACGCCAGAAAAACGTCATGATCCGGAGTTGAACGCCCAAAACACGTCATAACTCAGAGTTCAACTCCAAGAGAAGCCTCAGCTCGTGGATAGATCAAGCTCAGCCCAAACATACACCAAGTGGGCCCCGGAAGTGGATTTATGCATCAATTACTTACTCATGTAAACCCTAGGAGCTAGTTTATTATAAATAGAACATTTAACTAATGTATTTGACATCTCTTGACCATTCGGCCTTTTGATCACTTTGGGGGCTGGCCATTTGGCCATGCCTGAACCTTTTACTTATGTATTTTCAACGGTGGAGTTTCTGCACACCATAGATTAAGGGTGTGGAGCTCTACTGTACCTCAAGTATTAATGCAATTCTATTTTCTTCCATTCAATTCAACTTGTTCTTATTCCAAGATATACGTTGCACTTAACTTTGATGAATGTGATGATCCGTGACACTCATCATCATTCTCACTTATGAACGCGCATGATTGACAACCACTTCCGTTCTACCTTAGGCCGGGCGCATATCTCTTAGATTTCCCAACAAAATCTTCGTGGTATAAGCTAGATAGATGGCGGCATTCATGAGGATCCGGAAAGTCTAACCTTGTCTGTGGTATTCCGAGTAGGATCCTGGGAATCCGGAAAGTCTAACCTTGTCTGTGGTAATCCGAGTAGGATTCCGGTAATGAGTGACTGTGACGTGCTTCAGACTCGCAAGTGCTGGGCGTTAGTGACAGACGCAAAAGAATCAAGGGATTCTATTCCAGCAGGAGCGGGAACCAACCAGTGATTAGCCGTGCTGTGACAGAGCGCGTGAGCGTAGTTTTCACTGCGAGGATGGGATGTAGCCTTCGGCCAGTGTGATGCCTCCAGACGATTAGCCATGCGAGTGACAGCGCAGAGGACCATTTTCCAGAGAGGATACAAAGTAGCCATCGTCGAACGGTGAACCCCTATACACAGCTTGCCATGGAAAGGAGTAAGAAGGATTGAGTTGAAGCAGTAGGAAAGCAGGCGTTCTCGAGCATACAGTATCTCCATTCGCCTATCTGAAATTCCCACTATTGATTTACATAAGTATTCTATCCCTTTTATTATTTCTTTTTATTATTAATTTTCGAAACCCAAAACTGTTTAATCTGCCTAACTGAGATTTACAAGGTGACCATAGCTTGCTTCATACCAACAATCTCTGTGGGATCGACCCTTACTCGCGTAAGGTTTATTACTTGGACGACCCAGTACACTTACTGGTTAGTTGAACGGAGTTGTGAATTCAACTGGTGCCACAATAATGATTTCATACAAGTACAAAAGAATATGGATCACAATTTTGTCCACCAAGCGTCTCGATGAATTAATGCAATTATTTCTGTTTTCTATTCAAACACGCTTGTTTCTCTCTAAGATGTTCATTCACACTTTAATATGATGAATGTGATGATCCGTGACACTCATCACTATTCTCAATCTATGAATGCATACCTGACAACCACATCCGTTCTACCTTCGATTGAATGAGTATCTCTTGGACTCCTTAATCAGAATCTTCGTGGTATAAGCTAGAATCCATTGGCAACATCTTGAGAATCCGGAAAGTCTAAACCTTGTCTGTGGTATTCCGAGTAGGATTCAGGGATTGAATGACTGTAACGAGCTTCAAACTCACAAGGGTTGGGCGTAGTGACAGACGCAAAAGGATCAATGGTTCCTATTCCAGCATGAGTGAGAACCGACAGATGATTAGCCGTGCGGTGACAGTGCACATGGACCATTTTCACTGAGAGAACGGATGGTAGCCATTGACAACGGTGATCCACCAACACACATCTTGCCATAGAAGGAACCTTGCGTGCGTGAAAAAGAAGACAGGGAGAAAGCAGAGATTCAGAAGACAAAACATCTCCAAAACTCCAACATATTCTCCATTACTGCATAATAAGTATTATTTAATCCATGCTCTCTTGTTCATTTGCAAGTCAACTGATAATTATAATTGATATCCTGACTAAGAGTTACAAGATAACCATAGCTTACTTCAAGCCAACAATCTCTGTGGGATCGACCCTTATTCACATAAGGTATTACTTGGACGACCCAATGCACTTGCTGGTTAGTGGTACGAATTGTGAAAATTGTGATTTACAATTTCGTGCACCAATCATCTTCTAATTTTTCTAGTACTTGGATAATTGATTCTGGTGCTACAGATCATATAACTTTAAATCTTTCGTATTTTGTTTCTTACACAAAAATTAAATCTATTATTGTTCATATGCCAAATGGTTCACAAGTCATTGTACAATATAAAGTTGTTGTTAATTTTCAACATCTTTATTTTTGAATGATGTCTTGTATTTGCCAATATTTCAGTTTAATTTAATTTCTATTTCAAAAATTACCTCTATGCTTCATTGTGATCTTACTTTTTCTCAATATTCATGTCTTCTAAGGAATCGAACACATTGAGGACGATTGGTTTGGGTAAATTAAGAGAAGGATTGTACATCCTTGAAAAAGTCTTTGACACCAGCAATAACACCACCATACCATTACATTTAATAAATTCCACACAACATCTTCTAAGTTATGACATTTCCGTTTAGGACATCTTTCTGACAAAGATTCAATTTCTTATACAGACAATATCCTTTTATTTCATCTCATCAAAATAAAATTTGCGATGTATGTCACTTTTTTAAGCAAAAAAAAACTTTCTTTTTCAACAAGTTTGAGTCATGCAAATGCTAATTTTGAATTATTACACTTTGATATTTGGGGCCCATTTAGAACTACTTCTATTCATTATCATAAATATTTTTTAACCATTGTAGATTATTTTAGCCAATTCATTTGGGTTGTTTTATTAAAGTCTAAAAGTGAGGTTTCACAACACATTAAAAATTTTATTGCTTTAGTAGAAACTCAATTTAATTCAAAAGTTAAAATTGTTCGTTCTGATAATGGTCCTGAATTTTTACTTACTGAATTTTATTCATCAACGAAGTTATGTTAAAACACCTCAACAAAATGGTAGAGTAGAAAGAAAGCATCAACATATTTTAAATATTGCAAGAACTCTCATGTTTCAATCCAATTTACCTCTTAATTTTTGGTTTTATGCTATTAATCATGCGGTTTATTTAATAAATCAGGTTCCATCATTCATTTTAAAATTTAAAACCCCTTTTGAAATTTTATATAATAAATCACCTAATTACAATGATTTAAAAGTTTTTGAATGCTTATGTTTTGTTTCTACTCTTACCAACATTCATTCAAAATTTGATCCATAAGCATACAAAGCAATTTTTATTAGTTACCCAAATTATTTAAAAGGATATATTGTCTATTCTTTACAAGATAACAAGATTTTGGTATCCGAAAATGTTCTTTTTTATGAATTAACTTTTTCTTTAGTCATCAAAAGCCCAAAACCTCTTTAGCCTACTACACCTATTCTTGACCCAAATTCTCACTCCTTACCTACTGGAAAACACACGCACCAACCCATTCCCATTGATCCCCCTACCCAATATGCTACTTCCCATCATCTTCACCCTAATACCATTTTTCCAGAAAACCCTACTTCAATTCCTTCTTCATCAACGTGTTCAACTCCTTCTCCCTCTCTTCCCGCTTCTTTCCCATCCTGTCATATTGACCCTCACACCACAACAACCCACTCATATACATCTTCTCCACCTACTCCCAACTCCTTTATACCAACCCCTCCTGACCAAGGATCCTTCCCTTCCTCCACTGATTTGACTGTTTCCTCTCATTCGCCTCCAATGCCACCTCGCTAGAGCCAACGACGACCAAGCCGCCTACTTATCTTTCCGATTACTTGTGCAACACTTTTCTTACTCCCCAAACTTCTTCATCCTCAATGTCAAGATATCCAATTTCTTTTGTTTTCTCCCTCTCCTCTCTGTCTCCTTCTCACAGATCATATATCTCATCCTTGCATTCTGAGCATAAACCAAAGACATTTCGGGAAGCCAATGGAGTTTCTCATTGGCGTCTAGCCATGCAAAAAGAACTTGTTACATTCGAATCAAATCGGACCTGGCTCATTGTAGATTGTCCTCAGCAAGTAAAACCAATTGGTTGTCGTTGGGTATACAAAATCAAACGCGGATCAGATAGAACAATCGAGTGTTACAAAGCCCGTTTAGTTGCCAAGGGTTTCACCCAGACAAAGGGCGTGGAATTTTTAGAAACATTTTCCCTGGTTGTCAAACCAGCAACTATCCGGATCGTTCTCACTCTAGCTTCCATTCGACGATGGCCTATACAGTAGCTAGACGTGAACAATACCTTTTTATATGGTGATTTGTCTAAAGTTGTATATATAAAACTTCCTCCTGGTCTCTCTGGTTGGTCCAATCAATGCTGTCGGCTTCTCAAGTCTCTATATGGTCTACGGCAATCAAGCCGAATGTGGTATGAGAAGCTTTCTATTCTAATTATTTCTTGTGGGTATCAACAAACCATTTTTTATTATAGCTTGTTTATTAAAGTTAAAGGCAGCGAAGTTTGTATCTTGTTGATTTATGTGAATGATATTGTACTTACTAGTAATTAAGTTTCTGAAATGGCAGCAATCAAAAAAATTTTGAATGAGCATTTCAAAATTAAGAATTTGGGAACTTTAAAGCATTTTTTGGGTATTGAAGTTGCTCATTCCAATTCAGGAATTTCCTTATCCCAACATAAATAGTGTTTAGACTTGTTATCTGATTGTGGTCTTTTGGGAGCCAAGCCTGCTGGGGTTCTGTTCATACCCTGGGTCAAGCTGTCCGACCCGGGATGTTCGACAGACAAAGCAACTGACCTCTTCAGGACAGGACAACCCGACCTCTCCTCAAAGAGCTCGGCCGAGTCACAGGAAAGCCCAAATGAAGGGCCCAAATAGAGGAACGCGCCCCAAATCTAAGGGCAGCCCAAGCCCATAGAGATAAAGGCGGTTCCCTTAAAGATGACCTCACTTCAAGATAAGATAAAGATAAGATAAGATAACTAACTTATCTTATCCGCAGGAGGCCACATCTCACCATTATAAATACACTGGAGCACCCAGGTATAACTCATACTCTGATTCTACTCAATACCTGCTTAATACCCTTGCTAACTTAAGCATCGGAGTCTCTTGCAGGTACCCCCACCCTCCGGGGACGAAGGATCAGCACCATCACCAAGTCCAACAAGTCGGACACACCAGCTCCGGCCGATACCCACCTGCCGGACACGTCGGTTCCGACCAACACAGACGATCGCATCCAAGATTGACCTACAGTTTCAGGTAACCCTCGGAACATTGGCGCCGTTGCCGGGGATCCTGGAAGTCATCCCATTAACATGGCGGATGACCATGACAACGACCACGATTCAGGTTTGGAAGACAGAACGCCGCATAAAAACGCGGACACGATACTCAAAGATACTCCAGAAACCAATGGCGACAAAAATTCATCAAATCCAGGAGTAATAGAAGCACTTCAAAATCGATTGGAGAAACTTGAGAAAGAAGCCCAACATCGACATGAAAAAGAAGAAGATCTACGCCGGGAGATAAGGCGGCGCAGAGAACTAGAAGATAAGCTTGTAAAACTCGAAGCCAATCTTAAAACTAAAGCTACTCGATCCTCCGCAGAAGATAGCTCTCAGAAAGATCAAGATCCATTCACCAGAGAAATTATGAAAACCAAAATTCCAAAAGATTTCAAGCTTCCGGATATGACTCTATATGACGGCACCTCGGACCCCAACCATCATCTCAGCAACTTCAGAAGTAGAATGTACCTCACTGATGCCTCAGATGCAATTCGCTGCAAAGCCTTTCCAACAACTCTAACCAAGACAGCCATCAAATGGTTCGACAACCTACCTCCAAAATCCATCTCGAGTTTCGACGACCTGGCCAAGAAGTTCCTGGCCTGATTCTCCATACAAAAGGACAAAGCCAAACACGCACCTAGCCTACTAGGGATCAAGCAAGGAGATCGAGAGAGCCTTCGCAACTACATGGAAAGATTCAACAAAACATGCATGGACATACAAAGTCTTCCAACAGAAGCCGCCATTATGGGCCTCATAAATGGCCTACGAGAAGGACCATTTAGCCAATCCATATCAAAGAGATACCCGACATCCTTAGACGAAGTACAAGAACGGGCACAGAAATACATCAATATGGAGGAAAATTCTTGACTTGGCGAAGCCTCAAGGTTCGGTTCTGCCTACCGAGATAAAGAATCCAAGAAAAAGGAGGATCGCTCCGGAGAGAAAATCAAAAAATATCATAACTATACTCCTCTTAGGGTATCCTTGGTAGATGTTTACAAAGAAGTCTGCCATACAGAGAAAATCCCTCCAGCTCGGCCACTTAAAGGCAAAAGAGGAGGAGGAAATCGGAATGAATACTGTGAGTATCACGGACTTCGAGGGCATTCCAGCAACGAATGCTTCGACTTGAAAAATGTCATAGAAAAACTAGTAAGAGAAGGAAAGCTAGATCGGTTTTTGGCCAATCGGGATGACGAACCAAGAAAAAGAAGAAGGGATGAGGATGTTGGACGATCTGAACGATCACCTCGCACACCGGAAAGACACGTTCACGTAATACACGGCGGATTTGCTGGAGAAGGAATCTCCAAATCATCCTGAAAGTGACACCTCAAAGAAGTATACCACGTCGAAGGAAAAAAAGAAGCCCCAGACATCCCAGCAATTACGTTTACCAAGGAAGACGCATACGGAATCATCTCGGGACACGACGACCCCATGGTCATTACGATCATACTGGCAAACGCCAACCTTCACTGTACATTAATTGACCAGGGAAGCTCTACCGACATCTTATTCAAAAGTGCCTTCGACAAACTCGGTCTAGAAGAAAAAGAGCTAAGAGCATACCCGAACAGCCTGTTCGGACTAGGAGATGCCCCAGTTCAACCGTTGGGATATGTATCACTGCATACAACCTTCGGAAAGGGAAACCAATCCAGAACACTCAAGATAGACTACATCGTGGTCGACGTAAGCTCAGCCTACAATGCCTTAATAGGTCGAACAACGTTAAATCAACTCGGCACAATAGTTTCAACCCCACATCTATGTATGAAATTCCCAACTGCAGAAGGGATAGCTACAATAAAGGCAGATCAAAAGATGGCACGTCACTGTTATAACGAAAGCCTAAACCTCCGAGGTGAAGGAGGAGAGTTCCACACAATCGAGCTCGGTAGAGTCCAGAGGCGAGAAGAATTTTGACCACAACCCGAAGGAGAAGTAGAAAGAATCCAGATCGGAGACACCTCGGATAAAACAACTAATATTGGCACGATCTTGAAAGGAGATATAAAGGAATCACTAATACGGTTCCTACGAGATAATGTTGATCACTTCGCATGGAAAGCTGCCGACATGCCAGGTATTGATCCCGAACTAATGAGCCACAAATTGGCAGTCTATCCGGGATCCCGGCCGGTACAACAAAGACGAAGAAAACTTGGACCAGAACGAGCTCAGGCTGTAGAAGAACAAGTACAAGTGCTACTTGAGGCCGGCTTCATAAGGGAAGTCAAATATCCACTATGGCTAGCAAACGTCGTCTTGGTAAAAAAGTCAAATGGGAAGTGGCGAATGTGCACCGACTATACCGACCTCAACAAAGCCTGCCCAAAAGACCCCTACCCACTCCCAAGCATCGACGCTCTAGTTGATGCTTCATCAGGATATAAGTATCTCTCATTCATGGACGCATATTCAGGGTACAACCAAATCCCCATGTATCCACCAGATCAAGAAAAAACATCGTTCCTAACACCGAAGCAAACTACTGTTACATCGTGATGCCTTTTGGTCTCAAGAACGCAGGAGCTACTTATCAAAGGCTAATGAATAAAGTTTTCTCAGATCACATCGGAAAAATCATGGAAGTTTATGTAGACGATATGTTGATAAAGACACAAAGCGAAGATACATTGTTATCCGACCTGACTTAAGTGTTTTACACTATCAGGAAACACAACATGAAGAGCCCAACCTGTATCAAAGAAGTACAACAACTCAACGGGAGGTTGGCCGCTCTATCCTGATTCTTAGCAGGAGCTGCGATAAGATCTCTTCCCTTCTATGCTACTTTAAGAAAGGGAAAACAGTTCGAATGGATGACAGAATGTGAGCAAGCCTTCCTAAACTTCAAGGAGTTCTTAGGACGACCACCTATCCTATCTCGACCACAAGAAGGAGAACCGCTCATATTATATCTCGCAGTAGGAAGCCGGGCAATAGCCTCAGCACTAGTCAGAGAAGATGAACATGGGCAAAAACCCGTCTATTTCATTAGCAAAGCACTACAGGGATCCGAGCTGAACTACCAAAAAATAGAAAAGTTTGCCTACACTCTGATCCTTACATCCCAGCGGCTTCGCCCATATTTCCAAGCGCATACCATTAAAGTTCGAACCAACCAACCCATAAAAGGGATATTGTAGAAAATAGATCTAGCAGGAAGAATCCTACAATGGGCAATCGAGTTGTCCGAATTCGACCTCCAATACGAGGCGTGTACAGCAATCAAATAGCAACACCTGGCCGACTTCATCGCAGAATTTACAGACATCCCGAAAATCCCCATAGAGCGGAACATATACGCAGACGGATCCTCGAATAAAACAGGAAGCGGTGCGGGTGTGATAATTGAGAGCAACCAAGGAACTCAACTTGAGCTCTCCCTTAAATTCGAATTCCCGGCCTCAAACAACCAGGCAGAATACGAAGCACTATTAGCCGGTCTGAAGCTGGCTAGGGAGGTTGGAGCTCGGAAACTCAACATCTACAGTGACTCACAAGTCATCACCTCACAAATAACAGGAAGCTACCAAGCCAAAGATCCGACCTTGAAGAAATATTTGGATAAAACCAAAAAACACAATGCCCGAGCAAAATGCCAGAGCTGACGCCCTTTCAAAATTAGCCAGCACCAAACCAGGGGGCAACAACAGAGGCCTCATCCAGGAGGTATTACAGAACCCGTCAATAGCGGAAGAAGAAAGAATCCTAGCCATAATAGGTCGGGATCAAGGATGGATGACCCCCATAATAACCTACCTCAAAACAGAAAAACTCCCTATAGATGAAAAGGAGGCAAAGAGGCTGAAAAGCGAGGCACAGTACTACACTATCATAAACAACACGCTGTACAAAAGAGGGATATCACCTTTACTAAAATGCGTACCAACTTCCAACACAAAGGAAGTCTTGGAAGAAGTACACAGCGGCATTTGTGGAAATCATCTCGGAGCGCAAGCTCTCACCAAAAAGATAATCCGGGCGGGATTCTATTGGCCAACTCTACAAAAGGAGGCTACAGAATTTGTAAGGACATGCCCACCATGCCAGAAGCATGCCAACTTTCACATTGCCCCACCAGAAAAGCTAATCAGCGTGACCTCACCCTGGCCATTTGCGAAATGGGGACTCGACCTTCTCGGACCCTTCCCACAGGGATCGGGACAAGTAAAATTTCTCATAGTAGGAGTAGACTATTTCACAAAATGGATTGAGGCAGAACCCCTGGCCAACGCCACCGCACAAAGAAGTCGAAAAATTCCTATATAGGAACATTATTACGAGGTTCGGGGTACCATACTCCATCACCACAGACAACGGTATCCAATTTACAGAGGCAGGCTTTAGAAAATTGGTGGCCGACTTGAACATAAAACACCAGTTCACCTCCGTCGAACATCCCCAAGCCAATGGACAAGCCGAAGCGGCCAACAAAGTCATATTGGCCGGACAAAGCGGAGGCTACAAGAAGCAAAGGGAGCCTGGGCCGAGGAACTTCCACAAATCCTATGAGCGTATCGAACAACCCCCCATTCTACTACAAACAAATCACCATTCCGACTAGCATACGGAGCGGAGGCAATGATTCCAATAGAAATCAAAGAAGGATCTCCCCGAGTAGTCCACTACAATGAACGAGTAAACTCCCAACTTCAGAGAGAAGAGCTCGACTTGCTACCCGAAATCCAAGAAAGAGCTCGGATCAGGGAAGAAGCTCTAAAGCGACGAATGGCTTCCAGATATAATCAAAAGGTAGTGCCGAGAAGTTTTGTAGAGAATGATCTCATCCTAATCAGAAATGACATTGGAACAACTCGACCCGGAGAAGGAAAGCTGGCAGCAAACTGGAAAGGACCCTACCGAGTCATTGAAGTACTGGGGAAGGGCTACTACAGACTGTCCGAGCATGATGGACGAGATCTTCCTCGATCATGGCATGCCTGCAACCTAAGAAGGTACTACAGTTAGAAAAGGTAAAGGATCTCACTAAATGGATGCGCTCTTTTTCCTGAAAAGGTTTTTTAAATGAGGCACCATGTCGAGACCTAGATCATACCCGACTTAAAGGAACAAGGAAATTCCCACATGTATATATTTGCATTTTTTCTTTGAATAAAGTTTATTTAGATATTCTACAAAGATTCCAAGACGCATTAATCTGAAGTATTCATCGTCCGATTACAAAGCAACAGGTCGGCAGAAAGTGAAAAACAAATTCACTGCGCGACCATGATAAAGACAATCGTCCGATAAAGGTGAAAACGCGATTCACCCAAAAGACGATCTAAAGACGCCAACCATTTTCTACAAATCGGCAAAGATGAACACAGAATAATGTAAGAAGTTATCGAAAGCAATCCAAAAAAAAAAAAGAACCTGACGAGGTCTTACGGATAGCTAATATAATAACTTAAAAGACTGGCCGACATTCAGAAGTCGGACCAAGTCAACCCAAGTTATAAGTAAACCCTGGAAAGAGGTCTGGCCAACCCTATTAAAGAGGATTACTTTAACTTAGAAGGGCCTGACATAACAAAAGTCAGACCCAAACTAAAAAGTTATATAAGTAGTCCCTAAAAGAGATCTGATAAAGATCCAAGAAAGAGGATTACGCTATAACTTAAAGGAGACCGACATAACGAAGTCGGACTCCTGCTACTGAAAAGATATGCAAGTAACCCCTGAAAGAGATCTGATAAAGATCCAAGAAAGAGGATTACAGATATAACTCAGAAGAGACCGACCTAAATGAAGTCGGACTCCTACGAACAAAGTAATCCCTGAAAGAGACCTAACGAAGGTCCAGGAAAGAAGATTACAGAAATAAAGGGAATCAACACAAAGAAATTAGTTGGAGAAACACCAAAAATACCTACTGTTCATACCCTGGGTCAAGCTGTCCGACCCGGGATGTTTAGCGACAAGCCGACCGACCTCTTCAGGTCAGACTATCCGACCTCTTCTCAAAGAGCTTGGCCAAATGCCCGACCTCTTCTCAAAGAGCTCGGCCAACTCGCCAAAGGAGCCCAAAGCAGGCCCAAAACGAAGGAACACAGCCCAATCTAAAGGCAGCCAAAGCCCAGAAAGATAAAAGCAGTTCCCTTGAAGATAAGATGACCTCACTTAAAGATAAGATAAAGATAAGATAAGATAACTAACTTATCTTATCCACAGGAGGCCACATCTCACCATTATAAATACACTGGAGCACCCAGGTATAACTCATATTCTAATTCTACTCAATACCTGCTTAATACCCTTGCTAACTTAAGCATCGGAGTCCCTTGCAGGTACCCCCACCCTCCGGGGACGAAGGATCAGCATTGTCACCCAGTCCAACAAGTCGGACACGGCGGCTCTAACCACCATCATCAAGTTGGACACAACAGTTCTGACCCACGCAAAGAGATCTCAACAGAGATCGACCTCTAGTTTCAGGTAACCTACGGAACATTGGCGCCGTTGCCGGAGAACCTGGAAGTCATCCCACCACCATGGCGGACGACCATGACAACAACCACAACTCAGATTTGGAGGATCGAACACCACACAAGAACACGGATGCTACACTCAAGACACACCGGAAACTAATAGAAACAAAGGTTCACCAAATGCAGGGACCATAGAAACACTTCTAGATCGCTTAAAGCAGCTGGAAAAAGAAACTTAGCAACAGCGAGAAATCGGAAGGGATCTACAAAGGGAAATGCGGAGACGTCGGGAATTGGAAGAAAAGCTACAGCAATTGGAAGCCTATCTCAAATCAAAAGCTCCCCGCGCTAATCCAGAAGAAAATTCACATAAAGAGCAAGACCCCTTCACCAGAGAAATCATGAAAACCAAAATTCCGAAAGACTTCAAACTCCCAGATATGGCTCTATACGACGGCACCACGGATCCCAACCACCATCTCAGTAACTTCAGAAGCAGAATGTACCTCACTGATGCCCCAGATGCTGTTCGCTGTAAAGCCTTCCCAAAAACTCTGACAAAAACAGCTATGCGGTGGTTCGACAACTTACCACCAAAATCCATCTCAAGTTTCGACGACCTAGCTAAAAAATTCCTAGCAAGATTTTCCATTCAAAAGGATAAAGCTAAGCGCGCCCCCAGCTTATTAGGAATCAAATAAGGAGATCGGGAGAGCCTTCGCAACTACATGGAAAGGTTCAATAAAACATGCATGGACATACAAAGTTTACCCACGGAAGCCGCAATCATGGGACTCATCAACGGTCTGCGAGAGGGACCTTTCAGCCAATCTATATCGAAAAAATACCCGACTACCCTCGACGAAGTACAGGAGAGAGCTGAAAAATACATCAACATGGAAGAAAACGCTCGTTTAGGGGAATCCTCGAAATCGGGAGCCTCCTACCGTGACAGAGACAAGGAATCCAAAAGGAAAGATGACAAACAAGGGGAGAAAATTAAGAAGTACCATAACTACACTCCTCTTAGGGCATCCTTGGTTGAAATATACAAAGAAGTTTGCCACACGGAAAAAATTCCCCCAGCACGGCCATTGAAAGGCAAAAAGGGAGGAGGAAACTGAAAGGAGTATTGTGAATATCATTGGGTCCGAGAACACTCCACCAATGAATGCTTTGATTTGAAAAACATCATTGAAAAATTAGTGAGAGAAGGAAAACTAGATCGATTCCTGGCGACCCGAGATGATGAGCAAAGAAAGAGACGACGAGATGATGACGCCGAACGAATAGAACGATCACCTCGGACGCCAGAAAGACATGTCCATATGATACATGGCGGCTTCGCAGCTGGAGGAATCTCCAAATCCTTCCGTAAGAGATACCTCAAAGAAGTATACCACGTCGAAGGAGAGGAAGGAGCACTCAACATACCAGCGATAACATTCACTAAAGAAGACGCGACCGGCATCATCACAGGACACGACGATCCCATGGTAATCACCATCATATTGGCAAACACCAACCTACATCGGACGCTGATAGATCAGGGGAGCTCTGCCGACATCTTATTCAAAATAGCCTTTGATAAACTCGGCTTAGAAGAAAAAGAACTTAAAGCATATCCAAACAGCTTGTTCGGGCTAGGAGACACTCCGGTTCGACCACTAGGATACATATCACTACATACAACCTTTGGAAAGGGAGACCAATCCAGGACCCTCAAAATAGACTACATTGTAGTAGACGTAAGCTCGGCCTACAACGCTCTCATAGGTCGGACTACGCTCAATCAAGTCGGCGCAATAGTCTCAACCCCACACCTATGCATGAAATTCCCAACTCCAAAAAGGATAGCTACGATAAAAGCAGATCAGAGGATGGCGTGTCGCTGCTACAACGAGAGCCTCAACCTTAGGGGCAAAGGAGAAGAGTTCCACACAATCGAACTGGGTGGAGTTCAACGACGAGAGGAACTCCGCCCTCAACCAGAAGGTGGAATAGAAAAAATTCAGATCGGGGACACCTCGGAAAAAAACAACTAATATCGGCACAATCCTCAAAGGAGATCTAAAAGAGCTGCTAATACAATGCTTGCGTGAAAACGCCGACTTGTTTGCATGGAAAGCCGCGGACATGCCAGGCATAGACCCTCAGCTGATGTGTCACAAGTTGGCAGATTATCCCGGATCTCGACCAGTACAACAAAGATGAAGAAAGCTCGGGCCAGAACGATCCCAAGCTGTGGATGAGCAAGTGCAGGCACTATTGGAAGCTGGATTTATAAGGGAAGTCAAATACCCACTATGGCTAGCCAACGTTGTTCTGGTGAAAAAATCAAATGGAAAGTGGCGAATGTGCACCGACTACACAGATCTCAACAAAGCTTGCCCAAAAGATCCATATCCACTCCCGAGTATTGATGCCCTGGTAGATGCCTCCTCTGGATATAAATATCTCTCGTTTATGGATGCGTATTCAGGATACAACCAAATCTCCATGTACCCACCGGACCAAAAAAAGACCTCGTTCTTAACGACAAAGGCGAACTACTGCTACATCATGATGCCTTTCGGCCTTAAGAACGCTGGAGCCACATATCAAAGATTAATGAACAAAGTATTCTCGGATCACATCGGGAAAATCATGGAAGTTTATGTCGACGACATGCTAATCAAAATGAAAAACGAACAGACACTGTTGACCGACCTGGCCCAAGTGTTCGATACCATCAGGAAGCATGATATGCGACTTAATCCAGCTAAATGCACCTTTGCGGTAGAAGCAGGCAAATTCTTAGGCTTCATGCTCACACAAAGAGGAATTAAAGCAAATCCAGATAAATGCCAGGCCATACTGAACATGAAAAGCCCAACCTGCATGAAAGAGGTACAGCAACTCAACGGGAGGTTGGCCGCCCTATCCCGATTCCTAGCAGGAGCTGCAATAAGATCTCTCCCCTTCTATGCTACTTTAAGAAAAGGAAAACAGTTTGAATGGACTACAGAATGCGAACAAGCATTCCAAGACTTTAAGAAGTTCTTAGGACAGCCACCTATCCTATCCCGACCTCAAGAAGGAGAACCACTCATACTATATCTTGCAGTAGGGGATAAAGCAGTAGCATCAGCGCTGGTCCGAGAAAGCAAAAATGGGAAACAACCCATTTACTTCATTAGCAAAGCACTACAGGGATCCGAGCTGAACTATCAGAAAATAGAAAAATTTGCCTACACTCTCGTCTTAACATCTCGGCGACTTCGCCCCTACTTCCAGGCTCACACCATTAAAGTTCGAACTAATCAGCCCTTAAAAGGAATACTACAGAAAACAAATTTAGCGGGCAGAATCCTACAATGGGCAGTCGAGCTGTCAGAATTCGACCTCCAATATGAAGCTCGAACCGCCATCAAATCACAATACCTAGCCGATTTTATCGCTGAGTTCACAGATGCCCTAGAGGCCCCCATAGAGTGGAATCTGTATGTGGATGGGTCTTCAAACAAAATGGGAAGTGGCGCAGGAGTAATAATAGAAAGCAACCAGGGAACCCAGGTCGAGCTCTCCCTCAAGTTCGGATTCCCAGCCTCAAACAACCAGGCAGAATACGAAGCATTATTAGCTGGCCTGAAACTGGCTGGAGAAGTGGGAGCTCGAAAACTCAACATCTATAGTGATTCGCAAGTGGTCACATCACAGATAACAGGGAGTTACCAAGCCAAAGATCCCGTCATGAAAAGATACCTGGTTAAAACCAAGCAACAGCTCGAACAATTGGAGGAATACAAGATCTGCCACATACCTCGTGAGCAAAATGCTCGAGCTGACGCACTCTCAAAGCTAGCCAGCACCAAACCAGGAGGCAATAATAGAAGCCTCATCCAGGAAATGCTATAGAACCCATCAATCTCGGAAGCAGAAAAAGTCCTAACCATAACGGGCCAGGACCAAGGCTGGATGATTCCCATAATCGACTACCTCAAGTCAAGGGCGCTCCCCACAGGAGAAAAGGAGGCTAAAAAGCTAAAAAGAGAGGCATAGTACTACACCATCATAAACAACACCCTGTATAAAAGAGGGATCTCAGTACCATTACTAAAATGCGTACCTACTTCCCACACAAGGGAAGTATTAGAAGAGGTACACAGCGGCATGTGCGGTAATCATCTCGGAGCACGGGCTCTTGCCCAAAAGATACTCCGGGCAGGATTTTACTGGCCAACTTTACAAAAAGAATCTACAGAATTCGTAAAGACATGTCCACCATGTCAGAAACATGCCAACTTCCATATTGCCCCACCAGAAGAACTCATCAGCGTGACCGCACCTTGGCCTTTTGCGAAGTGGGGACTCGACCTTCTTAGCCCCTTTCCCCAGGGATCGGGACAAGTTAAATTCCTCATAGTAGGGGTTGATTATTTCACAAAGTGGATCGAGGCAGAACCCTTAGCCAACGCCACTGCCTAGAGAAGCCGGAAGTTCTTATACAGAAACATTGTCACAAGATTCGGGGTCCCACATTCAATAACCACAGACAATGGCATCCAATTCACAGATGCGGGCTTCAGGAAACTAGTAGCCGACCTGAATATAAAGCATCAGTTTACCTCTGTTGAACACCCTCAAGCCAACAGACAGGCCGAAGCCGCCAATAAAATCATATTGGCAGGGTTAAAACAAAGACTACAAAATGCAAAAGGAGCTTGGGCAGAGGAGCTTCCACAAGTCCTATGGGCATATCGAACGACGCCACATTCCACCACAAAGGAATCCCCATTCCGGTTAACATACGGAACGGAGGCAATGATTCCAGTAGAAATTGAGGAAGGATCGCACAGGGCAGTCCATTATAATGAGGGAGCAAACTCTCAACTTCAGAGGGAAGAACTCGACCTACTACCTGAGATCCAGGAAAGAGCTCGAATTAGGGAAGAAGCACTAAAATGTCGAATGGCTTCCAGATACAACCAAAGGGTAGTGCCAAGGAGTTTCACTGAGAACGATCTCATCTTGATCCAAAATGATATAGGAACAACTCAACCCAGAGAGGAAAAGCTGGCAGCCAATTGGAAAGGACCATACCGGGTCATAAAAGTACTCGGGAAGGGCTACTACAGAGTGTTCGAACTTGACGGACGGGAGCTGCCAAGGTCATGGCACGCCTGCAACCTAAGAAGGTATTCTACAAGATTTCAAGACGCATTATTTTGAAGTATTCATCGTCCGATTATAAAGCTACAGGTCGGCAAAAAGTGAAAAACAAATTCACTGCACGACCACGATAAAGACAAATCGTTCGATAAAGGTGAAAACGCGATTCACCCAAAGGACGAGCTCAATATGCCAACCACTTCCTACAAATCGGCAAAGATGAACACAGAATAATGTAAGAAGTTATCGAAAGCAATCTAGAAAAGAACCTAACGAGGTCTTACGGATAGCTAATATAATAACTTAATAAGGCTGGCCGACATCAAAAAATCGGGCCAAGCCAAACCAAGTTATCAGCAAATCCCTGGAAAGAGGTCTGGCCAACCCTATTAAAGAGGAATTGCTATAACTTAGAAGAGATCGACCTAACGAAGTCGGTCTCCTACAAAGATAAGTTATAAAAGTAATCCCTGAAAGAGACCTAACAAAGGTCCAAGAAAGAGGATTACAAAAATAACTTAGAAGAGATCGACCTAACGAAGTCGGTCTCCTACAAAGATAAGTTATAAAAGTAATCCCTGAAAGAGACCTAACAAAGGTCCAAGAAAGAGGATTACAAAAATAACTTAGAAGAGATCGACCTAACGAAATCGGTCTCCTACAAAGATAAGTTATAAAAGTAATCCCTGAAAGAGACCTAACAAAGGTCCAAGAAAGAGGATTACAAAAATAACTTAGAAGAGATCGACCTAACGAAGTCGGTCTCCTACAAAGATAAGTTATAAAAGTAATCCCTGAAAGAGACCTAACAGAGGTCCAAGAAAGAGGACTACAAAAATAACTCATAAAGGGATATTACGCCAAAGAAAGAATAAATGCGAAGCTTCAAAAAGCCACTATAATCAACCTCAGAAAGCGGCTTTTTGTTTTTCAAAATGAAGTTACTAGACAGGCAACTTAAAAATGTCAAACAAGAAAAATAAAGAGTTCAAAAAGCCCACACATTGGGCCATCTACACAAAAAAGTTATAAAAAGTTTCCACAAAACGCCCACAAGTCGGGCCAACTACAAATCAACAGAAGTTTTCTCGGCAGCATCGGGAGCTTTCTTGGTGGCATCAGAATCAGGAGAAGGAGGGCGATCTTGAATAGGCACAGCGTCAACAGTTCCATCATCCCGGTTCAGGATTTGGCAATCCGGATCAGCTGTAACAGGAGAAACTGAGGAGGTTGACACTTTGAGAGAAGGAACTGGAGGAGGGTCAGCATCATCATCATCTTGGTCGTCAGGGACAATCTTGCCATCCCTCACCACATTGTCCAAGCTGACAAGAGACAGGTCGGCATCAGGGGCAACAACGCGAAACTGCTCCATCAGATTCTCGGAGGCAGCAGTTACGCTACCCCCAAGATGGCCCTGAAGCTCACCATAATCAGCCCGAGCAGTCTCCAACTC
Source organism: Arachis stenosperma (assembly GCF_014773155.1). Classification (NCBI taxonomy): domain Eukaryota; kingdom Viridiplantae; phylum Streptophyta; class Magnoliopsida; order Fabales; family Fabaceae; genus Arachis; species Arachis stenosperma. Next base: position 13,529,109 of record NC_080377.1, read on the forward strand.
ACTCCGAAGGCGCATGATTTCCGTATAAGCTGAGACATAGCTGTCCTTATGCTTCAGGGCCATGTCTTCAGCCAGCCTCAAAGAAGCAGCAAGGGCGATAGAACTAGCTTTTTCACCCTCCAGCTCCTTCTCCACCTTTGCCAACTTCACCTCCAACTCCTCCTTCAGGCCCTTGATCCGATTAAACTCCGACTTGGCCTCCTCCATAAAAGACTTGGTGGCATGAATCGGAATCCCCTGAACTATCCGGAAAATAGCCGCACTCATATGAGCCATCTTCACACTATTCTTGGCCATAAAATACTGGTGCTGAAGGAGAGACACATCGTCCATAAAAAGACCACCATAGGGAGCAATTTGCTGATCAATAAATTCAACGGCATCAAAGTCGGGGGCATCCAGATTGAAGGGTTTAATGGTTTTCTGCTTTTTACTAGGAGGGGGACCAGAAGCTGCAGTAGATGATTGGGGAGGATCAACTAGGCGGACCCGAGGAACAGGAATTGCTTTCCTCGGTCCAGGGAAACTCGGTACAGGAGGCTTCAAAGGAATCTGAGAAGATCCCTCTCTGGCCACCTTGGCCGAGATGTTCAGAGCAGCAGTGGCCTTCTTCGCCTTTTTAAAGGCCTTCAAAGAATCAGTATTTTTAGATATCTCTGCAAACATAGCAACAGCCAAGAGTTACAAATGTAATGTAGAGAAAGGAAAAACAAGTATAAAAGCAAAGCCAAACAAACTACCCAGAACAGTTCGAACCAAGGAAGGATCATTCAAGAATCTCTTCATATCAAGATGAGGTGGTTTCCCCCAAAGATCCTCGAGGACAACCACAAAAGCGCGTTCAACGTCATCTAGCATCTCCCAAGTGTAGCGAGATACTCGTACATCTTTTTGCCACTCTAGGGGGAAGGAGGGCTCGTCGTTTTCATCAAGAAAAAAGGGGCAGACCCCCTCAAAAGCTCAAACTTTGAAAAAGTAGTTCTTAAAGTCCTTAAAAGACTCATCATACATAGCAAACACTTTGTGCCCCTGGGCGAACCGAAAAGAAACCCAAGAAGCTTTCTTTTTTGAGGAACCACCGGGCTTGGCTGAAACAAACAAATAAAGGAACAAAGTCTGGGAAGGAGATACATCTAGTTCATGGCAGAGAAGTTGAAAAATCTTAATAAAACCCCAGGAATTGGGGTGAAGCTGGGAAGGAGCAATATTACACGACCACAGCAGGTCGGTCTCAAAGGCGGTAAAAGGAAAAGAAACATTCAACTGACTGAAAAAGTACTCGTAAGTATAAAAGAAGGGACGCTCTCCCTCGACAGATGTCGGAAAGCAAACTCTCTCATCAGAGTCAGGGGCAACAAGCTCATAATCCTCCTCACGAGCATTGTTACCACAAATCCTATGACGCTTCCTCAGTTCAGCACAGAACTCGGCATCCACAACAGAAACACACAACAAGACAAGGGAGTCCAGCCAGTCGGACATCCCCTCGGGAACTCTGGAAGACATCTCTACGATGTTATTGCGAGAAGACATAGGGCCAACTAATCCTACAAGGAAGAAAAGAAAACGGGGTTACTAAAAACATCTCGGAGAAGGTAGAAAGCAAACTTAAATATCATACAGACGAGGCATGCAGAAAAGGAAAACCCCAAGACTCAAACCAAAAGTCTTGGGGCATCCTTTGGAGGCAGCAACAACAAAGCAAGGTCCCTGGGAAAAAACCTACACCCCAACGTTTCTCAAAAACAAGGAAACAAGGCCTAAAGCAACAAGCACTTCGTCCAGCAAGATAAAAAAACGGAAAAGTCATTAGAGCAACTATCTTTCTACAGTCTACCAGCAAAAGCACTGTCAATGTCAACAATGCCAAACAGAACAACACCAAAGATACAACCTTTTCCAGAATTAGGCAAAAAACACCATCAAAAGTACAAACAGGAAAGGCAATGACAAGCGAAAGCTCTAAAGGCATTAAGCAAAAAGCGATCATGCAGAAAATGAAAGAAGCTCCAGAACACACGGCGATAAACAGGCACGGCAAATGCAAAAAGATTCAAGTTTTTCAAACAAGCATGCAAGCAAAACCAAAACTTTATCATAAACCGAAGGTCAAAAAGTAAAAAGAAGTAAAGAAATGGAAAGTAGAAACCAAACCTGGAAAGTCCTGAAGAAAATGGAAAGCTGGGGCAGGAAAACGTCTCTCAAAGGAAGCACCAACGGAGTACCGAAACGAAACGGCGCAGAGAAAGAGTAAGGCAAAACAGAGCAAACACAGAGGAAAAGTTAAAAACGGGAGAAGAGAGAAATGCGAAGAAGTTACGAAATGCGTGAAGAAGAAAAACCGTTTCTGGGTTTTCAAAATCAAAATAAAAGGTCCTAGGAGAAACGGGGCAATTAATGTTAAATAAAGGCATTAAACCCTCGCACGTTTTCAAAGCGCCGATATAAAAACGCGTGCTTTTAGAAGAAAATGTTCTACATTCAAAAACTTCTACAAGGGGAATCGACAAAAATGCTTGAGTTCGGCCTCAAGAAGGACCGAAGTCTAGGACTCGACCTCAGAAAAGAAGACCGAGCTCAAGCAGGGGCAATGTTCATACCCTGGGTCGAGCTATCCGACCTGGGATGATTGAAGATAAAGCGACCGACCTCTTCAGGTCAGACTATCCGACCTCTTCTCAGAGAGCTCGGCCAAATCGACAAGAGAGCCCAGTAAAGGGCCCGAATGAAGGAACACGACCCATATCCTAAAACGGCCTAAGCCTACAGAGATAAGGGCGGTTCCGCTGAAGATACGCTGACCTCAACCCTAAAGATAAAGATAAGATAAGATAACTAACTTATCTTATCCAACAAAGGTCACGTCTCAACACTATAAATACACTGGAGCACCCAGGTATAACTCATATTCTGATTCTACTCAATACCTGCTTAATACCCTTGCTAACTTAAGTATCGGAGTCCCTTGCAGGTACCCCCCACCCTCCGGGGACGAAGGATCAGCATTGTCACCTAGTCCAACAAGTCGGACACGGCGGCTCCAACCACTATCATCAAGTTGGACACAACAGTTCCAACCCACGCAAAGAGATCTCAACAGAGATCGACCTCTAGTTTCAGGTAACCCACGGAACACAAGTTATAAAAGTAATCCTTGAATGAGACCTGACAAGGTCCAAGAAAGAGGATTACAAAATTAACTTAGAAGGGCCTGACATAACAAAGTCAGCCCAAAACAAAAAAGTTATACAAGTAGTCCCTGAAAGAGATCTGACAAAGATCCAAGAAAGAGGACTACAAAAAATAACTTAAAGGAGACCGACATAACCAAGTCGGACTCCTACCACTAAAAAGTTATACCAATAGTCCCTGAAAGAGATCTGACAAAGATCCAAGAAAAAGGATTACAAAAAATAACTTAAAGGAGACCGACATAACCAAGTCGGACTCCTACCACTAAAAAGTTATACCAATAGTCCCTGAAAGAGATCTGACAAAGATCCAAGAAAGAGGACTACAAAAAATAACTTAAAGGAGACCGACATAACCAAGTCGGACTCCTACCACTAAAAAGTTATCAAAGTAATCCCTGAAAGAGACCTAACAAAGGTCCAAGAAAGAGGATTACAAAAATAACTTAGAAGAGATCGACCTAACGAAGTCGGTCTCCTATAAAACAGGTTATAAAAGTAATCCCTGAAAGAGACTTGAACAAGGTCCAAGAAAGAGGATTACAGACATAACTCAGAAGAGACCGACAAGAAGAAAAGTCGGACCAACGAAAGCTACAGCTTGGACCGACAAGAAAAAGTCGGACCAAACGAAAACTACAGCTTGGACCGACAAGAAGAAGTCGGACCAACGAAATCTACAGCTTGGACTGACAAGAGAAGTCAGACTAACAAAAGCTAAAGAAGGATCGACAAAAGAAGTCGGCCCAAGCCGACCAAAAGCGACAAAGTTATAAAAAGTAAACCCAAGGGATTACTAAAAATAACTCAAGACGAAAGGCATGCACTAGAGGAGACATAGCTCTACCCCAAGAAGCCACGGCTCCGCGACAAGGCTATCAAAATTGTCCAGACTGACTAAAAAGTGTTCTATGAGAACGCTAAAAAGACGTCGGACAAGTTAGCCCCAAGGACCACCTCGACCAAACAGAAAGTGGACGAAACCAGAAGTGATCAAAAGAGGTCGGACAATAAAGTACCGACACTCTACAAAGATCCACAAAAAGGGACAAAGACATCTCGCAAACGGCCAGAGGAATGCCAGGAATGCTTCGCCGAAAAGTACAAAGTCTTGAAAAAAGACACTACTTAAAAAGTGAAAAGCACAGTCTCAAAGACGGGGCTGAAGAGTCCACTCAACAAAGTAAAAGGGGCAATACCAGACTCGCACAAGGAGAAACTACTCAAAGATCGACCAAAGTCAGGATGCTTGAGCACGACTTTCCCAAAGAGATCGAAACTCTGAAAGGACGGTCTCACGAAAAAGTCCGAACTCAAGCACGGGCATAGGATTACAGGTCGACGTCAGCTAAAGATGAGGCGCAAGTACGACTTCAAAAAAAAGAACAAGCCAAAAGGTTGGGAAACAACTTAAGGCTCAAATGTGCTTAGCCAAAAGGGATACAACTCCACTCAAAGAAGGCACAATCTCAAACAGGGCTACGAACGTCATCCGAGACTAAAAAAAGGTTCTATATAAAGAACACTAAAAAGTCATTGGACAAAAAGCCCAGATATCAAGCCGCAAGGATAACTTTGCCAAAGCAGAGGGTTGTCAACACAAACTTAAAGCAAGGCGTGATCCAAAAGGCAAGGGTAGAAAACCCACGCTACCACTCAAAAGAGGTTGGACTGTAAAGTACCAAACCTCTAGAAAATCTACAAAGATTGCAAAGCAATGAAGAAACAAGCCAGACAGATGCTTGAGCACGACTTCCAAAGAGATCGTAGCTCTGAAAAGCATGATCTCATGGAAAGATCGAACTCAAGCAGGGGCACTGTTCATACCCTGGGTCAAGCTGTCCGACCCGGGATGTTTAGCGACAAGCCGACCGACCTCTTCAGGTCAGACTATCCGACCTCTTCTCAAAGAGCTCGGCCAAATGCCCGACCTCTTCTCAAAGAGCTCGGCCAACTCGCCAAAGGAGCCCAAAGCAGGCCCAAAACGAAGGAACACAGCCCAATCTAAAGGCAGCCAAAGCCCAGAAAGACAAAAGCGGTTCCCTTGAAGATAAGATGACCTCACATAAAGATAAGATAAAGATAAGATAAGATAACTAACTTATCTTATCCACAGGAGGCCACATCTCACCATTATAAATACACTGGAGCACCCAGGTATAACTCATATTCTGATTCTACTCAATACCTGCTTAATACCCTTGCTAACTTAAGCATCGGAGTCCCTTGCAGGTACCCCTACCCTCCAGGGACGAAGGATCAGCATTGTCACCCAGTCCAACAAGTCGGACACGGCGGCTCCAACCACCATCATCAAGTTGGACACAACAGTTCCGACCCACGCAAAGAGATCTCAACAGAGATCGACCTCTAGTTTCAGGTAACCCACGGAACACCTACAAAAACGAGAAAACAAGTCGGATCCACACAAATACAGAAGGATCCAAGCTACAAACGATAAGCACGAGGCAATCCAAAAAGGTCAAAATTGCAAGGACCAACATTCTCAGAAAACAGAAGAAAATTGATATAATCTACAAAGTTTTAAAGCCTCGGAGGCCATCAAAAAAGGATAACGAGCTACTTTTGTTTTTCAAAAGGTTGCCAGACAAAACAACCAGAAAACGTCAGCAAATAAATAAAAAGTTTTAAGAGCCCACAAGCCGGGCCAACTAACATGAGAATCCAGAAAAAGATCAGCAAACATCAGGAGCATCTTTGGCAGTATCAGAACAAGGAGAAGGAGGACGAGTCTGAATAGGCATGACATCTACAGTTCCATCCTCCCAGTTCAGAACTTGGCAATCCGAATCAGGTACAACCGGGGGAGCAGAGGTAGTCGACACTTTGGCAGAGGACACAGGAGGAGGATCAGCGTCATCATCACCCTCGTCATCAGGGACAATCTTGCCATCTCTGACAACATTATCTAAACTGAAAAGGGTAAGATCGGCCTCGGGAGCAATGACCCGAACTTGTTCCTTCAAGTTCTCGTAAGCAGCAGTCACGCTGCCGACAAGATGACCTTGGAGCTTAGAATAATCCTCCCGAGCACTGTCCAACTCCCCCCTCAGACGCATCACCTCCCGATAAGTTGTAACATAACTATCTTTATGCATCAGAGCTGTGTCCTCGGCCAACCTCAAAGAAACCGCCAATGAAAGGGAACTCGCCTTCTCATTCTCTAGATCCTTCTCTAACTTTGTCACCTTTAATTCGAGCTCCTCCTTTAGCCCCTTCATCCGGTCAAACTCTTGCTTTGCCTCCTCCATAAATGCCTTGGTGGCATGAAGAGGGAGACTTTGATCAGTCCGGTGTATAGCGGCCGCCATAAACACCATCTGCACGTGATTCCGGGCCAACAATTCTAAATGATGGAGGATGGACACATCATCCATCGAAAGGGTACCATAGGGCCCAATTTTTTTATTTATGAACTCGATGGCATTGAAGTCAGGGGTATTAAGGTCGAAGGGCTCAACCATCTTTTGCTTCTTACTTGGAGGGGCAGCAGATGGAACGGCAGAAGCAGGATGAGGATCCACCAAGCGGACCCGAGGTGTCGGAATCGCTTTCTTCACTATAGGGAACTCGGCACTGATGGCTTCTCGCGCACTTGGGAGGACCCCTCCCCAGCCGCCTTGGCGGCAATATTCCTGGTAGCAGTCGCCTTCTGCGCCCTCTTAAAAGCCTTCATGGATTCGTTATTCTTCATTGCCTCTGCAAATAAAACAGAAGTCAAGCTACAAATCGAACAAGTCGGAAATACAGCTACAAGTAAAACATAAACAGATAGCAAAGAAAACACAAGATACCCAGTTCAGTTTGAAGAAGAGAAGGATTGGTTAGAAATTTCTTTGTATTAAAATGGGGAGGCTGACCCCAGCGCTCTTCCAAAACAGTCACAAAGGCCCGCTCAGCCTCATCCAACATGTCCCAAGAATACCTGGAGACCCTCACATCTTTTTGCCATTCCAGGGGAAAGGCAGGCTCATCATTTTCGTCCAAAAAAAAGGGCCGAGCTCCTTCAACAGCTCGGACCTTGAAAAAGTAGTTTTTAAAATCACGGAATGACTCGTCAAACATGGAAAAGACCTTCTTTCCTTGGGTAGAGCGAAAGGAGACCCAAGCTGCCTTCTTTTTTACCACTCCAGGCTTAGTCAAGACAAACAGATAGAAAAAGAGAGATTGGGAAGCAGGGATACCAAAACCATTGCACAACAATTGAAAAATCTTTATAAAACCCCAGGAATTAGGGTGAAGTTGAGAGGGGGCAATATTACAAGACCATAACAGGTCAGTTTCAAATTTAGTAAAAGGAAGAGTAATACCCAGCGGACCAAAGAAAAAGTCATAAACATAAAAGAAAGGGCGACCATCAACAACCCGAGTTGAAAAACAGACTCTCTCGTCAGAAGAAGGAGGTACAAGTTCATAGTTCTTCTCATCACCAGAATTGCTACAGACACTATGAAACTGCCTAAGCTGAGCACAAAACTCAGAATCAGCCAGCGAGACACACAGGAGAACCATGGAGTCCATTCAATCGGCCATACCCGCAGGAACCTGGGAAGGCATCTCTACAATGTTATTTCGGGAAGACATGAGGCCAACTAAATCCTACAAAAAAAGAAAAAGTGGATTACTTAAAACATCTCGGACATGGGTCAAAACATCTCAAACGGACGGATTAACCAAAAAGGGAAAAACCCCAAAACTCAAGAGAAGAAGTCTTGGAGCATCCCTTGGAGGCAGTAAACAAGAAGGGTCCTCAAAATCATTTCTACAATCTACATCTCGGCACTCATCAGAATAAAGTCCAGAAAAGAAAGCGAAGGAAGCAAAAAAAAAACGCAAAAAATCCACCCTTCTACAGTTTATCAGGAAAAGCATTACTCCTACAGTTTACCAACACTACTGTTACAGTTCATCAGAACACCAAAAAGACCAAAGGAAAAATAGCAAAAGCACAAGCTTTTCAAAATCAAGCAAAAATCATCATCCAAGACACAAACAGAAACAGCGGCAACATGAAAAAGAAAAAGATTCAAGCAAAACAAAAAGATTCGCACCGAAAAAGAGAAAAAACCATAGCATGCAACAAGTCAAGCACAATAAAAATAGAAAGATCCAAACTTTTTCCAAAAGGAAGATCAAAAAGAAAACCCCATCGCAAAATCAGAAAGTAAACAAGGAAACACGAAATGGGACTAACCTGGAGAATAGAAGAAAACCTCGAAGAAAGCTGAAGAGCAGAAGCAACAAAGCCACCCCCTCGAAAGTGGAAGAATGCAAAGACAGAAGGAGAAAATATGGAATCAGCCCTCTTCCGAAAAATGCAGTAGCAGAACAGACGAAGAAATTACAAACCCTGGGCGAGAAACAGAAAATGAGAAAGCCAAGGGAGGAGTTACGAAGAAGAAGTGAAGAAGAGAAACCGTTTTTTGATTGAGAGATTCAAAATAAAAGCCAAGAGAAAATGGGGCAATTAATACCAATTAATGAAGGTACTAAACCCTTTCACGTTCCCAAAGCAAAGCGCTGATATAAAAACGCAGCGCCTTTAGAGGAAAACATTCTACATTCAAAAGATTCTACAAAAAGAAGAAATCAACAAAATGCTTGAATTCGGCTTCATCATGAAAGGACCGAAGTCAAAAACTCGACCTCAACAGAAAGACCGAGCTCAAGCAGGGGCACTGTTCATACCCTGGGTCGAGCTGTCCGACACGGGATGTTCGACAGACAAAGCAACCGACCTCTTCAGGACAGGACAACCCGACCTCTCCTCAAAGAGCTCGGCCAAGTCACAGGAAAGCCCAAATGAAGGGCCCAAATAGAGGAACGCGCCCCAAATCTAAGGGCAGCCCAAGCCCATAGAGATAAAGGCGGTTCCCTTAAAGATGACCTCACTTCAAGATAAGATAAAGATAAGATAAGATAACTAACTTATCTTATCCGCAGGAGGCCACATCTCACCATTATAAATACACTGGAGCACCCATGTATAACTCATACTCTGATTCTACTCAATACCTGCTTAATGCCCTTGCTAACTTAAGCATCAGAGTCTCTTGCAGGTACCCCACACCCTCCGGGGACGAAGGATCAGCACCATCACCAAGTCCAACAAGTCGGACACACCAGCTCCGACCGATACCCACCTGCCGGACACGTCGGTTCCGACCAACATAGACGATCGCATCCAAGATTGACCTACAGTTTCAGGTAACCCTCGGAACAGGTTCCAATGGACAGTACTACTAAGCTTTCACAAGATGATAGTTCCCTGTTGCTAGGGGTGTTCAAAATCGATCCAGGACGAACTAAACCGAAAACCGAATAAACCGAAAACCAAAAAAACCAAAAAAATGTGTTTTAGAGTATTTTTATGGTTCAGTTCGATTTTCGGATCTGACCAGGAAAACCCTAACCAAACCGAACCGAACCGGTGGAGTAAAAAAACCCTAAAAAACCTACCCCACCCCCAAACCCCAATTCCCTTGAGCTCGAGTCCTGAGCAGTGAGCCCTAACCCCACGCTTCCCAAGCTCCCACCCCCAATCGAAAGCTCTCAGCCTCTCAGTCACGCTCTCCTCTCACGGTCGCGCTCTGCTCTTTGCAGTGGCGCTTTCTTCTCACGGCGGTGAACCCACGTTCCTTCCAGTCTACCACCACGTTCTTCGCGAACCCTTAGCCAACGCCACTGCCCAGAGAAGCCGGAAGTTCTTATACAGAAACATTGTCACAAGATTCGGGGTCCCACATTCAATAACCACAGACAATGGCACCCAATTCACAGATGCGGGCTTCAGGAAACTAGTAGCTGACCTGAATATAAAGCATCAGTTTACCTCTGTCGAACACCCTCAAGCCAACGGACAGGCCGAAGCCGCCAATAAAATCATATTGGCAGGGTTAAAACGAAGACTACAAAATGCAAAAGGAGCTTGGGCAGAGGAGCTTCCACAAGTCCTATGGGCATATCGAACGACGCCACATTCCACCACAAAGGAATCCCCATTCCGGTTAACATACGGAACGGAGGCAATGATTCCAGTAGAAATTGAGGAAGGATCGCACAGGGCAGTCCATTATAATGAGGGAGCAAACTCTCAACTTCAAAGGGAAGAACTCGACCTACTACCTGAGATCCAGGAAAGAGCTCGAATTAGGGAAGAAGCACTAAAACGTCGAATGGCTTCCAGATACAACCAAAGGGTAGTGCCAAGGAGTTTCACTGAGAACGATCTCATCTTGATCCGAAATGATATAGGAACAACTCAACCCGGAGAGGGAAAGCTGGCAGCCAATTGGAAAGGACCATACCGGGTCATAAAAGTACTCGGGAAGGGCTACTACAGAATGTCCGAACTTGACGGACGGGAGCTGCCAAGGTCATGGCACGCTTGCAACCTAAGAAGGTATTCTACAAGATTTCAAGACGCATTATTCTGAAGTATTCATCGTCCGATTATAAAGCTACAGGTCGGCAAAAAGTGAAAAACAAATTCACTGCACGACCACGATAAAGACAAATCGTCCGATAAAGGTGAAAACGCGATTCACCCAAAGGACGAGCTCAATATGCCAACCACTTCCTACAAATCGGCAAAGATGAACACAGAATAATGTAAGAAGTTATCAAAAGCAATCTAGAAAAGAACCTGACGAGGTCTTACGGATAGCTAATATAATAACTTAATAAGGCTGGCCGACATCAAAAAATTGGGCCAAGCCAAACCAAGTTATCGGCAAATCCCTGGAAAGAGGTCCGGCCAACCCTATTAAAGAGGAATTGCTATAACTTAGAAGAGATCGACCTAACGAAGTCGGTCTCCTACAAAGATAAGTTATAAAAGTAATCCCTGAAAGGGACCTAACAAAGGTCCAAGAAAGAGGATTACAAAAATAACTTAAAAGAGATCGACCTAACGAAGTCGGTCTCCTACAAAGATAAGTTATAAAAGTAATCCCTGAAAGAGAGCTAACAAAGGTCCAAGAAAGAGGATTACAAAAATAACTTAGAAGAGATCGACCTAACGAAGTCGGTCTTCTACAAAGATAAGTTATAAAAGTAATCCCTGAAAGAGACCTAACAAAGGTCCAAGAAAGAGGATTACAAAAATAACTTAAAAGAGATCGACCTAACGAAGTTGGTCTCCTACAAAGATAAGTTATAAAAGTAATCCCTGAAAGAGACCTAACAAAGGTCCAAGAAAGAGGATTACAAAAATAACTTAGAAGAGATCGACCTAACGAAGTCGGTCTCCTACAAAGATAAGTTATAAAAGTAATCCCTGAAAGAGACCTAACAGAGGTCCAAGAAAGAGGACTACAAAAATAACTCATAAAGGGATATTACGCCAAAGAAAGAATAAATGCGAAGCTTCAAAAAGCCACTATAATCAACCTCAGAAAGCGGCTTTTTGTTTTTCAAAATGAAGTTACTAGACAGGCAACTTAAAAATGTCAAACAAGAAAAATAAAGAGTTCAAAAAGCCCACACATTGGGCCATCTACACAAAAAAGTTATAAAAAGTTTCCACAAAACGCCCACAAGTCGGGCCAACTACAAATCAACAGAAGTTTTCTCGGCAGCATCGGGAGCTTTCTTGGTGGCATCAGAATCAGGAGAAGGAGGGCGATCTTGAATAGGCACAGCGTCAACAGTTCCATCATCCCGGTTCAGGATTTGGCAATCCGGATCAGCTGTAACAGGAGAAACTGAGGAGGTTGACACTTTGAGAGAAGGAACTGGAGGAGGGTCAGCATCATCATCATCTTGGTCGTCAGGGACAATCTTGCCATCCCTCACCACATTGTCCAAGCTGACAAGAGACAGGTCGGCATCAGGGGCAACAACGCGAAACTGCTCCATCAGATTCTCGGAGGCAGCAGTTACGCTACCCCCAAGATGGCCCTGAAGCTCACCATAATCAGCCCGAGCAGTCTCCAACTCACTCCGAAGGCGCATGATTTCCGTATAAGCTGAGACATAGCTGTCCTTATGCTTCAGGGCCATGTCTTCAGCCAGCCTCAAAGAAGCAGCAAGGGCGATAGAACTAGCTTTTTCACCCTCCAGCTCCTTCTCCACCTTTGCCAACTTCACCTCCAACTCCTCCTTCAGGCCCTTGATCCGATTAAACTCCGACTTGGCCTCCTCCATAAAAGACTTGGTGGCATGAATCGGAATCCCCTGAACTGTCCGGAAAATAGCCACACTCATATGAGCCATCTTCACACTATTCTTGGCCATAAAATACAGGTGCTGAAGGAGAGACACATCGTCCATAAAAAGACCACCATAGGGAGCAATTTGCTGATCAATAAATTCAACGGCATCAAAGTCGGGGGCATCCAGATTGAAGGGTTCAATGGTTTTCTGCTTTTTACTAGGAGGGGGACCAGAAGCTGCAGTAGATGATTGGGGAGGATCAACTAGGCAGACCCGAGGAACAGGAATTGCTTTCCTCGGTCCAGGGGAACTCGGTACAGGAGGCTTCAAAGGAATCTGAGAAGATCCCTCTCCGGCCACCTTGGCCGAGATGTTCAGAGCAGCAGTGGCCTTCTTCGCCTTTTTAAAGGCCTTCAAAGAATCAGTATTTTTAGATATCTCTGCAAACATAGCAACAGCCAAGAGTTACAAATGTAATGTAGAGAAAGGAAAAACAAGTATAAAAGCAAAGCCAAACAAAATACCCAGAACAGTTCGAACCAAGGAAGGATCATTCAAGAATCTCTTCGTATCAAGATGAGGTGGTTTCCCCCAAAGATCCTCGAGGACAACCACAAAAGCGCGTTCAACGTCATCTAGTATCTCCCAAGTGTAGCGAGATACTCGTACATCTTTTTGCCACTCTAGGGGGAAGGAGGGCTCGTCGTTTTCATCAAGAAAAAAGGGGCGGACCCCCTCAACAGCTCAAACTTTGAAAAAGTAGTTCTTAAAGTCCTTAAAAGACTCATCATACATAGCAAACACTTTGTGCCCCTGGGCGGACCGAAAAGAAACCCAAGAAGCTTTCTTTTTTGAGGAACCACCGGGCTTGGCGGAAACAAACAAATAAAGGAACAAAGTCTGGGAAGGAGATACATCTAGTTCACGGCAGAGAAGTTGAAAAATCTTAATAAAATCCCAGGAATTGGGGTGAAGCTGGGAAGGAGCAATATTACACGACCACAGCAGGTCGGTCTCAAAGGCGGTAAAAGGAAAAGAAACGTTCAACTGACTGAAAAAGTACTCGTAAGCATAAAAGAAGGGACGCTCTCCCTCGACAGAAGTCAGAAAGCAAACTCTCTCGTCAGAGTCGGGGGCAACAAGCTCATAATCCTCCTCACGAGCGTTGTTACCACAAATCCTATGACGCTTCCTCAGTTCAGCACAGAACTCGGCATCCACAACAGAAACACACAACAAGACAAGGGAGTCCAGCCAGTCGGACATCCCCTCGGGAACTCTGGAAGACATCTCTACGATGTTATTGCGAGAAGACATAGGGCCAACTAATCCTACAAGGAAGAAAAGAAAACGGGGTTACTAAAAACATCTCGGAGAAGGTAGAAAGCAAACTTAAATATCATACAGACGAGGCATGCAGAAAAGGAAAACCCCAAGACTCAAACCAAAAGTCTTGGGGCATCCTTTGGAGGCAGCAACAACAAAGCAAGGTCCCTGGGAAAAACCTACACCCCAACGTTTCTCGAAAACAAGGAAACAAGGCCTAAAGCAAAAAGCACTTCGTCCAGCAAGATAAAAAAACGGAAAAGTCATTAGAGTAACTATCTTTCTACAGTCTACTAGCAAAAGCACTGTCAATGTCAACAATGCCAAACAGAACAACACCAAAGATACAACCTTTTCCAGAATTAGGCAAAAAACACCATCAAAAGTACAAACAGGAAAGGCAATGACAAGCGAAAGCTCTAAAGGCATTAAGCAAAAAGCGATCATGCAGAAAATGAAAGAAGCTCCAGAACACACGGCGATAAACAGGCACGGCAAATGCAAAAAGATTCAAGTTTTTCAAACAAGCATGCAAGCAAAACCAAAACTTTATCATAAACCGAAGGTCAAAAAGTAAAAAGAAGTAAAGAAATGGAAAGTAGAAACCAAACCTGGAAAGTCCTGAAGAAAATGGAAAGCTGGGGCAGGAAAACGTCTCTCAAAGGAAGCACCAACGGAGTACCGAAACGAAACGGCGCAGAGAAAGAGTAAGGCAAAACAGAGCAAACACAGAGGAAAAGTTAAAAACGGGAGAAGAGAGAAATGCGAAGAAGTTACGAAATGCGTGAAGAAGAAAAACCGTTTCTGAGTTTTCAAAATCAAAATAAAAGGTCCTAGGAGAAACGGGGCAATTAATGTTAAATAAAGGCATTAAACCCTCGCACGTTTTCAAAGCGCCGATATAAAAGCGCGTGCTTTTAGAAGAAAACGTTCTACATTCAAAAACTTCTACAAGGGGAATCGACAAAAATGCTTGAGTTCGGCCTCAAGAAGGACCGAAGTCTAGGACTCGACCTCAGAAAAGAAGACCGAGCTCAAGCAGGGGCACTGTTCATACCCTGGGTCGAGCTATCCGACCTGGGATGATTGAAGATAAAGCGACCGACCTCTTCAGGTCAGACTATCCGACCTCTTCTCAGAGAGCTCGGCCAAATCGACAAGAGAGCCCAGTAAAGGGCCCGAATGAAGGAACACGACCCATATCCTAAGACGGCCTAAGCCTACAGAGATAAGGGCGGTTCCGCTGAAGATACGCTGACCTCAACCCTAAAGATAAAGATAAGATAAGATAACTAACTTATCTTATCCAACAAAGGTCACGTCTCAACACTATAAATACACTGGAGCACCCAGGTATAACTCATATTCTGATTCTACTCAATACCTGCTTAATACCCTTGCTAACTTAAGTATCGGAGTCCCTTGCAGGTACCCCGACCCTCCGGGGACGAATGATCAGCATTGTCACCCAGTCCAACAAGTCGGACACGGCGGCTCCAACCACCATCATCAAGTTGGACACAACAGTTCCAACCCACGCAAAGAGATCTCAACAGAGATCGACCTCTAGTTTCAGGTAACCCACGGAACACAAGTTATAAAAGTAATCCTTGAATGAGACCTGACAAGGTCCAAGAAAGAGGATTACAAAATTAACTTAGAAGGGCCTGACATAACAAAGTCAGCCCAAAACAAAAAAGTTATACAAGTAGTCCCTGAAAGAGATCTGACAAAGATCCAAGAAAGAGGACTACAAAAAATAACTTAAAGGAGACCGACATAACCAAGTCGGACTCCTACCACTAAAAAGTTATACCAATAGTCCCTGAAAGAGATCTGACAAAGATCCAAGAAAGAGGACTACAAAAAATAACTTAAAGGAGACTGACATAACCAAGTCGGACTCCTACCACTAAAAAGTTATCAAAGTAATCACTGAAAGAGACCTAACAAAGGTCCAAGAAAGAGGATTACAAAAATAACTTAGAAGAGATCGACCTAACGAAGTCGGTCTCCTACAAAACAAGTTATAAAAGTAATCCCTAAAAGAGACTTGAACAAGGTCCAAGAAAGAGGATTACAGACATAACCCAGAAGAGACCGACAAGAAGAAAAGTCGGACCAACGAAAGCTACAGCTTGGACCGACATGAAGAAGTCGAACCAAACGAAAACTACAGCTTGGACCGACAAGAAGTAGTCGGACCAACGAAATCTACAGCTTGGACTGACAAGAGAAGTCGGACTAACAAAAGCTAAAGAAGGATCGACAAAAGAAGTCGGCCCAAGCCGACCAAAAGCGACAAAGTTATAAAAAGTAAACCCAAGGGATTACTAAAAATAACTCAAGACGAAAGGCGTGCACTAGAGGAGACATAGCTCTACCCCAAGAAGCCACGGCTCCGCGACAAGGCTATCAAAATTGTCCAGACTGACTAAAAAGTGTTCTATGAGAACGCTAAAAAGACGTCGGACAAGTTAGCCCCAAGGACCACCTCGACCAAACAGAAAGTGGACGAAACCAGAAGTGATCAAAAGAGGTCGGACAATAAAGTACCGACACTCTACAAAGATCCACAAAAAGGGACAAAGACATCTCGCAAACGGCCAGAGGAAGGCCAGGAATGCTTCGCCAAAAAGTACGAAGTCTTGAAAATAGACACTACTTAAAAAGTGAAAAGCACGGTCTCAAAGACGGGGCTGAAGAGTCCACTCAACAAAGTAAAAGGGGCAATACCAGACTCGCACAAGGAGAAACTACTCAAAGATCGACCAAAGTCAGGATGCTTGAGCACGACTTTCCCAAAGACATCGAAACTCTGAAAGGACGGTCTCACGAAAAAGTCTGAACTCAAGCAGGGGCATAGGATTACAGGTCCACGTCAGCTAAAGATGAGGCGCAAGTACGACTTCAAAAAAAAAGAACAAGCCAAAAGGTTGGGAAACAACTTAAGGCTCAAATGTGCTTAGCCAAAAGGGATACAACTCCACTCAAAGAAGGCACAATCTCAAACAGGGCTACGAACGTCATCCGAGACTAAAAAAAGGTTCTATATAAAGAACACTAAAAAGTCATTGGACAAAAAGCCCAGATATCAAGCCGCAAGGATAACTTTGCCAAAGCAGAGGGTTGTCAACACAAACTTAAAGCAAGGCGTGATCCAGAAGGCAAGGGTAGAAAACCCACGCTACCACTCAAAAGAGGTTGGACTGTAAAGTACCAAACCTCTAGAAAATCTACAAAGATTGCAAAGCAATGAAAAAACAAGCCAGACAGATGCTTGAGCACGACTTCCAAAGAGATCGAAGCTCTGAAAAGCATGATCTCATGGAAAGATCGAACTCAAGCAGGGGCACTGTTCATACCCTGGGTCAAGCTGTCCGACCCGGGATGTTTAGCGACAAGCCGACCGACCTCTTCAGGTCAGACTATCCGACCTCTTCTCAAAGAGCTCGGCCAAATGCCCGACCTCTTCTCAAAGAGCTCGGCCAACTCGCCAAAGGAGCCCAAAGCAGGCCCAAAACGAAGGAACACAACCCAATCTAAAGACAGCCAAAGCCCAGAAAGACAAAAGCGGTTCCCTTGAAGATAAGATGACCTCACTTAAAGATAAGATAAAGATAAGATAAGATAACTAACTTATCTTATCCACAGGAGGCCACATCTCACCATTATAAATACACTGGAGCACCCAGGTATAACTCATATTCTGATTCTACTCAATACCTGCTTAATACCCTTGCTAACTTAAGCATCGGAGTCCCTTGCAGGTACCCCTACCCTCCGGGGACGAAGGAGCAGCATTGTCACCCAGTCCAACAAGTCGGACACGGCGGCTCCAACCACCATCATCAAGTTGGACACAACAGTTCCAACCCACGCAAAGAGATCTCAATAGAGATCGACCTCTAGTTTCAGGTAACCCACGGAACACCTACAGAAACGAGAAAACAAGTCGGATCCACACAAATATAGAAGGATCCAAGCTACAAACGATAAGCACGAGGCAATCCAAAAAGGTCAAAATTGCAAGGACCAACATTCTCAGAAAACAAAAGAAAATATCAAAAACCTTGATATAATCTACAAAGTTTTAAAGTCTCGGAGGCCATCAAAAAAGGATAACGAGCTACTTTTGTTTTTCAAAAGGTTGCCAGACAAAACAACCAGAAAACGTCAGCAAATAAATAAAAAGTTTTAAGAGCCCACAAGCCGGGCCAACTAACATGAGAATCCAGAAAAAGATCAGCAAACATCAGGAGCATCTTTGGCAGTATCAGGACAAGGAGAAGGAGGACGAGTCTGAATAGGCACGGCATCTACAGTTCCATCCTCCCGGTTCAGAACTTGGCAATCCGAATCAGGTACAACCGGGGGAGCAGAGGTAGTCGACACTTTGGCAGAGGACACAGGAGGAGGATCAGCGTCATCATCACCCTCGTCATCAGGGACAATCTTGCCATCTCTGACAACATTATCTAAACTGAAAAGGGTAAGATCAGCCTCGGGAGCAATGACCCGAACTTGCTCCTTCAAGTTCTCGTAAGCAGCAGTCACGCTGCCGACAAGATGACCTTGGAGCTCAGAATAATCCTCCCAAGCACTGTCCAACTCCCCCCTCAGACGCATCACCTCCCGATAAGTTGTAACATAACTATCTTTATGCATCAGAGCTGTGTCCTCGGCCAACCTCAAAGAAGCCGCCAATGAAAGGGAACTCGCCTTCTCATTCTCTAGATCCTTCTCTAACTTGGTCACCTTTAATTCGAGCTCCTCCCTCAGCCCCTTCATCCGGTCAAACTCTTGCTTTGCCTCCTCCATCAATGCCTTGGTGGCATGACGAGGGAGACTTTGAGCAGTCCGGTGTGTAGCGGCCGCCATAAACGCCATCTGCACGTGATTCCGAGCCATAAATTCCAAATGATGGAGGATGGACACATCATCCATCGAAAGGGTACCATAGGGCCCAATTTTTTGATCTATGAACTCGATGGCATTGAAGTCAGGGGTATTAAGGTCAAAGGGCTCAACCGTCTTTTGCTTCTTACTTGGAGGGGCAGCAGATGGAACGGCAGAAGCAGGATGAGGATCCACCAAGCGGACCCGAGGTGTCGGAATCGCTTTCTTCACTATAGGGAACTCGGCACTGATGGCTTCTCGCGCACTTGGGAGGACCCCTCCCCAGCCGCCTTGGCGGCAATATTCCTGGTAGCAGTCGCCTTCTGCGCCCTCTTAAAAGCCTTCATGGATTCGTTTTTCTTCATTGCCTCTGCAAATAAAACAGAAGTCAAGCTACAAATCGAACAAGTCGGAAATACAGCTACAAGTAAAACATAAACAGATAGCAAAGAAAACACAAGATACCCAGTTCAGTTTGAAGAAGATAAGGATTGGTTAGAAATTTCTTTATATCAAGATGGGGAGGCTGACCCCAGCGCTCTTCCAAAATAGTCACAAAGGCCCGCTCAGCCTCATCCAACATGTCCCAAGAATATCTGGAGACCCTCACATCTTTTTGCCATTCCAGGGGAAAGGCAGGCTCATCATTTTCGTCCAGAAAAAAGGGCCGAGCTCCTTCAACAGCTCGGACCTTGAAAAAGTAGTTTTTAAAATCACGGAATGACTCGTCAAACATGGAAAAGACCTTCTTTCCTTGGGTAGAGCCAAAGGAGACCTAAGCTGCCTTCTTTTTTACCACTCCAGGCTTAGTCAAGACAAATAGATAGAAAAAGAGAGATTGGGAAGCAGGGATACCAAAACCATTGCACAACAATTGAAAAATCTTTATAAAACCCCAGGAATTAGGGTGAAGTTGAGAGGGGGCAATATTACAAGACCATAACAGGTCAGTTTCAAATTGAGTAAAAGGAAGAGTAATACCCAGCGGACCAAAGAAAAAGTCATAAACATAAAAGAAAGGGCGACCATCAACAACCCGAGTTGAAAAACAGACTCTCTCGTCAGAAGAAGGAGGTACAAGTTCATAGTTCTTCTCATCACCAGAATTGCTACAGACACTATGAAACTGCCTAAGCTGAGCACAAAACTCAGAATCAGCCAGCGAGACTGATGAGCGGATAATTTGTACCCTTTTTGGCATTGTTTTTAGTATGTTTTTAGTAGTTTTAGTTGAGTTCTTAGTATATTTTTATTAGTTTTTAGTTAAAATTCACTTTTCTGGACTTTACTATGAGTTTGTGTGTTTTTCTGTGATTTCAGGTATTTTCTGGCTGAAATTGAGGGACCTAAGCAAAAATCTGATTCAGAGACTGAAAAGGACTGCAGATGCTGTTGGATTCTGACCTCCCTGCACTCGAAGTGGATTTTCTGGAGCTACAGAAACCCAATTGGCGCGCTCTCAACGGCGTTGGAAATTAGACATCCTGGGCTTTCCAGCAATATATAATAGTCCATACTTTGCCCAAGATTTGATGGCCCAAACCGGCATTCAAAGTCACCCTCAGAAATTCCAGCGTTAAACGCCGGAACTAGCACCTAAATGGGAGTTAAACGCCCAAACTGGCATAAAAGCTGGCGTTTAACTCCAAGAAGAGTCTCTACACGAAATTGCTTCATTGCTCGGCCCAAGCACACACCAAGTGGGCCCGGAAGTGGATTTTTATGTCATTTACTCATCTCTGTAAACCTTAGGCTACTAGTTTTCTATAAGTAGGACCTTTTGCTATTGTATTAGAGAGCTTTTGATCATGTTTTTATGATTGAACTCACTTTGGGAGGCTGGCCATTTGGCCATGCCTAGACCTCGTTCTTATGTATTTTCAACGGTGGAGTTTCTACACACCATAGATTAAGGTGTGGAGCTCTGCTGTACCTCGAGTATTAATGCAATTACTATTGTTCTTCTATTCAATTCCGCTTGTTCTTTGTCCAAGATATCACTTGTTCTTCAACTTGATGAATGTGATGATCCGTGACACTCATCATCATTCTCACTTATGAACAAGGTGACTGACAACCACTTCTGTTCTACAAGCAAACAAGGCTCTAGTGAATATCTCTTGGATTCCTGATACACGATGCATGGTTGATCGCCTGACAACCGAGTGCTCGCCTGACAAACGAGCCAGCCATTCCGTGAGATCAGAGTCTTCGTGGTATAGGCGAGAACTGATGGCGGCATTCAAGAGAATCCGGAAGGTCTAACCTTGTCTGTGGTATTCTGAGTAGGATTCAATGATTGAATGACTGTGACGTGCTTCAAACTCCTAGCAGGCGGGGCGTTAGTGACAGACGCAAAAGAATCACTGGATTCTATTCCGGCCTGACCGAGAACTGACAGCTGATTAGCCATATGCTGTGACAGAGCATAGGAACATTTTCACTGAGAGGATGGGAGGTAGCCACTGACAACGGTGAAACCCTACATAAGCTTGCCATGGAAAGGAGTAAGAAGGATTGGATGAAGACAGTAGGAAAGCAGAGAGACGGAAGGGAAGGCATCTTCATACGCTTATCTGAAGTTTCTACCAATGAATTACATAAGTACCTCTATCTTTATCTTTATGCTTTATTCGTATATCACTATATCCATTTGAGTCTGCCTGACTAAGATTTACAAGGTGACCATAGCTTGCTTCATACCAACAATCTCCGTGGGATCGACCCTTACTCGCGTAAGGTTTATTACTTGGACGACCCAGTGCACTTGCTGGTTAGTTGTGCAAAGTTGTGTTTATGCCATGGTATTGAGCACCAAGTTCTTGGGGCCATTACTAGGGATTATTTGAGTTGTGAAAAGTAGTGATCACAATTTCGCACACCAAGTTTTTGGCGCCGTTGCCGGGGATTGTTTTGTGTATGGACAACTGACGGTTCATCTTGTTGCTTAGATTAGGTATTTTTTTTTCAGAGTTCTTAAGAATGAATTCTAGTGTTTCATGATGATCTGTTGAAGTCTGGCTGGCTGAAAAGCCATGTCTAATCTTATTAGACCGAGGTTTCAACTAATCATCACAAGAGCTTGTTGATTTCTATCAATCTTGCTATTGGAGCAATGATCTGCTAAGGCTTGGCTGGCCATTGGCCATGTCTAGTGTTTTGGACCGAAGCTTTCTTTGAAAGCTTGGCTGGCTATGAAGCCATGTCTAATTCCTGGACCGGAGTCTTAGACTAGCATTGCAATGATTCCTGGAATCCAAATTAAGAATTCTGAAACTTTTATTTTCTATTTCCATATAATTTTCGAAAAATCCAAAAAAAAAATTTCAAAATCATAAAAACCAAAAAGATTTTATGTTTCTTGTTTGAGTCTAGTGTCTGATTTTAAGTTTGGTGTCTTGCATGTATTGTTTATTTGATCTTGGTTCAATTTTCAAGACAATAGTACAGGGAACTGAAGGTTCAGAACATGCAGCAGAGGAATTACACAGAAAAAGCTGGGCGTTCAAAACGCCCAGTGAAGAAGGACAGACTGGCGTTTAAACGCCAGCCAGGGTACCTGGTTGGGCGTTTAACGCCCAAAAAGGTAGCATTTTGGGCGTTAAACGCCAGAATGGATACCATTCTGGGCGTTTAACGCCAGGATGGCACAAGGGGGAGGATTTTGTTTTCAAATCTATTTTTTTTCAAGTTTTCAAAGTTTTTCAAAATCAAATCTTTTTCAAATCATATCTTTTCAATCAAATGTTTTCAAAATCAATTTCTTTCCTTTTTCAAAGATACTTGCTATCAATTAATGATTTGATTCAACATTTCAAGTATGTTGCCTTTTCTGTTGAGAAAGGTTTAATGTTTGAATCATATCTTTTCTTGATAGCCAAGTTATTAATTTTTAAAATCAAATCTTTTTAAAATTGTTTTCAAATCATATCTTCTCAATCACATATTTTTTAAAACCAATCATATCTTCTTAACCTCATCTTTTTTCAAAATAGTTTTCAACCAAATCTTTTTGATTTCTAATTTCAAAATCTTTTGCAAAAATCACTTGATTTCTTTCCACTTTTATTTTCGAAAATCAATTAGTGTTTTTCAAAATGTTTTCAAAGTCTTATACTTAATTTTCGAAAATTACCTTCCCTCCTCTCACATCCTTCTATTTATGGACTAACACTATTCCTTAATGAAAAAATTCGAACTCCTTCTTCTTTGATAAGTTCAAATTTTCTACTTCTGTCTTCTACTTTTCTCTTCTTCTGACACCTAAAGGAATCTCTATACTATGACATAGAGGATTCCACATTTTCTTGTTCTTTTTTCTTTCATATGAGCAGGAGCAGAGACAAAGGCATTCTTGTTGAAGCTGACCCTGAACCTGAAAGGACCTTGAAGCGAAAGCTAAGAGAAGCTTAGGCACAATTCTCTATAGAGGACCTAACAGAAATCTTCAAAGAAGAAGAACACATGGTAGCCGAAAACAACAACAATGCAAACAATGCAAGGAAGGTGCTGGGTGACTTTACTGCACCTACTCCCGACTTCTATGGGAGAAGCATCTCTATCCCTGCCATTGGAGCAAACAGCTTTGAGCTTAAGCCTCAATTAGTTTCTCTAATGCAACAGAATTGCAAGTTTCATGGACTTCCATTGGAAGATCCTCATCAGTTCTTAGCTGAATTCTTGCAAATCTGTGACACTGTCAAGACTAATGGGGTAGACCCTGAGGTCTATAGACTTATGCTATTCCCTTTTGCTGTAAGAGACAGAGCTAGGACATGGTTGGACTCACAACCTAAAGAAAGCCTGGACTCATGGGAAAAGCTAGTCAATGCCTTCTTGGCAAAGTTCTTTCCACCTCAAAAATTGAGTAAGCTTAGAGTGGAAGTCCAAACCTTCAGACAGAAGGATGGAGAATCCCTCTATGAAGCTTGGGAAAGATACAAGCAATTGATCAGAAAATGTCCTTCTGACATGCTTTCTGAATGGAGCATCATAGGTATTTTCTATGATGGTCTCTCTGAACTATCCAAGATGTCTTTGGATAGCTCTGCTGGAGGATCTCTTCATTTGAAGAAGACGCCTACAGAGGCTCAAGAGCTAATTGAAATGGTTGCAAATAACCAATTCATGTACACTTCTGAAAGGAATCCTGTGAACAATGGGACAAATCAGAAGAAAGGAGTTCTTGAGATTGATACTCTGAATGCCATATTGGCTCAGAACAAAATATTGACTCAACAAGTCAATTTGATTTCTCAAAGTCTGTCTGGAATGCAAAATGCACCAAGCAGTACTAAAGATGCTTCATCTGAAGAAGAAGCATATGATCCTGAGAACCCTTCAATGGAAGAGGTGAATTACCTAGGAGAACCCTATGGAAACACCTATAATTCTTCATGGAGAAATCACCCAAATTTCTCATGGAAGAATCAAGAAAGACCTCAACAAGGTTTTAACAACAATAATGGTGGAAGAAATAGGTTTGGCAATGGCAAGCCTTTTCCATCATCTTCTCAGAAACAGACAGAGAGTTCTAAGCAGAACACCTCTGACTTAGCAACCATGGTCTCTGATATAATCAAAACCACTCAAAGTTTCATGACTGAAACAAGGTCCTCCATTAGGAATTTGGAGGCACAAGTGGGACAGCTGAGCAAGAAAGTTACTGAACTCCCTCCTAGTACTCTCCTAAGCAACACAGAAGAAAATCCAAAAGGAGAGTGCAAGGCCATCAACATGGCCGAATTTGGAGAGGAAGGAGAGGAAGTGAACGCCACTGAGGAAGACCTCAGTGGGCGTGCACTGAGCTCCATTGAGTTCCCCAATGAGGAACCATGGGAATCTGAAGCTCAAAATGAGACCATAGATATTCCATTGGACTTACTTCTGCCTTTCATGAGCTCTGATGAGTATTCTTCCTCTGAAGAGGATGAGTATGTCACTGAAGAGCAAGTTGCTAAATACCTTGGAGCAATCATGAAGCTAAATGACAAGTTATTTGGAAATGAGACTTGGGAGAATGAACCTCCTTTGCTCACCAAAGAACTGGATGACTTGTCTAGGCAGAAATTACCTCAAAAGAGACAAGATCCTGGGAAGTTTTCAATACCTTGTACTATAGGCACCATGACCTTCAAGAAGGCTCTGTGTGACTTAGGGTCAAGTGTAAACCTCATGCCTCTCTCTGTAATGGAGAAGCTAGGGATCTTTGAGGTGCAAGCTGCAAGAATCTCATTAGAGATGGCAGACAACTCAGAAAACAAGCTCATGGACTTGTAGAGGATGTTTTGGTGAAGATTGAAGACCATTACATCCCTGCTGATTTCATAGTCCTAGAGACTGGGAAGTGCATGGATGAAACCATCATCCTTGGCAGACCCTTCCTAGCCACAGCAAAGGCTGTGATTGATGTTGATAGAGGCGAACTGATCATTCAAGTGAATGAAGAATCCTTTGTGTTTAAGGCTCAAGGATATCCCTCTGTCACCATGGAGAGGAAGCATGAAGAGCTTCTCTCAAATCAGAGTCAAACAGAGCCCCCACAGTCAAACTCTAAGTTTGGTGTTGGGAGGCCACAACCAACTTCTAAGTTTGGTGTTGAACCCCCACATTCAAACTCTAAGTTTGGTGTTGGGAGGTTCCAACATTGCTCTGAGAAAATGTGAGGCTCCATGAGAGCCATCTGTCAAGCTACTGACATTAAAGAAGCGCTTGTTGGGAGGCAACCCAATGTTAGATGTTATCTATTTCTCTTTGTTATTTTATGTTTTTTGTAGGTTGATGATCATAAGAAGACACAAAATCAATTGAAAAGCAAAACAGAATGAAAAACAGGAAGAAAAACAGCACACCCTGGAGGAAGAACCCACTGGCGTTTAAACGCCAGTGAGGCTAGCAGTTGGGCGTTTAACGCCCAGTCTGGCACCATTCTGGGCGTTTAACGCCAGAAAGGGGGCACCAGACTGGCGTTAAACGCCAGAAAAGGGCAAGAACCTGGCGTTAAACGCCAGAAATGGGCACCAGCCCGGCGTTTAACGCCAGAAATGGCTCAAAACGTGATTTTGAATGCCATTTGGTGCAGGGATGACTTTTCCTTGACACCACAGGATCTGTGGACCCCACAGGATCCCCACCAACCCCACCACTCTCTCTTCTTCACTCATTCACCAATCACCTCAATACCTCTTCCCCAAAAACCCTTCACCTATCAAATCCCTTCTTTCTCTTCACCACTCACATCCATCCTTCATAAAACCCCACCTACCTCACCATTCAAATTCAAACCACTTTCCCTTCCAAACCCACCCATACATGGCCGAACCATGAGACCCCCCTCTCCTATATATACCCTTCTTCACCCCTTCATCTTCACACAACCTAAACACCACTTCTCCCCCTCTTTGGCCGAACACAAAGCCATTCCCTTCTTCCTCATTTCTTCTTCTTCTACTCTCTTCTTTCTTCTTTTGCTCGAGGACGAGCAAACCTTTTAAGTTTGGTGTGGTAAAAGCGTTGCTTTTTCGTTTTTCCATAACCATTTATGGCATCCAAGGCTGGAGAAACCTTTAGAAAGAGGAAAGGGAAGGCAAAAGCTTCCACCTCCGAGTCATGGGAGATGGAAAGATTCATCTCAAGGGTGCATCAAGACCACTTCTATGAAGTTGTGGCCTTGAAGAAGGTGATCCCCGAGTCCCTTTTTCACTCAAAAAGAGTGAATATCCGGAGATCCGACATGAGATCCGAAGAAGAGGTTGGGAAGTTCTTACCAACCCCATTCAACAAGTCGGAATCTTAATGGTTCAAGAGTTCTATGCCAATGCATGGATCACCAAGAACCATGATCAAAGTGTGAACCCGGATCCAAAGAATTATCTTACTATGGTTCGGGGGAAATACTTGGATTTTAGTCCGGAAAGTGTAAGGTTGGCATTCAATTTGCCCATGATGCAAGGAGATGAACATCCTTACACTAGAAGGGTCAACTTTGATCAAAGGTTGGACCAAGTCCTCACAGTCATTTATGAAGAGGGCGTTCAATGAAAGAGAGATTCAAGAGGGAAGCTGGTTCAACTGAGAAGGCATGACCTCAAGCCCATCACTAAGAAAAGGATGGAGCAAACAAGAGACCCCACTCATCATGAGATCCCTGAGATAACCTCAAGGGATGCACCTTCCTCCACAAAACTATTGGGAGCAACTAAACACCTCCCTAGGAGAATTGAGTTCCAACATGGGACAACTAAGGGTGGAGCACCAAGAACATTCCATCCTCCTCCATGAAATTAGAGAAGATCAAAGAATTATGAGAGAAGAGCAACAAAGACAAGGAAGAGACATTGAGGAGCTCAAGCACTCCATAAGACCTTCAAGAGGAAGAACAAGCCGCCATCACTAAGGTGGACCCGTTCTTTAATCTCCTTGTTCTTTATTTTCTTATTTTTTTTCGAATTTTCATGCTTATGTTTATCCATGTTTGTGTCTTGTGATCATTACTGTCTTAGTGTCTATGCCTTAAAGTTATGAATGTCCTATGAATCCATCACCTTTCTTAAATGAAAACTGTTTTTAATCACAAAAGAACAAGAAGTACAGGATTTCAAATTCATCTTTAAAACTAGCTTAATTAGTTTGATGTGGAGGCAATACTTTTTGTTTTCTGAATGTATGCTTAAACAGTGCATATGTCTTTTGAATTTGTGGTTCATGAATGTTAAAATTGTTGGCTCTTGAAAGAATGATGAAAAAGGAGACATGTTACTGAGGATCTGAAAAATCATAAAAATGATTCTTGAAGCAAGAAAAAGCATGAATACAAAAAAAAAAAGAAAGGAGAAAAACGAAAAAGAAAAAAAAAAGGGGAGAAAGAAAAAGAAAGAAAAAGAAAGAAATAAAGTTGTGATCCAAGGCAAAAAGAGTGTGCTTAAGAACCCTGGACACCTCTAATTGGGGACTCTAGCAAAGCTGAGTCACAATCTGAAAAGGTTCACCCAATTATGTGTCTGTGGCATGTATGTATCCGGTGGTAATACTGGAAGACAGAGTGCTTTGGGCCACGGCCAAGACTCAATAAGTAGCTGTGTTCAAGAATCATCATACTTAACTAGGAGAATCAATAACACTATCTGGATTGAGTTCCTAAAGAAGCCAATCATTCTGAATTTCAAAGGATAAAGTGAGATGCCAAAACTGTTTGGAGGCAAAAAGCTACTAGTCCCGCTCATCTAATTTGGAGCTAAGTTTCATTGATAATTTGGAGTCTATAGTATATTCTCTTCTTTTATCTTATTTGATTTTCAGTTGCTTGAGGACAAGCAACAATTTAAGTTTGGTGTTGTGATGAGCGGATAATTTGTACCCTTTTTGGCATTGTTTTTAGTATGTTTTTAGTAGTTTTAGTTGAGTTCTTAGTATATTTTTATTAGATTTTAGTTAAAATTCACTTTTCTGGACTTTACTATGAGTTTGTGTGTTTTTCTGTGATTTCAGGTATTTTCTGGCTGAAATTGAGGGACCTGAGCAAAAATCTGATTCAGAGACTGAAAAGGACTGCAGATGCTGTTGGATTCTGACCTCCCTGCACTCGAAGTGGATTTTCTGGAGCTACAGAAGCCCAATTGGCGCGTTCTCAACGGCGTTGGAAAGTAGACATCCTGGGCTTTCCAGCAATATATAATAGTCCATACTTTGCCTAAGATTTGATGGTCCAAACCGGCGTTCAAAGTCACCCTCAGAAATTCCAGCGTTAAACGCCGGAACTGGCACCTAAATGGGAGTTAAACGCCCAAACTGGCATAAAAGCTGGCATTTAACTCCAAGAAGAGTCTCTACACGAAATTGCTTCATTGCTCGGCCCAAGCACACACCAAGTGGGCCCGGAAGTGGATTTTTATGTCATTTACTCATCTCTGTAAACCTTAGGCTACTAGTTTTCTATAAGTAGGACCTTTTGCTATTGTATTAGAGAGCTTTGATCATTTTTTATGATTGAACTCACTTTGGAGGCTGGCCATTTGGCCATGCCTAGACCTCGTTCTTATGTATTTTCAACGGTGGAGTTTCTACACACCATAGATTAAGGTGTGGAGCTCTGCTGTACCTCGAGTATTAATGCAATTACTATTGTTCTTCTATTCAATTCCGCTTGTTCTTTGTCCAAGATATCACTTGTTCTTCAACTTGATGAATGTGATGATCCGTGACACTCATCATCATTCTCACTTATGAACAAGGTGACTGACAACCACTTCTGTTCTACAAGCAAACAAGGCTCTAGTGAATATCTCTTGGATTCCTGATACACGATGCATGGTTTGATCGCCTGACAACCGAGTGCTCGCCTGACAAACGAGCCAGCCATTCCGTGAGATCAGAGTCTTCGTGGTATAGGCGAGAACTGATGGCGGCATTCAAGAGAATCCGAAAGGTCTAACCTTGTCCGTGGTATTCTGAGTAGGATTCAATGATTGAATGACTGTGACGTGCTTCAAACTCCTAGCAGGCGGGGTTTAGTGACAGACGCAAAGAATCACTGGATTCTATTCCGGCCTGACCGAGAACCGACAGCTGATTAGCCATATGCTGTGACAGAGCATAGGAACATTTTCACTGAGAGGATGGGAGGTAGCCACTGACAACGGTGAAACCCTACATAAGCTTGCCATGGAAAGGAGTAAGAAGGATTGGATGAAGACAGTAGGAAAGCAGAGAGAGGAAGGGAAGGCATCTTCATACGCTTATCTGAAGTTCCTACCAATGAATTACATAAGTACCTCTATCTTTATCTTTATGCTTTATTCGTATATCACTATACCCATTTGAGTCTGCCTGACTAAGATTTACAAGGTGACCATAGCTTGCTTCATACCAACAATCTCCGTGGGATCGACCCTTACTCGCGTAAGGTTTATTACTTGGACGACCCAGTGCACTTGCTGGTTAGTTGTGCAAAGTTGTGTTTATGCCATGGTATTGAGCACCAAGTTCTTGGGGCCATTACTAGGGATTATTCGAGTTGTGAAAAGTAGTGATCACAATTTCGCACACCAAGTTTTTGGCGCCGTTGCCGGGGATTGTTCGAGTATGGACAACTGACGGTTCATCTTGTTGCT
This sequence comes from Arachis stenosperma, assembly GCF_014773155.1. NCBI lineage: Eukaryota > Viridiplantae > Streptophyta > Magnoliopsida > Fabales > Fabaceae > Arachis > Arachis stenosperma. The sequence continues at coordinate 13,558,810 of NC_080377.1, forward strand.
TAGATTAGGTATTTTTCTTCAGAGTTCTTAAGAATGAATTCTAGTGTTTCAAGGTGATGTTCTTATCATCACCAAAGCTGATTGATTATCATCAATTTAGCTCTTGAATGCAATGTCCTGCTGAAGCTTGGCTGGCCATGTCTAATTCCTTTAGACTGAAGCTTTAGACTAACATTGCATGATTCCTGGAATTCTTATTAAGAATTTTGATATCTTTATTTTCTTTTCCACTTAATTTTCGAAAAAATCCAAAAAAATTACAAAATCATAAAAACAAAAAAAAAATATGTTATGTTTCTTATTGAGACACTAGTCTCATTTTAAGTTTGGTGTCAATTGCATGCATTCATTCATGTGTCTTAAGGATCTTCAAGATGTTATTGATGATTTCTTACTCTAATCTTTAAATTCTCCTGACTTGAGTGTTTTGTGTGTCTCATATGCATTCTCATTAGTCTCAGTAGTATACAAACTGCTAAGTTTAGTGTCTTGCATGCATTGTTATTTGATTTTAGTTGCATTTTAATTATTAAAAATCCAAAAATATTTTTAATTGGTGTCTTCTCAAGTCAATAATACAGAGAATTGAAGATTCAGAACATACAGCAGAGGAATTACACAGAAAAAGCTGGGCGTTCAAAACGCCCAGTGAAGAAGGACAGACTGGCGTTTAAACGCCAGCCAGGGTACCTGGTTGGGCGTTTAACGCCCAAAAGGGTATAGTTTTGGGCGTTAAACGCCAGAATGTGCACCATTCTGGGCGTTTAACGCCATGATGGCACAAGGGGGAGGATTTTGTTTTCAAATCAATTTTTTTTCAAGTTTTCAAAGTTTTTCAAAATCAAATCTTTTTCAAATCATATCTTTTCAATCAAATGTTTTCAAAATCAATTTCTTTCCTTTTTCAAAGATACTTGCTATCAATTAATGATTTGATTCAACATTTCAAGTATGTTGCCTTTTCTGTTGAGAAAGGTTTAATGTTTGAATCATATCTTTTCTTGTTAGGCAAGTTATTAATTTTTAAAATCAAATCTTTTTAAAATTGTTTTCAAATCATATCTTCTCAATCACATATTTTTTTTAAAACCAATCATATCTTCTTAACCTCATCTTTTTCAAAAAAAGTTTTCAATCAAATCTTTTTGACTTTTAATTTCAAAATCTTTTTCAAAACTCACTTGATTCTTTTTCCACTTTGAGTTTTCGAAAATTATCAATCAAATTTTCAAAATGATTTTAAAAAAAAAACTTCTTAATTAATTTTCGAAAATTCTCCTCCTCTCTTCTCACATCCTTCTATTTATGGACTAACACTATTCCTTAATGCACAATTCGAACTCCATCTTTCTTGATA